>NW_026691933.1:1428063-2856127 GCF_021218885.2 Marmota monax
CTGCAATTACTTATGTCCCTTCAGCAAGTCACTCAAAATATTGAGTGTCCGAACTATAAAATGTGAGTTATATTCCATGAAACTCTCAAAATTCTACAATGCTATGTAGGTGTCAACTGTGTAAACCTCATTTTAACCAATGTTTGGGGGTGGGAGAGAGCCTCCAACCTTATCTCGCATTCTGTTTTTAATTTATGTTCAAATGCTTGTGTCTCCTCCAACTGCTATTCAGACTTTATTTTTCCCTACCTAAAACATCTTTTCTACCTATTTTTCCATCTACCAAAATATTCATATTTCAAATCTTCGGTAAGTTTCTAGCAGAAACTGCCCTGTAGCATACCACAGTCATCTCATGAACAGACATAATATTCCAACAGTGTTTTATGGTGCATACATGTGAGCACACACATACACAAAAGTCTTGAGATTTTCTTATTGCCTAACTCTTTGAACAGTGAAATTCTTAGGAATTTATGTGGGGAAAAAAATTCCATGTACTTCCAAAAAGAAAAGACGTTATGGTTCCAATTTTATTATAAATTTTCTAATAAAACTCCAAGATTAACATTCTGCCATACCATTGAATCTTATTGGAAATTTATAATTGAGTCATTACCTTTAAATGAATTGGTTTAAAATGATCTGGATAACAAAAGAAGAAAAAAGAAAAAAAATCAAAATTGATCAATAAAAGCCAGAGCTAGGAAATAGTAGCGTTTCCACTGTTCATGTTAAATATTTTTAAAAAAAAAATTTCAGAGCATTTCAATTATCATTGTACAATGCTAACTGAGAGCCACCATTTCCACTAGAGATTTCTAAACAACTGTACTCCTAGACAAGGATTTACTAAAATAGATCTACTTCAGAAAAGTTATGGACCTAATAATCCTTCAGTATTTTATGTAGAAGTCAATGTTTTGAGGCAAGAGAGAATAGAAAAATTTGTAAAATTTTACTTTTTTGATAAATAGGGAAACTTTGAAGAAATAAAAATTGTATATTCAGGAAATTTAAAGTTTTAGTTTCAATATGAAAATTTTATTTGCTTCATTTATTCATCTGTCCAGCACATTAATTGAAGTACTACTCCATATCAGGTAATATGTGAGGCATTTAAGAAAACAAAGCAAGCAGATTTACTTTCTTCATCTACTGTTGGGGGTAGGAACATTACTACTAAATAGAAAAAATTTCATAAGCACACAAAATGCTAATTTTAAACATAGCCCCACTTTGTAACTTTCACCTTACTTAGTGGGGTTTCTAATTGAAAACAACCACTACCACCACCGTTTTTATGAAGAGAAATTCTAAGCCTAGTAAGATATCTTAAAGTCTAACTGCAAAATATCTCTCATTCCTGAGAGTGTCTTTTCTATTACGCTAGTCTCTAAGCTCAGGAGGAGCACATGTTTATTCATCTCATCTTCAATCTTTATACCCACTGTTTAAAATCACATTAGACAGTCAATAAATGCCTCTGGGATTGGAAGCCTAAAACTTAATGCAAAATATTAGACAGTACTATTGAGTTTTAGTGTTTTAATAAAAGTTTAACTTACCTTTGCTTCAATATTTTAGTTTTAAGGTAATGTATAAAAATTAGTCACTAAAAAATAATGAAAACTGGAAAACAGTAAAAAATGATCATTTGCTAAATTAAAATAGGAAGAATAATACGTTTCTAATTTGATTAAGCTGCCTTTTTTCATAAATCATTTTTCTATTCCCATTCCTCCTTTAGTACTATGACCACTAAATTATTACAATCCTAAACTCAAATATGTTTCATTAATTTTAGCTCCCAAGTTATCAAATGCATCCGTTAAGCTAGATTTTAGCATGAAGAATACCTCAAACAACCACATATTTTTAACTTTGGCGGGGGGGGGGGTGTTTCACTGAGTTGCTTAGCGCCTCACTTTTGCTGAGGCTAGCTTTGAACCAGATTCTCCTGCCTCAGCCTCCCAAGCCGCTGAGATTATAGGTTGTGCCACCGTGCCTGGCTTAACTTTTTTTAAAAAAGATTTATCAAGACCAAAGGAAATTATAGTAAAGTTCTAAAAAATCATGGAGAGAGATAAATATTTAGAGTATTGAAGAGTTATCAACAATTAGCAGAAATTCTTTTTCTCTTAAGTCTAAAAACTACTCGCTGGCCTCCAACAAATCTAAAAAGTCTTCATAAAGGTTAACTCAGATTTGATATAGACCCAATACAAAAACAAAATATTTTCAGGACTTGGTATGAAAGTCCTGAAAGTTCTATATAATTTCTTAATAACAA
Organism: Marmota monax; assembly: GCF_021218885.2. Classification (NCBI taxonomy): domain Eukaryota; kingdom Metazoa; phylum Chordata; class Mammalia; order Rodentia; family Sciuridae; genus Marmota; species Marmota monax. The sequence continues at coordinate 1,430,357 of NW_026691933.1, forward strand.
TTATCATTGATCAACTATATACTAAGTACTTTTACATTACAATATATTCAATTTGAATGGGGGAATATTTTTACTCCTGGAATTTGCATTTATTTCAGGTTGTATATATTCTAGCTAATATATTTAGTGCCCATTAAACAACCTGAGGTTAAAATCTGGGTGCTAATAGTTAAAGAAGAGACTTCAGATGGCTAACCAGAGTATTGGTAACCAGCGATTATGAACACCAAAAGTTCAGGAAATAGGGGTCACAGGAGACAAAATCAGACTAATAAGAAAAGCAGGAAGATACTGCACTTTATTACTGATAGATTAACCCAGAAGGAAGAAGAACAAAAACACTATTTACAATGGTACAAATAAACAACTACTATACAAATAATTTCCTCAATAATTTAACAAATTAGTACTATCTTCAGGATTATCTGAAAGGATTAATTTCCTATCTGTATAGATATATTCTCTAGAACTTCTGTGTAGAAATTAAGCAATAAAGGACACAATGGCCTATTACCTCTATATGTCACATTATGTCTGAAGATATTTCTAGAAACATCTCCAAAAGCAGTTGTTATGATCTGTTTACATAGCTTTGCAAACAAACCAAAAAGTCAAAGTGGGAAACTAGAGCAGATAACTGCTTTATCTCTTATCAGAAAAAAGGACAGATCAGAAGAGAGTGATTACCTGCAGGATATGTCACATATTAATTAGTGTTTAAGGGTTAAATGTAAAACTTTGTTTACTTTTTTAAAAAGCAGGCATCAAGTCTGAAAATAAGTGTCTATTTAATTTCCCAGTGGCTCATAATTTCGGGAACTCAAAAAGAAGAAATTAATAACATCTTTACTACCACAAATGAAGCAATGGAAAAAGCTAGGTTATATTCTTACAACTCATAGAAATTACAATATAATCCAAAACAACATTTCTATATATAAAGTCTCAGGAGTTCAAAGAATTTGTCCAAGATGATACTAGTATATCTGCCATGTTTTAAAAAACATAATGTTGAAGAAGCTATATCATCAATGAGTTGAATCAGAATAAAAATTCTGATCACTGGCCTGTTTGGTGCTTTTTTAAATGTCCCATGTCCATGCTGCTAAACACTGAGTCAGTGTCACAGATTTTAGTTTATCTTAGATGAACTTCTACAAATTCACAACTGAAGTTTCTGTTAAGTTGAAAATATTGTATACAATCACAGGGAAGATATTAAAACACACACACAAAAAAAAAAAAAAAAAAATACTGCTTCTATCATATTGTAGCTCACTCCTCTTAAGAGCAGAGCAAAAGAGACAACAAATAGGAAAGATTGGGGTTTTCTTGTTCCTACAAATAAGTTTAAGCCTAAAGACAAGTTTTTGACCTTCATGTATTCATAGCAAATAGTTAAAAACATATGGTTTTGTAAACATGTCTTTCTAGCTTATCCATTTAATTACCTAACCATTGTAAGTAAAAATATTTATGACAATGCTAACAATAATTTACTGGGCCAGAAGATGAAATCTTAACTCTTATTATGCTGTTCTGTATAAAAAGATTGTTGAAAAAACAAAGTGCAGAACACAGTACACATTAAGTTCCTATTTGTGTAAAATAAAAGAGATGTTTATTTCTACATGCACAGAAAATTTTAAGGAAACAACACATTCCTAACAGTATATGTAATGATAAGAAAATGAGATAGACTGGGTTGGGAAAGAAACTTATTTTCACTATCTACTCTTTGGTACTATTTCAATAGTGTTTTACAATGTCCATGAAATATTTTTTCAAGTAAAACAAAAATAAAATTGATAATAATTATATTATAACTACTCTAAGACATATAATGTATCCTTTTCTCCCACATTGAAAGAATTAAGATTCGAAGAAATGACTAATAAGATTTAAGTGTCAAGACTTATTCTAAATAAAAACTGACACCTATTCCCCAAGTCTGTTTTTATACTAAATACAAGCAATAAAAACACTTTTATGTTCTTTAACTTTTGGATAGAGGCATTCTAAACCTGTGTTTTATGAATAATGGCATTCAAGTATTCACTGATATTGCTGCTTAAATTCTAAAAAAAAAAGACTATTATAAATCTCCCATTTTATCCTTTTTACAAATAAATGATAAATTTAAAATTCCCGAGAAATTTTCTACCATATACATGATAGATTATTTAAATGAAGCCCACTATTTCTATAGGAACAAAAAAAAATTGTATCAAATATTTAAACTCCAAGTACAATCACACTGCTTGGGGGGAAAAAAAACATTAGAAAAGGTAATTCAATTTTAATTTATTTTCATCACTTTTTCTTCATGATCCAGATATTTTAAAATGCAAAGAAAATTAACTTTCCATGATATATCAGGGACTGGCACTAAAAAAAAAAAAAAAAAAAAAAACAAACTGCAAATGAGTTACACAATGAAAATATCAAATGGAGATCCAGTTATCAAAATGAAAGCATCCAACATATTAAAAGTTCACAATTATTTGTACAGAGCACATTAAAAAAGTTAGCTTGCTAACCAACTGTTGTGATTTTAAAGAACTACTGCAGAGGTCTGAAGAAAATAGATTTATTAGTTAACTTAAAAAGAGATTAAAGAGCCTGAAACAAGTATTAAAAAGAAATTTGTGCCTTTATTAGAATGGTATTAGGCTTTAAATAGACCAATTTTGGTAATCAAATTAGTTTGTTTTTTTTTCCTTTAATAACAAATGACACTAGAGAACTGCAACACTGGTCCAACAGCCTTGTCTTTACTTTTCTTTTAAAGCAAGAAACAGAATGCGAGTAATCAGAAAGCACTAGCAGGCATCAGTTAATCCAAGATACTAGCTTCTTAGTTCCAAAAGCACTTGCAAAGAAAACCACTGGTGGGAGAAAGGGGAAGAGGGTATGGAAACAATTCATAATAACTGGAATCCCTGCATACACCAAGTCTTATGAGGCTTTTTGAATTCATCCTTTACTTGGTCACTGTTTGTTCCTCAAATACTACAGTTTTTCTTTGACTTTTTTCCTCAAAGTATAAAAAGTATGAAATATAAACAAGCTCTTGCATTGCACACTTGGAAGTGTACAATTCAAGCATTATAGAGCTATCTACATACCGATAAATCCCATCAAATCTTGGATAATTCAATAATATACAAAATATCAGGGCACAGAAAGAACTAAAACCCACTTCTTTTTGTTACACATAAGATTCAAATATTCAATCTAAAGAAAAACAATCATTTTCGCTCTCTTCTACATCTGCATGTTGATACACTTATTAAAATATTCCTGTATAATCATGTTTGGTCTTACTATTTCAAGTCAGGTTTAAAACCGCAAAACCAGCCATCCAGACAAAACAGGTAATGAGAAAGATTATCTCTTCTCCACTTCCCTAACCCCAATAACTATGAAGCCAATTATGACATGACTCCAAACACTGGATTGTGACGACAAATGCTAGGTCCAATTTCTTCATAATCCTTTTTGGTGTGGCATACTTGGTAGAACTCAGGCTGAAAACAAAACAAAAAATGTTTTTAAAAAAATAAAAAAATACACTAGTTTTCAATATGCTTTAAAATAGATGTTAAATCTAAAATATTTACAAGTTCACAAATTCTAGAAATCATGATTTAAAATCAGCTATAAATCTGTATCAGAATGGAAAAGGGGCAAAAAATTCATGTTCCCCCACCATCCTAACATTTGTTCCTCCTAGGATTTTGAAATTTTGAGGAACGGAAAGTTGATTCTCAAATGTCCAGTCTGTTCTGCTGAAGCTTTCTCACATTATATTGAACCAACAGTTTAAAGAAGCAGCATCAGCCTATACAGTATAAACTATTTCTAGTCATATTATAAAAAGGTCGAGATCACCTGCCTTTCTCACTCAAAGTATTATAAAGACAAACTGTTCCATGCTTTGTGTTACTTACTTTGCCAGTTACAAACCCAAATAGGTCATATGGCATAACTGAAGATGACTAAAATTAAGGCAGAAATTTTTAAATGGTTTTAAATTCAAAGTTGTACAGTTCTTCAATAATTCAGATTAAAACTCCTTCATTTTAATAGTCCATGTACTATCAGTACAAAACACCAACATTTACTGTAATTGATATTAGAATAACTTTCAGGGCACTTTAAGGACATTTTGATTTGGGGACAGGATTCTTAAAATAATTCTCTGTATTCAATTTTGAACATCATACATCCCAAGCAACAAAACATAATATCTACCTTAATGTTTTTAAATATATGAAAAGAAAAAACAATGACCTTTGGAAGACTAAAGGTTTAAAATACTCCCCCTACCAACAAATCTTAAAATACAAGATAAAATGCTCACTTTAAAATAACATCGAGCAAGTTAAAAATAAATTTAGGAACATAAAACTGAAATGTCTTCCAGTTTTAAAAATACTATGTAAACATGTATACAATTTTTTAAATTTTCTGTTATATTTAGATAAAACTTAAAGGAATTTGCTTTGTTCTTCTATAAGTACCTTGGGTTCTTTTTTTTTTAACATCTTTTTAGTAGATGGACACAGTACCTTTATTTTATTTTTATGTGGTGCTGAGGATTGAACCCAGGGCTTCACAAGTGCTTCACACTCTACCAACTGAGCCACAGCCGCAGCCCCTTGGGTTCTTCTATCTAAAAAAATTTACAAGTAAGCTTCATCATACTCACCGTGGAAGCCAGCATTGATCCTCCAAACCAAACCGCGTATCGCTGCATGTGGTGTGTAATAACTTGTACGTCAATAGGTTTTGGCTAAAAAAGACACAGTGAGATCATTTCAATAGAAAATTCAGAAAAGAATTTCTGTATTATCATTTAACCTTATACGTGCTATAAACCAGAAAAAAATAATTATTTATAGAGGGGAATGTTGAAAACACTGTTAAGAGGCAGGGATGAAAACAGGACAGAATGAATGGAGAGGAAATAATAGTATACACTTTATACAATTTTTTTGAACTGTTAATTATGTTTTATTGTTTATATTTGAAAAAAGAATTATATGGTCAGGGTTAATAAAATGACTCTGTAAAAGTCAAATAAGTCTTTATCAACCTACATTCAGTAAGTGAACCAATACTGACTTTAAGACTACCTTTACAGCAACTTATACATTTTATGAAGCACCCTTGTAGAAGAGTCTGGAGGCTTCAAACACAAAGAAATGATATATACTTTTAGAGATGGAAATGCTAATTCCATGGATTTGATCTTACACATTGCCCACATGTACTGTATTATCACAATGAACCCCATAATATGTTCAATTCTTATCTGCCACTTAAAAGTAAAATTCCACACTACAATTAAAAAGCTAAAACTTTAAAAGGAATGTAATTCTTGGTGCAAAAAAAAAAGTACAACAGAAACAAACCAAGTCATTTTTAAAAAACAATCAGACTGAAGTGACAAACCCAAGTAACCTGTGAATACAGGATTTTTATTCTATATCCTCAGGTGGGGCAGTGGGGGGAGCAAATATTGAACTCCAGTGAGAAGGCTAATAAGTTTCATAGTGGTATGGATTTACAATTTGAAAATTATTATACACGTATTCCATACTTGAGCAAAAACATAAAATGTATTATGGATAATAGGAGTTAGGTTTTTCACTATCAGGGTAAGGTCTTACAAATGTGGAAAAGTAAAAAGTAAGAATAAACCCATTGATATTCTGGAACTGAAGGATACATGGGGAAACACACACACACACACACACACACACACACACACACTCAGTCACTGAGGTCTAGATGTGACACCTTGGTAGCAGTGAGCAGCCCCAGCGTTCAAATTTGGTTTCATAATAACATTATCCACTAAAAAAGGGAATCCTGTGGGAGTTGGGGGAGGGCTGATTTCAGGACCAGAAAAGAGAAAGCACAAGATCAACCTAAAGCATCCTACTTGCAAAGGAAAGGACAGACATGCATAAAACCTGGTGGGGCTACATCACAAAGACAAGAGAGTCATTTGAATGGTTCCTATTGTTCCAAACTGAGAAAAGTTGAACATCAACATTAATGAACTAACGAAATGACTCCATAATGCTATTGATGATATAGTAATAAAAAGAGAAATCCAGACTTCATACAAGTGGGGATGGGCTCCTCCTAATAACAAAATGGAACTGAAAAACAGAAGGAATGACAGAATTTGTGAAACACCATATACATTTAAGGTTAAATGATATTCTACATCCTCAAGGTATTTTTTTTTTCTGGTTTATAAGGAGTAACTTGAATTTAGTATAAATATTATTTTTATATAGTACATTTAAGGTTAAATGATATAGGCTAAGGTTAAATAATATTCTATATACTATGAGGCAAGTACTTCAGTAATAACAATTTAGGAAAGAATCACAATGGACGCTAAAAATAGTCATTGAAAACTGGATGCAAAACAGAATAATTACATAGTCTGAAAGTGTCTCCCCATAAAATTATTAACTTATTAACTGCCAAGTTTTCAATTCTGTGCACATAATAAATATTTAAAGATTATTTAAAAGTTACCATAAGTCGTATATTTGCTGTTCAATATAAGTTTTTATAGGTGTTTCACATCTGACACGATGGGACACAAAGGGTTTTAAATAGAGAGGAACAATAATAACTTCACACCAGGTGTAACGTCCAGACCTCATAATTTCATACTAGAAACCTGGCAGACACACTTTTAACAAAACAACCAAACTTAACACATAGGACAAATAAAATCATGTGTCTACTGACACAATGCACTAAAAAAATACAATATCCCCTCTTAAAGAGTTATTGCCAAAATCATGGGAAAACATCAAATAAACCCAAACTGAGGAACATTCTACAAAATAAATAAGCCTATTCTTTAAAAAATGTTAAGGTCATGAAAAACAACAAACACTAACTATGGGCACAATAATTAGTGACACAATTTGTGAAACTTGCTTCATGTCTACATCTAGATTATTCATATCGTCATGATTTGCATAATTCTCAGTGCAGAGAATTAAAATATACTGGTAAAACTTATCAACCGTGTGTGTGTGTGTGTGTGTGTGTGTGTATGTATTTGGGGGGGTGGGGGAAACAGAAAGATAGGTGGGTAGATGGAAAGGCATGCTGGATGAGTAGGTAGATGGATGGATTGGTTGGTTGAGAAGGAAATGCAAAAACAAAGTCAACATTTTAAAAATCTATTATATGAGCAGACTGCCTAAACAGTAAAATCATGCCATTATGGTGATGGAGCTCAAAACATACTTTTTTTTTACTACACTATAAGGGATAGGTTTATTTATGATAATCCAAAGTTTAGGTGTTGAAGACATCTGTTATGTAATTTTTTAATAAGAAGCTAAATGCTAGAGTGTTATATTTTACTTTTAAGACATTTGTAATGTTTGTGGTACTCTCAGATGAGTACCACTCTCTTCATTCTTGGAAATCTTCCAAATAGAATAAAGTGTGTTTTATATAGCAACTTATCCTCTGAATCAATGTTTTGCTTCAATATTTAACAAAGACAAAACAAAAATATTACTGAAATTTTGTCTCAGAAATATAGAAAGCAGACATCTGAGAATTTAAAATTAATTTTGATATTTTTACATCAATCCCAAAGGTCCAAGACATGTAACAAAGAAAATTTGGGGGAGTCACCAATTTAACTGGGCACTATAAGCTTGCTATGCAGGAACTAGAGTCAGTTTGCAAAAGTAAGCTTGGCCTCTCAAATGACATTTCTTTGAACCCTGCTTCCTTTACCGGCTATAAAGATATTTTAAATTCTTTGGGGCCAGGGATATGGCTTATATTCTTAATTAGCATATATGACTTTCTGGGTCAGATCCCCACATTGCTCTCCTCACCACAAAATGTGGATCCATTATGAAATTACTTATATTTTGAAAATATATACATCTACACACACATCTATCTCAAAGGTATCATTAAGAATATTTTCCAGAATTACAGATAATATCCCAAAATAATCAAACAATCAAATCATATCATGGACATGAAATCTCTAGTATTAAATCCATTACAATACCAGACATGTTTCTCTTATCTTTCAAAATAAGAGCAAAAGTTGGCAAGCCTTTCCCATACCCATTACAATAATCAAAGCACCCTCAAGTTTCCCACCATCAATGAAAAAACTAACCTTTAATCTACCACCACTCAATTCTTCACTCAATTTCAGTCTGGCATCTACAGTTCTTTTCAAATCTCTTTGCAATCGACGTCCAAAGTCCCTGAACATAGTTGACCCTCCAGAGAGGACAATATTCTAAATTATTGAAGAAAAACAAATAAATGACCTTTATTAAACAAAAAAGCTGAAGGTAAACATTACTAAAATTCAAGTGCATTCATTTTAAGAGAGGTATTTAATATTCAACAATGGACAGAAAATTTAAAGTTATCTAAAAAATGTCCTTAAATACCAAATTTGCTACAAATACTGACCTTGTAGAGAGGACGTCTAACATCAATAGGACAATTCTGAATCACTTCATCTACAACTTCTGAGATAGGTTGTGTAAAGTCTGGATTAGCAAACTGAAAAATAAGTAAATTTGGATTTATGAGAGAGCTAAGATTATTACTATAAATATCAAAAAAGAAAGAATCCCATTTAAAAAAAAAAGACTTAGAAACTATAAATTCTGTTCTGTAATAGATGCAAATAAACATATTGAAAACAGATTTCTGAAGAAATGCAAATAAAACAATGGTGTTATGTATCATTTCGTAACCATATTAAACATGTAAAAAGTCATACATACAAAAGATGGTAAAAATGAGGAACAAAAACTCTTATATACAGTTAAGAAAATACACATCAATATAAACACTTTGGAAAACAATTTGGCAACACCTAATAAAATTTTAAATGTACATAACTGCACTTCTTTAGAACAAACCCTGGAGAAACTCCCACGCATGTAACACTATTACCTAAAAACAGCTTCACTGCAGACTCACTTACAAAAGTGAAAACTGTAAATCCATCAACAGAGGTTGAAATAAATTTAGTCTATTCTCATTATTTACAAATTCTATATTTCATTTGCTGAATTGCTAAAATTTACTTGTAACTCCAAAATCAACACATGAAGAACTTTCACAATCATCTGTGCACAAGCACATGTATAGGACAGTTCACTCAGTTTGCTCTAAATGTCATTTAAAGATATGCTCACATGCAGCAGAGAACAGTTTAGATAATTATTAGATGGCATGAGAAGAATTTTATTTTCCATGATTACATTTGTGACCTTGGACCACCTTTTTTGACTTTTAGACTATGAAATCTTAAAGAGCCTTCAGTTCTCAAAACATTATGTTTTAATGATCCCATAGTGAAATGTTAACCAGAGTACCTGGCATTTGCTATATTAGGGAAAAAAAAAAATTTCTCTCTCCCAAACCTGAACAAATTACTAAGAAATTTTAAATTTCTTATTGGTGCATATTAACTAATCAAGAAAATATTAACAATTTGACAGAAAATATTCTGTGCTATTCATTTTAAAGTTTTTATCTTTTCAACTTATTAATACAGAACTTGTAAATTCTCCACATTGCCTTGTTCATCACACTCTTCAGTATTTACCTAAAACAGTAAAACAAATATATACATAAACAAATTAACCTTCCCAGAATTCTTTCCCTTCTTGTAAGATAGTTTATCTGCCATATTATTCAGTACTTTAATAAGCCAAACCTAGAGTCTCTAATATATTTTTAGGCCTTTTCTTCCATCTTCAATGAAAGGGCTCAGTCCTGCCTTCAACTGGTCCCTGAACAGGTTATAAAATATTGCTGTGGAGAACAGAAGAGACTATTAAAGAAGAATTACCTTTTCTCGCTAAAAAATTGTCAGGAATAGTGAACAAACCAAATAAACATAGTGGTCCAAATATTTCCTACACTTGAGAATTTATAAGTTTAAAACTTGGAACACCTTCAAAATTTCCTTTTTTTTTTTAAAGAAAAAAAACAGGCCAGGTATGGTGATACACACCTGTAATCCCAGCAGCTTGGGAGGCTAAGGCAGGAAGATCACCAAGTTCCAAGCCAGTCTCAGCAACTTAGCAAGACCCTGCCTCAAAAAATATTTTTAAAAAAGAGCTGAGGATATGGCTCAATGGTTAAGCGCCCCTGGGTTTAATTCCTGGTACAAAGAAGGAAAAAAAAAAAAAAAAAAAATCAAAGTGCCAAACCCATTCCTCCTAAAACAGTTGCTTTTAGTAACTTAGCAAAATAAAGATAAATTTCTTACTTTTTCATAATTTTATCTTCAGTATTCAAGTCCTGGACAATACAAATGCTAGTACTTCCATATAACCCAAAGAAAATGGCAAATAAATGATAAGGAAACTAGAATATAGAAGTATCTAAAACTATAGGAAAAAGAATATTAAAACTCACTTGGGAAGTGACATAGTTCATATGATACAAAAAAACAGGTCTATTCTGGGAAAACAGAGAACTAAACATATATATCTGATTTTCCGTCCCAAAACTCTACTGAAAGAATTGTGAAAATAATTCTTTATAAAAAGACAAAAATATAAAAAATATAAACAGAACAAAAAAAAGGAAATACAGAAACAAAATTTGGTAAGCTAGGAAACAGATGCATAAGATGTTGCGCATCCTCCAAACACTTAGGAAACCATCAGTGCATAAGAGAAGTCAAGGAGACATCATCAGTGATGTGAAACAAGAAATCAGCCATTTTATATCACAAATTCCTCCAAAAACAAATGGCATCTGGTAGCCAGGAAAGTGAGGTGGTAGATAAAAGACAGGGACAAAAATTGGTTGAAAGTCTCTCTGAGATCATTAAATAAAACCCCAGATGGTCTCAAAATAAGCCCACTAAATGCCTCCTCCTCATTCAAGGAGAAAACTTAATTATGTTCTCTAAAGGGAAGAAAACTGTTTCCCTTTAGAAAGTATGCCTGAGAACAGAGAGGGTGAGTTTAAGTGAAGATATGCAGCCTACTGCTGTCAAAACCACACACATACACACACACACACACACACACACACACAGTAGCCCTCTTTTCCTATTTGGCTGCCAACTTTTATACTGTAGACAGGAGACTTCCCTAGGAACCCCAAAAGAGTTAAACACACATATGACATTCCCCTAAAGAAAAGGCTATATAGTTTGCAAGTCCCACCTACAAAGCTCAGGTCTCCAGTCAAGACTTTAGAGTCCCTTCCTAAGTAAGTGTCATGAAAGTCTTTACCACAAAAAATGTGGTAACTGAAATACAGAAAAGGCAACTTGAATATAAACTATGCAACTTAAAAAAAAAAAACAACTATGATTAATATCCTCATAAAGCCAGAAGATAAGAGAACCATGAAATAAGAAGAGAGTAGCATAAAAAATTAGCAAAAGTCCGGGCTGGGGAAGCTCCTAGAATTAAAATGGCTGCCAGAAAGGGGGGGAAAATTCACACAAAGGCTGAGTAGGTAAAGGTGCAGAAATTACCTTCAAAATGCTAGGGTACAATGCAAAGATCCTACAAGCATCTGCAGAAAAAAATATTAAAAAATAGGTCCTATACATAGAAATCAGAACTTTCTTAACTTCCAATGGCTTCAAAATCCTGAAGGAAAATGATTTCCAATTTAAGATTCTATCTCCAATATCAAGCAAGTATGAAGGCAAAATAAATACATTTAAAACATGTAAGGTATCTTAAAAATTTTCCTCTCCCATCCACCTTTATTAGGAACCTTACTGGCAAAGAATCTCCACTCAAAAAGTACAGCGTATGAATGAAAAAGACGCAGGATATAGAAAAAAGGAATCCACGAGAGAGAAGAAAAGGAATCCCTGGAACAATGATGAAAGAATATGAGGCTCAATATCAAGTGCAGAAAGAAGCAGCTTTAGACTGGGTCATATTATGTATTCCAGAAAATAGATGAAAAAACTCTATGCTTCTGAATAGCCTGAGAAGATATTTCAAATCAAATAAAAACTGACCAACAACTAAAAAGTACTTGAATTGTAATATAATCAAACAGTTCACAGTATATAGGCCATCACCAAACAATCTTCTAAGAATAAAAAAAAAGGAGAAACATGTAAGGCACTCCTAATTTTTGCTAAAATTTGCTTAATTATTTAAATAATATACATACATATAACTCATTTTTAAAAAACAACTTCAGGGGCTGGGGTTGTAGCTCATTGGTAGAGCACTTTCCTAGAATGCACAAGGCACTGGGTTTGATCCTTAGTACCACATGAAATAAAGGTATTGTGTCCATCTACAACTAAAAATATTTTTTAAAAAAATTTCTTACAGAAAAAACTGCTTTTAAGGAAAGTAAAGCTATGGAGAATAAAATGCTTTAAAGTTTATTAAAAATTTAATGAAGGGAAAATGTATACCAAATGAAACAGGCTATTTGAATTAATGGTAAAATGATATAAGAAACCTTAGTAGCATACAGTTAACTATATACAGTTAGTAGATACAGTTAACTATCTGATTCCTAAATAATATGATACAATCAAACATACTTTATTACATATCTAATGTTTCAAGGTTTTACGCAGTCAGTATATTGTCTGCATGTATGAATATGCAAAAAACAAAAAAAACATACAATCTATCCCACTATTATAATGTACCAATAAAAAATAAATTAAATCTTAAAACTTTTTAAAAAGAGCCAAGACATTAAGCAAAGCTCATTTGTCAAAAGCAGTCCACTCAAATGCTTCATCCTTTGAAGTCCAGATTATCTCCTATTTTCTATACTATTATCTATCTTGTCATAATCCTATTCTTCTGAGAATTTGATTCAGAACATTCTGCAATTCTTTAATCCCTAACCTCAAGCTGAGGTTTTAATATCTTTTTCCAATACTTCAACTATAACACAATCAATTTTTCTTGATTCAAGTGATCCTGAATCCACTTCTATTGTAACCACTCAAATAGGGAAATGTGCCCCATAGGAAAATGTGCCCTAACTTCCAACTCCATATGGTTTATCTTTCCACTGATCCTGAATCCCCACCTAAAATAACAAAAGAATTAAAAGAAAAGGTCAATGTCCAAAGACAAAAGAGGAGGCAAAGAAACAATGAGTAAAAAATTTCAATCCTTTTTAGAGAAAAAGGGAATGTTACAGCCTAATTGTTGCTATAGAGGCAAAGTGGTAAGAAGTGAAACAATTCACCTGTAGAACTTTTCAAAGCTCAGGGATTGAAGATATAAGAAACCATACCATACATGCCAAGTGCAGTGTTGCACACCTGTAATCTCAACAGCTTGGGAGGCGGAAGCAGAAGGAACTCAAGTTCAAAGCCAGCCTCAGCAACTTAGTGAAGCCCAAAGCAATTCATTGAGATCCTGTCTCTAACTAAAATATAAAAAAAGGGCTGGGGATGTGGCTCATGGTAAAGCACCCCTGGGTTCAATCCCTGATACAAAAACAAAACAAAACAAAAAAAATACAAGTAAGACTTTTAAGAAAATTCAAAAATAAAAATTATTGAGTAGTAGTTTTCGTAGGATATAGAATAATACACTTAATAATAACTAGGCAGTTATTATTTATAATAACTAGGCAGTTAAGTCCAACCTCAATGAATAAATGAAAAATTAATGAATAAACAGAAATAAGAAATAAGGGGAAAACTTGGGAAGAGCTGAATTTTAAGAGATAAAGAATCACATTTTTATACTTGTCTCAAAAGTGAAAAAGTCAGACATATAATATTATAAATACTATAAAATTATTGATTTACCAAACAACAATAATCTAACACAAGGAACAGGCTGAAGGGAAAAAAAAAACCTACATAAAAATTAACTTACATAAAAGGAGATTAGTAGTAACACTGGGTATATTAAAAAAACAACAATACAAGTAAGTATTTGGAAATCTAGAGGTGATTACCAAGAGTAATTGTTAAATAAGCACTAGTGAATATTCTGTAGAACATAAAGGAGTTAAAGGGTTTGACAAGCTTAAAATATTTTTGGTTTAAACTTGCCCGTGTTACCTGACCTTTAAAACTATGTGCATACATCTTTTTAATTATTTTTTTATGAAACTGTAAAGAAAATGTGTCATCTGAAATCTTAAAACTCCAGTATACTAGTCTGAGCACAATTCCTTATCATTCTAGTGCTCATTCATTTGCTACCAATTTATAATTATATGCCAGTCCATCATGGTCTCCAATCCCTGACTGCATCCTTCACTACCTCTAATTCTACCTTCTAGATTCACTCTGTCATTCTCTGTGCTATTAACATTAACTCTGTCTTGTCCTTTTGCTCTGTTCCCATACTGACCCAAGAGAAAGGAACTAGTACATGACTGCAAGTTTGGAATACCAAATCTCACTACAGTGAGTAAAAAAAAAAAAAAAAATTACTGTCCTACTATCATTAATATGCATTCAACAGTCACCCTCTCAATTTCTCTAAAAAAGTGATTATGAACATTATTATTTTCTATCATCCCCAATCGTATGCCCAATCTCTTCTCCCAATACATCAGACTGATTCCACTTCATGGAAAAAAATAAAACTATGAACTATAAATGACAAAATTCCTCAACTGGCTACCACTCTTTTAACCATGTCACTTGTACATTTTCCTGTACTCACATTCACTCCTTACCTCCCATCACTGGAATAAACCCTTTTTAAAAAACTCAAAACTAGCCTCAGACTTATTTTCACAACTGACTTCTTACTAGTTTCCAGTAGCTACTATCCTTTCTGTTCAGTCCAGAAAGCCCACAATGCTAACTTCTAAACCTTTACCTCTCAAGATGCACCAAGCTGACTCACAGCATTTCATTGAAACTGTTCCTCTAGAATCACCATTAACCTGAATGCTGAAAAACCCACATGCATTTCACAAGTGTCTTCTAATATTAACTCATGGAAACAAATAGCACTATTCAAACTTTGTCCTCAAAATAATTTACTTCTCTCATTTTTGTAACTATCACCCTCTGTAACTGTCAGTGTTCTTTGAAGGTTCCTCTTACTCTGCCTATCCATAAAGTGCTGGGTTCCCTAGGGTCAGATTCTTTACCTTCTTTGACTCTGCACCTTTCCTTGGCTAATCTCTTCCACTGTGCCACCTCATTGTGATAAATTCATGTCTATCCTCACCCCAGGACAATTACCTTTAGTTCAAAACCCTTAGAACTAAAGTGTCAATTTTTAAACCTCTTTAAAAATGTGTATAATAAATTCATCTGTTTCTACCTCACCTACCCCTTCCTTTTCAGCATTTGCAATTTCTTTGGATGGCACATCTAGTTGCTCAAGTCATAAACTTCATTCATAATCAGATTCTTCATATTCTTTCTCCCCTCATATCTATAAGCAATTATTAAGTCATATTGACTATTCTTTTCTCACTTTAATTGTCTATTACCTCTTTTCTCACTTTAATTGACCTATGGTCATTATTTATCTGAAAAACTACAATAAACTCACTGGTTTCCAAAACAATTCACACCTTTGTTCCAATCCATCTAACCCAATGCTGCCAGAGTAACTTAATACTGTATATTAATATGTGCCACTTCCATGCTGAAGATTTCTGACTATGAATTCAGCAAACTCCCTTGAAGAATGTATTTGTCATTTACAACCTAGTCCACAAAATAGCTATCTGGACCATCTCCTACCACTCTGTTCCTCTGTAATTATTATTATCTAGCTCTTTCATGTCCTAGACCTCTGCTCAGCTTGTCTCTTTGCCAGAAATACATATTCCTAACACACATGCCTGACAAATATCCATTCTTAATCAACTGGATCTCCCAAGCAGACTTAGATGCTCTCTATTCCTCAATATTCCCCTCAATATTGTTACTGTGTTTATTCAGCATGAAGAACAGTTATTTTTTAAGTGGTTAAATCACACTTAAATGTTTAAATCACAATATTCCCTCAAAAGACACATGCATTTCATTAAAGCAACTTTACCTATCTAAATAATTTGTCATTCTTTGACTTTAATAAGCATAAGATAATTTTTTCATCTTTGAATACCCAATGATTAAAGTTAAGACAATAAAAATTATATCCACTTAATATAATAGTGAATAAACTTAAAAAATAACTGTTCTTCATGCTAAATAAGCACAGTAACAATATTAGTGGTTTTAATAAAGTTAAATTTCTGGTACTAAATTATTAAAATAATTTTATTATTATTAAAATCACTTATTTCATTTCCTTAATATAGTCTTTATGTTGCTAAGATTTCATAGAGAGAGACTATTTTGCTACTAAATACTTCATGAGAGTCAAGTGAAGATTCTTTGCATAATGGTCATTTTACCTTAAAGCAGTGTTTTGTAGAATCTTTCCAACATTTTAAATGATTACAAATAATTTAAGGGCCTCTTCATTACCCATGCTCTCCCATGAATCCCATAAGCCACTAAAAAAGAAAGTTTTACTTTTTCCAAGTGTGTTTTAGAAGTTTTTTTTTCTCAAAAAATATAACTCACTATATTTTAGTATTCTAAACAAAGTTTCTGAGATTAATGCTCTCTGAATATCTTCCAGTTGATTTTCTGAATATTTCAAAGCAATTCCATCTTCCAAAAAAACCTTACCTCTGGATGAAAAAAGATTTCAGGTCCCAAGAATCTCTCATAACCAACATCAATGGAAAATTCTTTCTTTGAGATAGCATTGATTCCAGTATACTGCTTAATCCACTTTGATCCATCTGTGTCATACTTGTTAAACTCTTTTACCAAATCTGGGCAGACATAACTATAGCGTTCCTTAAAAAACAAATAAAGAAACAAAAGTAAGTTTTCCTATTGCTTTAGGGAAAGTACAAGGATGGCATATAATTAATAAATGAGAATCAAATGAAAAAATAACTTCAGAAAATAAAATTAGGGAGCAGAAATAGAAAAATATTTTGTTAAGATATTAGATGTGTAATACAAATAAACAGCTCATCTATATTTAATATGACTTCACATATAAACAAAATTAAGACTTGCAAGGCTAAAGAATCAAACTACTATATTAATGTTACCTTCTGAAAACATTAATATTTTCTATTTCAATAATTATCAACTGTGTTCTAGAAAGGAAAAACAAAGTATACAATGAGAAAAATAATTAATAATTGCTACCATACAAATTAGTTATAGATTCTCAATATCCAACTGGAACAAAACGAGATTTTTGCATTAAGTAAATGAATAAAGAAAAAAGGATGGAAACATGAACTACTCTGTTTTGCTATTATTTGCAGGACTGAATTATTGCATATCTAGTTATTTGTCTTAAAGTTTCCATCAAAAATATAATTCAAAAACATCTCATTTACAATTAACAAACTCCTGACTACTAGCCTTATACGTTGATGGTTAATTTTAGGTGTGTCAACTTGACTGGATTTAAGGACAAGCAGAGAATGGGTAAAGTACTATTTCTTCATATCCATCTATGCGAGTGTTTCCAGAAGACTGGTGTGTGACTTGGTAAATTGAGTGGGGAAGGTCTGTTCCCAGTGGGTATGTGTGTTTGGAGAGGTGTGTTTGTGGGGGCGTAGGGGGAATTTCAACATTCAGTTGGCAAGAGGCCCAGACAGAACTTAAAAGCAAAGGAAAGGCAATTTCTTGTCTCTCCTGTGTCGATGGGACACCTCTTCTCTATTGCCTAAGGACATCAGACACCAGGCTTTGGACTCCAGGGACTTGCATCAGCAGGTCCTCTAGGTTTCCAGGCCTTTGGACTGGACTTAGAGTTACACCATCAGCTACCATGGTTCTGATGCCTTTGGATTTGAACTGAGCCACACAACCAGAATCTAAGCAAACCTAGTTTGCAAATAGCCTGTTGTGGTACTTCTCAGCTTTCATAATCATGTGTGCTAATTCCTCTAATAAATCTCCTCTCATATTATCTGTATCTTACTGATTCTCTCTAGAGAATCCTGAATAATGTTCATACATTTAAAATAATTTACTTATCAAGGATTCTATCCAACATAAATACTAACATAATTGTTAATAATTAAAAGACAAAGTGAAAGAATACTACAAAAAGATGGAATCTCCATACTGTTTCCATAGTGGTTGCACCAATTTGCAGTCCAACCAGCAATGTATGAGTGTACTTTTTCACCACATCCTAGCCAACATTTATTGCTGCCTGTATTCTTAATGACTGCCATTCTGACAGGAGTGAGATGAAATCTTAGAGTAGTTTTGATTTGCATTTCTCTAATTGCTACAGATGTTGAACACTTTTTCATATATTTGTTGATCAATTATATTTCTTCTTCTGTGAAGTGTCTGTTCAGTTCCTTAGCTCATCTACTGATTGGGTTATAAGTTTTTTGAGTTCTTTATATATTCTAGAGATTAATGCTTAATCAGGAGTGCATGTGGTAAAGATTTTCTCCCAATCTGTAGGCTCTCTCCTCACACTATTGTTTCCTTTGCTGAGAAGCTTTTTAATTTGAATTCATCCCATTTATTGATTCTTGATTTTACTTCTTGCACTTCGAGAGTCTTGTTAAGGAAGTCAGATCCTAGGCCAATCTAATGAAGATTTGGGCCTATTTTTTCTTCTATTAGTTGCAGGGTCTCTGTTCTAATGCCTAAGTCTTTGATTCACTTTGAGTTGATTTTTTTTTTTTTTTTGAGTTGATTTTTATGCAGGGTGAGAGACAGAGGTTTAATTTCATTTTGTTACATATGAATTTCCAGTTTTGCCAGCACCATTTGATAAAGAAGCTATCTTTTCTCCAGTGAATGTTTATGACACCCTTGTCTAGTATGAGATAACCATATTTATGTCTCTGGTTCCTCTATCCTGTATCATTGGTCTACAAGTCTATTTTGGTGCCAATACCATGCCGTTTTTGTTACTATAGCTCTGTAGTATAGTTTAAGGTCTGGTATTGTGATGTTTCCTGCTTCACTTTTCTTGCTAAGGATTGTTTTAGCTATTCTGGGTATCTTATTTTTCCAAATAAGTTTATTGATTGCTTTTTCTATTTCTTTGAAGAATGTCATTAGGATTTTAATAGGAAGTGCATTAAATCTGTATAACACTTTTGATACTATGGCCATTTTGACAATATTAATTCTGCCTATCCAGGAGCATGGGAGATCTTTCCATCTTCTAAGGTTTTCTTCAATTTCCTTCTTGTATGTTCTGTAGTTTTCAATGTAAAGGTCTTTCTTTTTTTTTTCTTTTTTCTTTTTTTTTTTAACATTCATGAACATTTATTTTGACCCAAACTGCTAATTTTAACGTTTACAATTATGAAAGACATTTATATGGTTCCAAATGAAAGCCACATTAACAGTATATTCAGATAAATCAAGTTTCCCTCCATATCCTCTCCCTTCCCCCAGGGATTTTTTTTCTCTCTCCTTTTTAAAAACATAAACAAATACATATATGTACTGCCCCTTATAAAAGGTAGCTCAGCATATGTATTTTCTTCATTTAATATAACCCAGAGATCTCTCCCGGAGACACCTAAATTTTTTTTTTTTTTTTGGTGGCAGGGATTGAACTCAACACCTCATGAATGCTAAGCACATACTCCTATCAGTCAGCTATATACCCCCAGCCCCTTCCTCATTCCTTTTCACAGCTGCACAGTACTCTATTGTGCACTTACCAGTTTATGCAACCAGTCCCTTACTAATGGACATGTGAGTTGTTAGCTATAATGAATAGCTCTGTGCATGTTACTTCCTATTTTTGCCAGCATAGCTCCAGGCACTTTACTTCGCTTCCCATTTTAATGTCCCATGTTATAAACCAGAGGATAAGTTCTATATAAGGACACAACTGCTACAGTGCACAGCAGAGTCCAGCTACTGAAACAGCACAATACAAAATAAGCCTTCAAAATGTAAATACCCTTACTTTTACCTTACCGCTCCTCACAATACACCATTTCTTAAGAGAAAAGTTACTTCACCAAGGAAAACCCACAAAGAATATACAAGGATCAAAGTTTTATTTTCTCTGGGCATCTGCAAAACACTGGACCAATGTAAAAAAGAAAAAAGAAAGAAAGAAAAACCTCCTTTAAAAAAATTTGCATTGGTGGGGGACTGAGAGGGACTAGCGCCCTAGCCCCAAGGAGCTATAGCAACTCTGATTGGTCCAAGGAATCGAAAAGGTATCAGAAGGATAGAACAGAAGGAAGAAGAATGAGAATTTACTGAGGGAGAGGGCCTCGAAGTGGGCCACGAGGGGGAACTGGAGGCCGGGGTGTGGGTCTGGGTGAGGGGAGGGGCCCCCGTTGGTAGCCATAGGGTGGGGGTCATGGAGGACCAGTGTATCCATGAGGTGGCATCAGTGGAGGAGGCCCACGCATACCATGTGGAGGCATAGGACCTGGGTGACCCATGGGAGAGCCAAATGGAGGTCCTGGGGGGGGGGGGCATGCCCATTGGAGGAGGCCCAGGATGAGGCATTCCAGGTGGTGGTCGGGGTGGTGGCTGCCCCCCAGAGCCTGGAGGTCCAGCATGTGGCTGGTCCTAAGCCATGAAGGCCATGGTGGGCAGCTGCATCTGAGACATTCCTAGATGGGGCATCCCACCTGGTGGGAACGGGTGAGGATGAGAATGTCCATGACCAGTATGTCCAGCCCCTGGGGTTCCTGCTGATGGAGGGCCATGTCCTCCAGCCCCAGGCGGCATAGGCGGTGGGGGCATGGCAGGAGGTATCCCAGGTGGGAGGGCTCCAGGAGGCGGCATCGGAGGTGGGAAGGAGCCAGGAGGAGGCATGCCTGGTGGAGGAAGCCCAGATCCCAGTGATGACACCACAGGGTTGGGGGCGGAAGGTGGAGGGGGCGCATCTGCGAACAGCTGATGAGGACAGTCAGCCTGGGAGAGTGGGTTCTGGGCTGCTAGAAGTCGTTCAGCTGCTGAGCCATGATGCTCGCCCTTAGAGTCCTTCTTGAACGCATAAGATACAGTGATAGGGCGGTTACAGAGGTACTGCCCATTCATGGCCTCAATTGCTGCATCCGAAGCATCAAACGAAGCAAAATTAATAAAGGCATAACCTTTGGAATTGCCTGTATCGGGGTCCCGCATAATTTTAGGTGTTTGTAAGATGACCCCGAAGGTGCTAAAAGTATCATAAAGCATCAATCTCTGGGTCCAGGTTCCCAATGAAAATGTTGGCCCCTACATCCAGGTTTTTGTTGTGAGCAGATGCCTTGTTTACACGTATTGGCTTTCCATAGAGTTTGATCATGTTCATGATCTTAATGGCATAGTCAGCATCTTCCTCACTCAAGAATTCAACAAAGCCATAACCTTGGTGCTGGCCAGTGACTCTATCCTTTGGCATGTGGGTGTTGACCACGGGCCCTGCCTGGAGAAAGAGTTCCCAGAGCAGTGGTTCACTAACCTTCTCATCTAGGCCCCCCACGAACACAGTGGCATCCTGGTTCCATTCGGATATCGCCCTGCAGCCATAGCGAAAGAGCTCCCACCGTCTCTAAGCACCAGCTCCAGCTCCACCCTCTCTCAATGTAGAGGTCTTTCACCTCTTTTGTTAGATTAATTCCCAGATATTTTGTTGTTGTTGCTGTTTTGAGGCTATTGTGAATGGAGTAGTTTTCCTAATTTCTCTTTCAGTGGATTTATCACTGATGTATAGGAATGTGTTTCATTTATGGATGTTGATTTTATATCCTGCTACCTTGATGAATTCATTTATTAGGTCTAGAAGTTTTAAAATCAGTATACTACAGTAAAGCAGCTACGTCAATGTTTATAGCAGCTCAATTTACAATAGGTAAATTATATGGAACCAACCTATGTGTCCCTCGACAAATGAATGGATAAAGAAAATGTGGTATATATACTCAATGGACTGTTACTCAGCTTAAAGAAGAGTGAAATTATGGCATTTGCCAGTAAATGGTTGGAGTTGGAGAATATCATGCTAAGCAAAATATGCCAATCCTACCAAACCAAAGGCTGAATGTTTTTTCTAATGAGGATGTTAATTCACAATAAAGTGGAGGGACACTAGGGAAGAATATCATTACCTTAGATTAAGTAGAGAGAAGTGATGAGAGGGGAGGGGAGGGGACGGGATGTGGGAAGAAAAGATAGGAGAATGAAACAGACATTATTACTTAATATATATATGTGACTACATGACCAATATGATTCTACACAAGTACACTCAGAAAAATGAAAAATTATATCCCATCTATGTATGATATATCAAAGCGCATAAATGTATTCTACTGTCATGTATAACTAATTAAAACAAAAAATTTTTAAAAAAGATGGAAAACTTGATAATCTTATATGAAGTCTTTCCCCAAAATCTGGAAGTAGGAATTAAATGGTAATTATGTTCCTTAAAAACATTCAAACTGAACATCAGTTTTCCCTGGAATAAAATTCCATCCCTAGTAGCTTTTTTGTTTTGCTTTATTTTAATATCAAAAAATTTCCAAAGTTGAAACAACAGTGTCCACATTAATTTTTTATATATTGGTTACCAACTCAGGGTGACTTCTAGAAGCCATTTAGTAATTTCTTTATAATTAAGTACTTCATTCACCTTCATTGCTAAGGTTTAAAAAGCAAAGAAAATTCCATAAACACACAAAAAGAGGCAAATAAATGAGGTTATTTTTGTGAAGGCAGTTTTGCGTTTAGGTATTCAAAACATAACAGATTGACTGAAATTTCAATTATATTGGCAAAGAATAAATTTGAAAAAGCAATGCTGAGTATTTTGATAGTATGCATGAAACATTGATATAATAAAGAATTATGTAAAAAGAAAATGAACAAAATAACTTATACAGCCTTCACATTTTTCTTTTGTGTTTTATACCTTTTGAGTCAAACAATGTATTTCATACTATAGTCCAATTAATGACATCAAAGTTATTTTAATAGAAGAAAACCGTTTAGAATTAAAATGAAGAATTCAATGAATACATTAAGATGTAATAATTCTAGAGTGAAATAATTACTCATTTTTAATAAAAGGCATGATCTCAAAAATGTATGTTAAAGTCATTTGTTGAAACATCCTATGTTAGGGGGCTGGGGCTGGGGCTCAGTGGTAGAGCATACACCTAGCATGTGTGAGGAACTGGGTTCAATTCTCAGTACCACATAAAAATAAAATCAAGGTTAAAAAAAATCCTGTTAGTCCTCTCAAAAATGAAATAGGGAAATAATATGCTATGAGTTTATAATCCTTAAAAATTTCCTTGCAAGAAATACAGAGATAATAATTAACAGTATCCATAACTAATTGACAAAAGATTTTTAAAGTGTTGTTCCTGAGAATTTCCTTCATGCTAATGTCACACATGTGATTTTAATTTTTAACAAAATTACACTTTTGTTACTACAGTTTACCTTTACTGCCTTTGCAGTTTCCAGGGATTGCTCTGGAGGGATGCCTACTTCTCGGTCTCTCAACAGCTGCTGAATAAAATATGTTATATCTCGTCCTGCGATTGGAATGTGTTTAATACAGCTGCCAATCACATACCCTTCAGCCTAGATGAGGAGGAAAGATACCAAGTTTACTTTCAGTGTCTTGAGAATGATTATAATCTAGAAAATAAATCATTAAAGAACAATTTCTCAAGTTGATATATTTGAATACTCAAGAATTGCTTTATCACAGAATTCTTCACCTCAATATTCCTCAACTACATTCATCACACTGTATCATAGAATTTATAATACTACACAGAAATTATGAGTACAAACGGCCAACAACTTAGGTTTATTCTTCAATTGACAGTGGTTTATAATCCTGATTAAAATGAGTCAACATGAGCCATGGTACATGTCTGTAATCCCAGCAGCTTGGAAGGCTGAGACGGGAGGATCTTGGGTTCAAAGCCAGCCTCAGCAGAAACAAGAAGACCCTGTCTCTAAATAAAATACAAAATAGGGCTGGGGATGTGGCTCAGTGGTTGAGTGGCCCTGAAATCAATCCCCAGTTTCCCCCAACAAAAAAAAAAAAAAAAAAAATGAGTCAACATGGTTTAAACAGTAACCGTGTATCAGAACATTTTATATCTTCTATAAATTCAGAAAAAAATATATATATTGAATTATATCACCAAAACACTGATCATTAACTCAAGTGGTCACTGTTTTCCTGATGAAGCACTCAATTCACAAGCCTAAGGCAATTCACACAACCTCACAGTGCTAAATTAGCTAAATTCTGTAGAACAAACAAATGCACAAATATACTGATATTACTCACAAGTATAACAAAATGTAAAAAATTAAATTTCAGTACAAAAGAACATTAGGGGTGTCTTAATAGAATACTAGGCATCAGATTTATCCTTTCAACTTAAAATAGAAAATTAAATAAATTCTATTAAATACAGGTTTTCAGACATTAGACAACAAGCAGAATAGTGTAGTGATTCCTACTAAGAAAAGGGAAACAAACAAGGTGAATGCTCTGCTAACGTCTGGGAAAGGAAGACCCACACAGAGCTTGAGGGTGTCAGGGATACAGAATTTAGAGTTCGGGGAAACCAAGGTGGCTAACATTTGTCAGTCATGTTACGGAACTTAAGGGAGTATCCCATTTCAGATGACTAGTTAATCAGTATATTCATGTGATAAAATCATCAAGGACAAAGATGAGGAGTAGACAGAAGGGACTCCAGAACTCATACATTACCAGAATAGTTCATGTTCCCCCTAGCCAGAGCTTAAAGACATTCCCAAGCATAGGACATCAAGTAGTGTTCAGAAAGGTATTGCCTCCAAAACAGGGACAAATCAACCCTAGCAAAAGCCTCTTCTGGACATAGTGTCATTTAAAAGGAACGCTTGAAAGGACCAAACTGATTCCTAATAACTGTGCGCCAGAATAAAACACTAAAATATTTAAAGGATTCCAAAAATCCCAGACCCAACAATGTGAACATAGAGTACTTAACAAAAAATTATAAGCATTCAAGGAAGTGGGAAAATACAAAATGATAAAAAGGATAAAACAGGTAGAGATAAGGCTATTAAACACACTAATATATAACCCATATAATTAAGGTCAACGGAGAGATTTGCAAAAGGAAGAAATGAAGGATATAAAAAGACCAAGAAATAAAGGATGTAAAAAGACCCAAATAGAACTTCTAAGGAAAAAAATAATAGGTCTAAAATAAAAAATACATTAGATGAGATAGATTAGATTATAATGAAGACAAAAGAATAGTGAATTTGAAGACATGGCCATAAAAACTATCCAAAATAATCAAGAAAAAAAATTAGACGAAAAAATGAACAGAGCATCAGTTAACTATAAGACACTATCAGCGTAATATGTATGTAATGTAACTGGAGTCCTTAAAGATAAGAAAAGAGCTGGGCATTGGGGTGCATGCCTATAATCCAAGCTATGTGGGAGGCTAAGGCAACAGGATGACAAGATTGAGGCCACACACTGGGCACTTATTGAGACCCCGTCTCAAAACAAAAAAAAAAAAAAGAAGAAGAAAGAAGGAGGAGGAGGAGGAAGAAGGAGGAGGAGGAAGAAGGAGGAGGAGGAAGGAGGAGGAGGAGGGCTTGGAATGTTGGGAGGAGGGGGGGGGCTTGGAATGTTGCTCAAAAGTACAGCACTTTCAAGTACAGAAAAAAGGTGACATAAAAATATGTGAAGAAATAACGAACACTTTCCAAATGTGAGCTGAGCACAGAATTCAAGACCAGCCTGCGAAACACAGCAAGGCTCCACCTCAAAAATGGGGGAAAAGAAATATTAAAGGACACAGTTTAAAAAGAAGAAAAAATCTGGGCCTTCACAAAGGTATAAAGAATACTAGAAATGAGTATATTAAAATGAGAAAATAAGAAAAAAATTATTTTTCCAAAATCTGTTTTAGCGATAACTGACTAGTTATTATGGGCTGAATTTTACCTTCCAACCACCTCAAATTCATATGTTGAAGTCCTTTAGGGTCTTTAAAGAAGTCATTAAGCTAAATTGAAGTAATTAGGGTCATTTCCTTTAATAACAGACTTGTGTCCTTATAAAAAGAGATTAAGACACAGATACATGAAAGGGAAAAGACATAAGACGACAAAAAAAAAATGATATCTTTTTATAAGTCATGAAGAGAGGCCTCAAAAAAATCATACCACACACCTTGATACTGGGCTAACATTTTGTAATCTAATTACAAAATTTTAATAATTACAACAAAATTTAAGGCATGATACCTAAAGTTTTTAAAAAGTTATATTAATTCAAAACTTAGTTTTGATGTTCTGATTTTTATTTTATGTTCTGCCCAGCAATTTTTAAATATACTTACCACAGGAATAACATGAGTGACACCATCTCCACTGTCTATTACCGTACCAGTCAATGTCCGTTCTCCTACTTGTCTTGAGGTCCAGGATGCAGCTAAGGCAAGAACAGCCTTAAGCAAAATGCATTAAGACAGGTAAGAAATAAAAACAAAAATAAGAGTTATTAGTAAAAAATAGTTAAATGGAGAACTTTATTTAATTTTAAATGTAGAATCTGTAGAAAGAAAATACATAAATTTTGCATTGTGCAATAAAATTCATTGAGAAATTTACAGATTTATTTTTGTTTCAGGAGCATATTTACAAATTTTAGTGAAAGTAACTTTTCTCCTAAAGTGAAAACATAAGGAGCAATAATGTAAAATACTATAGTACTAAAGTACCAGAACCTAAAATATATTCACATGTTACAAACCACAATGGTAAAAAAAGATACAATCATCCAACCATCAGAATTAGCAGTAAGTAAGTACTGCTCTTAAAAACAACAGCTTTGATTTTGTTTAAAATGCAGCATACATTTAGAACTATGTAACAAATACTTTTTAAATGCCACTGCAATATTTGCTAAGAAGCAAACAACAACTAAATTTCACCAATAAAAGAAAATGTCAGGGGAGAAATAGTAAGCAAAGGTGACAAGATAGCATTTTTCTATTAAAACAAACAAGCCCTTGGCATAGCAACAATTCTTTTTAAAAAATTATTTACAGGAAAAACAAACAAAAAAAAACTACCTAACAAGAATTTTTAAAGAATTCTTTTTTAAAAAAGTTCAAAAATTAAGAAATTATTAAAAGAACTAAAAAAGGTCTTCAACTCAAGACTGAATGCCTTACAATAAAGTCCCTGATAAAGTATACATAACTCCTTAAATTCTTTTAGCAAAAAAGCATAAAAGGCAGCTTATTACCTTTATGGGCTGCATTAAAATTAAAAAGTTCTTTGCTATCCAAGCCAAAATAATCATGCCAATAATTATCATTTACTGGTACTATCTACCCTGGAGTTATAAAAACTCCAAGTTCAATCTCAGGAAAAAGTGAAGTCAGACAGACCTCAGCTCGTATCAAGCATTTAACTCTGAATGAGCTACCTTTAAGTTTTAGGTTTTTTGCTTCTACAAAAAATAGAGCACAAATAAATATAATTATTAGGGATGATGAATTAATATAAAGCACTTGTGATATGTCAGGTATTACATATGTTACAGAATTAAAAAACAAGAGGAATGTCTTAATGCTGAGGGGTAAGAGAAAGTATTACACAAAGATAAATAAACAACTTGTGATGAAATATTACAAGTGTTTATTATATACAAGATACAGGGGGGGGCACAATGAGTAAGTCATACCTAAAGGTAAACCAATTAAAAAGACTATGATGGCCAGGCACAGTGATACATGCCTATCCCAAGCAACTTCAGAGCCTGAGACAGGAGGATCACAAGTTTAAGGATAGCCTCAGCAACTTATAAGACCCTGTCTCAAAATAAAATTTTAAAAGGGCTAGGGATGTACTTCAGTGGGTAAAGTGACCCTAAGTTAAATCCCAATAGCCCCCTGCAAAAAAAAAAAAAAGGCTATGATAAACACAATGTTACAAGGATAAGTGAATCGTAAAGTTCTGGGTATGGAGTATAGGAGGATACACTGGATATTTATTAGTTTCCTTATTTCTGTTCTATAAAAGCTCTTGAAATATCCAAAGACCATTAATTTACTTACTTTAATAATTCTCCTTTTCTGACTAAATAGATCCATTTCCTATAATATTGTTTATAAATTAAACTCAGGAGAGAACTATGGTATGCTTCTGAGGTTATATTTAAGCTTTCATAAAAAAAAGAAAAAATTGTGTTTTAGGAGCAGAGTAAACCAGATTAAAATTTAAAAGTCAAACTTAAAAAACAGAATTTATTACCTGCACAGCAATGTACAAGCCTGGTACATTGAAGGACTCAAACATTATTTCAGCAGTATATTCCCTGTTTTCTGGAGTATTCAGTGGAGGTTCAGTCTACATTGAATTGGATAACATTTTGAAAAAATGATATTAGACTATCCTAATAACTTCATAGATAATTTTAAAATGATAAATGATTTATATCAAACATAATATTTAAAAGGCATTAAACTCATAGGTACAAGACACGAAAACCAAAAGAAAACTACAAAAAATTCAAACAAAATATTATATAAAAATAATATGGCTATTTACTTAAAAAAACTGAAATGCTGTTATCACCTCACTCAAATAGATTAAACATTGAGAAGGAAGGTGGGGGGACAAAGGGAATGAAGGAGAGAAAAGAAGAGAGAAAAGGTAAAGGTGGACAGATCAAATCATCTTAACACAGTACTGACCTCTAGGCAAACAAATATCATGGTACTTGTTAGTGGGAGAATCCCCATCTAAGTAATGTTTTAAACAGAACAGGAGTTTTGTCTAAAACTGCAGCAAATAAACTGAGATTCCATGGACTTAATGGAAGAACTTCCTGGAAAAATGTTATATTGTTACATAACCATTAAGAGTATCAAATAGAGATGCTTACACAGTTCTCCTTTTTAAATTATGTAGATGGCATACAACATTCTGAAACCTCATAAGTTAA
Organism: Marmota monax; assembly: GCF_021218885.2. Classification (NCBI taxonomy): domain Eukaryota; kingdom Metazoa; phylum Chordata; class Mammalia; order Rodentia; family Sciuridae; genus Marmota; species Marmota monax. The sequence goes on from NW_026691933.1 coordinate 1,459,372, forward strand.
GTCTAGATCAGAACACATCCTCATGAGGCAAGAAAGAATTTTGGGAATAGCACTGGCAATCATGGTCCTCATGTTTATATCATGGTTCTCAAGCTTGACACTAGGTATACCTCTAATACTTATGAAAATGATTTAACAATCCAAACCTTTGCAGTATCTCAAACATTTAAATGTGAAAAACAAAACTTTTAAATTTAAGAAATATAGAAAAATTCTTTCTCCCTGTAAGATAAGGAGTGATTCCTTAAATTCAAAGAGTCCAAATTACCAAAAGTATTAATGACAAAACTCGATTACAAATTAAATCTTTTTCTGTTTTGAAAGTCACTATAAAGTAAAAGACAAGTAGACTTCTTCCATATGTAAAGCCTTTAACAGGTAAACTCCTTGTTCTATTTAAACTCACATAGAAAAAATATGCAACTGCATTAAAAAATTTAAAGATTATTCAGTATATATAAAATTAAGCAAACTAAAAACAAAGATAATTAAACTCCAAAAGAGAAAATTTCTATATATAACAAAATATAATCAGAGAACCTCACAAAGGAAAATATGCAAATAGCTAATAAGCACATGAAAAAGTCGTCATCATTAGTCATCAGAAAAATGCAAATTAAAACCAAAATGAGAAGTATTATACACCCACAAGAATGGCTAAAATTAAAGACTGACACACCAAATGTTAGGTAGAATGTAGAAGCAATCAGATCACCAACATATTGTTGGTGGGTGTGTTAAAAGGTACAACTCCTTAGAAAAAGTCCAAAGAGTATCCTACAAAACATGCACCGGACCTATGATACGGCAATTCCATATGTACATATTTACACAGGAGAAGGGAAACCATGTTGACAAAAAGACTTATAAAAGAATGTCCACAATAGCCAAATTGTAATAGTCAAAAACAAGAAACATGCTGAGGGAAGGAAATTCTACTAGAGAGCACATCTTCACTGATTCCATTTATATGAAACTCAAATAAAGGCAAAATTAATCTCAAACTAGAAGAAAAAAAAAAAATAGTTTGCCTCTAGGGCATAGGGGGCAAAAATTAACTAAGAAAGGGCATGAGAAAACTTTCCAGGTTGACAATCATGTTAGATATCTTAATAAACATAAAGATGTATGCAACATCAAAACCAAAGGTGGAACAAACCACATCATGCATCCAATTCTAGGAAGTTAGTATTTCAATAAATAAGCAAATAAATAAGAAAGAGAAAAAACATATGTGTTTAAATGAAATAACTATCAGGGGAAATTTTTTAAATTTTATTTATTTACTTACTTTATTTATTTATTTATTTATTTATTTATTTTGTAGTTGTAGATGGACAGCATGCCTTTATTTTATTTGTTTATTTTTATGTGGTGCTAAGGATCGCACTCAGTGCCTCACACATGCCAGACAAGTGCTCTGCCATTGAACTACAGCCCCAGCCCAGTCAGGGGAAATTTTTAAAAAAACAAAAGTATTTTCCTCTGAGGAATACAAATCAAGGGGCGAAAGATGTGCTATTTCTTTGTTTTAAGTCATATAAAAGCATTTGATTTTTTTAAAGCTATGAACTTAAAAACCACCATTTTGATAAAATGAAAAAGGTTTAAAAATTATTTTGTATTTTTGCTTCTGAGAAGAATCAAGGAAATGATAATCAGTCTATTTTTAAAATAGGAAAGGACCATAGGTTTATAACTTTTTTTGGAAAAAAAAGAAAGTACCTCAAGTTTCCAACATTTTTCTCAACATTACATACTGACTGATCATAAAAATTACGTATTAATTATCAAAAGTTCTTAAATGCCTATACTCTGGTTTTGGACAAACTACTACCCTACTGGAACCTGTAATTAGATGGTCTTAAACATGACAGTTTTATAACAAATCCTTTTAGATATGACAATTTAACAAATGATAGATAAAGTATGTCCTGGTGAAATAGGTATGACATAAATATGTCCAGTGTTTCTTCAAAACTTTCACCAGTAAAATGAATAATCTGTACTTACCAAAAGAAAATAATGGTCTTCAGGTTCTGCCCTTAAATATTTAAAGATCACTTGCTCCATAAACCTTTCCATCAAGTCCCAATCTTCAACTATACCATGGCGAATTGGCCACTTAAGACAAAAAAACAAAAAACATTATATTAAAACAAAATTATATAAAAATTATTGAAACAAAATTACATAAAAACAAGAAATTATAATAAAAAATGAATGAAACTGCTAAAAAATACTCCAGGGAATATTAGATCATTAGTGGATATTAATATATAGTTCCTTAGGTATGCTAATGATGCTGTATATAGATCATCCTTAGGAGGTAGATACTTAATTTAGAGAAATAAAATTACTTCCATAATGTATATTCAGATGGTTCAATAAAAAAATGAAGTATATCAAATGTTAAAAACTGTTAAACCTAGATGGAACGTTGCTGCACTAGTTTTGAGATTTTTCAATATTTTGTAATGAAAAATCAGTCAATTTAAAATTAAGCCTATAAAAATCACAGTTTATCATAATTTCTTCACTACTGTTTAAGAGAAAACAATTTACTTGTAGCTACTAAGTTCTGGATAATGAAAGTTTAAGGTAGATATACACACACACACATTTCCATTTTTTTCCTATCCCCACCGTCATCACTGTAGTTCAAGTCACTAACATCCCTTGCATTAGCTACCGTGCAAGTCAATTATCTCATCTTCCCCAGAACCATGCTTACCTCCCCCAAATAATTTCTCTTCACTGTTCAAAGCGCTATAAAATTTTCTTTATAAATGCTATCTCATTAACCTTCACATCAATGCTGAATAACTAATAATATATCCACTACCCACATGAATTTAAATGGAACTCAAAAAGGTTAAGTCACAATTTAAGAGTAGAGTTTACATGTCTATTATCTCAGCTATATGGGAAGCTGAATCAGGAAAAATGGCAAGTTCCAAGTCAGCCTGAGTGACTTAGTGAGCCTATGTCAAAATAAAAAAATAAAAGGAGACAGATGTGGGGGTACTGAGCAATGTAGCTCAGTAGTATAGCACTTGCCTAGCAAGTGTAAAGCCCCACTCCATCCCCCGCCCCAAAAAAACAGTGAATAATATCACAGAGCTCTCAAAAGCAGCATTACCAAAACTCAAGTCCAAACAAGACAACTTAGTATAATTAGTCATCTAGTAAACCTATTGATGTTTGCACACATGGTGAACTCTAACAACAATTTCAACATTCTTTCCTGGTCTACCTGTCCAGCCTCCTCACTTCTTTCTATTTCTCCACACTTCAGGCATGAACTAGTTTTGGCTTTGGTATTCCTCAAACTTTACAGCCTTCTCGGATACTAGCCTATATGCCCTTAGGCAGAGACTTTGCCTGCCTAACTCACCCAGCAAATTTCTATTTTACTCTTTAAGCCTCAGCTTAACAATTTACTTCTCAAGGGCTTTTCTGAATGTCCAAAATAGGTTATTTACTCCTGCAATATGTGCCTACAACATCCTGGGCTTCCCTTTTCCTAACCTCCACAAACTTGTAATAATTTTTTCAATATCTCCCTTTCTACCAAATTGTAAAAACCTTCAAGTCATGAAAGCAATTTTTCTTATTTATTAAAGTATTCTCATCACTTGGCAAAGTTGCAAAGATTTTGATACATTAGGTAGTCGTTCATTAACAAATTATGAGAGAAGGGAAGAAAAGGAGTACAAAAAAGGAAAACTGAAAATTAGGCAAGATTAATGTCAAAGAAAAAGATGATAGTGGTCAAAATAGTGTTTATCTTTTGCAAGGGATGAAGTAGTAAGTGTGGGAGTAGGCACAAGAAAAGCTTGTGGGTTACTAGATTTGTTCTACATCTAGAAACCGTTAGGATCAGTCACAAAAATTCGTAAAAAGATTATAAAAAGACAATAATAAATAATTTATGATTCAGAAAGAGGGAAGGAAAAGGATAGGAAAGGAAGATTAAAAAAGGGGGGGGGGGGTGCAGAGCAGTATTTCCAGGGCACATAAGCTTCCAAATGGAGAGAAATGGCATAGACTGAAATAAAACCAGGAGGGAAATATCTCTAGATGTGGCAATGTGGAAATGAGAGGAAGCCAATCCACTGAGGACCCTGAAACCCAGTGAGCATAGCAAAGTAAACACTGCCCAATTAAATAGGTTAAAATTTTCCCCTTTTTGTGGGGTGGAGTAGGAGGTGGGGTAGAAACAAGAGCAGAGTTAAAGCATCAAGAAAGGAAGCCACAAGGAAGAAGAAATTTATTAACTGAAAATGAAAGACAAAATAAATCAATGTTCAGTTGAGAGTTACGACAAAATCTCAGAAGAAAACAAAGTGGCCAGCCTTGAACATTCAGACATCATTAAAGAAAACAAAATAAGTAACCATTATCAGAATACACAAGAACTCTGTGACAACATTAAGAGACCAAATTTAAGAATTACTGGAATTGAGGAGGATTGTGAGATGCAGGTAAATCAAATGGATAATCTCTTCAGGGAATTAACAACAGAAATTTTTCTAAATCTTAAAAATAAGATGGAAATCCACATACAGGATGCATTCAGAACTCAAAAAAACAAGATCAAAAATAACTTTTCCATGATATAATACAATTAAAATACCTAACATACAGAACAAGAATAGAATTTTAAAAGTCTCAAAAAAAAAAAAAAAAACCACATCAGGTCATATTTAGAGGCAAGTCAAACAGAATCACTTCTCTTTTCTTTGCACAAACTCTAAAAGCCAGGAGGGCTTGGAGTAATGTGTTCCAAGTCCTGAGAGAAAATAACTGTCAACCAAGATGGCTACATCTAGCAAAGCTATCCTTCAAAATCAAAGGAGAAACAAAAAATTTTCCAAGATATGCAAAAACTAAAGGAATTCATGACTAGTAAGCCTAAGTGCCCTTCAGTGGATGAATGAATAAAGTAAATATATATATCTCACATACACACACTACACACAGTGGAGTTTTATTTAGTCATAAAGAAAAATAAAATTATGTCATTTGAAGGAAGATGGATGGAACTTGAGACCACTATATTAAATGAAATGAGCCAAACTCTGAATGTCAAAGGTCACATGTTTTCTCTCATATGTGAAAACTAGAGAGAAAAAGGAAAATAAAGGTGGAGAGAGACAGGGATCTCATGAAAATCAAAAAGCAATCAGTACAGGAAATGAAACCCGTAGGTGCAGAAAGGGGGCAGTGGTAAGTGCTGGGGAGTGATATTGGTCAAATTATATTGTTATATATAGTATGGCTGTATGAATACGTAACAACAGATTCCATCACATGTACAACTATAATGCACCAATAAAAAATGTGGAAAAATAGAAATTTTTATAGTTAAGATGATGAGAGTATTAGGTCTGTAATAAAAGTTAAATTCCAAAGGGCATAATCAGTGAACTAATTTTTAAAAGAAAAATGTTATTTATTTATACAAATCACAGAAACATACCTTTGTTGCATATGTAGGTTTTTCTATTGCTTCATCACCAATGAAGAAGTCTAGGTCATCAACACCTTTCATGACCCTCCTTTGAGCTTGATCACCTACTTTTGCTGACTCCTTAATAGCAATACCTTTAAAATAAGTTATTTAAACATGTCAATAAATTCATTTGCTTCAAATAAGATAAGCTTTTACATTATACTTCTTTCATTATAAAGTATTACAAAACATGACCTAGCATATGTAAATTATCAAAATAAGGCACAGAGGTCATGAGAAACCTGTGACAAAAATCATTTTCCACAATGAAATCAAAAATCATTTTCCACAATGAAATCATAACTTCCACTCAAGAGGCAAAATAAGTCTCAAATGTAAAAGCCAAAATTCAAAGTATTAGTGTGATTTTTTAATCTTTTTAAAAACTATATTAAGATCCACTTTCATTCTGAATAAAATTATAATCCAAGTTCACATATACTTGATGAAGAATTAGAAATTAAAAGTGAAAAATACCAACAACAAATGAGAAGAAAAAACTGCAGGGAGAATTTTTTTAAAACAAACTTTTCTTCATATCTCACCCCTATTTCCTATTATCATGTAGTAATTTAGATATAATAGAAATCTTGTAAACTTTGATCACATATACAAAAAGATATTTCAATTAAATGTAAAGAAAAGCAATTCTATCCTGAAGTATACACAAAAAAAAATAGGTATAAATAAAACAAAAAAACAAAAGTACCACTAATCTACAACCTTTAGACATATATAAATCAACTATTTGATCAGGGTCACCTAAAATCCACTTCACAAATTTAAAAAGTACTCTCACATAATTGAGTCCTAGAAAACTACACGAGAAAAAGAGTAAGTGATAGGTTTGTTCTGGAAAGTAAAAAAAAAAAAAAAAAAAAAGATCTATATGTATATAAGCTCTAAATTCATTTTCCCTTTTAGGGACAATTTTAACAGTGTATTTCTCATACATCACACATTTAAATATATCCTCACTACTCAATGACAAAACAGTTCAGTATGCAATTAAGACTAATGATCCAGTTTGGGGTAAGCCTAATAATTTTACCTTATTCTCAACTTCATTGATTTTTGAGACTTAGGAAGCTTCCAGTACTTTGCATAATCATTTTTCCATTTCCTTGTTTTTATAAATGAACAATACCAATTCACTAGACAAAGGGAAGGGAAAGGGATGGGAATAGGAAAGACAGTAGAATGATATGGATAACTTTCCTACATTCATACATGAATACATGACCAGTGTAACTCTACATCATGTACAATCAAAAGAATGGAAAGTTATTATACTCCATGTGTGTACAATGTCAAAATACACTCTACTATCATGTATATCTAAAAAGAACTAATTAAAAAGAACAATATTAAAAAAGATATTTAAACATAAAAATATTACTATGAAAATTAGTGGCACTCCCCAAATTAAACTGCCTAGGAGTTAGCGACACCAAGCAATGGCTCAAAAGCTTTCTTATCTGATGTGCAAAAGTCTTAGTATAGCAGTAAAAGAAATAAATCAGAAGTGCTAACTCTGTAATGTACAAAAATGGGAATTATTTGAAAGTGAAAAATACAAAAGTGTGTTCAATGAAGACAAGATACAATCTATGCTAATAAGAGCTCTATCAAATGTGATTTTTTTAAACTACTGAAAAATAGTTTATAGTCAGCAAAAGTAAGGTAAACAAAAACAGAGAAGAACAAAAATGCTCCATAGACAATGTACAAGAACAGTACAGTTTTAGGATATTAGAAAGCAACTGAGGTTGACATCTCTAAAGGTAAGATGCCATCTTTATGCTGAAATATGTGCATTCACCAGGGATGTCAACAAGCACCAGTCCTGCAAACAACAATCAAATATTCAAACCAAAGGACAGTCTTTGCAGATTCATTATAGAAGAGGTACCACTTAAAAACCAGAGAGTAATAGTGATTTCCTCAAAACAGGAAAGTGTTTACTCATCAGCTTGTTCATTTTTTAATTTAAGAAAATATTTAGTAGATTTTGTAAACAGACAACTAAACAGAGAGCTGAAATAAAAATGTCAGAGGTACAGAAATAAGACATTTATAACCTGGCAAATCATACTTTTAAAGATCTGAATCTTATAGATTGCCAAAAGTGATTACTTCTTTTACTTTGCTTATTAAGAAATCTTTAAATCAACTAATGTGTGGATTAAAAGAAATACTTACAAGAAGGGATGATAAACTGTGGTTCTGTATTTCCAGCATATCCTAATTTTGTATATCTGCAAAACAAAGAGATTTATAAAGTTTCCCTAATATTTTTAATAATTATGTTAATTCTTTGATTTAATTATGTTAATTCAATGAGATTTCATTGTAAATAGTACACAGAATTCCATAGTTGCAGTTCACTTAACATCTCTGCTTGCAAAATCATAAATGACTATAGTTTTCTTTGATGGGGGAAATGGGTAGTAGGGCTGAAGGCCAAGACACTAGACATGTACTCTACCACTGAGCTATATACTCTGAGGCCGAATGGCCACAGCTTTTGAAGAAATTCTGTTTCAAGAAACTGGTTCTGTTGGAAATAGTAGTGCATGCCTATAATTCCAGTGACTCAACAGGCTGAGGCACAAGGATCATAAATTTGAGGCCAACCTGGGCAACTCTGCAAGAACTTACCTCAAAAATAAATAAAGAGGACTGGATATGTAGGTCAGTGGGAGAGGACCACTGGTGTCAATCCCCAGAATCAAAAATAAATATTTTTTAAAAATTGATTCTACAGGGATATTCGTACCTGTGTGAAATAATATAAAAGAAGATCATTTGCTACAATCTTGCTTAGAACAGCAAGACTGGAAAGGACAATAAAAGGAGAACTAGTTATATATGCTGAGGTTGTTCCACAGAATATTACAAAGCTATAAAAAGCAGATGGAGGAAGCTTTTAGGTACTGATATGAAACAATCTCCAAAATGTATTAACTGAACAAAAGCAAGGTACAGAACAATGTCTTAAGTAGGCTCTATTTGTATTTTCAAAAGGGAAAGGGTAAGAATATATAAAATACATAATTATCTAGACACAAAACATTCCTTAAAAAAGATGAGAGATCCACAATTTGAGCTATCTCCAGAGAATGGAAATAGGTAGGTGACAATGAGAGAAATATTTTTATTGCATCTTATCTCACACCATTTGAATGTATTGCTACTAAAAAATTATAATTTTTTGGATTTTTATTTTTTCAACATTTTTATTGGTGCATTATAGTTGTACATAATAATAGGATTTGTTGTTACATATTCATACATACACACAATATAACAATATAATTTGGTCAATATCACTCCCGGCATTTCCTCCACCTCCCTGCCTCCTACCACTTGGTCCCTTTCCTCTACTAAACTGCCTTTGATTTTTAGGAGATCCACCCCCATCTTTCTTTCCCTTTTTCCTCTCTAACTTCCTCATATGAGAGAAAACATAATGAATAACCCTTGACCTTCTGAGTTTGACTTATTTCACTTAATATGGTGGTCTCTTCTTCCAATCCAAAAAATAAATATAATTTTTAAATGTTTTGCCCACAGTGGATTCAGCCTATATTCTTCTCCTCCTCCTTTTTTGGTACCAGGAATTGAATGCAGGGGCACTCAATCACTGAACCACATCCCCAGCCCTATTTTGTATTTTATTTAGAGACAGGTCTCACTGAGTTGCTTAGTACCTTGCTTCTGCTGACACTGGCTTTGAACTCACGATCCTCCTGCCTCAGCCTCCTGAGCTACTGGGATTATAGGTATGCGCCATAGCACCAGGCAGCCTATATTCTCATAATAAATTAACAACAAGCAGTATATTGGGGGCTACTTAAGAAATAGCTGGATACTTTGGGGCTACATGGGGAAAACTATCCACCATGAGCAGGCTTTAAAGAAAAAGTAAGAATATTTTATATTATTCCATACTCAAACTCATTGCTAAATAATAGGAAGGTAAATTGTTGTGATATCATTGCACTTTAATAATATCTGCAGATTTTTTTTTTCTAATATAAAAAGAAAAATCCCCTTGAGCAATGAAGTTTAAGAACTGAGTGTGAGTGCACCTGTTGGTGGGGTTGTGAATTAGTACAATCACTATGCAAATCAGTATGGAAGTTCCTCAAAAAGACTAGGAATGGGATCACCACATGACCCAGCTATACCACTCCTGGGGTATATTAGTGATACATGCATACCCATGTCTACATAGCAGAACAATTCACTATAACCAAGATATGGAATCAGCCTAGGTGTCCGTCAATAGAAAAATGGACTTAAAAAATAGAATATAGGCATACACAATGGAGTTTTATTCAGCCATAAAAAAAGATTAAAATTTTATCATTTACAGGAAAATGAATACCAGTTGAGAGCATTATGTTAAGCAAAATAAACTAGACTCTGAAACACAAGGGTTTTAGGTTTACTCTCATATGTGGAAGCTAGAGAGAAAAAAGAGGGGAAAGGAGGGGAGATCTCATGAAAATTAGAAGAGAGCCCAATGAAGTTGAAGAAAGGGTCCAGGGGAAAGAGAGGAGAAGAAAAATTAGAGTACTAAATAATGAAACTGACCAAATTATATGCACATTCAAATGTTACAATAAATGCTATTCACCCATATTATATATAATTATAGTTCTCCAATAAAAGAAATTTAAAAAAAAAAGAGGGGCTGGGGTTGTGGCTCAGCGGTAAAGCACTTGCCTAGCATGTGCGAGGAGCTGGGTTTGATCCTCAGCACCACATAACAATAAATAAAATAAAGATACTGTGTCCAACTACAACTAAAAATATATATATATTTAAATATATATATATATATAACCACTAAAAATGAGGGGCAAACATACTGTTCAAACTGTGACATTGCTCTACTGACTAAACCTTCAAAGTCTCCTCACTATCCATATTAAAAAATGATAATAGGGGCTGGAGATGTAGTCCAGTGGTAGAGTGTTTGATTAGCATGTGTGAGGCCCTGGGTTCAATTCCCAGTACTATAATAAATAAAATATAAGCAAAACTTCTTTTTAAGGGAAACAAAAAAGTCCCTTGAATATTTGATTCCTAACAATCTTTCCAGTTGCCCTAGATACCACATTAAATTTTCTAGCCACACAAACTCTTGAGAGCTTCTGAAGAGTTCAATTTATTTCACTGCACTGTGCCACCTAATAACACTGCTCCTTATATGACATGCTTTCCTTCCAACCTTGAATGCAACTGCTAAACCCTTACTCATCCTGCCAAATTCAGGTTCAGTTATCAACTGTCTCTATATAAAAATATTCATAACTTCCCAAAATGGATGCCTGCCTCTACCCTTATAGATACAATTATTATTTAATAATAATTCCTGAGTCTTGATTCTCTCATCAGTAAAACTAGAGAAAGCTAACTTGAGATTGTTCAGAGTATTAAACAAAAGAAAAAAGTTAAGCATTTATCATAGCACCTGACAGTACACACAATACATATCAACTGTAATTATGGCTTCCATCCATTCTCTCCAATTTTTCCATTCCTTTCACATTCACACAAAGGCCATGCAGGTACCTTAAATTTTAAATGCTTGTAGTTTTGATACAAATTTTTTTTAAATTTGAGACAACATCTAACTATTTTGCACAGGCTGGCCTCAAACTCTTGATCCTTGTGCTTCAGTCTCCCTTGTAGCTGAGACTACAGGTTCCTACTACCTTGTCCAGCTATGAATTACCTCATTATCATAAGTCAGTGTTAGTCTGCAGGATCCTCAGATCATAGTTTCTATGATATATTTGTAATACCCTTTCATTACCAAATATTGTTTTATTCTTCCAACTCAGACTCTCTTATTGGTGCAAAGCCTTCGGGTGTGGAAAATACAGAACTCCTATAATGGATGGAGGTCAGCATAATTTAACAGCTCACACTTCAGTAGTTCTGAAAGTCAAGAAAAATTACTCAAATGCACAAAAATGACCATGATATGACACAAATAATCTGTTTCTACTGAATTCACGAAAACTAGCTGTAACCTAGCTGAAATAAAGAGTACAGGATCAAATTTAAAGAGTACCCAAAACAGTGCAGGCCATGAGGCAATGACAGGAAGAGGGGCTAACAATATACTTGGCTCCCAGTTAACAAAATGAAACTGAATATATGATACCCAAATAGATGCTTGTTTAATGTAAAACAATCTATGAGAAACAGAAACAATTTTAATTCATCTTACAGGCAATAGAGCACAATTTCAGGATTTGGGGAGTTAGGTAGTGATTTTTAGAAAGATATTTTGTTCTCCTTTATAGGATTTCTAGAAGGGAAAGCACACATTATCTCTAAACTGAGCCCTCTGAGCTCTCTTAAAAAAGTTTTCACAACAACATCCCCCAGATTCCTCCATGAAGTCTGTCCTGGTCATTTTAACTTATAACACATTCATTCTTTCAATAAAATCTTCTCTCAACCACATGCTAAACACATATACAAGCATAACTGTTACTGCTATGTGCGTTACATGATACCAAGATATCCGAGAGACCATATTACAGTAGTAAGTCTCTTAAGAAAATTCCATTTAAGTAACTAACCATATCGGATCAACATATTCTTAGTCCAATTCAAATTCCTTGGGGTGAGCATAATCAAAACAAATATGCTCTTCCTTAAAACTCAAAATTTTAAAAATGCATACAGAATTTAACTGTATGGATATATCATGCTTCATTTAATCATTTCTAATGTATTATAAATAAGAGCAAAGTGATTTTCCAATCTCAGGAAACAACTACGAAATATTAACTACCTATCATACATTAACTAATGTTTCTATTACCTTGGGTTTAAAACTTAAATAATATCCCAAAAGAACAAAACTTTGTAAAGTCTGTACATGCTGATTTTACGACTGTTAAATTATAGTATTTGATGATGACCATAGAATAATATTTTCACCCATTCTTAAGAATTAAGAGGGAAACCCAAGAGCACTTAACCACTGAGCCATATCTCCAGCCCTTTTTAAAATATTTTATTTAGAGACAGGGTCTCCGGAGTTGCTTAGAACCTCAATAAATTGCTGAGGCTGGCTTTGAACTCCTGATCATCCTGTCTCAGCCTCTGGAGCCCATGGGATTACAGGCTTGTGCCACTGTGCCTGGCAACTAGTTTACATTTGAAAAGCTCTTATTTGGAAGTATTAAAAATATTTAGTATTTAATATCTTCCCTAATTTATATTTTTCTAATAGTCATAAAATATGAAAAAAAATCTATAAAGTTTTAAAGAAAATTTTATGTAGCTGTACCCTATCCCCTCCAGTTTATTTGAATGTGCTCTTTTAATATTACTATTTTTTGTGTGCCCAGGTCAAGTTTGAGAATATGTTATCCCAGCTTGTCCTTTTTGACTCTGCTCTGTAGTTCCTTTGTATTTTCCTAGGCTCTTTACCTCTCATCTGCCCCCTTTTTTTTTTTTTTAACCTAAATCCTTCTTATTTTTTCAGTTATGTGAGCATTAAGTATTTTTTGATGAACATTAACACTCTTTTGAGATTTCTATAGTCCTATTGTGATTTTAAATACTTACAACACACATTTATTCTCTGAACTTTGACTCATGTTTGTTTTGAGTATTTTTAAAACTCAAAATTTTTCAAAAATTTGAAGTTTGTTGATCAAAAAAATAGTGATTCTAGAAAGTGATATTTCTATTTTTTGTGCTCTCTCTCCTGGAGAAAGTATGATTTTTGATGATTGAGCCTCTCAGACTCATTCCTCATATTTTTAGGATATGATTTTCTCTGTTTGTTAGATCCAGAAACCAAATGCTTTTTACAGTCTTAAGTAATTTGTTAAGTAATAAGTATAGTAATATATAAAACTTCATTTATAGTTTTTTTTTTTCACATTTTAAGACTATAAGGAAAACAAAACAGGGCTGGGGTTGTGGCTCAGTAGTAGAGTGCTCGCCTATCATGCATGAGGCACTGGGTTTGATCCTTAGCACCACATAAATGTAAAATAAAGATATTGTGTCCACCTAAAAAATTAAAAAATAAATATTAAACAAAAAAGAAAAACAAAATATAGGAAAGATATTAAATACTAAATGTTTTTAATACTTCCAAATAAGAGCTTTAATACTTCCAAATGTAAACTAACAGCCAGGCACAGTGGCACAAGCCTGTAATTCCAAGGGATCCAGAGGCTGAGACAGGATGATCGGGAGTTCAAAGCCAGCCTCAGCAATTTATTGAGGTTCTAAGCAACTCCGGAGACCCTGTCTCTAAATAAAATATTTTAAAAAGGGCTGGAGATATGGTTCAGTGGTTAAGTGCCCTTGGATTCAATCCATGGTGCCAAAAAAAGTAAACTAGCTTCCATTAACCTAAAACCTATTACGTTTTACTCTTGAAATAACTGCATATTATCCTCAATTAACATATTTCCATGAACTCTCAAAATTTTGACAGTCATCATTAAAAAATAAACTTTTTACAAGCAGATGATAAAAGAGTTTGTCACTTTTTCTCTGACTAAAAACGTCTGTCTCATAATTGGAATCTGGTATCTTGAACTCTTTAAATTGCAATTTAAGAATGTAATCACTTCCAACTAAAAACTTGTTTTAAATTTTTTTATATTAATGAAAACAGACTTCAAATCAATTAAATGTTTTTCATAGTATTTCTCTAGGCATGCATATGGACTGCTCTCCTAGTCATAATATTTTTCAGAATATGAAAAAATACCACAGTGAACCTTTTTTACCCTTACCTTTCTAAAAAGAACTTTAAATTCATAAATCCTGTCACCATGTTTTTACAAAGCCCTTGAGTTTTCTCTTTAGTTCTCAGTATTCAAAAAAGTCATTTTTGAATGCAACTTCAGAAGACAATATCTATCAGAAAGTCTTTTTTTTTTAAAGTAACTTCAGAAGACATATATACCAGATTATATAACAAATCTATAAAAAGGCATTCATTTAAAATCTCTTTCTTCATCAGGCTCAGCTGGTAAGAGTGATTGCCTTGCATGCACAAGACCCTGGGTTCAATCCCCAGCACCAGAAAAAAAAACACCCTCTTCCTTCCCTCAATCCCTCTTTTCCTCCAAGTTGTCTTTAGTAAAAACTTTTCCTTTGGATAGCTAATACATACTCTGATCTCATTTCCTCCTATTAAGATTTTAAATGGAATTAAAAGGCTTAGAATTTTAAATTTGCCATCTGGATCTCGGCATAATTGCATTTTACGGAATTCAGAGTTACGCATATCAATCTACAGATTCATTTAATTCCCATCAAAATCCACCAGAAAAATATAAAAATTTATCCTACAATTCATGTGGAATCTCAAGGGCCCCAAATAGACAAAATAATCTTGAAAAAGAACAAATCTGGAGATTTCCCACTTTCTGATTTCAAAACTTTCTACAAAACTACAATAACCGAAATGGGCATAAACACGAATTAACATACACACTAATGAACAGAATACAGAGCCCAGACACAAATCCTCAGGTTTATCATCAAATGATTTAACAAGTGTACCATACTTATTCAAAAGAGGAAAAAACAGTCTTTTCCAAGAAAGGTGCTAGGGAAAGTGCAAAAGAATTAAGTTAAATCTTTACACCATATACAAAAATTAACTCAAAATGGATGAAAGGCCTAAACGAAAGAGCTAAAACTATGAACAAAACTCTTGAAGGAAAACAGTGGAAAGCTTCATAACACTGAATTTGGCTGTTTTTTTAAATATGACAAAAGTAAAGGTAAGAAAAAAATAGATTAATTGGATTTCATCAAAATCAAAGATTCTAAGAACACAGTGCAAAGGTAACCATGGAATAGGAGAAAATATTTGCAAATCATATATCAGAAGAAGATTAATATATAATATAAACAACTATAATTCAACAAAAAAAGCCCAGTTTTTTGGTTTTATTTTTTCCATATTTTATTGGTACATTAGAACACATATATAATGATAGTATTCACTGTTATGTATTTTTTTCCACTGTTACATATTTATACATGCACAGCATGTAACAATATAATTTGGTCAATAACATTCCCCAGTATTTTCCTTTTCCCTCTTCTTCTCCCTCCCCCAGTCCCTTTCCTCTGCTCTACTAATCTCCCTTCAATTTTCATCAGATTTCCCACCACCACTTTTCTTTTCCCTTTTTCTCTCTAGCATCCACATATCAGAAAAAAATAGGACCTTTTACTTTCAGAATTTGGCTTATTTTGCCTAACATAATGTTCTCAAGTTCCATCCATTTTCCTGGAACTGACATAATTTCATTCTTTTTTCATGAGAAAAGTCCAATTTTTAAAATGGACCAAGGACTTGAACAGCCATTTCTGTAGAGAAAATATACAAATGACCAATAAGTAAATGAAAAGATGGTCCCCATCATTAATAATTAAGGAAATATAAATCAAAATGACAATGAGATACTCTTCACATTAGCTAGAATGACTACTATCAAAAGCACATAAAGTATCAAATGTTGGTAACAACATGAAGAAATTGGAACTCCTATATGTTTTATTGGTAAAGTAAAATAATGCTGCCCCTGTAGAAAAACAGTTGTCATGGTTCCTCAAAAAACAGAATTACCACATAATACACCAATTCCACTTCTGGGTATATACCCAAATAATTGAAATTAGGAACTTGAACAACTAGTTGTATACCCATACTCAACATTATTCACAACAGAAAAAAGGTGGGAGTAATCCAAGTGTCCATCAACAGGGGAATGACTAAACAAAATGTGATATACACATCCAACAGAATATTATTCAGCCTTAAAAAGGAAAGAAATTCTGACACATCTGTAACATGGGAGAATCTTGCTGACATTAAGTGAAAAACTACTCACAAACGACTATATGATTCCGTTTATATGGGGTTTGTAGAAAAGTCAAATTTACAGAGACATAAGAATGACAATTACCAAGGACCTGAAGTGAATGAAAAGGAGGAAGAATTATTATTTAATGTTTCACTTTGGGAAGATGAAAAGGTTCTAGGGATGGATGATAGTAATAGTTGTTATACAGCAATTTAAGTATATTTAACCACTGCTAAACGGGACTCTAGATAGGACAGAGGAGTGGGAGGGAAAACAGAAGGGGCATGGGGTTAGAAATGATGGTGGAATGTGATGGACATTATTATCCTAAGTACACATATGAAGACACAAACTGGTGTGAATATAAGGGTTTTTTTTAATTTTGTTTATTCATTTTTTACATGATGCTGAGGATAGAACCCAGGTGCCTCACGTATGCGGCAGGCTCTCTGCTACTGAGCCACACCCCCAGCCCTCAAACATAAGTTTTAAAAGAAAATGTGAGATAATTTCTAACCCAGGAGTAGGGGAGGCTTCCAGACTATAACACTAGAAACTCCAAAAGATACAACTTTGTGAAAATTAAAAATTCCTTTAAAAAAAAAACAACACTAAAAATAACCCAAAAAAATGACCAACAGAAAAAAAATTATTTTTACTCAGAAACAAAGTTCATTTCTTTACTATATAAATACCTTAGAAGTTGATGACAGCCAAATAGGAAAGGAAGAGATAAAGAAAGAAGTTAAGGCAAAAGACACCATTTGTAGAAAAAGTAATAAAAAGCTATTAAATGAAAAGATGCTCACTCTGTGAATTTTAAAAATGCAAATGAAAAATATACTAAGGCACTTTCACACATTGCCAATTAGAATGCAAAATGCTATAGCCACTATGGAAAACACACACCATCTGGACCAGCAATTCTACGTCTAGGCATATTTCTAAGAAAAACAAAAACATCTAGCTATGCCAATGTGTATACCTATGTTCACAACAGCATTCTTCATGAAGATTCAATGGTGGCGGTACAACAAATGTTTATTAACAAAAGAACAGATAATGAAGGGTAGTTCATTCATATAAATCAAAATTATCCCACTAGTGAAAAACCAGGAAAATGTACTCATTTTCCCAGGAAAAGACCTTCAACAGAAGACAGTCTGAAAATGACCCAAATGTTGAAATTTTACAGTGGTGACATCAACTATGACTATTACAATGAAGTAAAGAAAAATACACTTATATTTAATAATATAGAAAGCATCACCAGAAAAAAACAAAATTATAAAGGAAACAAATGGAAATTCCTTTGGTGGAAAATGCAGTATCAGATACATATGTGTGTATGTATATAGATATGCATCTATATATACATAACATACACACACACATATCTGATATTGTGTGTGTGTGTGTGTGTGTACACAAACACACATATACATAAAAAGCACTGAATGAGTTTATCAGCAGAATGGAGGTGATAGAGGAAAGAATTAATGAAGTTGAAGGCAAATCAGTAGAAATTATCCATTCTGAAAGAGAGGGAAGGAAGAGGGCCTCCAGGACTGAGCAGACAATGAAAAAAGTGACATATTTAGTCCCAAAAGTAAAAAGAAAGAAGAAATGATGCCTGAAAACTCATAGTTTAATAAAAGAGATTTCTGAATTTAAGAGACTTAAGAAAATTTTAGCCAGATAAATACAACCAAAATCACAAGTACATTATACTGAAATTACTGAAAAACAAATATTAAGATTTTTACTTTATATGCGGAACCTAAAATAGTCACACTTAGAAAACAGAATATAATGATGGCTGTTAGCAACTAGGAGGAAAGGGATATGGAGAGAAGTTGATCAAAATATAGACTTTCAATTATAACATGAATAGTTACTAGAGATCTAAGGCACAGCCTAGTTAGTAATGATGGACTCATACTTGAAATGTGCTAAGAAAGTAGAAAGACCTTAAGTGTTCTCACCACACAAACAAAAATGTAATAATGTCAACTAATGGATATGTTAGTTTGATTGTGGGAATCATTCATTACACAAGGTATGCTTACTCAAAACACCATCTTGTACTTCTTAAATATATACAATAAAAAATAAACAAAAGGGAAAAAAAGTCGTTCCATTTGACACATTTAAAGTTAAATAGTGATTCCCCAACAAAAATCTAAAGGTCTAATGCCTTCCAACTTTCTACTTTCTTAATAAATGGTTTGTATTTGTGTGTATTTTTAAAAAAATTTTTTTAGTTGTAGATGGACACAATAACTTTATTTTTTTTAATGTGGTGCTGAGTATCGAACACTGTGCCTCACACTTACTAAGCAAGCTCTCTACCACTAAGCCACAATTCCAGCCCCTTGTATGTATTTTTATATTGCTTTTAATTACATTTGTGTCACCAAAAAATAGCTCAAAAATATTTCCAAACTTACCTGTGTTGTGTAATGTCTACTCTATGCCAGGAAATCATATTCTGTGGCTACCTTGAAATATCTCAAAAATAATATAAATATAAAATATATAAAATATATATAAATATATATAAAATATATATAAATATATAAAATATAAAAAGGGAAACATATATGTGTAAAGTGGAAATATATCAATAACAATAACATTATATAATACTAGAACATGAATAGTTTTTCTCTTCTAGAAGAAAAACACAAGAAATAGTAAATAGCAGTTATTGCCAACTCACAGGATGAAGGGAAGGAAAAATTTTGCTTTTTACATTTATCATTCTGCTTTAAATGTTCTAACCATGTAGGTGTACTACAACTTTTTCTTAATTAAAAGAATTTCTGAATGGGTAATGCCCATGATGAAAATATTAAGACAATTCACAAAAATATTACTAAAGGATAATTTTCCTTACCATGTGACTAGCACCTAGCCACCGAGTTGCCAGTCCAACATTCAATCACTATGTATTCTAAAGATATGTAATACATAGACATAAATTTACATTAACTTAAAACATGTCACTGGGCTTATTTAGGAAGTCAAATTATGAACCTATTTTACTTCTTTATACTTTCCTATATGGAAGAAACAAAGTGCTGTTTTCTAAATGGCTTAAAACAAGGCACCATAAACTGAAAAAGGCAAAGTTTATCCTATGAAATTTTATGAAACTTATAAGAACTGGGAGAAATTAAACCAAAAAAAAAAATGTTCCTCTGTACCCTACAGAATCAAGATAAAGCTTCTTGCACTATTTCAACAATAGAAGAAAGAAAAACTACAATGCTGATTTTGGCTGGGGGTGAGACTTAGAAAATACTCAGAGATGGCAATATAGAGATTTTAAAAGCACTTTTAAAGCTATCAAAGCTTTGATGACTGAAAGAATAGCAGTAGAAATGTAATTAGGTTAGGTAAGAGGGGAGGCCTGAACTGGCAGAAATGAATAGTAAAATATAAATGAGTTTTATCCAAGAAATAGTGAGTCTGTCACAATAGTAATTGACTCTAGGGTGGGGGAAGTGGATTTGGAGATAGTCATCAATAATGCTCTCTTGCTCTTAAAAAACAAAGAGATGAAAGAAATAAAGTATTAAGCAGTAATCTGATAAGAATAGCTGACATGTTATTCATTGTATATTTCTAAAAGAAATCCACTTGCAGAAAAAGTGTTTTTAAGTAGAAAAACCAGTTACAATTGTAGTATAGAAAGCACTGGCAAAACAAAATTGAATATTATTTTTAATTCTGAGAATTCATGTTTACTTATTAAAAGCATATAGTTCACAAGGTACTTTTACTTAACACAAGGGTTCATATTTTTGCTTTGCAAAAAATATCTCACAGCAAATAAATTATTTGAAGGCAGCAGACTGCTATTAATATTAAATCACTAAATGGAAATACAATCTTTTTTTTAAAAAATCCCATATCAAAAATAAACTGGAATAACAAGGTATAATAAAAATTATATCAAAGAGACACAAATAAGTTATTACATGGAATACAGCATATGCCACTACAGCCTACAAAAGGGAAGAATAGCACTAGAAAGATACCTTAATGATTTAGCACAACCTATCTTCGAAAATCTAATACTATACTGAAGTTGAAAGAATTCCACCCCAATATGATCTTGATATATCACAAAAATAAAGATCATATAAAATTTTTGCAAAAGATACAATTACCAAATTTTAAATGAAATTAAAGTCCCAATTAATTAAATTAATCCCAATATGCACTTCCATATCTAACTTTCAGCTTTGCCACCCTTTTCTTCATATTACACTGAAACTCAAAAAGGCAGTCTGGTATTAAGAACTTAAGTTAAAGAATATAGTGAGTGTTCCAACAAGCAGTGGTGCAGGGCTTTAATCCCAGCTCCTAGCCAGGCTGAGCAGGAAGGGAGACTGAAAGTTAGAGACCAGATTCAGCAACTTAGAGACCCTGTGACACATAATATAAACATGGTTGGGGATGTAGCTCATTTGCCTAGTATGCAAGGAGCCCTAGTTTCAATCCCCAGCAGGAGGGAGAGAGAGAGAGAGAGAGACAGACAGACAGAGACAGACAGACAGACACACACAGAGACACACACACAACACAGTAGCTAATTCCCAGGAAAATTTGCCAAGTAGACTAAGACAATATTAGCTATAAAGAGATATATTAATTGCTTAAAAATTCCCTCTAATATTTTCTCATTGCATTGAAGTAAATGTTTAATCTGCCACAAAAAAGACTCTTGAGTGGAAGAACCTGGACCCTTCTGTGTCAGCACCAACATCCTCCAGTCCTTTCAGGCCTAAACCTTGAAATCTGGGGAACAAATAAGCAGGTAGCAAAGAATATGGACCTTAGAATCAAAAAGACAAGTGAAATGTTTGTTCCACCACTGACTACCCGTGACCATACACAGTCTACGATTGCAGACATGAGATCATAAACAAATTCACAATGCATAAGTAATGATACTAAAACTATGAGGTTATCATTGGAATTCAAAGAAATAACAGTGAATGGCACTAAGTATTCAATAAATATTTTCCTCCCCTTATGATTTTTTCTTTATCTAGAGACTTCCTTATAACCTTCAATCCATTCCTATCATTATCCTTTCAAAAAATCTTAGCAATGTTTCCCCAACCCTTCTGCTGCTACACCAGGCCAACTACCACTACTAAAGACATAGATTAAAGCAGTCAATATATGCCCCATGAAAGAAGCCCATCACAAAGGCCACAAATTGTATGCTTTCACTTATATGAAATGGTCCCAGATAGGCAAATCCACAAACACACAAAGTAAATTACTGTTTATTAAAGATTGAGAGAAGAGGAAATTAAGATTAACTGTTAAGGGGTACAGGGATTTTGGGGGGTGATAAAAATGTTCTAAAATGTAGTGTGAAGATGACTGAACAGTCTTGTGAATATACTAAAAACCACTCAATCATACACTTTTAAAGGCAAATTTTATAGTATGTGAATTGTATCTCAAAAAAAGCTGTTTAAGATTGACTAAAAAGCTTAATCCAGAATACTACTGTATAAATTCAACTTTTATGATTCTTAATAATATACACAACCTAAATTCATTTCCAAACCATTCTGTCCCATTTAAAATTCTTCTAAAATAAGGCAAGACAAGTATAAATGAAATAACCTACTTTTATCTCACAGCTCCTAACAAATATCTCAATCCCAAGTAGGGCAATTTCCTAACTAAACCCTCACCCAAATATTATGAAACTCCTTCCTGACTTCAGTTCATCAATAAAATATTAATTAGGCATTATTAAATAGTATGAATGAGGCTATTAGAGAATGAACAGAGACATTATTTCTGCTATCATGACACTTTTAATTTAATTTACATATCTTATAATGTGAAATCTTCTTCCCCTTTTATCTATCATTTCCTATTTATTGGTTTTCCAAGGATCTGATCAAGATCATCTCCTTCATAAATTACCCAAATAACACAGCCCTTATTAACTTCCCCAACTAAATACTCATAAGCCATTCTTAATTATTTCACATATATTAATTTCATCTCTGGAACTAAAAGCCTCAAGTCTAAAATCATGCCTTAATTTTCTGTATATACTACAGTGTTCAGCACAGAATTGAGCACATGTTCAGCACAAAACTGAAGTGATTACTTTCAATATTCCTATGTGATAACTGTAACTACAGCTACCATTAAATGATTTTAAGATTATTATTTTGCTGTAAGTTGCATGTTATTTCCAACCTTCATCAACACCTATATAAACAGATGTTCTATCTGTTTAAACACTGGGCAACTATGGCTCAGAGAAGTAACTGCTTCAAAAAAAATAGTAAAACTGGATTAAAATTCAAGCATCAATCAACCCCCAAAATCAATGTTTTACTTTTGTTTTACGTTTGAGTGGTAACTTCCAAAATAAAACAAGAGAAATAATTGACAGTTTAGTTTATCAAACTAGCTAGATGATATGTGGCAAGCAATTTACACTCTGTGCTAGTTTTCTCATCTATAATAAGGGAAAACAAGTACCTAGTTCATATGGTTAGGTATCTGAAGAATTAACATATGTAAAGCATTTAGAACAATGACTGGCAATATAATACACACTGTATTAACTTGGCTATTATTCTTATCATCATGAATCAACAAAAAGAAATCTAAAGGTACGTTTCTTCTCTCATCATGTCTACAACAGATCATGTCTTCACACTGTCTATAAAATAAATCAGAGTGAGAGCAGAACTCAATAACTTCCAAACTTCCCTCAATTCCAACATATCTTACAAATTTAATTTAACTTAAGCACTTATTAAGCACCTACCATATATCAGGTTCTATAAATATGTCACTGTCTTGTATCATTGAACATTCCAGTCAAGGAACCACCTAGCATCCTCAACTTCAACCTTTACTTTCCCCACACCACTTTCTTTCCTCCCTCTGTTCTCTTTATTGGCATATTAATCTTATTTCTCCCTATCAATATTTTACTCATTCCTGAAGGTCTGCTTTGATTATTATCTCCACCAAGAAGCTTTTTTCTATCTTCCCTGGAAAATGCTGATTTCCTTTCCCAGGATTCCAAAAGTTTTACCTTCAGAGCATTTATGATATGGCCTAATATTATACATGTGAGTTTCCTAACAGCAGGCACTATTTCCAATATGTCTTTATGTTACTCAGCACCACCAAAAGTATTCATTTACATAATTGATACTTACTAGATATTTACTGAAGACTAATTTTTCCAAAACAAACTGGATGGCATAAACTCTTTCCTTCCTAGTTTTATACATTTATAGACAGACAAGAGATATCCTATTACCTTCTGAAAACAAAAATGAGTGCAGCTCAATTCTTTAAATTCCAATTCTAGCTCATTGAAAAAAAAAATCTGTAATATCATTGCATTTTCAAATGGGTCCTTACTTTACAAAATATTCCATAATTCCAAAATTACTTAATATACCTTTATCCTAAGGAAAAATCCTTTATTATTCCTATCATCAATTATTCTTCAAAATAAAAACAAACTGCTCTTTATGGTGAAAACTTAAAAACTCACAAGATTTCACACTTTTGGAAAAGAATTATGTTAACTGAAACTGACAACAACGGATCAAGCAGTTATAAAACAGAAATATGAAATTTTAGGCAACATAAAGAAAAATAAGCAATATACTTATTTCCTCATCCCCACCTATAATTTTTTTCTGCCAAAATCTAATTCCATTTCTACTCTGAGGGACAAACCACTGACTAAATCTTGGTATGAGACAAAAACCACATCATCCTATATAAAAGGAAACTGATACTAACCTATCACATTTATGTTAGCTACTATACAACACACAAGTCTGGCTAGGTGTGATGGTGTATGCCTGTAATCCCAGCTATTCCAGAGGCTGAATTACATCACATTTTTTCAATTATTTCTTTTCCCCTTCCCCCCCCATCATAGTACAGTAATCTTGCTGGTGTTAGTTGTATCCAAAATTTCCACATAGCCACAAGTTAGTTACATTTTTCTTATTTCTTCTCATAGTTTTACCATCAATTTTAAAACCTGCTTCACTTAAAAAAAAAAAAAAAAATCAAAGTACTGTTTTATTTAGCTATCCTGAAACAAGGTAGGCAGGCCATTCACAAACAAGACAATAGCAATCAAGGAATACTTTCACCCCCAGTGCCAAGTAATGAAGTAAATGCTAAGAAAGAATGTCTTTTAAAAGATTAATTTCCAAAAATCTATATAGCACTCTCACTCCCTTTGAAGGGCATACTGGAAGCAATAATATTCCCAATTAGTCTTTTATATGAATAACAAATTAACCACAAAAAGGCAAAAAAGAAGACTCTAAAACTCTTTCCTTTGTTCCATCATCTACTTTTTTATTACAAAAAAAAATTATTAAGACTTTCAACAGAAAACACACAAGCTTTCACTAAAAATCTGTGTACTTTTTAGATAAAATACATCCAAGTAGGTCATGTACTCCAGTGATAACAATCTTCTTCATCCTATTTTAGAAAAAAAATTCTAATAACCCATGTGTTTCCTTTAATCCATATAATCATTATTTTAGAGCCAACTATCAAGTCCTGAGTCTAAAAAAGAAAAATTACCTTTCTCAAAGTGATCTAAGTTCTATTTTTTTTGACTTCCATTTGTGTTTATACAGTGAAAAATGACTTTTTATAATGCATCAGATTACTCATTTTCAAACTGCAGCTTCAGATATGTCTTCATTTTGAAGTTACATATAACTTCCAAATATATCTTTCCTAAATTAAGTTGCCCTGAATTAATCAGCAAATGTCAGTTTTATCACATTAGATACAATACATACCCTTCACAGTACTGAAATGGCCAATAAAAAATTATATCATCTAGCCTGCATTTGATGATACAGGTTAATCAAATCAATAAACTAATCACTAAGACCCCCTATATATTTCATATTTGTACTAACTATGTAAATATGTAGCAGCAAAGATATTTATTTTTTAAAGTATGGACATTTAAAATGAACATTCTTAAAAACTGGGCTAATAATTTAACCAACCTTGTTGAATATAATACATCCCAATTAGAGACAGTATAACAGTGAGTTCTATAAGGAGACTACCTCAGAGTTCAAATTACAGACCTACTACTTAAAAATACCTCAGTTTCCTCATCTTTAAAATGATAATTATATAATGGTACCACTTCATAGGGATTCTGAAAAGCTAATATTTATTTCAAAAACAAAACTTTATAAAGGGACTAGAAATAACTAATTTTACATATTCCACTTAATGTCTTTAAATAAATGAAACCCAAATATACAAATCTCTGAAACATTAACAAAGCATATTTTTAAAAAAGCATTCGCCCAGCTTGGTGGCACCTCCTGTCCAACTACTCAGAAGGTTGAGGCAGGAGAATCAAAAATTGGAGTCCAGTCCAGGCAACTCAGTGAGACCTTGCTTCAAGAATAAAAATATATATATATATATATATATATATATATATCTCAATAGCTCAATATCTCAACAGTTGTCTAGCATGCAAAACCCCTGATTTCAAAGCCCAACAAAACAAATCAATCAATCAATCAATAAAGCATTCCCTTTACAAAAGTAATCTGTCCTGGCACCCAGACAGCATAACATTTGTCTTCAAAGCCAAGTTTTTAAACTTGATTTAAAATGTTATGCTAAAAACCATATAATTAGTTTTTCATTTGTGCCAAACTATATTCCTCTAACAAAACACTAAAGAAGTCTGATGCATGTTTTTACTAGGCCTCAAACAACACTACCTTAACATACACTATGGTGGCACAGAGGCACATGACTGTGATCCCAGATACTCAGGAGGCTGAAGCAGAGGATCACAAATTTCAGGGCAGCTTAGGCAATTTAGGAGCTATGGATACAGCTCAATGGTAAAGCGCTCCTGGGTTCAATCCCTAGTACCACCAAAAAAAGAAAAAAAAAGGAAGAAAATTTTAAAAACATATATTATGTTAGTCCAGCTACTAAGATATTTACAACTACTATAATTCATAAAAAAAAATTTAAGAAAATTCAACAATAGTATCAGTTAATAACTAGAAACAGTCCTGGAAAGACATTTCTCAACTCTGAACCTGTTTCATTTGTAGGTGAAGTGAATTAAATTATTTCTCAAAAACTTTTTTCAGCTCTATAATTTTATGTGAATTTCCCCTAATTCACTAAAGGAAGTTTCATAAATACTATTTTTGCACTCTCAAAGTAAATGAATTTTTAAAATGCTTACAGAAGAAAAGTACATTTTATTTAATTAAAAGATTTTCTAAAACTCAAATAAGCAAATACTACTGTAGACCAATACAAAAACATAGTTTACATTTTTACAGTCTGAAACTAATATTAAACTATAAAATCTTTAACAACTTAATTCCCCTTTCAAGACTTTATACTCCTGGGGGGGGGGAAAAAAAAAACCTAGTCACACTAAATACAAAGAAGGTATAAAGACCCATTTTCTCAAGAATATTTCATTTTCACAAAGGGCAAGTAACTTCAAGGGAGGAGAAAATATTTATAGATGGACTATTCAGTATCAGAACAGATGAATATTCTTCTCAGGTGTCAGGAGTGGGCAGAAAGAAGGATAAAAGATAAGACAGACTACATCTTCCTTTCTTAGTTGCAAGGAATAGGTAAAAATAACTGGAATTTAAACCAATAGTTTGGGAAAAGTTTTTGAAAAAATTATTTCAAAACAAAATTATTAAAATTATACAAAATGGTCCTTAAAAATTATGTACCATTTTGCTATAATACAAATCAATTATCTTTTGTTTTATGATGTAAAGGACCTCAAAGTTATAAAACAACCCACACACAAATCAGCACAAAAGTAATATTAATCATTATCATACTTTAAAGAACCAAATTTAAAACTTTAATCCAATAATATCACCTTATCTTTCATTGTTAAATAATTCATGGATATTTTAAGTGCTTGGTAAGCTACATCACCCATTGTTATAGCATTATTATTACTTAATTGCTTTGCTCTTGCTTCTTTTTTTCTTGTGGCTAATACAGATAGTGCTTATGGCTATTACAGATAGGTAGTCTCTGGGAAAAAAAAAAAAAAAAGCAGCAGCAGCAGAAAGAGCAGCTGTAAGTTCCAACAGAATTACAGGGGAGCATTCAAATGCTTTTAACAGTGGATTTTTGTTGCAGGGAACATATTGCTTGAAGCTACATTTTAGCCATTCCACATATCTGCCTATACTCTTAAGCATGTAACTGTTTCTACATGTTGGGGGAGATGGAGCATGCTGGACAAGAGGAAGTCATCCCTACCATGAACTTTCCTCTTGATGAAAAGATTTTGCCTCTTAGAAAATGGGATGAAATAGGAGATGGACAGCATATACTGATGACTCACCACAAGCCACATGTGCTCACTCATTGTGATGCTCAAGAAGCTGAATCACACATCCAGGATATTTTAAAGAAGGAACAATGATATTCAATCTTTTCTTTTTCTCTTTGAATTCTCATTTTGTTAGCTTCAAATTTATAAATTATAATGATGAATCCCCAAACTCCATCTTCATTCCTGAAGTTCCTATATTTTTAACTTTCTCAAGGCATTTCCAATTGTAGAACATTACAAATTCAACAACAAATTCCAATTTTACTCAGCTTTTTAAAACCAACTCCCTTATTGTCCCAATCACTCAAGCTTACAATCTTAAAATCTTCGTGGATGCCTATTTACAATTCAAGAATTGATGTCCAAGTCCTGACTATACCTTCTTCCCAATCTCTCAAATTAGCAAAAATATTCCAATGGTACAAAGAAATTTAGTAGACAGGCCAAGGACACAGGAGATAAGAAAATAAGCCAAAGACACTGTGTTCCTTTCTTTATGAACTTCAATTCAAAACAAAAGGGAGCCAACT
Organism: Marmota monax; assembly: GCF_021218885.2. Taxonomy (NCBI): domain Eukaryota; kingdom Metazoa; phylum Chordata; class Mammalia; order Rodentia; family Sciuridae; genus Marmota; species Marmota monax. Next base: position 1,487,737 of record NW_026691933.1, read on the forward strand.
GATTATAATTACAATATTAGGATGTATTTATTGTGTTTTTTACTATGTGCCAGCCACTGTGTTGAAATATATATACACATACACACACACACACACACACACACATATTTATAGATACAGTTATACCATGAAAAAAAGTAAGATAAATAAAAAAAAAGTAAAATAAATGATCTCCAAACTAGATGGGGGGAAAAAAAAGACCTGCTGAGTCTGAAATTTACAAAACCATACAGCCAGTAAGTGACAGAGCTTAAACTCAAAAATAGCTAACTACAAAGCCTTTGCTACTCATAAACAAACAAAACAATGCCCCCCAAAAATATATAAAAGCAATCTTTTCCAAGATTTTTATATTTTCTGTTTCTTCCTTAACACCAATAGCCTACTGCAGAATTTCTGCAAAGTTAGTACTGAGTGGGCTGCTTAAGAATCATTAAGCAAACTCTTTAAAAGGATATTTTTTAAACCCTCCAGATTCTGAGCCGCTGGGGTATCTCTGATGCATAGTTTTTTTTTTCAAATCATACTTCTAATCCCTTTGTTCTCTCATTCATTCATTTGTTCATTCAATAAAGGTATGAGTTCCTAATATGAAACAAGTCCTATAACTTCATCCCAAATCTCTTCTACATTTGATCCTTCTGCATTCCATTCTGGAAATACTCTTAAAAGCCCTACATTCAACATTCACTCCTCTACTTGAAGATTTTTATTCCCTATCGAGTACAACTCTTTTGCCATCAAAGCTTTACTGACATATAATACCTGGTACATAGTAGGTGCCCACTAAATGTTAGTTTCCTTTTACAATACATAATCTAAACTTACAGTATGTTATTACACATAGAATTCATATGAGAGGTGAGTGGTGTAACATATCACACTGAAAAGGCTGAACTATAAGCAGCAGCTGCTCCTCCCTTTCCAAACCATACATACATGCTTTTCCTTCCATTCACTTATCCAAATCCTTTAAAAAAATTACTCAAATTCAACATTCACTAACTCTTTCTTGACCATAATGATCACTTAACTAGAGTTGAGGGAATTGCTACTACTATAGAAAAGTATGTATCCTAATATTTGATTAATTTTAGTTTTCTACCATCATTTAATTTTTTAATGATTTTAATTTTTGTGCAATGAAAATTACTGAAGGCAGACTATGCTAGACATTTTCATTATAATTCCAAAACTGCCTGGCCTGCTACAATGTATATAGTAAGCCTTAATTTAACAATATTCCTTTTTTTAATACCTTTACAAGATATCCTCAAATTACTAACATTGCTCCCTGCCTTTATAACATCATAAATTAATTCCCTGACTGAAATCAAAAGTATCTACATGATTCAAAACTGCCAAAGGCTTATCCTCTAACAAGAAGTCAGAAGTCACTCTTACTTTATTTGCTACAATACCTTAGGCAAGTAGCTTAACTTCTCTACACCTAAATTTTCTTATCTAAGATATAAAATAGAAATAATACTTCTCAAGTTGATGTAAAAACAGTAATGAAATAATATAAAGCATTCAGCACAGTGTGTGGCATAACTCTTGCTACTAGCTATTATTATTCTCTGAGGAACAAAACCTAAAAAGTAAACTTTTCTAGAGATTAATAAGCAAGATATCAAATAATCTAGGAATTCACATATTCATAAAAAAATTAAGAAGGATTCTGTCAAATTCAAAAGGCTAAGATTATTTTTATAAGATCACTCTAATCAGAAATCAAAAGAATTTACCAACAAAAATAAAGCAATATGTATAGTTCTAAAAATGGGTTCAAGCATCCCCTTAGTGTAAAAGAATGAACACAGGGTCTAAATACAAACCAGATGCAAGAAGTACCTTCAACCACCTGTTAACTAGATGACACTACAGTAATTTAAATTCTGTAATTCTATTTTTTTCACTTGTAAAATGAAGCAAAAATGGAAGGTAAGATAAATAAAAAGCCTGGCTCCCAGGTTCTCCAATAGTGGACCTTTCCCCTCTAAGCTTAAAAACTGAAATGTGTTTAAAAATAGGGCTGGAAGATTCATTAGGTACAATATATACACAATCCAAAGTGAATATAGGTTTTTAACACAAAATTGGTGGACAAGAAAGATAACTGGACAGGAAAGGAGAAAGATTTTCGCTACAAAAGATATAGCTTCTCAATAAGACCATGTCTGTTACATCAAAAAGCATGAAAAACATATCTCATCAAGGAATAAGAATTTCTATGAATGCATTTGTTAACAAGATACAATGAATGTTTCTAACTATGAACATGGCTAGAAAACAGCATTATTATTAAACACTATGTATAGAACTCATGTAAGAAACATGAACTTCACATGCATTCACCCCACTCATTTCTACTGCTCTCAAACAAGATCATCCTTATTTGTACTAAATTATAAAATGTGGTCACAGGATAAATTAAATAAGCTCTTCATCCACAAACTCCAACAAAATACTTATGCTTACATTTGAAGACTGCTAAAAAGTTTAAGTCAACTACAGAAATCCTGTAATTCACTCTTCATCTGAATATATCTGAAACTGTATTAAGGCTTTATTAACTTCTGCTATTATAATCAATGGAAATAATTTGCCAATACAGTGTTTATCAGGGATAAAGACATAAAATGGAAAAGGAAATTCATAGTCCTAAACTCTATAACCAAGCTACAACATAATACAAGTACATAAAGAGTTCTCTTACTTGACTTGAATACTGGAGAAACTTGAGTGACAACAGGCAAAACAAAACAAGGTAAAAATTTTTGTGAGTGTTTAAAATTTTCTTTTCTGATGTTTTAAAAATTGCTTCTCTCACCACTGTAATTTAGTTTTTGTTTGGTGCTGGGGATTGAACCCAGGGCCTCACACATGCTAAATATGTACTCTACCACTGAGCTATACTCACAGCCCCTATAATTTAGTTTTTAAGCAATCAGTTCTATAATTGGGAACCTATGTGTCCAGATTTTATTCAGCAATGCTTTTCCAATACAGACCAAAAAAGTGCAAAGATTTGGTATTGATATGAAGGAAGTATTCTTTCTAAATACTTTCCAAAATGAGTATTATCTTTCATGACTTGAGCCTACGTGTTATTTTATGCTGAATTTTGATGGAGGATCCCTAATTTAAAGTTTTGAAAGTTTCACGTTTTCTAACCAAGTTTAATATGAATAGATGGCCATGTTTTTGGCCACTGTTAGCCTAAATTATTCAAAGAAATGAAATGACCAATCTGACTTACGTTAATTTTTCACTTAGATTAAGTGGATAAATGTAAATATACCTGAGAGATTCATGTATTCTCTAAAGCATAGAAGAATACACAAACTACAGTTGCATAGATTGCATGTAGGGACCAGACTATTTTGGAATGTAAAACTCTAATGTCAGAGACATTTACCTCTGGTTCAATCTCTGGAACGTACCACCTCTATGTGCTAAGTAAAGCCAAAGGTGTGTGACTCCAGGAGCTTTTCATTTTTGGAAAAAAACAAAAAGTCCTTTGAGAACCAAAATAAATGAGACTCTTAAGAGGGAATTTCAGATTGTGACAGTTGGTAAAAAGTGAGGGCAGGAGACTCCTAATCAGTTTCATTCCTCTCTAATGATTGTCCACAACAATCTCTCCTTGTGACGTGAGAACAAAGTAGCAAAATAATAAAGTAGTAATGAGATATTAAAACAAAAATATCCAAGGTATAGACTGAACCCCTCTCCACATTCCTCATGGTCACTCAGTATGTGTTTTAAATCCAAGGCTGCCCTTTCAGAAAAGAGATAACTTACGGCAGTTATGATAGATAAAATATCTAATTGACTAAAAAATAAAACTCTTAAAAGGAAGAAAAAGAAGACAGGAAAAAAAGTAACATCCTACTTATGATGCTACCACTTTATCTATCAAGGTGATAATTACACCATATTTTTGGTAATCAGTGATTTTTAAAGCATTAATTATGTAGCAGTATTTATCACTTTAATACAACACATAGAAGTCCTACTCACACAGGTGAAATCTAATTTTTAAACTGACCCTAAAATAAAACTATTCAACAATTATACTAAGAAGGGAGAAATGAAGGGGGGGGGAGTATCTTTTCAGGGAAAAGATACTGTATGAAATGAAATTAACTTTAATAAAATGTTCACCAAAAAAAAAAAAAAAATTCCAAGGATAAACTACCTAGTGCTTTCCAAGAGAAAATAGCAAGAAGTCATTTGTTTCCCTCTGCCAGTGTACGATATTAGTAACTGCCACACCAACATAAAGTTATGAGAATGAAGATTAGAGAAATTTCACTTAGAGCGAATAGTGAGGGGAAAACCATCTTTTAATAAGGATAATACAGCAAGTAATAAAGGGGTGAGGGGAGTGGGAGATAGAATTGGCCAGGAGTGGAGTCGCAAAGAGGTGGTGGGTAGTCAAATGAAAGCCCCATTCTAGGTTCCCATTTGCAATTTCCTCCAGCCTTAAAAAATTCAGAGCACTTTGGGGATTAGAGATATAATCAACATAGGTCCAACTCACACAAACATCCCACTTCCAACTTTCTAACATAAAGATGTCATTCAACATTAAAAATATGGACAGTCTATTCTGAAGACAGTGCGTTCTCTCTAAATGTCTTCTAATATAAAAGGAACAACCACTCTAAAGCTATTCTTTATTAAACTAGACATCTACCAGAAAGAAAAATTTGAAAATTAAACACATTCCTTTATTCCTCTACACCTTCCTTCTGCCTTCAAGATACCGTGACTGAATGAATGTGTGCAACTTAATTTTACAGGGGGCTATCCCTTTCCTCCCAGTGACACACACGAAAATTTTTAAGTTCAAAATAAACTGATACCTAGCACATATAATTACCCTCTTTGCAACCTGATAAATTTTGAAAGTTCTAACAAGATGTAGTTCACGTTGGAAACCAAAAACTACCTTATAAGGCTATAAAAGACTGAAAGCAGGAAGCGGCTTTGACAAAACTAAGGAAGTTGCAGCGCGCTTGCTCACTAAGGGACTTTTTTGAAGCAAGAGAAGTAACGCATGACATCTTTCTCTCTCGAATTAAAATGTGACTTGATTCACCCGGTAAAATCGCAGTGGGAGATGGAATTGGCCGGGAGTGGAGTCGCAAAGAGGAGGTGGGTGGTCAAATGAAAGCCCCATTCTAGGTTCCCATTTTCAGAGTCCCGATTCTTCCCTTTCCCCACCCACACCCTGGGCAGAGTGTTGTCACAGCAATCTTGCAAAACCTACAAGAAGCGCTTCTCTTTTCTAGGTCCTCTGCCAGGCCAGTCTCCGCGCTCGGTCCCCTAAGTCCCCAAGCCCACAGGCAGGAAGGGGCGCGGAGGAAAAGGAAAGCCAGGTGGGCCGGGCCCGGCGACCACCACCAGGGCGAGTAACACCGGGAGGCAGCGGCCCCACCTCTCCACGCGCGGCGCAGCCCACCGCGGTGGGGGAAGGGCTGGGAGGGGAAGGGCTGGGAGGGGTAGCGCGAAGGAAGCCGCTCCCTGGGGGTCCTGGGCCCCGCGCGCCCCGCTCCAGCCGCACGAGGGTCAAGCCTGGACACCTGGGAGGCGCTGGCCCCCGCCCCACTCCTTGCAAGCCGTACCGCCGCACCATTCATCCCCAGGCCTCCTCCCGCCCCCGCCATTTTCCTTCCTCCGCCTCAGTTTCCCCACCCCAGCCCGTCAGCCCCCTTACCCCGTGCCACAGTCCACCACACAGGCCGGCAACCGTCCCGCCATCTTCCTCCTCGCCTGCTGCTGCCGCCGCCGCCGCCGCCGTCTGCTCCGTGCTGGTTGGGGCCAGGGACTGGCGGCAGGAGATGGGAGCTATCTGACCATCCACAGCCCGGCCGCCCTCTCTGTCCGGGGGGAGCTGGGAAGCTGAAGCAGTAGCAAGAAAGCAGCAGGCTGGGTCAGCGGCTACCACTTCCGCAACCCAGGCAGGCAGGCAGGCAGGCAGTCCCCGCCCTGCCCCGCCGCGGCCTCCTCCCCCCTCTCTCGCTTCCCTCCTCCTCACTCCTGCCCCCACCCTACAACTTCTTCCCCTCACGCCGCCTTTCCCCGGGAAGCCAAGATGGCCGCCGGTGCCGACGCCCCGGCCAGGCCAGGCCCAGGCCCCCAGCGCTCCCCCTTCCGGCTCCGAGCGGGAGGGGCGAGAGAGCATGCGCAGTGGGGTACAGCCGCCGGCCACCGCTCCCGTCCCGACGTTAGCAGAGTCCACTTCGAGTTTTCCAGGAGGGTTGAGGCGGAGAAGTCAGTCCGAGCTCCCAGTTCTCCTTCCGAGGCTGCAAAGGGGCTTTGGGGCTCAAGCCTTCGTCTTAGTTTCAGTTACTCTTGTGCTAGGTTGAGGAGGGAATGGAAACCTTACCCGCAGCCACGAATGTCTTCTCCAGAACAGCCTAATTGGAAACATAGTCAGCGGCATGTAACCATTCTTAGAACTTGAGTGTTTGCTTCTCTGTGTGCAGAAAGAGCCATATCAGAACGTGGGTGAGCAGTCGGGGAACAGATGAACAAAGGCTTTCGCCTTGGTCCTCGGCCTTTGTTCTGACGTTTTATTCAGTTACACTTTTTCCTTGTTACTTTAGGTTCTAGGCTTCACAAGAGGGTAGGGCAGGGCCGAACCCCCAGGAAAGGCAACCCTCTCCAAGTACCATGTAGTTTACACAAATAGACCTTTATTCAAGGTTTCTGGATAAAGACAAAGATTCCCCTCTGTAATAGTGAGAGTCTACAATTAGGATGATACCAGAGATTCGTGGTGGAAAAAAAGAAAAAAATTTTTTAAAGTTACACACTGGAAAGCCTAAAGCAATGGTTTTCAAACTAGTGCATCAAACTCCCCAGGAAGGCTTGTTAAGACACGTTGCTGGGCCACTTCCCCCAGAGTTTTGTAATTAGTCAGTCTGGAGTGGGGCCTGAGAATTTGCATTTCTAAGAGGCACATCAGTTCCCACTTTAGGAACATGGAAGATTAATATCTTACCACCAGGCTGTTCTTCTCATAAACCTTCCTGAGTTTGCCAATGTGAGAGTGAAATAAAAACACATTTTGTAAAAAATGTCTTTATTCAGTTCAGATAACATAATATGGTGTTAGGCTGACTGGGGGATGGAATGTAGGTATTTTTATTTATTCATTTAACACAGTATATTGTTCACCTGGTCTGTTAGAGCAGAGATTGTGCTAACCAGAAAAATGGCTAGGGTGTGAAATAGATAAGGTCTGTGTTCTCAGAGTTTACCTGTTAGACAAATTGTCTTAAGAACAACAGAGAACAGTGAAGAGACCTGTGCGAAATGGGAGCAAGGAGTTGGAGAGTGGAAGGGAGATATAAGATAGGACAAGCTGTTCTGACCAAGTGGCATTAAAAAGCTAAGGCCTAAATAATGGTAAGAGATAAGGGAAGGGTTGGGGAAGAAAGGGAGTGCCCCCACACACACACTCCCAGAGGACTTGAGGGAGAATAAGCTTGGCTTCCATAAATTGAAAGACCCAAGTGGTTAAGGTGAAGGAGCCAAGGAAGATGAAATAGAAAGTCAAGCCTGAGATATGAGAAAGAATCAAACAATGCAGGAATTTGTAGATGCTCTAAGCATTTTAAAGTTTATCCTAAAAGCAACTTGTAACCATCAGAACAGTTCAGGTAAGAAAATGTGTGGCTTCTTTGTTGAGAATAGATCCAGCAAAATCCAGAGTGAATCATACATTGTGTGTTCGGGATAGATATATGTGAAGGAGTCTCAGGGGCAACCATCCACATCAATTAGTGTCCAGAATAGCCACAGGTATTCACATCAAATAATCTTAAGACATTTTTCTGAAGTTTTCGTAAGAAAAGTCAAGCAGAACATTTCTATATTAATCATTGTTGGTTTCCCCCCTACATTTTAGAAGATACTAGACGGCAATTCTTTGCTGTCACTTCCATTATCAAGTAGTTAGGGGGTCATTAGGGGAAGTGTATATTTAGGAAAATTGGCTCTTACAGATTTGCATTTACAGATAGAGTAAATGGTTGTTTTCTGCAGTTACAAGTAGTTAAATCAGGAATGAAGGATTTTACCAAAGTGGTACCAGGGACTTGAATAGGTTAGAAACTTGAATAGGTCACTGGGAGCAGCCTACACTCCCCTTCAACAGTTATCTGGAAGTAGTTAAATTAAGGGTCAGAAACTTGAGTGCTTATAGGTCCATGTTAGTGATGAGTGAAGTGAGCCCTAAGAGGGGTATAGTGATGTTGACAAGCCATACCCTAACAGAAGGCTATTGCCTTTTGAGATTTTGGTTTTTGCCTCCCATCAAAAGGAATCTGAAATCTGTATTTCTGCTTTGGTAACTGCGATGGCTTAAATGTATCTCCCCAATGTTCATGTTAGATATTTAATCCCCTTGCAGCAGTGTTGGGAAATGGGGACTTTAAAGAGGTAATTAGACCATGAGGGCACTACCCTCATGAAAAGATTAATGCTATTATTTCAGGAGTGTGTTTCTTATAAAGATTGAGTTTGGCAGCTTCCTTCGCTTTATCACCCATAAGATGCCTTCCACTGTGTTATGACACAGCAAGAAATCCTGTACCAGATGCCAGCCACTTGATCTTGAAATTTCCATCCTCCAAAACAATGGTAAATAATTTGTTCTTTATAAATTACTCATTCTCTGGTATTATGTTAGAGCAGCACAAAACAGACTAAGACAGTAAATCATTCTTGTCTGCAGGATTTATTTGACCTGTGGGCTGTCATTTTGTAATTTTTAACTTTAGAGGCTATATATGGTTTAGTTGCATGTTGTCTTCAAAGACATGAGGAAACCTTTTATTACTGTTTCTTTCACATAGTCAAGCCTCTTCTGTGTTTGTGAAGACAGGATCTACTCAAAGCATTTGGAAGATTCCAACACTTGTTCCTCATACTCTGTCTACCCAAACACTTTTCTTGCTTAATATTCCTACTACTTCCTGTTCGCTGCATACCAAATTGGTCAGCCTCTGAGCTACTGTAATGGCCCAGTCTTCTTTAGCTGCACAGGACCTTCAGATATACATGTGACCAAAGCATTTCTGACCATTCTATTTGCATATGCACTCTTCTTGTTCTCTCCAAACATAGAAGAGGATGTCAGGGTTAAGTGTCTTAGAGGTTGTCTTGATAGAAGTGAAAAGGAAAGCAATGGTAGACTGAAGGAGATTGTTTAATTATTCTGCATTCATTGCTCCCTAGTAGTACCTCAATTTCCAGGTCAACTGGATGCTTGGTTCTTATCAGTTTTCAAGCCTGGTTTTCAACCTTTCAAGCATATGCAAGTCTTGCAAGATCCTTCCAATAAATATCCTTTGGTCAGTTCTCATTATTTGCATGAAATTTAAGAACTATAAATGATACAGAAGTCCAGAAAGTTTAAGTGATTTTCTTATTTCCTTAAAGTAACTGAGAAACGAACCCAGAACAGACACATAGTTATAATACAACAGCATTCTTTCATTTTGATAAATATATTAGTTACCAGTTACCCTAAGATTATTCTTATAATATTCTTAGATTATTCCTATGCCTTTAGTCAACTTAGCAAATTCTTTGGATCTTAAAAAATATCCAAGAAAATCATGTCACTCAATCTTCATTATTCTAAAATAAGAAATATTCTTTTTTTAAATTAAGTTATATTCTTACTACAAGGATGACTATTTGCAAGTTAGTAGATCAATAAAACCCCTGGAGTACATTGATGAAGAACAGACAAATTAACTAGTGAAGATATCCATACAGCCTAGTGTTCAGAAGGAGGGTATTATGGTGTAGATATGAAGTAACCAAAAAAAAAAAAAAAAAAAAAAAAACTCTTGTATTAATACAGGCAGTGAAATGATTCAATTATGAGAGCCATAACCTAGTTAGTCCCTCCTAGTTTGAATGGGTTGCTAACTGGGTGGTAACTACAGGCAGGTGGCATGTGGCTAGATATGTCACAGAAAGCATGCCCTGGAAGGTTTCATCTTCCTGGCAGCTCCTCACCCCTACCCCATCTGCTTGATCACCACCAAGAATGGAGCAGTGCCCATTGTCCACACTCTTTTTCCATGATGTTCTTCCTCACCTTAGGCACAGAACAATGGAGTTGGCCCACCATGGACTGAACTTCTGAAACCTTCAGCCCCAAATGAACTTTTCCTCCTCTTTGTGGTTCTTGTCAGGTTTTTTGGTCACAGTGGCCAAAAGCTGGCAAACAGAAATTGGTACCAAGAATGGGGTTGTTTCTGTGACTAACTTGACCATGTGCTTTAGAAGCCTTTGGAACTGATTTGCAGGAGGAGTTTGGAAAGGTTTGGAGATGCAAGCTAGAAAAGCTTTAGAATGTTGTAAGCAGAGTTTAATGGGTGGTTCTCGTGGGAAATCAGAAGATCAGAATGCTTTTGAGGTTTCAGAGGGGAATGAGGATTCTATTAGGAATTGGACTATGGGCCATTCATGTTATATTCTGGTAAAGAACTTGTCTACATTATGTCTATGTCCTGAAGCTTTCTCTGAGGCTAAATTTAAAGGTGATGAGCTAACTAATATGGTGGAAGAAATTTCAAGGCAGTGTAACATTCAGGCATGGATATTGCTGGCAGCAGTTAGCCAGGTTTATTGTGAAAATCAGAAGCAGAAAGCAGAGAAAGGATTTTTAAAACTTGCAGTTTAGAAAAAAAAAAAAAAGTACATGTAAAATTGGAACCAAGGAATATGTGGTAGTTAAGGAGATTACAACCATAAAAGAAATGCTAAGCACTTTACACAGAGATAATAGAAAATATGCTTTCAAGAACACATTCATTGCAAGTTCAAGGACATAAAAGAAAAAACTCCTTTAAAACAAGACCATGGGGCATGGCTCATGCAGGGGGGTCTAGGAAGTAGTTTCACTATGCTCAGTCACAAAGGCACTTAGGCCACTGCAGTAAAGGCCCAAGGATGCCCGGCTACTTACTACCCAAGCTGATAGCAGAGCTTGGTATCATCTACATGTGCTGGCTCTGCAGGAATGAAGTATGCTGAAGTTAGGGGTTCATGGAGGCTTCCACTGAGATATCAAATGATAGCCTGGGAGGTGCAGAAGGGTTGGAATCCCTGTGGGCTGCCCCTATGAGGGAAATGCATGAATTGTGAAGGTACAACTGAAGCTGAAATGGAGACCCCAAGAATTAAGAAATGTCAGCAACATAGACTGTCTGCAAAGGAAAGTTGCTGGTTGTGGAGAGAACCAGGCTAAGAGAGAGACCATGAGCATTGTAACCAACAAGGCCAAGGGGGTGGGATTTCCCAAGCACTTTGGAGAGCACATCTTGTTGCCAGGTGTCTCTGATGCTATAGAGGCATCATGGGACCTATTTGCCCAGCTGAGTTGGGGTCTTGTTTTAGTCCCATCTCTTCTTTTTATTCCCCTGTTCCTCCTTTTTAGAATAGGAATATTTGCTCTGTGCCATTGTATACTGGGTATTTGTAAATTACTTTTCATTTTTATAGGAACATATAGCCAGGAATTTGCCTTGAGTCTCAGGTAAGACTTTGGACATGGACTTTTGGCCAATGTTGAAACTGTTAAGACTATGAGACTCTTGGAGATGGACTGAATGCATTTTACATTGTGAGATGGACATGAGTTTTGGGGGGCCAGGCATGGAAGTTATGCTTTTGATATAAGGTGCCCCCAAAAGCTACTGTCTGTCTCCTGTATAATATGGGAGCTTAAATGATTCGATTATGAGAGCCATAGGTTGGTAGCTATAGGCTGGTAGGGTATGGCTGGAGGAGGTGGGTTGCAGGGGGTATGCTTTAAAAGGTTTATCTTCTCTGTTCCCCCTTCCTTTCTCTCTCTCTTTGTCTTTCCTGGCTGCCATGAGCAGAGTAGTACTCCTCAACCACACCCTTCCTCCATGATGTTCTCCCTCATCTTGGGACAGAACAATGAAGTCAGCCCACCATGGACTGAACCTCTGAAATTGTGAACCCAAAATATACTTTTCATACTCTAAGTTGTTCTTATTAGGTATTTTGATCACAATGGAAAGAAGCTGACTAAAACAGAAGGGCTGTGAATCCTGGCTTCTCTCTTCCCAAGTTTTCTGATCTTAGACAAATAACTTAGTATACAGAGAACACTGATTTTTGAATCAAGGGGCTTGAGTGTGAACTCTTCCACTTACTCTGTTTCTTCATCTGTAAAATTGACAGAAAAACAATAGGGTTGTTATAAAGCTTGAATTGATTTTAAAAACATTATAAATTATAGAATGATTAGAAGGAATATGGCTTAATTCTAGAGTAATGACTGTTGTTCATTACCTACTCATACAGACTTAAACCTCCAAAACCTGTCCTCTTCATAGACATTATCTTGGGGCTTGTGTGTTTACTCTTTTAAAGCAACCACTGTGCAAAATAATTTTAGAAGTTCTCCTCCATGTTTGCCTGCCTTTAATTCTTTTTTCATTGGTAGCAGATTTTGACACTTTATAAGTAGATTTGATTTTTGGAATAGTCATAATAATTTCTTAGGTCAAAGTAGCATAAATAAAATGATTGATTTATGAGGGCCATGATTTTTTATCAAAAGCTTTGTGACAATAAATAAAGCTGATTTTCATATGTGACTTATAAACTGCCATCCATGGTTTTAAATTGAAATTTGATGGCAACATCCTTGAGTACTATGGATCGAATATCTGTGTCTCTGCCAAATTTGTCTGTTGAGATCCTAACCTCCAAGGTGATGATATTAGGAGAAGGAGCACTATTGGCTCTTCCCATATGAATGATATTAGTACCATTATGCAAGAGGACCCACACACACGACACACACACACACACACACACACACACACACACACACACATCTCCCTTATTTTATTTTATTTCACACATCTAAGTTTTAAATACAGGGCCCCATACAAGGTAGGGAAGTGTTCCACCACTGAGTTCCCCCACTCCTAGTCTCTTCTTAGGTTTTATTTTGAGACCGGGTCTCTCTAAATTGCCCAGGCTGGCCTTGAACTTATCCTAACACCTCCAGCCTCCTGAGCAGCTGGGATTACTGGCATGTGCCACCACATCAGCCTCCATGCCCTTTTCATCGTGTGAAGATACAATGAGAAGATGGCCATTTATGAGCAAGGAAGCAGGACCTCACCAGACATGGAATCTGCCTGCACTCTGATATTAGACTTTACATCCTCCAGAACTGTATGAAATACATTTCTGTTGTTTGTTGTAATTGTTGTTGTTTGTTTCTTTGTAAGTCTATAATACTTTGTTGTAGGGCTGGGGATATAGCTCAGTTGATAGAGTGCTTGCCTCCCATGCACAAGGCCCTGGATTTACTCCCCAGGACCACAAAAAAATAAAATGAAATACTTTGTTGTAGCAGCCTGAACAGACTAAGACACTAAGATTAAAAAAATTCACTATATTTTGAATTTCAATTGAATATATTATAGCATGATAGTATCTGTATAATGTTTGAAATGAGCCGAGAGTCTATGGGATAAAACCCCAGTCACTTCCCTCCTACAAGAATGAATAGTTACTTAAAATGTGACTCAATTTGAAAGAAAATAAAAGACACACACACACACACACAAATATATCTCATTTCATATAGGAAACCAAATTTCCAGTGTACAATAAAATCTATTTTCCTTGTTGTGACCTGCAAAGCCCTCCATGTTGTGGTGCTCACCTCCCTCTGCAGTCTATTTAGGGTCTCCTCTTCTCCTTGATGCCTTTTTGCTGCTGTTTACAACACCAGACGATTCCCACCTGCATATTCTCCCTGGACTCCCCCTTCTCCATCATCTCTTATTGTTGAGTCAATTGCATCCTCAGAGAATCCTTTCCAGGCCACCCAGTCTGAAATGGCCTGCCTTACTCTCCCGTCACCATATTTTAATTCTCTAGGGGAAATGTCTTATTTATTTACTGGTTTATTTATTTATTGTCTATTTCTCCCAGCTACAAAATATACTCACCAGAATTTGGAGAGATTTGAATTTATATTTAGTATAAGTATTCAATAAATATTTATTGAATAAATGAATCAAATAAAATTAAAACTATAAATGTGTCAGAAGAAAATGTAGCTCAGGTGCACTTTACCACTAATTACATTCCCAGTCCTTTTTTATTTTTCATTTTGAGACAGGATCTCACTAAACTGCTAAGGCTGTCCTTATAATGTTTGTATAAGCTCAAGGTGAGGAAGAATTTGAGTAAAAGAAGAAACCCATAGTCACTAATGACAAGATTTGGTTGCATAAACAATTAAATTTATACTATCCAAAGATTTTTTTTTTTTAGTTACAGAAGAAAGCATTCAAAGAGAAAAATTATCCAAGGCTGATAAGTGTATGGGAAAATGGAAAAAACAATCATTGCTTAATGTGTAAAATTATCATACCCTCGTGGAAAGTTTTCCATCAGGACCTATTAAAATATAAAAAAACATATGTTAGAATTAGGAATTCCATTTGGTAAATCCTGTAAAAATAAAAATATTGATGTTGAAGAGAAAAGATTTTGACCATAAAGAATTATTTTAAAATCAGAATATTTAGAAATATACCCTTGGTTCCAAGTGCTACTAAGACCAGGTAACTCTCAGGACTTCTCTTAAATCAGAAGAAAACAAGGCTAGATCTTGAGGGGCAGTTAACAGTCTATTCCATATATATTTTTTAACATAGACAGTTACAGAGTTTAGAATGATACTTATGCTTTCTCTTTAGTGCTGGGATTTTATTTAGGTACCAATGTACCCAGCTAAGAGACTATATTTCTTAAATCTCCTATATAGCTGAGTATGATACATGGTTAAATTATGGCCAATGAGATATAAGTATAAGTAACTGGATGTAACCTATAGAATATATCTGTAAAGAAGGCTGATTTACTTCGAAGAGCCATTGTGCTTTTGCCCTCCACCCTTTCTTCCTGCCTGGAAGCACAGATAAGGTGTTATTGTCTTTCTTATTAAAATGAATATATATTGATTTTGTAACTTAAAAGATCTAATGAAGTATCATCGGAAATTGCTGAGAACTTGCACAGACTGAAAAGTCAATGCAAATGCCATAATATAAACATAGGATAATTCATTCTAAGCAAGTGTTGTTTCAGGGTAGACCACTAATAAGTATTAATATCTAAATATAATAATCAGATTTGAGAGGGAACACACAAACAGTGTGACTTTCTTTAATTGTAGATGAACTGAAAGTCATGCATTCATATGGTGACCTTGACTTGCCGGTTTGGAGAGAGAATATTTCAGGAAGTGGTTCTTTGATTTTTTTTCCCCCTACAGTTTTGTACTGGGAATTGAGCCTAGGTGCACTTTACCACTAAGCTACATTCTCAGTACTTTTTATTTTCATTTTGAGACAGGATCTCACTAAACTGCTAAGGCTGTCCTTAAACTTGCAACCCTCCTGCCTCACCTTCCCAAATTGCTGGGATTATATGCATGCACCCCCATGCCCAGCTCTTAATTATTTTTTAAATAAAAGGGACTCAGAGGCTGAGGCAGGAAGATTGCAAGTTCAAGGCCAACAATTTAGCAAGACCCTGTTCAAAGTAAAAATTAAAAAGACTATAGATGTAGCTCAATGGTAAAGTGCCCCTGGGTTCAAATCCCAGGGCCAAAATAAAAGATAAAAAGAAGTGCTTTCTTAGTTCTTTGAGATTACAGTGTGGCCCAATGTATTCATTTCGTTTAGTGTGACACAACATATGTTGATCTTATTAAAACTAGTTCTGTTTTCCTAGCAGCTTGGATTTTTAAATATTTTAAATATTCATTGCTTTTTTCCCACTTCTGTCTCAGCTATTGCTATTCTCTTCAAAATACATATTTAAAGAATGTTCAGTCTTCTCATCTTAATCTAAAACCATGCAATTAGTTCCAATCTGATGAGAAGAAATGGATTGTGAGTGCAACTTTTTTTGAAACATTTATTTTCATCTTTTGATAATTTGACAACTTGTGGCAGTTCTAATATTTCTGGAACAATTCTCCCAATTATAGAAGAAGCTATTAGTGACAATATGATAAATTAAAATTATTTGATTACTTTGAATTTATCCAAAATGATGTTGATTAAATTTTCTCCACCTTTCTTTCCCCCGCCTAGCCCCTGATGCACAGCCTGTGTCATGACTATATTTATGTCCAAGGAGTGATGATCCTTAAATAGCAGCTAATTGATCTAATAGAATATCAGTTAGATATTCTGGAATATTTCAAGGAATAATAATTTTGCAAATGGGACATAATAGTTCCCTGTCTTGGCAAATAAGGAGACTGGAGTACAGAAAAGTGACTTAAGATCTCACAACAAACTAGTGAAATATTTCTACTTAAATATATCTCCAGCGTTTCATAGAAGGTAGAAGCTTACATTGAAAAATTCACTCAGTACTTCTGGAAAATATTAAATTCAATGATGTTACCAAATCTGGCATGTTGTCTTAGACCTGTGTTTAGGAATGTTAAGGAGAGTATCTTTCTCGGTGCTCCCAACAATGATGGAGGGACTAACCCTCATTAGCTGACTTGGATGGGATGTCCTTCCTGATCAACTAAGTCTAGTTGGACAAGCTTAGATCATAAGCCCCACCCTTACCACCATCCCTACCAAAAGGACCACAAGTACAGAAGAAGGGGAGGGAGGTCACAAAAATAAGATAATTGTTTATACCCAAAGAGAAACAATGAATGTAAGGTAAGCAAAAACAAAAGAAGTCTATTAAAAATTCCATTTACTTCATTAGAAAAAAACAAAAACAACACCAAGGAAGAGGATACTGCAAACGGAGAAAACAGAAATGTACAGAACAAAATGGTTGACTTAAAAAAAATGTTGTATTATGTGTGTACTGTATTATATCATTGGCCCATAAATGAACACAAAAGAAAAAGAAAAACATTGGAGATTTGCCAAACATTGCATTAATCTAAATGTTTAATGAGTCCATCAGTCCAGTACTGGGAAAAGCAGTAATTACCTTTTTTCCAGCAGCATTTGTGTATTTTGATTTCTGTGTCATCTCAAATGTTGATGAGCTTGTGCTAGTTATACTTCATAGTATTTTATTGGAAGGTATATAATTATTCAGCTCATAAAGAGAAATGACCTCATATACAACCAATTCTTTATCATAGTGTAACTAGCACTCTGCTCATTCATTTATCCATTTATTCATTCATTTATTTGTTATGTGCCAGTTATGACTCAGGAACAGGGTGGACACTTAGATTAAGGAGATGAGTAATTTGCAGCCCCACCCCTGGAAGAAGTCAAAGTGCAGTAAGGAAAACAGACAAGTAAAAACTAAAGTACACCATGAGCAGGGATTCCTACAGTACTTTAGAAGCAGGAGATGACTCTGCTGAGAAATGAGGAAAGGCTTCAAAAAGGCAGCTTACAGAATGCTTTCCATCATGGGAAAGGAGGTGAAAGGCAATTCAGGAAAGAATGACACGTGGAATGGCAAGAGCCCTGGGTCTTTAAGAAAGGAGTGACAACTCTGACTATGTTATAGGGCATATGCAGTGAAAGAGTCACATGAAACCTGTGTGCTAAATCTGAACTTCAGCTTGTAGTTCCAAAACCCTAGTCCCCCAAG
The DNA here is from genome assembly GCF_021218885.2 of Marmota monax. Classification (NCBI taxonomy): domain Eukaryota; kingdom Metazoa; phylum Chordata; class Mammalia; order Rodentia; family Sciuridae; genus Marmota; species Marmota monax. The sequence continues at coordinate 1,505,434 of NW_026691933.1, forward strand.
TAGAACCAGGCTGCTAGTTAAGAGCCATCTGGAGAACTTGTTAAAAATACAGATTGCCCAGGCCCCACTTCTGAAATTTTGGTTCAGGAAGAATCACATAAAGAAATTTTCCTATTGATTCTGGGCACATCCAAGTTTGAGAACCATCGTGTGTGGGGGAGCAATAAGGATCCATCATAGCATACTGGGAAAGAGAATAACATATTTTGGAAAGAGAATTCTTTTGCCAGTGGAAAGTTGCATTGGAGCAAGTCAAAGCAGGAGATGGAGAGACCTGATAAGAGACCATATGATAGAACACATCAGAAGTGGTGAGCTCCTGCATCACAGTGGGGAGAGGGGGCCTGAGGAGGAGGTGAATGTTTAGGCATTTCTGAGAAATGAGAAATGAAATCCACAGGACTAGATGAGGTCTTTGATGTGGGAAGTGAAGCAGGCTGGAGTCTAGTTTGTAAAAGGTGCCCTTGAGAACTGGAAGTTGTAAGCAGAGGTGTGGCTGTGTGTACAGCAGCAAGGTGTTAGCTCAAGGTGGGGGTCTGAGTTGGAGCTTGCCATGGGGCGAGGCTGAGGTTTGGGACTGGGCTAGCCAAGATCTGGAGGCTCAGATCTGGGAACTCTGGAGCCTGGAGACTTACTGATCATGGCTCATCTGGGAAGACCTCTGGTTTGTAATACTCATGGATCCCTACCAATAGTCACTCTGCAGTTAGGTTTCTGTCTAATTTATATAACTCCCTGAAGCCAGGTACTATGTTTTAAATGGTTCCTAATGCCTAGCCTAGTTCCTGCACATATTTAATGCTCATTAACAATTTTTAAGTGAATGTATTTTATTAATTGCCTCAATAATTACAACTAAAACAGACCCATTATATCTGAATACTTCTTTGGTCTATTTTTTTGTGATAATTATATAAATTTGTGTTTCTGTAATTCTACATGCTTCCATTATTATTTTCCAAAATGCACATTTTTGTGATAGATAAAAGAGCAAGCAAAATGCATTTATTTCTTCCAAACATTAATTACTGCAAGATGACTGTGTAATTAGTGAAATAGGCATCTCCTACAGGTTTTAATTTAGATTTCACCAAAAAGTGCTTGATTAATAAAGAAATTATTTTTAAAACCTTCAATTGAATTAATTAAAGATGAGGAATAATTTTCAATTCAGTTATCCAAATAAGCTTATATGGATCCAGAGAGATTATTTTTAAATAGTGTTATGATCACTTCTGAAGTATCTAGTTTACTCTCATGGTGCTACACAAGCACCAAAGCAGTCAATACCATGAATGATAAATAATATTGGGAAGAAAATGTAAGGCAGATTTTTAAGTTAATCACTCTTTGTATATGTTTCAGTTCTATTGATAGAGTAAATGATTGCTTCTTTGTTTATTCCCCATTATCTTTGACTTCCTTGTACGTAGGTGCCCTCTGAATACCAGACAGGAACATCCTATTTATTGTGATTTCAAGTCAACAGAAAATTTTAAAAGCTATAACTTTTCTTTATAATTTCCTCTCATGAGAAAGGGCAGTGGTGCAAGTAAGGAAGCTAGTATCAGCCATTCCAAATTACTATTTACAAGCAGATATGGGAGTTTAGATCCCCCCCACAAAAGAAGTGTAAAATGGCAAGATTATTGGCAAAAACTAAGAAAAAAATTTTTCTCATCTTTTTTGGATTCCCATATCATACATTTTAGGCTAGTTATGATTTTTTACATAAGAGTAATATAAAAGCCTGCTGACTTTGTTACTTCCCTGTGTATGTTGACATTAAATTTCTTTGATATAGCTTAATTATCCTGAAAATCTGTAGCTTTCCGTTTCCTCTTATCTCCAGGAGACTATTTTAAACTTCTCTACTTATATGATGTGTACCTGTAGTCCCATAGATTGACCTCACTGCTGCTTATGAACGTCTGCCTTGTATGCAATGGCCACCACATGTCAATGGCCTTGCCTAGCCATTAGTTTTGGCTTCTCTGACCTGCTTTGACCCAACACCACACTAACTAACTTAATGGCCTGGTCATTTGCCTGTGTGCTCCCAGATCCATCCATGCTTTGCCCTTTCCATGCTGTCTGTATAGCATACAGTTGATTCCTGCTAGCTCTATTTTCTAAGCACATTTCCCATACCCCAAAGGAATCAAGCCAATGAAAGATAAAAGTTGACCTTGGGAGAAAACAATATATGCCCCTCACCTATCCCTACCAACCTATTCCTCTCCACACTGTAGTTTGATTTTGGCAGCTTCTTCACAGGCTGACTTCGCTCTGCATTTGTGGCTGAGGATTCTGTTAATGCATGCTTCAGAGATGTCTTCAGCCCTATAAATGGATGGTAGAGGCTTGCTACTATTGCTGTCATCTGAAGTGACCCCTTCTTTCTCAGTTTGACTTTTCAGCTCTTCCAGCACCTTTGTATCTTGTTCCTGATATTAAATGCCCTCAACTGAACACCTGCTGTAGTCTCTGATTTCTGAAAGGACCCCATCTCAGATACTGAGGTGATGGCACCTGGCCAATTGTTAGGCAAAGAGCAAAATAATAATCATAATGACAAAATGTAGGGCTGGGGATGTGGCTCAAGTGGTAGCGCACTCGCCTGGCATGTGTGCAGCCCGGGTTCAATCCTCAGCACCACATACAAACAAAGATGTTGTGTCCGCCGAAAACTAAAAAATAAATATAAAAAAAAAATAATGACAAAATGTAGGTTTTGCAAGGCTTGTATCCCATAATGTTCAGTGAAGGCATAACATTACTAATGAACATGTCATTGAAAACAGAACAAAGGAGACAGAACCATTTGTATTTTATTTAAAACCACTTTCATTTACTTCTTATTTTCATTCTTTAGCAATCTCCCCTCAGTAGAAGAATCATGGGAAATGGAACAGAATGTACAAAGAATGATGCCCACACTGAGCCCCAATAGTACCAAGTGGAGTTGCTTTTACAAAAGAAAAAATGTCATCATCACTAGAATAAGTTAAAAAAAATCCATTCCACACTGCTGGTTCTCTAGGACCCCTACTGTCTTCCCACCAGAAATTCTCTCTTGTTCCCTCTGCATTAACTTGATCTTTCCATGACACAAAGGCATGTAAAAAATCAAATAACGTAGTCAAGTCATGTAACAAGTTAAGCTTACTATAAGGAAGAGTCCAGGACAGTTTTCACTGGCCTAAATTGCCCAGAAATGACCTGTGCTTTGAAAAAAACCTATGCTTTATATAAGATTGAGGGTACTGTTTCATGACCTGGGGCAGAGTTTGGTTCATCATGTCTAATTTCTCTACCAATCCTTTCTGATATTGTTAAAATGGGATAGAACTATCCTTTAACAAGACCATGTGTTAGACTGCTTGGACTGCTCTAACAAAGTATCACAAACTAATGACTTAAGCAACACAAATTTATTGTTTGACAATTTGAGAGCCTAGAGGTCTGAACTCAAGATAGGATCTGTCCTCTCCGAAGACTATGAAGGGGAATCTTTCCATGCTTTTTTCCCAGCTTCTGCAGGTTGGCTGGCAATCTTTGGTGTTCGTAGACTGCCACTGTATCACCCATCTCTGCTTTTATCTTCACCTGTCATTCTCCCTGTGGGTGTGTCCATACCATATTCAAATTTCCCTTTAGGAAATTCAGGTGCAGTATTATACACCGGTAGTCCCAGCACTTGGGAGTCTGAGGCACGACAATTACATGAACCCAGGATTTTGAGACCAACCTGGGAAACACAATGAAAAGTTGTCTCAAAAAAAAAAAAAAAAATCCCTTGGGCTGGGATTGTGGCTCAGTGGTAGAGCGCTTGGCTAGCATGCATGAAGCACTGGGTTCGATCCACAGCACCACATAGAAGTAAACAAAATAAAGATATAAAAAATATTTTTTAAAAAATCCCCTTGTCATAAGGATGCCAGTCACATTAGATTAGTGCCCATCCTAATGACCTCTTTTTAACTTGATTTCTTCAGTAAATATGCTATCATCTCCAAATAAAGTCACAATTGGAGGTACAGGGGTTAGGATTTCATCACATCCTTTTGGGGGCACACAACTCAGTCCATGACCAGCCATTTATACAAATAAACTCACTATTTCTGAACCCTTTTTTTTCCATATCCGTCTATCCACTTTTCTCCACCATGTGCTTTGGCAGATCTATGGTCAGGAAAATATATGGTGTACTCATTCACACTGAGATATAAATGACCAAAGCTGCCTTTGTGTATTTATGACATACAATGGTCCACAAGACTATAAAGCAATGATATGAAAGTCATAATTTTTAATATGTCATCCCTCCTAAAAATGTCTGAATTTTAACAAATCATAAGGAATGATACTTATTCCTTACTATAACATAAATGGTAGCAAATTGGGGGTTATGAGTAAAAACTTACTAAGAAATCCTTGATTGTCATTGCAATTACATAAAAACTGCCTTTTCTTTTAATTGCAAAATAAATTTGATCATATGATGATATACACTCATAATTTTCTCTCTCTCTCTTTTTGAGCTAGAAGTTGAACTCACAATGTCATACATGAAGCACACACTCTACCACTGAGCAAGACCCCCAACTCCTGCTCTTTATTTTTTTGAGATGGAATCTCACCATGTTGCCCAGGCTGGTCTCAAGCCTCTGGGCACAAGCCATCCTCTTGCCTCAGCCTCATGGGTAGCTGGTACTACAGGTGCATGTCACCACACCCTGTACACTCAGAATACTCTATTAAATACTACATAAATCTGTTCTTTAACACTAACAAAATAGACAAATATTCATGAAGGGAATGCAAACATGGTAGCTACTGACATCATTAGTATTATTTCATCAGTGATTCAGAAACTATTAAATAAGCAAACTATTGAAACCACACAAACCAAGAACAGCTTCCTTTCAGATCCATGTCCTTCAGAAATGCAATTAGGAGTCATATTTACACACAGTATCTAATTTTTTTAATCTCAAGAATGTAGAATATGATAACACAATTACCATCTTTAAGAAAAATTTAAATCAAATGGACGTAAGAACTGAAAAGCATAACTTGAAAAACTTGACTTCATGTGCTATGATCTTAAAACATAGTCATTTTTCATTTTTCATGGGAGTTATATTCTTTTTTTTATATTGATTAGTTGTAGTTGGACACATTATCTTTATTTCATTCTTATGTGATGCTGAGGATCGAACCCAGGGCCTCACACGTGCTAGGCAAGCGCTCTACCACTGAGCCACAATCCCAGCCCCTCATGGGAGTTATATTCTATAGTCACTTTGAATACTGAATCAGCACATTCTGAACCATTTATTTAAGGAACATACACGGTTAAGTTCCTGCAAGCTTCTGGTCACATTTTTATTAATCAAGTACATAGTCTTGTTTTCTGTGTTTCTGTTTACAGATGCTTCATTTAAAATATATTATCAATTCATTAACATTGATATCACAGCTGATAGCACTGTAATTCATGCCTAAATGATACTTATGTAACATATATTTTCTCCATAAGACCCATCAAAACCTTCAGGTGGTTAGGATCACTAGACAGCACTTAGTACTGTGGTTAGGGGCCACATTAAACAATAAAATTACCATCAAAAAGAACAAAAACCTGAAAAATATGGCACTTCTATAAGTATCAAAAAAGTACACTAATCTACAGTGAAGGCTAAAACAAGGAGGCAAACTGTACTCTTGTTCATACTCAGCCATAAACACATGTGATCAGCAATTCAAACTTTTTCCTACTCTGCACATATCCTCAAAAGATTGAAAGGTGATGCAGGCATTGATTTGGGGTTACAAATAAATTTTAGAGTAGGAGTATTCACAAATACTGAACCACAAATAATGAGGTGTACTTCACCCTGACTTTTATTGCCCATATGACAAAAAAGTGGGGGGGTGTCTTTATTTTCCTGGTAAAATACGTTATTTACATTTACAGTTCATATTTGTGATGTGAGACTTCAAGGAATGTTAGATAAGTATAATTAATATCCAAACCCTGATCTTGGACAGAGGGACTGGATTTCTATATGTCTCAGTTCATTATTCATAAAGTAACAGTCTTGGAACATATCTTTATCCATATATCTATATCTATACCCACATGGGTTTTTAAAATCTATTTTTAGGACTTAGAGAACAACTCTCACATTTAAATAAACTAAATGTCAGGGAAATAGATAAGAAATAGTACTCCGTGAAGATATAGGATAGCCTTATTATCGGATTATTTTACTATTTTTTAAATATTTATTTTTTAGCTTTAGGTGGAAACAATACCTTTTATCTTATTTTTATATGGTGCTGAGGATCGAATCCAGTGCCTCATGCATGCCAGGCAAGTGCGCTACTACTTGAGCCATATCCCCAGCCCTTACTATTTTTTTTTCACATTTTGATTTTTCAACCATGAGAATGTATTAAAAATAACTCAAGTATAAGAGGAATATGGAGGGGGAGGGGACAAAGGGAAAAGGAAGGAGAAAAAGAAAAAGAACTCCTATCAGGCATTTCATGTTCTATATGATAGAGGGCAGATATTTTAAACGTGGTTTTATATACTATACTATACTATATATACTATATATAGTATCTATATACTATACTATATAACCACTAACTCAAAAAAGTTTCCATATTTGCATATTGTATAAATAAGTCCTTATATTTATATTCTTTTTTTTTTATATTTTAGTTTTCGGTGGACACAGCATCTTTATTTTATTTGTATGTGGTGCTGAGGATCGAACCCAGCGTCCCGCGCATGCCAGGTGAGCGCGCTACCGCTTGAGCCACATCTCCAGCCCTATATTTATATTCTTACAAACTGTGTCCTTATTAAGCATTTAATGAATAACAGGGACAGTTGCTAGTATATTATTCTTTTTTTTTTTTCTTATTCCCATGACAGTTGCTAGTATATTTTTTTTCCTTATTCTCATGGACTATCAGTGGACCCACCATGAAGTGCCAATATTAAACCATTTATACTTACAAAAAATGTCTATGTCTTGTGGTTGACCTAATATTAATGTCCTCATTTTAATGATGAGGAGAAAAGCTGAGACTGCCCACTGACACATGCAGTTGGCAAAGAGACTTTTGACCTGAACCTAGAGTTCCTGATTTCACTGAGTAGTAGGTGTAAATTTCAGACTATAAAAGTAAACACATGATCCAGGCACGGCATGGTGGTGCATGCCTGAAATCCCAGGTATTTTGGAGGCTGAGGCAGGAGCATCACAAGTTCAAGGTCAGCCTGAAAAATTTACTGTAGACCCTTTCTGGAAATCTGATGAACAGGGCTGAGGATGTGGCTCCATGATAGAGCATCTACCTGCCTGGCAGGTGGGGAGGCCATGGATTCAGTAACCAGTACCACACACAAAAAAAGCAAATGCATAACTTTCTTTTTCTAAAATGCCACCACATGGTAGAAACTTGACATCAATTAACTTGAGATTTTCTCCCCTCACCACTTCCCACACAATCCAGAATATTTAGGTGGTGCCTCTGGCCCACACCTGGTTCTTCCCAGGTGTTCCTTGTTCTCCCCAGGTGCTTCTTATTGTCAGGCAATCGAGGTCTACCTTATAGACCATCTTTTCTGAAACTGCTAAGGCTCTCCTGGATCCAGACAATTGTCTAGTCTCAGGAAGGAGAGAAATCTGGCTCTGATTTACTGTTGTATTCCACAAACTTTGAGTCCCTTCAAGGCATTGTCTTTAAATTCCAGAATCTTAATTTTGGGTTTTTTAAATACTCTTCTCTGAGATGCTTCTTTGCTATGGTTTCAAAGTTTATTTTGACATGCAAAAAAAAAAAAAGAATCAGGAATCTGTGTTTTCTTTTGTTCTTTCCTTGAGGCACTAAAGCAATAAAGGGAAAATAACTAGTCATTGGAATAGTGAGAACGAGGGGAGGGGAAAAAAATAACAGGAAGGAGTCTAGGGACAGAGGAGGAAAACAATAGTTAATGTTCAAAACACTGTCCTGCCACATACATTCGCTGTTCTTTTCTTAATACAGCTTCTCAAGTAATTCTCAAACTTGAAAGTGTCTAAGAAATTGTTTGAGGTTAAAATGCATAGTCCTCATTTTATTTGGAGAATCCTACATTGGACTAGTGGAAACAGGCTAATATATAAGGTTATGTTAATGTCCATATGTGAACAAGTCCAAGGTGAAGTCAGAGTTTGCAATCTTATAAAAGAGAAGGAAATATTTCAGGCAGCTGAACCAGAAATTTTTTCCTCATTTTTTTAATTGGCACATTACAGTTGTACATAATGGTGGGATTTGTTCTTACATATTTGTACATTCACACAATATAGCAATATAATTTGACCAGTATCACTCTCCAGCACTTCCCCCTCCCTCCCTTCCTCCTACCTCCAAATCCCTTTCCTCTCTTCTACTGTTCTCCTTTGATTTTCATGAGACAACCCCACCTTTCTTTTCCTTTTTCCTCTCTAGCTTCCACACATGAGAGAAAACATACAACCCTTGACCTTTTGAGTTTGGTTTATTTTGCTTAACATAATGATCTCAAGTTCCATCCATTTTCCTGAAAATGGCATAATTTAATTTTTCTTTATGACTGAATAAAATTCCATTGTATACGTATATCACATTTTCTTCAAACATTCATCCATTGATAGGCACCTAGGCTGGTTCCATAGTTTGGCTATTGTGACTTGTACTGCTATACACAAGTGCATGCATATATCACTATAGTGTGATGACTTTAATTCTTTAGGATAAATACCAAAGAGAGTAATTGCTGGATCATATGGTGATTCTATGCCTAGTCTTCTGAGGAATATCCATACTGATCTCTATAGGTGGTTGTACTAATTTACCATCCACCAACAGTGTAGAAGAGTATTCCTTTTCTCCACATTTCTCCCAGCATTTTTTGTTTTCTTTCCTCCCTTCCTTTCTTTCTCTTCTCTTACCTCTCCTCTTCTCTCTCTCTCTTTGATACTGGGGATTGAACCCAGGGATGCTTTACCTCTGAACTACATCACCAGTCCTTTTATTTTTATTGTGAAACAAGGTCACGTTTAGTTGCTGAGTCTGGCCTTGAACTTGCAATCCTCCTCCCTTAGGCTCTAAAGCCACTGAATTACAGGCATGCACCACCATGCCTGGGTTATTATTGTTTATATTCTTTTTTTAAATATTTTTTTTGTTTTAGGTGGACACAATATTTTTATTTATTTATTTTTATGTGGTGCTGAGGATCGAACCCAGTGCCAGGCCAGCATGCTACCACTTGAGCCACATCTCCAGCCCCTTGTTTATATTCTTGATGACTGCCATTCTGACTAGAATGAAATGAAATCTCAGTGTAGCATTTCCCTAATTGCTACTAATTTCTAATATTTCTTTTTTCATATATGAAACTGAAATTTATTTTTCCACCAAGAATTGAATTAACAATCTAGCCCTGTTGAAATAGCAAAGCCCATTGGAACTATAGTTCTGTGTCCAGTTTGCTTGGCCTGTAGTAGCAGATTCAGATGTGGTGCTAGGCCATTTGTAACCAGACTCTTGTGAGTCAGAGTTCCGTCAAAATGGCCTGACAGCTGAGTGTTATGATGCATGTCTGCAGTCCTAGCTACTCAGGAGGCTGAGGTAGCAAGATTGCTTGAGCCTAAGAGTTCAAGGCTAGCCTAAACAACATAGGGAGAAAAACAAAACAAAAATGGCCTGGCAGATCAAAGGAGAGTCAAGCAAACTGTAGTGCCATGCTACATGCAGATTGCAAAGGAGAGGAAGGAACTGGGGAAACAGTATAATTAGAATCATTTTAAGCTCTCTAGTGGGAGGAACAGCAAAATATTCTATATTTGGAATGTCCTGGCAACTTGAAGTTCTAAGGTGGTAGTAGGGGTAAGGGAACAAAGAGAAGGGAAGAATAAAAGAAGGCTCAGACATCCAAGGGGAGGAATTTGATCAGATAGCTTAACCAATCAAAGAAACTGTTCTAGACAAAAGAATAGTAAAACATCTCTCCTAAGTAGTACAAGGAGAAATATGATGTAAGAGAAAAAAAAAATGAGAGAATGTGGAGAAGGGTTTGCCAGGGCAGACAGAACTAAGATGGAAATAGATTGAATACCTGTAGGAGATGAAATAAAAATTGTTTTGTTTTTTTTTTTGGGGGGGGTAAAAAATATTTCACAAGTATAAAATCTCTAGGCATGCTATTAATGTTTGATTTAGATTATACAGCTTTTACGTTTGCCATATATCTTTCTTAAAAAAAAAAAAAAAAAAAAAAAAAACTTAAAAGGGCTACCTATCCAGCCCTTTCCTGGACACAGTTCCTTGAAGGATTATGGAGCCTCATATAGTCTCAGAGAATTTCCTCTTCTGGAGTCTAATTTTGCTCTTTACCTGATCCTGCCAAACTGAGAAAATAAACATGAGTTGTTTCTTCCATACGGAATAACTCTCAAAACCACTCTAGTTCTTAACAAAGAGGCAAAAATAGCAATGTTTGAAGTTTTTCTGGTAAAAGCTTTCTTCTTATACAAATAATCCTTCCCAGTTGTATAGCACTTTATACTTTTAAAAATACTTTCAGATGCATTACCTTATTTGAATTTCAGTGAATTCTAGCCATAAAAGGAATTTTCTATATTATGGGTTTTTATGTACTGCTTTTTCTGCTATCAAAACCAATAAAATGTTTGACATGGATAATTGGTTTCTTAAAACCTCAATACTCTCAACCTTTCACTGTTTTCTCTTTAGTTTTCCCCTTTCTCTATTTATAACTAGAGAGCATTTTATGCTATTGCTCAGTTTTCTTGATTCTGCCAAAATTACTCAGCTGAGTAACATCCCAAGACCTAGAAAAAGTTTCCGTGGTGATAAATATCTGGCCTTCTATGTTAAAGCTGTCCTGGTCATTCACTGGTAGTTGGAGATTAACTGTGGGCTGAAGCTGTGGAAGGCCATTAGGGGCTATCAACCACTTTAAAAGCCAGACTAAGGCTTGGATTCAAACCCTGGATTTATCATTTTTTTTTAATTATTATTATTATTTTTTAATATTTACTTTTTTTTTTTTAGTTTTCAGCGGACACAACATCTTTGTTTGTATGTGGTGCTGAGAATCGAACCCGGGCCGCACGCATGCCAGGCGAGCATGCTACCGCTTGAGCCACATCCCCAGCCCCTGGATTTATCATTTAATAGCTATGTGGTGTCCTCTGTAAATGATGACATCCACTTGTCCTCACTTGTAAAGTTTCTAGGTGCAGGAGAGTTCCTGTCTTACAGTGGGCATTGAATGAGTTTTATGTCTCACAGAAGGAAGACTGTTGAAGAGAAGAGTCACCCACAGTTTAGGAGATAAGGACTGGACTATATCTTCTTGATGGAAGTAGAAATGGGAACTTCTTAAACTCTGGGGCCCTTGTATGCCCTGCTAAACTCTGACCAGCCACCACACCTGCCAAAACCAGACAACCTTCTGAAAATAAAATAGACAACACACTTGGGCTAGTCATAAGGCACCTGCACACCAAAAATCCCAAGTTATCCTCAGCTGTGCACAGCAGATGGCCCCAATTAGCCCCAGAATTATGCAACAGCAAACCCAAACATTGCTAGCCAATTAACATCACTCAGGCATTTTACTTTCCTAAAATATGGGATAGAGAGTTTTGAGTGCTTTGGCTTATAGAAAACAAAAACAAAAACCATACCCCTTTTCTGTAAACCTCACTGGAGAGTGTTTTCTAGACCTTTACCTATTTCTGAGCTAGGTTCTCCACTTGGCAATAAAGCTTTTCCACTCAGTCTCAATCTTAGGTCTCTAATACTCATTATTTTTCTTTAACAGCAAACAGAAAGAAGTCATTTCTTAGTCTTGGCAGAAGACATGGCAATTATTCCCCTATGGGAGAAAATAAAAGAAAGCCCCAGTGAACTTGCCATGATAGCTATTGATGCTTTGCATAAAAGAGAACAAAACTATAAGAACAGTCACAAGGTTGGAATAAGTTGCTTCAACAGGACAATCAATCTCTCTGACTAGCCTGATTCAGTGTCAGAGAAGCTATACTGAGTATTTACATTGGCCAAAACTGCATTAGAAGCCAAAAAAATGAAAATGAGTAAAACATGGTCCATATCCTAAGGGCTTCAACACCTCATGGGAGCTGGGCATGGTGGTGCACACCTCTAGAATCCCAGTGATCCTAGAGGTTGAGGCAGGAGGATTGCAAGTTCGAGGCCAATTTGGTGACTTTGTGAGAACTTGTCTCAAAATAAAATATAAAAAGGGCTGAAGGAATAGCTCAGTGGGTAGGGTGCCCTTGGGTTCAATCTCCAGTACTGTCAGAATAAACAACAACAACAACAAAAATGCCTAAAGGGAAAAGATAAACACATAATGTAACACATCATGATATTGGTTGATACTGAAAAAGACCCAAAATGAAAAGTACTCCGGAGGAGTACTCTGGTGAGTGGTCAATTCTAACTGTGGAATAAAAGAGAAGACTTCACACAGGGGAAATACTGATGTTAATTAGGACCTTCATGTTGGTTCTAGCAAGTAGTTATTATGTGAAAATGAAACAAATTATGGAGTTTACTGACAATTCAAATTTATCCTAATTCTTCTATTTTTATTAATCTTTTAAATTTGTACATAAATATTTATTTCACAAATATGTATTTATATATGTTATCTATACCCAGGTTTATGGATGTGTGTGAATTTATGTATATATAAAATAAATTTATGTATTCATATATGTATATGAAATACTATGCTTTTGTAACTTGTTTCTGCTTCTCTGGTATAGGTTCAAGTGCTTAAATGCTTGAAGCTGTTTTTTCTGCTATGTATTGTAGATACGCATGGTGATTTCTTTTGCATAAACTAAAACTTGGATCACTCTCCATTATACACTCATGAACTGTATAATGTCATTTTGGTCAACAATAGGCTGTATATGATGGTGGCTATTCCATAGCCTATCTGTGTATAGGATACACCAGCTAAGTTTGTGTAAGTATATTCTACGATGTTTGCACAATGACAAAATTACCTGCTGACAAACATATTCCTATTTTTAAGTGACTACATATATTTGTATATGCATGTATACTTCCTTTTACATGAATTCTAATACTACCTTCCTTTCTTCTTTTGCAAGACTTCCATCTTCATTTTCCACTCTGTATTTTCTTTATCATGCTTGTCTTATAGTTTGCCTGCATCAACCATTTTGAGACTTGGCAACGTGCACCAGGATCCCTGGAAAAGAGAGCACTGGAGAGGCCCAGAGTTGTAATCTTTCATATAACCCTGCTCCTACTTTTAAGTCTTCATGCAGTTCAGCAACTTGCAAATAGGTTTGCACTTTGAAAAGTGCTTCTGTCTTTACTGAACAGAGGTGGTTTATGTGTAGCACTGCTCTCTTGTTAGCCCTTAGGAGCATTTTTGTTTAATAATATATTTGCTGGAGCTCTCTGCTTCAACCTTTCTAATGTTGTCCCTTCTTCAACTGTCTCTGGGTCAAGATGATCCAAAAAGAAAGGATTTATCCTGTTCCCTTTACTTTACCAGGAAGAAAGTTCCAAGTAATGTCACCTGAAAAGGTTCCCTGATTAGGACAAAGACTATTTTCTGCACTATTCCAGGAAGCACCCTTCCCAGCTACTGAGATTAAGTCACAGAAATTTACTTATTCATCATTACAAGCCCACTCTTGAGTAGTGGAGCAGCCCTGTTGGAAGCTTGCCTCAAGTCCCTTCTATTATATAGGCCACAAAAGCACTTTTCAAACTGTAATGCATCATACAAGTACAGGATATTATTGCAATTATAATAGAAACTGCAACCCATTAATAAGCAAGTCTTCCCAGGGTGTGGTGGTGCATGCCTGCAGTTCCAGCTACTGAGGAGGCTAAGGTAGGAGAATGGTTTGAGTGCATGATTTCAAGACAAGCCTGGGAAACATGGTAAGACCCCCATCTTAAAAAAAAAAAAAAAAATTGAAGAATAAGTCTTTGTGCACAGGTCACATCCATCCCTTTTTCCTTTAGCACCATATATATGAATGACTCTGGGCCTAATTTATTCTAGGTACATATGTGTTTTGATTATCATCTAGCATTTATATCATTTATAAATATCTTCAGATTTAAAGGGGAAAAAAAATCCCGTGAACAGATTTGCCTACCTACCTCTGTAGAGCTAAAACATACACTAGTAATTTACAAGAAATAAGAACTAATTCTGTCAAATCAACTGGCTCCTAAAGGTAATTTCCAAATCCTCCATGTTTACCTTTTCTCCTTTAAATTTTCATATTCTAATTTTTCCTTGTCATCTCCTTCCCATTTAGGCTGAAAATACTTGTTATTCTTATGGCAGTATAAGGCATATGACACAATATCAAATGGTAATATTCACTAATTAATGGAATTATATCAATGAAACTGTTGAATTTTAAGTGTGGCATACCAAATTGTATATTACACTATGATTAAAACAAAGTAAACATCGTATATGTACTCCCCAGCGCCCCCCCACACCGTGTGTGTGTGTGTGTGTGTGTGTGTGTGTGTGTGTGGAGTTGGGGGGCAGATACAATTGAGAAGGAATATACAGAAACAAAAGAATTATTATACAGCAATATAGGAATTATCAGTGACTTAAAAAAAATCCCTTGTAAAAAATTTAAGTCTGGCTGGGAATGTAGCTCAATATAAAGCACTTGCCTAGCACAAGTGAGGCCTTGGGTTCCATCCCCAGTACAGCCCCCACCTCAAAAATAAAGTCTATTTAATAAGAAAGAAAATGGATGCCTTTGGGTTTATATGTTTATGCCACTGAGCTTCCTTCCCTCTGCCTCCCATCTTCTACCTTTGCACTTTCTTTTGTGATTCTTGCCCCTCCCCTCACCAAGTGTTTGAATGTAAGAAGCCATCTGCTTCTGTTATTTATCCTGACCACACATTCTGCATAAGCGACAAGTGGGGTCAGTATCCAAATCCTGGTTGCTTCTTCCTGTGTGTTTCTTCTCTGAAGTGTGATCTGCACAGTTAAGCACTGTAGATGAGCCTTGAGTCACATTCCCTGATTGTCTCCTTCAAGCTCCCTCATCAGTGTGACAAGGAAACTGAAAGACAATATCCTTCTCACCTTCAGCCTTTCACTTATTTGCACAGATGGCCCAATCTGAAATCCGTCCTGGGGCAGAATTAAAAACAGTTTTCCTAATCCCTTTCTTTGGTGTGTCCCCTAATTCCCCTTTAACCACAAAATTATTCTCTTTGCCCCTTTACAGTATACTTTGTGCCTTGTGAGTCATGCTTCAGGAAATTTTTTTTGCTTGCTTTGCAGTAAGCTTAAAAAACCCAAGAATTTAAAAATATTAGTGCTTCTCAATTCCCAATGGCTTCCATTTTAGTTTTGAAAATGCCATTGTTAATATATCATGTTTATGTAGGCAAAAGTATGCCAAAATATAAAATCTTGTGATAGAACGATAACTACTGAGTTAACAAGGGAGGCTATAATATAATGATAAACATTGCAATAAAAGAAAGTCTGTAATATACTAGGTGTTAATGGATTAAAAATATTTAAGAGGAGCAAATATGTTATAATAAGAAGAATTTAAAAAGTTGAGTGATCTGTGGATATGTGTTCCTTTGTCAATTTCTACTGTTTGTATGCCTGTGTTTTTTCACAATTTTTAAAAGATTTCATTGTTAAAATTTCCTATTGCGTTTTGCTGACCATTTGAACTATTTTACATATACTATTGAAATCTTGCAGAAAAATAGCAATGAGATAAGTTTGAAGGTGAAAGGAGAGAGAATCTTTACAAAGTGGGGAGTTGTGGGAGACAAGTTGCAGTTAACAGAACAGTTAAACTAAACAAAGGTAGATAAATTACAGAAGTTACAAAGAAGAACTAAAGTGAGTTACCTAAACAATAGAGGAACTAAAAGTGAGACACCCATCCTGGGAGGGAGGAGGGTGTAAGTGAACTAAGCTCTCATCTAACAGAATAGGAAGGAAGTCCACAGATCAGATAAAGTCTGATAAATAAAGAAGTGGCAATATGACTGTATTATTTAGAGATAGGGAAGTAACCACCCAGAAGAATTTTTTAAAATGTAACTGTTAAAAAGTTAGACTTTCTCTAGAGTTTTAGTGGAAGGCAAAATGATGTTGTAGAAACAAGACATAGCAGCAAAGCATCCTTACATTCCACAATAAACTCTTCAACCTGAACTACATTTTTGTTGTTGGTTTTTTTGTTTTGTTTTGTTTTTTGTTTTTTGGTACCAGGTATTGAGTCCAGAGGGGCTTAACCACTGAGCCACATCCCCAACCCTTTTTTATATTTTATTTAGAGACAGGGCCTCACTAAGTTGCTGAGGCTGACTGTGAACTCTCGATCCTGCCTCAACCTCCTGAGCCACTGGGATTACAAGTGTGTGCCACCACGTGTGACCTGAACTACATTTGATTACAAAAAAATATATATATATATATTTAAAGGGGAGTGTGTAGCTCAGTTGTAGAGTGATTGCTTACCATTTATGAGGCTATGGGTTCAATCCCCAGCAGTGGAGGGGGGAGGAAATAGATATATATCAATAATGCAATAGTAAGGCTGTTAAACCCAAGAAATAAAATACTCCTCTCTTTAATACTCCAGCCTAATTATTTTTCACTTCTTGAGCTATTTTGCATGCACTATGATAAGTTATATACCTCTTCATCTTTTAATTGGTATTCTGAAATTACCCTTTAATTGCTTTCCTGTTTTTTTTCTTCCTCTTATTTTTTGCTATTTGCAAACATTTTAGAAATGATTTCTCTATACTTAAATTTGAAGATGATTTTTTTCTTTTATGGGAAGCTTGTTTCTGATGGACTGTTGGGTGAAGTAAGTAAGGCTCCTACAATCGACAGGGTTTAAAGTGCCTATGACAAATGCATACAGACAGAAATTAGAGTCTGGAGCCAAGGGAGGAGAAATGGAGAGTAACTAATGGGTTGTCATTGTCTTTTAGGGAGGGGTGATGAAAATGTTTCTGAATTTAAGAGTGGTGATGGTTACATGTCTTGTGAATGTATTAAAATCCACTGAATTTTATACTTTAAAGCAATTAATTTTCTTATGTGAAATATCCTATCATAAAAATACCTTTAAAAATATTGTAAGGAAATAAAGTAAAATAATAATTATTGTCGGGGCTGGGGTTGTAGCTCAGTGGTAGAGCGCTAGCCTAGCATGGGTGAGGCATGGAGTTCGATTCTCAACACCACATATAAATAAATAAAATAAAGGTCTATCAACAACTAAAAAAATTTTAAATAATAATAATTATTATTATTGTATTAAAAGATGTGGGTATTTTTTCTTTTTTGTGGGGAAGTATCTGGGATTGAACTCAGGGGCACTGGACCACTGAGCCACATCCTCAGCCCTATTTTATATTTTATTTAGAGACAGGGTCTCACTGAGTTGCTTAGCACCTCGCTTTTGCTGAGGTTGGCTTTGAACTCTCGATCCTCCTGACTCAGCCTCCCAAGCTGCTGTGATTACAGATGCATGCCACCATGCCCAGCATGTGAGTATTTTTTCTATCTTCTGTTTTCCTAAATTTTGGTAATGTGATAATTTCATAATTCAAGTAATATCATAAAATTAGCATTATTAGCATTAGTATGCAGTATCATCTTCAAACATCTCATTTTTCCTCCTAGTTCCATGATACTTTTTATTTTCTCATACATGTTAGGATGAATAATTGTTCACATTTTAATCTGTTTTCTTTATAATTTGGGTTTTTGTGTTACTCTGAGAAAGGGTTTCACTCTGTGGGTATTATAAAATCATTTCTGTGAATTTCATTCCTCGTAATTTTACAATTTGGGTATGTGTGTGTGTGTGTGTGTGTGTGTGTTTAACTGAGGGTCTCACACATACTAAATACTTGCATTACCCCTAAGCCACACCCACAATTTGCTTTTTTATTAAAAAATGTTTGAGTCCTTGATCTTTCTGGAATGTAGCTTATTATATGGTATTAGAGAGAATTAATGTTACTTTTCTAATAAATTAGTTGTCAAACTAATTATTTTAAACACTAATTTAGTATGCTACCTTTGTGAATACACATGCATGCCTACATAATATCCTCTAAATATTGTACATATATTTTTTTAATTTCTACAGTTTCATTTCTCTTTTTTAAATGCAAATTAGTCTCTCTCCTATATCCAAGTTTGGTTTCAGAAAACCCCACTGTAGGAGAATTCATTGTTACAGAACTTAGGCCTTTATGAGAAAAACTAGTTTAAGGAAAGCAATCATCATTAAACAAAGGAAAAAAATATATATTTTTTTCCTTAGACATTTATTTAAAGAAAACATACATTTGGCACACAGTCTGCTTCTAAAATTAGTAATTAATGTTCATTTACTCTTTCTTTAGGGGAACTTTCTAGAAGTTCTCTTTTATGGAGTTTCAGCAAGAAGCATGATGATTTCATTTTATAGAACATAGTGTTCATGATGAATCTTTTTTTCTGTTCATTGTGATCACTACATTACTGATTTTTTGACTTGACGTAGTTGTCTTCTACTATTTTCTCTCAAAATGATCCCAAAGAAAAGATGGGAGTTAAATGGAAATACATGTTTGATGTCTGAAGCTGTACAGATCTACTTCAGATCTGGTTTGGCCATAGAATGTGTGACCTTGGGCAAGAAAGGTGACTTTTATAAGTTAGGTTTCTCCATCTACAAACTAATGAGAATGATAGTAGCTGTGTATCAGTTCACTTTGCATTGCTATAACAGAACACTATAGGTACTTTATAAGGGGTAAAATTTATTTCTCACAGTTCAATAGGTAGGAAGTCCAAGATCAAGGTGCAAGCAGGTTTGTGTCTGGAGAACAAAGAGAACCCACTTCCACAGGCCCTTTTATAACAATATTGATCCATTTGTGATCCTCCCATTAGACCCTTCCTTTCCAAAGCTGTTGCACTGGGCATTAAGTTTCAAACACATGAAATTGGAGGGAATCAAATGATTCAAACTATAGTAACCTGCTTCACAGGATTATTGAAAAGCATGAAATGAGCTAGAACATGTAATATCCGTAGCCCAATGCTTGGTGATAATTCATGTTAAATGTTCATCAATATTTATTAATGAGATGTTTATTAATATCATTTCAATTTCACTACAAAGAAAAAGGCTTTATTTGTGTGATTGGAGTAGGGGTGTTGTGAGGATACTCACGAAAATAAGGACTTTAGGAACTTAGGGAGACATGAGGAGAATCTATTGAATCAGGTTCTTGGGCACTGAAAATCACTTAGGAACTAGAAACATCCAGAAAACAGTCACTAATGTGAGTCATTCTTGCTTCCTTGGCCAGGTCAAGAATTCCATGAGTGAGGTGATTCAGCACGCCTCCGTCTGTGCCACAGCATTCCTATTGTGCTAATTAACTTCTTGACTTTCTGAGGAAATCCTTTCATTTCTACTTACCTATGACTTCTGTTTGTTCATGATTGATTATTCTTCTTTCTGATAACTTGAAACTTCAAATTATTTTGTCAGTTCTACTCAAATTTCTAAGAGATAGTGTCTTGTCTTTGTAGTATTCCTACTTGATAAACCACCTCAGAGGCCAAAAGCCCATCTAAATACTGGTCACTGTTAGATCATGTGTATGCTCCTGGTTCTAGTCAGCCAAGGTAGGAGAACTAGAGGTTAGGGAAGGGTAGGCAAAGTCATGTAAAACATGTCGTATAAAACGTGACTGCCTTCTCAGATAAGGTAGCTTCATATTTTCCCCTATAAGGAGCTATTTGGTGATTGGATTGTCTATAAGCTACACCTTGGGCAAACTATATCAAATCTACTCAACAAAGCTGCCAAGGACTGTCTCACTCTTTCCCCCTCTATTCATAAGAGTTGTTTGATTAGTTTGGTTGGTTTTAAAGAGAAGTAATCTAACTTGATCTAATTTATGCAAAAACGGCAACTTTAGTGGCCCAAAATATCCAGAAAAGGATTAAATGCCCAAATCCAATCTTTCTTTTCACATAATTGTTTTTTCGAATTATACCTCATTTCTTTTCTTTCTGATTTCCATAAACTGTGACTCTAAATTTGAATAACAAAATGCCAGCTAATGAATGATCTAATCTGTTTCTGACTCATATAACACTTGGTTCATATGTGTATGGCTTGTTTTTACTCCTCAAGTCTTTCTTTGAATTTCTTAAAGATTTAAACTAGAGAGCAGGCCCAGCAGCCTGCTGAGGGGCAGAGCCGCCCCCCACCCCCCCGCGCCTGCCAGGTAGGGGAACTGTGACCACGGACAGAAAAGGCCCAGTGGCCCGCGGCGGGACAGAGCTTCCAATCACTTCTGCAAGGTAGGCGGGCCTGCGACCCACCGGCAGAAGAGGAGCAGCGACCTGCTGAGAGGCAGAGCCGCCCCCTCCCCCTGCACCGGCAAGGTAGAGGGAACTGTGACCACACACAGAGCAGGCCCAGCGGCCTGCTGAGGGGCAGAGCCACCCCCCACCCCCCGCGCCTGCCAGGTGACCACCGACAGAAAAGGCCCAGTGGCCCACGGCAGGACAGAGCTTCCAATCACTCCTGCAAGGTAGGCGGGCCTGCGACCCACTGGCAGAAGAGGAGCAGCGGCCTGCTGAGAGGCAGAGCCGCCCCCTCCCCCCTGCGCCTGCAAGGTAGACGGAACTGTGACCACCATCAGAACAGGCCAGACCTGCAACCGAGAGACAGAACAGGCCCAGTGGCCTGAGGAAGGGTAGAGCCGCCCCCCCCCCCGCGCCTGCAAGGTAGGCGGACCTGCGACCCACTGGCAGTACAGCCCCAGAGGCCTGCAGAGGGGCAGTGCCGCTGCCTGCGCCTGCAAAGTAGACAGAACTGTGACCACCGACAGAACAAGCCTAGCGGCCCGCAGAGGGACAGAGCCGCCGCCCGCGCCTGCAAGGGAGACTTTGCAACTATACAAGACCAATATAAATTTATAGGGGGAAAATTTAATAGCACAACAGTTTCACCAAGTAGAAAGGAACGCGAACAGTATGAAGAGACAAGGAAAGAAAGGACCACAAGCATTGCAGGTCAACTCAACGTTAGAAGAGGTAATAGCTGCAGCAGATGGAATGTCAGATAAAGAATTCAGGATATACATGCTTCAGATGATCTGGAGTCTCAAGGAAGACATCAGACAGCAAAATCAGACAATGAAAGATCACTTCAACAATGAATTACATAAACAAATCCAAGAAGCAAAAGATCAACTATACAGGGAAAGAGAGGTTATAAAAAACAAACAGAAATCCTAGAAATGCAGGAAGCAATAAGCCAACTTAAAAACTCAATTGAGAATACTACCAGCAGAGTAGAACACTTAGAAGACAGAACATCAGACAATGAAGATAAAGTATTTCAACTTGAAAAGAACATAGACAGCTCAGCAAGACTGTTAAGAAACCATGAGCAGAACATCCAAGAAATATGGGATAACATCAAGAGACCAAATTTAAGAGTCATTGGGATACAGGAAGGGACAGAGTTTCAAACCAAAGGAATGAGCAATCTATTCAATGAAATAATACGAGAAAACTTCCCAGACTTGAAGAATGAGACAGAACCCCAAATCCTAGAAGCCTACAGGACGCCGAATGTGCAAAATCATAAGAGACCCACACCTAGACACATTATAATGAAGATGCCCAACATACAGAATAAGGAGAGAATTTTAAAAGCTACAAGAGAAAGGAAGCAGATCACATTTAGGGGTAAGCCAGTCAGGATAACACCTGATCTTTCAACAGACTCTGAAAGCTAGAAGATCCTGGAATAACATATTTCAAACACTGAAAGAAAATGGGTTCCAACCAAGAATTGTGTTTCCAGCGAAATTAAGCTTCAGGATGGAAGATGAAATTAAAACCTTCCACGATAAACAAAAGTTAAAAGAATTTGCAGCTAGAAAACCATCTCTTCAAAACATCCTTGGCAAAACATTACAGGAAGAGGAAATGGAAAATAACAATGAAAACCAACAGTGGGAGGTAGGACACTAAAGGGGGGAAAATAATCAAAGAGGAAAACAAACCATGCTTAGTAACATAAATAAACAAATATGGCTGGAAGAACAACCCATATCTCAATAATAACCCTAAATGTTAATGGCTTAAACTCACCAATCAAGAGACACAGGCTAGTAGAATGGATCACAAAACAAGACCCAACAATATGCTGCCTACAGGAGACGCATTTGATAGGAAAAGACATACATAGGCTGAAGGTGAAAAGTTGGGAAAAATCATATCACTCATATGGACTTCGGAAACAAGCAGGAGTATCCATACTCATATCAAATAAAATAGATTTCAAGCCAAAGTTAATCAAAAGGGATAAAGAGGGACACTACATACTGCTCAAGGGAACCATACACCAACAAGACATAACAATCATAAATATATATGCCCCAAACAATGGTGCAGCTATGTTCATCAAACAAACTCTTCTCAAGTTCAAGAGTCTAATAGACCACCATACAATAATCATGGGAGACTTCAACACACCTCTATCACCACTGGACAGATCTTCCAAACAAAAGTTGAATAAGGAAACTATAGAACTCAATAACACAATTAATAACCTAGACTTAATTGACATATATAGAATATACCACCCAACATCAAGCAGTTACACTTTTTTCTCAGCAGCACATGGATCCTTCTCTAAAATAGATCATATATTATGTCACAGGGCAACTCTTAGACAATATAAAGGAGTAGAGATAATACCATGCATCCTATCTGATCATAATGGAATGGAACTGAAAATCAACGATAAAAGAAGGAAGGGAAAAGAATACATCACTTGGAGAATGAACAATAGGTTACTGAATGATCAATGGGTTATAGAAGACATCAAGGAAGAAATTAAAAAATTCTTAGAGATTAATGAAAACACAGACACAATATATCGGAATCTATGGGACACATTGAAAGCAGTTCTAAGAGGAAAATTCATTGCTTGGAGTTCATTCCTTAAAAAAAGAAAAAACCAACAAATAAATGATCTCATACTTCATCTCAAAATCCTTGAAAAAGAAGAGCAAAACAACAGCAAAAGAAGTAGAAGGCAAGAAATAATTAAAATCAGAGCTGAAATTAATGAAATTGAAACAAAAGAAACAATTGAAAAAATTGACAAAACTAAAAGTTGGTTCTTTGAAAAAATAAACAAAATCGACAGACCCTTAGCCATGCTAGCGAAGAGAAGAAGAGAGAGAACTCAAATTACTAACATACGGGATGAAAAAGGCAATATCACAACAGACACTTCAGAAATACAGAAGATAATCAAAAATTATTTTGAATCCTTGTACTCCAATAAATTAGAAGATAGTGAAGGCATAGATAAATT
Organism: Marmota monax; assembly: GCF_021218885.2. Classification (NCBI taxonomy): domain Eukaryota; kingdom Metazoa; phylum Chordata; class Mammalia; order Rodentia; family Sciuridae; genus Marmota; species Marmota monax. The sequence goes on from NW_026691933.1 coordinate 1,528,974, forward strand.
TCTTAAGTCATATGATCTGCCCAGATTGAGTCAGGAGGATATAGACAACCTAAACAGACCAATATCAATTGAGGAAATAGAAGAAACCATCAAAAGACTACCAACTAAGAAAAGCCCAGGACCGGATGGGTATACAGCAGAGTTTTACAAAACCTTTAAAGAGGAACTAATACCAATACTTTTCAAGCTACTTCGGGAAATAGAAAAAGAGGGAGAACTTCCAAATTCATTCTACGAGGCCAACATCACCCTGATACCTAAACCAGACAAAGACACTTCAAAGAAAGAAAACTACAGACCAATATCTCTAATGAACCTAGATGCAAAAATCCTCAATAAAATTCTGGCCACTCGGATACAAAAACTTATCAAAAAAATTGTGCACCATGATCAAGTAGGATTCATCCCTGGGATTCAAGGCTGGTTCAATATACAGAAATCAATAAATGTTATTCACCACATCAATAGACTTAAAAATAAGAATCATATGATCATCTCGATAGATGCGGAAAAAGCATTCGACAAAGTACAGCATCCCTTTATGTTCAAAACTCTAGAAAAACTAGGGATAACAGGAACATACCTCAATATTGTAAAAGCAATCTATGCTACATCATTCTGAATGGAGAAAAATTGAAGGCATTCCCTCTAAAATCTGGAACAAGACAGGGATGCCCTCTCTCACCACTTCTGTTCAACATAGTTCTCGAAACACTGGCCAGAGCAATTAGACAGACGAAAGAAATTAAAGGCATCAAAATAGGAAAAGAAGAACTTAAATTATCACTATTTGCAGATGACATGATTCTATACCTAGCAGACCCAAAAGGCTCTACAAAGAAACTATTAGAGCTAATAAATGAATTCAGCAAAGTGGCAGGATATAAAATCAACACGCATAAATCAAAGGCATTCCTGTATATCAGCGACAAATCCTCTGAAATGGAAATGAGGACAATCACTCCATTCACAATATCTTCAAAAAAAATAAAATACTTGGGAATCAACCTAACAAAAGAGGTGAAAGACTTATACAATGAAAACTACAGAACCCTAAAGAGAGAAATAGAAGAAGATCTTAGAAGATGGAAAAATATACCCTGTTCATGGATAGGCAGAAATAACATCATCAAAATGGCGATATTACCAAAAGTTCTCTATAGGTTTAATGCAATGCCAATCAAAATCCCAACGGCATTTCTTGTAGAAATAGAGAAAGCAATCATGAAATTCATATGGAAAAACAAAAGACCCAGAATAGCAAAAACAATGCTAAGCAGGAAGTGTGAATCAGGCGGTATAGCGATACCAGACTTCAAACTATACTACAGAGCAATAGTAACAAAAACAGCATGGTACTGGTACCAAAACAGGCGGGTGGACCAATGGTACAGAATAGAAGACACAGAAACCAATCCACAAAACTACAACTACCTTATATTTGATAAAGGGGCTAAAAGCATGCAATGGAGGAAGGATAGCATCTTCAACAAATGGTGCTGGGAAAACTGGAAATCCATATGCAACAAAATGAAACTGAATCCCTTTCTGTCGCCATGCACAAAAGTTAATTCAAAATGGATCAAGGAGCTTGATATCAAATCAGAGACACGCCGTCTGATAGAAGAAAAAGTTGGCTACGATCTACATACTGTGGGTTCGGGCTCCAAATTCCTCAATAGGACACCCATAGCACAAAAGTTAATAACTAGAATCAACAAATGGGACTTACTCAAACTAAAAAGTTTTTTCTCAGCAAAAGATACAATAAGAGAGGTAAATAGAGAGCCTACATCCTGGGAACAAATCTTTACTCCTCACACTTCAGATAGAGCCCTAATATCCAGAGTATACAAAGAACTACAAAAATTAGACAATAAGAGAACAAACAACCCAATCAACAAATGGGCCAAGGACCTGAACAGACACTTCTCAGAGGAGGACATACAATCAATCAACAAGTACATGAAAAAATGCTCACCATCTCTAGCAGTCAGAGAAATGCAAATCAAAACCACCCTAAGATACCATCTCACTCCAGTTAGATTGGCAGCCATTATGAAGTCAAACAACAACAAGTGCTGGCGAGGATGTGGGGAAAAGGGTACACTTGTACATTGCTGGTGGGACTGCAAATTGGTGCAGCCAATTTGGAAAGCAGTATGGAGATTTCTTGGAAATCTGGGAATGGAGCCACCATTTGACCCAGCTATTCCCCTTCTCGGTCTATTCCCTAAAGACCTAAAAAGAGCATGCTACAGGGACACTGCTACATCGATGTTCATAGCAGCACAATTCACAATAGCTAGACTGTGGAACCAACCTAGATGCCCTTCAATGGATGAATGGATAAAAAAAATGTGGCATTTATACACAATGGAGTATTACTCTGCATTAAAAAATGACAAAATCATAGAATTTACAGGGAAATGGATGGCATTAGAGCAGATTATGCTAAGTGAAGCTAGCCAATCCCTAAAAAACAAATGCCAAATGTCTTCTTTGATATAAGGAGAGTAACTAAGAACAGAGTAGGGTCGAAGAGCATGAGAAGAAGATTAACATTAAACAGGGATGAGAGGTGGGAGGGAAAGGGAGAGAGAAGGGAAAATGCATGGAAATGGAAGGAGACCCTCAGAGTTATACAAAAGTACATACAAGAGGAAGTGAGGGGAAGGGGAAAAATAATATAAGGGGGACAAACGAATGTCAGTAGAGGGAGCAGAGAGAGAAGAGGGGAGGGGAGGGGAGGGGAGGGGAGGGGGGTTAGTAGAGGATAGGAAAGGCAGCAGAATACAACAGACACTAGTATGGCAATATGTAAATCAATGGATGTGTAACTGATGTGATTCTGCAATCTGTATATGGGGTAAAAATGGGAGCTCATAACCCACTTGAATCAAATTGTGAAATATGATATATCAAGAACTAAGTAATGTTTTGAACAGCCAACAATAAAAAATTTAAAAAAAAAAGGCTAATCAAAAAAAAATACTGGAAAAATATCTGTTATAAAAAAATCAATTCGAAGAGAGTTCACAATTTTCTCTAACAAGGAAAGTTCATTTGGATGGGCTGTGATGACATAGTGAATTAAACTAAATAAAGAAATATTAGAATTAATCCTATCCCTGAAAATCAAGAATATATGATGACCATGTTTCCTGGCTTTAAAAATTCGAGTTGAAGTCAAGTGGACTGATTAAGAATGATTTTTTTAAAACTACTCAAAGGGTTTAAAGGCATACATGTGTACCTATACTCAATTACGTGCTTATAATAATACACTTATGAAATGCTAGCTCCTTAATGGGTGATTCAAAGATAAAACTTTGGCTATTGCTTTTAGAAAGTTCACAATCTAAACAAGGGAGACAGGCATGGGAAGAAACGAGAGCCAGATGGCGTGAAAGTCGTTTGGGAGTTGGTGAGGGTAGTGAGGCGCTTGCCTCAGGCACAGATTTGAGAGGATGTCAAAAATATCCTAGAACTCAAGACATATCTGATTTTGATGTAATAGGATTAAAAATAAAATTTTGTGCAAAAAATTCATGATGAAGAAAATATCCAAATTTTAAATAAAGCAGGATAGGATTGCTGGTTTTTCCTTTTGTCTGAAGCGTTGGCACAATACATTTCTGAGATAGTCAAGGCTACTGAGAGTAATGTGCAATCCAGAAGGTTTTCCTAGAGAAATAGGAGAGTAAGAAGCCTGTTTTAAAGGGGATGTGGGCAAGCCTCATAAAGCGCAGCAGCATTCAGTCAGATGTCTGTAAAAACACAATGGATTTGTTTTCAGTGTTTTTTTTTTTCCCAGCAAGAAATTCTTCAAATAGAAACACAAAACGAAACTGAGATAGACAGTCACCATATCTTCTAAGAGTTCTGAGCAAAGATGACTATACGGAAATAGTAAAATAACAGCAATTCATTCCAAAAAAGTACTTGCAAGTTTTCACTTTGAACTTCTAACTTTTCAACTCACACTCATGTTCATTGTAAAAGTAAGGGAGAGAGGAACAGGAAGAAGTTGATGGATGGGTACTAAGTTACAATTAGGAGTACAAAGATCTGCAGTGCTATTACACAGTAGAGTGACTACAGGTAACAAACTATAGATTTCAAACTACAGGTTTGAAAACCTAGAAGAAAGGATTTTGAATGTTTCACCAGGAACAAATGGTAGATGTTTGAGAAGACAGATATTTTTAACTTGATTTAAACATTATACAATATGCGTGTATGTAAACACCACATGGTTCTCCGTTAATGTGTTCAATTTTTATATGTCAATTAAAGTTTTTAATTTAAATAAAAAATCTGAACATATTCAGTTATATCTTCCCAATGGAATATCCAGATGGTCTCAATGACATAGTTTTGTAATAACTTTATAAATCTTATAATCTCTGTGACTTGCTTCCTTGTATATTTGACCCTGTTTAATTAGAGTAATTATGTTTTCCTCCATTTGTAATCCCTTTGTTCTAACATACCCCAAAGTTCTTATTTGTATATAAGAATGTGCAAAACATACAAGGATTGTGTTTGACAGGCTCAGAAGTTAAATTCTTATACAGTTTTAGGACTAGTAGTCTCAGAATCAATTGTCTTCAGATTGACATGAACCTTGGTCATTCACTATGATCTTGGGAAACAGAAAAGAAGACTTAGCAGGACTCATAGATTTTGCCATTTTGTTAGGGACATAAAATTGTGTAATTTATAGCACATTCTTCTGAATTGCTCTGTCATGTAATTGTTGTTAATTGAGCTGTTAAAATACTTATATTGTTTATCAATAAAATAAATGTTTATTCTCCAGTCCCTAAAAAAAAAAAAAGATTTAAACTATAGTAACCTGCTTCACAGGATTGTTGAGAAACATGAAATGGGCTAGAACATGTAATATCAGTAGCTCAATGCTCAGATTCTTAATGTTTTACTTCCTTTAATCTCAGGATCCATGTTTGCTGGGTTTCCGTTTGTGATTAAAAGGCTCAGGGGTCACTCCAGGAAAACTGGGCTGACTGGGCTGCACAAAATAATCACACAAGAGACACAAATACCTTTTTCTTTGGGGTCACTGTGACGGCTCCTCTGACCTTAAGGGTCCGCAGGAAGAGAGAGAGAGAGAGAGAGAGAGAGAGAGCACTGACCCCTTTTATTGAGGAGAAGCTATTCAAATGAGGCAAGGGGTCAGGTTTCAGGGGGCTGAGTCTATCTTCATGATGTCCACTGTCAGCAGGTTGACTAACATCTGCGTAGGCCACAACCAAGGGCACAGTAAGAGAAGGGGACACACACAAGACACTTCCATGGAAGATTCTATCCTAAACAGGGCAAGGGGTTATATTACAAAGGAACAGGTGAGCGTAGCTCCACCCATGGGGCTGTAGCAAGACACACCCATGCATAAGACACCGACCCTCGAACCCAAGAATGGTGGGGAAAGCTCTGTCGCATTTCTGTGACTGAGCACCTCAGCACCCAGCCGAGGAGTGTGACTCAGTCATGTGCAAGGTTGGTCTCCTACACATGTTGTTTTCCTTTTCCATTTTCTTCTGTCTTCAATAGCTTAGGCACCTTAGACTCCTATTTCTTTCTTGCCACTTTGTCACTAAGTTCATTGTTTTCTACTCTATAATCTCAGGACAAGGATAGTTCTGTTGGTGTAAGTAATCTTGTGTTTCTTTCCTCAGCAAAATTTCATCTTGTCAATAGTGTCCTTTTTCTTATTCATTTTAGCCTAATCTCCATCATTTCCTAAAATTCATCTTCATGTCTTTTTCTGATTTCTTCTGTTACCTTATTTTTATCCTTCTCTTTCTCACATAGAATTAGTTAATTTCCCTGTATTTCAAAGGGGACTATCACCAGATACTGTCTGTATGAGTTTGATAAGGCTGCTATGACAGACTTAAACAACAGAAATTTATTTTCTCACTACTCTGGAGGCTAAAAGTCCAAGATCAAGGTATCAACAGGGTCATTTTTTTTTTCTGAGACCTTTCTTTAGCTTGTATATGACCATCTTGTCCTTAAATCTTCACATAATCTTCTCTCTGTGTTCTATTTTGTGCTTCTCATGAGGACACCAGTCATTTTGAATTAGGGCTGCACTAATGACTTCATTTTAACTTTATTACTTCTTTAGACATCCTAACTTTAAATACAGTCACATCTAGAACCTCACCATCAGGACTTCAATATCTATTTGTTTTTTTCCCTAGGTAGTTTCCTGATTCAAAAAGCCTCATGATGATTTGGTCTTTCTAGAACTTGTACAGAAATTATTATTCTTATCACTCTTTGTTAATAAGCCATGTGCCCAAATGTGTCATAGCATCTGTTGTTTTGCTGTATGAAATTGTTATGAAGGATTTGTTATTAATTTCCTATATTCTGTTTTATCTCCAAAATAAGGTAAGTTGAAGATGAACCACATGTTCCTCTCTGAAATTCCATAATATTTGGTACAGCACTTCATATGCAATAAATTCTCAGTATAAAATTTGATACTTTAGTCGATGTTCTCCCAATTTAGACTTTCCTACACATTCAAACCATCTGAAAGTTTGCCACCAGTTAATTTTTTTCAGTCAATTCTTAGAAATGTGATTTTTTTTTTTTGGGGGGGGGGGTGGGGGCGGGGGAAGAGGGCAAGGGGAGGTACCTGTTCTATAAGGTTCATAGTAACCAAATCAGGTAAGATTAGGGCGACGGTGGAAAATGTTTGAGATTAGGGTCAACTAAGATTACCAGTATAACTGATAAGGCTTATGATTTAAAGTGAGGTATCCCCTTAAAACTCTGATTTCTGCAGAAATAAATCTTCAGAGCAAAATGATTGAATTGTGAAAGCTATAACTTAGCCAGTTCATCCTAATTTGAGTGGACTAGCTGCATGGCAACTATAGGCAGGTGGGGTGTGGCTGGAGAAGGTGGGCCACTAGGGGTATGCCCTAAAAGGGTACATCTCACTCATGGCTTCTCACTGCCCCCTTTCTCTGCTTCCTTGCTTCTATGAGGGGTTTAGCTTTCCTCTGCCGGGCCCTTCTCCCATGATATGTTGCCTTACCTTGGGCCCAGAGAAATGAAGTCAACAATCTATGGACTGAGATGTCTGAAACCAAGAGCCCCAAATATACTTTCCTCCTCTAAGTTGTTTTTGTTGGGTATTATGGTCACAGTGATGCAAAACTAACTAAAAACAGGAGGGATTCTTCAGGAAAAGGTCTTTAGTAAGACAATGGTCAGGGATCAGATAAGGGTTTCAATTAGATGTCAAGGTATGTAAGGGGCACAGCTCACTCCCAAGTTGCAAGTCTGGCTTCTATTGTTGGAACAGGGAGAAAGCATTGCTCAGGGGACAACACTTGGATGAATCTGCCTCATTACTCAGTTTGTGCAGGAGCCCTTTTCACTGAATGCTTCATGTCAGGGTCAATGGTGGATACAATGACCTATGAACAAGGTTTCATCTTCCTTACTGGGGAAAAATATATAGAAGCCAGTGTTTATTTGATCCTAGGGACCCTCTGCCACTGAGCTACATCCTTAGTCTTTTTTATTTTTTTATTTTGAGACAGGACCTCTTTGAGTTGCCCATGCTGGCTTCAGACTTGTGATCCTCCGGGCTCAACCTCCTGAAGAGCTGGGATTACAGGACTGTGCTACAGCACCCAGCTTCTCCTGGCTCCTTGATCTTGGACTTCCAGCTTTCCAGAATTGTTAACAATAAATTTCTGTTGTTCTTCAGTTACCCAGTCTAAGGTATTCTGTTATAGCAGCCAGCTAGACTAAGACACTGACCAAGGTCCCTACTTTCTTGCTAACTTTCAGCCAGGGACTGGCTTAGGTTCCAAGAGGTCATCCTCTGTTTCATGCCAAGTGGCTCCTCCTCTCAAGGGCTGTTTGATTTCTTCTGCACAGGCAGGTACGTCTCCAAAGCTTCACCTTTTCCTAGGCAATTAGGCTGGACTCACCCAGGATCATCTTTTGGTTAACTCCAACTCAACTGATTAATAACCTAATCATAACAGTGATCATACCCAGTTGTGCTGCCCAGCACTAAAGTTTGGCTGGGGTGGGACAATTATATGAGCATGTGTACCAGCAGGGGGAATTCTGCCTACCACTGTAAGTTACCACTATTATTCCCATATTACAGATGTGAAAAACTGAGGCATAGTCATTCAACCAGTAAGTAGCAGAGTTAGTGTGGATTGCCAGGTGTCTTGATTCCAAAACCAGTGCCCTAATGATCTTTACCAGCATTAATGTTTGGCTATTGACCCTAAAGCTGTTGAGTAATAGGACACTTGCATGTTTGAGGTTTTTCACATAAATACTTCCTTCTAGTCCTCTTGATTGAAAACAAATTCATCTTAGCAGATAGCCATTAAGGAACCAGAATGCCTCTCCTTTTATCTTCTCTCTGCCTTGAGCTACAATGTGATCATTTAATTCATTTGCATTAAAAATTTTTAAAGACTTCTGCCTATAAAACAAATGGTTTGAAAACCATGTGTAGTTGCAGAAGAAGCATTAGGCTCTGAAGACAGACAGGCCAGGATTAGAGTCCCAGCACTGCCACTTAACTCAAAGTAACCTTGTCTGAGTTGCGTAAGTTTTCTGAATCTGAATTCCTTATCAGCATATGGCAGAAAACATGTGGAGCTTGGAGGCAGTAATGAATTTGAGGGCACTGTTATATTCCCAGTCTCAGGCACATACGAATCGCTCACAACACATTTGTTAAGTGATTTAATATCTTATATGGAAACTGTCAAACATAGCAACCTCTTAATAAAAGGGAGTTAATGGTGTTGTTCTTGCAAACTTTATTTTTCTTTTTGTGTCATGCTCAAATGCTACATGCGTTTGTAAAAATTTTCAGAGAAGATAAATTGGGAAGGGTGTTGAAATTTGTATAGGGGACAGTTGAGAGGTGGTCCAAGAGAACTTTATGTTGACCAATAAATTTTATAATGTTTGCAAGGAAAATATATTTATATGTTAATTAGAAAAAAACCAAGAAATTTTATCAGGTAAGTTAAAAGCTTCCCTTATATCACCCCACAAATAATTTCTCCACCAACTTGGGGATTTTGTTAGTCAGTTTTTCATCACTGTGATCAAAATACCTGACAAGAACAATTTAGAGGAAAAAAAGTTTATTTGGGTCTCACAGTTTTAGAGATTCAGTCCATAATCAGCTGACTTCATTGCTCTAGACCTGAAGTGAGGCAGAACATCATGGTAGAAGGGTGTGACAGAAGAAAACTGCTTAGCTTGATGGCAGCCCTGAAGGAGAGAGAGAGAGAGAGAGAGAGAGAGAGAGAGAGAGAGAGAGAGAGAGAGAGCCAGAACCAGATATAATCCCTGAGGGCACGCACCCCAGTGACCTACTTCCTCCAGCCATGTCCTACCTACCTATGGTTACCACCCAGTAATCCATTCAAATTATCAGTCTATCAAATGGATTAATCAATTGATTAGGTTTGAGCTCTCATAATCATTTACCTCTGGACATTCCTGCATTGTCTATCACATAAATTTTTGGGGGACACCTCATATCCAAACCTTAACAGGTATTTATCTGTGATCCTATTCTTATAATTCTGTCCCCCACCCACTACATATATCTCCATAACAATCATTAATTAATATATTTTTCCAGCAAATAAGCTGTCACGAATTAAATAACCTATTTTGGCTGGAGGAATCTCTCTCTCTGTAAAAACTTCTTATTCAGCAGCTGCCTCACCCTGTAATTTAAACCCCTTATCTTATCATGTTCAGACCATTCTGATTAAATTTATTTAAGCCTTTTATCTTATCTCATTGTGAAAGACTTTGGTTACCACATCTCTTTTTCTAAGTGCTGCATACATAGAATGTTGTATGCAGCCTGGGCATAGAGTGGCCTCTTAAATCTGCTGCCTCAGAGTTATTCTTTTTATAGCCATCAGTCAAAAATTTTCTGCCTGAAAGAAAGGACTCTCCAGGCCTGACTTAACCTAGTGCTTTCTTGCTGTCAGCTCCTTTACTAGAAGATAAACTCCTTAAGAGTGGAGCCTAGCCGGGCCTGGGAGGTTGAGGCAGGAGGATCTCAAGTTCAAAGTCAGCCTCAGCAAAGGTGAGGTGCTGAGCAACTCAGTGAGACTCAGTCTCTAAATAAAATACAAAATAGGACTGGGGATGTGGCTCAGTGATGTAGTACCCCTGAGTTCAATTCCCAGTACCAAAAAAAAAAAAAAAAAAAAGAGTGGAGCCTAAGTCTTCAAACTGTTGATGTCTCTTTCCTGCAACAGTGCCCCTTGGTGATGCTGAAAATGTTTCTGTTGGATGAATGAAACTGGAGTTTTGATTTTATATTTTAAAATTAAACAAACAAACAACAACAAAGCAAACTACAGTGGATTCAGCCTCTACTTTTTGTCTACAACAAATAGAGGTTGTGGCCAAGAAGCAAATTCCCATTTTTTGTGATAACAAATTTCTAGTCAGCTAGAATTTAATTTAATTTTCAAAGGTTATTTCTAACCTTTGATCAAGATCTAAAAAGGCTAATATTTTGACTTTTCTGAGCCAGATGTTTAAACCTGTTCTAAATTCTACCTTGAGACAACTTTTGTTGTTTCCCCTCTGTTAATTTGACCCAAAACTTCTTCAACATCTCCACTTGTTGTTATGGAATATACTGATTTTATAGCTAATTTTCAATGGTAAATAAATCATTATTTCAGAACATCTTATGTCAATGTCTTGTCAAGAAATTTATTATTTATTTATTTGAGAGTGAGGGGGTCATTGCTTAGTAAAGATCATTGACTTTGGAATTAGACTTAGGTTTCTAATTCTTGATTTGCCATTTAGTAGTTTTATGGTTGTGGAGTACTGTTTCACTCTTCTAAGCCTCATTTTCTCATGTAGAAAATTAAAAGGAAAATTTTGCCCAAATGACTATTATAAAGATTAAATAAGAAAATGATGTTAAGAACAGTCTAGAAAACAAAAACAATGAGCCATTCCTCCTGCTTTTACTGTATGTCATACATCTCTGGGTGTTTATTATGCCATCCTCTATTATTTAATTGCAAACCACAGTGATGTAAGTTATAAGTTATATGCTTTTTAATGTTAATCAGTCAACCAGCAAGTTTAGTATTCTCACTACTGGATACTCTGAGAAACTCAGAAATACTTACAAAATGTATTTGTTAAAAGAAGTATACGTAGGGCTATACATACATATGTACAAACAAGGACTCTACAAAGTTAGAATAGCAAGGTTCACAGTGTGAACTATATATCAGTGGCTCTCCACAAGGATGTACCCAAGGATGGTGATTCACAGGTACATACTCTCCCATTAAGCTCAGTTTCTGACCCAACAGGATTAGAAGAGAGTGTAGCATTACCATGGAGGTAGCTCTGAATTCAATCATTTTTTTTTTAAGTAGTAAATGATTAGCAAATGTTAGGCCTTCTACTGCTATCAGTACATATGATTTGACTGAGGTTGAGAAATGGGTCAGAAAATGGCTTTAAACTAAAGACCATGAATAAAATGCCTGCAAGATCAGGCTGATAAAGGGGTGAGGTAAGTCAAATGTGAGAACCCACAACCCACAGGAAGCTGTTTGGAACACTTTGCTGCACAGAAACATACACACAAACAGACACATTCTAAACATGCGTGTACTCTTTTGCTCCAGCAAATTGCAGGACCAGCATTGCCAACTCCTCTAGCATTTTTAAAAAGGCATAAATCTGAAATTTTATGTGAAATTTATGGATTTTAATATTGATTCAAATAATTTCAAAACAATGTAAGATAAATCAAATGCATCTGCCATTTACAAGAGCTACAGGTTATTAGTTTGTGATTAAACTTACAGACTAAATTTTTAATTGTGTCCCTTTGTAACTAAAAACTTGTTTTGATGTTTCTTTGAAGTTCTAGGGCTTGAACTCAGAACCACACAGAATGGGTAGTCAAGTGCTGTACCACTGAGCTACATCCCAAGGCCTTTTTAATTTTTATTTGGAGGCAGACCTTGCTAAGTTGCTTAAGCTGGCCTCAAACTTGCAATCCTCCTGCCTCATCCTCCCTAGTGGCTGGCATTATAGGCATATGTCATCATGCCTGCAAAAAAACATGCAATCCAGAACACAATTTGTAAATTATATACATGTATTCAAAACCTATAAATTAATATATGTCTTTTTCTTTTAGGAAAAAAATAAACATAAATAAATGTCCTCATACTTCCCTTGGGCACCCTAGCAGATCCTCATGGATGTGCAGCAGTACGGAGTGTACAGCTTAGACCTGGGTGCTGTGGGAGTTGAAGGCAGAGGGACCTAGAGAAGTGAAAGTCTAGTCTCTCCTGCTCTCTCACCACTGGCACTCAAGTTCCTAGTTCCTCTCTCCAAAGCAGCTGCTATGAATAGTTTGGTTTTTCTTTTCTGTGAAAAATAGCAAGCCCTTGACTCTCTCACTTAGCATTTCTTTCTTTGAAGAAGTTTCAAAAGAGCGTCTATTTTTATTTTTTGGAGAGGGGGAGGGGTACCAGGGATTGAACCCAGGGCTACTTAACCATTGAGCTATATCTCCAGCCCTTTAAAAAAAAATTTTATTAGAGACAGGGTCTCGCTGAGTTGCTTAGGGACTCGCTGAGTTGCTGAAGCTGGGTTTGAACTCACAATCCTCCTGCCTCAGCCTCCAGAGTTGCTGGGATTACAGACGTGTGCCACCATGCCCAGCAATATACTTTTCATTATGTACAAATTTATTCAAAAGAATTTTATTAGTAGCCACTATGCATGGCAGGCCTTGCTTTAGGGGGTTGGGGATAAGTGCAATCAGAAGTAGACAAATCTAACTGCCCTCATGGGACTTTACATTCTGTGGGGTGAGAAAGCCAATAAACAAGCAAATATTAATATGTACATAAATGGCAAATGTTAATAAGTGTTTTGAAGAAAAATAAGTTGGGTGAGTTAACAGAGAATGACAAGTGGATAGTGTGTGGGGAAGGAAATGCAAAGAGAGGCCTAGGCAAGGTCTCTTGGAGAAGATGACACTAGAGCAGAGAGCTGAGGGAGGGTCGATCCTGATAGATGTCTGGGGAAAGCACTGCATGCAGTGGGTCATGAGTTGCAAAGTCCCTGAAGTAAGAACACACTGTGACTAGATGAGACAGAGGTCGGAACCTGATCACATGAGGGTGTGAATATCCTACTAAGGACTCTGGTTTGACTGAATGTGTTGAAAAAAACCCAGAAAACTCTAAGGGTTTTGAACAGAATGGGCAATGTGATTTATTTATTTTTAACTGGATTACCTGGCTTGCTATGTAGACAAAGGGGTAAAAGCAGGGAAGACAGGGAAATAGTGGGCAGGCTACTGTTTGAGGGTCCTCAAAAGAGGATGTTGTTCCTAATGATGCCAGTGGTGGAGAGTGATATATGGTGGTATTCAGGATTTTTTTGGAAGTTAGACACAGTAGAGCTTTCTGGTATTATGCAAGCATATATTTATGATTGTCACTCCCCCCTCCATTTACACAAATAATAACTTGCTGTGCTTACTTTTTGCATCTTGCTTGTTTTTCACTTAATATTAGACAGGTTATTGCACTTTGGTCTGGATCAGTGACATTTATCATTTTCTTTTCATTTTTTTCTTTTGCATTCATTTTTTACTAAATTACTATGCACAGAGTTTTAAAAAGCAAATAGTTCTCCAAGACTTACTGTGAAAAGCAGCAAACTAACTCTCATACCACCACACCTACCACTTCTTCCTTTGGAGACTCTAGTTTCATTTCTTTTACCTGGTTGTTTTGGTATTTGTCTCCATTTTCCAGGACAGCATTCTGGAACTGTTACTTCTTAACTGTCTCATTTCAGATAATGATCTTTGATTTATTACTCTGGAAAAGGACTATAAGCATAGGACTCAGTGGTTAAGTATTAAATTCTAGCTTGTTAATTATATTCCTTCAGAATTTGAAAGCCTTTTTTCTTTGCTTTGTAGCTTTCAATGATGAAGTTAAAAATTAATCTAGTGCAATCATGATGAAACTACCTCTGAATATCTGACATAAAAAGACAAAGCTTCATCTACTGCTTGGCCTTCTGTAGGAGAGCTATGCTGGCCAGGCACAGTCTTTCTGGACAGAATAAATTGCTGAGTCTCTCCAGGGATTCTAGGAAACATGGAGTTCAAGGACTGGTAAACTTGCAATAGCTTCAGTGTGTTGCTGTCACCTTAAGAGTTGTAGCTACTTGGTTGATCAGTCAGAAGTGTGTTTAGTGGAGTGAGTCCATCTCTAGCTGGTTGATTTCCTTTCCTTCCTTTCTTTCTTAATTTTCTGATGATTTAAAAATTAAATATTATTTTAATTGTATCAATGTACTGGGTACAGTGTGACAATTTGAAACATGTGTACAGTGTATACTGATAAAATCAGGACAGTTAATATTTCCATCTCAAATTTTTAAAAATTTTTGCCAACAGAATGGGAGCAAATCTTTACCACAACTACATCAGAAAGTACATTAATCTCTAGGACATATAAAGCACTCAAAATCTTAACACCAAAAAACCCAAATAACCTAATCAATAAATGGGCCAAAGAACTGAACAGACACTTCTCAGAAGAGGATATACAATCAATCAACAAACATCTGAAAAAATGTTCAGCATCTCTAGCAATTAGAGAAATGCAAGTCAAAACTGCTCTTGTAATGCCAGATTCGTGGGACCCCAATAGACCTCCAGGAGCTGAATCCGATGCAATCACACAAGGGTCTTTATTGCAAGCTGGAGCCTGGACTCACAACCGTTCCTGATGCAGCGGTCCCAGGGAGTGAGTCTTGGTCCTTTGTTCAGTGAGATTTTATAGGTTTTGGGGGGATACTCTATGCGTCACAACATCACACAGCAAATCATTCCATACGGAGGGAAAATCAAACAACTCTTAACATTGATTAGTACATTCACTGGCGGGAACAAGTTGGGTAAGGGTGATTGGTTAGTAGGGGGATTCCTTTGAACTGATTGGTTTAGGCCACGAGGGGTGTATGTGCTAAACTACATGGTTTCCCCACATGTTATCAACCACCATAAACTACTGGGGGGTCATCTGGCATCCCCGGTATTTTCCCTGTCTCATGCTGATTGGTGGTTGCTAGGGTGGTTGCTATGGGTCCTCACCTAGCCTAATGAGTCAGGGACACCTGGTGCCACAGGTCTCTCCTGTTATTTACAGACAAACAACTCAGCAGGGTGGGTATGTGCTTAGAAATGCTCTGTGGGTTTTTCCAAGGACAAGGGTCACACCCCCTTCCTTGGACAGGCTTTGCTCTGAGGTAGAGGCTGGTTTCTCAAAAATGGAGTCACATCAGTTTCTCACTCTAAGATTTCAATCTCACTCCAATCAGAATGGCAGCTATCAAGAATACAAACAACAATAAGCATTGGCGAGGATGTTGGGGAAAAAGCACACTCATACATTGCTGGTGGGATTGCAAATTGGTGCAACCAATCTGGAAAGCAGTATGAAGATTCCTTGGGAAACTTGGAATGGGACCACCATTTGACCCAGCTATCCCACTCCTCAGTCTATACCCAAAGGACTTAAAGACAGCATACTACAGGAACACAGCCATATTGATGTTTATAGCAGCACAATTCACAATAGCTAAATTATGGAACCAACCTAGATGCCCTTCAGTAGATAAATGGGTAGGGAAACTTTGGTATATATACACAATGGAACATGACTCAGCATTAAAAGAGAATAAAATCATGGCATTTGCAGGTAAATGGATGAAGTTAGAGAATATAATACTAAGTGAAGCAAGCCAATCCCAAAAAACCAAAGGCCGAATGTTTTCTTTGATATGAGGATGCTGACTCATAATGGTGATGGGTAGGGAGCATGGGAGGAATGGAGAATCTTTAGATAGGGCAAAGGAAGGGAGGGGAAAGGAGGGGGCAGGGGATTAGAAATGATGGTGGAATGAGTTAGACATCATTACCCTAAGTACATGTATGAAGAATGGTGTGAAAATACTTTGTGTACAATCAGTGACTTGAAAAATTGTTCTCTATATGTATAATATGAAATGAATTGCATTCTGCCATCATGTATAATAAATTAGAGTAAATAAATAATTTAATTAAACAATTTAAATTTTTTGATTGACACATAGTAATTGTACATATTTATAGAGTACAGCTTGATATTTTCAATTCATGTATATATGATGTGTACTGATCAAATCAGGGT
Organism: Marmota monax; assembly: GCF_021218885.2. NCBI lineage: Eukaryota > Metazoa > Chordata > Mammalia > Rodentia > Sciuridae > Marmota > Marmota monax. The sequence goes on from NW_026691933.1 coordinate 1,545,287, forward strand.
AATTAACATTTCCATCTCCTTATTATTACTTTGTGTTTGGAGACTTTAGCTACTCTTGTCTAGTATTCAGAAAATATATGGTAGGTTATCATGAACTAAAGCCACCTTTAAGGAACACCAGAGCATATTACTTCCATCTACCTGTGTTTGGGTACTCATAATTTAACTCTCCTCATCTTCCCTAGCCTCTAGTAATCATTAATTTACATTCTGATTTTTTTAACATCCTCAGATGAGAGCCGGTTGACTTTCAGAAACAAGGGCCTATTATTGATTAGTCAGCTTGCAAAAAAAAAAAAAAACAAAACAGGTTCAATGAAGGACATTACCACTGATCAATTAAATTTGTTTAAATCCAGTTTTGATTGCCACTTGTTATATGACTCTAGGTCATAACTTTTTTCTAAATTTTCAGAACATTTTTATTCTCCCTAATTGCTAATTTTGTGTATATGGCCTAGATATTATTTTTTTCCTCTTTACAATCTTACAGAATCTTCTCTTTGTCATAACATGTGAACTTTCACAATGTTGTACATTAACCTGGGATTGTTTTCAGTTGGGAAAGTTTTGAGTCTGGAAATTCAGATCATTTATTATCTCCTCTTCTTGATTTTCTCTGTTTTCTGGGCTGTATTTTTAATGCTAAAATTTCTTGACTAGTTACCTACTTGTCTTATATACATATTCCATCCCTTTTTCTTTCTTTCTTTTTCTTTTTTTTTTTTTTTTGTTTTTTTAGTTGTAGATGGGCACAATACCTTTATTTATTTTTATGTGGCGCTGAGGATCGAACTCAGTGCCCCACACGTGCTAGGTGAGCACTCTACCACTGAGCCACAACCCCTGCCCCCCCTTTTCTTTTTGTTGGAAAAATTCCTCAACTTTATATCCTCAGAACTTTCTGCTGAAATTTTTCATTTTACTAAGTACTTAATTTCCAAAATGTTTTCATAATGTACTATTTCCTTTTTGTTTATTTATGGATCGATACTGTTCTTGTTTCATAGTTATAGTGGCTTCTTTTTGTGAAGTTTTTGACATTTATTTTATCTTTATATCCTTAACATTACATGTTATTATTTCATTTTCTGTCTTTCAGGTAAAACCTTTTTGATATCTTGTAGGCTTTGTATCTCATAACATTTAACAGTGATTTACTGAAAACTCTTGAGGATATGTTAGTCAGGCTGGTCTGCCCTGCACTTCATTGTGAGAGCATCAGAGTGGGCTGTTCAATGCAGTAATCTCCAAAATCATTATCCTTCCAATGTCAGGTCTTTTTATCATGTACAAGTTACATTTCCCAAAGATACCTTCCAGTGTCCTGCCTAGAGGGTGAAGGTCTGTCTTTTCATGTTCTAGGCCTATAGGAGGAAAAGATAGATGTGGCATGTGGTATCTTGGTAATAAGTGTGAATTCACTTCATGCTATATTTGTAGTAAAATTCCTTCTCCTTTAGTTGCACTGGTGTTCTTCCATTGCATCTATTTTTTTTTTTTTTCCATTCTGAAGATAAGCCATCACTCTTCTGCCAACTAAGGAAAGAACAGTTTCTGGGATGCTGCATGGATATGGGGAGGAATCTAGGGATTCAATTCCTTCTAAAAGTAGACATCCTCACAACACCCCTGATTTAGTTCATTTTCCTTTTACCCTTACTTTCACAGGGACACGGTGAAATTAGTTTCCAATTCTTTGAATATCCTATAAGTCAGATGAGTTCTTAGTTGTCTCTACTACCTAACCTGATTCTTTTTTTTTTTTTTTCAGATCTACTCACTCTATCACCAGGTATTCATTGGTCTTCCAGCTTCCAAAATTGTCTCTTCTCTTCTAGATAGACCTGGATTTATTTTGGATTTCAACCTTAAAAATATCGCTTTGCTGGTAGTTTTAGTGGAGTTTCTCGAAGGCAAGGAGATAGAAGTGTACGTGAGATTTCCTATTTTTACACAGAACTTGCTTTTCATTCTCTACTTATGTGAAGTGTGTTAATGACTTCATAATTGAATCTAACTCATAATTTATTTGTGATAGATCTAAAACTTGTCAATGACAGACAGCTCTAATTGCAATAGGCTTAAAATAATACCTTCCTCCTAAGGAACACAGAAAAAGAAAGGGAAAGTAATTTGGCACTAACCCAGGAAAAGGAATATTCAATTATAAGTCAAGATTAATATGCCTGAGAATATTCTTCCCAAGCATTTGCATGCCCTTGCTAAGTTGCAGAATGAATAACGACCTTAATAAGAAAATTCCTAAGCCTGTGCAAACTTGTGGGAGAGGTGTAGTCATGCATAGTCTCACACCAAAATCTGCCAAGGCAGTGAACACTATGTAATTCAAAATTTCAGTGTTTCTTTCCAGATAGTAGTAGCTCAAAGCTGGAAACATATGTGCTCACGAATCTTTGTCAAATTAATCACTTCCCCTGTTGTATCAAAAATTTAATACAGGCTTCTAAATAACCAGTTACTGTGGTGATCTGTTTACTAATCATATGATAAATTACAGCCCAGGGACATTGCTGTTGTTCCATAAGTTACAGTTGCTCTGTAATTGCAGTCATATTTTCCAGACTGCTCACCTGCAGCCTTTTAGGGATGGCCAGCTTCAATATCCAAAGCCAACCCAGACAATGACACACTGTAATGCCACAAAGTCAAAATAAACAAGATAGTACATATAGTCAGCTATTCCAAGTCAACTCTTCCAACTTTGCCTCTGAAATATCTCCTTTCTCTCTGCCTGAAAACATGATCTGTTTTCCTACTCCAATAAGCTCCAGTGTGAAGGGGGGTAATAGATCAGGGGATACAAAGTAGTAGATATGCAGGATGAAGAAGTCTAGAAATCTACTGGAAGATAACACATAAAACAACTCACATAATGGAGTCTTAATGGGAAAGCTTGACTTCTCACCCCAGAGCCAAGCCTTCCCTCCTTTAACCACATCTTCATTAGTAACAATAAAAACATATATCAAACAATGATTTAGATACATCTTTCAGTAGAGAGGGATTGAGTCATTTTAACACATGCTGCCAAGGGATGCAAGAGGATGGAAGTGAGAAAAGACCACGGGGGAGGTCATGATTTTCAGGAGGTGGCAGAGTCAAGGGAAGATTTTCTTTTCTAAATGCTGGTAGATTCACTTTAAAAACCTCTCTCTCCTGCTCTGACTTCTCTCTTGACCTCTCTCTTCCCATGTTTACAATTGTGTACTGGACACCTCTGCTTTACATTTTCAGACTGTCAACTGTGACATGGCTAAAGGTGAATGCATCATCCCTTTCCCCGGTCTTTAAGATCTGTTGTCCCTAATGCTGGGCCATCACTTTCCCAAACATCCACCTCAGAAACTTAGACAACTTTCAACAGTGACTCCATCTCTTTCTTAGTAATGCCTAGAACAGATCCCGACACATCCTAGCAATGCAGTACATATTCTCTTTAATGATTCTGAGACTCCTTCCTCTTTCTAATTCTGTATCCCTTCCTTTCTCTCTCTCTCTCTCTCTCTCTCTCTCTCTCTCTCTCTCTCTCTCTCCTTAGCTCCCTTTTACCTTCCCCAATCCATTCTCTTCCTTCAATTTCCCATGTGACTGGTTCTCTTGGCCACCCATCTGAAGCAGCAGTGGGAGAGCAGCAACACCGAAGAGTTAAATTATAACTAATCCCATGATGGTGTTTCACACATGCTGGGAGCCATTAGCCAAGTAGGTATGACAATTTCCTTGCCAGCGTACCCCATGTTGCAGTGACATTGAATGTAGGTGACCTTGCTCAAGGACCAAGGCGGATTAGGGCGTTCCCGGTTTAGGTTCCAGGTTTAAGGTTTAAGATTATTCCTGCTGGGAATAGGGTGTATCCTGCTGCCTGAGTTCCCCTTGAGTTCTCACGGGATTCAGACAATATATTTTGGAGATAGAAGCCCAGTGGAGGTGGATTTGGGCAGAGAACGTGGATTTCCCCAGAACGTGATTGTAGACGGCTGGTGTGAGTTCGGGAATAAAGAGTTGCTGTTTGAATCTACAAGCTGTGTGGTGGCTCGTGATTGTGTGCCCAGCCAGACTGCGGCATTTGTGCCCAGCCAGACTGCGGCATTTGGTGGCCCGTACGGGGAAATCCACGTTCCATATTAACAGCAAAATGTTTCTAGTCAGCAAGAACAGGGAGACCTGACTGTGATGTTCTTAATGCTGTTAACATAACTGAGAAAGAATGTGTGGCTCAGATGGGGCACTGGTATGCAGGAAAACACATCCAAGGTTAATGCCAGCAGCCAAGTTTGTTCAGGATGCCTCCCTGTCATGAATATTTTGTTGCATTTAACTACTCTAGAACCAAGCCTAACCAACCTCTCAATTTCTGGCAATTCCACACTGTTCTGTCAATTATTTGGGCTCACAAGACTGGCTTACTCTAGTTCCCCTCTTCTCTAGCCTTTTTAAATGCCCTTGGTCTCTTTAAAAAACAAAAGACACACAAACAAACAGAAACCTCTTCCTTCCACCCATCCAACCATAATTTATCAGGCGCTCATTAAAATGCACCCAGATTAGTCCTTTAATTAGATCCCTTTGCTTCTTCCTGCCCCTCCTCAGAGTCCTGCTGGAGGCCACCGGATTTCTCAACCTGGTGGCCTTTCATTATGTAATGACTTAAGACCCAGCAGGGCACCACTTTCTTCTTTCCCTGTGTCCCCAACCCAGTCTCTGACAAACACTACTGTGGGGTTCAGGCAGGTGGAGTTTCCTGCTTGCCCCTGAAAAGATTATACTCACACTGGCCACCCCTACCACCAGGGTACTCACATCAGAGCTATACTTCAAAATCCCTTTTCCTCCTTAAATCCTGGCTGATAGCCCGCTTTACACTGACTCCCTCCCTGGCTTTCTTTAGGCTCAAGGATACTGAGGAGAGATGCATTTACCACCTAATGAGGCTCACACTTGTGGATTCTTCTGCAACCCCCTTGCAAACTGAAGATGTATTTTTTTTTTATAATCTTGCATGTTTTTTCCCTTTTTTCTTCTTTTTAAAAATTTTGTTCTAATTAGTTTTATAGGACAGCAGAATGCATTTTGACACACTGTACAGAAATAGGGCACAACTTCTCCTTCCTCTGGCTGTACATGATGCAGAGTCACACCAGTCATGCAATCATACATGTATATAGGGTAATAATGTCCATCTCATTCCACTACCCTTCTTACCCCCACATTCCCCCTCCCCTCACTCCCTTCTGCCCAATCCAAAGTTCCTCTGTTCTTTTCTAGCCCCTCCCTGCTGAGAGCCATAGCGGAGTCGAATGACGAATGACACATGGCATTTTTGCCAGAAGGAGTGGTTGAGAGGTGATGCCAGCAAGCCATTGAGATGATAATGGTTATGTTAAGCTGTGTATTCAATTGTATATTAGACCCCTGCTGTCCGCCTGCTACTTTGGAGTTCTCACAGGGATTCCTGAGTTCCCATTGGTTGGGGAAGTGCCAGAGGAGGGATTTCCGGTTGGTGGTTCCTGGAGGAGCCGCGTGATGTTCGGGAGAGTTCCCAGGGAGCGTGGGTGGAGTGTGCTGGTGGAGTTCAGAAATAAAGTTTGTTCCTGCTTCAGTGGCTCGTGATTTGTGCCCAGCCAGACCGCGGCACCTCCCCATTATGGATCAGTATCTGCTTATCAGAGAAAACATTCAGCCTTTAGTTTTTTAGGATTGGCTTATTTCACTTAGCATGATATTCTCGAACTGCATCCATTTACCTGCAAATGCCACAATTTCATTCTTCTTTAAGGCTGAGTAATATTCCATTGTGTATATGCACCTAATTTTCTTTATCCATTCATCTGTTGAAGGGCATCTAGGTTGGTTCCATAGTTTAGCTATTGTGAATTGAACTGCTATAAACATTGAAATGGCTGCTTCACTGTAGTATGCTGATTTTAAGTCCTTCGGGTATAAACCAAGGAGTGGAATATCTGGGTTAAATGGTAGTTCCATTCCAAGTTTTCTGAGTAATCTCCATACTGATTTTCAGAGTTGTTGTACCAATTTTCAATCCCACCAGCAAGTTATGTGTGTACCTTTTCCCCCATGTCCTCATCAACACTTATCGTTGCTTGCATTCTTGATAATTGCCATTCTGACTGGAGTGAGATGAAATCTTAGAGTAGTTTTGTTTGCATTTCTCTAATTTGCATTCTTTTTTCTTAAAGAAGGTTCTCCAAATTATAAAACCCTCAAGTCCCTTACAAGCAAGATTTATCCTTAAATGTAGGCATTTAGTTATATTTTTTTCTTGAAGTATCTTCTAATTGACTAATTATAACATACTTCCTTTCTTAACTATGAGCTCTCTGCTATATTGTGCTGCTCTATTATGCTGTATAGTATATAGTTTGGTTGTGGTGGTGTCCACAACATCTCTGCCCAAAATCACTTCTGCCATAACCTAAATGCATGGCCTTTGGGCAAGTTTTATGTTTTAACTTTGCTAAAAATTCATCTCATTTATGTTAAATGGGAATGATTATGGTGAAAACCACATTATGACTTTTTGGCAACCCAAGGCACCTTTGCCTTCATGAAACATTTTGTGAGCCCTTTAAATCCTAAACCCTATGCATTGTTCCCAGTGAAGCTAATGGATAAATTGACCCTGATTAAAGTCCACATAGAGAATTTTAGTAAGTAACAAATGAGACAATGTGCATAAATACTTGACATGTATTAGGTGTTCAGTGGGTGTTGGCCATTATTTTTGTTGTTATCATCTCAACAAATTCATGGTGAATAACAGAATATAAAGGCTTATACAGTGATTTGAATAGAACATATTTACACTAAACTATTTATACTAATGGAAGCTGAGAATCAGTGATATCGTTTCCTTAAAGTATAATATTAATTAAAGCATGCCCATGTTTGTAGACTTGGTATCCACCCTGTATTTTCAAGCATTTATCACCTGCTGACGAGGTGCTCAGATGTCTCAAACTTGGACTTCTCGGCAGAGGTTTTTAGATACTATAGTCACAGACTCTATTTAAGAGTTTCTGACTCAGTGGCTCTAAATGGGGATCTGAAAATAGGCACATTTCAAAAATCTTATTCCATTTGTGATTTTGAAGAGCAGCTATTTGTTGGAAACCACCACATCATGGACAAGTCAGTTCAGGTCAGTGAAAACTGAAAAAGTGGCATACAGGGACTTCAGCTAACTTCTTCTCAAATGTTGTTAACAGCCATCCCCACTCATTGCAAATAAAATAGCATTATTTTATGGAAATTCAGTTTCAAGACAAGGTCCCTATCTTTCCCTTCCCAACCAGAATGCTTTTTAGTGAGTCATTCTGGAGTAGCCAGAAGAGATATAACCCATATTGTAGCATTCAAGGAACTTGCAGAATATATACAAGCCCAAACCAGGGGAGCATACATTAAGGACCAAACAAGCACTTTGGACATTAGCATTCATTCAGAAAAGGAACCAACCACTGTAGGCTGGTTGTTGGGAAAGGCCTCACAATGAAGTGACAGTGAAGAATGACTTAAATTGAATCATGCAAAAAGTTGAACCATGGGACATATTGTGATAGGAAAAGAGAATGATGGACTGGGGGTGGGGGGATAAAATTGGCTTTGCCATTCACTAGCTGGGTGCCTTTGAAAATAAAGATATGGAAAATATAAACAAAAATCTTACTCCCATTGTGATTTTGAAGAGTCTAGACAAAAGAAATCTAGCATGAGAATATTAATGATGAGAATATTAATGATTGGAAAAATATAATTTAAGGCAAAAAAAAATAAGAATAAAAAGGGCCGGGTTAACTGACATATACCTATAATTCCATGTACTGAGGAAGCTGAAGTATGAGGATCACATGAGCACAGAAGTTTGGGACCAGCCTGGAAACATAGCAAGACCGTGTCTCTTAAAAAAAAAAAAAAAGAAGAAGAAGAAACAGGGATCAAACACTATGATAAGGAATGCTCAGTCCTTACTACACATCAGGAGAATATATCATCCTGTATTTGTGTGCTCTCAGAAAACAAAACAGTATAAACGGTAGTCCATGAATTGGGAGAATTAACACATTTCTATCAGATAATGATGGATAAGGCATTTAAAACATTAATAAGAATAAAAAGAAACTTACTGAACAATAATAAGGGGAATCTGAAGCACAGAGCAATAAAGTAATTCTCCCAGTGTCATGGAATAAGTGATAGATTTACACCCAAGAAATCTGTTTCTATTGTCAGCCCTCCACTAAAGTGGCATGTAGAAAGATACAGCTTTAAATTCATTTACATAAAAATGAAATATTAAAGATAAGCCAATTAGACCATCAATGTTTAATTCAAGAAGCTAAAGAAAGAATGAATTCAAAAAAAGAAGGAAAAGTTAAAATAACAATAGAAATACACAAGAACAAAAATGGACACTAAAAGAAGTTGGTATTTTGAAAACCTAATAAAACCTTAAAATATGCGAAGACTGTGGGTGTAGATCAGTGGTAGAGCTCTTGCCTAGCGTGCAGGAGGCCCTGCATCCCATCCCCAGCACCTCAAAGGCATGGGGAAGGGGTAAGTCAATGGAGAGAGAAATTCACAGAGAACAAAAATATGAAACAGATGCATGAAGAAGTTGGCATAGCTAGAGAAAAATATTTTTAATATTATAAATGAATAGTATAAATTTTTTTTGCCAATATATTTGGAAATTTAAAGGAACTATACTATTTTCTAGGAAAAAAAACAAAAATTATCAGATTGTCAAGAAATAAAAAAATCAAAACAACAATACTCAATAAAGAAATGAAGGTTGGTGAAGAATCTCCCAAATCTTCTTTCTACTTAAAAAGATAGAAAGTATAGACAATTTTTACAGTGTTTAGTAACAAATCATTAAAGAAATAATAATTCAAAGTTTTCAGAGACTTAAAGAACAAAGATAAAGTGAGAGAGGAGCAAAGCCAGGCGGCTTATTTTACAAAGTTTCAATTACCTTGATGCCACGAGGAGACAAAAGCAATACAAAAAAAGAGGATTAGTTATAGAAAACTGAATAATACAATATTAGTGAACAGGCCTAACATCTGGGTCCCAGTGGAATCTGTTTGCCACATAGAAGTAGAAAAAAAGCAGAGGAATTTTAATTGTTGGGTCTTCCTCTCTGCCTCATTTTCCAGCTCATGAAGAATAGAGTCAGGGCTGTGTCTCAGCAGTAGCACACTTGCCTGGCATGTGTGAGGCACTGGATTCGATTCTCAGCACCACGTGAAATAAATAAAGGTCTATCAACAAATAAAAAAAATAAAATAAGAATAGAGTCATTCCCCCAAATGCAACTGTGGCCTGAGGAAAGAGTTTTCATGTCCCAGTGTCATTATCATTGAGATGTCACAGTTATTCTAGATTTTGGGTAGGATGGGACATATTCAACATGGTCATGAGTATGACCTCCTCGGCTTACCATATGGTCAATACCATACAGGTAATCGAATACTACTAGGTTATGAAAAGCCATATGAATTTTATCAGGAACTCTTGGCTCCAATATCCATCTATAGCAAAACTTCAACTGGATTAGCTCCTGCTCCTGCTCAACAGAACTGCTCTTGGATTCAGTGACTTGTCCTTAGTTACATTCTTACTATTTCAGTTTTTATAGTCAGCAATTGGCTATAAAGGTACTTGCAGGTGTCAGTTGTTAGTATCTGTCTTTATTTTTAAATTAATTAACATTTTGTGTTCTTTATGCTACGATGAAAAAGGCCCTTTGTAACAGAGGACTGTACTTCATAAATTTTAATTCTTTCAACTTAGTTAATACTCTGGTTGATAAACGTTTTAAGACCTCTCTTTATAGAATCTGTGTAATTATATAACTTTGCTGTTTGCACATGGAGGGTGATATTGAGTGTTCATCACTCAATTAAGGTTAATTCATTACTCAAAAAACAATTTGTATTCAGAAGGGATTGGGTTCAAATCTTGGTTCCAAGAGCAAATGGTCTGGAAATAAGCATACCCAGTTGTTAATAGAAGTTATCCCTGAAGTGGGGCACTGGAGGAGGCTGGGGCACTCCACTTTTACTTTATTCTTCTCTGAATTATTTTCATTTGTCATAATGAGAATGTCCAAATTTTGTAAATTGAAAAGAAAAGCAGGGAAAGGAAGGAAAGATAAAAAGGACCAATTCTGTGATGTGTGTTAACCTTTTTGCCTCTCTATGCAGTCGTATCTGCTAGGGATTGGTTCCAGGACCCCCAGCAGATGCTCAAGTCTCTTATATAAAATGGCACAATATTTACATATAACTTATGCATACCCTCCCATGGAAGATTGCTTATGATGGCCTATTACAAGATAAATGCTGTGTAAATAGTTGTTACACTGAATTGTTTAGGGTATAACGACCAGAAAATGTCTGTGTATGTTCATACTGACTCCGTTTTTTCAAACGTGTCTCATCCACTGTGGGTTGAATCCATGCATGCAGAACCTATAGATATGAAGAACCAACTGTATCACAATTTATTCCTCCATAATATGGATAATTTTGAAGGATTGTTATGAAGATTAAATTAGACAGTGAATATAAGGTACTTAGCTCTTTGCCCAGTACAAATTTGGTATCCAATAAATGTTAGCTATTATTACTGAGCAATATGTTTAATTCACTATCTAGCATGTAGTAAGGGTTCAATAAATGGCAAGTAATCTTTAAAAGATGATAGGTATTCTTGATAACCTATATTTCTAAAATGTATTTTGCATATTCTTTTTATTTAAATTTTCTTTGTTTCTTTTTTCTTTTTTGCATTGAGTTTTTGCCTACAGAGATGTTTACATATGTGTTAAATGATCTAAGAATGTGTGTATTTGCTGCAAGTATTCACTGACTATAAGGACAGAATTTTGAAATACTATTCATGACCATTACTATTGAACAGTTTGAAGTAAAATATGATGCACTCACACAGGAGAATAAAATGAACACAATAAGCTAAATATTCTTTTCTGTAAACAGTTCCAAGTAAAGGAAAATTAAGAGGAAAAAAGTAAAGTGTAGAATATTAGGTAGAATATGTCCTCATGTGGGGAAAACATATTTATGCTTGTACATGCATTTATTTTATACACCTATTTATTTTATATGTACATAGTCACATATGTTTGCATGTTTCTATGTATGTTTATATACTCTTATGGTTTATAGCTGGAATGTCCCTCAAGGACTCATATGTTGAAGGCTTGGTCCCCAAAGCAGCAATGTTCAGAGATAAGGTTTTGGGGAAGTGATTGGATTATAAGCATTCTAAGATCATCAATGAATTAATCCATTGTTGGATTCATAGCCGAATGGACTATTGGAAGATGGTGGAAAACTGTAGGATGTAGAACCTAGTTGAAGGGAATGAGTTTTATGGTGCTTGCTCTTGGGGATTATATCATGTCCCTGCCCCTTTCTTTTTTTGTCTATGTCTGTTTCCTGGCTGTTATGAGGTGAACAGCTTTCCTCTACCATGCCCTTTCATCCTGATGTTTCTGCCTCACTACAGGCCTAAAAGCATTGGAGCCAGCTAACCTTGGACTAAAAGTTCTGAAATGGTGTGCCAAAATAAATCTTTCCTCTTTTGAGTTGTTTTTTCCTCAGGTATTTGGTCACAGCTATGAAAAGCTGACCAACACACACACACACACACACACAAAAAAAAAAACACATACATGCATATTGATATGTGTATATATTTGTAAATACATAGAGTAGCCCTATTCTTTTTTTTTTTTAAAGAGAGAGAGAGAGAGAGAGAGAGAGAGAGAGAGAGAGAGAGAGAGTTTAATATTTATTTTTTTCAGTTTTTCGGCGGACACAACATCTTTGTATGTGGTGCTGAGGATCGAACCCGGACCGCACGCATGCCAGGGAGCGCACTACTGCTTGAGCCACATCCCCAGCCCGAGTAGACCTATTCAATGATAAGAATTGTTGAGAAAATTGCTGGCTTCAGAGAAGGTATTGAGTTATTGGGAGATGGGATGAGGTGAAGGAGACTCAGTTACCCTGGCATACAGTATTGTGGTTTTCATATTTTGTGCACTATACAAATATGACCTATTGAAAAAAACTGTAAGAATGAAGACTGTTTAGAATGTTGGAGAGCCCATCTTAAAACAACAGAAAGGAGTGAACATTTGTTAATAACATGAGTACAAACAGATGGAGAAAGAACTTGTACTGAACAATTCTCCAAATATAGAAATAATATGCTTTTTTTTTCTTCTTCTTCCTCTCCAAAGGCAGAATAACAGCAAGACAGGAAGCTGGAGAAAGTCAGATAAACATGGCATGCTGAAAAATTTGTTTCCAGATTAAATGTTAACTTTTTATGGAATGAAGATTATTGTTTGATCCATTTCTTCTTTTTAATGTGAAGTGACTAATTTTATGGTATGTTGTCTTAATCTGTTTTTTTGTTGTTGTTGCTAATAAACATTATACTCAAGATTGGATAAAAATTATAAAGAGAAGAGATTATTTTGCTTACCAGTTCTGGTCCAAGGTGGAGGGACTGCATTTGATGGCAGCCTTCTTGGAGAGTCCAAGGTAGTGTGCATGGCATCACTAAAGAAGAATATGAGAGACCTAGCTGTTATGGTTTAGAAGGCGCCTTTTGCCCAAAAGCTTCTATGTTGATGCAGAAATTTCCAGAGATGAAATAATTAGATTATGAGCACTGTAACCTAATGGATTAATCCTAGTTCTAATTGACTGGGTGGAAACATAGGCAGGTGGGGTATGGATGGAGGAATTGGGTCACTGGGATCATGCTTTGGAAAGGTTCATTTCCCCCATGTCCCCTTCCTCTTCTTTCTCTCTGCTTACCAGCTAACATAAGCAAAACAACATTCCTCCATGATACCCTTCTACCACGATGTTCTGCCTCACCTTTGGCCCAGGGCAATAGACTCAGCCAACCTTGGACTAAACATACGAAACTTTGAGCCCCAAATAAACATCTCCTCCTCTAGGTTGTTCTTGTTGGATATGTTGGTCACAATGATACGAAACCAACTACCACACTAGCCAAACTGGATTTTACAGCGGACCTACTTTCAGTATAATCCGAAACACAGTAATCCACCAGTTGAATGAATGGATTAATCTATTTGTGAAGGCAGAGCACTAACTCCTCTAACAGAGCTCACCCAGTCTCACCTCTTATTGTCTCATAGTGGGGATTCAATTTCAACATGAGTTTCAGAGGGGAAAAACTATATTCAATCATAGGGTATATTAATCATACTTTGATTTTTAAAATTAATTTCCAAGAAATTGAGAGTGATGATGTATTCATAACATGAAATACTACTTAGCAAGAAAAAGAAAGTAAGTGTTGAGACTGGGGATGTAGTTCTGTGGTAGAGTGTGTACTTGGCATGTCTGAGGCCCTGGGTTCAATCCTGAGCATCAAAAAGAAAAAAAGAAAAGGAAAAAGAAAGCACTGAGGTACACAACAACTTGGATGAATCACAAAGGCATTATGCTAATTGAAAGAAGCTAGTCTCCAAAGATTACATGCTTTAAGATTCCATTTATATAATATTTTCAAAGAAAAAACTATAGTGAGGAAGAAAAGACAGTGGTTTTCAGAGACTAGGAGTGGGCCATTAGAAAGGGAGAATAAGGAAGTTTTTGAAAGGTGATAGAGTTGTTCTGTATCCTTTTCATGGTGGTAGTTACATGAACTTTTCATGTATCAAAATATATAGAACTGTACATCAAAAAAATCAAATCTAGCCAGGTGTGATTGTACACATCTATAATCTACTGGGGAGGCTCAGGCAGGAGGATCACAAGTTTAAGACCAGCCTGGGCGATTTAGTGTGACTCTGTCTCAAAATTTAAAAGTGTGGGGTTGCTGGGCTGGGGATGTGGCTCAAGCGGTAGCGCGCTCGCCTGGCATGCGTGCGGCCCGGGTTCGATCCTCAGCACCACATACAAACAAAGATGTTGTGTCTGCCGAAAACTAAAAAATAAATATTAAAATTCTCTCTCTCTGTCTTAAAAAAAAAAGTGTGGGGGTGCTGGTGCTGAGGATGTAGTCAGTAGTGAAACATTCCTGGATTCAATCCCCAGTACTGAAATTCATCTACTATATAATAATTTTAAATAAAATATTTTTAAAAGGTAAAAATAGCGAGGTGCAGGGGCACATGCCAATAATCTCAGCAACTTGGGGAGGCAAAGGCAGAAGGATCTCAAGTTCAAAACCAACCCTTAAGCAACCGAGTAAGTCTCTGTCCCAAAATTAAAAAAAATACAAAGGGCTAGGGATGTTGCTCAGTTCAATCCCTGGTCCAAAAAAAAAAAAAAAAGTTAAAAAATAAAACAAAATGGAGTCCACAATGTTACCATTTAAGTTTTTCTTCCAGATCAAGCATCAATCAGGTTTTGCTGCTTTGGCCATAACTCTGCCAATACAATAACAATCCTTCCCATACTTCTTTCGGAGAGAATGAGGAAGTAATTCCAGATCATCTGTACAGGAATATAGTGGTTACATACAGTAAGGGCCCTTTTGTGTAAAAGCACAAGCCAACTATACATTGTAGATTGTCATGACACACCCAGTCACGCTCTGTTTCAGTTCATTATCACATGCCCTATATGCTGGGATGAGGACATTTCAATGCAAGTGAAGAGCCAGGGATCCTAAGTCAGCATGAGATCTGGGAAGCAATTCCAATGCATGCTCCTTCCTGTGTGGCTTAGCAACTTCTTGTCTCTCCAGGGTAGAGAGGAAAGTCAAGTCAAACAGGCTTTCTGAGGACAAGTTGTAAAATAACAGAGGACACCTTTGTTCCTGGTAATGACACTAAATAAGTAATTGTTGGCTTGAAATATTACACATTCCCACTATCCTACACCTGAGCAGTCGTAAGTTAACTGTCTTATTGGAGATACAGAATGAAGCAAAACACCTACCTATCTTTCATTTAATTTTCACTGCTGGTATTTTTGAAAAGCCTGCTTATTTTATGCATTTGTCCTAGACTTTATTCCCAATAACCCTAGGAAAAGCCATTTGTCATAAGGAAAGATGGGCTGATGGTTTGAATCCACCCATCCTGCAGAAAAGGTTGTGCAAGGTATTTGCTGGTTGGAAGGGAGAGCTCCAGAGCTAGAAGTCTTCAATTTGAATCCCAGTTCTAAAATACATCAGCTATGTTACCTTAGGTAAATAACCAAATATTTCTGGCCCCAGTTCCCTGTCAGTTGTATGCATTAAAAGGAAATCATTGAACTGGTGATAACATTAAATCCAATAATTATATAATATAGCTCACATTAAGTCTGATGCTTAACACACATTCAGGAAATGGCAAATATTTTCATATGATAGGACATTAATGTCATTTTCTTGTATGGGAACACAAGGAGGTGCAAGGGTCCATAATGGTTGTTTAAGTCCCATATGGTTTTCAGTTCCTCTATTCTGCCTTAGGTGACCTGAAACATACCTTTGGTAAAATCATCCTGTTTTTCTGCTAGGCTGGAGTCCCATTCCCTTCAGTCCTTTGCTGACCTGCCAATCATCTGGTAAATGAATCGTCATGGAGATGTTAATGACTTTGACTCCTTTACTTAAAGACTGGTACTTACAGAAGTGTGTTTGGGGCTGGGGCCCCTGTGTGAGGTGGCCACCTTGCAGTAGGGAATGCTCAGGCAGGTTGTTGAAGCTGCCTGCTTGTGCTCCAGAGTCCTCATGCATAGGGAGGATGCCCACCTTTGTGATCCATTCCTTACCTCTGCATTCCCTCCCAGATCAGAGCGGAACAGAATTCATTAAAGCTTTATAGGTATGGTGCCAATAAAGAACTTCAGGAGCCAGTCTTTTTCTGAAGAAGAATCATTCATTAGTAAAAATCTACTGTATGCTCTGGGAGCCTTTAGGTAACCATTGCTTTCATTGGTGTTTAATATTTATTGCTTCTTCATGATCTGCAAGTTGCTGTCTTGTAATTTTTAGGAAGACTGGGGGAAAGTCCTATGAATATTTATTTATTTTTTTGCCACATTATATATTTACTATCTGTTTTGAAAGTTTGAGTTTTGTGTTTCTTATATAAATTATGAATAAAAAAATAAAAATCATCACTGCTGCTTTCAGACCAGATATATTTTGTTGTGCAACAATGCATTATGTACAAGAACATCACAAAAGTTGTAAATGTTAATTCTAGAAGAGTTTGATGCAACACAATGATAACACGGTATTTAAAATGGAGCTTTGAGAGCTGAGGGTGTGCCTCAGTAGTAAGCACTTACGTAGTAGCATGTGCAAGGTCCTGGGTTCAATGCCACTGCCAAGGAAAAGAAAAAAATTGGAACTATGAATACATAAAAGAATCCATAAGTCCCCAGTATCTGTGAATACGTTATGTTGCATGGCAAGGGGAAATTAAGGTTGCAGATGGAATTAAGATCTCTCATGAGCTGACTTGAAGAAAAAGATATTATCGTGGATTATCTGGGTGCATCCAATATAATCACAAGCATTATTTAAATTAGAAGAAAGAGGAAGAGATTTGAAAATATTACTCTGCTGAATCTGAAGATGGAGGAAAGGGCCACGACACGAGTCAAGGAATATAGAACTTGGAAAAGAAAATGGCAAGAAACTAGATTCTCCCCAGCCTCCAGAAGGGTTCTACTAACACCTTGATTTTTACCCCAGTGAGACCTAACTCAAACTTCTGATTCCCAGTACTGTAGGATAATAAATTTATGTTGCTATAAGTGACTATGTTTGTGCTAATTTGTTACAACAGTGATAGGAAATTAATACCTTACTATTGAGAACTTATGTCAGTAAAGATAATATAGATATGAAAAAACTTGTAATTGTAAACATAAGTAGCAAGTGCTCAGTAGACAAAGGTGGAAGAGTTTTCTGCCCAGTAGAGCCCAGATGTTGCCTAGTGTTAGACTTTACATGGGAATTATAGCAAATTACATTATACATTGTCTAATATTTATAGCAACCCCATGAGGCAGTGACTGTTTCTGATTTATAGAGGAGGAAACACAAGTATCTCAGTTGTAGTGGACGTGCACAAGGTCCTTGGATTAGTCAAATACATAGGAAACAGATTCAGTAAAGTTTCTCAAAACACTATAACTAGTTAATTGGCAAAACTAGAATTTGAAACATGCACTGACTATCTGTATCCATAACCCATATCCATATTTTCAGTTACTGAGAAATTTTTCTTCCCAAAGAGAACTGGGCATTCAGGGAAGGGAACAGTCAACTCTCATTAAGGGGTGTTAGGAAAGTTTCATGGGTGGAGCAAGAACTAAGCTGGATCTATACGCACAGTCAATTCTTCAGCTCTGTGCCTTGACCTTCTTCCCTTCATTTACTGAACTCTATCTGTACTGGCCTTGTAGTTTTTTTTTTTTTTTAATTCTGAAAGTGCTGGTTTTATATACTGACCCAACCTTCTGCCATGCCCACCACCAAATATCTGTCTACCTTTGCTCACTTACTTTTTAAATTATCCTTGATAGTTCAAAGTTCACCTTTTTTTTTTAATCTTATTTTTTTTTTTGGTGGGGTTCTTTTTTTTCTTTTTTGGAACTGGGGGTCGAACCCAGGGCTTTGCGAATGCAAGGCAGATGCTTTGCCACTGAGCTACATCCCAGCCCCAAAGTTCACCTTTTTTGAAAGCATTTTTTTTCCAATATCCATAGTTATGTTACATCTCCTCAAAGTACATTTTTGTATTTGTTCAGATAGCTTTTCATAGCCCTGATTACCGTGTTACCCATGAAATTATCAGTTCGATGTTTCTCTCTCCTATTATACTGTTATTCACCACTACAGCCACAGCAAAAACAATAATGGACACACCAGAGACTCTCAGTTTACATTTGATGAAGATTTAGGAGTGCTGAAACTTTATTCAGTATCTATGGAGAGGAACTCAAAATCAAGACCATCAGAATTATCAGAACTCAAAAAGCTCAAAAGCTCCTGTATTAGTCAACTTTGTGTAGTTGTGACCAAAATACCTGACAAGAACCACATAGAGGAAGGAAATCTTATTTTAGGCTCATGGTTTTAGAGATTTAGTCCATGGTTAGTAGACTCCATCTTGGGCTGGTGGTCAACAGGGTCAGCAGACTCCATCTTGGACTGGTGGAGCAACAGGACATCACGGCAGAAGGGTCTGGCAGAGAGAAGCTGTTCACCTCCTGGCAGCCAGGAATTGAAGAGAAAGAGAGGGGCCAGGCTCCACAGGGAAAATGCACCCTTCCATGGCATGCCTCCTCTGACCCACTGCCCCCAGCAACACCCCACCTGCCAACAGTTACCACCCAGTTAGTGCATTCAAATTAGGATGTATTTAGTAGGTTATAGTCCTCACAACCCAATCATTTCACCTCCTGCATTACCACAGGAACTTTAGGGGGACACCTCATATCCAAATTATGATAGCTTTCATGTTAAAAGAGTAAACAAGTAGCAGAAACCACCCTCCTTTTCTCCGTATCCACTTGCAAATACTGCTTTATCATTCTCTGTCCAGTCCTGGCGTAATTTCTTGAGAGGAAGGTCTAAATTCTCAGCTCAAACCTTTTCACTTCTCATTTATAACTTTGTGCTTGACTTTGCCTTCATCTTCTATGGAAACTGTGTGGCCAAAAGTCACCACTTACTCCCTGGTAGCTAAATCCAATGGCTATTTCTCATTTCTCTTACAAACCTATGAGAATGCAGCATTGACACTATTTACCCCTCTGTCTTGGAATATTTGTGTCTACCCTTGACCTTGTGGCCCCACACTTTGCTGCTTCTTCTCCACCTCCATATTTGTATTCAGTTTCATTAAAGTCAACACTCTCTCTGCCTGACCCCTAAATGATAGTATTTATTATGATAGGCCCCCCTCTTCTTTTACATACTTCTTTGAAATATCATCTACAGCCACTACCTCAAGGAGAAAACATATATTGATGACCCAATATTTGCTCTTGAGCCTCAGACCTTTATATTCACTTTGAGACCTTCACTTGATGTTTCACAAACATGTTCATATGGCTCCCCCCTGCCCCGTGCCCTTGGGAATATCCGGGAATAGAACCCAGGGGCACTCTGACACTGAGCTACATCCTCAGTCCTTTTTATTTTTTACTCTGAGACATGGTCTCAGTAAGTTGCCCAGGCTGACCTTGAATTTGTGACCCTCCTGCCTCGGCCTCTGGAGTTACTGCAATTACAAGTGTGAGACACCATGCCTGGCCTGATATTGCAATTTGAGTGCAAAGACGTTATCAGGAAGCATTCTAAGGGAAGGAGAAATGAGATAGGAAAATAAGGAAAGCTAAGAAAGAGTGTGTTGGTGAGCAGACTATCACTGTTAGTAATGAGGACTGAATCTCACTGGAGACCCTCTGAGACACCCTGGACATGAAAGCTAGGGTATTTGTTCATCTCTTTCAATTCCTCAGGGTTGATGGTCACTCCTGGGGCATTAACTGCCTGCAACTCTAGGTCTGACTACATCTGTTCTAAAGCCAAGCTGAGTCTAGTGGTCTATGACTGACCTCAGGCAGAGAGATTTGGAAGCCATCTTCACACATGAACTGTCTGCAGGAAACCTCAGTAGTAGGTCAAGGGGATATGAATGAGTCACCAACCATATCTACTACACACCTCAAAGCAACAAGTCCCAGGCTGAATTCAAGAGCTTAACCTTCAAGTTTGCTCTTCTACCTGGGTTTTCTGTTTCAATAAACAACCCCACAATCAACCTAATGTCCAAACCTCTGAGAAACTTGAGTGATCTTAGTATCATGATAGATTCCTCCCTTTCTCACACCATCTATATCATGTCTCTCACCAAGTCCTATCAATTCTACCTCTTAAACTTTTCTCAAATCTACCTATCTTATGCATTCCACTGCCAATACGTAATTTCAGGCAGCCATCATCTCACCTGGAAGCCTCTATAGCTCCCCCACTCATTCTTCTGTTTCCTGTTTTTGTCCCAACCAACTTGTAACAGAAGAGGCTTCAGAAACACAAATTTGATCATCCCTTCTAAAATCCCTTCTTTCTATGGGGATAGAGGCCACACCCTGACAGGTTTTTCTATACAATCCATATGAACTTTTACTTGCTTATCCCTTTAACCCCATGCCTTGTCCCTTGCTTGTCCAAATATACGTATAAAGGGCTGGGGAATGTGGCTCAGTGGTTGAACACTCCTGGGTTCAATCCTCAGTACTGAAAAGAAAAAAGAAAAAAAACAACTCACCATCCCCCAGGTCACAATTGCAAGATCTTTTTTCAGGAAATCTTCCCTGATCTTCTCTTAAGATACCAGAGCACCTGGTGTGTTCTCATGGTGGCATTTCTCACACTGAACTGTTTACCTGACTGAAAGCTGTATTAGGTGAGAACTTATATCAGTCTAGATCACTATAGTATCCTAGGCACACAGAACTATTTGGCACACACTGGGAACAATACATATCCATCCAATGGATAGATACTGCTGCTGGTGTGCATGTGGGGGAAAGAGCACTCCATCCTATGGCCAAAGCAGAAAGTATGTAAATTTGTCCGGCTTTTGACTCCCAAATGCCTGAAATCTGAGAGTGCAAAGAAATTTTTATATTTGAATACCAAATAGCAAAGAAAAGCCTTTCTTTGAAGTCAGCATAGGTCTTGTCAGTCCCAAAAGCCCAGAGCTAGGAGAACTGTGTGGTATCAATAGACCTACCTCCCACCTGCTGCTGGAGGAATTTATCACAACTCTGAAGAATATCCAGGAAGATATGTTTCCCGGGAAATCAAACCAATGATCTTTCCAGAGCCTTTACTTTTAGTAACCCGGCACAATCGGTCTATTCATCTTTCTGGTAATGATTTTTTTTTCTCCTCAAAGCACTCAATTCATTTTCCACCGCTGACATGTAATCCAGAAATAATAGAGGTCGGTCTAGTATAACTCATATTCAAAAAGCAAAAGTGCCAACACCCTGAAAGAAAAGCTCTGAATTAAGTATTCCGGAAAATAATTCTCAGCACATCAGGGGGATGTGAAAAGGCCTATTCAGTTGTAGAGGATATTTCTTTTTGTTGTTTATTATAAATATGGCTCCCTAATACAAAGAGTTAAGTTTGAAAACACTGCTCTTGCACAGTCCTTATAATTATACCCCAGGATCCAAATCTGAAAATTGTTTCTGGTTCTATTTTCTGAAAAAGTCCTACTTGGAAGAACTAGCATTTGAATTGATCTTTTAAAACTCTTAACTCCCACTGTGTGACAAAGCACAGTCAAGGTACATGACCAGACCCCCCAGCGAACATGTAATATGAGCAAGAAATAAACCTTTGTTGTTTTAGCTACTAAGATTTGGGGATGTGTTAGTCCATTTTTCATCACTACAACACAATACCTGCAGAGGCTACATATAAAAAAAAAAGGAGGTTCATTTAGTTTACAGTATTAGAGGCTAAAATTTCAGGACTGACAGCCCCTTGGTTCAGATTCTGGTGAGGGCATAATAGCATCATGGCAAAAGCATATGCATGAGCAAGAGATCACATTGCCAAACAGGAAGCCAGAGAGTGGTCAAGGTGATGGTCTTGCTACCCTAACAACTCAGTTTTATGAAAGCTCAGGAGTCCCCGGAGAAATTCTTAGTATCTTCTGAAGGCAGCTCCCCAGTACTTAAAGACTACAGGCCCAACTTCTTAAAGCTCCTACCTTTCACTGCCACATTGAGGAGCAGACTTTCAACAAGTGAGCCCTTTGGGGGTACATTCAAACCATACACAAATCAGATAAGGGGGTTCTTTGTTTCTATAGGAGAAATAATAATTCCCTATCAACCTTCTTGGGAAGTTCAAAACCACTTGGCAAGTAGATACAAGAATCAAATAGCTTAAGAACAAAATACCTAGTTCTATTTTAACTAAAATACCCCTTTGGTTAAAAGGCCAGATTGGAGAAGAAAGCATAGATATTAGCCAAAATTAGGTTTTCTAATGACTTTGCTCTGAATTAACCCTACTCATTCCAAACTTTTATTCTCCCTACCTTAAGACGAGTTCATGAAATGGAAAGTTTTTCTCACAGAGGCCCAGAATGAGAGGTTCTTGAGGAAAAGTAGGGCAGAGAAACAGAAAAAATAAAGCAAAGGGACTAAACTGAGCATGCTCAGTTCCTTCTCCCCATTCACAGATAAGGCCTATACTACTCCCAGGAAAGTATTCCCATGCAATCCTTTTCCCCAGGAAAAGAACTTTTTCTTTTCACAGTTGAAACAATGGGCTGTAGATCCAATTAATAAAAGACTCCAAAAATAAAAGTTAGAGGAGTTTACATCTCAGCTCAAATTATTTTTAGAAATGATCACAATTGCAGATAGTAAATTCATTCAATATGACACCTGTCCAGGTAAGATCAGAGCCATCGGTCTTCAGGGAAAACAGGATCCTGTACTGTTTCTGGAATTCTGAGATGGGTCAAATAAAACTACATCTAGGCAATAATAGGTTCATCTGAGTTTTAAGGACAGATCTAAAGGAGGAAAGGTCCCTAGTGAACAATCGAGACAGAGGGATGTGAAAGGGAAAGAGAGAAGCTTATTATTTTCTAGCAAGGGTACTGTGGGCCTGATTAGAGGCATCTCAGCCTCAGGGATTATAGTGACAGATGACAGGAAAACATTCTCTTTCCATTCCTTCCTCAACTGCTGCCTCTTCCATTTACCAACTGAAGAGGTTTTAACACCAGTTGTTTTTGAAAATCTAGGATCCTATTTTAGGTTGTATTATAGAAGTAGTATGGAGCTTCTCTTTAAGCTCATGACTAAGGGGTTGGGGCTATAGCTCAGTTGGTAAGCTCATGACTAAGAAGTATATTGCAGAGAAAATGGGATACCTCTGAAGCTGAGTAGTATAAAGCCAGAAGAAAAGCATGATATACTGTCATCTTGGAAAAAACAACCAACTGATCCTATGACTGTCATGTGGGATTTATCATTTGAGTAACAAGCATGTGTTTTACTTCCAAAGCCATAAAACACATGGGCCTCTGCCAATTGTGAAACACATACACCCTCTCCCTCTCTCTCTCTCTCTCTCTCTCTCTCTCTCTCTCTCTCTCTCTCTCATAGAAACTCAGGATAGATAGAAAGGAAGAGAGGATGTATTCCCTCCCTTTCACAGATTTATAAGTTATTAAGCAAATTGTGTTATGTTTGGTCAAATGACTTTTTCATGTGTAACAGCTAAAACCCCACAAGCTCATCATGTGAAAAGGAAGAATCTGGCATTGCATCTTAAATCATAATTATTTTCTTTGCATGAATCTTGGAGAAAAAGTTTTCATAGTTTACTTTTGTCAAACAGTCTGCTTCAATGAATCCTAAGTCATCACTTGAATGAACTACACAGAAGCTAAGAAGACCTCAGGGTAGGCCTACATCATTGGTATTGCTATAAAACTTACTTTCTTTTGCATAAATCTTTTATACTACTATTTGTTCATTTACTTTACAGTTTCTAATTTAGTATGTAGGAGTTGAACAAAAGTTCTGGAAAAGTGTATTTTGGACCTATTTTCAGACAATTATTTTTTTTCTGAGGTTCCCTAAACTCAAAACATTAATGTTTTTATCTCAAAAGAAAACATATATGGTATTTTCTTAAACCCTGGCAGCTTATTGTGAAAGGATATTATTTCTTCTTTAGAAAATGGAAATAGCTGTGGCTGGAGGTGTAGTTCTGTGGTAGAGTACTTGCCTAGCAGGTACGAGGCCCTGGATTTGATCCACAGCACTGGAAGTGGGGGTGGGATATCAGAAGTAGTTTAATTGTGATAGATAACATCACATTCCTTTAATATTATATTGCTCATTCTGATAGATCAGATTGGAGTGTAGGTATAAATTTCAAATTTTATTAAATACATGTTTCAGGAGAGATATGATTTAAGCTTCTTGAAATTTTTTAACCAAAGAAGTACAAAGAATTTTGGAAGTCTCCTCCATTAATGAACATTTTCTAATCTCTACTTTAAATTTCAGGTTAGAATTATTTTTTTTTAAATTTGGCAACTGCTTATTGATAAGCATTCTATTTATGCTGTAAAATTTTTCTGTGGCTTTCCAGTTAGACACTAATATTTGAGTAAAACATAATCCCCCTGGTGGGATGTGTTTTCTGGTGCTTCTAAACCTGAATTGTGATGTTCTGTCATGGATTGTTCCTGGACTCAGTTCATTCTTCCTCAGTGAGTAAGGGCAGCAGTGAGTCCCAGGATGCCAGCAGAGAAGATAGGAGTCCATTTGGGGGGATGAAAGGATTGTACAATTTCTGCCCACTGCGGCTTGTTGGTTACAAGAATTAATACCAACATTTGGTTTTCATGGTCCATTTGCTTTATCTGGTGGTCCTAGAGTAAGTAATCATCCCACCCTGCCTGGTGCTATGGCAATTCCCAAGAAAGACACAGGGCTTTCAGTGGAAAAACCTAGTAAGATTTCTGGGCAAACCCAGGACAAGTTCATCTCCCTGGGTAGTGTCTAATTTTGAAGAGTGGCAAATCTTTGATTTGGAGAATTCAGGGGTCTGACTACCATATAGAAGTAGTGTGGATTTGTGAATGTAGTCCATGGTCTCCAGGTCTTTCTTAAAATGACAGAAGGAAACATAATCTCTTCCTGGTCCCCACAGCATCAAGGCCTTTTCTCAAAAGCACTGCCTTTGGGCTGGGGATGTGGCTCAAGCGGTAGCACGCTCGCCTGGCATGCGTGCGGCCCAGGTTCGATCCTCAGCACCACATACAAACAAGGATGTTGTGTCCACTGAAAACTAAAAAAATAAATAAATATTTTAAAAAATCCTCTCCCTCTCTCTCTCTCTCTCTCTCTCCCCTCTCTCTCTATCTTAAAAAAAAAGCACTGCCTTCTTCTCTTAACTACTGCCATGTCACTAAGAGATTCATTTCTGGTCATAGAGTCTAGCCTTGAGGACCATATCGGTTGCCTTTTCCTCTTTAAGGCTTTGATGACTTTATCTACTATTTAAATAAAAGCTATCTTCCTTCTTATTTTTTTAAATTTTTTATTTGTTCTAATTAGTTATACATGACAGCAGAATGCACTTCACTGTACACAAATGGAGCACACCTTTTCATTTCTCTGTTTGCACATGGTATAGAGTCACACAATTCATGTAATCATACATGTACCTAGGGTAATGATGAGCTTCTTATTCCACCATATTTCCTACTGCAATGCCCTGCCGTCCCCTCCCCTCACTTCCCTCTGCCCCATCCAAAGTTCCTCCATTCTTCCCCTCCCATTATAGATCAGCATCCACATATCAGAGAAAATATTTGGCCTTTGGTTTTTTGGAATTGGCTTATTTTGCTTAGCATGATATTCTCGAACTCCGTCCATTTACCTGCAAATGCTATAATTTTATTCTCTTTTAATGCTAAGTAATATTCCATTGTGTATATATACCAAAGTTTCCCTATCCATTCATTTACTGAAGGGCATCTAGGTTGGTTGCATAATTTAGCTGTTGTGAATTGTGCTGCTATAAACATTAATGTGGCTGAGTCACTGTAGTATGCTGATTTTAAGTCCTTTGGGTATAGACTGAGGAGCTGGTTAGCTGGGTCAAATGGTGGCTCCATCCCAAGTTTTCTAAGGAATTTCCATACTGCTTTCCAAAGTGATTGCACCAATTCACAGCTCCCTCTGCTATGAATAAGTGTATATTTTCCTCCACATCTTTGCCAGCACTTATTATTGCTTGTATTCTTAATAACTATCATGCTGACTAGAGTCAGATGAAATCTTAGAGTAGTTTTGATTTGCATTTCTCTAATTACTAGGGACGTTGAACATTTTTTCATGTATTTGTTGATTGATGATAATCTTCTTCTGAGATGTGTATGTTCAGCTCCTTAGCCCATTTATTGATTGAGTTATTTGGGTTTTTGGGGTGTTAAGTTTTCTGAGTTCTTTATATATTCTTGTGATTAGTGCTGTCTCTGATGAGTGTGTGGTAAAGATTTTCTCCTACTCTGTAGGCTCTCTCTTCATGCTCTTGATTGTTTCCTTTGCTAAGAAGAAGCTTTTTAGTTTAAATCTATCCCATTTATTGATTCTTGATTTTATTTGTTGTGCTTTAGGAGTCTTGTTAAGGAAGTTGGAGCCTAGTCCAATATGATTAAGATTTGGGCCTACTTTTTCTTCTATTAGGAGCAGTGTCTCTAGTCTCATTTCTAGGTCCTTGATCTACTTTGAGTTGAGTTTTGTTCATGGTGAGAGATAGGGTTTAATTTCATTTTGCTACATATGGATTTCCAGTTTTCCCAACACCATTTGTTGAAGAGGCTATCTTTTCTCCGAAGTATGTGTTTGGCACCTTTGTCTAGTATGAGGTAACTATATTTATGTGGGTTTGTCTCTGTGTCTTCTATTCTATACTATTGGTCTATATGTCTATTTTGGTGCCAAACCCATGTTGTTTTTGTTACTATAGCTTTGTAGGATAGTTTAAGGTTTGGTATTGTGATGCCTTCTGTTTCACTCTTCTTGCTAGAGATTGCTTTAACTATTCTGGGTCTCTTATGTTTCCAAATGAATTTCATGATTGCTTTTTCTATTTCTATGAGGAATGTCATTGGGATTTTAATTGGAACTTTATTAAACTGTGTAGCACTTTGGGGAGTTTGGCCATTTTTTTCTATCCAAGAACATCTTCTAAGGTCTTCTTCAATTTCTTTCTTTAGTGTTCTGTAGTTTTCATTGTAGAGGTCTTTCACCTCTTTTGTTAGATTTATTCCCAGTATTTTACTTTATTTTTTGAGGCTATTGTGAATGGGGTAGTTTTCCTAATTTCTTTTTCAATGGATTCATCACTGATATATAGGAATGCATTTGATTTAAAGGTGTTACATACATCTTATTACTTTGATGAATTCCTTTTTTAGTTCTAGAAGTTTTCTGGAGGAATTTTTTGGATCCTCTAAATATAGAATCATTTTATTGGCAAATAGTGATAGTGTGAGTTCTTCTTTTCCTACTTTTATCCCTTTAAGTTTTTTCATTTGTCTAATTACTCTGGCAAGAGTTTCAAGAACTGTGTTGTATAATAAGTGGTGACAGAGGGCATTCCCGTCTTGTTCCAGTTTTTATAGGAATGCTTTCAATTTTTCTCCATTCAGAATGATGCCAATCTTGGATTTAGCATAGATAACTTTTACAATGTTAAGGTATGTTCCTACTATCTCTAGTTTTTCTAGTGTTTTGAACATGAAAGGTTGCTGGATTTTGTTGAATGCTTTTTCTGCATCTATAATCATATAATTCTTGTTTTTAAGCCTATTGATGTGTTGTATTACATTTATTGATTTCTGTTTGTTGAACCAACCTTGCATTCCTGGGATGAACCTCACTTTATCATGGTGCACTATCTTTTTAATATGTTTTTGTATGCGATTTGCTAGAATTTTATTGAGAATTTTTGCATCTATGTTTATCAGGAATATTGGTCTGATGATATTTGTCTTTTCTTGATGTATCTTTGACTGGTTTTGGTATCAGGGTAATACTAGGCTCACAGAATGAGTTTGAAAGGGTTTCTTCCTTTTCTATTTTATGGGATAATTTGAGGAGTATTGGTATTAATTCTTCTTTGAAAGTCTTATAGAACTTGGGTGAGAATCCATCTGGTCCCAGGCTTTTCTTGGTTGGTAGGCTTTTGATGACATCTTCTATTTGATTGCTTGAAACTGGTCTGTTTACATTGTGTATGTCTTTCTGATTCAGTCTGGGAAGATCATATGCCTCTAGAAATTTGTTGGTGTCCTTGAGATTTTCTATTTTATTGGAGTATAAATTTCCAAAATAGTTTCTAATTATCTTCTGTATTTCAATAGTCTGTGTCATGATATTTCCTTTTTCATCACAAGTTTTAGTAATTTGAGTTTTCTCTCTACTTTTTGTTAGAGTGCCTAAGGGTTTATCACTTTTATTTATTTTTTCAAAGAAACGGTTTTTTGTTTTGTCACTTTTTTCAAATTTTTTGTTTTAATTTCATTGGTTTCATTCCTGATTTTAACTATTTCCTGTATTCTACTTTTGGTGTTGATTTGTTCTTCTTTTTCTAGGGTTTGGAGTTGTAATGTCAGGTGGTTTATTTGTTGACTTTTTATTCTTTTAATGAATGAGCTCGGGCTGGGGATGTGGCTCAAGCAGTAGCGCACTCGCCTGGCATTTGTGCGGCCCGAGGTTTGATCCTCAGCACCACATACAAACAAAGATGTTGTGTCTGCCGAAAACTAAAAAAAAAATAAATATTAAAAAATTCTCTCTCTCTCTCTTTAAAAAAAAAAAATGAATGAGCTCAATGCAGTGAACTTTCCTTTTAGCACTGCCTTCATGGTGCATACGTTTTGATATGTTGTACTGGAATTCTCATTTACCTCTTCAAATTTTTTTATCTCCCCTCTGTTGTATTCTGTTATTCATTCATCATTCATCATTCAATAGTGTATTATTTAGTTTCTAGATGTTGGAGTAGCTCCTATTTTTTATTTTATCATTGATTTCTTATTTCATTCCATTATGGTCTGACAGAATGCAGGGTAATATCTCTATTCTTTTGTATTTGCTAAGACTTGCTTTGTGGCCTAACATATTGTCTATTTCAGAGAAGGATTTATATGCTGCCGAAAAAAAAGGGTATTCACTCATTGATGGATGAAATATTCTATATAGGTCTGTTAAGTCTAAATTGTTGATTGTATTACTGAGTTCTATAGTTTCTTTGTTTAGTTTTTTTTTTTTTTTTTTTGGTGGGGGGAAGATCTATGCAGTGGTGAGAGAGGTGTGTTAAAGTCACCCAGTATTATTGTGTTGTGATCTGTTTGATTCTTGGAATTGAGAACAGTTTATTTGATGTATGGAGATGCTCCATTGTTTAGGGCATAAATATTTATGATTGTTATGTGTTGTTGATGTATAATTCCCTTAAGCAGTATGAAATGTTCTTCTTTATCCCTTCTGACTAACTTTGGTTTGAAGTCCACTTTATCTGATATGAGCATGGAAACCCTTGCTTGTTTATGTAGTACATGTGAGTAATATGTTTTTTCCCATCCTTTCACCTTCAGTCTATAGATGTCTTTTCCTATGAGATGAGTCTCTTGAAGGCAGCATATTGTTGGGTCTTTTTTTTTTTTTTTTAATCCAGTCTGTCATTCTGTGTCTTTTGATTGAAGAGTTTAGTCCATTAACGTTCAGGATTTTTATTGAAATATGGTTTGTATTCCCAGTCATTTTGGTTTTAAACTTCACTTAGTTTCTCCTTTGATTGGCTTTTCCTTTAGTGTAGTTCCTCCCTTTGCTTGTTTTAATTGTTGTTTTTCATTTCCTCCTCAGAATATTTTGCCGAAAATGTTCTGTATTGTAGGCTTTCTCATTGTAAATTCTTTTAACTTTTGTTTATCATGAAAGGTTTTTATTTCATCATCAAATCTGAAGCTTAATTTTACTGGATATAAGATTCTTGGTTGGTATCCATTTTCTTTCAGAGCTTGATATATGTTGTTTCAGGATTTCCAAACTTTGAGGGTCTGGGTTGAAAAATCTGCTGAGATCCAAATTCGTTTCCCCTATATGTAATATGAAAGTTTTCTCTTGCAGCTTTAAAAATTCTATCCTTATCTGTATGCTAGGCATTTTCATTATAATGTGCCTTGATGTGGATCTGGTGTAATTTTGAACATTTGTTGTACTGTAAGCCTCTTGTATTTGATTTTCCATTTCATTCTTTAGGTCTGGGAAATTTTCTCATATTATTTCATTAAAAAGATTATGCATTTCTTTGGTTTGTATCTCTGTGCCTTCCTCTATCCCGATAAATCTTAAATTTTGTCTTTTCATATTATCTCATTGTTCTTGGAGGTTCTGTTCATGGTTTCTTACCATCTTCACTATGTGGTCAACTTTATTTTCAAGATTATATATTTTGAGGGGAGGGGAGAGGAGGGGAGGGGGGAGGGTGGAGGATGGGAAAGGCAGCGGAGCACAACAGACACTAGTATGGCAATATGTAAATCAATGGATGTGTAACTGATGTGATTCTGCAATCTGTGTATGGGGTGAAGGTGGGAGTTCATAACCCACTTGAATCAAAGTGTGGAATATGATATGTCAAGAAATTTGTAATGTTTTGAACAACCAACAATAAAAAATTTTAAAAAAATTAAAAAAAAAGGAAAAAAAAAAGATTATATATTTTGTCTTCACTGCTTGAAGTTCTGTCTTCCAAATGATCTTGTCAGTTGGTGACGCTTTCTATTGAATTGTTTATTTGGTTTATTGTTTCCTTAATTTCTTTTTTTAAAATTTATTTATTTTATTTATTTTTTAAATACACAACAGTGGAATGCATTACAATCCTTATTACACATATAGAGCACAATTTTTCATATGTCTGTATATAAAGTATGTTCATGCCAATTTATACCATTATACATGTACTCTTTTTTTTGTTTGCTTTACAATTCTTAATACACATATATACCACAATATTTCATATCTCTGTTTGTATATAAGGTATGTTGGCACCAAATTCAAGTCTTCACACATGTATTTTGTATAATGATGACCATCACATTCCACCATCCTTGCTAATCCCCTTCCCCCTCCCTTTCCCTCTCACCGCTCTTCCCTATTTAGAATTAATCTAATCCTCCCATGCTCTCCCTCCCTACCCCCACTATGAGTCACCCCCACCCCTTATATTAGAGAAAACTCAGCATTTGTTTTTTTGGAATTGGCTAACTTCACTTAGCATTATATTCTGCAACGCCATCCAAATGTCATAATTTTGTTCTTTTTTTAGTGCTGAGTAATATTCCATTGTGTATAAATTCCACTTTTTTTTTTTATCCATTCATCCACTGAAGGACATCTAGATTGGCTGCATAGTTTAGCTATTGTGAATTAAATAAAGGTCCATCAACAACTTAGTAGTATGTTGTTTTTAAGTTTTTTCCTTAATTTCAAGGACTTCTGTTTGTTTTTTGCCCCAGAATCTCTATCTCTTTCTTGAAGTAATCTTTTGCTACCTGTATTTCCTCTCTTATCTCTTTGTTAGAGTGATCAATTGTTGCCTGTATTTGCTCTCTTATATCATCTTTACTTCTCAGATCATTTTAATTATGTATATTCTGGACTCCTTTTCTGACCTTTCATCTACTCTGCTGTCAGTGGTTTCTATTATTGTAGCATATTGGTTTGTTTGGGGCAATTTCTTCCCTTGTTTTTTCATGTCATTCGCGTGTCTGCTATTTTTAAGCAAGTACTATTTTTAACAAGCAGTGTTGCTCCAAGGTATTACCGTTTCTACCCTATAATCTTATAGTGTCCCTACAGGTTTCCAATACCTTGCCTTTAAGTGGAAGATCAATATTTACAGCACCCAGTGCAAACAATATGCAGCCTTAAACCAAATAGCTCCTATTTAGATGATTGCAGATTTGTCACAATAAAAACAAATGATGTGTTCAATTATTATCTACAATATAAACAGTAGACGTGCATAAGAGTCTACAGTTTCTAATGGTGGACAAAAATAGAAGGGTGGTTGTAGGGTGTGATGTTTACAAGGTAGGATGTGTTAGATCATAGGAAGAGTGAAGGAGGAATCAAAAGAAGTCGGCTGTTAGCAGGAGAGAAAAGAGAAAGAGGCCACCCCATGTGAGGCTCTCCTCTGCCTCTGCAACATGATGGTGGCTATTAGCACACCTACTAGGGATACTTCTGGTGTAACCAGGCCTGCAGGGACCTTGGTGATGTTCTTCCAGGTCCTGCCTGTTGTCTCTAGATGGAAGCAGCCACATCCCTCATCAAATCTGTAGGTGCCTTGATATTGGGCTTCCAGGCCCCAGCCTGTGTCCCAAGATGGAAGCTGCCCCAACTAAAGACAGCAGTGGCAGCAGCAGAGGTATCCCAAGATGGTGGCAGAGGGTTTCCAAGAGGGCAGCGACTGCTTTCAGAGATGAGGCTGAAAGGGCAGGCCAGGTGATGGCGTTGGGTGGCCTATTCGGGGATGCAGCACTGTGGCGTGCAGTGCTGCAGCGCAGCTGCCTCCAGGCCCTCTTCCTTGTTCCTAGGTGGAGGTTTCCATGTGGGGAGGGCTATGGTGGTGGCTGCAGTGTCCCTAGAGGGAGGTGGTCAGGGAGGAGCCTCACTTGCATTGGTAGATGGGGAGCCACTGCATGCTTGGTTATAGTCTCTGTGTGGGCATGGCCGTCCTCTCCACAGGGTGGCATGGGGTGGGCTTTCCTCATTTTTTAACATTTTTATTGAGATTTAACTCACATCCTATAATTCACTCAAAGTGTGCAAATCAATGTCTTTTATTCAGAAAGTTTTGCAACGGTCATCATAATACAGAAGATTATGGCATTTTTATGACCCCTAAAACAAACTCCTCCCTCCCTCCAACCTAACCTACCTTCTAGCTCTACATTTGCCTATTCTGGACATTTCATATAAATGGAGTCATATAGTATGTGATCTTTTGTGATTAACTTCCTTTAATCAGCATAAGATTTAAAGTTTATCCACCTTGCAGCATGTAATGCTTTATTTCCTCTTATGGCTGAATAAGATTCCATTATATGTATACACCACATTTTGTTTATTCATTCATTGATAGATGTTTTGATTGTTTCCACTTTTTGTCTATTCCGAATAATGGTATTATGAATACTCATGTGAAAGGTTTTGTGTAAAGAAATGTTTTCATTTCATTTGAGTCTGTGTTTGTGAATAGAAATGCTGGATCTGATGATAACCTCTTGAGAAACTTCCAGACTATTTTTCCAAACCCCACCAGTAGTGTATGAGGATCCCAATTTCTCCATATCCTCATCAAGACTCATTATTTTTTCTACTTAAAAAATTGTTTTTGGGGGGCTGGGGTTGTAGCTCAGCGGTAGAGCGCTCGCCTAGCACGTGTGAGGCCTTGGGTTCGATCCTCAGCACCACATACAAATAAATCAATTAAGGGGCTGGGGCTGTGGCTCGGTGGTAGCGTACTTGCCTGGCATGTGTGAGGCACTGAGTTCGATTCTCAGCACCGTGTATAAATAAATAAAATAAAGGTCCATCAACAACTTAATAAATAAATAAATTGAATAAAGGTATTTTTTAGGTATAGTGTATATCATTACACCTAAAAAAATATGTAAAATATTTGTTTTTGGAATCTTAATAGGTGTGAAGTGGTAACTCATTGTGATTTTGACTTGCATTTCCTTGATGACTAGTGATATTGAACATCCTTTCCCATGCTTATTGGCCATTTGTACATCTTCTTCAGGGTTTAAACTGACCTCTTTTTTGTATTTTTGTTGTTTTCTTGAGATGGGCTCTTGCAGTGTTGCCCAGTCTGGTCTCATACTCACAAGCTCAGGGGATACTTTTGCCTCAACCTACAGAGTAGTTGGGGCTATAGGCATGTGCCACCAAGTTGAGCTTAATCTGCTTTTCTTTCAGCTAAGTTAAAAAAAAAAAAAACTCATGTAAGATGAACTAAGTTTCCAGCTGCTTAGTAGATAGACTTTTAGCTCCCCTGATCATCCTCCTTTCTATCACTTCTTCTTTCATTTTTTTCCCCAGTTCTAGCCATTGAACTGAGGGGTGCTTTACCACTAAACTACATTCTCAGTACCTTTTATTTCAAAATTACCTAAGCTGGCCTCAAACTTGTGATCCCCCTGCTTCAGCCTCCTGAGTTGCTGGAATTATAGGCATGCACCACTGTGACCAAATCTTCTTTGTCACTTCTGAGATAAAGTAATGGGCTGACACAGTTGTCATGGGACTTGCCTCTGGCCGTGTGCTCTGCAGTGAGTTGATAAACCATCCCAAATCAGTCACCCAGCAATTCCATTCAATCAGTTAGATTCAGAGTTCCTGCTGGACTGGTTGGATGCCTTTCAACCTGGCCCTTGGTCCTTCACTCATTTGTCAGTCAAAGAATGTAATACAATTTTCCTCCTGCGGCTAGTCAGCAGGAGATGTTGATGAGGGCAACTGTGGGCTAGAAGTTAGAAAGCAAGAGAGGCCTGTTGTACCATCATTACAACTTTGGTTGGCTGCACTTGGAGCTGGCAGGAATAGGAACAGTGTTTTCTGTGAGAGGTAATACTAGCAATTCTTGTCCATCAAGTCCTGTGATTTTGTTTATTGGCTTGGTAGAAAGCATTCAGAACACTGAGGGGGAAAAAAAAAGTTTGGAATATGGAGAGGAAGTAAGGAAAGTCCTGAAAAAGTGAGTAATGAATGGGCCCTACTGGGGAAAGCTTAGCGGGGTAGAGGTGGCTTAAAGGTACTTGGGCACAGCTTAAGGGAGACAGAGTATACAGCGGTGTTGTGGACATTGTAGAGTTCATTTATTTCTTACTCGCCCAGACTTCAGACTACCACAAGTGTTGTCACATGATCCCTTGCCAACTCAACAGAAGGAAGGATAGGAAGAAGCTTCCCTTGGAGCCATGGCACTTGTGAGATTGATGCATTAATAGTAGGCAGAGTCTTCACTGAGTTTCCTCAATATAGAAGTTGAGGTTGAAGCAGCCTGAGGCTAGCTGATAAGCATACTTTAAGAATTTTCCTTGGGGCTGAATTCCACTAAAGCAATACTGCAGGAACTTTGGGGTTACCCAACATCCTCCTAAAACAGATAACTAGCTTTTCAGTTTGTCAGTAGTTGTTTTCTTTCTCTTACAGACTGCAGGAAAACTTTCCCAACAAGTAAAACTTCTGAACTGTAACAGTGACAATTGATGGAAAGCTTACCATTTTCCAAAGGTCTCCAATTTTCACAGGAATTCTCTAGTTTGCTTTCCCTCTCTATATTGATATTTTTGAAACCCTTAAGGAAAAGCTATCTGAACACCAGATATCAGTATACACCCTTTAGTTGACACACTAGTGAATAATGGCACCGGAATTGGGATCTTACCACTTCTCTTTTGAAATGGGAATTCACAGTGTGTCTCTCCAAACAAAACTTTGGCTACCTCAAACAAAATTTTATTTATTTATTTATTTTTCACGTAGGAAAATATACTTATGGCTACAATTCTATGGTTTGAAGAAGAAATCAAGTTGTGGGTTACAATGGACCGAATGTTTGTGCCCACCCCCACAACTCCTTTGCTAAGATCTTAACCCCTCAAGTGATAGGAGGTGGGGCATTGGGGATATAATTAGATCATGTAGGTGGAACCCTCCTGTTTGGGATTAGTGCCTTATAAAAAGGTGTAGAGAGAGCTAGCTCACCCAGTTTTCTAACACGTGAGGATATAATCTGAAGGCTCAAGAGAAGAAAGATGGAAGAGTGGATCACCTTCTCTAGTCTGCATCCCAGAAGAAGACCCACATCAAAACCCAAACATACTGGCCCCCTGATCTAAGACTTCTAAACTATAGAAATATGAGAAGTCATTTTCTGTTGTTTATAAGCTATTCAGTCTATGGTACTTGGAAGAGCAGTCCAGATTAAATTGACTAAGACATGGGCAATAAAATATTAGACTTACCTAAAACTTGAATCATTCATATATATATGAAATATATATATATATATATATATATATATATATATATATTCTAGTGATGTTGAACATCCTTTCCCATGCTGATTGGTCATTTGTACATCTTCTTCAGAGCAATGTGTTTAAACTGTCCTCAAATATATATTAGCTGTCAATGGACCTTTATTTTATTTATTTATATGGGGTGCTATTGAATCTTGTAATTATTCTTCTGGCATTGCACATAATTCTTTGGTTTAATGACCTATAATGGAATTTTTAAATGAGGAGGACATTTAGTCCAAAGAAAAAATTTACTGTACTCCTAACATATACCAGATATTTTTCTAAGTTTTTTACTGGGATATAGGAATAAAAAAACAAAGGCCCATGTGAAGCTAAATGTTAGGAAATCAGCTGAACTGGGAGAGGGAGACCTGTCAGAGTAGGTGATGAAAGCAATAAATCAAAAAGGCAAGGGTGAGCCTCTTCTTGAAAAGAGATCTAATCACTCAATCACATAGGCAATAGTCTGAAGGTGGAGAAAGTACCAGCTCCCAGATTCATTTCCCAAGAGTCAGATGGATGGCACAGTGGACAAGGTCAGCGGGATCAGCACTGGTGCAGTAGTCTCGGGCAAAAGGTTCTGGCAGTTTTATGAATCCCAAGATGAGAAAGAGGGGGAAGAAGAGCTCAGGGTGGAAAATTGTGAATATTGGTTCATAGGGAGGACCAGCATCTTTGAATTTCCTCCTCCTACCACAGAAGGTCTCAGCAGAGCTATTGAAAAAGGACATCTGCCCCATAGATAGAAACCTGGGAAGAAAGGCAGCAGTTCTTGGAATGTAACCATGTGAAGAGCACAAGCAGTTGCGGGGGGGGGGGGGGGGGGGTGTGCTGAATTCTTAAGGGCATCAACTCTGGGGTAGGGAGGGCAGTGTCTCTTGTGAGAACTGCCAGATAAAGCCTTATAATTGTCTTTGGTCAGATCTGAAAGATAAGACCCAGGCAGACTCCTCCCTTAAATTCTGCACAATAAGTATATAAGTAAAATATATGCTATGTTATCAGTACATGATAACAAGCAAGAAAACAAACAAATAAAGCAAGGAAGGAGGGTAGACAGAAAAGATATGAGAATTTGACTGTGGGGTGCTACAGAAATTGTAGTCAAAGGTAGGTGAAGGAGGCCCCACCAGAAGAGTGGCACTTGGTGACACATCTCAGGAACTGAACATTGCAGATGTTCAGGAGAAGCACAGGTGATGCAGAAGGTACCAAGGCACAGACTGCCCAGGGTGGAGGCATGTGCCTGTGTAGGAGGAAGCCTGCATGTCTGGAATGTAGTGACCAAAGGGGGAGGGGAAGGAGATGAGGTCATGCAGACAGGAAATGAGATCATGGAGACAGAATCAGGAGACCTCAGGTTCTGCAGGGCCTTGTAGCCCCTGAGGATTTCAAAGAGATGGAAGACAGGATCTGACTCTTGCTGTCTTCTTGAGAAGAGATTTAAGAGAGGGGATGGGGGCATGGTAAGTGCAGAGGCAGGAGAGCCATTAAGGAAGCTCCTGTAATAATCCAGGAAAGAAATGCTGTTGGCATGGACCTGGATGGAAGGACTGGAATTAGGGAGCAGTGATTGGACTTTGGGTACATTTTTAATGTATGCTCCCCTTTCACACATTCTAAACATACCTTTCACACCTTCACATTTTGAAATATATCTGAAGTCAGGATGTACTTTTTATTGGGGTGGCATGTTATGATTGCTGTGGTGGTGATCATGATATAGTTGTTCAGTTAGGGGAAAACTGTCAAGTGGGGCACAGTGACACACACTTGTAATTCCAGCTACTCTGGAAGCTGAGGGAACTGAATCACCTGAGCTCAGGTTCAGGAATTTAAGGCTATCTGGGACTACACAGCAAGACCCTGACCAGGGCAAAAAAAGAAAAGAAAAGAAAATTTTCTATTAATATTATATGATAATTGCCAGCATCAATCTAAAACTATAGATATGTTGTGACAAAGTCAAATGTTATGTATTTCAGAGTTTAATATCTTTGTTCAGATACACATCATAAATGTGGCATCTCTGCTTACTTTCACTGACAATACAGTTGGTCCTCCACATGCATGAGTTCCATGTCCTCCAATTCAACCATCTGTGGATCAGAAATATTAAAAAAAAATTGTACTGAACACATGCAGATTTATTTTCTCATCATTATTCTCTAAACAATACAGTACAACGACTACTTAATAGCATTTACATTATATTAGATATTTTAAGTAATTTAGAGATGATTTAAAGAATACAGGAGGATGTACACAGGGTATATGCAAATTCTATACCATTTTATATAAAGGATTTGAATATTTGCAGATTTGAATATGGGAGAGGTCCTAGAACCAATCCTACTCAGATACTAAAGAACAACTGTAGTAGTTTCGTTAGTTCCAAATCTCCCAGTGATACCATCTGGTAATTACCAGCATCAGTCCATGGTTATAGATAGATGGTGACAAATTCTGATTTTATGTAACTAAAATTCAAATTTTAATATCATTGCTCAGCAACACATCATACATGTGGCTTCTTTACTTATTTCATGAAAAAAGTACCTCATTTTTGGCCTTCATTCTTCATGCCTGGACATTGACTTTCTCTAGGTTTCTCCAAGTGTCTAGTCTTTTGCCTTCACTTCATAATCTGATTCAGAGTTATCTTCCTGGACCAAAGTTGGCCATGTGGCTTGGTGTGTGTATAAGTCTCTGATGCTGCATGGTAGCTATAGAATTCATTCCAAATTTCACCCCTTCATAAAGATTCCTATAATTTGCCTTCTTCCTATTTCTCCAATTTTACTTCCCACTTCTTTCTGTATAAGTTGCACTAAAATTCTCAGTTTCTGTCAGACTAGGATCTTCTTTATACACCTTTTTCCCAACATAAGCTCATCCTTCAAGTTTCCTTTTGGGAAACTTTTTGATCTTCCAAGGAGATATAATTATTCATTTCACAAAACACGGAAATAAAATTTAGCTATTTGTCTTCTCTCCTCCAGGGAGATGTGAACCGGAAACCTTGTTCATTTTTGCATCCCCCAAGCATAGTAGTATATTTGGTACAGAAAATGTATGCAATATTTGTAAAGAATCCATTTTTATTAAATAAATTAAATTATTTAAATTAAATTGGATTTGATGACCACAGTTTCTTCTCTGACAAAATGTAGATGATAATAGCTTCTACCTTATAAAGGTGTTTTAGATATTTTGAAGATTACTTAAAATAATGCACACAAAGCTGGGTATAGTGGCACACACCTGTAAATTCCAGCTACTCAGGAGGCTGAGGTAGGAGGATCACAAATTCAAGCTCAGCCTGAACAGCTTAATGAGAGCATGTCTCAAAATAAAGTTTAAAAGGGCTGAGGACAGGGTTGGGGTTGTGGCTCAGCAATAGAGTGCTCACCTCGCACGTGTGAGACCATGGGTTCGATCCTCAGCACCACATAAAAATAAATGAATGAAATAAAGGTATTGTGTCCAACTACAAATAAAAAGTAAATATTTAAAAAAAAGGCTGAGGATATAGCTCATTGATAGAGCACTTTCTTAGTGTGTGAAAGGAAGGCTGTTGGATTAATCCCCAGAACTGCAAAAATTAAATCAGTAAATGAAATATTGCATACAAGCAAGAACAATGTTTAATACATATACGCTCAATAAATATTTGCTCTCTTAAAAATTTATGTAAAACTATAAATAATATTACTATTACTTTTTAATGATCATAATATATTTTAATCCCATCTTAAAGTAAATATATCTATTTTTAAGCCTTAAAATGGTGTCTTCCCTATTACAAAGGTTTTCTAGTGTGTTCAGTGAGAAGGAAAAAGAACAGTGAGAAGAGGAGATAACCCCATTTCATTTTTCTCTTGGTAACAAAGTACTGAGTTCTATGATTATTTGAAGATTCTAAATATAAATCACTGATGACCCAAAAGCTCTTCTCAAATTCAGTTTTTTCTAATAGGCTCTGAGAAAATACTCCCAGGTGTATTAACTTTTGGTGTCATTTTATGTAATTTATGCAACTTTCAGTAGTGTATTGCATTTTATCACATTGACCTTGTAAGAGTTTGTTGATATCTAATCTGTTTTGGTCATGATAAAAGTACTTAATACTTTTTCTAATATTGAGATAAGTCATTTACTGCATTGGTTAAGTCACTAAAATAGACAGCATTGGGTCTCTGTTAATTCTATAATGTATGACTTTAAAAAGATTGTGACACCTTGCTCCATCAATGACTTAGGAATTTTCTGGATTACTACATTGACATTGATGAATGTGATGGTATAAATGTTTGTCTTGTTCAAAACTCATTGAATAAATGTTTGTCTTGAACAAAACTGATTGAAATTTAATTGCCATTATAACAGTATTAAGAGGTGAAACCTTTAAGAGAAGATGAGAGCCCCGCATCTGGTACACACCTGTAATTCCAACAATTCAGGAGGCTGAAGCAGGAGAATCATAAATTCGAGGCCAGCCTGGGTAACATAATAAGACCCTGTCTCAAAATAAAAAGATCCAGGGGTATACTTCAGTGGTATAGCAACTGTGGGTTCAATCCCTAGTGGGGGGGGGGCGGCGGGGAATGATTAGATCATGTCTGTCATGAAGGCTCCGCCCATACCAGCAGGATTTGTGCCCTTATAAAAGGCCAAGTGAGACTCTGTTTGCTCTCTTTCTCTCCTTCTACCGTCTTCTTCATCCTCTGCCCTTCTTTCCCTTTTGCTTTTTATGGTGTGATAAGGAAGCAAGAAAGCCTTGATACTGGGCTTGCCAGACCCCAGAACTGTGAGAAATAAACTTCTGTTCATTATGAATGACCTAGTGCTGTGGTTTGGATATGATTTAAATCCTCAAAGGTTTGTGTGTTGGTCCCAGGTGTGGTGATATGAGAGGTGGTAAAATCGTTAATAGATGGGCCTGGCAGGAAGTAATTTGATTACTGGGGGCATCACCCTAAAAAAAAAATTAATGTTGTTTTGGCAGAATCTCAGTTCTCAAAGGGAGGCCCTCGCATGTGCTTGGGTCCTTCATAGTAACTATAGCATTTATAGTCAATTAGTCAGATATGCATGCAGCCTTTTGACTTTTCCTCCATATTGTGATATAGTCAGGAGGACGCTTACCAGAGACTGAATCGATTGGGTTGTCTGATGTTAGACTTTCAACCATCAAAACTTTGAGCTAAATAAGCCTCCTTTCTTTATAAAGTATTCAGCCTCGGGTATTTTGTTATAGCAGTATAAAATGTATTAAAGCAACTTATTTTAATATGTAATTATTAAATTCCTCTAAGGATGCTAAATGAAATTTTTCTATATATTTACCCTGGTTGATGCAGTATTGTTCTTGATATTTACAATCGCCCCCTTCACTTTCTTTCTTGTTGAGGGCGTTGAGAAACCATAGTTTATTGGGCAAGTGAGAATGTTACATGCATGTATTATTTTTAAATTAACATAATGAAACTGAGGTATAAAGAATATGCAGAGAATTATTCTAGCATGTTTTTAATAATGTCTTCTTCCTTCTCCTCCTTATCGATGACCTCGATTCATGCTTCATGGGAAACATAAGCAAAACAGTACTCTTTCATTTCCCCTGCATGCTGAATCAGGACCCACCCTGTCTATCATCCTGTTAGCATAGGAGGAAGTGCCTCTGCTCCTAGCTGAGGCTGATCCTTGTCCTCTGGATCTCATCCCCTTTTACCTTCTCTAGAATTTCACTTCTGCAAATAGACCCTTTTCTCCCATATTATCTATTAATTTCCTCTCTGGAGGAAATTTTTCCTTTTTTTTTTTTTTTTTAATCAGCAAGCGAAACTTCTCCTGACTTCCCATTCTTGTTCAGCTGCTGCCCAATTCTCCTGCTCCTTCACAGCAAAGTACCTCAAATGAATGACTTTCCCCACGACATCACCTATTTTTCTTTCCTTAATCTATTTCAGGCAAGCTTCTGTCTTCCCCCCTACATCTGAACCCTCTAAAAGGTTTGTCAGTGACCTCCTTGTCACTAAATGCAGTGGCCACTTTTCTGCCTCCATTTTACTCAACACTCCAGCAGTATTTGACCCCCTCAACTCCTGAAATTCTCTTTTCTCTTGAGTTCCATGATATTCCACTTCTTATATCACTGCCCATTCCAGTGACTATAGGCTAGAACTTTCAAACGTGCATATCCAAACCTATCCTTCC
The DNA here is from genome assembly GCF_021218885.2 of Marmota monax. NCBI lineage: Eukaryota > Metazoa > Chordata > Mammalia > Rodentia > Sciuridae > Marmota > Marmota monax. The sequence continues at coordinate 1,587,261 of NW_026691933.1, forward strand.
CCAGGCTTCCAACCTATGTATCTAAATACTATCTGTCATCTCCACTTGGATATCTTATTTACATCTCATAACTAACTGTATATAATGACCATCTATCATTGTAAACAAATTTACATTTAGAATCCTTCTGCTGTTCAGTCTGCCTGATATTTTCTTCCCCACTCTTTTTCTTTATTCCTGCCTCTCCCCTAAACCAACCCCCATTAGATTAGGTTTCTTGTTGATTTATTTGCATCCAATAATTTTCCCTCAAACAAGAAGGAGGACTTCACAGTTTCCTTCATAGTAACTATCACACTCATAGACAATTAGTCAGATATGTGGTTATCAGTTTAAAGTCACTCTTGCTCTTTTAGTCTCTAAGATCCATGAAGTCAGGGATATGTTCTTTTTTGAATCCTTAGGGTCCAACACATGCCTTGCACACATTAGGACCACTATAAGTATTTTTAGGAGAAAATGTAAATAAACGAATGTTCTACATCACTTTTTTAGAGGGGGAGTACTGGAGATTGAATCCAGGGATGCTCTACCACTAAGCTGGGCCCCCAGCCTTTTTTCTTTTTCTTTTGAAACAGGATCTCACTAAGTTTCCCGGGCTGGCCTTGAACTTGTGATCCTTCTTCCTCAACCTCCAGAGTTGCTGGGATTATGGCGTGTGCCATTATGCCTACCTCTGCATCATTTTTAACAGTTACATAATACTATCATATGGACTTACTGTGAATGAATTAATTCATTCTCTTTTTATATCTAGGTTATTTCCTATTTTTTACTATTATAAACAGTTAATGAGCATACCTATGCTGTATTTGGCTTATATTTTTAGAATAGAAACACTGATTTTGTAGTGAGATACACATTTTTAAGGCTTTTCTTTAGTGTGCTAGTCTCAAAGGTATCCACTGTGAACTCCTCTCCTCCTTGTAAAACAAGCCACTAACCTAGCCAGGCAAGGTGGCATGCACCTGTAGTCCCAGCTACTCAGCAGGCTGAGTGGGACTACCACTTTGATCCCAGTTGTGATATGGTAATATAACAAGAAATAGATATGTGGTCTTGCCCTCAATTCCTGGCACAGAACTCCTAAAATTCTTGGAAATTCCTGAGTTACAGAAGTGAAAGGAACCTCTTTTGTTATCCATAAGAATCCCCTTCCCAACACAACTGAGTTTATATTAATGATTCATGTCCTGGAAAGCCCCTAAGAATGGGGCTTGTGATGAGAGGACTGGGGGACTTTGAGCCCCACCCCTAGTCTCCAGGGAGGGAGGATATAGAGATTGAATTGGGTCACCAATGGCCAATGATTTAATTAATCATACTCTGGCTATGTAATGGAACCTCCATAAAACATGGGGTTTGGAGAGCTTCCAGGTAGATGAACACATGGAGGTGCTGAGAGAGTGACGAACCCAGAGAGAAAAGGAAACTCTGAAGCCCACCCATACCTTGCCCTTAGAATCTCTTCCATCCCAACATTCATATGTATCCTTTAATTTTTTTTTAATCAACCAGTAATACTCAGTAAACTTTTTCTGTGTTTTTGAACCATTCTAGTAAATTTCTGAACCAAGGAAGGGGTTGTGGGAACCTCTGATTTGTAGCCAAGTCAGGCAAAATCTGTGGATAATAAGAGGATCCAGCAGTTGTGATTGGCATCTGAAATTTGACATTGGTGCAGGAAGTCTTATTGGGACTGAGCCATTCACCTGTGGTAGTCAGTGTCAGAACTGAGTTAAATTGTAGGACACTGGGTTGGTGTTCTCCAATAATTGGGGAATTGGTTGGTGTGGAGGAAAAACCCCCACAGCATTGGTGTCAGAAATGCTATGTAAGGAATATAGAAAAATAGTAGTTTTTCCTTTTTTCAATTAAGCTTGAATGCAGTTAAACAGAAAAATGAGACATACCAAAAATGTTGTTGTTATGTTTTCTGAAATTAAATTTAGTGAGGCATCTTGTCTGACTATTTACTGAAACGGGCACCACTAGATATGGTGACGCTCTTTCAGTTCCAGGTTTAACCTTTAAGAGGCCTGGCAGTTTCTCTTTTTGCTCTTGGGAAGTCAACAGCCATGTTATAAAGAACTTTGAGCTGCGACTGCTGGAGTGAAGACAGGGCACCTAGAGAAGCCTCAGAGAAGTCTGGACAGTTCAGCCCCAGCTAGGCTGCCAGAACCAGGAACAGAGGGTCTGACAACATGAATTCAGTAGATTTTAGAATTATCACAGACCACCCCTGGTTGAATGGAGTGTCTGTTATGGTTTTTCTGTGCCTTCCTCACCACTACATGCCTGGTGTGGGGTAAGAGAGTGGACAATTGAGGAGCCAACTCAAAACTTGGTCTTCAAGGCTGGGCATGGCATCTCATGCTCCTAATCCTCGCTACTTGAGAGGCTGAGGCAGGAGGATCGAAAGTTGAAGGCTAGCATGGACAATTTAGTGAGACTGTGTCTTAAAATAAAAAAAAAAATTAAAAAAAGGGTTTGGGGTGTAGGTCAGTGGTACAGCATCCCTGAGTTCAATCCCTAGTACTAAAAAACAGGGGGAAAAAAAGAAAATGGTTTATGGGTGACCAGATCAAAAGAAGCAGTTCCAGAGGAACTTCTTCCACATCTGGACATGACATTGATCATAAATATTGGACTTCAAGCCTGAAACTTTAATGGGACAAGACTGTTCAAATCTTGGGACATATTATTTTGCATGTAGAAAGAATATAAACAATTTCAACCAGAGGGCTGATGATAGTGCACTAAAAAATGGCCACAAATTCTTTACCACTTCTCTAAACAAGAGATGAAATCTGTTTCCACCCCCCTGCACCAGACTGTGACTGGCCTTGTTGTAACTTGCTTGGACAAACAGAGAGAGCGGCAGAAGTAATACAGCATGGCTTTCAGGCGGTAGTGATCTGGAAAACCAGCTCTATGAAAAAAATTTAAAAGCCCTCTGTGTTTGTCAGCTTTATGTTGCTGTGACCCAAATACCTGACAAGAACAACTCAGAGGTGGAAAGATTTATTTTGGCTTAACATTTCAGAGGTTTTCAGTCCATGGTCAGCCTACTCCGTTGCTCTGGGCCCGAAGTGAGGCAGAGCATCACAGAGGAAGGGTGTGGTTGTGAAAAGCTGCTCAGTTTGTGGCAGCCAGGAAGCAGTGAGAGAACAAGGAAGGGGCCAGCAACAAGATATAGTCAGTTTCCAAGGACATTCCCCGAGGGACCCACTCTTTCTAACATGCCCTACCTGCTTACAATTATCACCCATTAGTCCAAATTATTAATCCATTCAGTGAATTAATCCACTGATGAGGCTAACCATCACAAACCAGTCATTTTCTAAAAGCCCACCTCTGAACACTGAGGTATTGTCTTCAACACATGAGCTTTTGGAGGACATTCCAGATCTAAACCATAACACCCTGATTTATAGCATTTGCAAAGATCTTTGGTATAAGTGCCCCCACCGTGGATTATGTCAAGCTACCCATGTGATATCTCTCACCACAGAATTGGGAAGAGACAGGCACAGTTGGCTCTCATGAGTCTGTACAAATGGCTCCAGCAATCCATTGCCTCCAGGCCTTGTCCTTGAGAGCTCTATCAGCTTCCATGTTTGCTTTCTTGGAACCTAGCCGACATGAAGGATCCTTGGGCAAGACTCCTGAATGATGAGAGGCCAAATGGAAAGAAAGACCATGTGGAGAAGAAAGGAAGCCTTCAGTGTTCCAGCCCCAGCTAGGCTCCCAGCTGAGTGCAGCTGCATGAGTGACCCCAGCCAACATCACATGAAGCAGAAGACTGCCTCATCGACTCACAGGAATGTGCGAAATAAGAAGTTGCTGTGGATGGAATCCATTACATTTTGGATTAGTTTATTAATCAGCAATAGACAACTGAAACACATATATAGATGTCATCGTTTTTAAAAGCTGCATTGTTTTGTTACCATGGGAGATGTATGAGATACATTTTCTTTGTATACCAATCCAAACTGCATTATCATCACCAGTTCAAGCTTTAAAAAACTGTTTGCATTTCCTTGAAAATGAATTTGAACATTTTCATATGCTTATAAGCCATAAATTGACTATACTCTTCATCCACTCTTCTTGATTTATAAGGGCTTTTGTATTTTGATAATAATAATAGCATATCAAGAATATTTTGTAGCCAGGTGCAGTGGCACATACCGATAGATCCCATGGCTTGGTCCCATGGCTTGGGAGGCAGAGGCAAGAAGATCACAAGTTCAGCTCCAGCCTCAGCAACTTAGTGAAACCCTGTTTCAAAACAAAAAAATAAAAGGGCCTAGGGCTGGGGATATTGCTCAGAAGAGTGCCCCTGGATTCAATTCCAACATAAAAAAAAAAAAAGATATTTTACAATATAGATGACTACATAGTTGTACGTGTTTAGTTTTTTTTTTTTTTGCAGCAATAAGTTTAAACTATATAAAACATGTGCTCACCAAGCAATATTTCACATTTTTTTAAACTTGATCATATCCAGTTTTGGGATTGTTTATTCATTTTAAGTATTCCTTATGTTATTCTGAATGTTTTCCCTGGATTTTCTCTGCTATGATTTTCTTCAAATGAAATCTTCCCCTGAAACCCAGTTCAAAATACTCCCCCTCTGTTTCACCTGCCATTCCAATTTGAATACACCTGGCTTAGGACCACGGCAGGAGGTTAATTCTTCAGCTATTCTTGTGTTAAAAACCTACGGAAAGTCTTTGGATACAAAGTACATGTACATTTCATATCAATTTATACCTTGCAAATTTGAAACAGCATGATATAAAAATGTTACTAGTTTGTATAATTTTTCAAATAGCATGAATCCTCCCCAAATTAAAAAGTACTTAATATTAGATTAGATTCTAAAACAATAACAACAACAACAAAACAACAACAACAAAAGGCACAGTGGAAAAACTAATGAAACCTAAATAAAACCTTTTGAGTTCAGTCAGTTAATAGTATCAATGTTGGTTTCTAAGTTTTGACAAATGTACCTTGGTAATGTCAACAACAGAAGAAACTGGGTGTAAAAAGTATATGAAATCTTTCCATGCTATTTTTTTTTGTACTGGGGATCAAACTCAGGGGCACTCAAACACTGAGCCATATCCCCAGACCTATATTGTATTTTATTTAGAGACAGGGTCTCACAGAGTTGCTCAGCACCTCGCTGTTGCTGAGGCTGGCTTTGAACTCTCAATCCTCTTGCCTCAGCCTCTTGAGCCAGTGGAATTACAGGTGTGCACCACTGTGTCCGACTCTTCTATACTATCTTTGCAACTTTCCCCTAAGTTTAAAATTCTTCCCAGATGAAAATTATTTTACTCTGTGTTGTGTTGCTGCAATAACAGAACTCCTGATGCTGGTTAACACATAAAGGAAAGAGGTTTTGTTGGCTCATGATTCTGTCAAGCTGGAAAGTTCCAATAGCAGGGCACTTGCAAAGGCCCCCTGACTGTGTTAGAACATGTTGAAGAGGCAGAAGAGGAAGCACATAGAGTGGTCTCACTTTATAACAACTGTAGGTGTGACTAGCCCAGTCCCACCAATGCAAGAACTCAACTCTAGCAAGAAAAGCATTAATCCCTCTTAGAGGCCCCAGTATCACCACATTGGGGACCAAGCCTCAGATTGAGTTTTGGTGAGCAAAAAAGGGTATTCAAGCTATAGCAGTTTATTATTTTTTTTAAGTATTCAAACATTTGTTCTAGGAAATGCCACACAATGTTATAGGTTTATATGTTGTGAGAATGCTATTCCTTGCATTATATTTATTCCTCTGGAGGAAGAAACTGTGTAGAATTTAGGCTAGTTTTGAATTTTATGAGGTTCACAGGGCCTTACACCATGAATATAATTTATTGCCATCTAAATATATCATTCACATCCCATTTTGAAAGCTCAAAAAGGAATAACTGAAGATATAAGCCTCAATGTTAAGCTGAAAGAAATCCTTCTTTCCAGTAAAAATCAAAAGCCAAATCGAAACTCTCCCTTCCAGCTCCTGATACCAGAATTGTGGCAGTAAAACCTTATTGCCCTACAGAGATCTTTGGACAAGTGTATGATTAGAGATCTAGCTCTAAGTGTGGAATGTGGAGTCAAGGTCCCTAGGTAGGAATTTTGTCTACTTCCATGAGGCAGTAGCATAAGTGCTTGAATCCAAATCCTATAGGCACATCTATAAATCTTTATTAGAAATTTGGCTTTTGCCCAGACAGTTGGTAAGGGGTTTTCCCGTCAAGACTTTGTGTTCTTTCCCACCATAACAAATGTCTTGGGAGTTGGGGGTGGGGGCAACTGGTTTTTCATCATCTTGCATTCCTCTGTAGGTTTCTTTGCAGATAAATTTATCTTTTTATGGGTTTTGCAGCTGTAAAAGAAATCCTGATGATTTAAATTCTGAGTGTTTCTGGCTTTACAATTTCTACTGTTTTCTTGTTAGGGTATTTATCTTGAAATACTATAATGTAACCCCTCGTGCCTCATTTCTTATTATGCCTCTGATATTAAGTGGCTTTTGAGTAAACAGTACAGTTACATTTCCCACTAATTTGAATTAGCAAATTTAAAATAGGGAGAGATGAAAAATATTATTAAAGTCTCTTTTTAGGCACACAAGTTGAAATAAGGTAAATTCATCATACTAAAATTTGTTTATTTTACATTTAAAACTAAATTTAGTGTCAGATATGTTATACAGTGGCCTAGGTCTATGTGCATCGCACCTACTATTTCTTATATTACATCTATTCTTAAGGGAAAAACCTACCTGAAATTGTGCATGTGTGGGGTTTTGCAAGGTTTTTCAGAAGCCCCTCCCAGACTGGTTCTCAAGTAGCTGTGATGATCCAGCTGCCCCAATGGGGATCTGTTTCATTTTTTCCTCTAACGTGATTGCTAAAAGTTATTATAAAAGTTTATTGATGGCTTACTCCTGTGCCAGTTACCTTGTTGAATAATTATATTCAACAAACCCATTACACCTATGAGGCAGGTGTTATTAATTTTATTTCCAATCCACAAATAAAAAATCTAATGCTTATTAAATTTAAGTAACTGGTATCCAAGGGATTATCTTTGGATTTAGGACCAGAGTAAAGATTTGTTTCTCTGTAAATTTCAAGATTTTTGCTAACCAATTCTGCATAAAATATTTACCATACTAACCTCAGTGATGTTGGCCCTGCGGAAAGGTAGGTAAATCTCTCTGCTTCTGTGATGAGGACCTTCCAAGGTTAAGCTTTGGTTGGCTTCTTAGTTCCTAGGTCACTCACCTGCCTTTAGGAAAGCAGCCCAGCTGCATGGAGGTGGGGGACAGTCACTCTCCTCTGTAGTGGCTCAGGATTGGAGGAGCACTTTAACATTTGTTTGCTTGCTTGTTTGTGCTTGTTTCTTTTGGTGTTGAAACTTTTCCACATCAACTGATGGAAATGGATCCAAGTGTTTTTCTAAGGCATGCTGTGTATACTTCTTTAAACAACAGTGCTTCCAAATAGCATTTCCTTCTTTCTAGGATATGATTGACTAAAAAATAAAAATGGGGGAGCTAGAGAGAAATAAGAAAAAGAAGTGAAGGATCTCATGAAAATAAAAGAGAGACTAGCAAAGGAAGGGGACCAGGGGGAGGAGGAAGGGAGGAAAAAGGAAGTACTGGGGAATGAAAATGACAAATTATACTGTGTTCATGTATGAATATACAACAACAAATCCCACTATTATGTATAATTATAATGCACCAATAAAATTTCTTTTAATGTTGGGAGGCATAGGGTGTCCTGAGGTGCTTATTTGTTTGTTTGTTTTACATACCCTTTTTCTTTTTGAGTTTTAAAACACAGTAAATCTAATCACAGAGACAGTTTGGCTCCAGCTCCTGTGAGGCATTCCATAGCTTATGATGTAATTTCCCTCTCTTAATCCTTCAATTCAGGGAAAAAAGAGTTGCCCCAGGGTAGGCAAGAAACTAAATCTTTTTAATGTTTTCCAATCTTTGGGAGCAGTTAAACACCTGGAATGAAGCAACATGTGTCCAGCTGGAATTGAGACTTTCATACTCTACTCCGTGTACATTTTCTGTTTATAAAGGTGTAATCATGTTCATAAATAACTATTAACCAAAAACCTAAAGCCATGCTCCATTACTAATCTTTTCAAGATCTTCATTATTGCCTTTCATTAATAATTCATTCTGTCATCCCCACTAAGTGAGCCTGATGAAGGCAGAGACTTTCTCATAGGAGGCTGCCAGAAACATAGCAAGTATTCAATTTATTTTCAATAAATGAATTATCAATTAATAATTGCAACTTCATTAAAGTAGCTTCCAGTAAAATTGAAGGAAAGAAGAGAATAATTAAGTAGAAGGAGCACCAAGGAGGAGTCTGGAGAGTGGGGTTCTGCTTTCAGCTTTGCCCTCAACTGGTGAAGGAGGTAACCTTGGGCAAGTCCCTTAATATCTCTAAAAAGTCTTTTCTCCTCTGAAGTCTGTGTTCTGATTCAAGTTCTTAGATAATGGCCTATGCTTTGTCATCATTTCTGAGTAATTCTGATTCAAGATTCTTACAGATTTAGTTGATGAAATACTAAGATATATACATTTAAACGATCTATACCTCATGCCATAGATTGTACATTAGTATATTTCTTTCTTTCTTTCTTTCTTTTTTTCAGAACTCTCTTTGGTTTTATTTACCAAATGGGATCGACTTTGTCTTGTTGTTGCTGTTTTGGGGATTGAATCCAGGAGTGCTCTGCCACTGAGCTATAACCCCAGCCCTCCTCCTCCTCTTCCTCTTCCTCTTCCTGCTCTTCTTCCTTCTGCTCCTCCATCTCCTCCTTTTCTTCCCCTTCCCCTCCCCCTTCCCCTTTGGCTTACCCTTCTTTTAAATTTTGATACAGGGTCTTGCTAAATTGCTCAAGTTGGCTTCAAATTTGCTATTCTCTTGCCTCAGCACCCTGAGTAGCTGGGAGTACACCATTGTACCCAGCTACATTAGTATATTTCTTAACTAAAATGTTAGGGTTCGAGAAGTATACCGTAGCTTTAGCAACGATTACATTTTTGATTTATATTTTATCAAAATAACTCATTACATAAAATAATAGCACTTTCTTTTCTTTTTTTTTTTTTAAATATATGCATTTAATTTCTTTGACCATTTTCTTTAAATATTTTTTTTTTAAGAGAGAGTGGGGGGGGAGAGAGAGAGAGAGAGAGAGAATTCTCTTAATATTTATTTTTTAGTTCTCGGCGGACACATCATCTTTGTTTTTTGTATGTGGTGCTGAGGATTGAACCCGGGCCGCACGCATGCGAGGCGAGCGCGCTACCGCTGAGCCACATCCCCAGCCCAATAGCACTTTCTTTTGTCCTAAATATTTCCTTGGGAGCATACATAGTTATTCTTGTACCTATGTATCTATTTTAAACAATTTCACATTATTCATTTACTAATTTAAAGGCTGCTTTTCTTAGGGGAGGGTCACTGTTATTGGGAGAGTTCGCCCAGAGGGAGAGGATTCACAAGATTCGCCCCTTCCCCCAGAAATCAAAGAAGCCAACCAAGATTCAGCCTACCTATCTAGCACTGGAATCTCACTTGTTCAGTACCAGAGGAGAGATAAGGTCCCCACTGGGAGTCAGCCTTTTCTTATCTTCATTATCACCTGAAAATGCTAAAGACACAGGACAAGTTGGATCCTGCTGTGTGAGAGGCCCAAGAGTGTTTGCTCTAAATGTGGAAGGTGAGGTAACTGATAGCTCTTGATCTCTGGAACTCCAATTTCATGTTTATTCAACATGGGCATTCCTAGGAAAGCAGAAAACTCCTGTGCACACACTCCGACACAAAACTGACATTGTTTCTGTAATATAATGTCTATCTTAACTATTTAAATACAGCTGAAACCATCTGATATTTTTGTATTCTATTTCATTTTTCAAAATATTCTGGTTATGAGTCACTAAGTTAGTTTCATGATCCTCTCTAGAGGTTTGAGAGAGAAAAAAAAATCAGCAAAACAAAAAACCATTACCTTAGACATGATTTCAGGGAATTCAAAGAGAAACTCCACTCTCAGCAACACAGAGAACATACAGAAAACTTAGCATAAAAAATTCTGTGACTTTCAACAAACAGTGCTGAGACAACTGGATGCCCAAACTCAATAGAATGAAGTTGGACCCCCTACCATCTCTCCATCTCCAACCCTCAAAATGGTTGAAGATTTAAATGTGTAAGAGGTAAAATAGTCACGAATCTTTATGATTTTGTATTAAGTAGTGCTTAGATAAGATGCTTAAATCACAAATAACAAGAGAAAAACTTAATAAAAATGTAAAATTTTAGTGCTTCAAAGGACTCCACAAAGAAAGTAAAAAAAAAAAAAAGATAACGTATATCAGATAAGGGATATGTATTGAGAATATATAAAGAACTCTTAGAACTCAATAGTAAAAAAGACAGCTCAATTAAAAAGTGAACCAACATCTAAACATGCACTTCAAACATTCTCTAGTATTTAGAGAAAGATTGAGGGAGGGACGGAGGAAGGGAGGGAAGAAAGAGGGAAGGAGAAAGGACCTTGGGTCAATTTCCAGAATCCACAGAATCTCCAAGCCTTGGAGTAAGAGGGGACCTTGATTCAATTCCTTCACTGAATAAGGGAAACAGACAAAGTCCCACGAGGTATAGTGACTTTCTCAAGATCACGTGTCCAGTTTGAAAAGAGATAGGGTTAGGACAATTCAAGTTTTAAAGAACTTATGAAATATTATTATAAAATAAGAGAAACATACAGAGAACAGAATAATAAAGAAGCAGGAATTAGGAGGATGTTAAAAACACAGACTATATATTTGCCACGATGACCTTTGCCTTTTGGACACAGGCATGGATTTTGAAGTATTGTGAAATAGTGCTTAGGGTCAGAATAATCCTGTGGGTGTTAGGTTAGAATCCCTGCAGGAGTTCTGAGGGGACTGATTTTTTTTTTTTTTTAATGATGATTCAAAATACTCAACATTCTGTTAGTGCCCCCTGCAGTTCTCTTTAGAATCAAATTAATGTGGAATGGTTCCTTCTTTGTGTAAACCCCCACCCCCTTCACTTCCTCAATAAACCACTTCCTTCCTGCATTTCCCTACTACCAATAGAGACCTGTTGTTCTCATTTCATATTATGGGAGAAAGTCCACTCTGCAGGATTACCTCCTCCCTTCCTCCTTGCTATATATTGGTATCTATAAAAATTTATATATTTTTGAAGACTATTTAGAAAATACACCAAAAATTTTAAATCACCTTTAATCACACTACTTAGATAAAAAGACCAGTAATATTTTGATATATTTCAGTTCAGTCTTTGGGGTATTTTTTTTTTGTACACACACACACACACACACACACACTTTTTAAAAAATAATTGGGCCAAATTATACATGTTATGTTATCTCTTGATATTTTTACCATTATCATTTTCCTATGTCATAAATCAATCTTCTATAATATTATTTCAATTACTTCAAGTATTCTATTGTAAAAGTATCACAATGTATTTAAATCATTCACTAATCTTGGGTATTTTTGTTGCCTCCAATTTTTACCTAACATATTTTTTCAAAAAACCCCACATTGAACATCATTGGACCTAAAGCTGCACATTATCACTGGAGATTGTCTACTTGGGATAAATTTCTAGAAACAAGTCAAAGGTAATCACATAATTAAGCACACATAGGTAAGTACATAATTAAGAGTTTTTATATATACTGTCAAATTGTAATCCAGAAAGGTTGTGGGGAGAAAAGCAAAGTGTTGATGTGTGTTTGTGTATATAATTTGCATGTATATGTGTATGTGTTTTTTTTTTTTTTTTTGTACATGTTTCATCCAGTAGGGTGGAATACTACTTAGTTTAGGTCACTATATTAGAGTATCTCTAGTTGCTATAGCAAATAAAAGGTAAGTTTGCAGTGGTTTAAAAGTGTAAAATAAATCATTTTTTGCTCACATAGTTGTCAAATGAGAGTTTTCTGGCTGGGTCTGATTTTTCTCCATGGGGTGATTTAGGGATTTAGGCTCTTGAGTTTTGTGGCTAGGTATTTCCTGGTTCTTTACCAATGTTGTCCCCATGTGATGAGTGTTCAGAAAAGAGGAAAGCATACCAGAGGCACAATGCCACATTCCATTGGCTAGAACTTAGCCATATGGTCAGCCTGGCTGCAAGAGAATATAGGAATGTAATCAGGATGAACTGATACCTTAGCCAGAAAGAATAAACCTAGGCAGAACAATATAGCAGATTAATGGAATAAAAACCCAACACTCACTAAATTGGAAGAAGCCAATTGCAGTCATTAGTAATGATACTCCCATGTACACACTGAAACTAAAATAGCATGCTAGGTAAGCAATCTTTCTCTGAGTTACATCCCCAGACTTCTCCCCACCCTTTTTTCTTTGTAATACTAGGGATTAAACCCAGGAGCAAATTCTGCCTTTGTGCACATTCCCATTCTTTTTTTTTTTTTTTTTTTTTTTGACACAAAGTCTTGCTAAATTGTGCAGGTTGACTTCAAACTTGTGATCCTCACAAGTAACTGGGATTAGAAGTATGTACCACTATACCTGGCTAAGACAACTTAAATTCTTTATTAAAGTTCTCCACATGCATATTTGCAAATCTGTGCGTTTTTTTTTTTTTGGTGCCAATTTTATACTTAGTAAGACTTTTCTTTTCAATATTAAATGGTCAGTTTTTTTAACATAGGACATTTATGTTATGATGAAAAGATAGATATTAAATGCCTAGGCAAGATAATTATGCACACAGCATTTGACAACATTTTGTAAATTTCTGTGCTGCTTAGAATAATACTCAGAAAGATACATTGGTCAGTTCTTGGGATACCCATAGAAGTGTTATGCTCGAATTCGGGACCCCCAAAAGACCACCAGAGACCCAAGATTGATGTAAGCAGCAAAGAGGTGTTTATTGCAAGCTAGCTGGTCCTCCGCACGCACACAGCAACTGGTGACGCTGAGAGGCCCCCGAGCCCAGGGTTTGCAGCAGTTTTATACATTCTTTGGAGAAGGCAGGGACCCCCACATACATCATAGCATCTCTTAGCAAATCATCACACACCGCGGGAAAATCAAATAACAACTCTAAAACATGATTAGCACATTCACTGGCGGGAACAAGTTGGGTAGGGGTGATTGGTTACTACAAAAGGGGGATTTATTTGAACTGATTGGTTTAAGCCAAGAGGGGTGTTGGTGCTGAACTACATGGTTTCCCAACACGTTATCAACCACCATAAACTACTGGGAGGGTCATCTGGCATCCCAGGTATTTCCCTGTCTCATGCTGATTGGTGGCTGCTAGGGGGTTACTATGGGTCTCCACCTAGCCTGAGTCAGGGACACCTGGCACAGCAGATCTCTCCTGTTATTTGTAGATAAACCACTTAGCAGGGTGGGAATGTGCCTAGGAGTGCTCTGTGGGTCTTTCCAAGGACAAAGGTCATGTCCCTTCCTGGGACAGGCTTTGCTCTGAGGTAGAGGCTGGTTTTTCAGAAGCTGTCCTTATATTTTATAGTTGTGTTTCCTTCTGTTCTCTTCTAAAAGAACTCATTGCTTGACAATTTAAGGTCAACTTATAGAAGTATGAATGACTTTATATTTTTTGTCCTTTCACATTAAATGAAATTTAAGTAGTCTGCCAAGAAGACAGTAAAATAGTCCTGGAAATATCCTTTCAGGGGATCCAGTGAGATTTTCATAGAGCTTCTCTCCTAACACAGTAGTTCCAGCTTATTCTGATTACATGGGAAAATGGAGCACAATTTTGAGGGACAAAACACTGATCCTTTCCTGAACAATTCTCTTGTCTCACTGAGTATGCCCTTTGTCTCCCAAGCTGAACTGTGATGAACACAAAAAAAATATAGCTTAGCTTTTTTTCAAACCTTTAAGTGTCAAAGGGAAGAAACTACATAAGTTCAAAGCATGGTTTTGAGCTATTTTGTGCAGTAGTTATATATGTATGCATTAAAAACTGTAGTTTTCATTAAATGTTTATGTTATCATTGACCATTTTTTTTCAAGTAACAATAGTGTGTTATACAAGGTATAAAACAGCCAACAAAATAGGCATTAGGATTTGCTTCCTTAAAAGTAAAGGAGGCTCTAATAAGAAAATATTTGACGGTATACTGCCCAAATGTTAAACAGGTAAGACAAGACTATAGCCCCCTTGGGAGATTGAGACAGGAGGATCATAAATTCAAGACCAGCCTTGGCAATTTAGTGAGATTCTGTCTCAAAACGAAATTTAAAAAGGGGCTAGGAATGTTGCTAAGTGCACTTGCCTAACATGCATGAGACCTTAGGTTGTTAAGTGGTAGAACACTTGCCTAGCATGTATGAGACCTTAGGTTCAATCTCCAGTTCCTAAAAAAAAAAAAAAAAAAAGAATGTAACACAGTTGGAAAGCTGATATTACTAAAGAAGGAAGCAAATCATTGCTTTCCCACCTTTAATAAATAGCTGAGCAGCCCCTGATGAGCAAACTTGGTGAAATAAACTTGTAGTGGTCAGAATGTCAGAATAAGGAAAAAACAGTAATAAAAAACGGAATGATGTAAGATAGAAAAAGATAAGACAGAATGAAAATCATGTAAATATGTTAATGTGTATCGTAAGGGATAAACAACCTTAAAACATAAGTCATTACCCAAAAGTATGTTCCAAGATGTTAACAATTCTTCATGATTTTCTTGCCCTGATTGTCAGCCTCTGATTCTTTTTCCCTCATAAAATGTTCTATTTCTAGCACTTTATTTTTTTATTTTTTTGGTACCAAGCATTGAACCTAAGGGCACTTAACCAGTGAGCCGCATCCTCAGCCTTTAAAAAAAAAAAAAAATTGAGACAATGTCTCCCTAGGTTGCTAACAGTTTCACTAAATTGCTGAGGCTGACTTTAAACCTTCAATCTCCCTGCATCAGTCTCCTAAGTGGCTGGAATTACAGGCGGGTACTATGGCGCCTGGTTTATTTCTAGCACTTTAAACAAAAGAAGCTGTTGACATGTATAAGGGGTGTATTCCATACATATTTCAAAAAATAGCTTCCTCTTTTTGTTACTAGTTCTTGTTGTTCATTCAATAATATCACATTGGATTCTTCTACAAAGCTGTACTTAACTGCTTAGCAGGATTCCTGAAAGTGCAAGCCTGTAGGCTTGTTTTGAAAGTCACATGGGATGAAATAAACTTCTTTATTTTGAAAAAAGCCTTTCAATAATTATTAATAAGTAGTTCATACTAAATAGAAATGCAGAATAAGAATACATTAATTTCATGAAATCTTTTGTTTTTTATGAAGAAATCCAAGGATATAAAATAATTGAGCTTGTTGATTTTTCATATTAGTGTTATGATTTGTTTAGAATCATATTTCCTGATTTTGAAAGGTATCCTTAGGCTCTTAGGCTTGGCATTGATGGCTTTCCCTCATTAATCAACCTTCCCTTTTTTTCAGCCCTTCATTGTTCTCCTGAAATTCCACATCCCTCTCTTTGTTTTAATTGTGTAGACCAGAGCTGGAATATGCCACTGCAATAGCACTATGTTGTTGTGTTCAAGGCCAAGTTCAGGCTCATATACTTAGCATTACCCCATGATTCCATGATGATCCTTCACCAACCTTTTTTTTTTAAAACCAGGGCTTGAACCCAGGGGTTCTCACTTAGCTATATTTGAATATATCTATAGCCCTTTTTAGTTTGTTTTCAGACAGCATCTCGATAAGTTGCATAGGACTTCTCTAAATTGCTGAGGCTAGCCTTGAACTTGTGATCCTCTTGCCTTGGCCTCCTGAGCCGCTTGTACTATAGGCATGTGCCACTGTGTCCAGTCCTTCACTAACTTTTAATTTCCTTTCTTCCCTCAACAACAAATACTTGTTAAGTGAATAATAGAGGACAGACACCATTCTCAACCTTGGTAATACATCAGTGAACAAAACAAATTCATGTTCTCAAGGAGTCTTTATTTAAGTGTGGAATAGTAGTAAACAGACAAATAAATATCAGGTTGTTATAAATGTCAATAAAGAAAAATAGACCAGGGAAATGGGGACCAAACATGATGTTAAAAAGAGGAAGATACGCTATTTTATGCAGCTGGTCATAGAAGGTCATATTGTAAGGTGACAATAAAGCAGGTGTCCAAAAGAAGTACAGGAATCACGAAGAAAGTTTTGAGACAAAGTATTCCAGCTAAAGGTGTAAAGGCCTGTATTAACTATTTATTGCTGCAAAACAAATGATCCTAAAACTTAGTGGCATAATAAAAAATACTCACATGGTTTTTGTGGGCCAAGAATTTGAAAATAACTTAGTCTCTGACTCATGTTTTTTGTTTTGTTGTGGTTTGTTTGTTTGTTTTTGTTACCAGGGATGCTTTACCCCGGAGCTACATCCCCAGACCTTTTTTTTTTTTTTTTTTTGAGACAGGGTCTCACTAAGTTGATGAGGCTGGCCTCCACTTCCAGTCCTGCGTCAGCCTTCCAAATCGCTGAGGTTACAGGCCTGTGTTGCCACACCTGGCTGGCTCATGGTCTTTTAAGGGGTTGTGGTCAGGATGTCATCCAGGGCACAGTAAAGGCAATCTAGGGGTTGGAGGAGCCACTTCCAAAAAGTTTCACTCACCTGGTTGGTAGAAAGCCCTTTCTAAAGGGCTTCTGTTAGGTTTCTTTGAGGAGAAATGGAGAAGAAAGCATTGCTTTGAGAATCTTATTTTTTTGTAATGGATGCTATTGATTGCTACAAGATCCATCTCTTTCCTCACCTGGAACCCCCCCCCCCCCTTTTTTTCCCCCAGGAACACAGATTTCATTCTTCTTGGTGTTAGAGGTATTGAAGATTGACGTCTGTTAGCTAAGTCACTACAGAGAGCTCTCTCACTCAGGGTCACTGCCCTAGAAGCAGCCCTGATCCAAACATGGGAAGTGGGAGGATAATGAGAATGAAGGTCCTGCTGGGCCCAGAGCTTCTCTAGGGGCCATCTGGGTCCTTTTAGAATATTTCTTTTACTTATTACATTTTATACTACTGTACCTTCATTTATCACTTTCACATATTACTGTTTTGTTATGGTATATGAAGATTGAGTTCTTTTCATTTCTTCCTTCTTCTGATTGGGGCACTATATTAAATTCAACCATCCCTAAAGAGTTTTGAACATTAAAATTCTATTAGCCATTAATACTTCAATGTGAATGAACCCTCCCAATTTTTCCACATATGAAAGCTGGTTGAGATCACTTTGAATAAAGTTTGGTATCTGAATAGAAAAATAAATCTAGCAGAGAGATACAATGTGATGAGAGAGAGAAAAATGTGATTATTCCTACATTATTACCTATTGTTTTGGTGTTTGCTTCCAAATATCTAAATGACCCATAAAAATCTTGGTCTTAGTCATAATATCAAAGCTAGTAATAATATGGGACAGGAAATAGAGCCTTTTAGCTGAACACATTGCCAATTTGGATAAAATCTTGGTTCTCTTGGAATGGAAGGAAAGAGTGCACATCGAGTAGGTGACCAGCATTCACCACCATGTCTTTATAATTAAAGGTATTTTTCTATTTTAAAAATGATGGCATCTGATTATTTAAAGAGAAATAGTGGAAAATACTACAGATTGAGAAGTTTATCCTCCTTCTTCTCCTCCTCCTCTTCCTCTTCTTCCTCATTCCCCTCCTTCCTCCTCTTCCTCCTCCTCTTCCTCCTCCCTTTTCTTCCCCAATGTTGGGGATTGAACCCAAGGCCTCACACATGCTAACCATGTGCTCTACAACTCAGCCACACCCCCAGCTTAAAACATTTTAAAAATATGTACATAGACTACTACTTCTAATAATCTTACAGAGAACTATAAGGTTTTCAAAGTTGTTTCAGAGAATATTATACAAGTTGATGGTCCTAATAGTCTGGTGTAGTACATGTTATAATCTTTATTATATAGAGGATGAAATTAAGGCACAAAAAGAATAAGTATTTTCTTCAAGGTCATATGGCTCTGAGCTCTAATTAGTTCTCTAATATTCCTGCTTCAGCATTGTGTGGAAGTATTGTAGAAAGGAGAAAAGAAGACTCTTGCATGCAGGGTTTTGGTAGTGCTGGGATAGAGAGAAGAATCAATACTTGCAAACAGTGTACCAATGTCAAAGCTATTTGCCTTCTCCCCAAACTGTTCTTTCTCTGAATCACTCCAAATTTGTCAAATAGGGCTGGAAGGGCCATCCCCCTACCCCATACACACTGTTTGGGATCCCAGTCACTGTACTGTAGTAATAAATGTTTTCATCAAATGCTATTTGACAAGTATTGTGTGGATTTGTGAGCCTCAATAAGGGAAAGTACCAACTTGGTAGTTAGAACATTTGGTAATATTGTTAGTAATGTATATGTTAGCAGACTAGTCTCCCCATCCATCTATCTACCTATCTCTCTATATCTATATTGCATAAACAGAGCAACAAGAGTCAGGTTATTTAGAACTGCAGATTGTTCAATAATAAGTGATAGCTGGGTGTGGTGACATGTGCCTGTAATCCCAGCTACTCAGGAGTTTGAGGCAGGAGGATCACAAGTTTGAGCCTGTCTCAAAATTAAACATTTTAAAAGTGCTGTGTGTATAACTCAGTGTTAGTATGCTTGCCTAGTGTGTGCAAGGACCTGGGTTCTATTTTAGTACAAAAAAATAAAAAATAGACAAAGTGAATATTAATGTAAGTGGTTAAATGCTATATACATCTTGAAAATTCAGATGTCTTGCAATTATGGCTTTTATTTATTCATTTGAGTTGTGCATGAATTAGAAACTTTGTTAGTGGCAGGTCTAACAAAAAGGAAAAAATTCAGTCAATGGTATTGTGCCTTTAGGGAAAATGTTACTAAAGCATGATAATTTTTAACTGAAAATTAACTATTTCCCTGGAAGGATTTGGCTAATAAAATTCTTTAAAACCTTTTGCACCACACTACCAAGTACCCAATTGAGGTCTGTACTATATAATCTTTAGTAAACAGTTAATAGCCACTGAAGTAACTGACGGTATTTGAAATATAAGTTGTTTGTAAATTCAAACTCTCTCTCTATATATAAAATATATCATATAATGAATATATATTAGTTGTATTTTATACATACATACATACATACATATTAAAATCACAAATAATCTCAGCTCATCATTTTATATATATATATATATATAATGGTAATCTGAGGAAATGAAACTTTCTCCTTCAAACTCCAAATGTCTGAGAACCTATCCATAGTAGTAACTTGTTTAGGTTCTCTCTATGTTCAATATCAGTAAACATATATTACATACCATATACATAGTACCAGAAGTATTTCACTGACCTTGTCTTTCACATTACATAGCTTTTGGATAAAAGACAATTTAACATTTATTTTTTTTTGTAGCTTACTTTTAAAGGAAAATGTCAAGCATAATGAAAATAGAATAATGTGATGAACCCCCAGGTACCTATCATTTGGCCTCAGCTGTGATAAATTATTGACTAATCCTGTTTCATATTTTTGTCTACTCTCTCTCTATTCCTTTACTACACCAAATAAATCCCAGATAACATAGCTTTCTATTAACTAAGGCTTTTGGGTACATACCTCTAGAAGGTATCTACTTTTGAAAAACATCACCACTGTGGTGAATTGTAGATGGCATCCCATTGACACACTCCTGTCACTGGGAAGTGAAGTCTAATTCCCTTCACCTTGAATCTCAGCTCACCATAGAAAATTGCTTGATTAGTACAATGTGACAGAGTTGTATCATCCTGGCTCTTCAAAGTTAGGTCTTAAGAGACTCTAAGACCTTCCCCTGGGCCTCTAAGCCACCAAGAAGAGAGTCTTGGGCTGAGGCATTTTTACACAATTTGATTCCATACTTTTACCTGTTTCTCCCACCCTTCTCCCAGTAGGCAGGAGCCTTTTGCCTTTTGTTTCAAGGATCCTCAGCAACATGATAATTTTCAGTCTGCATTGCATTCATCCACCCATAATCCAGTGTTCTTTCATAGGAAAATTGGAATACCAAGGAGCTATTCTCTTTTACCTCTTGTGGGTATTGTCACAGTGAGTTTCAGTTTGCTTGTTAACCTAATTAACTACCTCAACACTAGTGGCTCAAAAGGATGATATTGCAATGTTTCACAGAAAGAAAAATTATACCAGAAGAGGTGAAGAACTGGGTCAGTAACAAAGTCTATCAGAGTGAAAAACCATGATTGGTCTTCCTCTGTTAATTAGCTAGAATACTTCTATAAAAAGAAGCTAACCAGTTTTTTTTTTTTTTTTTTAAAACAGCTGAAACTTAGAATTTTAGAAAATTCACAAATTACTTTTAAAGAGTTAAAAAATTATTTATGGACTTCATATATATTTGATATATTTAAGTCCATTGTAATTACTATTCTGATTATTGCTTGAATATTTACTATTCTGATTATTGACCCATCTATTGATAGTGTGAGTTCATGAAATTGCTCCTGAATTATTTTGATATGACCAGTCATCTTGGAAGTCTTGCTTGTTTCTGGGAGGAAGGGTAGGATGTTTTAGGCTTGAGATTGAGCATTCAGCACTTAATTTTATGTTATAGAAAAATCCAACAGTAGAGGAACAATTTATTTTTTAATATACCTAGAGAGAGTTTACTTTCAGTTGTTGAAAGATTTATGTTTTTACCAGGAAAAATGTGCTCTAAAAAATTCTAATAACTAGTGGACACAATTGTGCACACCTATAATCCCAGGTGAAGTAGGAAGACTGTATGTTTGAAGCCAACCTCAGCAATTTAGTGTGACCCTGTCTCAAAATAAAATTTTAAGAGAGTTGGGGATGTAGCTCAGTAGTAGAGTGCCTGAGTTCAGTCCTAAGTACTATGGGGGAAAAAATCAACTAATTTAGTATGGTGGTATAATTGTTTTCTTTCTTTTCTTTCCCTCCATCCCTCCCTGCTCCCCCCACCCCCCTCGCCCGCCTTTCTTTCTTTCTCTTTCCTGTACTGGGGATAGAACTTAGGGCCTCTTGGATACTAAGCAAGTGCTCTATCTCTGAGCAACATTTCCAGCACCGTCCCAGACCCCCTGGCTCTGTTTTAAACAAGAGTTTTACTAAGTTGCTGGGGGGCCTCAAACTTGTGATCCTCCTGGCTCAGCCTCCCTAGTAACTGGGATTCCAGGTGTGTACCTCTGTGGCCATCTGATGTTTTCATGTATTTAAGAAGGAAACCCAAGCCATATTTGATGAGGGCTGTCTTCAGAGACAGAAGATCACTGTCACATTTCATGTCGGCCTTTGTTCCTCTCTACTCTTGAAACAGGGATGTTCTGAGTGAAATCTTGCTCAATACCAAGGTCTAGACTTCATCTTTGGCTTTTTCAAGACCTTTGTGATAATAGCTACATCTGTCCTGTATTCAAGAGTACTTAATTCATTACTAAACTCAATTCAATAAGTACTAGTTGAATTTTAGCATTGAAAAAAAGCAACTAGTTAGACTTCATATGAAATATAGAAGAAACAAATGAGAAAAATAAAACGTACTACTTTGAAGAGATAAATAAATTCAGAAGCAATTCAATTATGTCACAGAATAATATGTGTTCAAACAAGTAGTAAGTGATACTATTTAGTACTTAAATTGCTGTAGGATTTCAGAGGAGAAAAAGAGAGAGAAATGAATTAGCTTAGATAGCGTGGTCAGAGGTAGATTTAGGGAGGAGCTATGTCTTGATCCAAATGCTGAAGAATGGGTTTCATCTCCGTGAGAACAAGAAACACATAAACATCCATAAAGGAGGTGGTAAAATGATATGGAGTCTAGTAGGAAAGCTAGACACCTTGGAATAGATGCCATCCACTTCTGGTTGGGAAGTTGGGCAGATACCTGTGGAACACATGGGCTGGAATCAGTTTCTTGGCAAGTTTAAATATTAATCTGAAGAGATTAGATTTCAGGACAGCATCTGTGCCCTTCATCTCAGCTGCCAAGGTCTTAACCAGTAGCTAGCATATTTATTTCTAGAAAAAATCCAGAAGTATAATTAAAGTTGGAAAAGAACTATTCGAGTTTGGTGTGATAAATGCAAGATATGCAGAATAGGAATTTAAATGAATGGCAAGAAAAAGGAAGTAGCAAATTCATAGAGGAGACTCGTTTGTTCATTGAACAAATATTTATTTAGTGCCTCTATGTGTAAGGCACGTGGTAAGCACTGAGGATAGAGAACAACACTCTTCCTTAAGAACCTATTAGTGGTCTGAATAATTGAAGAAGAATCAATACCTTGAAGTAGATGGTTTAATAATTTAGTCCTTAAGAGTAGAATTTCAGCCAGGCGTGATGGCACATGCCTGTAATCCCAGTAGCTAGGGAGGCTGAGACAGGAGGATGGGGAGTCCAAAGCCAGCCTCAGCAACATCAAGGCACTGAGCAACTCAGTGAAACCCTGTCTCTAAATAAAATACAAAATAGGGCTGAGGATGTGGTTCAGTGGTTGAGTGCCCCTGAGCTCAATCCCCAATACCTCCCCCCAGCAAAAAAAAAAAAAAAAAAAAATGTAGAGTTTCAGATGAGGCCATAGTTCAGGAGAAAAGGAGAAGATATTTTTTGTCACAGTTGGTTTTCCTATCATCATAGATAATTCTATGTGTACTAACATGTAAAGCCAAAGCCAAAAAGTGAATGGATCCCCTTCAAAATCTGTCTCCCTCTCTCCTATCTCTCTGTCTCTGTCTCTACTCTCCTCATATTTATGGTCTTTAAAAGATTGTAGAAGGACAAGAAAGAAGTGACAGCCAAAATTCTGGAAAGTTGAGAATGTTAGCACCAACATATTAATTGTAGGCTAGCTTTGTGGAGCAGGGGTCTTCTTAAGATATATTGTCAGATAGCATGTGTCACACATTTGATTCGTCTTTAAATGTGATTCAGGTTCCACAAACACACAACACACAACAAATGTATGTGATGGGAAGGTAAGGGCAATGATTTTAGATTGAGTAGCTTGGGGAAAACCTCTCTGAGGAAATAATGTTGACATGCATCAGAAATAGTGTAGGGAAAAGAATGGCAAATGCAAAGGACCTATGACAGGAAAGGCTAGAATGATGGAGCAAAAGCAAGAAGGTAGTGTGGCTGAAATGAAAAGTCAGTAGTGTGATACCTCCAGCTTTGTTGGTTTCACTCAAGTTTGCTTTGGCTACCTGGGGTCTTCTGTAGTTTCATACAAATTTTAAAATTGTTTTTTAAATTTCTGTGAGAAATGACCTTGGCATTTTGACAGGTGTTTCATTGAATCTGTATATTGTTTTAGTTATTGTGGATGTTTTAACAATATTAATTCTTCCATTCCATGAACATGGGATGTCTTTCCATTTATTTGTGTTTTTCTCATTTTTTTTTTTTTATAGATGTTTCATTGTTTTCAGTGTACAGGTCTTTTTCAGTGTCTATAGTATTTTTTTTTTTTTTGTTGTTGTTGTTGTTTTGGTTTTGGTACCAGGGATTGAACCTAGGGGCTCTTTACCACTGAGCCATATCCCTAGCATTTTTTAATATTTTATTTTGAGACAGGGTCTTGCTAAGTTGCTTAGGGCCTTGCTAAATTGCTGAGGCTGGCTTTGAGCTTGTGGTCCTCCTGCCTCAGCCTCCTGAGCCACTGGAATTATAGGCATGCACCACCATGCCCAGCTATAGTATTCTTTAAAGCATTTTCCTTCAGACCCATTGCCTTGCTTTTACTTGTCATTTTGTGACATATTTCAAGCTCCTCATCTCTTCCTATCTCTGTGCCTTTATGAGCTTCTATGTTAAGATAGAAGTCTTATGTTAAGATACAGGTCTTTCATCCCTTATTTAAGTCACTAAGCATCAATTATTTAGCACATGTTATGTGGTTAACATTATATTAAGCTAGAGGAAGACAAAAAGAAGTAGATATGAAATTTCCTACTGTATCATCTCTTAAAAACAATATTTCCATTTATGAAATTACTAGGTTATAGCTCCAGGGTAAACATAGACAAATGTGAAATCAGATGTAAATGCTCAAAGAATTGAGAGAGGGAAAGGATGGAAGGAAGGAAGGAAGAAAGGCAGGCAGACAGGCAGATACTGTAGGGTCACAATTAGCCTCTGGCTCTGTGTTGAGCATAGAGTTACTCTTCTTTACTAGAACTTTTGGTGTAACCTGGTCACCAAAAGTTTTTAAAATTCCCCATATAATTCTATGGTGGCCCTTAGATTGAGAATCATTGTACTAAAACCTGAGAAACATTACTGCAAGCAAAACCAGATGCTCATTTTTTTTTTTCATTTTTCTGACATTGGCTAACCTGTTTCGGTTTGTAATTTTGATATGTTTATATTAACCTCAAGCATTTAACTTTAAATGAGAGTCCCTAGTAAGTGAATTCCTCCAGAGAGGATTTAGTTTATTGTTCAGTAAATCTGTGAATACTGTAATTCCAGTCATGGACCAAGGTATCTCAGCCTTGGCCCTATTGATAGTGGATAATGCTTTGTTGTGGAAACTGTCTTATGTATTGTAGGATGTTTGCATCCTCCACTCCTCACTACTGCTAGATGTTAGTAGCACCTTCCTTTCTTGTTATGGCAATCAAATGTCTCCAGATATAGCTAAATGTCCTCTGAGAACTACCACATTAGTCTGAGCTCCTTGGAGACAAAGGTGATTTCTGATTTACTTATTGTATGTCACGCACTGTATCTGGCACACAGTAGGTACTTGATAAAGAACTAATGAATCAAAACATGAAATTTCTAACTTGCTTACTATGCCTACTGTATTTTCAGTGATTTGTATCCACTAGAAATTGTCCCAGGGATTGAATGAAGATGGGTTGGATTGGCCCATGTAATATTTATAATGAAACTGCATTTCAGTTAAAGTTCAAAGACCCAGTTGACCAATTATAAAGCATAGATATATCAGTATGCCATGCAACTAGCTTTAGAGAGTTTATTCTTTCCATTTAAGGAAAAAGATAATTGACAGTTGTAAGTCTGGCAGGGCAGGTGGTGGGATGACAACAACTGATATCCTATAAGTGAAAACTCATGTGGATATTCAAAGGAGCTGGCCTTAGTGCCACTGGTGGAGTGATTGTCTTGCTCTGTGAAGAATGTTGAGGGTTCAGTCATACTAAACTATCAGAGACCCTGTCTGAGCTACAATTAATTCACAATATGAAAAATAATATTTTAATTGGTTTATTTTTGTCAGACAAGGGAGTTGTGAAACTTTTTTTCCTAAAATTACAAATTTTAGGAAAAAATTAAAAATTCTATCTTGACATGGTGTGGGATGTTATCATGGGATAGGCCCTTGTGGGAGTGGGGCAGGAGTAGCAAGGGACACATGGGAACTTTGGTCTTTCACTTGGGTTTTGTTATGATTTAAATTTGGTATCCTCCAAAAGCTCAAGTGTGAGAAAATGCAAGAAGGTTTGGAGGAGAAATAATTGGGTTATAGCTTTAGCCTAATTAGTGAGTTAATCCCTGATGGGATTAACTGAAGTGGTAGGGTGTGGCTAGAGGAAGTGGAAATTGGGGCGTGGTTTGGGTATATATTTATACCTGGCAAGAGGAGTCTCTCTCTGCTTCTTGATCACCATGATGTGGGCTGCTTCCCTCTGCCACCCTCTCCCATGATAATGTTCAGCCTCACCTTGAGCCCTGAGGAATGGATCCAGTCTTCTATGGAATAAGTCCTCTGAAACTGTGAGCCCTCAAATAAACTTTTCCTCCTCAATAGTTGTTCTGGCCAGATCCTTTAGTCCCAACAGCGAGAAAGCTGACTAAAACATGTTTGCTATGAACCTAAAACTGCTCTAAAAATAAAATATTTGAAAAAATATTATCTTAACATTTGCTAAATATTAATGCTAAGTTTGGTGGATTCTAAACGTAGTTTTCCAGTTTTTCTATTTCATATGTCCTTCTCTTATAGTTAGTGACCTCAAAAATTATATTAATTCAGTGATAGCAGCTGCTCCAAGAATATACTAATGAGGCAAATTTCTGGTAGGAGGAGAAGTTGAAGTTAAAGTCATTCTAAAATGCGGACTCTCTGAGAGATTTTCGTTGCCTGGTCTTCTGACCACTCACAGATTTCTAATTTTGAAAGTACTTATTTTATTTTATTATTATTATTTTAAATATACATGACAGTAGAGAGTATTTTGACATACTATACACAAATGGAGTATAACTTATTCTAATTAGGATCCCATTCTTGTGGTTCTACATGATACGGAGTTTCACTTCACTGGTGGTATATTCATATAGGAACATAGGAAAGATATGTCCAACTTATGCTGTCTGTCCTATTCCCATCCTTCTCCCATCCCTTCATTCCCCTTTGTCTAGTCTAGTGAACTTCTATTCTTCCCTCCCTCCCTTATTTTGTGTTAGCATCTTCATATTAGAGAGAAGATTTGACCTTTGGTTTTGGGGATTGGCTTATTTCACTTAGCATGATAGGATCCAGAGCCATCCATTTATCAGCAAAAGTCATAAAATCATTCCTTTTTATGGCAGAGTAATATTCCATTGTGTATATATGCCACATTTTCTTTATCCATTCATCTGTTGAAGGGCACCTAGTTTGGTTCCATAGCTTAGCTGTTATGAACTGAGCTGCTATAAACATTGATGTGGCTATTTCACTATATTATACTGGTTTTAAGTCTTTTGGGCATATGCTGAGGAGGGGGATAACATTTGGGTCAAATGGTGTTTCCATTCCAAGTTTTCTGAGCAATCTCCATACTGCTTTCCAGAGTTGTTGCACCAATTTGCAGTCCCACTAGCAATGTATGAGTGTACCTTTCCCCCTACATCCTTATCAATACTTATTGTTGCTTGCATTCTTGATAATTGTCATTTGGACTGGAGCAAGATGGAACATTTTTTTTTTAATGTATTTGTTGACCATTCTTATTTCTCCTTCTGTGAAATGCCTGTTCAGTTCTTTGCCCATTTATTTATGGGGTTATTTTTTTTGTGTATGTGTGTTAATTTTTTTGATATATATATATCCTAGAGATTAATGCTCTATCTGAGGTGCAGTTCTCACTGATTTTCTCCCATTCTGTAGGCTCTCTCTTCATGCTCTTGATTGTTTCCTTTGCTGTGAAGAAGACTTTTAGTTAGATACCATTGATTCTTGATTTTTATTTCTTGTGCTTTGGAAGTTGGTGCCTAAGCTGACATAATGGAAAGTTGGGCCTACAATTTCTTCTAGTAGTCACAGGGTCTTTTGTCTAATGCTTAGGTCCTTGATCCACTTTGAGTTGAGTTTTGTGCAGGGTGAGGGATAGAGGTTCAATTTCATTCTGCTATATATGGATTTGCAGTTTTCCCAGCACCATTTGTTGAAGAGGCTATCTTTGCTCCAATGTATGTTTATGGCACCTTTGTCTAGAATGAGAGAACTGTATTTATGTGGGTTTGTCTCTGTGCCTTTTATTCTGTACCATTGGTCTTCATGTCTGTTTTGGTGCCAATACCATGCTGGTTTTGTTATTATAGCTCTGTAGTATAATTTTATATCTTAATTGAATTCAAATACCTTGAAAGCACAATAAAGAGCACTTTAGATGGAAAAGCAATACCTAGGTCTTTTAGATTTTGCAACATTTACTTTTTAAAATATAGCTTGGGCTGGAGTTGTGGCTCAGTGGTAGGGTGCCTGCCTAGCATGCGTGAAACACTGGGTTTGATTCTCAGCACCACATATAAGCAATTAAATAAATAAAGGTCCATCAATAACTAATAAAAAACTTATAGCTTATCCATATAATAATATCCACATATACAATAGCTAACTGTTTTAAAAAGAAAAAGGAAAAGGAAACCCAGCGGTATAAAGGTATTCCTTAGGGGCAAGTTGAAGATATTTTCAACTCTCCTACCTTTTATAAGTCAAGGCAGTTTTTTGGTTGGCATATCCCATCATTATTTAGTTCTCAACTAATTTCATTTTGAGTGTGCAGCAGCCACTCTTATTCTATTATTCTCCTGCCTCCATCCTTGTATAGTTGACCACCTATTTTCTCTGTAATATTCTGTAATGGGTATTAAAGTGACACATACAGTAGAATTTGATGACACTGTTCTATACTTATTTTTTTGTTCCTATGTTTCTAGATCCTCAACAAGTTTTACTTACTCAATAAATATGTTCACATTACTGGTACTCTTTAAAGCAGTACAGATATGCAGATTGTCTGAGATGATAATTTAATAGTCTCCATGTTAATTCCACATTCTGTTCATTAGTTAATACCATTTTTAAAATCTATCTCAATCTGTCCACCTCTATAACTTCCTCTCAAGTCTAAGACACTGTGAATGAACTTGATTATTACCATGTCTTTTGATGAGTTTCAGGGGCAAAACCAGTTCCTTGAACTTTCCTGAAGGAACGCTCTCTCAACATTTTCAGATTTCTATGGTACTCTGACCACAGAAGCAAGCCCCCTTCAGCAAAATCACTTCCTAGGAAGCATTCTCACATGGTTTGGGTGAGGAAGAGAGGTGAGATGGTTTTTTTCTTGTACTTATCAACACTTTTGAGAGTAAAACAGGCAAATAAGTGGTCAGAAGTCTACATGGAGAACTGCAAGGTCAAGAAGTCTACCTTTTTCCTTAGAGTTCCTAGGATTATTTTGTTCAGTCTTTTATGAAGGTACTAATTTTACCAAAGGGGAGAGGGGCTTTTCCATAGCTCCAAACCATAAATCTGCCTCTACCTGACAATTGGTTTTCACAAGTCCACTGGGGCCTGGACAAATAGAATTTCTGTGACATGCACTACAAAGCAAGAACAGCTAATAGTAAGGGCAAAATTTAGGTGCCCTCCATCAGCCTGGATTTGATCAAGCTTTCAAGTAGGTACACATTCATAGTAGTAGTTATACCTTACTTTCACTGGTTATACTCCAACTGGCATGCACACATGATATTGGATCTTGTCCCTCAAAAAATTTCCTATCCTTCTTTAATTATTTCTGGAGTCCCTAGATACTCCTCAACTGTACTCACATACAAGCTTTCTCTCTTTTTAACAATTATTTCATTAACTTTTGTTCTTAAGTTTAAAATCACAAAACGTAAAATTAACCATTACATGATGGGCTCTTTGGTGACATTTAATACATTCATAATGTTGTGAAACTACCACTTCCATCTAATTCCAAAACATTTTAGTCACTTCCAAAAGGAAACCTCATCCCCACTAAGCAGTTGCCACCTCATCCCCTGCCCATGCTCCCTTTCTGCATTAACTGGAAGTCAATGACATCACTGAACATGGATGTTTATATGTTGTTTATATGGATTTATCTACCCTGGATATTTTATGTAAATAGAATTATAGAATATGTGACTTTTTTATGTCTGGCTTCAACTTAGCCTAATGTTTTTGAGATACACCCACATTGTAGTATATATCAGTACTTCATTTCTTTGTGTAATATTCTTGAATAATATTTCATTATATAT
Source organism: Marmota monax (assembly GCF_021218885.2). Lineage (NCBI taxonomy): Eukaryota > Metazoa > Chordata > Mammalia > Rodentia > Sciuridae > Marmota > Marmota monax. The sequence goes on from NW_026691933.1 coordinate 1,616,934, forward strand.
ACGTACCTCAATTTGTTGATTCGTTCATCGATTAGTGGACATTTGGGTTGCTTTCCTCCTCAATTTCTTACAGGATTTTCAAAGGAAGTACTCCTTTCCTTGTTACTAGTCTTCAGTATGAATCATTTTCCAACAAATCTCAATCTTCATGTACTGTCAGGTATCAGTTTGCCAACCATTCCCAGATAATTCTGAATGCCTTTTAGACTCAAGCTAGAATTCCATCCCTGTCGAGATGACAAAGTTCACAAGAAAGTCTAACAGATTCGCAAAGTGACACATCTTGATTTGAGATAACTGAACTATGGCTAATGCATGTGTATTTGTTTATGTATGCATACTGTTTGTGGTGAAAATATGTCCATAAATTTGACATATTTCTCTACAAAAGGTGGAGCCTAATCTCCCTCCTGTTGTATGTGGACTAAGTGACTTACTTCTTACAAATTTAATATGGAGAAAGTGATGGTGTGACTTCTGAGGCTAGATCATAAGGACACTGTGGTTTCCTCTGGGGAAAGTGATGGTGTGACTTCTGAGGCTAGGTTATAAGGACACTGTGGCTTCTTCTCGGCTCTCCCTCCTATAATTTTTGTCCTGGGAGAAGGAAGGCAGAAAGCTGCCATGTCATGAGGATACTCAAGAAGTCTGTGGAGGCCCTGATGGTGTAGCTCAGTGGTAGAACCCATCTTACCATATGGTTGATCTGAGCTTTTATCACTAGCACTAAAAACAAAACACAAAGAACAAAAACGTCCTGTAGAAAGGCCTACATGGAGAGCTGCTAAGGCCCTGAGGCCTCTTGCCAACAATCAGCAAGGAACTAGTCCTTCCGCTGATAGCCATGTGAGCATTCTCTTTGAATTGGATCCTAAAACATCAGTCAAGTCTTCAGATGACAGCAGCCCCAGTATTCTTTGACTGCAACCTCATAAAGAGACCTTGAGCAAGAACCACTACACTAAGCCCAAAATTCCTGACCCACATAAATTATGAAATAGTATTTTTTAAGCCATTATTTCAGAGCCCAATCTCTCTGCTATTGTATGTGGGCTAGACTTGGTGACTTACTTTTAATAAATACAATATGGGGAAAGTAATGGTGTGATTTCAGAGGCTAGGTCAAAAGAGACACTGTGATTTCCTTTTTGCTCTCCCTCTTATACTTCTTATTCTGGGAGAAGCCAGTAAGCTGCCATGTCATGACAATACTCAAGAAGACTGGAGAGGCTGGGGGTGTACCTCAGCAAACACATTCTCAGGATACACTTCAGAGAAAATTCCTCACAGAAATATAGAATCAGGGTGTTTTGTTTTGTTTTGTTTTGTTTTGCAGTGCTTGAGTGCTATACCACTGAGCTACATTCCAAGCCCTTTTAACTTATGTATTTGAGACAGGGTCTCATTAAGTTGCTGCAATCCTTCTGCCTCAGCCTGCCAAGTCTGGATTATAGGTATGCACCACCATACCTGGTTTAGTATATGTTCTTGAATGAACGGGACTTTGTAGGACACAAGCAGAAAATCATGTTTTTGTTTCCTAACTTTCCCCCTAAACACTTACTTGCCCTATTTGTTCTTTATAGTCCTGAGATGAAAGAGTAGGCCTGTTGCTTTGCTTTACTGGGTACTTTAAATATCAGAAAGTCCATTTTAGTCTTATGGTCTTACAACACTTCTTCCATTAAACTTCACCTCTCTGCCAGTTTAGGTCTTTTTCAGGCCTGAAAACCTGCGGTTGAACTTAGCTCACTTTCTTTCTTTATTTTTTTAAACTGGGGATTGAACCCAGAGGTGATTTGCTACTGAGCCACATCCCCAGTCATGTTTGTTTTGAAACATACCTTCACTAAGTTTCTGAGGGTCTCACTAAACTGCTGAGGCTGACCATGAATTTGAGATTTTCCTACTTCAGCCTCCCAAGTTGCTTGGATAATAAACACATGTGGCTTCATTTCTTTATTCCTAGTCTTCTTCTATTTCCTTTCCCCCATTCACTAGGCTATGTCTGCTACTTCCATGGGTAGGAAACAAAGTAGAGGAAGGAAGCCACGTAAGAAGGAGAAAAGTATTACTTGATGGACTGGTCTGATTGTGATCTGGCTTTTGTGCCTTCTGGGAATGGTACAGTTGTATGCCAGAATCTTCCTGTACTGACTCACAAACACTGGTTGTTAAATTTATCAGGAATTTTACAAGGTGGTGGTTAAATCACTAAAAATTAAATTACATGTAAACTTATAATTAGATAAATATATTAAACACAAAGGTAGTAAGTACTTATTACCTCCCAGTTATTTAACTATTGTATACTTTACCATTATCTGTATTCTTGCGCTTACTTATATTTTTTATGTATGCATGATAGAAATACTCTATTATGGTGTCCTACTGTACAACTTTTTTCCAACTCCATGTTCAGTGATGTCATATTGGTAATTTGGAGTAGGCCTTGGTGGGAGTTGGGAACCATGAAATCACACCACAGAAATCAGACATACTAAAAATTTGGGCTTTTTACCTGGAGATCTGGTTCTTAAAACCTTTACCAGAATACTGAATAACAACCTATGTTCTCATGAATGCTTCTGCTGAGAGATATGTTATATTCCAATGCAGACCTATTTCTGCTAGGAAATGTAGGTCTTGTTTCCCTGACCACTTACAAATTTTTCAAGTAGTTCTCTATTAGAAGTATTATATCTCTGTAGGCATCCCTTACTGAATAAAATCCATGTGAAGAAATCCAATATGGCTTCTTTCCATGGGATCTCTTTCTGTCCTATAAGAAAGTCATCTTGATTTGTTCTGCTTGAAGTATACAGATCATTCCCATCAGTGTTCCCTTTCCTTATTTTGCTGTCAAAGCAGCAAGCTTCCTATAGGCTCCCAGATCCTGTCACACTCAGACTCAGCTATTAGATTTGCTTTTTGTTTATTCAGGCATGTCTATTGGTTGTAAGGATTTTAAACTATATTCAGAATTTTGAGGCTTTTCTCAATAAAAGGTGGAGCCTAATCTCTCTGCTATTGTATGTGGGCTAGACTTGGCGACTTACTTTTAATAAATACAATATGGGGAAAGTGATGGTGTGATTTCTGAGGCTAGGTCAAAAGAGACACTGTGATTTCCTTTTTGCTCTCCCTCTTATACTTCTTATTCTGGGAGAAGCCAGCAAGCTGCCATGTTATGACAATACTGAAGAAGACTGTGGAGGGACTGGGGATGTACCTCAGCAAGCACATACTCAGCATACACTTCAGAGAATATAAGCCAATATCTTTGAATGTTCTTTTGAGGTGGCTATTCAGGTCACCAGATGACTGTTTTAAAAAAATCCTCTCTTCCATCTTTTCAAATCCCTTTATAGATTCCTAGTTTACATATACAGCCTGGACATGAATGTTGTCCTGATGATAACACTGGGTTGAAACACCCCCTTTATAAATCTCACCTGGATTTCATAACACCCCACCTTAGACCATGACTATCTTTGCCATCTATTGTTTTTTTCTTTGTTTTGGGGGTGGGGGAGGTCTGCTCAAATGAGGAGACAACAGGAATAGTCACATACAACAACTTGCTACATATATGGCTGGTTACTTTTGTTTAGATGTTCTTTTTTGAGAAGCAAATCTAGGCTGTACATTTGTCACATGGGGTTGGGAAGGGTTCCAGGGACTATCCAGCTCAGGCCAGGTTTTTCACTTAGCAACTAGAAGAAGATAAGAGCTCAGGTGTTGATTGATGCAAATGAGAAAAGAGAGACAAGGTTGTCCTGGGCAAGCATTATCAGATATCAGGAGCAGAGTACATGGGAGGTAAGTGAACAAGTTAGAAGCTGAGGAGGAATAGAACATGCTGGGAAATAGGTGTGGCTGTAAATGCGCTCCTTAGTACTGTGTTCTTCTTTGCTCACATAGGCCTCTCAGCTGAAGAGAACTTGGTCAGCTGTTTTAAGGCAAAAGGTAGACACGGGGCAATGCTATTTTAAATTGTTCAGGAGTCAATCATATGTGCTTTTTACTTTCTTACCCAATTTCTTACCACTATGCCTTCAATATTAAGATATAAAAGAACGTGATTCTCCAGTGACCATTTTCAAAACATCTACCAATTTGGTGTCCTGAATGATACAGAGTGCTAAGAGGATACTATGAAAGGCATTTAGATCCAGTATCTCCTAGCTTAGCAAATACTTGGCCTAATTACATGATCTGTTTTATCTATAACACAATTTGAGGGCAGGCCCCATGGGTACTCCTACAACACTACACTGGTAGACATTGGGCAGATAACTAATAATATCTGGTTTACTTTATTTCTCTTTAGCTGGGGGTATAGGTTAGTAGTAGAGCATTTGTCCAAAAGTGTTTCTCTTACCTAAAATCCCTCAGCTTTCTGACTGCAATATGAATTAGAAGTCTGAACTCTCTTGCTTAGTTTCCATTTCTCTAAAACTCACCTAACCTGTCTTATTTCTCATTACTTCACTACATACATAACTGTTCTCTGTCAAACCAGTTTTATAACCTGTCTCTGGATACACCTTTTTCTCTTGGTCACACTTTTTTTTTTTTTTTTAAACCAAGAAAAAAAAATTTCCTCTCCTGTATTTAAATCAAGGTCAGATTCAACTTCTTTCTGAAATCTTTCCTGTCTATACCTACAGAAAGACATTATGTCCTCAGAACTCTGGTTCATGCACTCAAAACATGACAATGAGTCAACAGGGGAATCAATGCCTATTCTATGGAACTTTTATTTAAATATCTGCTGCTATCTTGCCCTTCCAACTTGCCCTCTAAATCTATAGAGTTTAATTGCATATTATAACACTAAACTTAACCTTAGATATCTCAGAACCTCCCAAGTTTATGATTTGTACCATAGCATATGATTTACTCCATAAAATGAAGTTTCAAATTTAAAAGAAATCTTTTACACATGTATTTTTTAAAATTGTGAACCTCAATCCATTTAACCATGTCTTAGAAGCAAATCAAGTCAACAAATATTTATTAAACCAACTATGTTTCCAGCATTCGGGTAGGTGTTGTAGAGAATATGACATATGTTTTACTCTTGCAAGAGACCAAATATGCAAACAATGGATCAAGCACATATAAAAATAGAACTCTGACCTACGACCTGTGCACTAACCAGTTCATTTATAACCTATTATAAATGAACAGGACTTGGTACCTGAATCTTTTTCTTTAGTCCACTATAGTTTTTACATTGCTCTGCTTGCCTTTGAATTACTACCAAACACAAGTGATGGTGGATGTCTGTATTGGCAAACTGCAGATCCAAGTCATCCTTTGGTATCCCTAGAATTGGTCTGAAGAACCCCTGGATTCCAAATTTTAAGGATGCTCAAGACCCCATATATAAAATGGTGCAGTACTTGCATAAAACCTACATATGTCCTCCCATATACTTGAAATAACTGCTAGATTATTTATAATACCTAATACAAATTAAATGCTATGTAAGTAGTTATGTTTATTCAGGGAATAATGACAAGAAAAAGTCTTTATGTGTTCAGTACAGATGTGACTTTTTTCTTGATACTTTCCATCTATGGTTGGTTGAATCCATGAACATGGAACCCACAAATACAGACTGATTGTACATATTCTTTGCTTATTCTCATTTGGATGTTCATTTATTTCCATACTTGGAATTCACATAATTATTATAGTTGGTTCCAACTATTAACTTAAGAGACTCCAAAGATTCAGGATGTAGTCATTTGCAATTTTACAAGGGCTTGAATTTAAATCGTCGTCTTATTTAAGAGTGGTATACTAGTTAATGACTAACCTGTATACACACACATATTGATTTTTCTATTCATATTGTGGCATATGTACTTTACTAGGGAAGCTACATTCTCTAGACTGCATTTCAGGTTGTTGTTTTTAATGTGTCAGATTTATAATATGATGAATTTTAAGAGACAATAGGGATTTCAAAAGGACCTGAGGAATGATTAACTTTGAAGAGTAAAAAGAAAATTAATCAAAATAAAAGATAAAGTCTATGAGAATAGTAAAACTGCTACCAATCTAAAAGAAATGGAGATTTGGGAAAGGAATTAGATACAATGAAAAGGGCAAGAGACAATAGGATGTTCAAGTTCAAAAAATATTGACTGCCAATTCTGTAAAAGACAGTTATAGATGCTGTGTATATACACACATATATGCATATGTACCTATACATATACATATGTATAGGTACATACACACATATACAGTGGAGAATAAAAGTCCTTACTCTTGTAGAACCCAGTTCAATACTAGCCTGGGAAACTAGCCAGACAGTAGAGTGCTTGTCTAGCATGTTCAAGAACCTGAATTGGATCCCCAGTTCTTGAGGGGTGAGGGGTGGGGAGAGTTGACTTTATCAGATCAGACAGCAATTTCAAGAACAAAATTTGAGGTAACTGAGGACTTAGCCTTTGTGAGAGAAATGAGAAAAATGTCATGTTGGTACCACAACACAGAAACCATACCAGAGCCTATTTTAATAGAATACATCCATGGAACTTCCTTCACGGAACCCAAGGAAAAAACATTAATACAAGAATTAAAATAAGTTTTGAAACTACTTGAAATCAGTCTGCCTAGAAATATTTTATCCAACATACAAATATTGGCATCACTGACCTTTAGCAGATACTTTGGAAATACATGGCAATAATGGTAACTTACACACAAAATACTATTGCTTGCATTATTTGAAGTAAGAGGACCATATTTATAGAAGGAGACAATGAGGCACAATAGAATGTTGATAATCTTCAAGATTACATAACAACCTGTGGTCATATTAAGAATTAGAACCCAGTTTTTAGGACTCTTAGATCCTGAGAGATATTCCTAACACTATTTTTTTTTCAGACTATACATCATACATGTAGCATAAAAAATTCTTATGCATATTATGAGCCTGATATCCTAAAGAATGTTAAGAAAAATAATCTAATTTTGGAATACTTTGATTAATGCCTGCAAACAAATTTTCCCAATAATTTCAAGTAGATGGTTATAGTTTTTCTACTCTGCAAAATAAATTTCTGAATGATTTATTAGAGGTGCTTCATGCTTATAATTAGAAACTGATTAAACCAACACAAAACTTCATTGATATTGTCACTAGAGCATGCATATAATTATACATACCAGAGTATGCTACATACATAGAGTATGTATATAATTTCATACACGAACAATAAAATTTATTTACTCTGCATTATCTGATTAAAATGTTAAAAATGCACTTGTAGTCGACAATTTCAGTTAAATTACAGAACCCTTAAGTCTCGTTTTTGTTTTCTAAATACAAATCAGGATGCTGGCCAAGCCTCCTTTCTTACTGGATATTTAAGGTATTTAAAAAAATTTAAATAAGACTAACATTTGTGAAGTTCTTTATGCATCATGAGGTTAATCCTTTACGTTTGTAAACACGTGTGATATTGTGCACGGTCCCGGAGCGCGCGCGCACACACACTCTCTCTTCTCTCTCGTTTTTAGATAAGGGCCAGGATAATAAGGAGCTTGCCCAAGGGCACACCTTGAAACTCCAGGAGTTAGGATCTAGTTCACATACGAAAGGCTCCAAGAATCCAAAGTAACCCCAAGCCAACTTTGCTTGTCTTCTCCTGAAAGGATATTTTAAGTTTCCTGCCCTCTTAAGAAAAGGAGCTGCCAGGGTGGGCTTAAACCCTCAGTCATTTCCTAAACCCTTCGCACTTCCCCAGCCACCGGCCCCGGCTCCCACCTTCTACCCTCCTATCTCCTCCCTTCACTGGCGCGCCTTCTTGCTGGGTTCCCTATTGCTGGCAGAACTCCACACCCCGCCGCCAAGTCACCGTGGAGACGCGCCCCGCCGTGGTCCGTCGTCGCACCGACGTGACGTAACCTGTGCGCCGCGGCCATCGCCGGGGGCGGGGCCGCTGGGCTGGCCGGCCGGGGGCGGGGCCGGGGCCAGGCCAAGCTCCGGGCCTCCGCAGCCATCGCTGCGCAACCTACGCTGTACCTTAGCTTTCCTCACTCCCCGTCCCGCTTGGGCCGAGTGGAGTTGAGTGGCCTCAACGGCCTCGCCCTGAGGGGCACGGCTGCTTCAGAGGCTCTGCCTCCTGCGCGGCGCGATGTCTGGCGCCGAGTCGACCCTCTGAGTCTGAGGCCGCGGCCGTGGCGCTAGGCGGCGGCAGGGCCGGGCCGGGTCCGCTCATGGTGCCGCCAGGACGCCATCGCGGGGCAGGAAGGCCAGGTAAGCAGGCAGGGAAAGGCCCGAAGTCACCTGGGGCCAATGCCGGAACCAAGTGCTCTCGAACTGCCCCGCCTCCGGGCCGCAGTGGCAGCGGTCTCTGGGGACGGGGAACGCCGGAGGCTGATGGGCGTCCGAGCAGGGTCTAGACTGGCAATAGGGGAAGCTGCTGGTGATCGTTGCCTCAGATTGACCACGCTCCCTGAGGAGGCGTCACCTGCTACCCACCAACTCCGAAAGAGGAGGATTCCTTTTAACAGCTGTTTCTCCACCCTCCTCGTAAATCGCTGTGGCGATCCGAAATAACTAGATGTAGTGACAGGGTAGGTGGGGGACCATGGGGTTCCTTTTCCTTTACCATGGGCGCTGAGCGGAAAGGTTCCTGCAAGACCCACAGCAAATCACTTCCTCTTAAGTAACCACATTTCGCTGGAGATCAGGGACAGAAGAAACACTTAGGTAAGGGTACGTGTCTACACACTGTCCCTGGGGTAGATTCCTCTGGAGGGAGAAGCCAGTGGGAGTTCTGTTATCTGCGAAACTCTCAGAAGCTATTTTTCAGTAGTTAACTATTCTTAAATATTTCTTTCCCACTATGTCATACACTAATCTGAGTATTAATTTGAACCGTAAAATGGATTACATGAAAGTCTAGAGAAAAGTATCGTTTGTATTTAACACATTTTTAGTATTTTTCTTTCCTTTTCTTTCAATTTGAAGGTGAGTAAAAAGGTGATGATTCTTGAGTTGTCAGTGTTTTCACAAGCAATTTGTGGTTTTTAGGTGCCCTGAGTTCTTCACCTCCTTTTAGACTGAGAGCTGCCAAGTTTTCAGGCTTTGCTTTTGAGAATCTAAGAGAGGCCATTAAAACCAGGTAAATTCTACACTTTTTGTATGCTGTATCACTTTCATACTGAACATTAGTTAACAAGTGTTAGATGTTTCTATTACGTTCCTTTTCTCATTTTTTTAATATGGTTTCTTTTGGAAGTCATTTTTTTTCTTCTTTTTTTGGAAGTCATTTCTAATTAGATGTATATTTTCAAAAAACAGATTGCAAATGGTGTGTGTATTTATCATGAACCGAATGAATTCCCAGAACAGTGGCTTTACTCAGAGAAGGCGAATGGCTCTTGGGATTGTTATTCTCCTTCTTGTTGATGTGATATGGGTTGCTTCCTCGGAACTTACTTCGGTATGTACCTTTTCTCTAGGAATGATGTTATAGTAAAAGTGTTAATGTTAAAAAAAAAAAAAAAGTATTTCTAGGCATTACTAGTTCATGCTTATTAAAACAGTATTTTAAATATCAAATTATTATGTTTTCTTTAATACTGGATTAGTGTCATTTCAAGTTATAACTGAAATCGTGTTCTTTGTTGTCTTACATAGTTTTCTAGTGTATTGTAGGGAGGGTTACATAAAAGGAGAGAATATATATATATTTTAATATATGCAGGTGATTTTGTTGTTTTTTTTTCCTTCCAAATTCAACTTCTTTCTCTATTAATATTATTTTGTAGTGACTAACTGTTCAGGATACAAAGCAATCTTTCAGCATTTAATAGAAAGTAAGACCACTTTTAGGCTGGGGTGTAACTCAGTGGTAGAGCACTTGCTTAGCATGTTTGGGGCCCTGGATTCAATTCCTACCATCACAATTGCATGTGCGTGCATGCACGCTTGCCTGTGGGCACACACACACACACACACACACATATAATTTTGGACAAATGAATAAAAGTGATCAGACTTTTCATGTACAGGTCACTTATGCACATGCCTGGGTACATTTACATTAACATATTTGCTGATACATACATTATATGAAGTAGTAGTATTCAATGATTACCTTCAGTTAAATTTTGTGTTTATTGATGGCCTGTTGTTGGTCGTAATGTATTGTGAGTTCACAGCTAGTTTTTCTTTTTACTTGTAAACATAATTCTGTCTGGTTAATAATCCCTATAAAAAAGACTGCAACTTTTTATTTTTAGAATAAACTCCATTTCAACTCACATCAAGTATAAAAGAGGAAATGAGTGTTTATAAAATGAATTTAAATGTCAAAAGGGGCACATCTTCTCACATCATAACTAAAGGTGAATAGTTGACCCTGGCATTCTATCCTGTGAATAAATAATTTTTAGCCTTTCTGGAATCAGGCTTAGGAATACAACAGGCCATTTGTTTTTCACTTTAAAACTTTTCTGTAATCTTCTTTTAGATTAACATTCTGTAATTTTACCTCAAAGAAATCTAATGTTGACAGAGAATTAAACCTAGCTATTAAGTTTTATAGTTTCAAGTAAATTATTTTATTTAGGACAAAAGAGCACCAGTTTAGCAACTTGTATCTAAACAATGTTAGAAAACCCCAACCAACTTGTTTTGGTATTAATTTCACAATGTATGCATGTATCAAAACACCATATTGTACACAGTAAATATAATTATTTTTTCATTCAACACCTCTAGCAATCAGGGAAATGAAAATGAAAACTACACTAAGATTTTAACTCACTCTAGTCAGAATGGCAATGATCAAGAATACACATAACAATAAATGTTGGTGAGGTTGAGGGGGGGGAAGTTACACTTGTACATTGTTGGTGGGACTGCAGCTAGCACAACTACTCTGGAAAGCAGCATGGAGATTCCTCAAAAAACTAGGGATGGAACCACCATATGACCCAGCTATCCTACTCCTTGCTATTTTCCCCAAAGATCTAAAATTGGCATACGATAGCCATACACCATATCAATGTTTATAGCAGCACAAGTCAAAATAGCTAAATTTTGGAATCAACCAGATGCCCGTCAGTAGATAAATGGATTAACAAATTGTGGCATATATATCAATGGAGTTCTACTTAGCCATAAAAAAGCATGAAATTATGGCATTTACCAATAAATGGATGGAAATGGAGAATATCATGTTAAGTGGAATTAGCTGAATTCAGAAACTCAAAGATCAAATGTTTTCTCTTATATGTGGAAGCTAGAGTAAAATAAAGGAGAGGGGGAGGGAAGGATAGGATAATATGAAGAACCAAATATAAATTAATAGTCAAATATAAATTAAAAGGCAAGTGAAAGAAAGCTAGTAGAGGAAGGAGAATGGGAGTGGGGAAGGAGGATTGGAAGAAAAAGGGGTGGGAAAAGGGAGGATTATGAACTGAAATAGATTTATTTCCATTTATGTATGAGTTTGTCGGGATGAATCCAACTACTATATATAACTGGAAAGCTCTAATAAAAACGAAAATATCATTACTTTTTGTCAATTATACCTCAATAAAGCCAGAACCCCCCCCCCTTTTTTTTAAAAAAAAAAAGCAAAAGATTTTATAAAGATTTTATAAAAGATTTTATAAATTTCTTATCCAAGAGCACATGCAATATATCTTAATTCTTCAACCAGATAAGCTTATCATACTTTTCAGATAAATTGTATATTTCAAAAAGAAAAACAGTCTTTTCATTATGGAAAAGTTCTAACTCGCAAAGTAGATAGAGTGGTATAAAAAATTTCTGTGTATCATTTACCTTCCGAAATTTTTCTGAGATTATCAATCCTGCTCAAAACTTTTCCTTGAGTACTTTTTTTTGTTGTTCTTTGTGGTATGCGGGATGGAACCCAGGAGTGCTAAGCTATACCCATAACTTTTTATTCATTTGAGAGAGGATCTTGCTAAGTTGCCCAGGCTGTCCTTGAATTTACAATCCTCCTGCCTCAGCCTCCCAATTCACTGGGATTACAGGAATGTCCCAGCATGCCTGGCTGCTTAGAGTATTTTAAAATGAATTTCAGCTGTATAACTTTTTTTCTGTTTCCCTCAAAAATAAAAGCAACTTTTATTTTTTAAAAAACATAATCATTTGGGGCTGGGTTTGTGGCTCATCGATAGAGTGTTTGCCTACCACATGCGAGGCCCTGGGTTCGATCCTCAGCACCACATATAAATAAATAAATAAATAAATAAAGGAATTGTGTCCAACTACAACTAAAAAATAAATTAAAAAACCCTACAATCACTATACCATTAACATATCTAACAAAATTAACAATAATTCCTAAGAATCACCAGATATCTAGTTTATATTCAATTTATTTTCAGCTGTGACAAGGATTTTTTTTTTAGGTGTTTAGAATCTAAACAAAGACCACATGTTGCTTTTGTTCTATCATTTAAGTCACTTATTTCTCAAGTGTATCTCCTCTTTTTAATTTCTTATGCCATTGGTTTGTTGGAGAAGCTGGATCAATTGTCCTATAAAATATACATCTTGATTTTGTTGGTTGCCTCCTTGTGGAGGTAATTACATTTTTTCTTGTTTCCCTTTTATGACACTAAGATGGTAGTTTGTTGTAAGGTCTTGATTTAGGTTGAGTTTTCAGGAAAGAACTGGATACTTCTTAAAACATCACAAACAAAGGCCCATAAATACTGAGTTAGGCACATAATGACTGTAGGTCTCATATTGGGTTATTTAGATTTATGTGCTATAAAATTCTTCATTAAAATTTAGGTGATGATTGAATAAACATATGACTATTGCCCTGATAAGAGTATTTCATTGGGTTGCAAAATAATGATCTTTCTAAGGACCATTTCTTCTGTATTTATTAGTTGGAATTCTTTAAGTAGAATTTTTCCAAAACTACTAATTATCCTTAAGCATGGTTTATACACAAAGATTGGGTAAATCTTGATTTTTTTCTGCCTTTGTTTATTTTAGAGTAGAATTACCTTAATGACTTCTGGTAGTAACAATTGAGAATTTTTTGGCATCATTACAAGCTCATGGATTTTTATGTATTTTATATATTTGACATGTATTTCAAAGTATTTTAGTTAAACGTCTTTTAAAGCTAAACTGTCCTATTGACAAGCGGGAACCCTTTTGGGTTGGCTCTGAGATTCTTTTACTATGACCCAGGAATGGTCCTATTTGCTTTTATTATTATTATTATTATTTATTTATTTTTTATTCTAATTTGTATATATGATAGCAGAATAAATTACGATTCATATTATACACACAGAGCACCGTTTTTCATATCTCTGGTTGTACTCAAATTAGAGTCACACCATTTGTGTCTTCGTACATGTACTTAGGGTAATAACGTCCATCTCATTCCACCGTTTTTTATACCCCCATGTCTCCACCCTTCCCCTTTTTCTCCTTTTGCTCTATCTAGAGCTCGTCTAATCCTCCTATGCTGTCCACCAATCCCATTATCAATCATCATCAGAGAAAACATATGGCATTTGGTTTTTTGGGATGGCTAACTTCACTTAGGATTATATTCTCCAACTACATCCACTTACCTGCAATGCCATGATTTTATTCTCTTAATGCTGAATAGTATTCCATTGTGTATGTATACCACATTTTCTTTATCCATTCATCAACTGAAGGGAAGCAGGGTTGGTTCTACAGTTTAGCTATTGTGAATTGTGCTGCCATAAACATTGATGTGGCTGTGTCCCTGTAGTATGCTGTTTTTAAGTCCTTTGGGTATAGACTGAAGAGTGGGATAGCTGGGTCAAACAGAGGTTCCATTACCGATTTTCCAAGGAATCTCCATACTGCTGCACCAATTTGCAGTCCCACCAGCAATGTATGAGTGTGCCTTTCCCCCCACATCCTCACCAACACTTAACCTGTTTGCTTTTTGACACAAGATGCTTCAGATTCATTTCCTGCCTCATACCTGAATTTGGTCATTGCCTATAGGAACCATGTTTCTTTAGTGCAAAATGGCCTAGAGTTTCTTATTCCTCCTGGTTTGTCATCTTTTTCTATGCCTTTTCAGTGCATGTAACTAGGATTATTTTTCCCCTAGAAGACAAAATGGTAAGTTCATACTGATACTTCTAATTCAAAGGAAGATTATAGGTTTTTGTAGGCACTAAACTTCATATACTTTTCTTCATATACTCTTCTTTGTTGATGATTTCATGTTGTTTCCTCTGGGCTGACTCTTCTTCAGTCCTTCACGCACAGCTCAGGAAGAGTCTCTCAAAAAACTTCTATAACCTTCCTGTTCTTTCTCTTTTTGGTGCTTTCATGGCATCCTGAACTTCTGTCATTGTACTTTGCACATTATACTGCATTTTCTTTGTATATACGTTTTAGCCTGCGACCCGCGCCAGCTTCATGAATGAAGGTTTGAGATGTGAGAAACCGCTAGGGAGTTTTGAATTAAAGAGACAAAACTCTAATTACCTTTAAACCAGCTCTAGGATGGCTCCTCCTAGCTCCAGCCTCCAGCCACCTATTGTGGTAGCGAGGCTAGCGAGAGAGAGAGAACACGCCAGGGAGTGGACTTTCATTGGGGAACAAAAAATTCTGGGGAAAATCCCATCCAATGAAGATTAAGGGGGGCAGGGACGATGATTGGGTCTTCAGGGTAGTGGCCAGACACGCCTCTGCAAGGACAAGCCCTCGGACCTGAGAAAGGTGGGGAAAACTCTTACACGGCTGTGCCTAAGTGCCTCTCACCCAGCCAGGGAAGTAACCCAAATCACATGGGAGGATGGCCTCCCACAATGTGTCTTCTCTATTAGATTGTAAACTCTTAAAGGGCAAGAAAGCTTTTTAAAATTTTCTTTAGCCCCTAGCATAGGTCCTTTGCCTAATAGGTTGTTAGTGGATGTTGAAAAAGCTTTTTTTGAATGCTGTTGCTACTTTGTTTAGTAATGTTATCCCTTATAGGTAAAGCAAATGCAATATTCAGAAATGAATATAAAATATTTTTATAATTCCTTTTGGCTTTTCCCATCCAAGTGAACTTCTAAAGTTCTTAGTTTTTATCATTTTCTTATCTGGGTTTATCTAAAGAGATAAAAATCATATAATGGTTTTATTTTATTGTGATGAGTAGTAGAGTTTAAGGTCATCTCATAGTTGTCTGTGTAACTTTTTCTTCTGCAGTATGTTTTTACTCAGTACAACAAACCATTCTTCAGCACCTTTGCAAAAACATCTATGTTCGTTTTGTACCTTTTGGGCTTTATTATTTGGAAGCCATGGAGGCAACAGTGCACAAGAGGATTTCGAGGAAAGCATGCTGCATTTGTAAGTTTTAAATTTTATTTGTTGGAGAAGGGTGTATTTTTTCTTTAAAGTCATTCATATTTTAAGTTTGGTAAGTGGGTAATGGTAGAATAGAAGAAAAACCTAATTTGGTCAAACATAAAATTTAATGTACAAAAATTTGAATGTGTATTACTTATTTTGGAAAACCAATACATATGCTTATAGAAGTGCATATACAATGTATTATATTCTACCTCTTTTCCATTTTATTTTTTATAAAAATGGAATTGTACAGTTTTTGGCCTATTTTGTAACTTACTGTTTCCATTTAATAGTATATGATGAAAAATTGTGTGATTTAGTATTACTAGAACATTTTTGTTAAGTATTTATAATTGTAACAGTTATAAATGTTTATTGTTGAAGATAAAATTATAGTAACAAGAATAAGAACAGTCTGTTTATAATTCCACTATCCCAAGATCGCTGTAAATATTTGATTTTATCTATAGTTATATACTTACGTGTATTATATTAAAAATTCTGTATAAAAGAAATTGACTTAGTTTTTATCATTTTCTTATCTGGTTGTATTTTATTTATGAGTCATGAAGCTTTCCAGGCAATTAAGTAAAATTTATTACTTTTCCCCTTTTATTTCATTCTCAACATATTTTTCCCACTTTTGCTTTTATATAGTAAGTGGGAATATCCTATACAAATCTATAATTATTGGAATAAATTTCTGAGAGTATAATGCTGGATAAGAGTAATGCCATTTTTAAAGCTCTTGATTCTTATTGTTAAATTACCATCTGCAATGTTTGCACCAATTCATATTTTCCTTAGCAATGTATGATATTTAACCCTTACTAAAATCCGAGCAATCTGATATGTTGATAATAATGTATTGTTTAATCTGCATGTTTTGGGTTACCTTTTCACATATTTGTTGGATAGTAGAATTCTTTTGTTTGTTTGGTTTCTATGTCTTGGCCATGTTTCTGTTTTCACTCCATTTAAAAAAAAAATTGATTAAGAGCTTGGTCTCTTATGTTTGAATTGTGTTTTGTCATGTTCTAGTTAGTAGTGTGATCTTGGGCAAGTTATTTAACCTTTTGGGACTTTCAGAGATACTGAAAGGGTATCTGTTGAGGGGGTGAAATGAAATTAACACTGTGTTTTAGTTTGTTTTTTCATTGCTGTGACCAAAAGAGCTGACAAGAACAATTAGTAGAGGAAAAGTTTATTTGTAGGTTCATGGTTTCAGAGGTCTCAGTTGATAGAAGGCTGGCTCCATTCTTTGGGGCTCAAGGTGTGGCAGAACATCATGGCAGAAGAGTATGGTGGAGGAAAGTGGCTCAGGACATTGCACCAAGAAGGAGAAAGAAAGACCAAACTCAGCTCATCAAATATATACCCCAAAGCCATGCCCCCAGTGATTCACTTCCTTCAGCCACACCTTACTTGCCTTAGTTACCAAATGCCACATTAGAACAGTGATTTTCAAAGTGTGTTCCAGTCCCTGAGATGCATTCAGTGAATCCATAAGGTCAAACGTATTCTCTAACAATACTGTGATATTACTATCTGCTTAAAACTGACCCACTCATCCTTTCCCTTCTTGAAATAGTATAATAGTTTTGTGAAAAAGGCATAAACTTTAACATTAGACAACTAATTTGGGTTTTTAAATTTTTTTCCTTTCCCTTTTTTTATTGATGATATTGAAAATTGAAACCAGATCTCAGCACATGCTAGGCAAGTGCTGTATCACTGAACCATGTCCCTAACCCTCTAACTTGGGTTTTAATCCTTGCCCTGCTACTTAGATGAAATCTCTTAACCTCTATTTTATCATAAAGAGAAAACGATAATACCTCCCCTGCAGGGTTGAATACTTGGCATTTGCTGCTGTTAATATTAATAATAGTTATATTCTTATAGGTTTATTTTGAATTTTTGGTTCAATTTGTTTGAGCTGTGAGTTTAATTGAATTTTATGTCTTGTTATCTGTATGTAGTTTGCGGATGCTGAAGGTTACTTTGCTGCTTGCACAACAGATACTACTATGAATAGTTCTTTGGTAAGTGTGGCTTTTCTCATTTAGTGTGGCAGGAAGATTCAAACAGCTCTGATAGCACCACAGCTATATTAGGAGACATAGCTCAATACTGAGTGCCCTCCATAAGAGTTGTAATTTGGTACTTTCTTTCCAGGGAGACATAGGGCCTACAGATAAGCTACCTCTAAAGAGAGAGGGGAAAGGGATATTAGTTAAAGAGTGAAAATAATAAAGGACGATCCTTTGTTTCTTACAAACTTTTCAACTTCGTGTTCACTGTTATCATCATTTGGGAACATATTTTTTTTTTGCTTGACATTGAGACTATATAAGCAAATTGTTTATTCATTTATTCCACAATTTTTTTTAAAGTACCTGATAGGTGTGACGCACATGTTCTAGGTTCTGAAAATATGGCTTATGTTAACTATTTATAATATAATCGAAGAGAATATGTAAAAGTCCATTCTTTTCAGACCGTCTCTAAAGCATCTCTTTTAAATGCCTTTTTGACAGTACTCCTTTTCAAATGTGAGAAAAATTTTTAAGTCACTCTAAAATGTAATACCTATTTGTGAAGCACTCACTGTTTTGGTGACCTAATTGACAGTACAATCTTTTTGTTTTTTGATACCATTGGTGCATGCTGAGTAGGTTATTAGCTACTATTAAGAGTTTATGAAGTTTGGAGAAAATGCCATTTCTTTTCTCTGGGATCTTAAGCATTGACTGGATAGTTTAATATTATTTACTTTTTCAGTACAAAAGGTGGAGTTGAGATGGCAGCCTTGTTTTTTTAACTACTCTTACATCTTGCTATTATCTCTAAGATAAGTATGTCAAATTGCTTTAGGCCAAATGTTACAAATGAAAAGTTCAATATAACAAAAAGATTATGTCTATTTCCACACCATATTGTCTCTTCATTTACTGAATATGCTTTATTATAAGATTTCTATACCAAGAGTTAAAAGAAAAATTAAAGAAAATTTTAAAATCTACTAATGTTTAAGAAACAGCCTAGTGGGGCGTTGTGTTTTAAATATAGACCATCTGAAGAACATTTGCCAAAACAATTGAGGCATTTAGAATCACCTAAAAATATGGACATTTAGAATCACCTAAAACAATCAGGCAAATATAAATACATATGGTATATTTGATTATCTGTTCATTGTCTACCTTCCCCTTTAGAATATATGATCATTGAGGAAGAGACTTTGTCTTTTCTCATCCTTATCTCCAGGGCTTAGAACAGTGTCTCACAAGTAGAAGCACAGTATGACGGTATTTTTTTTTTATTCTTGGGAGACAAGGTATTGTTTATGTTGCCCAGGCTATTCCCAAACTCATGGGCTTAAGCCATCCTCCTGCATCAGCCTCCTATGTTATGGGGACTACAAGTCTATGTCATTGCGCCTGGCATTCAATATGTATTTTTTAAAAGAGTGAATGCAGAGACAGAAGATAATCTGTTAGTTGAGACAGAGGTTTCCTTTTATTTCATTTATGACATTTTATGACATTTAGTTGTCTTACTGTGCCAAAGTTTACATTTCTAAACTTTAAAACTGATTCTTTCCTGTCATTGTACCTGTGTGGATTGGTTTTAAATTTTTAACTTGCATTTTGGCAAAGTCATGCCATATAAACATACTGATTGAAGCCATGTTTTGGATGGTATCTGTGTCTGTTGTACCACCCATTTGTATTTAGCCAATATATTAGCTTTTATTTATGTTTATATTTGTTTCTGTTTATTTTACTTCCCAGAGTGAACCTTTATATGTTCCTGTGAAATTTCATGATCTTCCAAGTGAAAAACCTGAGAGCACAAATATTGATCCTGAAAAGAGTGAGTAAAACTTAGAATTTTATGACTGAGAATGGATGAAAATTTTGCTTCATTAAAGCCATCCCAGAACTTAGTGATTTTGTGGATTGACTAGGCCTGTAGTCTTCTGAAAGTTTGATTGGATCATGAATCTGATACAGGATAGATTTTATATTAATTCAATTGGAAATAATTTCCAAATACCATAAATCTCTATGATTTCATCAAAGTATATAATAAAACACGAATAATTTTCTTTCCAACATGCCCCGAAAGACCCTACTAGTAAATTATAGTAGTTTTTGCCGGTTCTGTGAACTTACTAAATAAAAAATATCAGTTTTAATGAAATATACAATATTTATCCATAAATTCCTTTGCAAAGAATTAATCTATATAGAGAGAAATATTCTGCATACTTGTCTAGGAAAGTAATTCTTATAAGTTGAATATTCCTGAGAAAATTCAAATAAAGTTTCACTATAAATGCTAAAATAGTAATCATACTAAAATCCTGAACCAGGTGATTGTGTATGTATACAAATGCAGAAACTATTTTTTATATTTGATAATGACTCTATTGAAATATAATTTATGTATCAAAATTCATGCATTTAAAGTATACGGTTAAGGGATTTTTAGCATGTTCACGTCACTAATAGAACAAACAACAACAGTCAATTTTAGAATTTTTTTTTATCACCTGTAAAGAGAGTTTGTACCTTTTAGCCATAAACCCTAACATCTATCTCCTCAGCCATAGCCAACCACAATTTTACTTTCTGTCTCTGGATTTGTCTATTCTAGACATTTTATATAAATGGAATCATATAATATGTGGCTTTTTGTGGCTGGTTTCTTTCACTTGGCATAATATTCTTGTTCATGTTTTCATTTGTAACCTGTTAGTGCTTCATTTTTAATGGTGGAATAATATTCCACCTATATGTATATACTATAGTTTGTGTATCCATTCTTTAGTTGATGGACATTGGATTCTTTCAACCTTTTGGCTATAATGAACTGTGAGTATTTGTATACAAGGTGGCTTTTTATTTTTTGATAGATAAGTTTTCATTTATCTTGGATATATATGATTGCCAGGTCAAATGGTAGCTCTGATTTACACTTTGATGACCTGCCGTGCTGTTTTCCAGAATGGCTGTGCCATTTACATTCCTATAAGCTTTGTATAAGTGTTTTGCTTTCTCTGCATCCTTGCCAGATGTAGTTATTTCTCTTTCTTATTCTGCGCATCCTATTGAGTATGAGTGGTGTTTCATTGTGACCGAAATCCTTATTGGATTTCACTGGATATGTATTTCATTGGAGAAATCTGTATTCAAATACTTTGCCCATATTTTGTCTTTTTGTTATTGAGTTGTGAAAATTCTTTATCTATACTAGACACAAGTCCTTTATCAGATACTTGATTTGTCAGTATTTAAATGCAGAAACTTTGAATGTTGGTCTCATTTAAAATTTTTAAAAACATTTTATAGATAAAATCATTTATTCCTGTTAACTCTTGAGTAAACAAAACTACTCGAGGTAATAATATAACTGGTTTTCTTTGTCTGATTATAAATGAACTAAATAATTTGCGTATATTATTAAAAACTAAAACTGGCTTTTGTTGGACGAAAGGATACATGTAATGATTTTATACTATGAATTCTTTTTAAGCTCCCAAAAAGTCTCGGGTAAGGTTCAGCAATATTATGGAGATTCGACAGCTCCCATCAAGCCATGCATTAGAAGCAAAGTTGTCTCGCATGTCATATCCTACTGTGAAAGAACAAGAATCCATATTGAAAACTGTGGGGAAACTGACTGCAACTCAAGTAGCAAAAATTAGCTTTTTTTTTTGCTTTGTGGTAGGTCTTTTCTTTATTATATATTTGGCACTTCATTTTTTAGATGTAGTGTTGAAGTATAACGCTATTAGTCTGTCACTTAGTAAATGTTAGTCACACTTCAAAGAATTGGAAAGTCAATAAACCCTATAATATTACATCTATTCATATACATATACATATATATGTGTGTATGAACAGTCTGAGAAGTTCCTTAGAATGTCTTTCCATTGTTTTAGGGTCAGAAATATGAATAGAATTATTTTACACTGTGATGTATGTTAGGGCTGTTTAGTAAATATCCAGATAAGGGTTTATTGTATGTGTTGATTTTTTTCAGATTTCTGCAGTTTTACTTTAAATTGATGTTAAGTGCTGTCAAGTATTATTTCAGCAAGTACTGGTAGTGAATATTTCTATAGAATTTTGGTAGTATCATTTACAGTATGTTATTTTAATATAGAAACTGAAAATTGTACTTAAGATTTCATATAGAATAATGATGTAATAACTAAAGTATTATTATTTTGGGCTAAACTAGGACTAGAGTCTTGTCTGAGTGAGAACTCTAAAGAATTAAAAAATTAATTTCAGGGCTACTTTGTATATACATATCATTGAAAGTATCCAAGGTTGTTTAATCTGAGCTTTTACGATTCAGATTTATACTGAGCATTGTAAAACACTAGTGTGTGCCAATGTAAGTATAATTGAAATGATTGTTATTTCCTAATTTTGGGTCCTGATTCCACTCAGTAGCCCATTTTTGTCCATTCCCTGGCCAAATAACTTCAACTTAAGTGATACCTTGATTAAAATATTCTGCTGCATAATCAAAGGAAAATCTTTGAGAATTGTAATCTGCTAATTACATATGTAATAAAAATAATTTCAAGGCTTATATATTGGGGTTATGTTATTAGTTGTGATTTCTGTTTGCTTGTTTTAAATAACTGTAAGGCAGACTAAAATTTATTAATTATATGTTTCCCTTCCAAGGAGACCTTAGGTGATGTGTGATAAAAGCATTTATAAGAAAAAAGTTAAAACAAAGGTACCTTTGTTTTAAGAGCCAGTTAAATATGCACTAGGGGTAGGAGCTGGCTGTGGAGTAGGAAGTTATATTAATAACTTTAGTTTAATGCTACTTAAGGTGGGCATAGTGTAGACAAAGTGACAGTATGGTAAAAAGGAAAATCTTTGAGTTAAACACAGCTTATTGTCTCATAAAAGAAAAGATCTACCTTCCTTGGATAAAGCAAACTTTGTCTTAACATTAAACTTGGAGAGAAATGTACTGTGATGATAGGTTCCAAGACCCCTAGTGGTCTGAAGCCATGGAGAGTATAGCACTATGTGTACTTTTTTTTTTTTTTTTCTCTACATACAAACCTTTGATAGTATAAATCATAAAATAAAATAAACACAGTAGGAAGTTAACAACAACAATAATAAAATAGGACAATTACAAAGATACACTTTAAATAAGAGTTATTTAAAACTTATGAATTGTTCATTCTACAATTCTCCATTTAATACTTTTGGACTGTGGTTCACCACTAGTAATCGAAACTGGAGAGTGAAACCATGAATAAGAAGAGACTATTGTAATATGTAAATTCTTACATATTATAATAAATGTATTACCACTGTTCTTATGTATAATCACTATTCTGTACAGCAGGTTTAGAGATATATGCAGATAATACCCTTTTTAAAGAATTTTTAAAAAATTATAGTAAAATATAATTTTAAGCTTATCATTTGAACCATTTTTAATGTTACTGATATTACATATATTCACATTTTTGTGTAACATCCATCTATAGAACTTTTTGTTTAATTATAAAACTGGAACTCTATTAAATAATACCTCTTCATTCCTACATTCCCATCTCTGGCAATTACCATTGTGCTTTCCATTTCAATGAATCTGACTAGTCCAAATATCTGTCGTGAGTGGAATCATACAGTATTTGTCAGTATTTGACTGCTTTATTTCACTTAGCATAATGTCCTTTAAGTTCATCCATATCGTACCATATGTCAGAATTTCTTTTGAGGGATGATTACTATTCCATTGTATAGCTATACCACATTTTATTCATTCTTCTGTCAGTAGACACTTGGGATACTCCCATTTAACTACTTTAAAAAAAAAAAAAATCAACCTGAAATGCATGTTGTTCTTTAGTAAAGGCATTTCTATAGGAAGTCAGAATAATATAGTCCAGGTATATAGCTTTTTGGAAATCTGACTTAATAGAATGATAAGCCTAGATAAGATCAAGAGCAATGCTGTTCAGTAGAAATATAACATGAGCCTCAAATGCTGGCCACATAAATAACTTTAAATTTTTTAGGAAACAAATTTTTTAAAAAGATAAAAAAACCCCCAAAACCTAGAGGTATTAATTTTAATGCTATATTTTAATTTCATGCACTATATATGAAATATTTCAATGTGTTATCAATATAAAAATTATCAATGAGATAGTTTATATTTTTTGTATTACTACTATTTTCTAAAACTAGTGTGTATTATACCCCAAATATGTTTCAGTTCAGACTAGCCAATTTCAGTTGCTCAATAGTCACCTGTGGCTTATGTCTAATGTATTGGACAGAACAGGTCAAAATATTGGTACATTTTCCCATTTTCTTTGAATATCTTTTGTCTTATTAGGACTTAATGGTACTATTTTTTTTTCTGTAAAATATATTTAGGTTATATTGACTTTATCAAGACTATCTCCTGTTATATATCCAAAGGAAATGAGATCTATATCTTGAAGAGATCTATACCTCCATGTTCCTTGCAATACCTCCATATTCACATCAGCTAAGATAATGGGAAAACCTAAGTGTCCATTGAAGGATGGATAAAGAAAATATGTATGTGTGTGTAATATATGTAGCTCTATATATCAAATATGTGTGTGTGTGTGTTTGTGTGTGTGTGTGTTTGTGTGTGTGTGTGTACACACACAATGTAATATTTTTCATTCACAAAAAAGGAGGGCATACCATCATTTGCAACATGGATGAACCTGGAGGACATTGCTAAGTGCAATAAGCCAGGCACAGAAAAACAGATACATTTGATCTCTCTTATAAGTGGACTTTAAAAAATTTGAACTCAGAAAAGCAGAAAGTAGAATGGTGGTTGTAAGGGATTGGATAATAGGGAAATAAGGAGATATTATTAAAAACTTTTAATTATAAGATAAATAAGTTCTGGAATTCTAATGTACAGCCTAGTGATTATAGATAATAATACTGTATTGTTTACTTGCAATTTGATAAGAGCAAATTTTAAGTGTCAAGATCATTAACACACATACACACATACACACACCATGCTAACGATGGGTAGTGATGCTAATTAATTGGTAATCAGTAAACAACATGTATTTATCAAATCATCATGTATACTTTGAGTACAATTTTTGTCAAGTAGCTTTTAAAAGACAATTAAGATAATTATTATCCTTTCAGATAATTTAAAAATGAATTACTGTTGTAACTTTTTTTGTTCTATCCACAGTATCACAAGGAAAAAAAATACTATTTTCCATGTAATATGCTTATCTTTTACATTGAAATAAGTAAGATTTCAAAGGGAATAAAGGCTTGTACTTATCTTATTAAAGCAAATTTTCTTAGATAAACAAAAAACAAAAATTAATTTTCTATTCATGAAATAATGAATATATAAATTATTTGCTGCAATTATTAGTAAGATATTTTCTTCAGTTCTGGAATAATAATATGATTATTATTGTATAGAAATTTTTTATTGGAGGATAGTGGAGATGTGTCTTTTTTTTGTGATGAGGATGCCTTGGGCTTGAGAGGGAATAGGAAGGTCTTTCTGGAAGGAGTTTGTAGCTAGTGAAGAATTCTTAAGATCTTTGAATGCCTGCCACCTTAGGGATTTGTTATTTCCCTACTTTGCATTTGTAGGAGCCAGTGAGATTGGTTGGGTAATGAGTACAATATTTAAGTATTAAGGTAATAAGAGAAGTGGGTCAGGAAAACTAATTATCATCCTATAAGCAGATGTTTTTGCAGAAAATCTCCAAAAGATAATTAAGGGCAGACTCTGCCTCTTTTCTAGCATTTCAATTATAGGCAGATTGTAGCTCCTATTTTCATGTATGTTTGATATTTCACATCTTACCAGTTGATACTCATTTTCTTATTTAGATAATCGAGTGAAATTACCCAAGAAGCCAGGATAACAAATTAAAACCACTTTTGCACAGTTTCACTTTGGCTTTAGCCTTCAGCACAGTATAGATCAAATGCAGACTACTGCACTCTCAATCATTTGTACCTTTTGGTGCCTAAAATTACGTATCTCTGGTGCTTTGAAGTGAAACTACTAATAATTTTACTACTTATTTCACTGCAAGTCCTGAGATAATTCAAAAGATGTCTCTCCCTAAGTAGAGGCAAGTTCTTTGGTGGAGTAATTCTTCCAGTCAGTCTATGTAAGTAACTTACTGGAAACAGACTAGCAGTTACTTTGCTTTAGTTAGTTGATTGGGCAATCAACATCTTAGAATGCACTTTTGTCACACTCACACACATTGGTACAAAATGGTATGTCCTAGAATATTCATAGTAGCCTTGTTTAAAATAGTTTAAAAAAAAATGTCCACTCACCCCCCACCTGCACAAAAAAAAAAAAAAAGAAAAAGAAAAAGAATTATCAGTGAAAGTAGATGAACTTTGGACATATACACACCCTAGGGTTCACCAAAAGGAGGTGTTATTTCTCATTACTTAACTCAAAGCAGACACATGTTTGGGAATGTAAGGGTATCCTAAACACAGATGTGCAAATGAAAGAAAAATGAAAAGTCCTCATAGTTAGAAAACTTCCTTCACTGTATACAAAGTTACAAGAGCTTTTTGGGTTCTGTCTCTAAATGGAGAACCAGAGAAACAGTCACAATTAGCCAATGACAGTTTTCATAGTATATTTTTAATTTTCCAAAGTAAATATAGCCTCTTATGTATCAGTTTAGCTGTTAGCTGTTTACATCCATCGCCATGAGCATCATCAACTTTATTAGAGTTTTCATTATGTTTTTCATCTGTATATACTTTAATGTTTAAGAATTTTCCCAAATTCAAATTTGATTTAGATAAACTTAAATTGCTGACTGTACTTGAATAAAACAAGTTTTTAAAGTTGACGATACTCAGTTTTATCCTCATATTAAAAGCTGAATACTAATTTTTTTTCTAACTTTTGTTAATTTATAAGGGAAATTGGATAGGGAGTGATTGGGTTTTGGGTTTTTGTATCTTTCTTTCTTTTTTTTTTGAACCTGGGGATTGAGCTCAGGGCTTTCAGGCAAGCTTTTTACCAATGATCTTCATCCAAGTTCCCCTACTTTTGTCCCTTTTGCGGGGTCTGTGATTTTTCATTATTATACAAAGTGGCTTCTAAAAACCTCTTACAGTAACAGTTTTGAGGAGGAGGAGAAAAAAAGGGGACTGTAAATTGTAACAACAGATATAAGCATGTCTCTCATTAGATTTCATTTTTTCTTTTTCTTTAGTGGTTTTTGGCAAATTTGTCATACCAAGAAGCACTTTCAGACACACAAGTTGCTATAGTTAATATTTTATCTTCAACGTCTGGTAAGAAATTTGTATTATAAGTTGAATATATATTGAATATATATGATATATATGTGTGTACATATTTCTATCTTGTTATTTCATTAGTTCTAATGTACATTAGTATTTTATCACTCCTTAATATTTGTAGTTTCCTTCCTTAGTTCTGGGCTATTTATATTTCTTCAAATACTTTGCTGTTTTTTTTATGCAGAAGTATATTAAAAGTTTTATAGGCTGGCTCTTTGTATTGTAGGTGTTTTATCCTGTACATTTCCTTTCAAGGATCTTTTTCTGGAATCTTTGGTTAAATGTAATTGCTTATTTCAGAACTGTAATTTGCACTATGGTAGGTGTTTTATTTTTAAAATTAAACCACCTTCCAAATCTAGGAGATAAAAGAAGTATTTTTGAAGCTGTAAAAATAACTTCAGTACACAGGCTCAATTATGATGAGGTTCACAATATGTGGCTTTGAATGTTAAATTTAACTCTTTTATTAGCATAAAAATAGCCAGGCACATGGATCATGTTTATAATTCTAGCTACTTGGGAGGCTGAGGCAGGAGAATCACAAGTTTACTTAGAAAGACCCTGTCTCAAAATAAAAAACAAAAGGGCTAGGGATGTAGCTCAGTGGTAAAGCACCCCTGGATTTAATCCCTAGTACAGGGGTAGAGGAGATGAAAGAAAAAGGAAAAAGAAATAGGACTATTCTTGGTTTCTGTTTTTGAAATAAACACGGTTTTGTTTAGAGGCTATTTTATTGTCTTGAAACATTTTTAGCCTAGGTAACTGCAGATCTCATTCTTAGTTATTTAAATATCACACACACAAAAAACCTGGTTTACTTATTTAAACAATGTACCTGCTGTTAAGTCATTTACTTTTTTTTGGTCCTTTTCTCCCCATAGGACTTTTTACCTTAATCCTTGCTGCAGTGTTTCCAAGTAACAGTGGAGATAGATTTACTCTCTCTAAACTACTAGCTGTCATTTTAAGGTAAGAATATAGTGTAAGTTAGTTTACTCTGTTTAAAAATGTGATGTTGAAAATATTTTTGGTTGTGATACAGGATAGTTTATTTTACACAGCAACACAGGCAAAGAGAGAGGAGGATAAAGAAGGTTTAAATGGACTTTATGCTACCCCATATCACATGCTAGAGCAGTTTTCCAAATCTTCCTGGGTAGAATAACCAGAGGAAAGCATCCCCAAACAGTATTGGTTTCCATTCATATAATTGCAGACTTAAGTATTAAGTATTATGTATTATGTATTAAGTATTATGCTGAGATTCACATTTAACTTAAGGTGCCAATGTAGTCATTATATCTTCCCAAGTATCTGTTTCATTTTCCTAAGGCAAGTGCCCTTTTTTGTTTTGGCTTAGATTTCTCCTCCTGCTTCTGGAAATCTAACATTTTGTCCTTTCTAATTGTTTCAACCTCCAGTGATTTCTTACTTACTTTCTATATAATTCATTTGGAAATTCTTTATCACTGCACTGCAGGAGTATTGTCAGTAACTATACTTAAATCTTTATTTAATTCTTTGTGTGTTTCTTTTGTCTTCCCTTCTGAATTGTAAACCTTTGAAAGCTGAAGTCTTGTTTTATACTTCTTTGTGTCACCAAAGCCCTAGCACTGAGCTTTGCCCATAGACTTTACTTAAAAAAAGATTTGTTGATTTCATAAAGTTATTATTTTTGTGAGAGAAAATTAGAAAGCAAAGAAGGTAGCAGAATGGTTTAATGGCAAAAGTAGTGCCATTATTTCAAATCTGTCAGAGCTGGGATTGAATCAGAGCTCTGTTATTTGCCCTTGAGCAGTTCCCTTAAACTTTGAGAGGGTTTCCTACTTGAGAAAATCATGAAAATATTACCTGCTTTTCAACCTTGTTTTAAAGTTTGGCAATGTAAAGAAAGTGACTGTCCTAGAGATTGATAGTTGGCAATCACGTAAGACTGGTAGTCCTTGCTATGTGTTTTTCTTTTTTTCTTTTTAAGTATCTTTTTAGTTGTAGATGGACACAATACCTTTTATTTATTTATTTGTATGTGTGCTGAGGATCTAACCCAGTGCCTCACATGTACTAGGCAAGTGCTTTGCCTTTGAGCTACAACCCTAACCCCGTGTTTTTCTTTTAAATATAAAGGAAAGTTGACTGTGGTAGTTTCATTGAGTAGTCTGGTTGACTCAACTAGCTTGCCATTTAGACTTTATAGTCATCAGGAATTTATTCTTTTGCATAGTTGGCAAGTGTTTTAACCAAGCGTGTTTTTATTTTGGGCAAATACAATGTATTTGTATTGGGGAAGTAAATGAGGTTTTATTAAATTTTATTCCAACTATGTGCTAATTTCTAAATTTTCTTAGCACTACTTAATAAAGAAAGGTTCAATAATGGAAGGGATGGATATGAAATGTTGAACTTGAAAGTATTTTTACAGTCTGTTACTCCTTTTCAATAAAATAGGTCTAGAAATGGGGTTGGGGTTGTGGTTCCGTGGTACAGCACTTGTCTAGCATGTGTGAGGCCCTGGGTTCGATCCTCAGAACCACATAAAGATAAATAAGTAAAGGTATTGTGTCCATCTACAACTAAAAAAAAAATTTAAAAAAATATAGGTCTAGAATAGAGACTGGCAAACTAAGGTAGACTATCTGCCAGTTATAGTTTTTGCTTTTGTGGTGCCGAGGACCTAACTCAGGGATTTGCATGCACATGCTAGGCAAGCAGTTTACTACTGAGCTTCATCCCCAGCCCTGCCATTATTTGCTAATAAATGAAGTTGTATTGGAACACAGCCGTTCTCATTTATTTGCTTACCGTCTATGACTGATTTAGGGCCACAGCAGCCAAGATGAGTTCTAACAGAAAGCATATGGCTCACAAGTCTAAAATATATATTTTCTGTCCCTAAAGAGAGTTTGGTTGACATGTTGTCTAGATAAGTTGATACTTAGAAATATTTTTTATATTATATGTTCTTACAAGCACTGTATTAAACATTGTTTAACACTTTGTTTTTGAACTGGCTTTAATGAGATTGACTTTCTGAGGTTATGAGAATAATTTGACAGAGCAATAGAGTTGAAGGAAATCTTCTGATGAGCCAAGAAATCTCATTTCACCACTTATAATCCAAGCAGTTCCATCTTCATCATTACTAATTTTGAGATCTTGGGCAAGTTTTTTTTTTTTTTTTTAACCTCTTTGCCTATTTCTTCATCATTAAATTGGGGATGATGGTAATAGAATTTGTCTCATAGTATTATGAGGATTAAATGAATTAAAACTTCTAGATAACGCTAAGTGAAGTTAGTCAATCCCCAAAAACCAAATGCCGAATGTTTTCTTTGATATAAGGAGGCTGATTCATAATGGGATAGGGAGCAGGAGCGTGGGAGGAATAGACTAATACTATATAGGGTAGAGGGTTGGAGGGGAAGGGAGGGGGCATGAGGTTATTAATGATGGTGGAATGTGATGATCATTATTATTCAGAGTACAGGTATGAAGACACAAATTGGTGTGAATATACTATATATACAACTAGAGATATGAAAAATTGTGCTGTATGTGTGTAATAAAAATTGTAATGCATTCCACTGTCATATATAAATTAAAAACAATATAGTCTTATTTTTATCTATTAAAATCACATATATGAATATACCACAGTAAATCTCCACATCATATATAACCATGAGACTGGGATCCTAATTAATATTTGTATAAATATGTCAAAATATATTCTACTGTCACGTATAACTAAAAAGAACAAATATCTGCAACATGTACACTCAGAAAAATGAGAAATTATATCCCATCTATGTATGAATATCAAAGTACATAAATGCATTCTACTGTCATGTATAACTAATTAAAACAAAAATTTTAAAAATTCATGGGATTAATGGAACTATTTACATATGAAAGGATAGCTTACTGTTAATTTAGGTTTTACTAGTAAACAATAATAGTGCCATTACTGTATTTATTTGGGTTTAATTTATTTATACCTTCAAAAACAAAGATGAGCAGAGGGATGACAATTTAGTTTATTTTTCTGTAATTGAAAGATAGTCACACCGGGTTGCCTGTGTTTCATTCTCAGCTGTGTGATATTGGTCAAGTTATTTCATCTCTTTTTTTTCTCATGTAAAATGGGAATGGCAATAGTAATATCTTCCTTATAGGGCAATATTAGGCATTTTATAGTACAATTTTTGTACTATCCTATTCTGATAGTATTGTTAGCTTTTAATCACTAAATTCTTTGACACTTTTATCCAAAGTTGAGATTAGTCATGATCACTTATAAATCATTTGTATCTTTATGATTAGTCTCTTAAGGAGTATATTATTTTGTTCATCGCTTATGTCTCTTATTCTCATAGCATTGGCGGTGTTGTTCTGGTAAACCTGTCAGGGTCTGAAAAATCTACTGGAAGAGATACAATAGGTAAGTTCCTGACTTGATTCTCTGTTATAGTAAAAAAGTAAGTTTTGTGTTTATTGTCATGCATGCACACACATGCATCCTCCTTTTTAATATTTTCCTTTGGAAATAGCAAAATGCAAAAATAGTTCACATAATTCTTATATAACCTTCACCCAAATTCTCCAGATATTAACAACTTATATAAATATACCACAGTTATAAAAGTTCATTGATTATAATACTTTTATCTACTCTATAGATCCATTTTAAATTTACTCATTTTTTCCATTAATGTTCTTTTGATCCAGGATCATTTGTTGCATTTACTTGTGATAGCTCCTTAGTTTCCTTTAATCTGAAACTGTACTACAACCTTTTTATCTTTCATGACCTTGACACTTTTGAAGGGTACTGTTCAGTTGTTTTGAACTGTGTCCTTCAGTATGTGTTTGTTTGGTAGTTCCTTGTGGTTGAATTGAGTTTGTGTGATTTTTGGTAAGAATATCATGACCATAATATTGTTACCTGATCTGATCAGTGTATTTTGTGTGATGATACATGATGTTGATTTTTGCCCATTATTAGTATACTAATTTTAAGGTGGTGTCTGATAGGGTGCTCCAATGTATAGTTATTAATTGTTCCCTTTTTAGGGAATAAGCATCTTGTGAGGAGATACTGTGAGTCCATGCTATCATACTTTCACCCACTAATTTATTCACTGTTGGTCCTTGCCTGAAAGTTACTCCCTGGTGAACACTTCGTTTTTGATCCTTTGCCTAGATTTAACAAAAACAAAGGTATATCAGAACCCAGCTTAATGGTTTCCTTCAATATTTGAAATTTATTGAATAGAGTAATGTTTTCCAAACTGTTCCTGGTTATTACTCTGTGAACTGTGTGTGCCTTGTACTGCTTCACCTCTCTCTCTCTGAAGCTTCTTTAGTACCTGAGGCAATGCATGTGTTTGTGTGTCCCAAGATTTTGTTGACAGGTCTTTTTCCCATTGCTTAAAAAAAGGTTTGAAACTAATTTTGAAATAGATTTAATAATACATTGGCCTTCTGAATAATTGATTAAAGTACTGAGTGGTCAGTTGACAGAAGCACATCATTTAGTTGTTTTTAAAAGCTTAATTTTTCAAGAGTTAAAGAAAAGATCTACTATTTATTATGCACATACTGTGTGCTCCACATTAAATTAGGTATTTTGGAATATTTATAAATTGTGTGTTTATAGTGTTTGAGCTGTTCTTGATTTGAAATAGAATATAAGATTATGAAAATAAAATTACTAGATAACAAAATATTTAATTGTTAAATTAATTGTTAAATATTTAATTGTTAAATTCTCTAAAACAGAAGACAAATAGGTTGGAAATTCAGCAGAGTAGTGGGAGGATGCCTTGTGGAATAGGTGGGACTTTAACAGAACCTTGAAAATGGGCATGGTAGTGGAATATATATTAAAAATGATACATGGGTTGAGAAAAACTATATTAAGCTATAGCTTAGGGTAGAAGCATTTGTTAAGTTGGTCAGTAAAGTGTCCAAATTGTTTATGTAGGGAAACAAAGTATGCATTTCAAAATTAAAATGAAATGTTACTAATATGAAATTTATTATTAACACATAAGTGGTTAGTTCATTGAAGTGAATGCTTTTGCATTATTTGCTTACATGATTCCTTAATGCTCTACTGGAGGACATGGATGGGATGAGTTATACCATATATTTTAATTTTTGTATTCCCACATTATTCAATTTTAAATAAGTGTATATGGAATTAGTTAATGGAATGAATGGGTATTTTAAATAATTATATTGGTTTTTTTATAGGTTCCATTTGGTCTCTTATTGGAGCCATGCTTTATGCTGTTTATATTGTTATGATTAAGAGAAAAGTAGACAGAGAAGATAAGCTGGATATTCCAATGTTCTTTGGTAAGAATATAGTCAACTATGAGACTGTTTACTTTAAATGTTTATTTAAGATTTTGCTTTTGTGTTTTGGAAGGAAAAGGGAAGTTTTTTCTTTATAATCTTAATGTTCACATGTACATTGTTTTATATAAATGTAATTTCTATAATAATAATAGCTAAGTTTATTAAGTGCCTGCTATATGGTAAGCAAGCATTTTGCTTTATCTTCTCAGCAATATATTATTTCATATTTATAGATTGGAAAACAAAGGCTTCAGAAAGGGTTCTCCTCATCTTGCATAAGATTTACATTACTAGCAAATGCCAGAGTGGGGTGGTCAGACTATGGAGCACAAACTTTTAACTGTTATATAGCATAACTTTTTCTTCTAAGTGGTCAGTCTGTACTTATTTCCCATGTTGAATAGCTATTTGCCATATATGTGTTATCTCACCAACTAGTGGGAGGGCAGGAACAAATAATTTTTTGTTCTTCAGAACTTTCCACCATTATTCCTAGTATAGCACAGGTTCGTAAGTGCAACTTGAATCAGAGAGCAAGCCATCTGATTCCTTATGATCAATTTAAGTTGAATACACACACAAACACACACACACGCATCCCTACCAGTTAATTCTTTAAATTTCTAGGATACTATATTATTAAGGTTAACAACCCTTTGTTTTTAATTGTCTTAGTGATTTATTCCATAGTAGTTGCTCCCTTACAATATGAATCATTGAACTTCACAGGTAGTGGTCACCAGTTGTTTGAATAGCTTAATCTAGTATTGCTTATTCACAAAATAGACTTAAAAACAATCCAATAAGATGGGCATGGTGGTGTACACCTATAATTACAGTGACTTGGGAGGCTGAGGCAGAGGGATCGCAAATTCAAGGCTTACTTCAGCAATTTAGTGAGACCATCTCAAAATAAAAAATGAGAAGGATTGTAAAGCCCCTGGGTTTGATCCCCAGTACCAAAAATGAAAAAAGGAAGGAAGGAAGGGGGGGAGGGAAGGAGGGAGGGCGGGAGAAATAAAAAACAACAGCTAACAGAGTTGTAGTTACAGAAACCTATTGGAATCCTTTGTACAAATTCTAATCTTTTTAAATTTTAGTATAGAGTTCGGAAAATTGATTCAAATCACAATTTTGTCTTTTTTTTTTTTACATACTTAGGTTTTGTAGGTTTGTTTAATTTGCTGCTCCTGTGGCCAGGTTTCTTTTTACTTCATTATACTGGATTTGAGGACTTCGAGTTTCCAAATAAAGTAGTATTAATGTGCATTATTATTAATGGCCTTATTGGAACAGTTCTTTCTGAGTTCCTGTGGTTGTGGTATGTACTATTTATTCTCCTATGTTAGTTATTTTTATTGACTTTTAGATAGTTTAAGTATTTATTTTTCTTCTGTCTTCCTGTAGTCCCTCCTGTGCACCTTTCTCCCACACACACTTATAATAATTGAATGTATTAGCTCCGTTATATCATGGACTTTAATTTTTAACTTCTTGGTGCCCACTGCAAAGAGTAGTGTCTTACACATAAAAGGAGCTTAAAAATACTTGTAGAATAATGAATGTTCAGATATGTAAATGAATGAATAGGAATGTTCTAAATTTGTAAAAGTATTTAGAATGTTATGCAAATGAAAGTAGTCATTATTTAATGGACATCCAAACTTAGGAGATGTGTGTGCCAAGTATGAATTTATGAATTATGAGATTATAGAGGATGTTGCTTTACTTAAGAGACTTTGAAGTATCTGTTTTGTTCTTAAGCTTTTTCGTTTTATTTATTCTTAATATCTTCTATATGAGTAAGTTCGATAGGCATACCATAATTGAATTGAGATGTTGACATTTTATTTTATTTTTTTAATTTTTTTATTGGTTGTTCAAAACATTACAAAGCTCTTGACATATCATATTTCATACATTAGATTCAAGTGGGTTATGAACTCCCATTTTTACCCCAAATTACAGATTGCAGAATCACATCGGTTATACATCCACATTTTTACATAATGCCATATTAGTAACTGTTGTATTCTGCTTCCTTTCCTATCCTCTACTATCCCCCCTCCCCTCCCCTCCCATCTTCTACCCCATCTACTGTAATTCATTTCTCTCCTTGTTTTTTTTTTTCCCATTCCCCTCACAATCTCTTATTTTAATATATTTGAATATTTGACGTTAGCTAATATGTTGATATGTGATAACTGGCTTACAGTAACTTTGAACACAGTATTATAGAGTTTGTGAGACCTTTCAAATACAGTTTTATACTTTGTCCTGTTTCTGTCCAATAGGAATTTTAAAAGAAATATAAATTATATTTAAACTCCAAAATTACTTTCATTACATACAAGTGAAACTGCTGGCTAGTTTTCCCTTGCAGAAGACTACAACAAAAGTAGCCTTTTCCATGAAGTCTTCTTTAGCACTCTGCCTACACTCTACTTCCACCTCTGCCCAGTTAAGGAAATGGCTGTTTTGTTGATAATATTCCATACTCACTCCTTTTTGTGTAGTACTTAAAAATTTAGTTTGTTGTCTAGTAATTTATGTACTTTTTTCTGGTCTAAAACTCTTTGATAGCAGAATTCATTTACTAGTTAATTATTCTTTCATTACATGCATTTTAAATGCTGTTTTTTAAATCTGAAATATTAATAGATGACAATAGGATTCAAACATTAGCTAAATAAAGAAAAGCTAGATTAAGTGTTTTAATGAAGTAATTTTAAAAAATAATTCTTTGCATGGTAAATATCAAAAAATATGTGCTAATTTTAAGAAATGGTAATTACTCATCTGACCCTGAACCCTCTTTTTACAGAGCAGCTCGTGAGTAGTATGAACACTAGTGGAAACATTAGTATTTGTGTTCCCTCTCATTAGTAGGAACTAATTGTCCAGCTTATACTGATATTTGTAATAATACTTTCTCAAAGTGGTAGCCTTGTACATACAAGGTTGAATATTATCTGTAAGCAAATCTTGAAAATAGCTTAAAGTGCTTTTAATTTTTTATACTTATCTTTAATTTATAAGTATATATATGTAAGTATAATTTTATGCTTATATTTATTTTCTACTTATTATTTATATTTGAAGGTAAACTTTGGATTCATCTTAAAAACTTCATTATTTTTTGCGTTTCAGTCCATCCTAATCTTTTATTTTTGGTCCTGATCTCTCAAGCCTATATTATAGGATAGAAAAATCTTTCTTCAGTGTTTTTCTTTTATAGTTTTCATATAGAAATGTATGTCTTCTTTCTTTTTAGGGGCTGCTTTCTTACCTCATCATTGATAGGCACACTTGCACTAAGTCTTACAATACCTCTATCCATAATAGCTGACATGTGTATGCAAAAGGTAAGGCAAACTATGAGATGTTTTAGGTATGTTATTGAAACAAACCTAATAAGAGTTAAAGGATGTCTCTAAATTAGGATGCAAACATAAAATAATACTTGACACCTTTTCTCCCCAGGTGCTTTACTAAATGAAAATATAAAATGTACTAAAGAAATAGTACATTTCTATTTTCAACTTTTTAATTATTTTCTAAATTTCTAAGTCAAGGGTAATATCTTTATGTGTAATTTTCTAGTTTTTTAATTGATTATGTTCCAGATAAGTGTAAATTAGTGGTATATGGAATAGAGTATACATTTCATCACATAAATAGTAGTATTTTGGTTTCCGGACATTCCTCAACACTATGATAATACTACCATAAAAATGAGCAGCACATGAGTAATGTGGTTTCTCAGCGAATGTTCATCTCAGCAAGTCGAGTGTCCCTTTCCTTTTCTATGAAATCCTGGTCTGGAGTAGGAATTCCGGTGATAAATACTGGCAATGATAACTTCTCAGTAAAAAGAATTTAGGGTGTCTCTACCAGCAGTCTAGAAGGGAGAGAGAGGTTTTGCTAGTGTTCCCAGTGACAAGAGGAAGAAAGAGGTGTGCCTTTGCCTAATGCTGGAAGATGGAGTGGAACCACTTATCTGCAGTCCAGACGTGTTTATAAGCTTTTTAGCTCCCAAATACTAAGAAATAAAAGTATATGTCTATGGGTTTTGATTATTTTTCTTGAGGTATTTGTACAGTTTGGGGGATGAAGGCAGAATATTTTCCGTGAAGTATACCTTCTATTTAAAAAACAATTCTGTGCTGATATTTCTTGATTATTAAATATTGTGGTAAGTGTTATAAGAAAATGTTATAATTTAGCTAGAATTTGGTAACAAAATGAAGATATTTTAATTTCTCTTAATGACTACTCTTTCTTGGGTGGTGTTTGGCTGACTTGACCCCTATGAGTTGGTATCATACATATAGGGTATTAAAAAATTTCCAAGTGATTATTCTTGCTTTATGCATTGTTGAGTATTTCACAAAAAATTCTCACAAAACCCCTTTGTGTCTGACTAATGTTGCCATTAAATGGAATAGTGTATGTTTTCTAGCAGAGGGAGTCTTGCCTTTGATTGTAACCTTTTTTTATTTTATTTTTTAACTCTCAGAAAGGGCAAACAGTTTTTCTTCCCTAATTTAAAGATAGGAGTTACTATTTTCATCATTATTTTTAAAACAAAGGACCAGTGTGCTGTTCCTAAGTCTCAGTAGTTAATCAATATAGGCTTCTTTGAAAATCATTTTTGATACCTTGTAAGTCTAGATGGTAAAGGTAAATTAGTAAAAAGGAATAATGAGTTTTTTCTTTCCTTTTGGTAAATTTGTGGCATCTCATAATTTTTAGTTTTCTTGACAATACTGATGAATGATGGATTAGAAGATCACACTTGGTGGCATTAGAGAGTTCTTCACTTCTGAGGCTTCTCTTGATGCTTGTCTTTTCTGGCTAACATTCTTAGTCAAAATATTCCTATATATTGTCTTTCTTTGGTCGTTATTTTATTTTTGAACTTTTTTCATTTGCAAGAACTTATTGAAAATTGTTAATAAAAGGTTTTTAAAATTTGTGTTTAGGGTTTTATTTGGTTTTAGTAGTTTTAAGAGCTGTCATGTAACACAATGGCAAAAAATATAACATTTTTAAAAATTGTGAGTTTATGATGATGACTTCAGAAACTGAGGGGAGGAATCTACTTGAGAATGGATAATAATCAGTAATAAAGAAATGACCAATGTAGTATGCAAGACATAAGTTTTACTTATAAATAGTACGACTCTTGATATACAGTGCCTAATAAATCATAAGTATGCCTTCTTGATTTTTCTTTGGCACATTTTCCAAGCAAGAAGTATTGGTTTTGGTAATTTAGGCAAATGGAATAATAAATTTTTATATTTAATAAAATATATTTAATAATATATTTTATATTTAATAAAAAGTCCTAAATTTTTATATTTAATAATGATATACTTAATGTATTTTCAAGGCTTAGTGTTATCTTTGAAGCATTTTAACTTTTTCCTGCTAGTATTTACAAATGGAAAACATATGTTAAAGGGAGAAATTGCTTTAATGAAAATTGAGTTTTGGGGCTGGAGTTGTGGCTCAGTGGAGAGCACTTGACTAGCATGTGTGAGACACTGGGTTTGTTTCTCAGCACCACATATAAATAAATAATAAATGTAAAAAAAATAGAAAAGAAAATTGAGGTTTTTTTTTTTTTTTTTTAACTTTTTTCTCCTCTGTCTTCTTATTTTTAGGTGCAGTTTTCTTGGTTATTTTTTGCAGGCGCTATCCCTGTGTTTTTTTCATTTTTTATTGCAACTCTGTTATGTCATTATAATAACTGGGATCCTGTAATGATAGGAATCAGAAGAATTTTTGCCTTTATATGCAGAAAACATCGAATTCAAAGGTAGGTTTAGTTCCTATATAACTTTAAAAATAATGTTTGCTAAGTAAATTAAGAATCATATCATGCTGACCTGCCCTTTAGAGATTTTTTGCAAGGAATATTTGAAAGATTATGTTATTCGTGTGTTATGTCAAAAAAAATATATTGGGCTGAGGTTGTGGCTTAGTGGCAGAGTACTTGCCTTGTTCATTTGAGGCACTGGGTTTGATCCTCAGCACCACATAAAAATAAATAAACAAAGATATTGTGTCCACGTATAACTAAGAACAATTTTTTAAAAAATGCTTTAAAAAATAAAATATTTATTCAGATCCTTTAGGTGATAAGATAGTTTCTTCATTGCTATTTTTGGAAAAAAAAGTTCGGAATCACAGGTAAAACCAAAATGTTCATTGTTCTTCTGTGATGAATTTAAATATAGAAAACTTTCGTTGATTTGAACATAATTCATAATAGAATATGTTAGTGTTGCTTCAAATTTTTTCTTTCTTTTTTAAAAATATTTATTTCTGTTAGTTGTACACAATGCCTTTATTTATTTATTTTTATGTGGTGCTGAGAATCAAACCCAGGGCTTCGTACACACCAGGCGAGTGCTCTACCGCTGAGCCACAACCTCAGCCCTCAAATTTTCTTTCTTTTTAAAGAGAGGACACTTTACATTTTGTTATAAAAACATGGAGTAAATTGTTGAAGAATCTTACCTTAGTCTTGCTTCTGCCACTGACTTGCATTCTGACTTCACAGTCTTAGTCGGTGGAATAGATAATTTTTAAGATTTCTGTTCATCTCTGAAGCTTTCCTTAACTGTTGCTTTCTTTTATTAAGAGTTCCAGAAGACAGTGAACAGTGCGAGAGTCTCATTCCTATGCACGGTGTCTCTCAGGAGGATGGAGCTAGTTAGCTGTTGTTGTCTGTAGTCCAGGTTTGTATGTGAGTGAATATTGGTGTTGAATAAGG
The DNA here is from genome assembly GCF_021218885.2 of Marmota monax. Classification (NCBI taxonomy): domain Eukaryota; kingdom Metazoa; phylum Chordata; class Mammalia; order Rodentia; family Sciuridae; genus Marmota; species Marmota monax. The sequence goes on from NW_026691933.1 coordinate 1,656,844, forward strand.
TTCTTATTCTTGTAGTATACACAGAATTGATTTTCTGTAATTAGTGTTTGAGAGGCAATACAACATATAAAGGCAGTATATCCTCTGGAGTTGAATGCCTGGGTTATAATACCAGCTTTACCATGTTCCTGACTGTGTGACCCTGTGCAAAGTTCTTGGTCCCTTTGTGCCTCAGTTATTTTATTTGGAAGTGATGTTACAATAGAATTAACCTTCATAACATTTTCCCTAAATACTTGGTAAATTCTAAGTTTGTACAGTAGTGCCCAACTCAGATTAGTGATTACTAAATTTTAATTCTTATTTATATTTATGTTACAGGTTATTGTATTTAATGATATGCTTTAGAAAAAATATTTTTTCTGATTATAAAAGTAAGAAAATATGTATTACTTGAGTAAATATTCAGTCTTTTCTGTATGCATGTGTGTGTGTTTTTTTTAACTGGCACATTATGAATCCTGTTGCTCTGTGCGTGCCTTTTCACTTTGCAATGTTTTAGAGACATCATTTTCAAAATTTTAAAAGATTTAAAAATTTTTAAGAAATATTATCTTACATTTTTTAGAGAGCAGAAAGAGTAGATGATATTTAGTGATTTGCAAATTCAGCATTTTTTTGGCAGATTAAAAAAGTGTTTAGAATAAGAGAAGACGGTAAATTACTAGAATTCTGGAGATTCAGGTTCTTCTGAGATATGATTAGGCAATTTTTATTGAAATGTTTCCTGATTGCAACTGGGTTTTCCCTCCCAGTTTTCCTAGAACATGGTACAACTTCTGTCAATTTCTAGCATTCTCTTTGGCCCCAAAGCTTAAATTTCATTATCTTCAGGGTAAATTTGCATGTAATCTAAATCTAATCTTGGTTTTGTGTTTCTCTTTGTTGGGTTGTTTTTTAACCTAGTTTTTATTGCTGTGATGGTTATACATGTATATAATTTGAGTAAAAATTTTACAAGACTATAAAACAAAAGCCCTGTCTTGCCCTCCTGCTTTCATTCTTTTCCCACTCTGAGGAAATCACTTTAAACTTAGCTGATTCTTTTGGTATTTGCCTCTCTGCATCTCTACTTACCATTTTTATACGTCTGTTTGATTTTTCAGTTTTAGGCATCTTCATTTGACTTTTTCACTAAAGTGGATGCCAATCTCTGATCCACATGCCTACATCCCAATTACATATCTTTCCTACCTTCCCATCATCTCTGTATAGTTGTTAAATAATTTCAGATCTATATGCAATGTTTATATATTTTTTTTGACTAAATAAATGTTAATTATAACTGAGCCATGTAGGATTTCCAGAGTCCCTTTCTTACTACTCTTTAGTGAATAAACCGTGAGTCTTCTCTTGGGATAGAGAAGAGGTACTAGACCAGCTCTAAACATTAGGGGCAGGGCAGGGCACCTGAGTGCTTAACTGTTTTTTTTTTTTTTTTCTGACATTGTACCGTATTCCTGTTTTTAGTTGCTTCTTCACCCCTCCTTACAGAAATACCTGTTTGTATTTCTTCATTGCTAGCTAAGAGTGGCTGCTATTTTATTGTCTCTCAGTTCTTTATTTTTCCAGGTGGGTTACTCCTTTAAAAAAAAAAAATCTGTTGTTGTCTATTTAATAAGGTTCTGGGGGGAAAAATGGGACTAAATATTATGTTTATTTGCCATCTTCAAATTAAAAATTGCCACCAGAAACACAATTGTTTTTAAAAGTTTGTTTTTGTTTTTGTTTTTGTTTTGGTACTGGGGATTCAACCCAGGGGTGCTTTACCCCTGAGCTACATCTCCAGCCATTTTTATTTTTCATTTTGAGATAGGGTCTCACTAAGTTGCTTAGGGCCCCACTAAATTGCTGAGTCTGGCCTTGAACTTGCACTCCTCCTGCTTCAGCCTCTCAGGTTCCTGGGATAACAGGCATGTACCATCATGTCCAGCTTCTTTAAAGCTTTTTAATGCCATAATTTATGCATTAGCCTTCTCTGCTATGATGTGTATTACTCCCATGCTCACATTCAAACCCATCTCCACCCAGGCAATATTTCAGTAGTTTTGGGAATGAGAGCTGGATAAAAGGGAGAGAGTAAAAACTAAAGATAGAGTGCATTCAAATTGAACAGTTTGGCAGGAGTCTGTCTCTATAGGGGTAATGGAATATACTAGCAATAAAACTGCTAATACACAATCTTTAGGTAATATTGGCTCTCAGTCTTTGACATTGCTATAGAACTTTTTTTTCTTTAGTTCTTAATTGGGTTTAAGTATTCAGTATACATCCATATGAAATGTATTTCAATGTTAAGATAATTATTATGCTTTAAAAAATATAAACTATAGAACATGAAAACTGTGAAAATTAGTAATCTAATCACCTCTGCTTTTTTTTTTTTTTGTTTTGCTTTATTTTTAGCTTGATGATGGAAAATTATGCAGCGAAGAGACAATCTCTGGCAAGTTTTTGTAGAAAAATGTTTCAGTGCCTAGTCTGAAAAATAACAGTTTCAGTTCTTTGAAACTCTAAAATATATATTCCTTATGTCTGTTTTCTTCATTTTCATAATGAAGTACTTTACTATGTAGCTGTGTACATATCACTACAATTATAGGAAGTTCCAGTCCATAGTCCATCTAAAGGACCCACCTGCCTTACATATCTCAAGGAATTCAGTTGATGAAATCATTTGAACTAATCAAGGAATAAAATCCTAATGTTCTCAAGACTTGGTTTTCACATATGTGTTCAGTGCTAGACTATATTATGAAAACGTTTCCAAGAAATCACGTATGTATGTAGAGCAATGCTTTTGACAGATAAAATGCTAAATTAAGCTGCCTGTAATAGGTACGGATTGTAATTTTCAGTTTTGTAGAATATTGCAAATTAACTACACAGAAAACAAAATGTTTAATTTATGTAACAACCATGTTCATGCAAATTTGGTGAAACTTTAAAGAGAATAAATGTTTGAGAAAAGATCTGGTACACTTACACTACATATACTGTATTATTCTTTCATAGCATTAGGTGCCTTGTACTTTAAAAATGTGACAAACCATGACAAATTTTTAAAGGAGAAGTATTGTAAAATGAAGAATTATGTATTTCTAAAGGCTGTATTGCTGTAAATTTCATCGATAAAGCTCTGATTAATTTAGAGTTTTAAAGAAATATTCTCTTCAATTAAGAAATTTTCATAATGGAATGATTTAAATTGAAGTGATAAAAAGTATTATTAAAATAAAATGTTTATATATATTTGTGTATTACATATGTATCAAGTGATTTCATATTTTTTCACATTATAAATGGGTCAAACTACTGTAGAACTAAATAATTGTTTTCCTAATTTTTTTTTGGGGGGGGTACAAGGGAGTGAACCCTTGAGGTGTTTAACCACTGAGCCACATCCCCAGCCCCCTAAATTTTTAATGGTTAAAGTATCAATAAAGGAAGGCAAGATGGGATTGCACTTTAAAAAATTACATTTGAATTTTTTCTGTTCCAAGATAAAATTAAGATATTCCTAATAGCAAATCTTAAACTTAGGTGTTACATGTGCTTCTTGTATATCTGCACCTGGATTCTTATTTGCTATCAGTAAAGATATGTCCCAGGATTCATAGATTTTTAAATTATGATTCATTCCCTTTTCAGGTTTTGTGAGAATAGTTTAAATTAGTTGTCTTCTGAATTTCTTAATGAATCTGATTTTTAAAAATTCCTTTTGCAGGATTCAGCTTCAGTTTATCCTATTCACATTCTTAAATTGCTTTGGTGTTATCATGAATCTAAAGTGAAGTTTTAGATTCTGCTTAGTCCTGAGAACTTTTATATTAATGTAAAAGATTGCTCTGGTATTAAATTTAAGAGCAGCTGTCTTCTCACTTGATGCCTACAAATAATTCTTTAGGTAAAAATAATGTCGATTTTATTATACTTTTGACCTATTTAGCTTGATAGCTAGCATATTTAAGAATGTCCATAAAAGAAATGCGGACTTCTAAGGAATTTTCTTTTTAAAATAACTTGCTGAAATAATTCAATTAGTGAAGACTAATTTTGGTTGAAATTTATTATTTAGATAATAATATAATTTATATATTATTTAGGTAGTATCTAGTTTTCTGTTTTTGGTGTTTGTTCACAAAGATTGAGCAATTTATAAGGTAAAATAGTAGAGACAGTGGAGAACATACTGAAAATTTAAAATACTCTCTAACTGGTAGGAAAAGAGGTTGAATTTAGTATTTTTTGCTATTCATTTCATCCATATAATGTGTTATTACTTGGAATGGAACTGGTTAGTGAGCCTTAGTTAACATGCTGAGTGGACAAATTTTCAGCAGGGTTTCTTCCACTAGGCTGCTTGTTTTTTATGGAAGACCTTCTTTAGAAGGAAGCACAATTATATTGGTTAGCTGACATATGAATTACTTCTGCATTACTCACCCACCTATTACCTTTTCTCTCAAGTTTTATCTATCTGGATGATTGTTGATTTTGAATACTGTAGCCATGGGAAGTAAGCAGTTGAGGACTTTCTTTTTGCATCTTTGTATTTACCATTTCTCTTTTCAAGAAGTCAAATGCTGGAAGTCTGGTGCTTTGGTGCATGCCTGGTAGTTTAGCTATTGCACAGACTGAAGCAGGAGGATCATTGGGGCCGAGGAGTTTGGGGCCATTCTGGGGAGCATAACTAGATCCTCTCTTTTAAAAAAAAAGAAGGAAAAAAATCCATTCTGTGGATTATTAGAAACTAGGCAGTAATCACAGTGCCTGCTTTACATGCTCAAAAACATGGTTGGGAGAAGTCCCTTTCAAGGAACTGCTAATGGCCTTCCTCTTTCAGAACAGTATTGACCCATGATCATATTTTTCTGAAATCTAAAGAGAATTCTGATACCTTGCTTTCAGTCTTCTATTTTTCTTCCCATACATAATTTAAGTTTCATTATTGCATAATGTTTCAAATTATGACCTTGATTGAAGGAAGTGAATTTTTTCTTCAAAGACTTTCTATTAGATGAACATCAGCATCTCGAGTAGAACAAAACTGAAGAATGAGGCAACTTTAAACGTATTTAGATGAATGCTTTTAAAGCTTAGAAAGGACATTAGGTGTGTGTAATGCACCTATATTTAATCCTTTAAATAAACTTTGATTTTTTTTAATTGAGATGTTGGCTTCTGTCAGCCTGACTAAATTAATTCCTTACATTAAACTGATTTTCCCCCTGGCAGCTGATTGCATTGTTCCTGTAGGTGAAGCTCTGTAAAAGTGAGCTCACAAGGTTAAATGTGAATGTTCTCAAAGGTATACAGCTCGTTTCAAGAAGAATGTTAATGCCTGCTTTAAAATCAATCATGCAAAGCCAATTTGGGGTTGCAAGGTATGACCCTTTGGGAAACCAGGTTTTCTTGTAAGGCACTAATCCTTAGTGTGCTGGTTGAAGAAATAAAATGTCTTTAAAGAAGGATAAAGGTGAAATCAATTAGAAAATACTATTTTCCCACAATCTATTAGCAAATGTTATTTCATTTTAAGCAATACTAGTTGTTATAATCCTGCTTCATTTCTCCCTATTCTCCTTTTGGAATATTATAAGGATATTTCAGGAATAATTTGCAAAAGTATGAGATGACTATTATCTGACATTTGCAGACTTATATCACTAACATATTGTCTGCTATTTTTTTAAAATTGTGATATACCATTTATGAGATATTCAGTTTACAGAATTTGAAGTTAGACTTCTATTTTAATGTCTTTCATGTTCTTAGAATTCCATTTAGATAAACTGGTACTTTTTTTTTATGTAGACTGGGAATTTTTAGACAATATCTGTCATTTTTTATAATATCAGCCTTATTTGCTCGGACAATAATTAATAATACCGTGTTCCATGGGTGTGCTATTTGTGGTTTGCACACAGCAAATTTTCCTTTAGATCTCCAGAGCCCTTAATAAATAGAACAGAGAGGTTCATTATAAATTAGAAACAAATGACTTTTGAAAGTGTGCATTTTAATATGGAGCTTTTTCTGTTTTGCTATCAGGAGTAAAGATTGTCTAATGATTTGAGCATTTATTTTACCTTTAACTCATATTTGATTACTGCATTTTCATTCATTTTTTGGGTACGTAAAACTTCGTGGTTTATATATCTTAAAAACTATCATTTTAATGTCACTACATTTTGAAAATAATACTTTCCTATACTCAATATGTATTATTAACCCTTAGATGCCAAATAATGAAATTAGTGACCTATCTTTAGGGAAAAGTTACATATGAAAAGTTATTAATACTCTGATTAGGCATATTTGCTGAAATATTAATGTGCATGGCAACATCTCCAGTGAGACCATTTTTAATTTATAATGACAAAAATGGGATTTTTATTTTTGAGTTAGGGGTTTGGGGCAGGGAAGCACTTTGAAGACAACATTTTCTTCATACATTTTTTAGAAAAGTAAAACTTCCAAACTGGAACTTTTAAACAAGTCATTTCATGAAATTTTTAGTTTTTAATTTAGTATGTGGTTTCTTTCTTAAGAGCTACTTTTATTAACTTTCATTAGATCCTTGCGTGCTAAGCATTCAGTATTTTTCTACTTGGTTTTCCTGTGCCTAGTTTTAATTATGATAAGTAATAATAAAGTCAGTCATGTGAAAGTATCTATTAATTTCAGTGGATCCTTGCAAGGCAGGCAGAAAATTTCTGTTCCAAGAGTCTTATTTTTGGACCCCAGGTGAAAATAGTGCTTTAGATTTTTACTACCAATATTTGCTTACTTGGAATAGCTCTTATATTAATTTTTCTTATGAAAAAATCCAATGTCAATTAGTTATACCATGTAGGATCCAAAGCAAAACTATTGAATGTTATGATTGTCTTAATTATTTGGAAATAAAGCATAACCCATTAAATTCTTTTGACCTTTGTAGTAGTGTTATGATATACAGGCACTCCTTGACTTATGATGGTGTTATTTCCAATAAGCCTGTTATAATTTGATACTAAGTTGAAAATGTATTTAATACGTCTAACCTGTTAAACTTCATAGCTTAGCAGCATGTTACATTGCAGATCATCAGTTTACCCTGCATTGCTGACTGGGAACTGTGGTTTTGCTGCTGCTGCCCAGGATCAAGATAGTTATACTGCAGATAGCAAGCCTGAGAAAATATCAGAATGCAAAATTGGAAATACTGAATGTGTATTGCTTTCCCACTGTCATAAAATCTAAAAGTTGTTAAGTCCAGTCACGTTAAGTTGGGGACTGTCTTTATTTTAATAAGCATGTTCCAAATAAAACTTCAGGGAGACAGCAAACTCCCAATTTAAACTTGTATCAGCACATCACTTGGCAATCTTGTTAAACAGATTCCTAGGGTCACCCTAGAGTTGATGGTTTAGTTTTACTGAGGTTGTGCCTGGGAATTTGCATTGCTGACAAGTGTCCAGGTGATGCCTCATTCCCAAGGTCACATTCTTGTGAGTTGTTACTCTGCAGGAGAGTATTAGTTGAATTCCTTCTCTTCCCTATTAGCAAACTTATTTGGGGGAAATTATTTAAAACAGTAGGCCTACATTTCTTAGCTGTGAGATTCATGTTAACGTTACCTGCCTAGAATTGTGAAAAGTGAAAAAATGCTCAACCCAGCATAGCTGGGTACTTGAAAAATGCTGACTACTTTGGTCAGTCTTCCCTTACTATCCTCCACTGTAAAGTGAGGAGCTAAAGTCAATATCTTACAAGGTTTCTCTCAGCTGTAACATTCTGTGATTCCAAACCTATGTGTGTTTAGTGCTTTATACAGAGTGGTAATAATAGAGACCATTGTTTTTTTTTTTTCTTTTATTAGAACATCTAGACGATAAAAAGTTTTTAGTCTAATTTATAAGGCAGTATATTTAAGAAATATTTGAGTACAGTTTGAATCTACCACATTTTTATGGAAGCTGAAACTTAGAGTTATTGGCTTTATTAGACTCTTTGGTGTGTGGTATCCTAGTGACCTAATGCATGTTCACAATATGTGGTTTTCTTCACTGCTTGATTTTAGCATAAAATCAAGGGTCAGATCATCAGTTTACCCTGCATCGCTGACTGGGAACTGTGATTTTGCTGCTGCTGCCCAGGATCAAGATAGTTATACTGCAGATCGCTAGCCTAAGAAAATATCAGAATACAAAATTGGAAATACTGAATGTGAAGCAAATCCAAGCTAATGATTTAATATAGCATCATTTTCCAGTGTTTTATTTAAAAATCACCATTAAGGTATTCACTATTTTTAATTTATAATCTTAAAAATCATGGGTACTAAGACTACCAGGCTTAAATACTAATAGATTTTCTCATCTTTTAATTCTATTTCTTTACAAAATGAAAATAATCACCATCAGGCTCCTTTTGCCTTTCCCCAGATCTGCTCTACTGTAAATATGGTAAAGAGCATACACAGTGAAAAGCATATGTAAGATTGAGGTCTGAAGACATGGAACTTTAGTATTATGCATCCAGAATGGTCTCCTTGAAGTACAGACAGCTGGGTGTTTGCAGAAAGAGTACCAGTGACTTGAATGGAAGGCTTTCCCCACACATTGGACCCTGCAATTACATTTGGAATATGTTTTTTTTTTTTTTAAATCTAAGTAAACAGTCTACAATGAATGTAGACAGACATTAAAAATGCTTATTCTCTTTATTAGGATAATGTGAAATATCTAATAATGCCAAAAAATTTAGAAATTCCAGAATTCAATGTAGGGCAAAAGTTTTAATCTGAGATGAGTCTTAAAATTAGTAATAGAAGTTAGATAACAATACTTGTGTGGGACCTAGTGTGCATTTATTTGTAGTCATATATCTTTTGAAGACTTTCATGTAGGAAACATCTTGGATTTTTTAGTACATCTTTAATCCTCTTTGATGAATAAATTAAAGCTGAATTTGTCAAATGTTAGCATACTGTGACTCATATAAGACAAAAGTGCATCATTCTGGTCAAGTTGCCACATAAATTTTACCTGATAGGTCTATATTGAGTAATCAATGGCTATATGTGAATACTCCCAGGAACGGTGATGGTTAGTACAGAATTCAAGTCAGCTCAATTACCAGACCCAAAAGGCCAGAGGTAATGAAAGAAGATGAAATGTTTATGATAAAACAGTGTTTGAGATATTTATTGCCTTGGTGTGAGTAATTTAATGCAGGTTTTTAGCCTCAATTTTGTGATAAAACAATTTTATTCCTCATCTACTTAATAAGATGAATATTTTCAGATTCTGGGGGATTTAAAATTTAAACAATTTTTTAAAAATTAATTGTAATTGCTACTTAATTTTACTAGTTAGCTTCTGATTTAGGGCCAAAACTGTCCTGGTTTGGGATGCAATTTGAAGTATTGCTTATTTTTATATGTACAGTATCGGAAACATTATTTTACAGACTATGAATAGCCAAATGTGAAATATAAGTTATTTTAATACATTATTTGTACAAAATCATTTGTATATTTTATCCTATTTTCTATCAGTAAAAGAATGCAAAAACTTCAGATTTGTGCAAACAAGTAATTTGACTTCGAAAGTTTCCTTGTATTAAAACATTTCAATTTAATCTTTTTTTAATTATTTATTTATTCTAATTAGGTATACATGACAGGAGAATGCATTTTGATTAATTGTACACGATTGCAGTACAACTTTTCATTTCTCTGGTTGTACACGATATAGCATCGCACCATATGTGCGGTCATACAAGTACCTAGGGTAATGATGTCTATCTCATTCACCATCTTTCCTGCCCCCATGCCCTCCTCCTCTCCGCCCTTTACCCAATCAACAGTTCTTTCATTTTTCCCACTTCCCACCCTACCCCATTATGGATCAATATCCACTTATCAGAGAGAACATTCAGCTTTTGTTTTTTGGGGATTGGCTTACTTCATTTAGCATGATAGTCTTCAACTCCATCCATTTACCATCAAATGCCATAATTTTATTCTCTTTTAATGCTGAGCAATATTTCATTGTGTATATATCACCATTTTTTTAATCCATTCATCTATTGAAGGGCATCTAGGTTGGTTACACAGTTTAGCTATTGTGAATTGAGCTGCACATTAATGTGGCTGTGTCACTATAGTATGCTGATTTTAAATCCTTTGGGTATAGACTGAGGAGTGGGATAGCTAGGTCAAATGATGCTTTCTTTTCCAGGTTTTCTGAGGAATCTCCATACTGCTTTCCAGAGTGGTTGAACCAATTTGTGGTTGCACCACCAGCAATGTATGAGTGTACCTTTCCCCCCACATCCTTGCTAACACTTGTTGTTGTTTGTATTCTTGATAACTGCGATTCTGACTAGAGTGAGATGAAATCTTAGTGTAGTTTTGATTTGCATTTCTCTAATTGCTAGAGATGTCGAACATTTTTTCATGTATTTGTTGATCGACTATGTATCTTCTTCTGAGAAGTTTCTGTTCAGCTCCTTAGCCTATTTATTGACTGGGTTGTTTTTTTGGTGTTAAGTTTTTTGAGTTTTTTATGTATCCTGGAGAGTAGTGTTCTATCTGATGTGCGTGTGGCCAAAATTTGCTGTCAAAATGTAGGTTGTCTCTTCACCTCATTGATTGTTTCTTTTGCTGAGAAGAAACTTTTTAGTTTGAACCCATGCCATTTATTGACTCTTAATTTTATTTCTTGTGCTTTAGGTGTCTTGTTAAGGAAGCGGGGGCCTAATCTGACATGATGAAGATTTGGGCCTACTTTTTCCTCTAATAGATGCAGGGTCTCTGGTCTAATTCCTAGGTCCTTGATCTACTTTGAGTGGAGTTTTGTGCATGGCGAGAGATACAGGTTTATTTTCATTTTGCTGCATGTGGATTTCCAATTTTCCTAGCACCATTTGTTGAAGAGGCTGTTTTTTCTCCAATGTATGTTTTGGTGCCTTTGTCTAGTATGAAATAAGTGTATTTATGTGGGTTGGTCTCTGTCTTCTATTCTGTACCATGGGTCTACATGTCTACTTTGGTGCCAATACTATGCTGTTTTTGTTACTATAGCTTTTTAGTATAGTTTAAGGTCTGGTATTGTGATTCCTTCTGCTTCACTTTTCTTACTAAGGATTGCTTTGACTATTCTGGGTCTCTTATTTTTCCAAATGAATTTCATGATTGCTTTTTGTATTTCTATAAGGAATGATGTTGGGATTTCAATTGGAATCTCATTGAATCTGTATAGCACTTTGGGTAGTATGACCATTTTGACAATATTAATTCTCCTATCCAAGAGCATGGGAGATCTTTCCATATTCTAAGGTATTCCTCAATTTCCTTCTTTAGTGTTCTGTAGTTTGTATTGTGGAGGTCTTTCACCTCTTTTGTTAAATTGATCCTCAAGTTTGTTTTTTTTGAGACTATTATGAATGGGGTAGTTTTCCTAATTTCTCTTTCAGAGAATTGATCACTGATATATAGAAATGCATTGATTTACAGGTATTTATTTTATATCCTGCTACTTTGCTGAATTCATTTATTAATGTCTTTAAGATGTCTCTCAGGTGTTTGATAAAGTAGATCTTCTGAGGAGTGCATCTTCAGCTTTGATAAACCAAATGTTAAATGCAGTTAGTTGCATTTTATGCATGTTAAGGTCCAAAGCTAACATAAAAGGTGAAGCTTTTGAATAATTATATTACTCTTGGAAGTGTTCCATGTAGGAGATTTACATTCCATCTCATGATGAGGCCCTTTCAGTGAGTTTTTCCTCCAGAGTTGGTATAACTGACCATTTTATTGATTATTATAGCAGTTAGGTTTCCACAAAGGGGGAAAAAAAAACCTTGTGTTTTTAATCTAGGGAATTTAAAACAAAATTGATGGCTCAGTTATTGAAAGAGATATTAGGACAAGCAAAGGACTAACAGTACTCAAATAAATATTACAGAAAGCTAGTGCTGTTGGGCTGGTGGAGCAAGGGGAAGAAGAGTTCAGAAAGCCCAAGACCAGTGTTGCCCGCAAGTAGGGGCTGCACAGCAGTGAGAGCAGGAACCTTTGGGGAAAGACAGCCAAGGCAAAAAAGGAGAGGAAGAACTATTCTGGTTTTTTTTTTTTTTTTTTAATTCCCTAGTTCCCATTTGCAGAATCTGCCTGGAAGCCAGCTGGCACAGGAGCCTTGTAGTATCAACTTCCCTGAGGTAGAGTGGACCAGGAGATGATCGCAGGTGAAGCAGGTCCAGAACTGGCCCAGGCTATGTCTAGCTTGCACTGGGGAACTATATTGTAAAGACAACCATTAAATAAAAGAATCACAGCTTGTAAAGATGTCACAGTGCAAGGAATATTCTAGAACCAAGATTGATTTTGTCCATTTCAAATGCACTCCAGAAAGTAGAATTAAGGGAAATTTCCCAATCTGGACATCTATTTTTTATTCCTGTTCTTCCTCCTCTTCTATTTATTCCCCACCTCCCTCCTTTTTATTTTCCTTCTCCCCGCAAACTGGGCTAGGGAATTATGAAGGATGATATCACCTCTTTAAAACCAAAAGTCTATGGAACAGAAAAATATTTTTTTTAAAACTGAAAAGAAGGAAAAGCATTTGAGATAATGCATGCAAGGAAGTGTTGGGAATGAGGAAGTAAGAATGATTTCTTAATGATTTCTTTCTTAAAAGCGTCATGAAAGAAAGAAAATAAAAATCTTAAGGAAATAGTGGTCTCAAATCCTTGTTTTTATTACTTGAAATTTCTTTCTTTATCCACTAATTATTTTTAAAATGCATCTTAAAGGTGAGATCTAACAACCTCAAATATATTTAATACCAAGGGTTTGCCTTTTTGCTAAACATTTGTCAACCCTAATGTGTAGGGTTTAAAGATAAAAATTTAAAGCTAGTTCTCTGATCATAGCATTATTCTTTAACCACTAGAAGCAGCTCTGGAGACTATCTTGTGGCAAAATAGGGTAATGCCATGAGCCAGTTTGCTAAGAACAGTCTCAGTTTACATTTTTTTTTCTGCCCTTGTCCTGGTGTAATCATTAAAAGAGATATTAGGGCAAGCAAAAGTGCCCCCCTTCACTTTTAGAAGTGTCACAGTTTAGACGATAAATTATATGAGTATCATATGTACAGTTTCTTGACAATTAGGCCACTACCAAAATTTGTTTTCTCACACTCAATCTAGGGTCTTGATACTATATTTGTGTACTTCCATAAAGGAAGCAACAGGCCAGCAACTCTAGGTCTTTGGATCAATGTTATGAGCCCGCTTTTCCCCTGGAGCTGACTTTATACAATCAGTAGGTTACTGCGGGTGGAAATGAAGATGAGGTCGCTCCTGCCTGCTCTTGGCCCAAATTCTTCCTCCAAAGGCTTTACATCAGTTATTGTCAGGTAACAAAAATCAAGCAATGGGAAGGGAAATACAATCAATTCTCTTATAAGAAAGGGCAGCAAATACCTTGAACAACACATCAAAACCCTGAAAACCAGCACAAGTCCTTTGGACTTAGTTCTTTAGATCGTTACAAGCCATGGCAAATTTTTAGTTTTCAATTGGCATTAAGGACATCTAGAATCAAATCTAGCCAAATAGACCCAAATCATCCCACAAGCTGAGGACATCTAAAATATGTAATGATTACTGCTTTCACAAAGATTCAGAAAAATTCTTCTTTTTAAATATTTATTTATTTTTTAGTTGTAGTTGGACACAGTATCTTTATTTTATTTATCTATGTGGTGCTGAGGATCGAACCCAGGGCCTCGCATGTGCTAGGCGAGCACTCTACCGCTGAGCCACAGTCCCAGCCCCCAGAAAAATTCTTAACAGGCAAATTGTACCTTCAAACAAAAATGCAGCAGGTCACCATGCTTTTGTTAAAACAAATAGCCAATTATACCATCTCTGAATATCTAATATCATCCCAGAATGAAGATGATGAGTCCTTAAAGAAATATTATGCGATTTGATCATTGTTTAATATTCACAAACCAAACGCCCAAGTCTTGAGTGTACTTGTATATATACATTTTAGAGAGAGAGAGAATTTTTAATATTTATTTTTTAGTTTTCGGTGGACACAACATCTTTATTTTATTTTTTATGTGGTGCTGAGGATCGAACCCAGTGCCCCGTGCATGCCAGGCAAGCACGCTACCGCTTGAGCCATATCCCCAGCCCGTACTTGTATATCTTTTAACCTGAGTTTTGATCTCAGATCATTTTGGGAGGGTACTGGGGATTGAACTCAGGGGCACTTAATCACTGAGCCACATCCCTGTTATTTAGAGACAGGGTCTCAGTTGCTTAGCACCTCGCTTTTGCTGAAACTGGCTTTGAATTTGTGATCCTTCTGTCCTCCCAAACCGCTGGGATTATAGGTATGTGCCACTGTACTGGCATTTTTTTTTTCTTTACACTCATTTTAGATGGACAATCTGTGCTTAGCCTACATGAAGTTATTTATCATTTCAAGTTCTGCTCAATGCTAGTGTCCCAGGAGATTAAATTAATGGGTATTACAAAACAAAGCAAAAGCTAATTCTGTGGTTGAATAAGTTGAAGATGTATTTACATGTTCCCGTTTCACTTTAGCTTTGTATATTAAACATTATTTTGTGTATATAAAGGTGATTTTTAAGAGGATGAGAAAATTTTAAAGAAGGTAAGATCTAACAACCTCAAATATATTAAATACCAAGGGTTTGCCTTTTTGCTAAACATCTATCTATAGATATTGCCATTCCACAGAATATGGTTTAGAAAATACTGAGGAAAGATCAGGAATCTTATATATAATTCCTAATATATAGGAAGTATCTTCACCTTTAGCTTGTAGAAAAACATCACACAGCACAATATCGACAAGCAGTTCAAAAATAATGTCTCCTATCCTTTTTAAGTTAGATTCAGAAAAACCTGGAGCAGCTTTGCTATTAGTGTTAAAATGTCTCATAATAGGGTGCTGGGTTAATAGAAGTGGGAGAAGAGAAGACGTAGCTGCTTGTCCCAGAGAATAAGGACTCCACTTGTTACAAGAATTTGTAGGGGCAGCACTTTGCTGTTGGGAGTTACTAAGTCTTTTGAAATTGAAATTATATTTTATTGAATTTTAATTATAAATGGGGAAGTACATTTTCCTAGATATAAGAATGTACCTTAGCTAGTTTGGACCATAATTAGAAAAATCATTGCTTTTAGCATATGAACTGTCACAATAGAAGCAGTAACTTAGGATAAATGTGACATAGTTTTTCCTTGGTGAAAGTTGGCTTTCAAACCTTTTTGACTAAGGGAAAGAAAGAGCTGAAGATCAAGAGGTGCTAATTTTTGCAGATGACTGGGAGTGTATGCATGGGGAAGAAGGAAAAGGGAGGGGGGAGAGATTAATTTAATTCGGAGCTATGTTTCATTCAGTAGGAATCTTTGCTATTAGAAATAATTCTCCCAGCATCTTAATTTTGCTTCCTCAATGAGTATGTTAAATGTTCTTTAAAATCTACCTTAAAAGCATCATAAATATATTAAACAACAGTTCTCTCATTGAGAATGCTAATTTAATTTAACAAATATTTTTCATGGATACCATTTGCAAAGCTTCAGGGAATACATTGATGAATAAGATAGTTCATCTCAAGGAGTTCATGAACTTTGGGTGCAGGAAGTATGGGATATGAAAGATACATAAAAACAGTGAAAATAAATGGGTTATAGTAGTTGCCATTATAGAGGGTTAATAGGAAAGGATGCTCCACCCCATCAAAGGAATGAGGAAAGGCTTTATGCAGAAAGTGACATTGAGATGGACTTTGAAGGCTGAGGTCAAATTTTGAGAGGTGATGTTGGTAGGCAGGAGAAAATAGTAAACAAGTGCTTAGAGTCACAGGAATTTTAGTGGAAACAAGCAAGCAGTCCATTCTGGAGTTGGAACTAGCAATGGTTAGAAAACATTAGAAAAGCAAATTATGAAGTACTTTGTGTCACCCTACACAAGGTCAGGTTGTCCAAATCCCAACAATACCACAAGCTTATTTTTCTCATACATTGCATTTCCCTTTTGGTCAGCCTGTAACTCTGCTCCACAACATCTTTGTTCTGAGCCCAGGCTGAAAAAGCAACCCCTACCTGGGATGTGATCAGTTTTGACTGAGGCACAAAAAAATATGTCAAAACTATGTAAGCGTTCTTACAGTGTCCTCTGGAAAATGATAGCTCTTGCTCCATTGGCCAAAGCCCGTCACTTGGCCAAGTCCACCATTAATGGGGAAGGGAAATACAATCAATTCTCTTATAAGAAAGGACAGCAAATACCTTGAACAATGTACCAAAAACCTTGAAAACCAGCCTGAGTTCTTTTCACTGTTTTTTAGATGGTTACAAGCTATGGCAAATTTCTAAACATTATGAAACAAATCAAGTGATTTTATATCCTCCCTGTGTGTGTGTGTGTGTGTGCACGCGCGCGCGCGCGTGCTTATACAGAAATTCTCTGTGACTTGTTAGAAATGTAGGTTTCAGAATTCTAGAAGGTCTTGTTCAGGGGATCAACACATCTGTATTTTTCAGTAAGCAGTCAGGTAGATAGTACGCAGATGATTCACAGATGTTGCTTTAAGAAACCCTGGGTTAAGGAATAAGGGGGCAGGTCAGATTGGGGTTGTGGGTGAAGGAGCAGAAGGTTGTATATATATGCAAAGATAGGTGCAGTTTAAGCACCTAATAAGTGGCCAGTGTGGAAGCAAATGGATACAGGGAAGAGGAGAACAGAGAGAACTGAAGTTACTGAAGTAGGGAGGATGCGACACCAACAGCCAAACAACAAGGTATTGAAGAGCAAATTATCAGAGTTGAAATTAAGATTATCAGATTTTGATCTTTCCTGAAAGGTAGAAGGCAAGCCTATTCGATGAGAGAAAGACTTGAGAGTTTAAGGAGAGGAGAGGCAGTAAGCAGGAAACGCAAATACAAGTAGGAGAAAATGCAACGGTTTTAGAGTAGCTATCCAGTCACTAAAAATTTCTATTTGTTTTTTTACCTTTGGCCAGCAGGGGGCGCTAAGGTAGCACACATCCTGACGGGCTCCTAGATGGAATAGGAACAGGATTATTATTAACCCGACCTACAGTGCAGTATTTTGGGTGCTTCATTTATTATTTTTATGGCTGTGAACCTTCATAGAATGAACTTTTAAGGTTTCTCTTTAATTATTAAGGCGTCTAGGTTTTTTTGAACTGCCAATTCCTGTAGTCAAAAAGAAATTAATTTCACAGAGTTTAAGGGAATTATTACTTCACTTGAGGCATAGAGTAGAGAATAGGATGGAGGGAGAAAAGACCCAGAAAAGAGAAAAAATGCATTTCTAACATTACTCCTGGAAGGGGAGTTGCTGCATCCAAGGTATGGAGATTGTTAGATGCTGCCCAACTGATTTCTAGAGAGATTATGCTGTATTACTTTTGTACCAATAACGCCTGAAAGTCTTCTTATCACCTGTGAAAACCCACAATGTAAGTAAGCTGTTTTTTTTTTTTTTTTTTTTTTGTATTAGGGATTGAACCCAGGGTGCTCTATCACTGAGCCACACCCCTAGCCCTTTTATTTTTAAATTTGAGACAGGGTCTAGCTAAGTTGCCCAGGCAGACCTTAAACTTTCAATCCTCTTGACTCAGCCTCTCAATAGCTGGTATACAGGCGTGTGCCACTGTGCCCAGCCTTAAGTTTTTTAATTGTGTCATTCTGACAGGGAAAGCATGGATGTTTTGGGTATTTTAGCTTGTATCTTTCTTGTAGGAGAATGGATCCTTTTTCATATTTAAATCTTATTTTTACATTTTTTTCTTCCATGAACTGTATGTTCATGT
The DNA here is from genome assembly GCF_021218885.2 of Marmota monax. Taxonomy (NCBI): domain Eukaryota; kingdom Metazoa; phylum Chordata; class Mammalia; order Rodentia; family Sciuridae; genus Marmota; species Marmota monax. The sequence continues at coordinate 1,674,723 of NW_026691933.1, forward strand.
CTTTTGCCAATGAGTCTTTTATGTATTGATTTGTTCTCTTTTTATGAGGTCAATCAAAAGACTCAGTTAACAACAGAGTAAGTGAATTGTGCTTTTCAATGATTTTTGGATGATGAATGACCTTTGAGCATTGCCCTCCCTCCTGTACCTGCATGCTTGATCCACTAATCATGTAACTTGTTGATGTATTCCTAGAACTACTTTAAATTACCTTTGGGTAATCTGCTATGTAGAATTCTTTGTCTCAAGAGTACCACATTTCTTTCATTATAGAGTTCATTTCAGTATGGAGAAAAGCCAAGTGATGAATCAAGTGAATATGGTGGCTGGAGCATTTTTACTGGTCTAAAATTAATAAATGGCTAATGATGTGCTCCGATTCACAGCATTTAACATGGAACATTTTCAGAGAATGCCCTGGACATGGTGGACTGTAATAATTGCTCATCGTTCGGTAGGCTCTTGAGTTGTTCCACCATTGATTCCCTGGCACCCCCAGGCTTGCATTCCTTAGTAATGAGATTATATTTGTTTTGCAGCAACTTCATTGAGCTATAGTTCATTCTCTGTACAGTTCACCCATTTAAAGTGTATAATCCTATTGTTTTTAGTATATCCCTGGAGTTGGGCGACAATCACCAAAGTCAATTTTAGAACTTTTTCAGTCATCCCTAAAGAAGCCCAGTATCCTTTCATTGTTATCTTTGCAATTCTCTCATTGTGCCCAGTCTAAGCAGCTACAAATCTACTTTCAACCTCTATCTGCTAGCCCATTATAAACATTTCCTGTAAATGGAACCATATAATATGCGTTTCTTTGGCTTCTTAGTATAATGTTTTCAAGGTTCTTCTATGTTGTAATATACTTCCTTTTTGTGGCTGAATAATATTCTATTGTATGATCTATCACATTTATTTATCTATTTGTCAGTGAATAGACATTTGGGTTGTTTCCCCCTTTTAGATATTTTGAATAGTGCTGCTATGAATATTTGTATACACATTTTTGAATAGATATATGTTTTCATTTCTCTTGGAGATACACAGGAAGCATGCACCCCCCCCCACACACACACACAAACACACACGTGCACACGCACACACACCCCTCAGAGTAGAATTGCTAAGTCAGGTTGTAATTCTGTTTAATATTTTGAGGAATTGCTTTGCTGCTTCCTACAGTAGCTGCACCATTTTAAATCTCCACCAGCATTGTTCCAGTTCCTCCACATCTTACCAACAGTTGTTATATCGTTTTTTTTCTCTCTATGTGTGTATGTATTTGTGCTTATTATTCATTGTAGCATCCTAGTAGGTTAAAATGGTATTTCATTGTGATTTTTTTATGTTTATGATCTGTGCTTATAATGGTTAATTTTATGCATCCACTTGACTAGGTCATTGGATACATAGAAAGTTGATTAAATGCTATTTCTGGTGTGTCTGTGAGAGTGTTTCCAGAAGAGATTAGCATTTGAATTGGTAAAGCAGATGGCCCTCCCCATTGTGGGTGGGTATCATCAATCTGTTGAAGGCTCAAATAGGGCAAAAAGACAGAGGATGGTTGAACTAACTGTCTGACTACTTGAGCCGAGACATGAATCTTCTGCCCTCAGCACTCTTAGGCTTCAGACATAGACTGGAATCTACACCATCAGTTCTTTGGCTCTCAAGCCTTTGAACTTCACCAGCTCCTGGATCTCCAGCTTGCAAATTGACTCATTAGGGGACTTAGCCTCCATAATCATATGAACCAATCAAGACCTCATAATAAATAAACAAGCAAAGAGATCTTATTTGTTCAGTTTCTCTGGAGAACCAGACTAATACAATGATTTTTAACCCCCCCCCCCCCCACCGTGGTAAAATATGCATCACATAAAATTTACTCTTTAAACCATTTTTAAGTGTAAGGTTCTAACTACATTCACATAGTTTTGCTTCCTTGTGGTTTGGGTTTGCATTTCCCTGCTGACTAATGATGCCAAACATCTTTGTATTATGCAGTTGGGCATTTGTATGTCTTCCTTGGGGAAATGTCTGTTCAAGTTCTTTAGTCATTCCTAAAATGAGTTGTCATTTTGTTGTTGAGTTGTAATTCTTTATATATTCTAGATTCTTGTTTCCTTTGTACCTGTGGGATTTTAATTTATAGAGGTGACTAAGTGACACAAAGAGGCCAATGCCATAGAAAGAAGGAGGAGGGAACACACCATAACACACAGGGCCAGAGTGGGTACAGCAGGATGGTCAAGAGACACACCACTGGAATAAGGGGCAGGCATAAGCCAGAGCCTTTAGTGGGGCTTATGCAGGAAGAGAAAAATCAGAACAAAGGAAGTGCATAGTACAGGCTAGTTTGAATAATTCTACTCGGCTTGGGTTATAGTGGTGGTCTCTAGTTGTCTGACATCTGACCTTGGCATGATTTAGGGCAGGGTCAGTATTGGCTTAGTGTATGAGAGTTAAATAAGAAGGTGGTGGCACAGACATAGTTGGATTGGCTAGTCTGCATATGAAAGAATTCCAGGCAAGCTGAGTTGCAGGAGAGATGCATTTTGGCTGCTAATTTAGCCCTGTGATTAACAGATGTCAGATATATATAATCTAAGAAAAAAGACAAAATAATACTAGACCCTGAGTAGATGTAGCGGCAAGTACATTCTCCTGTCCTTGGTTGTTTCTTCACTTTCTTTTGCTAATGTTCTTTGAACAAAAGTTTTAAATTTTGATGAAGTTCATTTGATTATTTCTTTCCTCTTGTTGCTTGTGCTTTTGGTTTTATATCTAGAAATTCAAATGTAAGATCGTGAAGATTTGCTTCTGTATATGCTTCTAAGAGTTTTACGGTTTGGCTCTTTTAGGTCATTGTTCTGTTTTGAATTAATTTTTTATATGGTGTGGGGTAAGAATACATCTTTTTTAAGCTTTCATGATGTAAAGAATAAAGAAATAAGACAAACTCTATAAAGTCAGTTTGCTAATATCTAGTACAAATTCATTATCCTTCCCATTTCCACTGCTAGGAATGTATCCTACAGGTACATGCAAAGGATATATATATATATATATATATATATATATATATAACAATTTATTCACTGTAGCTTTCCTTTTTTTTATTTATTTATTTATTTTTTTAAATTTTTTATTGTTGGCTGTTCAAAACATTACATAGTTCTTGATATATCATATTTCACAATGTAGCTTTCCTTTTTACATCTCTTCTTTTACCAGTGCATTAAATAGTGGGATTCATTATGTCATATTTTTCCATGAACGTAATTTTATCAATTTCATCATGGCATTCTTTTAAAAATATATACTAATAAAGAATTGCAAACAATCCAAAAGTCCCTCAATTTACTGTTAAGTAAATCATAAATGAATAAATGGAATACTTATAAGGCTGTGAAAATAGAATGAAGTTCTCTGTGTTGATTTGGAAATCCCTGTGTCACCTTTTTATTACTAGAGTAGAATATGCAAGATATTTAATTTACAAAAAGAAAGGTTTTGGACTGGGGTTGTGGCTCAGGGGTAGAGTGCTTGCCTAGCACATGCGAGGCCCTGGGTTTGATCCTCAGCACCACATAAAAATAAATACATACAATAAAAGGTATTGACAACTACAACTAAAAAAAAAAATAAAAGAAAGGTTTACGTTTGGCTTACAGTTTTAGAGGTTCAGATCATGAGGTAGACCCAATGACATTGGACCTCTAGTAGATGTGCTGAGTGCTGAGCACCCTCAGTGACCTAAGGATCTAGGTGCCACTTCTTGAAGGTTCCACTACCTGCCAATAGCACCACCCTGGGACTTATGGCAGGTATTCAAGAGCTAAACTATGACACTCTCAAATTTAAAAAAGTTATTCAATGAAATAAATCAAGGTTTAGAACAGAGTTATGTAAAACGTTTGGAATAATAAAAATCTATATGCTTATTTCTTTAAAGTTTATTTTAAATTATTAATAACTATATATATTTATGGGGTACAATGTAATGTTTTGATACCTTACACATTGTGGAATGATCAAATCAGGTCAATCAGGAGATTCATCACCTTAAATATTTAGCATTTCTTTGTGGTAAGAACATTTTTAAGCTATTTTATTAACTTAGTCACTGTGTTGTGCAGTACAACATGGGACTTATTTCTTCTATCTCACTGAAACTTTGTTCCCCTTTCCCTTTTTAGCCTTCCCCCAGCTTCTGATAGCTGTCATTCTACTCTATTTCAATGAATCTGACTTACTTATATTCCATATATAAACAAGGTTATATGGTATTTGTCTCTGTATATGCCCATTTCTTATATACATGTGTCTTAGTACTTGGGGCGGGAGCAAGATATCTCCCCCCACCCCCTTTTTTTTAATTGGTGCATTTTAGTTGTACATAATGATGGGATTTTTTGTTACATATTCATACATGCACATGATATAACAATATAATTTGGCTACTATCACACTCCAGTACCCCTGGCAACCCGTTTCCTCTCCTCTACTGATCTTTGTCCTTTTTCTGTTGCTAAATAGAGTGCCTGAAACGAGGATATTGATGAAGAAAAGAGACTTTTTCAGCTTACAGTTCTGGAGGCTGGAAAGTTCAAGGGCTTTGTGCCAGCACCTCCTTGCCCCCTACTGAGGGTGTTGTGCTCCTCCATACATGACAGAAAAGCAGAAGAACAAGATTGTGTGCGCAGAAAAGATGAAACACAAAGGGGCGACTTTCTTTATGATGTCACCTGCTCTCGGTAATTAGTCTCCTATGAGAATAGCATTAATCCATTCATGAGAACTCTGCCCCATGATCTAAATGCCTCCAAACTTGCCCTGCAACCCAACTTGTCAAACTGAGGAAATAAGCCTCAGCATGGGTCAAATCATATTCAAACCACAACAGATATATAAAGAAGCTCTGCAAGAATTTGTAGGTTGCCATAAGGAGAGCAAGGCAGTGGATGCATGAGGCAAGTAAGGGAGAACTGTTCCAGCTCACATTTGATTTACTGTTTTTTAAACATAGAAATGTATCACCAAACAGTTGCATAGATATGCATTAAAATTTAAAAAGAACCTTTTGCAGAAAAATAAAGGAAGAAGAGGATAAGATAGCTTTACCTGGTTATCTCATGACTACTAACACGCTACATTACCTTGTTTTTTGTGGCTACTAATACATCAAATACATTCAGCAGTGCTGGTGGAGGTTAGAGGTGTGATCTGTGGCCTTGGAGCAGAGCAGCAGACGGTGCCCAGGGCTCTGAACTAATGGCCCTGGTCTCATTCACACAGTAATGAGCAAACATCACACAGGAAAGTTTCCACATCCTATAGTCTAAAGGAGAGGCTGTTCTAAAAGCCTTCTCCTTTGAGGGACACAAGCCTGAATGAATACATAGTTTTATTCCTTTACTAGTAAGGCTTTTGACACTAAAGTTCTTAACATTCCTTTCCTAGGAAATAGGATATAGGTGTCCTTGAAAAGAATATGGTTCCCTAGAAAATTCACATCTGTCTTTTAGTTTGGAGAAATGAGAGAGATGAAACCCTCATTGATGATCCATTCTTATGGCTGGAGTCCTTGTCTTTAAAACATTTTTGAGTTGTCTTTTGACATTCTTTTCTCTTCAACCTTTTCAAAAATAGATGTGGCTATAGCCTGTCTTTGCTGAAAGAACACTTTCCTCCTGAATGTAAAATTCTCCATAGAACATTTGTTTTTCCCTTTTTGACTCTTGTGGTTATTAGCACGCAACACCAGCAAAAGTGGTCCCAGAAATATGAGTGTGCAGCCAAAAACCTAACAAACCCCCAATGGTTGCCATGGGAATGTTGAACTTTCTGCATGTATGCTTCACCAGAAGACCTGGGCTCACCTGCAAGTCTGACACAGACTGCCAATGGATTTGGCATTCTGGGAACAAATGTTGTACATATGAAAAATGAAGGTACACAGTGTGATGAAGGAGAAGAGTCAAATTCCTTCTGATTTTATCCTCCTCCTAGTATGAACCAAAAATATCTACTCCATAAATAGGAAACCATGAAGAATCATAGTCCTCAGGAGAGAAAAGAATATCAGGTGTAATAAAATTGAACTTGAAAAAGAACTCCAGCAACAACAACAACAAAAAGAACTCCAGCAAAAAGAGGGAAACATATTTTAGAACTAAAGTAAAAATAAATATGCTATAAATATAATACAACGCCACAAAGTCTTTTTCTAATTTGAGAAAAAAAATTTGTCTTGGGAGGGGGGATAGTAGAGGATAGGAAAGGCAGCAGAATACAACAGACACTAGTATGGCAATATGTAAATCAATGGATGTGTAACTGATGTGATTCTGCAATCTGTATACAGGGTAAAAATGGGAGTTCATAACCCACTTGAATCAAAGTGTGAAATATGATATATCAAGAACTATGTAATGTTTTGAACAACCAACAATAAAAATTTAAAAAAAATGTCTTCCAATGGACAGATTCTAAGACAAACTGAGTCACAGCAAAATTCTCAACAAAATTCTCAACTCATGCTTCGGAAGATTGAGCATGTGTTCAATTGTAAGTAGAAGCTGAAAGGAGCGTCCTCTAGCTAAGCCCAGAGATGTTGATGTTTTTCTGGCTGAAGCCCTGTGTCTCACTGTGTCCCCTCGTGTAGACATTTGGCAGGAATTTTTGAGGTCTTGGTTTGCTGCTGGTATGAATCCCCTTTCTTCTCTGGGAGTGCAGGAGCTGGGAAGTAAAGGAGAGCCACTATAAAGTGGCTTTAAGTAGTAGAGAACTCCATTTTGAAAAAATGGGAATGAGCTTCAGATGGAAGTGAAGCACATAGCCCCACTTTTTTGCTCCTATCTTGTTTGCACAAGACAACTCATGCACCATTTTCTCTTCAACTGAAAGTAGAACGAAGCCTTCTCCTTTACTGCTTTAAAAAATGCTGTAACATCAAACATTCCCATTGGGTCAATTGACCAAATGCATTCCATCCTCTGAGGTTGAAAACTTACAGGCAACTTGAAAAAGTTTCTTCACTCATGTTTCTAGAAGACATTAAATGTAGCCAGTTCTTTCTCAGCAGAGTTAAGCTCTTTTTTTTTCAATTTTGCAGACTAAAGGGGAATTAAACTAGTTTAACCTTCCATTCATTGCTGGGTTCCTCTTTGATAAGATAAAACATAGCCTCTTGATTAAAACCTCCAAGATATGCTCAAATGTGAGCATATCTCGGCCAAAAAGAAGTCCACTTCATTGTTGGGTAGCTCTGGTTGAACACAGTTCCTTGCATTTCACTGATAGTTTCTTCTTAAGAGCTCCATGTTGCCCATTGAACAAGTCTAATTCCCCTTTCTCCTAGTGGCCTTTGGGGTACAGAAAAATGGTTCTTGTCTGTGAACTATTTGTAATCTGAGCACACTGTATCTGTCCCCACAATGTGGCCACATCTGTCATGTTGGTCTTTTAATGTCACCTGCAACCAGTCTGGTACCTAATTTTTTTTCCCCCAAACAGTTTTATCTTTGTCAGTCACTTGTTGGAAAATTACCAGTCATTGTTCTATTAAAACCAACTTTATGCTGTGTCCTTCCCACCAGCTGGCCCTAATTGGTATACAATCTATATGTCTATTTCCCAGTAAAGCCATCTGGCTTTACTTAGGCCAACCTTTGTAATGGTCCCTCAAGTTACTTTCCTGACTTCTGCTTCTAACCTTAGACACTCCTATTGGTTCCTCATCTGGTCATCTTTATGTTGCCTTTTCCAAAATCATAGATTCTTAGTGGTGTTAAAGATTCACCTTTTCCAGAAAGCCTACCCTGGACAATGTTGGCCTGAATTATGCAACAAGTATTTTGAATTCTTTCTCATAAGTGAATGTCTTAGGTCTCCTAGTGAAACACATTTTGAAGTGGAGATTTGTGTGCCTAAAATTTATGAGGAGTATTCTCAGATGCAACATCTAGGTGGAAGTAGGGAAAGAAGGACTGGGTGTAGGGGGGATTTGAACTGTAATTTGAACTGCTGCAGATAAAACTGAAGCTTCAGCCAAATCATAGGGCACCCTGGAGAGAGAGGGACCTTCAAAGCTATCCCTATTGAGGCAGGGGGCTGGCCTTTGTATCCCTCTACATTCCTCTTATGAGATGTGAAGGGCTCTAGGGAAGGAATGTGACTTTGAGCAGCCAGCTTCTTTTTGCCATGAATAATTCCTGGGGAGAAACTGGCTGTGAGTCCTTAGTAGTGACAATTTTAGCATCTGGTAAAATGAATGGCTCAGCTCTTAATATTTTCAACAGGTACAATTAACAACAGTCTAGTTTGTGCTGGTCTAGACACATATGAGTTCAGGGATTCCAATGTACCTCCTGGGAAGAACTGTGGTTCTAGTCCTTTGGGGCCAAAGACTAGGATGTACTTCATTATCTAGTAAAGCACTGTTTTTTGAGAGAGGACAGGTGGAGATGAGTTCAAATAGTTGAAAAGGGTTAAAATGTGAAATCCCACTAATATTGTATGCAGTTTGGATATAAGGTTTTAATTTTGTTTGCTTTTCTTAAAAATTAGGAATTTTAAAAATTAGGAATCATAGTTGTGCATGCCTATAATCCCAGCTACTTGGGAGACTGAGGTAGGAGGATAGCAAGTTCATGGCCAGACTAGGCAATTTAGCAAGACCCTACCTCAAAATGAAAAATAAAATGGGCTGGGGATGTAACTCAGTGGTAGAGTATTCCTGGGTTCAATCCCCGGTACCATTAAAGAAAAGAAAAAAAAAAAAGAAAGAAATACCTACAATTTGATTGTGAGAAAAATACCTAAATACAATCCAATAGATTCTAGGCTTTGAAAAATTGATCTCTTTAATTTTATTAGTAGCACTATGTTGCATGGTGTGTTTATTTACATGTTATATACAGAAAAATACGCAGATTCTAAGTGTTCCGCTTGATCAACTGTGAAGACATGCATGTATCCAGCATCCACAAGAAGAGAAATTCACCATATCTCAAAAAACCCATGTGCCCTTATCAGTCCCTTTCCCCAGCAAAAGGTAACCTGTGTCTTGACCCTTTTCACCAGAGGTTATTTCATATTTCATTGTTCTTTATATTTATATAAATGAAATTGCATAGTGTGTACTCTTTTGTGGCTGGCTTCTTTTCCTCAGTTATGATTGTAAGCATCATCCATGTCATTATGCAAAGTTGTAATCTATTCATTCTCATTACTGAATTATTCTCATTATTCATTACCCATTATAGACATATCATAATTGATTTATTCATTCTACCATAGATGGACATCTGGTTGTTCCCAGTTTGGTGCCATTATGAATGGATGTTCTTGTACCTATTCCCTAGAATACTTGTACATGAATTTCTGTGAGCTATGTACAGCAGACCCTTTATCTGCAGAAATAAGTTCCAAGGCCTCCAGTGCATGCCTGAAACTGAAGATAGTACCAAACCATATATAAACTATATATATATATATATATATATATATATATATATATATATATATATATCTCCATGGTAAAGCTTAATTTGTAAATTAGAAACAGTAAGATATTAACAATAACAGTAAAATGAACAATTATAATGATGCAGTATAATAAAATTCATATGAATATTGACACCCCCCCCCAGTATCTTATTACACTGTTGCTAAAGAAAGCACTCTGGTTTCTTTTTGGTATATCTGAATTGCTAGAATCATTGCCATTGTGCTTTGGGCCAATTATTAAGTAAAATAAGTGTTACTTGAACACAAGCAATGCGTTACAGTGATGGTTGATCAGGTAAACAATATGGCAGGTAGTATGTTCAGTATGGATATGCTAGTCAAAGAGAAGAATCACTTCCCAGTTGGGACAAGACAGCAATGTGAGATTCCATCCTGCTACTTGGAACAGTGAGAAATTTAAAATTTTTGATTTTTCTTTCTGGAATTTTCCATTTAATATTTTTAGACCATGTTGACTATAGGTAACTGAAACCTGAGAAAGTAAAACTGCAGATAAGGTGGGGAGTTGAACTTGTGAACTATAAAAATATATGTTTAACTTTTAATAGATATTACTAGTTTTTCAAAGTGGTGTACTAGTTCACCTGCCCCCCAGACATGTGTATCCTTGCCACCAGGTGGTTTCATCTGTCTCTTTCATTTCAGCAATTCTGGCAGGTATGTAGTAGTGTCACGTTATGGTTATGATTTGAATTTTCTTTATGACTAATGAAGTTGAGCTTTCTTGTAATGTTGTTTGAGCATTCCCTACAAAAGACTGGTGAAGGCTTTTGCCAATTCTCCTGTTGGGTTTTCCAGGCAAAGTCTTCTTTATGGTATGATACTATGACTTATTGACATGCCAAGATGCTCATGATAGAGTCAGAGGAAATACAGGTATGGGGTATAGTGCAGCTTATTTTCTGTAACTGTATTTTTTATTAATAATTATATGAACTTGAAGGATAGTATACTGAAGTACAAGCTATAGGTCTCTCTGATAGAGAAAATAATGAATAATTTTAACTTTCTGTTTTCTAACTATTCTTATTTGTTTTAATAACAAGCACAGATTGCTTTTATAACCTGGAAAAACTGTGAAGCTATCTTCACTAATAATCCAAAAACCAAAACTCTAAATGAGACAAAACCTTAAGGGCATGTTCTGCTTGGCCCATCCACCAACCTGTCCCTGTGTGGAACACTGAGGGGCACTCAGAGCAAGCTTCCTCTCAGGGCACAGTTTGAGAGTATGAGCGAGGAGGTGAGAGTGTAAAATGAAGAATAGCTCTTCTTGCACAACAGCCATGTGCTTTTTCCTACCCTGCTGAGCCTGGGAGATGATCAGGGCCATAAAGACTGGCTAATTACTTAAATTACCTCTTCTTCGTAGAAGCAAACTTTCCTAGTGACATCCACTGGGCTTATTTGGTTTGATTATGAGAATCCTGCTGTTAGCTGGGATGAGAAGAGCACATTATTACAGCGCACAAGTGTAATGCTTTTGTTTACATTTTACAAAGCAAACAGGGTGACAAGTCTTATGTAACTTGGAGTCCTATGAGAAACACGTGATACCTCCCTCCCTCTTCTGTTCCCTTCCATTTGGTCCTACTAACCTCACCCATAAACCAAAAGCAAACACCAAGCTATCCTACCCATCAACATACAGCTTCTAAACACTTTTGAAACACTTTAATTTTATAGAAAAGGTGAAAATACAATAAAAAGAACTTTCCCCCCTGCACCACTTGATAGTAAATTTCTCACGATTCTTTATTGCTCCTAATAATTTAGTATTGTCTACAAAGAGGGGCATTCTCTTATATAACCATTACAATTGAGAAGTTAACATTGACACACTACTACCACCCAAATAAGGGTTTGTGTCAGTAATGTCCTTTTTAGCAAAAAGATCTACTTCAGAAGCTTCCTGTCCATTGAAAACTGAGTTTTTGATGACTATTAACTTGAGCAGCCCTTCTTGTCCTTGCCCCAGATCCAACTTCCCCACCCACCCCAGCCCCCTACCACTGTTACTATGTGTGCCTGCTCTCCAAGGGGAAAGATAACAGGAAACAGGCAGTTGTTGCTCTCCCAACAAACAAGGATTGGCTCTGCATAGGGAGAGGAAAGGGAAGCAGGCCTAGGCCTAGGAATTTTCGAATAAGACCCAAATAAAATTCCCCATCTCGGGCTTTTTATTTTTTCTATGTATTTCTTTTCGTATTCTCTCCTCTTCCTCAGACCTTCATATTTTCTTTTCTACTCTTCTCTCTTCATTTTCACATATTTTTTCATAATTTCCCTGATTTCTCTTATTTTCTTCAAAATTTCTTCTTTAAGAACACCAGGGAACTACTAAGTTTTATCCATGAGGAGGAAGAGAGGTAAGAAACAAGATTTTGTCTATATGACAAAAAGCAATATAAAAGATAGTATAAAAATATTGTTTCAATGTTACAGAGTTCCCTCTTACCCATGGTTTTGGTTTTCTGAGGTTTCATTTACCCAGAGTCAACCACAGTTTAAGAATTTTAAGTGGAAAATTACAGAAGTAAATAATTCATAAGATTTAAATGAAATACGATTCTCAGAAGCATAATGAAATCTCATTATGTCCAGCTATGTCCCACCTGAGACATGAATCATTTCTTTGTTCAGTGTATCCACACTGTATATGCTACTCATCCATTAGTCACTCAGTAAACTCAGTTATTAAATTGACTGTCATGGTAGTGCCTGTATTCAGGCAACCCTTAATAATAGCCCCAAGGCACAAAAGTAGTGATGCTGGCAATTTTATTACAGTATATTGTTATTATTGTTCTGTTTTATTATTGGTCATTATTTTTACCCTCTTACTGTGCCTAATTAATAAATTAAACTTTGTCATGGGTATATATGTTTGGAAAAAAAAGTACATATAAGTTTTAGCACTGTGTTTGGTTTCAGGTACCTATTGTGAGTCTTGGAATATATTCTCCATAGACAAGGTGGAGCTATTGTAATGTATATATACTTAAAAAGACAATACAGAATAACATAAAATAGCAAAATCAAAATAAAACCAAAACATTTCTTGGTGCTTCTTACTGTAAATATATCTATTTTAATGAATTAGGCTAAAGGACAAAAGCTACAAAGTTTTCTATCTTGATCAACTGGAAAATACTACAGATGTAATCAATTTGTTGCCCAGGTTTCTATGAGTTTGTCATTTGCCATCACTGCATCTGTTTATGTGTGAGTCTCATGAAGGTGTAGAAGGGAGAACTTTTCTGGTTCTATAGCTCAATAATATTGAGTTTTCCAACTTATGAATATGGTATGTTTCTGCACTCAATAAGATCTTTAAAAAACATTGTTTTGAAGTTCTCCGGGTATGGATCTTATATTTTTTTTGTTAATATTTTACTAAGTTTTAAATTATTTTTATTGGTATTTTGAGCAGATTTTTCTTAATTTCATATTTAGATTGTTTATTGCTCACATATTGTTTATTGCTCACAATTGATTTTTGCTTCTGTCTTTCAACCTCCATAAATTAATTCTAGTAGATTTTTTTGGTAGATGCTATCAAATTATCTACATACATCTATGAAATAGGACAGTTTTATTTCTTCCTACCCAGTGTGGACACTATTTATTTATTTATTTATTTATTTATTTCCCCTAGCCTATTTCTGTCTAGAACGTTTAGTCAGAGTTTCATTAGAAGTGGTGAAAATGTAGACTTGTCTTGTTCCTGATCTTAAGGGAAAAGGGTTTAGTCTTTTATCAATAAGAACAACATAGCGGTAGATTTCTTTGAAGAAGCTCTTTGTAAGGTTGAAGAAGTTCTGCTTTTTTTTTTTCCACTTTGTGGAGAGTTTTTTCTTTCTTTCTTTCTTTCTTTTTTCATCATTAATGACTTGGATTTTGCCAAATACTTTTTTATATCTGCTTGAGAAAAAACAAGTGACTTTTATGCTTTATTCTATTTATATGGTAGGAAAAAATATTATTTTCAGATGTTAAGGAAAACCTAACTTTCCTGAGGTAATGCCCAACTGGTCATGGTGTATAACTTTAAAAATATATTTACATATTCAATTTGTTAATATTATTTTTTAAAACATTTTTGCATCTATTTTCATGAGGGATATTGGTCTATGCTTTACTTCTCAAGACTTTGTCTTGCTTTAGTATCTGGGTAATAATACTGGTCTCATAAAAATGAGTTGGAAAGTGTTTCCTCCTCACCTACTATTGTGGACTGAATTCATATGTTGAAATGCTAAGTTGTGGTATCATAAAATGTGAACTTATCTATAGATTGAGCCTTCCTAGAGTACTTAAGTTAAAATGAGGTCACTGGGATGGACCCTAATACAGTATGACCAGTGTCTCATAAAAAGGGGAAATCTGGACACAAAAACTACAGAAGGAAGACAATGTGAAGACCCAAGCAGAAGATGGTCTTCTGTAAGTCAAAGAAAGAGACAAAGAACACACTCTTCCCTCATAGCCCTCAGAAGGAAAACCAACCCTCTGGTATGTTGTTCTTGGGCTTCTAGCCTCCATAGCCATGATTCAAAAAATTATGTTGTTTAAGCTAGTTTGTGGAACTCTGTTATGGCAGCCTTAGAAAACAAATACACCTATTTTCTGAAAGAGTTTATATAGGATTGTCCGTATTTCTTTCTTAAATATTTGATAAAACTTACCAGTGAAACTATCAGAACCTGGGCTTTTCCTTGCAGGAGATTTTTAGTTACTAATTCAATTCCTTATTTATTGCAGGTCTTTCAGATTTTATATTTTATATTGGATCAGTTTTGGACATTTTTGTCTTCATAAATATCTGTTCATTTAAGCTGTTTAATTGGCTGTGATAAACTTGTTCATTATATTCTCAGAAAATCCTTTTAATTTCTATAGGGTCAGAAGTTATACTCCACTTTCTTTTCTGATTTTGGTAATTCACATGTTATTTCTAAGTCAGTGTAATGTATATCATACCAATTTTACTCATATTTTCAAATAATCAACTTTGATTTTGTTAACTCTTTCTCAGTTTATTTTATTGATTTCCATTCTGATTTATAGTGGTTTTTTTCCCCCATACTCTGGGTTTGATTTGCCTTTCTTTTTCTACCTTCTTGAAGCTCAAGCCTAGAGTATTGATTATAGATCTTCCTTCCTTGTAATGTAAGCACTTAAAACTTAAATTTTCTCCTAAGCACAGTATTAGCTCCATTCAAACCTTTTAATATGTTTGGCTTTGCTTTCACTGGGTTTAAAATATTTTCTAATTAACCTATGATTTCTTTTTTGACCAATGGTAATTTAGAGGTATATATCTTAAATACTTGAAGTTTTCCCAAATTTCTTTCTGATTGATTTCCAATTTAGTTCTATCATGTTTGGAGAACATACCTCATATGACTTCAGTACTTCTGAGTTTATTGAGACTCATTTTGTGATTTAGTATAGGATCTTGAAAATGTTCCATGTGGACTTGAGCAGATTGCATGCTTTGCTATTTTGAGAGGATT
Source organism: Marmota monax (assembly GCF_021218885.2). Lineage (NCBI taxonomy): Eukaryota > Metazoa > Chordata > Mammalia > Rodentia > Sciuridae > Marmota > Marmota monax. The sequence goes on from NW_026691933.1 coordinate 1,689,779, forward strand.
CTTCTTGTTAGATAAGGTTTTTGATAAGTTATTCAAGATTCTGTATCCCTATTAATTTGGAGGAGCCTGGGGATTGAACCCAGGGGTGATTTTATCACTGAACTTCATCTCTAGTTCTTTTTAAAAAATTTTTACTTTGAGACAGGGTCTCAGTTTCTGAAGCTTGTCTTGAACTTGCAATCCTCCTGCCTCATTCTCCCAGTAGCTGGGATTACTGTGTGTGTGTGTGTGTGTGTGTGTACATATGTGTGTGAGTGCATATGGTTTGAGAGAGTGTGAATAAGTGTGAATGTGTGTATGGGAGTGAGATTATGAATGTGTAAGTGTATGTGAATGAGTGTGAATGAGTGTGAGTGTTTGTGTGTATATGTGTGAGTGCATATGCATTTATATGTGTGTATGCATGTGGGTGTGAGAGTATGAATGTGTGTAACTGAGTGTACAAGTATGTGTGCAAGTATGTGTAAGTATGTGAGTGTATAGTGTGTAAGTGTGCAAGTTTGCAAGTGTAAGCAAGTGCATGTGTGAGTCTGGGAAAATATGTAAGTGTGTAAGCATGTGTGCAAGTATATGTGCATAAGCATGTAGGTGTGTTAGTGTGTAAGTGGTGTGTAAATAAAAATATGTAAGGATGCAAGTTTATAAATGCAAGAGTGAATGAGTGTGAATATGTGTGTAAATTTGTAGATATGTGCATATAGTTGTGTAAGTATAAGTGTGTAACTATGCAAGTGCATAAGCATGTAAGTATGTAAATGTGCAAGAATGTATGACTTCTGGTATGTAAGTGTGCCAGTATACAGACATGCAGGCATCATGTAACTGCATAAGTATGAACATATGTTGAGTGTAAGTATGCAAGTGTGCAAGTGTGTATGACTACATAGGTATGCACTGAGTGTGTAAACATAAATGTGTGTGAAAGTCTGTAGGTATACAGCTGAGCAAGTATGTTGCTGTGTAAGCATGTAAGTGTGTGTATGTGTGTATGCATACAATGACATAAGAGTGTGTAAGTATGTGAATTTTATGAATGTGTAAGTATGTAATGCATCAGCAGGAAGTGTGCAAGGAAGTATGTAACTATAAGCACATGTGCAAATAACTAAGTATGCAAGTGTGTATGTAGTGTAAGTGTAAAAGTGTGTAATGCAAATGCATGATTGTGTATTTGTGTATAAATATGTGACCATGTGAGCATGTAAGCATGCATTTATGCACAAGCATGTAAGCATTGTTAATGGGTAAGTGTGCAAGCATGTATAATTGTGCAAGCATGTGAGTATGCAAGCACATAGTGTTTGAGTGTGCAAGTATGTGAGTGTGCAATAATGTAGAGTGTGTAAGCAAGTGTGAATGTGCTATGTAAATGTCTAAATGTGCAGCTGTGTATAAGTATAAATGTGTAAGTGTTCAAATTTGTGAATAAATGTAAATGTGTGTGATTATGAATGAGGGTATGTGTATGAGTATGTGCTTGGTGTGTGAGTGTGCAAGTATGTAAGTGTGAGCATATAGGTGTGTATAGCTGTGTGTGAATGTGCTAAGATGTAAGTGCACACAAATATAATTGTGTGAATATTTAGGTGCTTATGTGTGAGTGTGTAAGTATGTGATCATGTGTATAAATGTGTAATAGTGCATATGAGAGTGTCTGGGCATGTAAACATGTTAGTGTGTAAGTTGTATGTGTGTAAGTGCATGAGTGTGGAGATAACTGAATTTGTAAGTGTGTAGTGATTGTGCAAATGCAAATGTGTAAGTATGGATGTGAGAGTATGCAAGTGTGCAAGTTTGTAAGTGTGCAAGTTTGTAAGCATGCAAGCATGAGTAAGTGTATAGGTATGTACGTGAGGGTGTGCAGTGTAAGTATGTGTGTAAGTGTAAGTGTGCATTATTGTGATTGAGTGTGAGTTGTATGGGTGTGAGTGTGAATTCTTGAGAGTGTGCATGGGTGTGAATACATGTGAATATGGGTATGAATAAGTGTGAATGTGTGAGTGGGAGTGAAAGTGTGTGTGTGTGTGTGTGCATGTGTGGCATCAGGTTCTTTTGAGTCTCCTTGCATGTGTTTCTAGTTTCTCCAACAGCCAAGGATGTGTGGAGACCTTACCTAGCCTTCTGAGGCTTTCTCAGTTTTAGGATCTCCCCATAAAGTTATGGCTGATCTCCTCTTACCCCAAATGAGATCAGAACCTCAGGATGACAGCTACAAGTTTCCCCCATAATTTTTGTACTAACGTTGCTACTTTAACTGAAAATACCACTAGTGAGGACTTTTACTCTCTACCCCAAATAAAGTTTGTCTGTCTGACTGCAAGGCTGATGATTTTCATAGCTCTTTCCTAGTTGTAAACCTTGCTAACTGAGGTGGGGTGAGTAGTAAGAGCTCAGACTCCTTTTGTTGTTATATGAGGTTTGAATTCATTTCCATTAATAAACACTTTCCAGTTCATTGTTTGCTTTCAATTGATTTGCACTCCTAAAGTTGTTGTTTTCACAATTTTATATTTTTATACCATTTTGTGTGGGTAGAAGATTTGTCAACATTTTCAGCCCATCGTAAGTTGGAGTACCAGCTCTGACGCATATATTTGTCTCTATTTAAATTATTTAAGTTTTGCATATAGTTTGAGGTAGGGATCTGATTTAATCTTTTACCCAAATTAACAGGCGATTTTAAAAACAACTGTTAGTTGAATCCATACCCAATCTTAGCCTTTTTGTGTATATATTTTTTTGATGAGACTAATGTTGTTTGTATGTGTGTGGGGATGTTCATGCATCTGTGGAAGAATATGGTGCATAAGTCATCAAAATAAAATGAATCACCTCACAATCCCAAGATAAGCTGGATGAATCTGTATCTTATCAATGACGTTAAATGTGGAAAACTTCTCAGAAATTAGAAATGTTTAGACAGATACTTGTGATTGTGTTGTCTGAATTTGGGGCATTTATGACTCTATATACTTGACTTTTAATCCTGTCAACATCCTTTCCTGTGTCTAATCTCAGTACAGCATTTTTTTTTTTTACTTTTTACTTATTTATTCATTTATTTAGCAGTACTGAGATTGAACCCAAAGACGCTGTACCATTAGCTACATCCTTATCTCACTTTATTTTATTTTTTCCTCCAATTTTTATTGGTACTAATAGTTGTAAACGATGGTGCAATTTGTTGTTACATAGTAGTACATGCACTAACAATGAAATTTGGCTAGTATCACTCCCCAGCACTTCCCGCCTCTGTCCTCTCCTCGGACCCCTGGTCCCTTTCCTCTATTGATCTTCCTTTGCTTTTAAAAAGACCCCTCTACCCGCTTTCTTTTCCCTTTTCCTTTTTAGCTTACACATATTAAAGAAAACATACAACCCTTGACCTTCTGGAGTTTGGCTTATTTTGCTTAACATAATGGTCTCCATTTTCCTGAAAATGACATAATATTTTTTTTTTATGTTAGTCCAACATTTTGATTTTAGTTTTTTCTGCTCTCTTGTATTGGCATATTTAATAACAATGTAGGACTTTTTTAAAAAAATGTGATTAGTGCCCTTATAAAATGACTCCAGAGAGATTCCCCATCCCTTCCACCTCATGAAGACAGTGAAAAGGCAGCTGTCTATGAAGCATGCTTTCACCAGATACCAAATGTGCCAATGCCTTGACCTTGGGTACCCAGCCTCCACGATTGTGAGAAATAAATTTCTGTTGCTTATGAGACACTTGGTTTTGTAGAGAAGCCTGAACAGACTAAGTCAATAACTTTTATGAAAGGAAAACTAACTTTTGGCAAGTTATTTTTATAGCAATGACCCCTTACTAGAGAATATTTAGTAGATCACTATAGAAAAAGATAGGGCCTTTTTATTGGTATAGGAGGAGTCCTGCAACAATTCTTTGTTTGTCAAGATATCTCTTAAGTACCATTATTCAACATGAGGATATGTTCTGAATAGAAAACAAATTTTGTTTCTCAGGCAGGTAGGTCTATCTCTATAATACATAGAGACATTATATAGAACACATTATATATGACATATACTCTGTAGATGGTAATTATCAGTATCATATCATTACAATTATATGATATTATTTTGTGGCATGGCTAATATGAACTTATTTTTAAGGCACCAGCCGCTCCTAAAGGAAATGCTAGGGTTAACTTCCTAACTTCAACAAGATAAGGCCCTAATAGACCGGACTGCAAGGTCATCTCACCTAGCATCTTAAGCAGAGAGCTCAATCCTTCCTGGAAGCATCAGTTGACTTTCACTAGTTGTACTGTCACTGGAGTTTGCTACCTTATGCAGTGGGATGTTTCTGTGGTGCCCAGTAGGCCCATCAAGTGGGGAAGTCTTTGATGCCATTTATTTAGGCTGAAATGGCATGAACTGCTACCTACCTCAGTGGCACTGTAAGGGTAGTACAAAGTCTTTGCCATCTGGATTCAGCCCCAGTCATGTCCTATCTGTGTGACCTTAGAAAGTTGCTTCATCCTCAGAGACCCAAGTCTTTTCATCTGTGAAACAAAGATAATGATACCTTCCAGGGTTTTTGTGAAAATTGGAGATAATATGAAGGATGTACTCAGTACACCCTAAGTGCTACATAATGGTATTATTTAAACACTTTAATAGCATCCATTACTGACCCCTATCTTGGTGGTTTTATGTGAAGATTAAAAGAAAAAATATATATATGTAAAGTACCTGGTACATAATAGACCCTTAATAATTGGTAGACTCTGATGTAAATTTCAAGGAATACAGTTATTTAATGGGCTTCTTTAAGTGTAATTCTCAATTTGGAGTTAAGAGTTGTGGCTCTAGCAATAAATAGCTGTGTGCTCTTGAGCAAATCACTCTGGGCCTCAGTTTCCTCGCTTGAAATTAGATATTTAGGTAAATGAAAAGCCAAGAAGTCTTTTTATAAACTAAAAGGGAAATTTTCTTATGATTTGCAAGGAAGCAAATTTGGAATGCTAAGGAACATTCCAGAAGCCCAGCTGATACTAACTAACAAGTTAGGGTTATTAAACTTGCAAAATGAATGCATTAATTACAAAAGAGAATGTAAGCAAAATAGCTTAAGCACAGCCAAGTTAATTCATTGAGATATATTTGCTGTGCACCTGAGTCCTAGAGAAAATTGCTCTTCTGAGCTCCTGCAAAAGGGATTTTTGATGGAATCCTACATGCTTTGCTTCCTTCTCACATCAAAATATTCAGCACACTTTATTTATTTATTTTTTTAAAGAGAGAGAGAGAGAATTTTTTTTTAATATTTATTTTTTAGTTTTCGGCGGACACAACATCTTTGTTTGTATGTGGTGCTGAGGATCGAACCCGGGTTGCACGCATGCCAGGCGAGCGCACTACCGCTTGAGCCACATCCCCAGCCCAGCAACACACTTTAAATTTAAATGCAGGCTTTCCTCCTGGTATTAAGTGGACACATCACTTTTCAATCTTCTTTTTAATAATATTATATAGCAGCCCAAAGACACCTGCTGTTCTAATATTTTACTTTTAAGAAAAGCATCTTCTGGATGGTCAAAAGATCAAGTTTACCTTGAAAAGACCCCTTCATTCTTAATTAAAAAGCTATTAATGACATGCTCTATAAAACATTTCTTTGGGTTAAATATTGGTGTTTGTGTCTGGATGGTTGGGAGCATTGGTAAATGAGAATGCTCTACTTCAGGGATTTTGGAACAAATGCTGTTATTGTATTACACATAGATGCCTTAGCCAGCAGATACATTCTTTGTGACTCATTTATTTGCTCCAGTATGCTTGGTGCCTGGCACAGAGTAGCCGATGAAATGTTTGTTGAATAAATAAATGGGTGAAAGGAATGTCTTTTCCAGGTCTCCAGCAAGAATAATGTAAGTGATCTTGCATGTATTCTTGATATATCCTGTTTTTTATTGGTTCTTTTTTGTTATACATGTCAGTAGAAACCATTTTGATATAATCATACAAGTATGGAATATATCTTATTCTAATTAGGACCCCATTCTTGTGGATGTACATGATAGTGGGATTCACTGTGATGTATTCCTATATGTACATAGGAAAATTATGTCAGATTCATTCCACTTTCTTTCTATTTTCTATTTTCCTCCCTTCCCTTCATTCCCCTTTGTCTAATTTACTGAATTTCTATTCTTCCCCTCCTCACTCCATATTTTGTTTTAATAGATGTCAACTGGGCTTTGGAAAATTGGGTTTAGCGACAGTCAGGGAAAGGGAGAGTCTGGCTTGTACCCACCGAAGCTTCTTCCTTTGGATGGTAGAAGGAATGGGATAGTGTGCAGAGATGAACATTTTATAGTTGTAGGCTTTAAGCATTCAGTCTCCAACCCAAATGAAGCACCTGGCTTGACCATCTTTAGATTGGTCCTGGGTGTGCATGTGTTGTGGGAAATGGGTAGAATGTCTGAGCCCTGCCTGAGCTCTTGGGAAAAAAAGGAAAGGTTGTAAAGGGGAAATATCAAAATGCTTTTTTAAAAAAAATGTAGGATAGAACAAGTAAATGATCCTTGAACAATCATTTGGAACTTGATGTTATATTGGTAAATGTCCATATTAAAGATGACCCTTCCCTGTCAGAGGACCAAGAATCTCCCTTTATTTCTGACAATGTGATTATTCACACATGGCAGCATGAGAGAGCCAGACTACAGTCCTGATGTTGCAATATAGAAGAAAGAGTAATGGTCAGCTGGGCATAGTGGCAAATTCAAACCCAGCCTCAGCAACTTAGTGAGGCTCAAAGGACTGGGGATGTGGGTTAGTGGTTAAGCATTCCTGGGTTCAATCCCTGGCAAATAAATATATAAATAAATAAGTAAAGCAAGCAAGCAATAAATTGGATCTAGAAGTATTGGCTCAACAAAGTGTGGGGCTTTGGGCAGATTGTTTAACCTCTCTGGGCCTCTGTGACAACATCTGTAATGAGAGAGATTTGGACTAGGCAATCTTTTTTATTTAGCAACATGCACTGTGCTAAGTGCTAGGAATTAAACTAGGCAATGGGATCCAAAGTTGAGACACACTAGATTCTGGTTCTTATTCTGATTGGAAAAGGCAGAACAAAAATGCTTGCAGGCAAAGAGAAAGAAATTTGCTTGGGCTTGGAAACAAATATCTGAAAAGTATGAATTCATCAGATAAATTTTTGTCTTCATTTATTCAACAAAATATTGGCACCCAGCCAGTTGCAAAGGAGTTTGCTTACTATTTAGGAGGAATGGGAAAACAGCCATGAAGAAAAAGATAAGAGCTTTATCTTCACTCACTTAGTCAGCTTCAATCAGCTTATTGGGGGGTGGTATAAATTGGGAAAAGGGATTATTAGAATCTAACATTGAGTGAATATTTACTTTTGTCTCATTTCACACTCCCCATATGTCCCCATTTCATGATGAGAAAACTGAGGGGAGTGAAACCATCTGTCAAGCTCAAAGTAAGAAGCCATTAGGACTCAAACCTACCCCTATCTTCAAAGCTCTAGCAGTTACATGGGATGTAATTTTATAGAAGGAGAAGCTTCCAAAGTCACGGAGTATGTGAAATTTTGTTTCCCTTATCTAGCATTTCTTTTTTTTTTCTTTTGTTTTTCTGCGGGGTGGGGGGGTCAAGGGGGGTGGGGATTGAACCCAGGGCACTTGGCCACTGAGCCACATCCCCAGCCCTATTTTGCATTTTATTTAGGGACAGGGTCTCACTGAGTTGTTTAGTGCCTCACCATTGCTGAGGCTGGCTTTGAACTCGTGATCCTCCTGTCTCAGCCTCCTGAGCCACTGGGATTACAGGCCTGCTCCACCACGCCTGATTCTAGCATTCCTTCTTGGGGTCACTGCATCAGTTTTCCCTTGGTGATCATACCCAGCCTGCACTCTCTCAACGCCGGCAAGTAAAAACCGAGTTCTCCTCACTCTGCTGCTTTCTCCTCACTCTGCTGCAGGCTTCAGAGAGCAATCCTAGCCCAGACTTAGCCTATCAGAGTGCACATCCTTATAAGAGCAGTGATTGTCCCAGAGATGAGCACATGACCAGGCTGCACCAATTGGAATCCACTCCTGGGTGTTTGTTGGAACTATTGAAGGGTGTCTTAATGTTACAAACCTGGACATTTTTAAACTACAGACTATATACTCCTGGAGCAACTAATGGTCATCTTTATTCCCCAGGAGCAGAGAGGAGTTTGGCCTGGGAATGAAGGCAATAGACAGAAAGGTAGAACAGCAATGTTGATGTTCCAGAAAACATTGAGTCCTTCGATCTCATTTTGCTTTAAACAGATATGGTTTCTGTGCTTTCAAGTTACTTTTTTCCCTCCCTTTTAAAGACAATCTAAGTTACATTCCTTGCAACCAGGATTTCAGGAGAATATAGCTTCCAAAAGTGTGCAGAGAATTGTTATTTCTCTTTTTTCCCTAGTATATTTTTCACAGTAGCTGCAAAATACTCCATTAACCTCACCTGGACTTTACACTTGTAGGTAAATAGGATGTGATGTTTTGCCAGATCTTTTGCCCTTTGTCTCAGAACTCTATCCCTGGGTTATATTTTTATACATCAGGTGATGCCAGGATTCACATGCTGGGGTATAGATTGGGCAGCCTCCTTATTGAGTGATAACCAACATCTTGTCTCCATCTGTTATCAGGAGCTGTTTCAGAAAACATCCTAGTCTGAATTCAAATCAGAGAGCTTTCTTTACCTGGCCAGGGATTGTCACCCACCATTAGAGAATGAAGCTCTGTAGGAGAATAGCACTCTCCTCCTCGATATCTTTATCATTTTAGGATGAAAACCACAAGCCTGGGGAAGTCCGTTGTATGAAATCTAGCCAATCACAGAAGCTAAAACAGTAGTTAGCAGAACTTAAGAGGCCCTAAGAAGAACTAAAGACCCCTAAGGTGGGTGTACAATTTGGGTTTTAGTACATTTGCAAGGTACAAAGTATAGAAAACACAACTGTTTTGGGAACGACAGCTCAGATGCTGATTTCCCTGAAATGGCTCTTGCCTACAGGAATAGCAATGGCGTCAGTTTAGCCATGCTTACTTATGTTGGCTTACAACAATTTTTCCCTTAATATGTCTTAATTATTTCTATCTTGTAACTTAACCTATATCATCTTAATACTTGCCTATATTAAGATTAACTATAGTTAATCTATGGGCCCATACACTCATGTATAACTTTTATTATCTATACCTTAACACTAACATCTTTAAGTCTTATGTCTATGTACTATATAAGGCTATATGTTTATACTGCTGTATTGCTATTTCTATCTTAAAGCTTAAAACATATTTAAGTATCTTAACATTAACTTTTATTTTATTATTTTCTATTGATTTACGTCTATTAATCTATAGCCTATTGTGGGAGACCAACCTCGCACATGACTGAGTTAACTCCCCTGCTGGGCGATGTGGCGTCAGGCACCCATGCTGCTAGATTGCCCCCCTCTTCTAGGGTCTTCATGCCCAGACATGTCTTGCTACAGCCCCATGGGTGGAGCTATGCTCACCCATTCCTTTGTAATATAACCCCTTGCCCTGTTTAGGATAAAATGTTCCATGGAAGTGCCACGTGTGAGTCCCCTTCTCTTACTGTGCCCTTGGGTGTGGCCTCCCTAGATGTCAGTCAACCTGCTGACAGCAGACATCATGAAGCTGGACTCAGCCCCCTGAAACCTGACCCCTTGACTCATTTGAATAGCTTCTCCTCAATAAAAAGGGTCAACGAGTGCTCTCTCTCTCTCTTCCTGCGAACCCTTAAGGTCAGAGGAGCCGTCACAGTGACCCCAAAGAAAAAGGTATTTGTGTCTCTTGTGTGGTTATTTTGCACAGCCCAGTCAGCCCAGTTTACTTGGAGTGACCCCTGAGCCTTTTAGTCGCAAACAGAAACCTAGCAGCCTATGACTTATTAATAATCTATGACTTATCTCTTATAAAACTATATTGTTTATTTTAGACCATAACATGTCCAGTCATGTCTTGGCCACCCAGCTCTTGATCCTTTTCTCACTGTGCTGGGACCCCAGACATAGCTCCTTCTGACATTGGAAATGTCACCTTGACAGACTATATGACTTGCTCTATATGACCTATGTGGAAGCATGCATGGAGGATGAAGATGACCAGAACAGCTTTTTCCCTGGTCCTAGTTTCTGGAATTCCAGAATCCCACCACTGGATAGCTCAGGGATGTTTTCCTAGTCCTTACAAGCATCAGAACTGCACAGTCCTATGACTGTCAACACTCAACCATTGCCTCTGAAGACCTTCTGCATTCAGCCTTAGCAACAAAGTTCTCTCTAGATAATCTTTTTCCCCTAAGATCACTCCCCCCCAATTGATTATCTATCTATCTATCTATTTATTAGTTCTAATCAGATACACATGATTAGAAACTCTTCAATTCATTGTACACAAATGGAGCAGAATTTTTCACTTCTCTGGTTGTGCATGAATCTAATGTTCTTAATCTCTGACTCCGTTGAAGTATTGCTGTGGTCCCTCCAACTAGGGATGAAATCCTCTTTTTGCTGTTACAAGAGAACAGCCTGAGACCAATCTCAGGTTTGGTTAAAAAAAAAAAAGGGGGGGGGCTTTATAAAGCATCATTGACAACCATTCCAATGCCCATCTCTGTACATGAATGTGAGCTCTAGGGGCTCCAACATACCACTGGCCTGGACCAACATCTCCAAATAAAGTGTCTTTAGAAATTGGACACCCCTTTATAGAAATGGAGTCATCCTTTTCAGAAAAGTTCTCTGTGGAGGATTGCTTGCACAGCAAAGTCTTCAATGCTCGAGAGGGAGGTCTGATGGAAGATTAGATTCAGTGAGGGTCAATGATTCCTAGAAATAAGGGATCAAACATGGCAAGCCATATTTTTCACCAGAGCTGGATAATAGTCTGGGAGTAGAGTTTTGTAGCAGAGGAAAAAGCTTTTCTTCAACCCATTTATGCTATGTGACGAGTGCCTGTGAATTAAGCTAAAAAAGAAAAAAAAAACACATTAACAGGAGAAAAGCATATTAATTTATTTGATGTTAATACTTTTAAGTGGCATGGAGATTCCATAGAAAATAAATGAAAAGCCCAAGGAAGCTGTAAGACTTGGGGACTTATATACCATTGCAACAAAGAGCAATAAATTGTGGATAAGTGACTAAACAAAGGAAAGGGATTTGGACTTGTAGAGGTGGCACACAAGGGAAAGTGACTCAGAAATATGTGGGGGAAATTAATGGAAGATAAGGGTTGTTTTAATAAGGTTTGCTTGTGTGAGTCATCTCAGGTTGATCCCCCATTTCCAGTGATAAGAACTTTCTTTTTCATGGTTCTGGAATGACACCTTTTTTGAACAGGAAATTTATGCCCTTCTTTTGGGCAGAAATAGGGAGGGCAGAGATCTCTTCCTACATCTGCTGTTTTCTCAATTAATCTCTTCAGCTCAAATAATCAACATGCCAAACAGGGGAATATTTTAAGGTGAAATGTTCTGGTCTCCTTTACTTCACAGATAACATCCTGGTACCTACTCTAAAAAAGCTCTTGGGAAAACAAAATCTGTGAGTGGTCTGATAGTTCCAACACAGAATCCTAGAACCCATGATATTTAGGGTGCTGTAGATCCTTACTAGGTGGATTAAACTGGATTCAATAATTAGGTGGGTTTTCCTTCCCAATAGACACAATTGAGCTCTTTTAAGATTAGTGGCACAGCTCTGCCCCTTGCCTGGGGCAGATGTCAAGGGCAAGCCTTTCTGCAGAGGAACAGGACTACAGAATGGTGCTTCCCATGACACAGTCGTATGGTGAGAGGAAACTCCGCTCACTCTTGGCACATATAAAACTCACCTGGGGGATTCCAAAATATATGTGGAATAGAGGAGAAAAACTGAGAATTGAAATTCTTGAATGAGCAAGAGAATGCATAGAGCTGGGAAGACTCAGGTATGAAAATGATCACATCCCACTCTCCCTGGGGAGACTGAGGAGCATCTGTTCATGCTGCAGGTGGGAAGGTGTCTTGTGAAGAATTCGTTGATTCTGGGCATAGTATGAATTTGCATGAGAGTGTAAGATGTGAACTATTAATCTTCCTGCCTTTTTTTTTCCCCATAATTTTTAGTTACCCTCTCTCCATGACTGAAATTGTGCTGGGTAGTAGCAGAGGGATATGTTGAGCTCAGCTGGTCTTGGGAAGGGCCTACCACAGATAGAATAAAAAGCTCTACTAGGACTCTCAAGAGGAATTCATCCTGTGGCCAGGATGTACATGCAAGGGAGTGACACATAAAATTCTGGGGAAGTACTCAGAGCCACTGGTGAAGATAGTCTTCTGGAAGTGTTGGGAACAAAACATTTAAGGAGCACCTAGGAAAAGACCTTGAGGTAAATGCCAGGGGTACCATTTATCTCCTTAAAGTGTCAAGAAGGCCTCACAATAAACCTTTGTATCAAAGCCACAAAGGCTTCTATTAAAATGCAAATGATGTTTGCCAAAAATATCCTGTTGAGCACAATTAGCACCTTAGCTGGTCCTCCTTTCCTAGGTGGGAATTGGTCTCCCAAAGGAGGGGACATAGGCAGTTAAATTTTGATGGGAGAAGGTGAGAACCTGATCTCTGTATGGGTGAAGGTTGGAATGTAGACAAGTCAGGAGAGGGAATGACTTTTGAGGGGGCAGGCAAGAGAGGTGAAGAAAGAACTTCAGACCTATTTGAACAATTGTCAGTTTTCCCTGAGGTTAAAATTATCCATATTACTTAGCACCATTCTTTCCCGAGACTGTCTGACCCACTCAGAGTCACAGTTTCCCTTTGGAAAACATATTTGCAAGAACATTGGAAGTCCAATCACATATGTCCAAGGTTACTGTCTATAAGATTCATGCCTCCTTGCCCCTGCATCTTCGCAACTGCTCTTTGGCCCCTTCAAATTAGCAAGTTTTGTTCAGATGCTTTTCACAGAAGAGTTTCTTGGCTATCTGAGCCAGATTTACTAACTGCATCATTTTTAGCTTTGAAGAAAAGGTCTTCAGGAGTCTCCTCACATGGAATCTCTCACCTGCTAACCATTTGCAACAGCTGATGTATTGTAGGCATACCTCATTTTACAAACAACATGAGAAGTGTTGATCTTTCAGCCTGGAATTATTTTGTATTCAAATCCTGCTCATAAATTTAGACTTCCCTTTGAGCTTTCTGAGCCCCTGAGTTTCCCGTGTTGATGTGCAAAACCTAGCTGTGAGTGGTGGAACTACAAGTGCAGGATGTATTTTTCAATAGGTTGTGTAATTTCTAGGATAATTTTGAATGTCTCTGCTACTAAATGATTTATGGGAGAAAGGTAAGATTTGTTTAGATACTCAAAAGCTGACATCTTTCTTTTTTTTTTTTTCTGATCTTGAGACATCTAAATTGGTCCTCCAATTGCTTCTTAATTTAACAAAGGCATATAAAAAGTTTAATGCTTAAAGCTCACATATTAATTTTATATAACATTTATAATAGGGTTATTATGTGCTACGAAATATTTTATGGGACATGGGGGCTCATTGTTTAATCAGTATATTAGGTTTATTTATGACCATTTTATAGAGATAGATGCATAATTTTCCTCTCTTACTATTGTAAACATTAATAGTTATTTCTTTATATACTGCTGGTCATATCTGTAATTTACTTTATGCCGATTTCTTAGCAAGCACGCTATCATCCCTCTCCCCTCTACTCTACAGCACATTCTGCTACATCTGGCCGCATCTTGCTTTCTCATGTTAGTTTGAAGTCTCCTAGATAATAAGTCCTAATTGGAATCCCTTGAAATATGTGAGTATGAATACATTTTAAACAATGGAACCCAAGAAACCAATATTTTTGACATATTTTAGTATCACAGAGCATGAACAGATTCTTAAAATGCATCTCAGCCTCCAGCCTTGGGAATACATCTTCTGTGCCAGAGTCACAGACAGGAAGAAACTGGCTTACCTGGAATGCCACCTTTGGGTTGGTAGCACATGCCACTGCATCTGCTGCCTTGCTGCTCCTGGGCTTGTTTTGTGTTGTTTCGCTTGGCTTCACATATTCTTTTTCGAAACAGCTGGTGAGTATGTGCTTGTAAGAAGAAACAAATGAGCAGGCTTGGCTGAAACCTTAAAATCAAAATGCATCCACCCCCCCAAAGTGGGCCGTTTTCTGTTTGGTCGCCCCAAGCTTTGCTTCTGATTTATTTTTTCATGATGTTACTTCATCAGGGATCCATTTCTATAAGATGGGGGCAGTGAGAATCCTTTGTTTATCCCAGACTCAGGCTGGGTCTTGAAGTTCCCTGGAAATATCGATACCATCAGTTCATATGTTAGCTCTGGGATGTCATGGCAGCTGGTGACAGATCTGAAATGTTGGGAGCCCTCTGGAGACTAAATTAGGGATTGATATTTAGCAATGTGGAAGAGTGCCAAAACAGGCTCTTCTTTTCCTTGAAGATTAGTTTGATGCAGGGAAATTTTGATGTGCCAGAAACCACATGCTAGGCTGTAATTGAGTGTAATTATTGCCCTGTGTGCTGCAAAGTGCTGGACTTGAGGCATTCAACAGAATTCCAATAATTTCTTGATTGGGCTCTAAAAAGCAGTGCCCCCAACAGGGCCAGAAAGACTTACATTTAACCTGCCTGGTCTTCAAATGAAGATGTCTTTGGTCTTTCAGTTGGCTGAGATTTCCCTCTAATTCTGGAGCCTTGATCTGTGATCCAGGACACCATTGCCAACATGCTTTCTCCTTAGTCTTGGAGTAGTTTCACACAAGAAAACCTAAATGAACAATGGGAGAATTCATATGAATAATTCAAACATGACCTGCAGTATGCCCAGAATACAAAATAAGCCATTTGTAATTATCTGGTTATTTCAGCTGAGAGGTTTTAAAAAAGGCTAAATTATTTGGTTAATTACCTTCTTTTTATTCGACATGTGGAATGGTCCCAACTTCAGTGTGCTATCCAGGAGCTCTCAGGAATGCAAGATTCTGCCTCTCCCTCTGGCATTATATAGTGAACTGTGTGGGAATCGTGACTGTTCACTCCTAAATATCATCCTCTAAGGTTAGGTGCATTTCTTAAAGACAACTTAATTGTGCTAAAATTGTTCCAGTTGTTGGTAGTTACAAAATCTTTCCAACATGTTTTTGTCTGGTGTCCTCCCTTCAAAATACAATCCATGGAGCAGAAGTTAATTTTTACTGATCAAATTTGTCCAGACGTTCAGGGTCACTGACTTGGTCATTTTATCTTTCTATTCAGGCTGTCATTGCAAACAGAAATGAAAACTAGGATGAATGCATACTCTCCCTAGGACTTTTATTGGAAGAGGCACATTTTAAACAATCAAAGTTAGATATTGGATTTTGTATTTCGGTGATCTATCTCTTTCTCTTCCTAACAAAAATAATGCTGAGCTTCCAGTTAACTGAGGGTCACTATCATGAACATTCCAGTGAATCTAGATGTTATAAATTTTAGAAAGTCGAATGGCAGTGCAGCTCCAGTGTCTTCTCCTTTGTCAGAAATGTCTTCCTCTCACTCATATAGGAATCCTGTTAGAGGATGGAGGGGAATTCTTTCTCACCAGCTTGCAGAGATGCCAGTCTTGTCTGCTATAGATTCAGTAGACTACTGAGTCATTGCTTTCATGGAAAAAGGCATTTAAAGTTTCAACTTTGAATTGGCAACACTGGGAACCCATCTTTGTCCCAGCATCTCCATCAGGATGTCAAGAAAGTCTCCAGTGTTTTGAACATCCTCCATGGCCCGCCCTGTGCTTACCAGGCATGCTGTAGATTGTACATATACTGGTTGATCATATTTTGGAAGAGGCTGATTTTCTCTATTCAGTAACCAGATCCACTTCTTTTCTGATTAAGTAAATGTGTTGTAAATCTTTTCTTCCACGTTATTGGTGTCTAATGATGTTCATAATGATTTTTATGTTATAATCAAAATTCTCCTTTATAGATGCTGGGTTCTGTGCCTGCTTTAGAAAACATTACCTTTAAATTAAGATAATTTAAAGAAAGTAGAATAAAAATAATTAATTTCTGTATTAGTTTTCTATTGATGCGTGGTAGATTACCATGAATTTAGCAGATTAAAACAATATATATATTTATCATTTACAGTGCCTGGGCATGGCTTAGCAGGGTCTTTGTTGCGATCAGAAGTTAGCTGGGGCTAGGGTTTCATATGAGGCCTGAGTCCCTCTTCTGAGCTTCTGTGTCAGTGTTCATTTCTTTGCAGCCATGGAACTCTTGGTGGCTTGCTTTATCATGCCAGCAGGAGTATCTTTGACTTCTGGGTCCTCTTCTAAGGGCTCACATGATTAGGTCAGGCCCACCCAGGGTAATTTCCCTTTTGATTAACTCAAAGTTCCTAATTGGCAACCTTCATTACATCTGAAAAGCCTCCTTGCCTTTTCCATCTAACATATCATCATAGCAGTGATATTCATCACATTGGCAGGTCTTGCCCATGCTCAAGGGGACATTATACATGACTTGTGAACCCCAAGTGGGGAGTCATTCTGGTAGAATTCTGCTACCACAATATCTTAAGAAAGCACTGCTTTAAAAAAAATTCAGCTTTTCATAGAATGTTTAGAATTTAAATGAATTGTATATAATATTAAGTTGGTGTAAGACTTTCTATTATAATGTGGTAAAATTTTCCTGAGAACCCTTATATTCTACAAAGTAACACACATTAAAGTTAAGGGAAGACCACTCGAAACCTAAACTACTTTGTAACCAAAGCACTAAAAGATGGTAAGAGTCCTAATAAAGCTACTAGCACTTTTAAAAGACAGTTTAAATGCCTAATAAATAATGATATATTACAACAAATATAGGCCTCTACTTAACAATGAAATAAAATGAGTACAGCACGTTGGTTGGGGGAGTAAGAAAAGGCAGAGGCTGTGAAGTAGAGCAATAATGAACATGTGCCGAGGTTGGAGAAGTTTCACCATGAGCATGTTACCAAACTCAGCCAAGAGAAAAATGTGGCAGTACAAACAGAGTTATATTTCTTTGCAGATTGTGTACATTGTGGTCAGATGCTCTTATTACTTGATTGCAAAACTAACTTGCTGGGAAACAATGAATATGACCATCATTTCCACATTACATTGAATGAATCTCTTTATTTACCAATAGCCTCTGAGCTAATTTATATGATGTTGTAAGAGAAGACTGTAGATAATTAAAACATCTCTTCTATTGCTACAACACTACTTATTGAATCATCTATCATCTCTCTTCCAGTTAATTTTTAAAATTGGGTTTTATTTTATTTAAGTACATGTAATCATAGTCTAATAGTTCCACAAGATTTATCATAAACAATGGCATCCTTGGCATCCTTGGTGCTTCCTCTACCATTTCCTGCTCTAAGGCAACCATTTCAACTATTTTAGTTGATTCTTCTGGTAGCTACAACTGTTCCTTTACACAACATGCCTCTTTTGCATTTTCTTGATATTTTTCAGTCTGAGCTATTATCTATTGACTTCCTGTTAGGGAAGGCAAAGACTTAGCTCATGGTCATTCTTCTTCTGGTTCCTATCACTCCACTTTCTCCCTACCCATTATTCCCTCCCCCGAATGTAATTCCATTGTAATGTTTGTTTGAGTTACATAAAATTTCCAGAGTGCTGGGAAATTAACAACATCCTCCCATTTTCCAATTTTGCATTTTGTGCTTATTTTGTAAACCATTTCAAGGACTCATCTGTGGCAGAGAGAGAACTGTCTAGTATCATAATTTAGGTGCCACATGTGGTCTGACAATTAAGAACAGGGGTAAGCAAGCTATAGTCTATGGGCCACATCTATCTGGTGGTCAGTTTCTGTTCTTCCAGAAAACTAAGAATGACTTTTACTTTTTACTGTGTGTGTGTGTGTGTGTGTGTGTGTGTGTATGCACATATGTGGTGCTGGGGGTGGAAACCAAGGACCAAGCAAGTGTTCTACCACTGAGCCACATTTCCAGCCTTTATAAATTTTAAGACTGGTTCTTACTAATTTGACCAGGCTGGCCTTGCACTTGTGATCCTCCTGCCTCAGCCTCCCAAGTAGCTGGCATTATAGGTGTGTGCTGCCATGCCCTGTGGTTTTTATATTTTAAAATAATTGCAAAAACAAAAAGCAAGACAACAAGAAATAAAAGTACAGGCCATATATGTCCATGAAGCCTAAAATATTTACTATCTGACCCTTTACAAAATAAGTTTGCTAATCCCTACTTAAGAGCTTAGACTTTAGACCAAACAGACCTGGGTTTGAATGCTAATGAATCCCAACTAAGTTACTAATTTCTCTGAGTTGTAGTTTCCTCAGTTGTAAAATGGGATTGATGTGAGGAGTGAATAAAGTTGGATTTGCAGAGCACCCTGACCCCCCAGTCTGCTAAGCATTCAATACAGAAGCTTACTGAATTTTATTACTTTTATTTGAGCAAAGCCTCTGAATACTTTCCAGAAGAGGCTACTCCCATCCCCTGCTAGAGCTGCAGAGGAGCCAGCATCCCCTGTGTGGCAATTGTGACAGGTAGCCTTTCTCCTCACTCTGCTCCCAGCTATAATCAGGTGATCACTTTGGCCCTTGCACCTAATCCAACAGTTTTGCCATTTTGCATTCAGACCCTCTGTACTTTTCAGACTGTTCTGTGAAACTCATGTATTTTCATTAAGAGCTGATAATAAACTCTGGCTCTGAAAGTTTTTCCAAGTTCATGATTGATGACGGTGTGATAGGGAACTGAGTGGCTGCAGTTGCCAGCTCAGGCGAGGATCTGCTTGGGGCAATTGAATGGCCTCTCGGCAATGCCTTCCAATACCTGCCAGCTCTGCTGCCTGCCATAGCCATCTGGACACAGCCCCTTCCTCCAGGCACACTGGCAGAGGGAACAGGCGGAGTGATTGGTGACATTCACTCTCCCACTTCTTTTTGTACCACTCTTGAGGCAGAGAATCTGGGCAGAAGGTAAATTGTGACTATAATCCACAAGGTCTGGAAATCAGGTCATCTTTATTTGTATGTAAGTCAGTGGCAGCAAAAGCTGAAATCTTTCCTTCCTTATTCATCTATGTTTGTTTTTCTCTTCCTCTTTTTTTTTTTCTTTAATTAAGTTCAACTCTGGAGTCTGAGTGTTTTGAATTCTTGAATACCTGGTGAAAAGAGTATCTCTGGAGTCTGTTCTAGAAGCCTTAAGATGTGGTGGAAGCTGGGAAGAGCCAAAGGATCCAGTAGCCCTACCACCAGGCAATGAGGTGTTTGGGGATAGATGGCTAGCGCCCTGCTCCAAGGGCCCTTGCCCTTTGGCAGGATGTGCCTGGGCCAGTGAACCTAGCTCCAGCCCAGCCTTTCTATGAAGTCAACACCCAAGGCTGATCTTGCACTGTTTGGAGTTGCACTTTTAGCAGAAAGACCTGGGAATACTGTAGGGAGATCTGCTTCTTCCCGGGTGGGAGAGTGAGCCATTTGAACAGGAGGTCAGAGGAAAATGAGTGTGGTGGTGCAGATAATGTCAATGGCAGTGCATATTTGGAAGGTAGCTAGCTGAGCTTCAAGGACTGTGAGATGGCAATTGGCAATATCTTTCTATATGTGCACAGTACAGTCAGTCGTCCGAATCTGTGGATTCTGCATCTGTGGATTCAACCACAGTGGACGGAAAATGTTGAACAAATTGCATTTGTATTTAACATGAATAGTTTTCCTTTCTTGTCCTGATTCCCTAACAATAACACGTAACAACTGTTTGCATTGTATTCAGTATTGTAAGTCATCTAGAGATGACTTAAAGCCTATAGTCTGGGGTTTGTGGTGCCCTCCTATAATGCCAGCTGCCCAGGAGGTTGAGGCAGGAGAACTGCAAGTTCACGGTAAGCTTGGGCAACTGAGCAAGACCTTGTCTCACAATTAAATTAAATTAAATTTAAAAGACTTGGGAATGTGGCTCAGTGGTAGAGAGCTTGCCTAGCAGGCACCAGGCCCTGGATATGATTCCTAGTACTATCAAAACAAACCATGTATATAGGAGGACATACAAGTTTTACACCACTTTATAGAAGGGACTTGAGCACCTGCAGGTTTTTCATATCCTTCGGGTTCCTGGAACAAGTCCCCTGTAGATGCAGAGAGAGGACTAAGAGAATTTAGGGGAGGTGAAGAACTTGACTGTGTTGAGGAATGGGTCTGTGAGTGAGGGTGCCGTCCATCTCTGATTAAGAGGGGACCGCAGTGTTCCCTTCCCATGATGCCCCTGAGGAGCCTGTGAGCTGCACCTTCTGGAAGTAACGGGCTTGCCCACATCAACTTTATATCCATCTGAAGCCAGGTCCAGCCAGCACAGCTGAGGTGATCCACATGTATCATTGATCAACAAGCTTTGTTAACAGATAACCCAGGGGTATTTAGGTGGGTTTGGAATGATGAAAACCGATTGGAATGTGGGGCTCAATAAAACACGTCCCCTTTTACCCTAAAGCTTAGTTTATTTTTCAGAAAGGCATTTCAAGCACATATTATTTTCCTTTTTCCTGTTAGATTTCCCCTCATTTTTTTTTGTGCGAAGTCACACAGCCATAAGGTGCCCACACAGTTAACAACCTACTTTTGCCTTTTCCTTCCACTGCTTAGAGGCAAAGAGAACGAATTTATTTTTTGTGGTCCCCATAGCAAACCTTGGCACATTCCTAGAAAGTCAGAGAGCAGAATAGGAATGGGAGGGTCACTTTTTGTTCCATTCAGAAAGATCAGTACGGAAAAAAATCACAGCAAGGCCAGAAGCTTTGGTGGGAGGTGGCAGTGAAGCCGGAAATCCAGTGTAGCTTGTTCTGGGGAATCCTGGCATTCCCTTCCCTTAAGGTTACAGAGACCTTGAATTGGACTCCATCATTGCATTTAGCTTAGCAATCTCTGTGCTATCCTGGTTTACATTTCCCTTCCATAGGCTCTTCCACTGAGGGGCTGAGGGCTAATGCTGAAAGGAAAAGATAGGAATTAAAAATGCAAATTTCCTCAACTTTAAACTTGAAAAGCCCCTACCCACTCTCATATCTCCTTTTCTATCCAAATCTCATCTCTTCTACAGCCTACTGGAAGAAGAATATTCTTTCTCTTGCGCAGTATTCTTGGGTTTCTGAATGATCCTTTCATCAGCGTGAGGGGTCTCTCATTAGCCTACAATATGAATGGTTGATAGTCCTGCTTCAGAAGCCTCAAATAGAAAGACATGTTCAGAAATTTACCTCCCATCCCATTTCCAGAGCTGCTCCTGTTAACGTTCAACAATATTGGAATTAATTGAGAGTTGCAAAGTGGACTCAGCCTGAAATTTTTTTTGGAACTGTATTCCTTATCACTTACTTCTTTGGAATATAATAACATTTTTGTTTGGGGATTTAAATATATATATATATATATATATATATATATATGTATTATTTATAGGTGGACACAATACCTTTATTTTATTTTTATGTGGTTCTGAGGATGGAACCCAGTGAGTGCTTCATGCATGCTAGGTGAGTGCTCTACCTCTGAGCCACAACCCCAGCCCTGGATTTTTTTGACGCAGAATTAGATCACTTTAAATCACAGAACATCATGCACCAAAGGCGCTTTTACAGATGGAATGAAGTAAACCACAATCCTCTTTTGGTATAGCTCTCAAACTCATTAAAATGGACTTCAAATCACCCAGAGGGTTTGTTAAGACAGAGATTGCTAGGGTCAAAAATTTGCATTTCTAGCAAGTTTCTAGGTTTTGTTGATGCTACAATCTGGGAAAACACTTTTGAGACCAAAGCATTAAAAAGGTTGTGGGTTCTCCATGCCAATTACTTTTTTGCAACATAATCCATCAAATGTTTTTTTCTCTTGAGTGCATCTGGAAATAATCCCAGAGGACATATCTTTTCCTTTCATTTATGTAAGAAATAATCTAGATTCCAAATTAGGCATTTGCACGAACAACTTTGCAGCTGCTCCCCAGGATGTGGCTGCTTGGGCCTGCTTGATTTGGAGACATGGCTGGCAAGAAGACCCCCTCAGTCAAATCTAAGGTTGGGAGGGGGCATAGTGTGCTTGCTGTCTTCCTAGCAGTAGCTAGGATGTCCTAGGAATTCCTGATGTTTTCTCTTTGCCATGCTTAAAGCATTTTTTTTTTTTTTTTTTTTTTTGGTCTGGAACCAATTCCAGGGAAGGTGGGGCCAGCAGGAAGGAAAGAGGATTTTTGGTTGCTGCTAAAGGCTCTGGGATGAGATATCCCCATTCATAACTAGTTGCTTTTAGGCTGTATTCTTTTAGTGGCAAGTGACAAAATGCTAAGCTCAATCTATCTTATCTAGAAAGAAGAAATGCACTGGCTTAGGTAACTGGAAAGGCCAGAGGAATAGCTGGCTTCAGGCTTAGAAGGATACAGTTCTCAAGCTGTTACCAAGTGAACCTGTGTACCTCTTCAGTGTACTTCTGTCCATGCTGGCACTACCATCTATCAAAAATTAAATTCATTTATTTATTTAGAGATGTAGCTTCACTATATTCTCCAGGCTGGTCTTGAACTCCTGGGATCAAGTGATTCTCTGGCCTTAGCTTTCCAAGCAGCTCAGGCTACCAATACATGCGGTCATGCCTGGTTTGTCACCTAAACAGAATAAAAAGTGCCTACTATGAGCAAAGCATTGTTATGGGCACTAGAAAGAGGGATTCCACCTGCAAACAAAACAATACAAACAACAAAAGCAAAAGGCCCAAAAGAAACAAGAAAGATCATTTTAATGCTTTTCCTTTTATCATAAATGCTATTCCCCCCTAATTCATGACCATCCAAAGCCTGCAAACAAATATTTCTTCATTCACAACTTATGAAACCTTCCCTGATGTCCCAGAGTGCCGTCCCTTTCTCTGAATGCTAGTGACAGATGGCTTGTGGGAGATGGTGTAGTTTTAACAGAAAAGTGTCTCTGCTCTGTGGCCACTCATCCCATCTATCTGTGAACAAGTTACTTCACCTCTCTGCTCCTTGTTTTCTCATAAAATGAAAGTAATACATTCACCTCCTGGAATTCTTGGGGAAAAAAAAACCCCAAACTGTCAGTATAGAAATGTGCTGATCACATTCATCCACTTTTCTTTGACCCTCTCCCCTTAGCCTGTTCCCTTCCCAATCCCTAAAACAGATTTTTAAAAAGGAGACATCCTAAGACTTAATATTTTATTTAATGTGGCCAACAATAAGACACTGAAGTCCTCGAGAAGACCAACCCTCCAGCTTTCTTGATGCTGGCAGATTCTTTTAAATGTGTCCAATTTCCCATATCCATATGTCAAACATGGATTTTTATATTACGCCTCAACACTATCTTTAAAAAGTCACATCAGACTCTGGAAATCTCTCACTTGCTGGTTCTTGTTATTATTGTGAAGTTTCATTACTGGAACTAGTAAAGGGAACAGCATAGGATTATCCCTGAAGTAAAAACAGAGACTAGTTTTCTGTGGAGAGGGTTCTCCACACACTGCCACCAAGCAAACGCTCACTGCAATGGAGAATAAAGAAAGAATTTGCTGAGGGACCTAGAGGAGCACGAGGCAATTATGTGAGGAGGGAAAGTTAAGGGGTTCAAAGTGGACTCAGCCTGAAATTTTTTTTGGAATTTAGAAGAAAGTAAAGGGCTTGCATTGACCACGCCTCCCACCAGCACCACTTACCATTTACTCTGACTTTGTGTGATATTGGATTTTCATATGGTGCATCCTTCCTTCCTTCCTTCCTTCCTTTTTCTTCTTCTTCTTTTCTTTTCAGTGCTGTGGATTGAACCCAGGGCCTTGCACATGCTAGGTAGGCAAGCACTCTACCACAGAGCTTCATTCACAGCTATTTTCTTGAGAACAGATTCTTCTCTATTTGACTCAAATCAAACAAAACAAGTGATAGATAATGGACTGAGCATGGCCATGTTCCCATAGAACTTCATGTATGATGCTGAAATTAAAATTCCATATAATTTTCAAGTTATGAAATGTTGTTCTTTTTAGTTTTTCAACCTTTTAAAAGCATATAATCCATTGGTGGGTCACACAAAAACTGGGGACTCTGCAGGGTGCAGCCTTCTGACCCCAGTTTTAACGCTCCCAGCTGGTTTCCATGTGCAGCCAATGTTGGGAAACCCTGGCCTTGGCTGTGAGTTTCTTGCACGATAAATCTAAATTGTCCTTGTGTCTCCACATGGTAGGTGGGTGCTTGATTAAGGATGAATAAATGAATCATAGTGGTTCTTCTGTATTCCCTTGCCTAAGTAGCATTTATTGAAATGGTTATTAAGATGAGGGCCAGAGCAGCAGATGAAGTGGGATTTGGGAGGCAGAGGAGGGTATGGAGGGTGCTGAGGAGGCCAAGGGTTGTGCCACTGCCACCTCCCTGCAAGGGAAACTACTGCAAGGAGAAGAGGTGATGCACCTCGGGATCCACCACAGAGGCCATGCTTTCCTCGGCTGCTCCCAGTAAATACTGAGCACGGCTGGAGTGAGATTCCAGCCATTCCTGCCCATTGCAGGGCACTTGTCTGCTCAGCCTGGCTGAGGCTCCTTCAGCACTAGCCCCCCTTTCCCTCTCAATTAGCTCCTTCAGCACTAGTCCCCCTGTCCGTTCATAACCCTCACCCCCGATGGTGGGCTGAAGTCGTCCCCCAGCTACACCTGCTCCCTCCTCATGGGCATTTCCTCCAAAGAAATCTCTTGCAGGACTTGAATTGGCACAAGGGACACTAGGGAGGAGACTTTATGAAAAGTAGGTATGTCTTACTTTATCTCCAGTTTGGGGTGTTTTTTTTCTTTTCTTTTTTTTAGTCCTCTCATTTCTCAGAAGATGGAATCAACAGGGTTAGAAAATGGCTCTGCTGATTTTAATGGAACTGATAAATGAATCTCAGCCAAGTGTGAAATCTCTTCCTGAGCTCACAGGTATTCTCAACATGAGACTAGTAATTCTTTAGGGAACTTTTACGGCAAGTGCAAATCTTCAAGTAAAAATTAATCCTCCTTTCATTGTTTGTGCTAAAGGGTGCACAGTTGCAATATCCCTGAGGCATTTGGGAGGGCCCCCACTGGGAGGCCTGGAAGCTGGGTTGGGTTTGTCAGTTTCAAGACTGACTCTAGTCTGGACTGGTGACTAAGAGGCGAAGAATAGGATGACTGGGGCAGTGTGGAATGTCAGCAGCTTTTGTCTGTCTTCTAGATGATTCTGTAGAATCTATTTGAGAATGAATACCAGAGGTTAAGTTATTACTCTGGGAAAGAATGATGCATAGGAACCAGATAAAAGCCTTGAACCTCCCTGCAAAGTGTCTGAAGCCTAGTGCTGGCCTTCCATCTCTAAAGAAGACAAACAGGGCCAGTCCTGGTGATGCCCGCTTGTAATCCCAGAGTGGCTTGGGAGGCTGAGGCATGCTGAGAGCCATAGCCAAGTAGGAATGACATGGCATTTTTGGTTGAAAGGTGACCCCAGCAAGCCATTGAGATGATAATGATTATGTTAAGATGTGCATTCAATTGGAGATTAGACCCCTGCTGTCTGCCTAGGCCTGCTACTTTGGAGCTCTCTGGGACTCCCAGAGAGTTCCCATTGGTTGGGGAGAGGAGCCGCGTGGCGTGGCATTGGGCATATTTCCCTGGAGCGTGTGTGGAGTGTGCTGGTGGAGTTCAGAAATAAAGTTTGTTCCTGCTTGAGTGGCTCGTGATTTTGTGCCCAGCCAGACTGCGGCAGAGGCAGGAGGAGGATGAGTTCAAAGCCAGCCTCAAAAACAATGAGGCGCTAAGCAACTCAGTGAGACCCTGTCTCTAAATAAAATACAAAAAAGGGCTGGGGATGTGGCTCAAAAGGGTTGAGTGCCCCTGAGTTCAATCCTTGGTACCAAAAAAAAAAAAAAAAGACCATCAGAAACTCCATCTTTAAAAGATAACAGAGGTTGATGCTCGGCACCCCCCACCCCAACTGCCCCTGGCATATTTACATAAATGCAGAGTACTATGGTTTGGATCCTAATGTCCCTCAAAGGCTCAAACATTGCAGGGTTGGTTCCCAAATATTGGGATGTGGTGGAACTCTTAGGAGGTGGGACCTAATAGAAGGAAGTTAGATCACTAGGGCTGTGCCCTGAAAGGTGATATTGGGACCTGGGCCCCTCCCTTCTCTCTGCTTCCTGACATGCACTTCTGTCATGATGCACTGAGTCTTTACAAGCCCCCAAACAATAGTGCTAAACAACCTAGACCAAAATCTCGGAAACTGTCAGCCAAAGTAAATGTTTTATTTTCTTTTAAGTTGATTATCCCAGGTATTTTGTCATAGCAGTGGAAAATTGACTAACCCAAGTAATATTTCCTGCGTCTACTTTCTAGTGGGATGAGAGCTTCTAGCATGGTTCTTATTGGGTCAGGTTTGGGAAGGGTAAATTCTACAGATGCCATCAGCAGGGGACACCCTTATTTGGACTGGGGTGACAGTAGCTGACAGGATCTAGTATGTGGCAGTAGGGGCAGATAGGCCAGGGTGTGCCAATAGTCTCTAGCAGCTCCTGGCTTACATGATGCACACTCCTAGAAACCCCAGGAGATAAGACCCTCTTCTCTGAAAGTTTCAGTCCATGCCCTAGAAAGGGCATTGGTTGGGTTAGGCTTGCATCGTGTGCCCACAAATATGTCAAAGGAGCCCTACATGGAAGGGTTTTTGTAGCAAGGAAGCAGAACTACTGTTCCATAAGGAGAAGTAGGGACAGTAGCTATGACTTTCCTGTGCACATGGCAGGCAGCAGGTCAAAGGCCAGGTCTTTAGATGAGGTCATAGATTATGCCAGGGAAAGTAGTTGTCCAAAGTTCAGGTAACAGCGTGGAATAAGAAGACACACGGGGACAGGTAGAATACCAGTCCAGGTAGAAGAGCTCATACAGAAGATCGAAGTAATCATAGCAACCACATGTGAATTCTATGTCAGCCAGGCTGCTTCCCCTACAAATAAACAGTTAAACAATAAAAGGGGTGATGGTAGGGGGGCTACAGCCTGCAAAAGTCAGCAGCTCAGTGACATCTTTAAGGACCAGGGTCTCTATGCATTCTCACTTTATCATCTCAGCCCTTGTCTTGGCTCCAGGTGAGACTCCCTCATCATCTCATAATGGCTACAGAGTCAAAGTGCCACCACATCATGTAATGAAATCCAGGTTCTTCTCTTCCTTGAGCAATTCCTCCATCCCCCAGTGTTTTCTAGTTGTGGTATAAAACACATGACACAAAATCCACCATCTTAACTACTTTTAAGAGTACAGTGCAGGGACATAGGACATTCACGTTGCTATGCAAACACCATCACTACCCTTCTTCATCTGGTAAAACAGAAACTCTGTACCCATCAGACAATGAGTCCCCATCTTATTACCTTCCATGCTATAACAAAATAAGTTCAATTAGATAACTTATAAATAATGAAAATTTATCTCCCATCTTTCTGGATGCTGGAAAATTCAAGATGCAGTGTCTGGTAAAAGCTCACTCTCTGCTTTTAAAATGGTGCCTTCTCGCTGTACCCTCTGGAGAGGTCAAATGCTGTATCCTCACATGGTGGGAGGGAAAAGGGATTAATGGATAAACTTGTTCCCTCAAGCCCTTCTATATGGGTGTTAATCCCATTCATGAGTGCAGAGGCTTCATGACCTAATTACCTCCCGAAGGCCCTGGCACTTAATAATATTGCATTGGAGATTAAGTTTCAACATGAATTTCAGAGGGACACAAATATTCAAACCATAATACTTCCTATTACCCACTTCCTCCCCAGCCCCTGGCAACCACCATGCATAGAGTCTTTCTGTCTCTATGGATTTGATTACATTAGGTACCTCATCTAAGTGGAATCATCCATTATTTGTCTTTCTGTTTTCTGGCTTATTTTATGTAGCATAATGCCCCCAAGTTTCATCCGCGGGGTAGCATGAGTCAGAATTTCCTCCCTTTTAGTGGAACCATCATTTGACTCAGTTATCCCACTCCTAGGTACATATCCAAAGAAGTTAAAATCAGCACACTACAGTGACACAGACACATCAATGTTTATAGCAGCATAGTTCACAATAGCTAAGCTGTGGAACCAACCTAGATGGTCATCAACAGACGAATGGATAAAGAAAATGTGGCATAAATACAAAGTGGAACAGTATTCAGCCATAAAGAAGAATGAATTCTCTGGTAAACGGATGGATCTGGAGACTATCTTGCTAAGTGAATTAAGCCAATCCCCAAACAACCAAAGGTTGAATGCTTTCTCTGATGTGCGGACACTAACCCATAATGAGGTGGAGCAGGGGAAGAATAGAAGTTCATTGTATTAGACAAAGAAAAATGAAGGGAAGGAAGGAGGGAGGAGGGGAGGAAAGACAGTAGAATGAATCAGACATCACTTTCCTATGTTCATACGTGAATACACGACCAGTGTAACTCCCATCATGTATAACCACAAGAATGGGATTGTAATTAAAATAAGATACATTCCATGCTTGTATAAATATATCAAAATAGTTTCTACTGTTTAACTAAAAAAAAAAAAAACCATAATTAAAAAAGAATTCCCTCCCTTTTAAGGGCTGAATAATATTCTATTATATGTATGTATCACATTTTGTTTATCCCTTCCTCCGTCAATGGACACTTGTGTCACTTCCACTCTGGCTGTTGGGGATAATGCCACTAGGACACTAGTGTGTAAGCATCTTGGAGACCCTGCTTTCAATTCTTTGGGATATATATCCACAGGTGGGGTTTCTGAGTCACATGATCATTGTTTTTTTCTTGAGTCTGTTTTAAGACTGAAAATACATTTCTGTAAGAATTTTCAAGAAACCATGACTTGAAAGGAAGCCTCATGCGTCTTTGTCCAGATTATATCACCTGGCCATTTTTAGTCATAGGTAAAGGAAGCAGAAATAAGACTGCTATGATTGGCTTAGTCATGTAGTCAAGGTTGGGTTCCTGACAAAAATTGGGGTTTTCTTAGGAAGAAAAAGAGAGGAGACATACCTGTATGGCAGGCTGCTGTCCTCTTACCCAGCAACTATTCCTGTCCCTCTTTTTCCTGCTGAAAGACTCTGCCACCCACAAGAGGCAGTATCCCATATTCTGTATCCTGGCCTCCTTTTTAGTAGGAGTATCCAGGTGACCCAATTCTGACATTAAGTAGGTAAACAACCCAGGTTTGCCGTGGATTTAGCATTGAGGTCCTGTGTCCTACAGTGCTCTGGGAAAAACATTCTTCTAATTACAGAAGAGAAACAAACGAGGAAAGCTCTTCTTAACCACCCTTCTTTCTCTCTTGGATGAGTTTGTTTGAGGTCACGGTACCTGGGCCTTTGGCAGTCATTTTGCCATCACGAGGTAATAAGCTCCTGAGTGGAAGGTGAAGAAGAAAATCTGTGTCCTTAATGACATGTTTGGACAGTGAATTTACCTTGGGACTGTCCCCTAGGCACACCTTCAACTGCAACCAGTGTTACCACGTGTCAGGCACTGGGCTTAAAAGTAGCCTTGGAGGCAGGTATTTTCATGAGTCTGTTGTCAGGAAAAAAAAAAACCTGCTACCCAATTTATCAGGTGAACTAAGGATATAGGCAGGAAGGAGCAGAGCGGAGTACTGAAGCAATGGCATGTGTATGGGATGGAGGTGGGTGGGGTGAGAGGAGAACCCGGCCTATTGCAGAGGAGTCACTGCTTCCTTCTTGGCAGTTGGTATTGGTTGTTCGGGAAACACTAATCATTTCTCCCCACCCACAACCCTCCTGAAAGAATCAGCTTCAGCTTGAGCCCCGGCATGGACCAAGGCAGTCTTATGTGACTCAGCCCCATTTCCACTTGCCATGATTAGACTAAGGCTACTATCTTGGTCAAGTGGGTGTGAACCAGAACTCCTTCCTAGGACTGGGGGTTTAGAGCACTAAGAATTCAGTTGCTGTAAGAAATTCTGTTGCCAACATCAGTGTCAGGGAGAGAATCAATGGTTAGGGGCTTGATAGAGAGGCATTCTTGCCTAAAACTTAAATTTTCCTTAAATTTGTCCTCATCAACTCCAAAGACAGATACTCAGTAATACTGGAGTCAGATCAAAGTAGGGGCAAATCTGTAGCCACCCCTCCAGGGTCCCAGAGGGGCCTTGAGGAGCTGAGCTTCTTAGTGTCATAGCTCAGCAAGGAGAAAAGGGGTCCTCAGAGCCCAGTGGGTGACGTTCACACAGTTAAGGGCAGTGGCTGGAGGATTCCGTCGTTGTCGGCTGTGAAGTACACAGTTAGGAGGTCCTGCACTGACCCTGTGAGGGAAGCAAGACTTCATAATGGATTTTTAACAAAGAATTTTTACATCTAACCAGATAGCACTGAAGCTTATTAGGGGAAGCAAGAATAGGCACTTAGGACTGATTTGCTATTACAAAGTGGGTTGGGGTTTCAAGGTGAGCTGTTCAGAAAATTGGACTTTTCCTAGGTTTCCAAGGCAGAGACAGAGGCAGGTTAAAATTAGTGGACAACAAAAGACAATGTTTCAGAGAATGTCTATTTACAGAGAGAAGGGGAGAGAAGAACTGCCCTAGAGACAGAACTAGATCCCAACTGTGGATTGGATAGCAGCCTGGTCCTTTACTTCCTCCTTATCCACACTCTCTGGTCTTGTGCCAGATTCACCAAAAGCAAATCCTGAGACGGGGATTCTCATGTAAGTTGTTTATGAAGCATTCTCTGGAGGCATTGGAGAAGGGGAGGAAGCCAACAGGGATGTCATTTCAAATGAGGTCCCTGCCTCATTCTGATTCTGTGGGGAGATCTGAAGTATAAGTTTCTCCCACACTTTATCTTGCCTCAGGGCAAAGAAGCTGGAGTTTCACACTAGAACATTTCTTAGTAGTTCAAGGATAGTCACTGGAGAAGGTAGTGTGCTGGCCATAAGAAGCAAAGCACAGGAAAGCTAAGCGATGGGTGCATAGAACTGGTGGTGAGGGGGACTGAAGGGTATCCAGATAGAGTATCTGGCATCCGCTACACCATGTAAGCTTGTTCTTAATCACAAAAGGTGGAGCATATTTGATCACCCCCTGACTTTGGTCTGAGCTGATGGAATGTGCCTGCCTGTGATGGTGGGGTAATCCCAAGCCCAGACGTGGAGAGGCCTCGTGTTTCCATTTATTGTCTTGAACCATGAGAAGATCGTGGTCTGCTTATCAGCTTCTCCAAGAATAAGAGACATGAATCAGACTGCAGACTCATGGTCTGCAGCAGAGCTGATTCAACCATCATAATCTCATAATAGCTGACCTCCAGGCAGCCAGGAGACAGCTGCCCAAGATCACAGCTGCCCCAGACAACCTGCAGAGGTGTGAGAAGAGAAGGCTTTTTGCTTTATGACCACAAGGTTTTGTTGCTGTTGCTGTGTCATGCATCATGTTGTAGCAATGACTAATGCTAAGTTATTGGGATTTTCTAGCTTGTAATGTTTTTTTCATTGCTTTGAGATTCAGCTGGACATTCTACCTCTGGGTTCTATGACATGCAACAAATCTTAATTTAAATAAAAATGAAACAGATGATTTCAATTTTAGCTGGTTGAAGTGGTTTCTCCTTCCTTACAACCAGAAGGTTTCCCACCTATCAACTTTCAGGTTAATGTTTGATTCTGTGGAAATTCTGGCTTCTTCTTGACTTAGAATATTCTCAGACAACTCTTAAAAGAATATCCTCTTGTTCAGTTAGCCTAAGACACATGCCTTTCCTGGAAACCTCCACCCAGGATGTGTTAGTTTTACCTGTGGGGACTGATAATTTAAGTAAGGACCCTGGAAGAGTCCAGACGTGCTGGTCTCTGTATCTGGATTAGAGGGACTCCCTGATCTCTCAGAAGCTTGAACAGCAGAAGTGTTTCCAACCTGAGCTATAAAGCAGGAAACATCCACTGTTATCCTGGATTTTAAAAGTGCAGATGGGCTTCCGACAGAATGTGGGGGAAACAGCTTTTATCTCCAAGGGGTTCCTCTCTTGTCTTCATTGCCAAAGAAGGTAGATGCTTAAGGACCCTGAAATTCTTCAAACAACTCTTTTTGCCTTAAGGACATCACCAGAGCCGACGATAGTTGCTAAACTCCTGTTTTACGCTTGCTGACACTTACTGCCAGAATCAAGGTATTGTGCCTCCCCACCTCCAGATCTAATGAGAGGAGACTTCAAGACCTCAGCTGAGATCTTGAATTGAGAAAATAACCAGAAAAGAGAGTTGTCTCCACTGTGGAAGAGAAAACATCCCACCCCAAATAGGCTTCATTGACATATTCTGAATTGGTGATTCAGAAAAACTACAGACCTCTACAGACACAGAATGGCTCTGAAAAGCTGTCCTTTTGTAAAAAGAAATTCACATCAGTCCACATTAGTCAAGCAAACAGTGGCTATGGGGAGAAGTGTCCTTCTTGAGCTTCCCTTTTCTACCTAGCAAGAATCTTTTCATAGGGAGAAGAGATGAGGAATCTGACACCTGGCCCAGGAGGAGATGACCACAGGTGATCTTCTGATGACGGTTACCTGGGTATGTCAGTCAGCTTTTCATTGCTGTGACAAAATAGCTAAGAGAATAATCTTAAGGGAGAGATAAGATTTACTTTGGCTTATGGTTTCAGAGTATTCAGTCCACTGTGGGCTGGTTTCATTGATTCTGGGCTTGTGATAAAGCAGTGCTTTATTCCAAAGAGTTCCACCTCTGAGCATTGCTGTTTTAAGGATTAAACCTCCAACACATGAGCCTTCGAGGGATATTACAGATCCAAACCATACCACCAGGAGACACTACCTGCATTATTGTCTGTCTTATTGCATGAGACAATAAGAGCCTCAGTACATTTCATTCCCCTCACCTTCCCATAACCTGTCATCACCTTCCCTTAGTACTCAAGCCTCAAGCACCTATTCTTTCTGTAGCTCCAAATGCTATTTAACATCAACCATCTGGTTGGCTCTTTCTTTGAAATTCATGTTGTGTGTGGTTCCCGTGCTGGTCATATAATGGATTTGCTTGTTTTTTTTTTTTTTCTTCTGTTAATCTGTCTACTGTCAGTTTGTTTCATAGACTAAATTTATCAAACATTCAGAGGGAACGTGAACTTCTCTATACCACCTTTCATACCACTTCATCATTCACCATGTCCCACCCCCACAACTCTGATCTGCTTCCTGACTGATCATGCCCAGTCTGTTCCCTACATACCATGATTGACATCGCTCATGTTCTCCTTCTATTTTAGAAAGAGGGAAATTTATATTTCCTCAGCCCTCACTGCTTGTGCAATGATAGGCACCATGTTAAGCACTTGATTCATATTTATTATTTTAATCCTTGTAGATTAGTTAATATTATCTCTATATTTTACGTGGAAACTAAGTCTCAGTGAAGCTAAGTCATTACCAAGTTCCCATAGGAAAGATTGAACGCAGCTGATATTGGGATCCAAATCCATGAGGATTAAATAACCCAAGCTCACTCCAGGGTCTTGTAAAAAAAAAAGTGTTGGAAGAATTAGAAACAATATATTTAAAGTGCCCGCAATGGGACCCTGCCCAAAAGCTTTCAACAAAGGTTCACTTTTTTTAAAATATTTTTTTAGTTGTAGATGGACATAATTTTGTTTATTTATTTTTATGTGGTGCTGAGGATCGAACCCAGGGCCTCACATGTGCTAGACAGGTGCTCTACCACTGAGCCACAACCCCAGCCCCAAAGGTTCACTTTTTATTTTGCTTTTCTTTATTTGTATCATGGTGCCACACTGAAATACTGACAGAGGAGAGGACACGATGTATAGAGCCCTAAATGATTTCCAAGATGGGCATTTGATCCAAGCCAAAGGCAAGCAGCATCTTTGGCCTGGGTTGTCACCTCCCCTGTAGAAAACACAGCCCAAACAATCGGCAGGGCCAAGCGGGAGGAAAGTGAAGGAATGTGGAACTACTCAGAGGAAGAAAGGAAGAAGAGGCAAGGCAGAGGAAAGTGGGATCAAGGGTGTAGCTCAGGAAGGCTTTGCTCCAACTTTATTTTGTAACTTAAGAGTGACCCTCTGTCTACACAATCACAGCTGTTTGAATGTTTTGTGAATGAATGTTTTGTGAATAGGTGAGAATGATTTTTTTAACTTTAAAATATTTCTTAGTCATAATTGGACACAATATCTTTATTTTATTTGTTTATTTTTATGTGGATCAAACCCAGGGCCTCGCACATGCTAGGCAAGCGCTCTACCGCTGAGCCGCAACCCCAGCCTGAGAATGATTATTTTATTCCCTATCAGGAAGGCTTCATCTCAATCTGAATGTTTAGTTCCTTCATCATTTTAGGAAAGGGATGTGGGTCTCAATAAGCCTAGTGGGACTCGATTAGGAGTTGACAAGCTACAGACAACTGCAAATGTGGTCCTCCACCTGCATATTTTAAATATAAAAAACATTTTTTAAAAACATTTTTGTTTTTAGGTTGTAAAATACACATGGCATAAAGTTTAACATCTTAACCAAGTTCCAGCATCAAATTCACTGGTTTAAGCACATTCACGTTGTGTACGGCCATCACCACCATCCACCTCTGGAACCCTTTTCATCTTCCAAAACTGAAACTCTGTACATCGAACAACAAACAGCTCTTTGCTTCCCACTCTTCTCAGCTCCTGGCAACCATTATTCTACTTTCTCTACGATTTTAACCTTCGTAGGTACCTCATAAGGGGAAATCAGAATTTATCTTTTTGTTCCATTTCTTTTTCTATGATCCATCAATTAAGAAAGATTTTTACATTTGTGAAGGGCTGCATTTTAAATGTCTTAATCAGTACCTACACAGTAGCCTCAATTTTGCCTCTTGGCCTGCAAATTCTAAACTATTTTCCATCTTTCCATTACAGAAAAACTTACAAATTCCTGGGCTGAATCAATGGTTTGAAACTCCAGAGGAATTAATTTTTCTTCTACCTGAGCTCTTATGACATATTTCTGTGACAAAACAAAACAAACCGATTAACAGGAGAAAAAACCCAGATGTTCATTAATATGTATACAATGTACAGGGGAAAATGCATGGTCACTCCTCATATCTGTAGGTTCCTCATCTGTGAATTCAACCGACCTCATATAGAAAATATTTGAAAAAATACCGCGTCTATTCTGAACATTTAAAACATTTCGTTTTCAAGTTGGTAAAATATATCTGACATAAAATTTAACATCTTAACCAAGTTCCAACATCAAATTCACTGGTTTAAGCATATTCATGCTGTGTATGATCACCACCCCCATCCATCTCTGGAACCCAGATTCTTTCTTTCTTCTTATGATTCCCTAAACAACACAGTATAATCATTATTTGCATAGCAATTTCACTATATTCAGTATTATAAGTAATCTAGAGATGATTTAAAGTATATAGGAGGATTATAGAAGGGTGTGCATAGGTTCCATGGAAATGCTATGCCATTTAAAAAATTTATTTGTTCTTTTTAGATATACATGACAGTCGAGTGTATTTTGGCATATTACACATATATGGAGTATAACTTCCCATTCTTGTGATTGTACATGATGTGGAGTTACACTGGTCGTGTATTCCTATATGAACATAGGAAAGTTATGTCTGATTCATTCTACTGTCTTTTCTATTCCCATTCCCCTCCCTTCCCTTCATACCCTTTGTTTAATCCATTGAACTTCTACCCATCCCTCCTTATTGGGTGTTAGCATCTGTGTATCAGAGAGAACATTCAGCCTTTGGTTTTTCTGGGATAGACTTTTTTCACTTAGTATGATAGTCTCTAGTTCCATCTATTTACCGGCAAATGCCATAATTTCATTCTTCTTTATGGCTGAGTAATTCTCTCTCTCTCTCTCTCTCTCTCTCTCTCTCTCTCTATATATATATATATATATATATATATATATATATCACATTTTCTTTTTTAATTCATCTGTTGGAGGGCCCCTAGGTTGGTTCCATAGCTTAGCTATTGTGAATTAAGCTGCTATAAACATTAATAACATTGATATGGTCACATCACTATAGTATGTTGTTAATGCTGTGCCATTTTATGTAATGGACTCGAATATCCACAGATTTTTGTGTCCTATATCCTGGACCCTGTGGATACTGAGAGATACTGAGGGATGACTGTATATCTCAGAGATACATTTTTTTTTTCTGTTTGGGAAACAAAGCTAGGGCCTCACACTCTCATATTTTACCAGGAAGGCAAGCACTCTACCACTGAGCCTCAAAGACATGACTTTGCGTTCAAGCTTCACTACTGTTGTCTGCTGAAACAAAAACAAACAAAAAAGAAGGGTGTGGGGAATGAGAGTTCTGGGAGGTATCTCGGAACAGCACAGTGAGTAAGGATGAGATTTGTTCTGTGGGTTCATCAGTGCTTTCTCCATTGATGGGCATCTCCAGTGATTTGGAGTCATCCTTCTTCATGGTTCAGAGGGGAGACACTCTTACTCATGGAGATTTCCTTTATAGATAAAAATGTATCTTACGAAAAAGTAACCTTTAATTTGTTTTCAGAACTACTCCTGTGTCTACAGTGTCTCAAACTAATCAGCTCAGAATTATCTCTGTGTGAGAGAGGCATATTATAGGATGGCATATTCTGGTCTCCTGCTATCATATTGAGGTAGTGTATTTTGATCTTCCACATAGCCTCTCTCTTGAGCTGCCTATCTCAGTAGAGACTAAGGACATAAAGGGCAGGGTCCTAGCTCTGGGATCTCCTCTCCAGATTTGCCCAAAGGGATTTTTTTTTGTTATGTCCACATCAGCCTTGATGAGAAGACAGCAATCCCAGCTAACACCTTGGAAAACCTGTGACTAGATGTTCTCTGAACTCCCTCACAGGCTCAGTATCCCAAAGTACTCCATTTCCACCAAATTCAGATCAGAGAGAGTCGAAGTTCATTTGAAGATTTCTTAGTATTTTGATTTAAACAAAAACTTGGAAGTGATATGCAAAATAAAAATAAGTATTAACTGTAAAAATAGGGGGAAACTTTTTTTAAAGCAAAGGACATGCTAAAATATATATTTTTTGGAAGTATTGTGAAAAATTCTCCACAATAGAAAGCATATTTTGAGGTAAACCTTGAAAATTTTGGAGCGTGTTTAAAGGAAGTAGGACCTGTGTTTTGGTGGTACTGCTCAAGCCCTGCCCCACCGTGGCTAGGTTCTACATCTGTGTTGTGCTCTGGGAAAGTCTGGGAAGTTCAGGGTAGTGGAATTAGGGTTGTCAGAGTGATTAATGTCCTCTCTGCAAGGAGGTGAACATTTTTGCTTTTGAAAAAGAAAATGGTTTTTTTCCAAACCCAAGTATGTCCCCCCCCCCTTAAGAGTGAAATTTTCACATTATTGAGTCTATTTCATTTTATTTATTCAGTTCCTTTTCTGAAATTTCCCACTCCTTTAGCAGGTTAATAAAGCCCAATGCCATTCATATTCAACTTACCTGCATAATAGTCTCATTTATAAATGATGAGCACAGAAGGAGAAAGCCATCCCTGGGCCTTCCTTTTTAAGTCCACCTGCAATTGAGCCCATTTGTGAGTTGCCAGGGAACAGGCACAGGGTGGGAGACTTCTCCAGACTGTAAAAGCCTAGACTTTCAAGCACTCGAACGGCAGCCCGCAGCCTTCACCTCTCTTATCAGAGCCTGGGCATTATCCCAGAAGCGCCTCAAAATAAACTTCTGTACCAAATTAATTAAAGAAAGGCTTGATAATTCCATTCCAAGGCATTCCAATGAAAGTAATTTCAAATACATAATGCACAATTGGCTTTTCCACTTAACTTCCAAATGAAATTCTCAGGGTACTTTGTGCCATTTGCATTAATCAGCAAAACCATCAAATCTTCATACAAAGGAGACTGAATGAAAATTTTGGGTAAGGAGGTCTGTGTGAAGTGTGGTGGTCATTAGATGATTTAAATGAAAGACAAAGCAGGTATGGGGCCACTATCTGTCTTTAAGAAGGAGCACTTTAAAAAAAGAAGATAATGGGAGTTGCTGTAGGAGAAAAAATATTCACTGGACACTGGGTGAAACAGTAAGGAAGAATTTATTTGAGATTCTTATAATGTCGGTCAACTATTGCAACAGAGAGAGATGTTGAACTCAACTCCAAATACAGCTAAGAGCTGGAGGTGATAGCCAGGGAGCAGAATAAAGGGGTCAGTGGATGGACAGTTACCAAGAGGAGACATCAGAAGTAGGAGGATTCTTGCTAAAGGTAGGTGGAGAACTTAGACGCTCAGGATAGAGGATAAGGAATTTGATCAGGTCTCAAGAGTGGGGAAGGACCGAGCAGGATTCCTGGTAACCTGGGGCCTTACAAAGGACAGACAACAGAAAGTTGAGGTGGAGACCTAGTTAAGAAGGTTTAGGAGCCTAACTAAAATTTGGTCAAGGAGAGGGTTTTTGTCACTAATCTTCAACTATTTTAGGACAGAATAATTCAAGGTGACCTTGTAAGGAAACTGGAGGATTACCCATTAGGTATTGGGAATGAGAGTAGTGAAGACCACAGAAGCCTCATCTCCTGAGGAGCGCTTCAAATCCAAAGTCCTCCATCTGGGTTAAGTCACATCTGCCTTAGCCCAGGTGCTGGCCCCTTTATAGGTAGGTTCTCCTAGAGGTAGAGGGGCTGTGGGTGAGCTGCTGACCCTTTGAAAGTGTTAATGCCTCTTCAGAGTTGTTTTACTTTTTGTTTTGGCTCAGGTTCTTTGGAGAGATTTACAAGGACTAAATTCTGTGCTCAGGAATGTGCCCGTCTCTCCATCTGATGAGAGATCAGCACTGTATGAATATGTCTAAGCCTCCCCAATAAAGGCCCCTGCTTGCTTGGTTCTGGAGAACACTGCTTAGCAAATCGACTCCAGGACTTTCCTCACTTGCTGTACGAAATAAGCCTGTTCTCCAAAACTTAAACTCCTGGCTGTACTTATTAGCTTTGCACTCAACAAGAGGCACATGAATTGAATTGGGTCACAGCATGGGTTGTAAGTCCATGGCTAAAGATGTCTGTGACTTCCTCACCTCCAAGGGTCTGGAGCCGGAGCTCCAGGGGGGGTTGCTGTTGGTTGTCTGCCAGAAGCTGTTACTTTGCTCACCACAGGGTGAGCTGCTCTTGGCCCCGCAGCGGGAGGCACATCAAATTCTCAGGGCAAAGCAAGGACCAGTCCTGACACAGGTTCCCCGAACACTAGCTTTTCATAGCAGTGTTCCTGCTTGGCTGGCCTTGTCCTATCCCTTTAGTTTCTGCAAATTGCCTACATCCTGTATCTCTGACATTCACTCAGCTTACCTGGGTGAATGGGTCACATTCTTCCTGGATCAGTCTGTCCAGTTTGCTTTTACTGGACAGTCCACTATGGCTTTTACAGTCCACTATTGGACTGCCAATACATTTTGTGAGTATGAGCCTGAAGCCCGTAAACTCTTAAAATACAATGTGTTTGTTTTCGGGGGGGGGGGGGGGGCGGGGAAATGACATAAATGATCTTGTGTCCTGTGTGTTCCATTTCCTTATCAACAAGGGTGCTAGAGGGTGAGTTTCCATGCTGAAGTTAAATTCTGGCTTGGAGAGAATCACAGAGAGGCCACCTAAAGTCAAGAGGAAGCCACATGAATGTCACATCTTCAAATGGTTCTCAGAACCTGGGACTGAGAGCCACGAGGTTGGTAACTCCGCCATCATGTGAGGCTGTTGCAAACTGTTATTAATGCATTAAGGATCAGACTAAACACCCACGTTGAAAGCCAACCTGATTTGCTTCTTGCAGCCATACCTACTGCCTCCCACAGCTGTGGTGGGAAATTCAGAGCCCTAGCAGCACCAAGGCAGTTCTGGGCTCCCTGCATCCACCCATGGATGCAGAGCTATGGAGAAATGTCTCACAGCCTGAGACATTCTTTTCTTCCAGATGCCCCTTCTTTGATTTTGGCCTTCTTTGATTTTGACTGTTGGGCTGGCATGAACCTTCTAGAAGACATACTCCTGACTATACCAGTGGTTGAGGTTCCTGGTTTCTGTCGATCACTCTCCTTTTTCTGTACCTCACTTTCCCCTGTGCCTGTCCTGCATCTCTGATGTTATTTGGAGCTCTCTAAAGTTCTGGCTTGGGTTTCTCTGGGTACAGATAAACTCTGCTTTCATCACATGCAAGATAGCTCTTGCTCAAAGAAAATGTGAGAACTACTCTACTCCAACTTGGTGACCAGTTAGCTTCCTGTCTTGGCTGAAATCTTTTTTTTTTTTTTTTTTTTTTTTTAGTTTGGGGAAATATTATTCTTTTTTTTTTTATTGTTGGTTGTTCAAAACATTACATAGTTCTTGGCTGAAATCTTGACTTGATGCCACTTCATATCCTTTGCTCCTGGGAGGGGTGGGTTGATGGTGTTGGCATTTTCTGTGCTGGGAAGGCTGGAGGAGAGACAGCCTTGTTGTTAGTTCTGGTCTGATCATTTGCTCACAGTGCAGACTGTACTACCAAATCTGAAGCAATGGATTCCACACAATTGGTTTACTCCATTTCACTTCCTTCTAGTTTCCTTTTAAGAATTCGGGCTGAATGCTTTAGTCAGTTATACAATTGGCCTCTGACACAGAGACACTCTTGCCCCAGGGTTTGGCTTCAGAGATCCCATTCTTCTGCTTCTTTTGTAAGATCAGTATTCTTTCTGGTGGTGATCAAAGGGGCATCTCTTACAACCTTCCTTCACCTTTCCATTTCTCCATCTTGATTGGAAAATAGATTTCCTACTGGAAATATGGCCAATAGTGGTAATGATAATAATATTAAACTTTCCCTATTAACACTTGATTCATGCCCATTGTTGTAAATGTAATACAAAGAAATGAAGTATCACAAAAAATGAATTAGACCTAGAGGGTTACAGCGTAGAACCAGCTCATGGATTCTACACATAAGGATGCAGGGAAAGAAGTCTATTTGGCACATCTGTGTCATTCTCAGTCCTGAATGAGATACAGGTGAAGAAATGGATTGAGGCTGGTGATAGGCATCCTTGGAAAATATCCTCGCTTATCAGTATCCTCAGAGCTAAAGAAGAAGCAAAATTTAAGACTGCTAGATACTAATTTCTTTTCAAACTAGGGCAAGAGTTGAAATGCTGCTTCATAGGACCCTTATCAACAAGCACTTGTAGCATAGATCCTTGAGGGCAACCTAAGTGGTATTCCTGTTGCAAATTCATAAATACCAGGGTATATAAACTTGGAAAGTCCATTTGTTTCATTTGCCAAAAGATTGGGGAAATTTATGGGAAGACACTCATCTTAAGGAAGCCAATAAGCAACCTAACTGTGTCTAATGACCATGGGGCAAGCAGATAATAGCTTATCAATGTACAATACACACACTAAACAATTTGCCTATGTAAAGTGTACAAACCCAGTAGTATTTTAGTATTTACACAGAATGTGTAACCATCACCACAATGAAATTTGGAAAAATTCCCATCAACCCCCAAAAGATACAATAGTATCCTTTATCCATCACCTTCCAATCTCCCTAATTCTTTAGCCCTAAAGAAACACTAATCTACTTTTTGTCTTTAAGGATTTGCATATTCTGGACATCTCACATGAGTGGAATTGGACAACTTGACATTTTTTGTCTGGCATCTTTCATTTATCATAAAATTTCAAGGCTCGCTCGTGTTATAGCAGTACTTCATTCTTTTCATGGCTGAGGTATGTTCCACATGTAATTATAATATTCTAGTATTATAAATATGCTACCAATTGTTAGTTAATTGGATCATCAATTTGAGTTCTAGACTTTTGGGGCTGTTATCAATAAGGTCAATAAGATGCTACGGACATTTAGTACAAGTTTTTGTGTGGACATGTTTTTATTTCTCTTACTATGTATTAAGGAATGGAATTATTGGATCATATGGTAACTGGAAGGAAGATTTTTTTTTTTTTTTATATACCAGGGATTGAACCCAGGGGCACTTAACCACTGAGCCACATTCCTGGCCCATTATTCTTGTTTTTGTTTTTGTGACAGGATCATGCTAAGTTGTTTAGGACCTCACCAATTTGCTTGGGCTGGCTTTGAATTTGAGATCCTCCTGCCTTTGCCTCCTGAGCCTCTGGGACTGCATACAGGTGTGAGCCACTGAGCATGGCTAGAAGGAAGAATTTTGAGTTAGCATGGTACAGATATCTCAGATTGTTTTCTGACTTCTCTCTCATATTCTGCTGAATCCTTGAAAAAAAAAAGTCAAATGGAAGAAAATAGAAAATCACACCCTGCAATTTCTGCAAACTGTGGGTAGACAGGTCACCTGCAAATGGGCATGTCCTTCAGAAAAGATTCCCAGAAGCATCAGTCTCACTGTTCCAGGCTCTAGACTTCAAAGCAATGACTCATTTGCTGCTCTGGACAGTAGGGGGGTCTCTTTGGTGGGGATACCTGGTCTGCTTCAGCAACTTCAAGGCTCAGGAAGACTGAAGTGACTCTGGCATTCTTGGAACAGCTACCAGAATTAAAGGGGCCATAAGTGTCAGAACAGAAGCACTCTTAGGGCTAATCTAAATCATACCCACCCTCCAAACCTTGCTACTATGTTTTTATAATGTGTAAGACCCTGGAACTCTGACATTGTTCCAGGATGGGGCAGAGCCCTCAGAGTGACTGAGGCAGGATTTCTCACCAGCCTCTCAGGAAAGTCATCAAGTAGAATTTGCTGATTAATAGAAA
This sequence comes from Marmota monax, assembly GCF_021218885.2. Classification (NCBI taxonomy): domain Eukaryota; kingdom Metazoa; phylum Chordata; class Mammalia; order Rodentia; family Sciuridae; genus Marmota; species Marmota monax. The sequence continues at coordinate 1,732,720 of NW_026691933.1, forward strand.
ATGGGAAGATGTGACATTTCTAATACTTTCAAGTTTATGAACTGAGATCTCCTTCAGCTACTGATCCAAAGGGAATTTTGAACGATGTATTTCAGGGGACAAAAAATAGATCATCTCAGTTGGAGTGGAGAGTTCATGTAGGGATAAAAAGAATTGAGAAAGTAAAAGCAAATCACAGAGTAATAGTGAAGGATGCCACAAAGGAATTTGGACTTTGGGAGCTGGGGTTGTGGCTCAGCGGTAGAGTGCTCGCCTAGTACGTGTGAGGCCCTGGGTTGCATCCTCAGCACCACATAAGAATAAATAAATAAAATAAAGGTATTGTGTCCAACTACAATTAAAAAATATTAAAAAAAAAGAATTTGAACTTTCCTGTAGTGATGGCAAGACCTGGACTGTGACTCTTCTCTTTCTCTGTCCAGAAGTAGAAAACTTGACAGAACTATGTCCATACTAAGGAGACTTGGGACAATGAGGTACCATTTCTTTTGGAATTACAATGTCGTGATCAAATAAGGATATGAAAATTGTTCCACATCATTTGCTGTCAGGGAAATTCATATTGAAACCACAAATGAGGTACCACTTCCCACACACCAGAATGACTATAATCAAGGAGAAAAATGATAACAAATATTGGAGAGACTGTGGAGAAACGGAACCCTCACACATTGCTGGTGGGATGCAACTTGTTGCAGCTATTTGGTATTTTTTCCAAAAATTAACCATGTAGCATAACCATATGACTTAGCAATTCCACTCCCAGTGAGCTGCCTAAGAGAAATGAAAGCATATGTTCACACCAATACTTGTACACGAATGTTCAAAGTAGCACTGTTTGCAATTACAAAAAGTGGTAAAAACTTAGATGTTCTTAACTGATAAATATATAAATAAAATGAAATACATCCATAAAATGGAGTATTATTCACTGAAAATTGAATGGCCCACTCCTCAGTCTATACCCAAAGAACTTAGAAACAGCATACTACAGGGACATAGCCACATCAATGTTTATTGCAGCACAATTCACAATAGCTAAACTTTGGAACCAACCTAGATGCCCTTCATGGATAAATGGATAAAGAAAATGTGATAGGGGCTAGGGATGTGGCTCAAGTGGTAGCACGCTCGGCTGGCATGCGTGCTGCCCGGGTTCAATCCTCAGCACCACATACAAAAACAAAGATGTTGTGTCTGCCGAAAACTAAAAAATAAATATTAAAAAAATTCTCTCTCTCTCTCTCTCTCTCTCTCTCTCTCTCTTTAAAAAAAAAGAAAATGTGATACATACACACATACACACATACAAACACACACACACAATGGAATACTACTCAGCAATAAAAGAGAATAAAATTATGGCATTTGCAAGTAAATGGATAGAGTTGGAGAATATAATGCTAAGTGAAGTTAGCCAATTCCCCAAAACCAAATGCTGAATGTTTTCTCTGATATAAGGTGGCTGATTCATAGTGGGGTTGGGAGGGGGAGCATGGGAAGATTAGACAAACTCTAGATAGAGCAAAGGGGAGGGAGGAGAAGAGAGCGGGCAGGGGGATAAGAGAGATGGTGGAATGAGATGGACATAATTACCCTAAGCACATGTATGAAGACATGAACGGTGTGAATATACTTTGTATACAACCAGAGGTATGAAAAATTGTGCTCTATATGTGTAATATGAATTGCAATGCATTCTGCTGTCATATATAATGAATTAGGATACAAAATTTTAAAAAATGAATGGAAGTACCGATGATGTATGTTATGATATGAATTGTAAACATTATGTTAAGTGAAAGTAGACAAAAAGGCCACGTATTATTTGGTTTCACATATATCCAACGTACATATTTCCATAGAGATAGAATGGGTGTACGGGAGAATTGTGAGTTGAAAATGAGTTGAAATTGTGAGCTGAAAATGAGTTGGTTTGGGGGTGGTGAGAATATTCTGGAATTAGGTAGTTGTGAAGGATGCACAATTTTGTGAATATACTGAAAAAAGAAACACTGAATTATACACCTTAGGAAATTTAAAAACAATTTTATGGTTAGCAGGGACTTCACAGCTCCTGTGGTCAGAATACGTGCCAGACTAGCCAACTGTCCTGATTTGTCTGAGTCTGAAGAGGTTCTTGGGATCTGGGACTGTCACTGCTGCAGCCAGGAAAGTCCTGGGCAAAGCTGATGTGGCCACCCTGGTGTGTGTTGGATGTGGAATCCTAGCTCAGAAATGACAATAAAGGTAGGCAACTTCACATTTAACAGTGCTTTCTCATTTGGAATGTCATTTGGTGCTTATTACCACCTTGTAAAGAAGTGGCTACGGCAGACTTTTTAAAACCCTTGTTCATAGACCAGGAAATGAGCTGGATAAGATATTTGCTAAAGGTTGTGTGGAAAACAAAGGGCAGGGCTGAACGTCAAGCCTAACCCCTATGGTTCTGAGTCTAGGTTCTTTCCCACATGTGCATGATAATTTGTACACATTGGCTACATTGGATGTGCCTCGTTCACATCATTAATGCTGGCCCCTGGCTTCCAAATTCCAGGCTCCTCCCTCATTTCTCATCCACAGCAGTTGCAGGCAGCAGGGCCTCTCCTAACATTGGTGATCGAACTTGGTGTTGTCTTTGTCTTCCCCGTTCCTTGGAGTTCTCTGTAGGCAGAGGCTGTGCTGTGTCTTGGTTGTCTCTGTTCTTGGCTCCAATCACCTTACCTTGTACCCAGTTGGCGCTTCACAAACCTCTGCCGGAGGAAGCCTGACTTTTGGTTCCAAAGGTCAAACAGGAATGAATGTTTTAGATAAGAGAAATTATGGTTGCCTACCTGTCTCTTTTTCCCACTCTCTGTCTTCAGGCTGAATGATTCTCCCTTTCTGATAATATTAGAACTTTCTTGGGCTTCCTCTCCTGAGGGCTTTTGGGGCTGGCACGATCTCTCTCTATTCTTATGTTCTGACATCCTGTTTTTCAAAATGTGATGTGAGAGTGCTCCAAGGTCAAGTCAAGGCAATGGGGAACAGGCAGTGAGTGGTGCACATTATGTTATGGGAGAGGAGCTGAAGAGAAGATGTTCCAAAGGCACACAGGCATTGCAGCATGCGCGGGTGGACCATGGCCCCAGAGTGCCAATGGAGGCAGCTCTCAAAGTCCAGGCAGACTTTAAATGTCACAGGTTTGAGAACCAAGGCAAAACAAAGGTTGAGGGGTCAGACTGGCCACAGGGGTGACGTGATGTCAAATCCTAGAGTTTGGAAATTAGAAGACTGAGACTACAGATGGGACTCAAATGGCCATAGCATGCTAGTTGTGGAGGTAGGTAGGCAGGAAGAACCTCATGCAGGTGATCCATTTGAATACAGGGAGTGCAGACCTACCTTCCCCTCTAAACCACACTGTAAGCATGACCTGGAGAATCTGTGCAGGAGCACAGGCACACGGGCAGGAAGGTTCCAGCAGATTTGCCTTAAATTGGTTTTTCTTGTACTTCTTGGCTGATAGAGGACAATGGTAGCACATAAACATATGGATACCAGTGGAAAGCTTCCTCAGGTAACCTCAAGACAGCCAGTTCTCCCATGGTTGATTAAGTGGTGACTGTCTTTAGAAGAGGGTTTGTTTATTTTGTTTGGTTTTTGTTTATTTTGTTTTGTTTTAGTGTTTTTGACACTAGCACTCTGAATAGTTCCAAGAGCAGTTAGTTGTTATTCGGCTCAACATGTACCTATTAAGGGAGAAAGTGGAGAGGAAAACTCAAACTCCCCTTACTGCCCGCCTTGTACGTGATACCGACTGCTACCCATGTTCGAGTCTTCCCGTCAAGCTCCTTGTCTGCAAAGTCATTCAAAACACCTTGTTTCCAGTCTTTGGCTTCAACCTACAACCGGAGGTTACCTTTGACTTTCCCCTCCTCATCGGTGAGATTTAATACTAATCACTTTCACTACGAATTCTGCTCTGCCAAATCAGATTATATGAGAAATAATATATGATTTTTTAACCCTAACTTAAAAAGTACACATGAAAAATATATACCTAGCTTCGGGCTCTGGGACACCCCAGAACCTGGGCAACTTTGGGACTGATGTTAATCTTTTTTTTGTGGTAGAAATACTCTGGCCTTTTGGGGTAGAATAGGAAAACTGATGACCTACAGGCTGCTTCCAGGCTGTTTATGTTTTATTGAAAAAACATAAAACTGAAAATTTCACGTCCTTCTAAAAAAAACCTGTAAGATCTGGCTGGAGTCAGCGGGACCTGAGAGCTGCCCTTGTTGACAGACCTGAGTTTTCCACTTTCCCCACTTTTACCTCTTGCCTCTTATCAGCCACACCATTTGGTTTTGCTCACCTGCCTGGGCCTTTGTAAGCCCACGAAACAAGCACTGAGTGAAGCTGTTTGGTGGATAGTGGACAAGTCGTTCTACCCAATTGAAAAACTGAAAAGAGGGAACCTAACTCTTCTCTCCTGGTTCTCTGATCTCTGCGTTCTACACATCCTTCTTCCCTTAACAGATCAATTCTAACCTTTAGCCTTTGGACTCTTGCTTTTCTCCCTGGACCACCCTAAGAAAGCTCGTGTGTTCTAGGGTTTACCAATTGTCTCTTGGCTCATGACACCCAAGTCTCTCTAGCCTCATCTTTTCTTTCAAGGTCCTGTCCGAGGGTTAAATTTAGAAAGCCGCAGAGATTTCCACCATGGGGCAGCCCTGAATCCAATCCTGGGTTAGCAAGCTGAACTTGGGCAAACGTGGAAGATCCTTGAGCTTCCATTCTTATGTTATGGGCATAACATTACTTACTAAGGTGATTGAAAATCTTAAATATAATTTATAGTGGGTGCTTGGCAATGCCTGTTGGCTGTCAGAGACCTGTTTATCTCCACACTGTCTCCAGCGCCTCAATCCCAGAGCCCTTGGCTATAAAAGTGACTTTTTGCATTGAGTTGTCAAAGTGTTGTCTCCCTTGGAACTGCCAGGAATAAGGCCTGCCAGGGAATTGGGGACAGATGAGTAGACAGTCCACCATGAAAAACAGGACGGGGTGGAATTTGCTGATGAGACAAATGGCCACAAAGCTTTGTGGGAATTGAGAAGGGCCAAGAATGGCAAACTTGCCCGATGGCACAATGCAAACCTGCCACATCAAATCAGAGCCTTTATTCCTATCTTTAGGAGCAAAGTAAGTAACTGAATGCCCTGGGACTCGCTTAACAATGATGACCAGCAGATAAACAAAGTCAGGGGAGCGAATAGTGTCAGTGGCAACCTAGAGGGTTACTCTGCAGCTTGCCCACTCCTTTCAAAAGCAGTTTTCCCTTAGTAACAGGTTACATATGCTTTCGGGAAAGTCCGTGTGTGTGTGTGTGTGTGTGTGTGTTCATTTGATTTTTGGTGGTGCTGGGGATTGAACCCAGGGCCTTATGCATGCTAGCCTAGCACTCTACCAACTGAGCTATATCCCCAGTCTCTTTCTCATGTTTTGATGCAGTGTTTATATGCTTTTTTTAAATAGAAATTTCACAGATCCAGGAGAGGATTACCAATGCTTAGGGAGAGAAAGGAAGGTAAAATTTGGTACATTTTTGAAGCTGGGCTATGAATGTTGCACACATTATTTTATTTTCCATTATCTGGAGATAACTTTTTAAGATTCTAGGATGGGTTTAAACATAAAAACAAAAAGTTATAAATAATTTAACTGATCTCATCTAATCTAAGTCGTGTGGCAGGTCTGTGACAGAAACAATTGTGAGGTCTCCTTATCCCTGCATACTTATGTGCCTCAGATCCAGGGATATTTAGGAAACTGCTGCAAGGTCAGGGAAATGGGTGAAGACACTATACAAAAAAAGAGAATTTTTCTTTCTGTGCAAAGAGTGAAAATTCCATCTGTACCTGAGAGCAGTATGTGTGTTCCTGGAGTCCTGTGAGCTTACATAAAAATCTGTATTGATTTTCTTCTTGATAAAAAAGATAAAACTATTTCTGCCTATTGGACGTTGTCATCCATGCTGGGGAACTGAGACAGTCATGTGTGGCCATTAGGGGAGCTCAGCTGGCTCTGAGATGCAGCATAGAAGGATGGGAAGAATCTTTGTTTCAAAGATGAATGTGAAAAGTGACATTAACCACTCTTGAAAGTGCCATGTCTCCAGACCTCTTTTTATGTCAGATGTTAATTTTCCCTATTTTTAAAGGTAAGATCGTTACGGTTTCACATTCTTCCAATGAAACCATCTCAATGTGACTTTTGAGCCTTTGACACACCATCGGCCGTAGGTAAATAAACAGAGGGGTGTTGGAGCTGGCTTACACCATGTGATGGTTAGACTCTTCCAGATCCACTTTTGGTGACATCACATTGGTGGTTTCAATGAAGTCACATAGATGGGTTGAAATTAGTCATGTTGTAAGTCTTCTTTAGGCCACAAACATTGGCAAACGTTATACATAAGGACTTTCTTTCTTTTTTTTTTTTGACTCTGTTTACCAGCCCACCACTAGAAAAAATAAAATGATACAGAATCATACCCAGTGTATGATATGTCAAGATCATTGTATTGTCATGAGCAACTAATAAAAAAAGAATTTTAATGCAAAAAATACATGTATAATGACATAAATTGATCTGAGCATACCTTATATACAGAGATATGAAAAATTGTGCTATATATGTGTAATAAGGATTGTAATACATTCCACTGTTGTCGTGTATTTATAAAAAATAATAAAATCAATTAAAAATATTTCATAGAAACAAAACAAAAAAATACAGAATCATTAAATGTTTAGAGACAATGTCTCTAAAGCATCCATTAATATGATAGCTTCAGATATTATAACATATAGTGTCTGTTTTTACTATGTGTGTGAATAGAATAATTACCCCAAGAAGAACAATTATCTCAACAAGAAAATGTTATAACACATAAGAACTTGATTTAGCAGCAGGAATACGTGTGTGATAGGTGTTAGAACTTCATTCCAAAGGTTTGGAACAGAATTAGTCTCAGTCTTTGTTATCTAGAACAGTCTACTTCCAACTGTGAGGAGCTGTGGTGCCAGGATATGGTCAGTAAGCTGTCCAGGGCAACTGCTTGAAAGGGCAGCTGGGTCACTAGCCCCACTGTGTCAGAGCAGTGGACGAGAGTCACACTCTGCTTGTTTAAGGAGAGAGGAGTGGGTTCCTGGGATGGGGTGGGTGGGCGTGTTAGTCAGCTTTCCATCACTGTGACAAAATTTGCAAGATAAATAACTTAAAAGGATGAAAGATTTATTTTGGCTCATGGTTTAAGAGTTTCAGTCCCTGGTCACCTGTTCCCATTCCTTTGGGCCTAATGTGGGGCAGTAAATCATGGTGGGGAGCAGATAGTGGCGCAAAGCTGTCCACTTTGTAGCAGCCAGGAGACACAAAGAAAGAGAAACATTAAGGTCTCTGGATCCCTATATCCCCTCCAAGGGCACAGCCCCAGTGACCTAACTCCTTCCATTAGGTCCCACTTCTAAAGGTTCTACCACCTCCCAACAGTGCCACAGTCTGGGGACTAACACTTTGACACAGACCTTGTGGGACATTTAAGTTCCCAAGCATAACAGTAGTCAAGTGTTCCACGTTGGATTTTCTGGAAAATGCAATACGATGGAGATGTGTATGAGGAACAAAAGCCATTGGGAGAATGAAACAGGGAGAAAGGAGGGAGAATTAGGGAGGGAGAGAAGCTGAAGTATGGTGCTGTGACATCCAAGCACTCAGCTGATTCTGCAGAAATCTGAGGTTGGGACATTGTTTTATTGTTGACTCCAAGAGAGGCAATGACTAAATATCGGCTGCAAATCATCCCTTTGGAGGGGACATAGCCATGGGTGTAGAAACTCCTTTGCTGAGAGAGTTGTGATGATCCACCAGCAGCAGCCAACACTCCTGGTAACTGGGAAGTGGGTGCCTGGTTCTAAAAGGGAACTGGTGGCAAAGCACAGTGTCTACTACAGTGGGATTTGGGGAGACTTTAGAGCATCTCTGGTTAGAACCCTCAGCATCTCAGGTTACGTCTCATTAAGCAGTCAGTCTATTGTTTTGATTTATGGGCCAAAATTTAGGCACACAAAAACCAGTTAAAATCTCACTTGTTCCAGAACCTTCTATCCAGGCAGATGGCATGTTTGTCTTGCAACAACTATCAACCACAGATCTTGGTTGTAAGCATCAGAAATCAACTTTGAAAGGGTTAGGTATAAATGGAATTTGTGGGTTAAGAATGGTTGGAAGTCATAGAATTGACAGAGTGCCAAGAGAAAGACCAAGGGAAGATAGGTAGCAGAAATAATTCTGATGTATACCCTTTTGCTCCTGAATACACCCACTGGACACCCCACTGCTCTTGGCCTCCCACTCCCCTAGGTAACCTTCCCATGGCACTTAATGCTATTGCCACAGCTATCTAGGGCTACCACTGCCAAGCTAATGCAATGGTATCTTTTAATGTATCTGTCAGTTTTAGAGATTCAGAATCCTTTTGGGGTCCTGTATTGGCTGAGCTAAGGTCATGTGCAAGAAGTAGGAAGAGAGCTGATCTCTGAGTTTTGACTGGTTATGCCTTGTCCATAAGCAAGACTCACCAAAAGGGAGTCCAAGAACTAGAAAGGAGATATGTATCCTGGGTCCGAACACAACCTGACAAATACTCACTACACATTTATATAAGAGAATCGTGTTATTATTGCACTGATGTATGTCTCCTATGGATGCCCTACACATTCCCTGGTCATTCTATTCATGTGCCTCTGCAGATAGTGACTGCTCACTAAACACACACACTCATTTCTTTTAAAGAGGAGGGCAAACTGTATATTCCCTTTCATTGAGGTATGTTACAGAATATTTGCAAGTTTTCTTTGGAACAGACTGATTCAAGCCAACTTAGAGAAAGGGCCTATTGCTCCAAAACCTTGCACTGCTACTGGACCTGGGAAACCAGTCAAGAAACAGAGTGGCTCCAGCAATGGCATCTGTCCTTCAGGGTGGATTTGGCATTTCTTTGGTGGCTCACTAGGTCTCTGTTACTTGGCATCCCTAATCTCTTATCCCTGGGCCTCATTTCCTACTCTAGAAACATGGTTCAGATTCTAAGAAGCTAATCTCATGACTTGGCTCATGATTGTTCCCGCACTGGGAAGTGAGTCTGACCGGTCTATGGCCAGGCTAAGGAGTGAGTGGTGTCCACCCAGTCTATTCAATGGCTACTCACCCATGCATATAGAATCACTCAATTATGTTTAAAGTTCAGCTGTGACAGGCGCCATGTCTGATCTGTCTGTTTCAGGGTCTTCTAAGTATGACTCAAATCTCCTCCTTGTCCTCAGGAGTCATTGTCATTTTGCAGGAAATAAGAGAGCCATTATTTAATAAGCATTATATTTTTGTGCCCACTATTGTGCATTCTATACTTTATCTCATTGAATTCTCCCATTCTCTCGCTGAGGTAGCTATTTCTACTATTTCATGTATGAGAAAACTGAGGAGCACAGTGGTTGTGAGCCAGGTTTCAAATCCAGAGTGGTCTTGCTCCAGAACTGTGCACTTTTCCAGGCTCCCAGCTACATTGTGACATACACACGACAATCCCAAGATGTTCCCACTTCAGCGACCAATGGCCTTTTGAAGAGAACATCCAATGAGGGGACTTCACTAACTGGGAACAATTCAAGAGAAAGGTAAAATAAGTCGGGAGATAAGGCCTAAAGATAGAGGTGTTTGTGTGTTGAGCTGAGGCTGCTGTAGAAAATGGTCTCCTTCAACAGCTGGCCCTTCAGATGGCCAGGAAATAGCCTCCTCATCAAGCATTGTGGTATCACTCCTTAGTAATGAGGAGAGGCTAACTTTACACAGCCCAAGGTGGGTACTCCCCAGGAATTCTTGTCCTTGTTTGTCCAAAACCATTTCACAGACAATTATATCTATCAGAAGCTTTCAAAAAATTTTTTCCTAGCAGCTGGTAAGATAAAACTTAAGTCTTTTTAAAAGTAGGTCCTTTGTTGTAAGTGCTTGCTCACCGGCAGGGAAACTGGGCCTATCAGAAAATTTCAATTAATTACTATCTAGCTCTTCTTCATTCACCCATATGCCCTGCAGAGAGGATAAGCATAGAACCTAGAGGATTGTAGGGAAGGGAAATGAGAATGTGTGTTAGCACCTAGCATCATCTGCAGTGAGCATTCTTTGCCAGATTCTTCTCCTCCAGTCTTTAATATCAATCAGCTTTTAGTGGCTGCAGGAAGTCTCCTTGATTAAGCAACTGGAAACAGATGATTCTCACCCCCTTCTCCATGTTTTACGATTCTCTGCAGCGTGGGCAGATCTCTTTATTACTGGGGTAACCAAATGGGGTGAGAGGATGGAAAGGATGGGTTGGGCCAGTGGATTAAAATGAAGGCAAACCTGTTACCCTCCTGTACATGTGCGTCTTAGTCTGTTTTCTGTTGCTAGGTCAGAGTGGTCTTGCTTTAGGACAAAATACCACACTGGGCCTTTATAAAGAAAATAAGTCATTGAACTTATGGTTCTGGAGGCTGGGAAGTCCAAGGGCTCAGTGGAGGCCTCAGGTGAGGGTCTTTGTATCGTAATATGGCCAAGGGCATCACAATGCCAAGAGGAAGAGAGGCTGTGTGAAAGGCTCACTTTTATAACAAAGCCACTCCCATGAGAACCAAGCTAGATCCCAGAGATGGCCTTAATCCATTCGTGAGGATGAAGAGCTTGTGATCTAAACACTGCTGTATCGGGAATTAAGGTTCCAACGCAGCTGCTTTGGGAGACGCATTCAAATGACAGCAACATTGAAACTCCATTTACTCAGATATCCACAACGTTGAGAATATTGTCTGTGTTTTAGTGGACTCTGTGCTCCACGTACTGCACTAGGACCTTGCATGGCCCAGCTGGTAAACAAGAGCATGTGGGATCTAAACCCAGTTCCTGGGAGTTCCACATCCAAGTCTACAATCCTTCCCCTGCATCTTCCTCAACTCCAGCCTCCCTGGCCTCTAGAATTGAAGTTCCACAATGCGAAGGATACATTAATTCTTTTGCTTTTTGCAGTTTTACTCAGTGATAAACCTAGTGAAGTTACATTCTTCCTCCATTTTTTGCCATGTATCTTGTAGCATGTTTTTGAATTTATTTTTCTTCTTGTTGAAACATCTTCTTCCAAGAGTCTTTATAAAGGGAGTTTTTAATGATAAGTCCATTCAGGCCTAGGATGTATGAAACTATTTTCACTGGGGTCTCAACACAAATGGAGTTTTAATTAGATAAAAATTTTTAAATGCAACTAGAAAATAAGCAAAAGATATGAGAAGACATTATACCAAAGTGGGTATACGAATGGCAAATAAGCACATAGAAAGATGTCCAATGTCACAACCACTAGGAAAAGCAAATTAGGACTACGATGAGTTACAACTATACTACTAAGAGGGTAGCCAAAATAAAAAATAGTGACAATACCAAATTTTAGGGAGGATATGTATAGAAATATTGGATCTTTCATGTTGGCAGGTGAGCAAGTAAAATGGCAGAGTCACTCTGGAATATAGTTCAGAAATTTCTTCTAAAACTAAACACACATTTATATAATTATATTCCTCAAGTACTCTAATTGTACTCCTCAAGTAAATGAAAATATGTGTCCACATAAAAACCTATCAAAAGTATTCAGAGCAGTTTTATTTGTGGTGGCCAAAAACTGGGAGTGACCAAAATTTATTTCAATAGGTGAATGAGCAAAATAACTGTGGTGCATCCATACTGTGGAATACTACTCAGAAGTGAAAAGGAAGAACTATTGATATGCACAAAAATTTGAATGAATGTCAAGGCAATTGTGCTGAGTTTTGAAAAAAAAACAACTTAAAAGGTCACATATGTATGATTCCATATATAACATTCTCAAGGAGACAAAATAGAGAGAGAGAGAACATATTGATCATTGCAAGGGATTAGGAATTGTGAGTCAGAGAAGAGCAGGGGTAACTATAAAGGAGAGCATGAGGGAGAAGTTTGTGGTGTTGCAACAGTTCTGCATCTTTTTCCTTGTTTTTATTCTTGGGATTGAACTCATTATCCTGTAATGCATGCTATGCATGCATTCTACCATAGAGTTGTACCCACAACCCCTGTATTTTGATAGCAATGGCATTCTAAAAACCAACATATGAGATAACATGGCATAGAGCTATTTTTTTTTCAAAAAATTATTTGAAATGCTGGTTCATATACATACAGAAAACTCTAAGGTGTGAATTATTTTCTTTACACATTTAAAAAATATTACTTAAAAAAGTCTGTTCCTGTAGTGATGTTGATGAGAACTATGGTTCAAGGTACTCTTTGCAGGTAATATCCTCTTTACCATTTAAATTTAAATTTCTCTCTAATAGGTCTAAGCTGAATAATAAACATTTGGCTGGTCTTCGTCTGGGTTACTGCATGGAACTTCCAAATATTGTGGTATTTCTGTGACTCCTAGTGCATACATAGTATTTTCCAGAGAGAAGCTGTCCACCAGAAAGACCAAGCGTGTCATTGGAGGGTTGGGATTTTGAGTCAGCTTGACCTCCAGGAAGAGGAGAGATGGCGGGAGATTGAATTCAATCCGTGATTTCATCAATCATGCTTAGGTAATGAAACCTAATAGAAACCCAGGTGCCAAGCTCAGGGGGGCTTCCTGGTTGGTGAGCATGTTAATAAGCAGAAAGCTGACACGCTCTGATTCTGTGAGCAGAGGCCATCGAAAGTTGGTTTGGGGCCCTGTCCGACCTCATTTGACGCATCTTTTCATTGATGATCTGTATTTTTTGTAATAAAATTCCGATCATAAGTTTGGATCTTAAATGTCCCCCCCAAAATTATGTTTTGAGGATGTGGTCCCCAAAGCAGCAGTGTTCAGAGGTGGGCAGTTTGGGAGGAAGTTGGATCATGAGGGTCCTGACCTCATAGATGGATTAATCCTGTTATGGTCACATGGCTTAATGGGTTTGGGGAGAGGGGCTTTGTTACAACAAGTGCGCTTTCCTGCTTCCCTGCTGCCCCGAGGTGAGCAGCTTTGCTCCACCAGGCAATCTCTGCCATGACATTCTGCCTTGCCACAGGATCAGAAACGACAGAGCCAAGTGACCATGGACTGACACCTCCAAAACCCACTAGCCAAAATAAACCTTTCCTTCTTTTCTTTTAAATTGATCATCTCAGGTGTTTTGTCACAACAACAGAGAGCTGAGTAACATAAATGCCTTCCTGGGTCTGTGAATCATGTTAGCAAAGGATTGAACCTGAGGATGCTGTGGAACTCTGAAATTTGTAGCCACCGTGTCAAAAGCGTGGGTGACCTAGGGACCCCTGGAACTTGTTGCATGCATCTGAAATGGGGTAGTCTTTACTCAAGGGGTCTTTAATTCCAGGTATTTAGTGCCAGAATTGAAGTGTCGGACACTCCATCGGTGTCAGAGCAGAGGCGGTTTTCTTCATTATCTCTTCTAGTATTTATTTGACCTCTTCTTATTCTGAGATGTTCTTATTAATTATTCCATCACTTCTTTTCCATCTTCTACTATCCTTCTCCTTTTGAGTGTCCTCATGTAGGCCCTGGATTCCAGGCATGAGTTTATGGGGCTCTTATAGTTAAAGCTTTGTCCCAGGGTTTCATAAACTGACTTCCAGACCACTCACGTATAATCGAATCAAGCCTTTATTGAAGCACACCGGTGGTGGCTGACCAGAACACAAAGCTGTTCCCCTGATCAGCCCCGAACAATTGCAAGGGCACTCCTTATAAGCCTGAAAACCGCAAAAGGGATGTTCAGGGGGTCTAGCCAATGCAAGTAAGCCAGGTTACAGAAGCGGGACAGTGCAGTCAAGCAGAGGGAAGCCTAACCAATCACAGTTAGCCCAGTCACCCCAGTTACAGAAACAGAGCCCCGTTACCCTAGTTACAAAAACAATACCCCATTAGGTAGTTCGGTGTTCTTAAAGGTTTCTATAGCAAAAGGAAAAGAACATCTTGCTCCAGTCATGACTCTTCTACTTGGCATGGTTGTTTTACAGGATGAAGTCATAAAACAAAATGGAGTCACATTTGCTCCTACTATCACAGGGCGTATCCTTGGGCCAGCACCTGGTAGGCATTGAAGAAGACAGAACTGGCAGAGGGAGAAGCTGAACTGTGATGTGATCTCAACAAAGCACTCAGCTGATCTGCACGGGAGTGGGGAGAGCCCTTTAGAACTATCCCTAGTCAAGGCTCCGCCAGTCATCAGATATGGGTTGCCCTCAAGATCAGGTTTGACCTTGGGTGAAGCAGCTCTCTTCATCTGAGCTGGAGAGGGGCTCAGCTGAGAACTGACAGTCACAGCCCACCTATGAGGAGGTACTGAGAAAATGAGCCGGCATCTCTAGGTGGGGAGAATCTTGGCCAGGAGAGTGCAAGAGATAGCAAGAGATGAAACCTACAGCCTGGGTTTTTGTTTAGCTTTGTTGTCTGTTGTTTTCCCCACTACCTGTCTTCATAAATGAGGTTTATTTGGTGTTCTCCCAATGTGTCTGTCTTCACATAGTCTTTATAGTCTTTCTGATCATGATTGTCACTGGGGCGCTCGCTCTCTCTCTCTCTCTCTCTCTCTCTCTCTCTCTCTCTCTCTCTCTCTCTAATAGGTTTAAACCCAGAGATGCTTCAGAACTGAACCACATCCCCAGACACCCCACCACCACTTTTTAAAATTTTGAGACAAGGTCTTGATAAGTTGCTGAGGGCCTCACTAAATTGCTGAGACTGACCTCAAATTCTGCAATTCTCCTGCTTCAGTTTTCCAAGCTGCTGGGATTACAGGCATGCACCACCAAGCCCGGCTATCTTCTCTTATCCTTATTGAATAATCACCTAGAATCAAGTTCCACCCTAAAGATCTTATCTTAACTTGATTATTATCTGCAGAGATCCCATTTCCAATTAAAGTCATATGTTGAAGGGTTTCAACATATGGGGGGGCACAATTTAACCCATCATGGCCAGAAAATATGATCATTTTCTATAATAGTCCACTTCTTCAAGGTGAAACTTCATATCTGTGTTGTAGGTATAAGAGTGAAGCAGCTCTTTCTCAGTGGCAAGTGAGAACTGAGCAGGGATGTGGGTTTATTCCCTCATCTCTGGCTCTGGTGGCCAAAGACCAGGAGGCAGCAAATAGCTACCTCCCCAGTCTCTGACTACAGAAGCCCCTGGGGTTGCTTAAGCTTATCTGCTAACCACCTTGGCAGGCTTGTAAAAGTTTTGCAACATTCTTCATAAAATAAAAAAACAAAAATTAAAAGTAAAGAAGAAGAGAATTCAGCAGCCAGCAAGTTGTCCATAGCTGAGCCAAGTGACTCACAGTCAGCAATGCTCTGTGTGGTTTAGGAAGTCCTTATCATCCTTTCTCCAATGCATCCAATTATTTTCTTAGCGCTTTATTCCCAGAAGATCCATTTTTTTAAAGTTTCATTTTCTTCTTGACAAATAATAATTGCATGTATTTATAGGGTACAGCATGATGTTTTAATACATATATACATTCTGGAATGATCAAATGAAGCTAATTAGCATATCCATCACTTCAAATATTTATCATTTCTGTGTAGTGAGGACATTTAAAGTCCTCCCTTTTATCTATTCTAATACATACAAGATCCATTTTTTTTGGACATCCTATCATCAACTTCAGAAATTAACCCCTGATGGATACTGGGTGAGAGATGTTTCCCAGAGTGATGTTTAAAAACCAGATCTTCAAGAAGAAAAGACTTGGGGGAGCCCCAGTGTAGCCTTTGCCAATTTCTGTGGTGTAAATACTGTGTGATCAATTTCAAGCAACTAACATAAAGTCACTGAATTCAGAGTTGGGAAGACATGTGCACAATGAGCTCTCATGGTATGGGGCTACTTCAGGACATTGCTAAATATCTCATTACTGGGATAAATGAGTATGGTTTGGGATGTGAAAGTAAAATGTTCTAGAGGAAGTATAATGGGTTTGAAGGGTGGGTATAATTTGATGCCATCTCTATCACTGCAGGACCACATGAGTTTGGCAATTTCCATCTCTCACAAAGCTATGAAAATATAGTCCACTATACATGGTAGATGTAAAGTTGGGAATATTGGAAACTTGGGTGAAGTCAGGTCTGAAGGGATATTGAATGTTGTACTAAAGAGTTTGTTTTCCCATCACCCGGAGCAATTACTGTACTAGTTGCTGATTATCCCTCAGAGTTTTCCATGTGTGGGTTCATTATCTCCAGTAAGGCTGTGAGACTAATAGCAGCAACAATCATGTCATAGGGATCTCTTTCTCTCTCCCTCTCCTTTTTATTATCAATCATCCTAAATTGCTGGGGCTTTGCTTTTATGTCCTCAGCACATGAAATCTAAGTGTCTGCCTTCCCAATCCAATAGTGATGACAAATCAGACCAGATCAGACAAGCTTCTTGCTTGTTTCTCAGCTGGCACAAACCACATGTTCTAGCACACCTGAGCAGGTGATAACAAGGTGGCCCATCGTGGGATACACCAGTAACAATATTGAGTATCAAAGTTGTCAAGAGCTCATCTGGACTGACTCTGGGCTTATTGCCCAACAGCTCAAAGAAGAGGCCAAATCTACAACGCTGATTCTTGAAGAATATGTGACACTTAGTGCCGATTCCGTTTGTCAAGGATTCCTGGACCCAGACTGAACACCATTTTCATAGTCAAGGACTCCAAGCCACTAGTTGCTTCATTCAAAGCTTTGTTCTTCTTCTTCTTTTTTTTTTTTTTGCAAGGTCTCTTTCCAGCTTGTTAAACATTAGAGATTAGGACATAATTAGCTTTGATTATTTTTCCGAGACAAAGGTAGAGATGAGCTGCTACTGAGTTTTGGACGAGTATTTGTCCCCACTTCTTTGTTGACTTCTCTGTTTGCAACAGTGAGGACTTTGTTTACGGCCACAAAGCAGTCATTGGAAGGAATCATGCGAGAGTTTGCTCTTTCTCATATTTGTCAAACTGTAAACATCAACATCCTTCCAATGGGGAAAACATGGTTTTAAGAGTAGGGAAAGATATTATTATAAATAATACAAAATCCCTCCTTTGGTTCCCAGCCTGAAGTGGTCTGTGTTCAAAGGTCTGGAACTCATAACGCATGCTATTCCGTAGAATCACACTGCCTGGCTGGACCCACAAATCCCCATTTCATCTGTTATGTAAGCTAAGGGAGGAAGGTAGACATCAGCTTGAGACAGCTATCTAAGCTTTTTGTTGTTGTTTGTTTGTTTCTGTACTTTTGAACCCAACTAGTAGTTTCCTAGTGGCAAATCTTCATAGTGGCAAAGACAACAAAGACCTGACAGCTATGACAATTGGTGTGGCCAGTATGAAGTATATGTTCGTAGGATAGGGTCTGCCTGAACTTAAAAGAAAATAAAGAAATGGCTTTGAGTAGCTGACTTCAGTTCTAAAGTTGGTGTGTTTTATGTTTGCTTGTTTGGTTGTTTTCTTTTCAATGCACCAAAGGATTTTCGCAATGAAGCTTGCACTGAGATGGGGAGTCTGTGAGGCAGGGGTGCTGTTGCTTGTTCTGAAGCCTGTCAAACAGGCTGATTAACTCCACCAGCCCACACAAATGCTAATGCAACTAAGGTCACACTTGCAATCCCTCTTAGAGTAGCCTTTTCATTTGGCACTTATAAAAATGTATTGTAAGGCCACAAGCCATGTATTTAACCTGGCCTGTTGCCGCTTCGTTGCCACTACTCTGCAAACAACTCAAAGCTCATTTTTACTGAAGATAAAGTTGGAAACCGTAGAGTCCCTGTTGTTCAGTAAATTCTGCGTTGTGCAGTTTGAAAACAGGGAGTTCTGGATGAAATATCTGGTTATTATAAAGATTGCCTACGTGTCATACACGCATCCCCAATTTTCAGAGACTAGAATTTTGTCTCTTTTTTTGTAAGTATCTATAGCAGTTGCTGCAGCTAACAGGCAAAGAGACATTAATTTGTCATTTTTAAAAATGTTTCTTTTAAAATTGTATATATTTAAGGTGTTCAACAATGCTTTGGTAAGCATCTACCTAATGAAATGACAACTACAGTCAAGCAAATCAGCATTTCTACCATGCTCCATAGTCACCTATTTTGGTGTATATGGTGACAACATGTGAAATCTACTTTTAAAATTCTCTGTAATACTCTTAGCTCTGAACTCTAGTCCTCCTGATGTACATTAGATCCATAGGTCTATTTGTCCTACTTAACTACAACTTTATGTTCTCTGACCTATTTCTCCTATGTTATCTCCCTCCTGGGAACATCCTTCTACTTTCTGTTTTCAACTTTTTAAAGATTCCACATGTAAGTGAAACCCTGCAGTATTTTTCTTTCTGTGTCTGGATTATTTCACTTAGCACAACATCTTTAGTTTCACCCATATCATTGCCGATAGCAGTGTCTTCTTTTTTAATGCAAAATAATAATGCATTGTGTACCACAATTTCTTTTTCTACTCATCTGTCAATGGACACAGGCTCTTTTCATATTTTTGCTGTTGTGAATCATGCTACAGTGAACATGGAGGCATGGGTATTTCTACAATGTGCTGATTGCCTTTCCTTTGTATATGTATCCAGCAGAAGGATTGTGGTGTCATATGGTAGCTCTATTTTCACTTGTTTGAGAAACCTCCATACTGTTTTCCATAGTGGCTGTACTAATTTACATTTTGACCAATGGTGTGAGAGTGTTGCCTTCCCTCCATACCCTTAGCAACATTTGTAATCTTTTTCCCCCCCCAGGACTTTTTTTTTGAACCCAGGGCATTGCATTGAATTACATCCCCAACCCCCTTTGTTTTTTAAATTATATTTTGAGACAGGGTTTTGCTAAATTTCCCAGGATGGCCGTGAACTTGGAACTCACCTGTCTTGGTCTTAGCTGGAATTCTAGGTATGTTGCATCAAGCTCAGCTTCTCTTATCTTTTTGAAACTAGCCATCCACAATGACCTAACTAGGATGAGGTGACAGTGGACACAACATCAGTGACAATTATCTCTTGCCTAGCACTTTCTGTATGACTGGCACTGTCCTGAAAACTACTCTCTGAGTTGGGGACTGTTGTTAATCCTCAAATTTGCAGATGAGGAACGTGAGGCACTGAGAGATTAAGAAACCTACCTATGGTTCCATAACTGGGATAAGCAGACTCAAATCCAGGCAGTTTGGATCCAGAGAACATGCTTTTACCTACTGAGCTATATTGCCCCTGTGAAAAGACCTAGTATAGATATACACATATACTGTATTCCAGGCACTTTTTATGCAAAATTGTTTAATCCTCAAATAAGAGCAGGAGATGAATCCTATCGTTATCTGCAGTTTATAGATGAAACACTAAAGTGCAAAGAAGCTAAGTGAGTGGCAGAGCCCAGATTCAAACCAGGAGATCTGGCTTCCCAGTGTGTCCTCTTAATCCTCCTGCTTCTGTGTGCTCAGCCAGTGGATAGACTATTCCTGAACTGATTTGTGTAAGTTCACATAGCAAGATCTGGTGGACCATGTACTACTAGAAGATATGACTGCAATTTTCATTAAGGCTAAAAATAGTATATCCCTCAACAATTTGGATTGTTGGATATATGGGGTTTCTTCCCAAATGGGTTGGGAAAACAGTGCTAGGTGAGAAAAGATAGTTGCTTGAAGTATTTGAAGATGAAGGAAAAAAAAAAAGACCTAGGGCTTTTTGTTCTTTATGAGGGTTAGGATGGGGAAGCTGAAGAGCAGATGGGTAGGCGCTGCTGTTTCCCTACACTCTGAGAGTGCCATATGCAGTGTGCAGGGCACGTAACTGGAGGCCGTCCAGGTAGGAGGTGGTTCCTGGCGGTGCTGACCTGGGGCAGTTTTGCAAATATACAGAACAGGAAGCAGCAGAAAGGAGCACACACACACACAGGTGCTTGTCTCCCCCTGGCTGTCCCTGGGTTTAATGGCCATTCTGCTCTCAGGGTGAGATGGAGCATCTAATAGGCAACAGAGTGGCTTCTTGCTTTTCAATGAGCTCAATATAACCAGGTCAAAGGGAGAAAAAAAGATACATGTTGAACAGAAACCATAACTTGTCAACTGTGCCTTACCCGAACTGGTAGGATAATTTTCCTTTTTTGTTTTAAGTCCCCTTTTCTAGATGGAGAAAGAAAGGGAAACTACTACCTAAAAATCTTGATTTGAAAGAGAACATGATTCCCTGAGGGGGGAAAAATTGGAGGTTTTGGGCTAGGGCTCAGCTGAGAATCGAAGGGGTTCAGCATTGCATCAGTGCCCAGGAAGGACCATCTACACACTGAATTGGTGAAGCTGGAAGCGTCCATGAAGGTGTGCCATTTTCCACAGGATGTTCCTTGGCCTTGTTCTTGTTGCTCAGGAAGCTGTATCCTCAGCCTGCCTGCCAAGGTGACATTCCAGGGGTGAAAAAAGGAAGGACAAAGTCTTCAGGTTACACTGAGGTGGCTTTTGGGGTCCAACTTGTCATTGCTCCTACCCTCGTGTTGCCAGGGAGCCACTGAATGGAATGTGAAGGGCCAGACCAGCTCCTGGCCAAGGTCCACTCATCTGGAAGGACTAGTGTGAGGGCAGAAGGAGCCTAGGGTCTGTAACATAGTAGGTTAGGGTTAGGGTTAGGGTGGGATGTGCTACTTCTACTGTCCCTGAAAAAGTGCCTGGCTACAGTCCTGTCATCCCACGGAGTGAAAAGCAAGTTTGATTCAGCGGATCCAACAATCTACGTAGATATTCTTTGTTTTTACTTTTTTTTGGTTTTACAATAATATGAAATATAGTACATACAATGTTCATAAGATAAAATAACTACATAATAAGGAATCATGAAGCAAAGCATCATATAATTGCTACCATATAACTACTACCCAGGTGTTAAAATGGAATATTGTTAGCACTTAGAAGTCCCCATTCCTGACCCACTGGGCAATTTACAGGTCATACACCTTCCTGACTCATAGAGGTGACCCCTTTCCTTTCATGGAAATTATATGTTTGCTTTTAAATAAGTAAATAAAATTTCAAAAATATATACTACATATAAATATAATATAAATATCACATATAATATATATTATATGCATTATGCATTATATATAAAAATTTATACATTTATGTTATCTATGATATATATTCTCATATAACCTAATGTGTCTTAGTTTGATTTTTTATTGCTGCATTATAATTATGTACAATAGTGGGATTCATTATGCCATATTTATACATGCACATAATTTGATCCATCTGATTCCCTAGAACCTTATTACCACCCCTCCTTTCTCCCCTTTATCCATTTGTTAGTTTATTTTTATTACTATGATGAAATACCTGAGGCAGGATAACTTTATAAAGAAAAGAGGTCTATATACCTCACAGTTTTGGAGGCTGAAAGTCTAAGATTGGGCATTCCCATTGATTCAGGCTCTGGTGAAGGTCTAACAGTGGATGTTATCAAGGTGGGAGCAGGTACTGGAGCAAGAGATCACA
The DNA here is from genome assembly GCF_021218885.2 of Marmota monax. Lineage (NCBI taxonomy): Eukaryota > Metazoa > Chordata > Mammalia > Rodentia > Sciuridae > Marmota > Marmota monax. The sequence continues at coordinate 1,754,334 of NW_026691933.1, forward strand.
TGGCAAGATTGCAAGCCAGAGAGTGATTTAGGAGTGAGGTTCACTCTACACCTTCTTGACACCTCAGGAGTCTAATGAGAGCTGCCTTAATCTCTGAGAGCAGCTCCTCCAAAGACCTAAGGACATTTTACTAGGTCCCACCTATTAAGGGTCCCATTAGCACTACCATACTCAGAACCAAGCTCTCAACACATGAACCCTTGAGGGTCACACTCCATACTCTCAAGGTTCATGTGTTTGGATCTGGTTTGAGTGTTACCCTCAAGGATTCATATATACAAAAAATTATATATGTAATATATATATATATTATATATATATAATAAAATATATAGAATATATATAATGCATAAAAGAAGCAAGACACAAAGTCCACTTACATAACATTTAAAAATAGATCAAACAATGATATTGGAATACATATTTGTGTATATGTGTGTGTGTATAAACCTATATGTGTATATATATGTACATATAAATAAATAAATAAATACACACACACACACACACACACACGCCAATATTATGTTTGGTCTGTTTTTAAATGTTATGTAAGTGGACTTTTGTGTATTGCTTATTTCACAAATCATTATAGTTCTAAAGTTTTACCATATTATTCTTTGTAGCAGAAGTGTATTCATTTTCATGGGGTATGTAAGGTCTTTATGTGAATTTGCTGCATTTATTAACTTACTTTCATGTAGATGGACATTTGTGTGTTTTTCAGATTGTGGTAATCACTGACAGTGTTGCTATAAACTTTCTCTTATGTGAATTCTGATGACAGGAGTTGTACAGCTCTAACTGGGAGAGTAATCGCTGGCCGTGGAGTACGTTTCTACCTAACTTTACCAAACACACTGCCACTCTTAGTCTCCATCCACAATGCATGAGAGTCACCATAATACCACACCGTCATGGACAAATGGTATTGATCAGCTTTAATCATTAACCAATCTGTCAGGAATGCGGTTATATTTAATTGTGGTTTTAATTTGCATTTCCCTCACTGCTTAAAGAGGTTGGGTAGCTTTTCATTGTTATTATCCATCTGGATTTCCTTTTTTATGAAGTGCCTATTTATCTCTTTGACCTATTTCTTTTTTTCTTAATGAATTTTATAAAAATGGATGTTTGATCAGTTTTATCAAGAAATGTATATTTTTATCCACTTTGAGTGTGTTATGGATATTACCCATCATGGTGTGATTATCAACTACATGTATTTTCTGTAAGTTTTCATTCTATTATTTATGTCTGTTTATTTGTTTCTTGCCTTGAAGAGCTTTTTTGTTTTTATGAACTGAAGTTTATCAACCTTTTCAGTTAGCTTTTAGGTGTCACAAGAGCAAGCTACATCTAATTTAAAATATTATAGGAACCACATTTAAAAGGTGAAATTGTTTTTCATTATGTTATTTAGTCCATTTTAGCCAAGCATGTCATTTAACATGAAATCAATATGTAAAAACTATGTGGCTAACTTAATTTCTTTTTCATATAAATTCTTCAGAATCTGGTGTTCATTGTATTCTTACTGCACATCCCAGTTTGGACGACTCATATTTCAAGAATTTCCTAGCCACTTGTGCCATATTAGCTGGCTCAGGTCAGTATCTTTGTTAGGGGCAGGTCTAGCGTAGCCTTTGCTCTGTGGTTAGCTTAGTCCTACTATTAAGATCTGGCGCTTTCAGAGTTAGTTCAATGAAGTCTCTTCACTCTTGTTGGTTTAGACTTCAGTGTCTCCCAGCTCTCTGTGACTGTGGGGAATTGTTAGGCCCACAGCCCTCCCACTAATTATCTTTTCCTGATTTATGCTTTCCTTAGCTTTTGAAGCATAACTTCTAAATGTCCACTTGGCATTCAGCCGAAGATTTAAGATATCTTTGCATAGACTGTGGCATTCTTTTTCTGGGCAGCTTCTTCCCTTCCAGTACTCTGTGCTAAGAAGTTTAACAGTTTAACCTCCTAAACGCCAGTCTGTGTCTCCTCAATGTAGCAAGGTGACTGTGATCTACTTGGAGTCCTCTCCTTGCTACATGGTCAGCAAGTGCTTCCAGACAGCAAGTCTAGATGACCCTAGGGCTTACCGCATTACTTTGTAAATTTAGTTTATTAGTAGCTTTTGTCACTGTGACCAAATACCTGAGACAAAGCGACTTACAAGAAGACAAAAATTATTTATTTTGGTTCACAATTCCAGAAGTTTCAATCCATAGTTACTTGGTCCTATTGCTGTGGGCTTGTGGTGGTGTCACTGGAGAAATTCTGAGGAGGTCCTAGAGAGAGGACTTTAACTCATTATGACAGGATCCTTAGTGTATGTGCCAGAAAAGGATTTAAGCATGCATCAGATATTGATACACACAGGCTTATTTAGAAAAGCAAGGAGTATACATTCAAGGGAGAATGTGGACTGTCTTGAGAGTGAGACATGCTTTTGGGGTCTTGGGTAATTCAAGGGAAACTTGGGGGTATGCATGGGAAAGTGGGTAGGCATGACAGCCATTTGATGATCACAAGATGGCTTATGTCGTTCTGACAGTTCTCAGGATCCTTAGGTTGATGTCTTCTCCATCCTCTGATCAATAGATAACATTGGAAAGTACCCTAGGATACAGGTTTCATATCTCCCTTTGCTCAATCTATCCTAAAAATACATCTATTAGTGGGTTAATTCATAGTGAAACAGGGCAATTTTCATAAGTGGGTGAATTTATAGTAACTTTAAATGAAGATGTGTAGACTTTCCAGAAATTTGAGAGTGACAGGTCTGGGAGAGAGAACGGGCTTGGGGACTGAAGGTATGAGGAACACTGGCATAAGACTTTCACATAAAAGTTATTAGCTTTCATGTTCATCCCTTTGTCTCTTTTCTGCTTTTCCATCTTGCGTCAATAGCACAGTATGTCATGGTGGGAGCACATGGCAGAGAAGACTGCTCACCTCACGGTGCCCAGGAAAACAGAGAGGAAAGGCCCGGGTCCCAGTATCCCCTTGAAGGGTATATGTCTCCAGTGACCTAGCTTTCTTCCACGAGGCTGTACCTCCTAAAGGCTCCCCACCTCCAAATAGCACCACAGGCTGGGGACCTAGATTTGAACACACAGGCCTTTGGGGAACATTTAAGATACGAACCATAACACTTGTTTCCTCTGATGAGGGTGAGCGAAGTGCAGGCTGATCACCTGGAACTGATCTTGATGGCACCTAAGGAAAAAAGGTAAGTCCCACTTTTAAAAAGTAGGACTTAAAAAGTTCTAATTTAGAAAAGAAAGTGGGACTTTGGAGTTTATTTACTAGTTCTACTATCTCGTTTCTTCATAATTACTTTCATCTGAGAGCTTCCAGTCACTCCTGCAAGGTAGGCGGGCCTGTGACCCACCGGCAGAAGAGGAGCAGCGGCCTGCTGAGAGGCAGAGCCGCCCCCTCCCCCTGCGCCCGGCAAGGTAGAGGGAACTGTGACCACCCACAGAGCAGGCCCAGTGGCCTGCTGAGGGGCAGAGCCGCCCCCCAACCCCCGCGCCTGCCAGGTAGGCAGAACTGTGACCACCGACAGAAAAGGCCCAGTGGCCCGCGGAGGGGCAGAGCTTCCAATCACTCCTGCAAGGTAGGCGGGCCTGCGACCCACCGGCAGAAGAGGAGCAGCGGCCTGCTGAGAGGCTGAGCCGCCCCCTCCCCCCGCGCCTGCAAGGTAGACGGAACTGTGACCACCAACAGAACAGGCCAGACCTGCAACCGACAGACAGAACAGGCCCAGTGGCCTGAGGAAGGGTAGAGCCGCGCCCCCCCCCCGCACCTGCAAGGTAGGCGGACCTGCGACCCACTGGCAGAACAGCCCCAGAGGCCTGCAGAGGGGCAGTGCCACTGCCTGCACCTGCAAAGGAGGCAGAACTGCGACCACCGACAGAACAAGCCTAGCGGCCCGCAGAGGGACAGAGCCGCCGCCCGCGCCTGCAAGGTAGGCGGACCTGCTACCGACCAGCAGAGCAGGCCCAGTGGCCTGCCGGCGTGGTAGGCACATTGCCCCAATTGGAGGAGGGGTAGAGCCGCCGCCCGCGCCTGTGAGGAAGACTTTGCAACTATACAAGACCAATATAAATATATAGGGGGAAAATTCAATAGCACAACAGTTTCACCAAGTAGAAAGGAACGCGAACAGTATGAAGAGACAAGGAAAGAAAGGACCACAAGCATTGCAGGTCAACTCAACGTTAGAAGAGGTAATAGCTGCAGCAGATGGAATGTCAGATAAAGAATTCAGGATATACATGCTTCAGATGATCTGGAGTCTCAAGGAAGACATCAGACAGCAAAATCAGACAATGAAAGATCACTTCAACAATGAATTACATATACAAATCCAAGAAGCAAAAGATCAACTATACAGGGAGATAGAGGTTATAAAAAACAAACAAACAGAAATCCTAGAAATGCAGGAAGCAATAAACCAACTTAAAAACTCAATTGAGAATACTACCAGCAGAGTAGAACACTTAGAAGACAGAACATCAGACGATGAAGATAAAGTATTTCAACTTGAAAAGAACATAGACAGCTCAGCAAGACTGTTAAGAAACCATGAGCAGAACATCCAAGAAATATGGGATAACATCAAGAGACCAAATTTAAGAGTCATTGGGATACAGGAAGGGACAGAGTTTCAAACCAAAGGAATGAGCAATCTATTCAATGAAATAATACGAGAAAACTTCCCAGACTTGAAGAATGAGACAGAACCCCAAATCCTAGAAGCCTACAGGACGCCGAATGTGCAAAATCATAAGAGATCCACACCTAGACACATTATAATGAAGATGCCCAACATACAGAATAAGGAGAGAATTTTAAAAGCTACAAGAGAAAGGAAGCAGATTACATTTAGGGGTAAGCCAATCAGGATAACAGCTGATCTTTCAACACAGACTCTGAAAGCTAGAAGATCCTGGAATAACATATTTCAAACACTGAAAGAAAATGGGTTCCAACCAAGAATTGTGTTTCCAGCGAAATTAAGCTTCAGGATGGAAGATGAAATTAAAACCTTCCACGATAAACAAAAGTTAAAAGAATTTGCAGCTAGAAAACCATCTCTTCAAAACATCCTTGGCAAAACATTACAGGAAGAGGAAATGGAAAATAACAATGAAAACCAACAGTGGGAGGTAGGACAGTAAAGGGGGGAAAATAATCAAAGAGGAAAACAAACCATGTTTAGTAACATAAATAAACAAATATGGCTGGAAGAACAACCCATATCTCAATAATAACCCTAAATGTTAATGGCTTAAACTCACCAATTAAGAGACACAGGCTAGTAGAATGGATCACAAAGCAAGACCCAACAATATGCTGCCTACAGGAGACGCATTTGATAGGAAAAGACATACATAGGCTGAAGGTGAAAAGTTGGGAAAAATCATATCACTCATATGGACTTCGGAAACAAGCAGGTGTGTCCATACTCATATCAAATAAAATAGATTTCAAGCCCAAGTTAATCAAAAGGGATAAAGAGGGACACTACATACTGCTCAAGGGAACCATACACCAACAAGACATAACAATCATAAATATATATGCCCCAAACAATGGTGCAGCTATGTTCATCAAACAAACTCTTCTCAAGTTCAAGAGTCTAATAGACCACCATACAATAATCATGGAAGACTTCAACACACCTCTCTCACCAATGGACAGATCTTCCAAACAAAAGTTGAATAAGGAAACTATAGAACTCAATAACACAATTAATAACCTAGACTTAATTGACATATATAGAATATACTACCCAACATCAAGCAGTTACACTTTTTTCTCAGTAGCACATGGATCCTTCTCAAAAATAGATCACATATTATGTCACAGGGCAACTCTTAGACAATATAAAGGAGTAGAGATAATACCATGCATCTTATCTGATCATAATGGAATGAAACTGAAAATCAACGATAAAGAAGGAAGGAAAAAGCATACATCACTTGGAGAATGAACAATAGGTTACTGAATGATCAATGGGTTATAGAAGACATCAAGGAGGAAATTAAAAAATTCTTAGAGATTAATGAAAACACAGACACAACATATCGGAATCTATGGGACACATTGAAAGCAGTTCTAAGAGGAAAATTCATTGCGTGGAGTTCATTCCTTAAAAAAAGAAAAAAACCAACAAATAAATGATCTCATACTTCATCTCAAAATCCTAGAAAAAGAAGAGCAAAACAACAGCAAAAGAAGTAGAAGGCAAGAAATAATGAAAATCAGAGCTGAAATTAATGAAATCGAAACAAAAGAAACAATTGAAAAAATTGACAAAACTAAAAGTTGGTTCTTTGAAAAAATAAACAAAATCGACAGACCCTTAGCCATGCTAGCGAAGAGAAGAAGAGAGAGAACTCAAATTACTAGCATACGGGATGAAAAAGGCAATATCACAACAGACACTTCAGAAATACAGAAGATAATCAAAAACTATTTTGAATCCTTATACTCCAATAAATTAGAAGATAGTGAAGGCATAGATAAATTTCTTAAGTCATATGATCTGCCCAGATTGAGTCAGGAGGATATAGACAACCTAAACAGACCAATATCAATCGAGGAAATAGAAGAAACCATCAAAAGACTACCAACTAAGAAAAGCCCAGGACCGGATGGGTATACAGCAGAGTTTTACAAAACCTTTAAAGAGGAACTAATACCAATACTTTTCAAGCTACTTCAGGAAATAGAAAAAGAGGGAGAACTTCCAAATTCATTCTATGAGGCCAACATCACCCTGATACCTAAACCAGACAAAGACACTTCAAAGAAAGAAAACTTCAGACCAATATCTCTAGTGAACCTAGATGCAAAAATCCTCAATAAAATTCTGGCGAATCGGATACAAAAACACATCAAAAAAATTGTGCACCATGATCAAGTAGGATTCATCCCTGGGATGCAAGGCTGGTTCAATATACGGAAATCAATAAATGTTATTCACCACATCAATAGACTTAAAAATAAGAACCATATGATCATCTCGATAGATGCGGAAAAAGCATTCAACAAAGTACAGCATCCCTTTATGTTCAAAACTCTAGAAAAACTAGGGATAACAGGAACATACCTCAATATTGTAAAAGCAATCTATGCTAAGCCTCAGGCTAGCATCATTCTGAATGGAGAAAAATTGAAGGCATTCCCTCTAAAATCTGGAACAAGACAGGGATGCCCTCTCTCACCACTTCTGTTCAACATAGTTCTTGAAACACTGGCCAGAGCAATTAGACAGATGAAAGAAATTAAAGGCATCAAAATAGGAAAAGAAGAACTTAAATTATCACTATTTGCAGATGATATGATTCTATACCTAGCAGACCCAAAAGGCTCTACAAAGAAACTATTAGAGCTAATAAATGAATTCAGCAAAGTGGCAGGATATAAAATCAACACGCATAAATCAAAGGCATTCCTGTATATCAGCGACAAATCCTCTGAAATGGAAATGAGGACAACCACTCCATTCACAATATCTTCAAAAAAAATAAAATACTTGGGAATCAACCTAACAAAAGAGGTGAAAGACTTATACAATGAAAACTACAGAACCCTAAAGAGAGAAATAGAAGAAGATCTCAGAAGATGGAAAAATATATCCTGTTCATGGATAGGCAGAACTAACATCATCAAAATGGCGATATTACCAAAAGTTCTCTATAGGTTTAAAGCAATGCCAATCAAAATCCCAACTGCATTTCTTGTAGAAATAGAGAAAGCAATCATGAAATTCATATGGAAAAATAAAAGACCCAGAATAGCAAAAACAATGCTAAGCAGGAAGTGTGAATCAGGCGGTATAGCGATACCAGACTTCAAACTATACTACAGAGCAATAGTAACAAAAACAGCATGGTACTGGTACCAAAACAGGCGGGTGGACCAATGGTACAGAATAGAGGACACAGAGACCAATCCACAAAACTACAACTATCTTATATTTGATAAAGGGGCTAAAAGCATGCAATGGAGGAAGGATAGCATCTTCAACAAATGGTGCTGGGAAAACTGGAAATCCATATGCAACAAAATGAAACTGAATCCCTTTCTCTCGCCATGCACAAAAGTTAATTCAAAATGGATCAAGGAGCTTGATATCAAATCAGAGACACGCCGTCTGATAGAAGAAAAAGTTGGCTACGATCTACATACTGTGGGGTTGGGCTCCAAATTCCTCAATAGGACACCCATAGCACAAAAGTTAATAACTAGAATCAACAAATGGGACTTACTCAAACTAAAAAGTTTTTTCTCAGCTAAAGAAACAATAAGAGAGGTAAATAGAGAGCCTACATCCTGGGAACAAATCTTTACTCCTCACACTTCAGATAGAGCCCTAATATCCAGAGTATACAAAGAACTCAAAAAATTAGACAATAAGAGAACAAACAACCCAATCAACAAATGGGCCAAGGACCTGAACAGACACTTCTCAGAGGAGGACATACAATCAATCAACAAGTACATGAAAAAATGCTCACCATCTCTAGCAGTCAGAGAAATGCAAATCAAAACCACCCTAAGATACCATCTCACTCCAGTAAGATTGGCAGCCATTAGGAAGTCAAACAACAACAAGTGCTGGTGAGGATGTGGGGAAAAGGGTACACTTGTACATTGCTGGTGGGACTGCAAATTGGTGCAGCCAATCTGGAAAGCAGTATGGAGATTTCTTGGAAAGCTGGGAATGGAGCCACCATTTGACCCAGCTATTCCCCTTCTCAGTCTATTCCCTAAAGACCTAAAAAGAGCATGCTACAGGGACACTGCTACTTCGATGTTCATAGCAGCACAATTCACAATAGCAAGACTGTGGAACCAACCTAGATGCCCTTCAATAGATGAATGGATAAAAAAATGTGGCATTTATACACAATGGAGTATTACTCTGCATTAAAAAAATGACAAAATCTTAGAATTTACAGGGAAATGGATGGCATTAGAGCAGATTATGCTAAGTGAAGCTAGCCAATCCTAAAAAACAAATGCCAAATGTCTTCTTTGATATAAGGAGAGTAACTAAGAACAGAGTAGGGTCGAAGAGCATGAGAAGAAGATTAACATTAAACAGGGATGAGAGGTGGGAGGGAAAGGGAGAGAGAAGGGAAATTGCATGGAAATGGAAGGAGACCCTCAGAGTTATACAAAAGTACATACAAGAGGAAGTGAGGGGAAAGGGAAAAATAATACAAGGGGGACAAATGAATGTCAGTAGAGGGGGCAGAGAGAGAAGAGGGGAGGGGAGGGGAGGGGAGGGGGGATAGTAGAGGATAGGAAAGGCAGCAGAACACAACAGACACTAGTATGGCAATATGTAAATCAATGGATGTGTAACTGATGTGATTCTGAAATCTGTATATGGGGTAAAAATGGGAGCTCATAACCCACTTGAATCAAAGTGTGAAATATGATATATCAAGAACTATGTAATGTTTTGAACAACCAACAATAAAAAATTTAAAAAAAAATTACTTTCATCTTTGTTAATCCCTTCTTATTGTCTTCCTTAATTTTAATCCTTTTATGACTTCATTTATTTTTATTCTTCCTTTTCTTTTTTATTAGTTTATGCAATAAACTAATAAAAAAAATCTACATTACACAGACCCAGGCCAGGTGCCATGCCAGTCTTATCAACAATAAGAGCACATTAAACAGTTTTTAATTGGTCTTGGGAAAAGCAAAGGTGAAATGAAAATTTAATTCTCCTGGGCCTTTGTTCAAAATGTATTTTTCCATCTCTGTTATAAGGGACGAATGTTAATTAGCTTGATTCTCACCATTTGGCCATGAATTTGTAATCTGTGTTCACCGTTTGGGAGGAAAAAAATAATGAAAAGAATTGGACAATAATGGGAATCTTGTCTGAGTTGAACAAATTGGGATTATCAAATATATTACAGGATGATGGACTTACTGCAGTTGGGGAAACGAACAGCATCAGGGCTGGTGACAGAAAACACTGTCTTTCCCCAAAATGATGTTCTTCCACCTGGCACAGTCTTGTCGTGCACAGAGAGATCGCACCATGGTGTGCCAGATAGGCACGAGTTTGAATCCTGCCTCTGCACCTTTCTGGCAGGTCATTTAAACCCCCACCTCTGAATTTCCTCATCTATAAAATGGGGGCAATAATATACACCTTGCAGCATTGTAAGGATGGAAAGAAATGAATTATATGAATGTGCATGATGCATAATAGGGGCTCAGAAAAAGACTAAGGAGAATTTGAAAGGACAGATCTATGGCTGGGCCGGGGGATACTTGAAAGAGCCCTAACTTGTTTATAGTTTTGAGAAGAAAGAGATGGTTAGAAGCAGGGATGTGGGATGTGTGCGCACAAGTGTGTGTGTGTGTGTGTGTGTGTGTGTGTGTGTGTTGAGGGTAGGGAAGTTTTTAGGTCTGACCTAGATCACCTTCTTCTCAGTTTCTCTGGAGCATCAAGCAACCAGAGGCTTTTGCAGAGGAGCCCACTCAGGATTCTAGTCTGGAGTTAGGAAAGTCCCAAGGGTCCCGTCTACCCCCATCATGTTATCCTATGAGTTTTTAAGGACAGGTAGAATGTCATTGAGATCTTTTAGCTAAAAACATGTACCAATAAGGAAATGAGTTAGGAGTTTCTTTGCTAGAAAGGAGGTCAAATAGCACACATGGGGGATGGCGAGGCCTCTAGCAAAACCTATTATTTAGGGTGCTATGGAGAGCTGTGAGAGAGGAAGAAGATACATTCCTTGGCTTTGGAACTTGTAATTTAACAGAGAGAACAAGTATATAGAGAGACAGAAAACACTGTGGCCACATAAGAAGCTAATTATAGAGATCTGGTGGCCATATAGCCTTCCCTCCCTAGGACAAGTAATCCCCAAGGTCATGAACTGTGGGTCCAGGTTCAGAAAACAGACTTCCTATTTCTGTGTGTGTCATTCAGGATACATTTCCCGAGCATCTGCTATACTTATAGGGTTCCCTTCTGTGAGGAGTTAAGAAGTGGGTTCAAGGGTCAGATCCAGGTTAATTTCAAATCTTTCTCTCATTTTTTAAAAAAACTGATTATTTTTAAGATGTGCTACATAGGATTTTTACGCGCGTGCGCATGCACGCGCGCGCACACACACACAGACAGAGTGAAATGATTACTGTAGTCAAGCAAATTCAATCTGCCATCTTCCAGAGTGACAGGGTATGTGTGTGGGGGCTAAAATCTATTCTCTTAGCGAAATTTCAATGTACATTACAATGTTATTAACTGTTATCCTCCAGTTGTTCATTAGATTGCTGGATTTATTCTTTTACTTTGTAACTTTGCACCCTTGACCTGTGGGTTCCTGTTTTCTTCCCCTTCCTGCCTCTGGTAACCAACCACTCTTCTGCTCTTTGCTCCTCTGTGTTTGACTAACCCTAACCATAACCCTAACCCTTCCGTCCTTCTTTCAAGATTCTGCATAGAAGTGAAATCTTGCTCTCACACCCTCTTTTATGATCTTGGGAAAGCACCTAGCTACCCTTTAGGTACCCCAGGTCCCTCCTCTTTAAAATGATAGGACCAGGGTAGCCACTGTGATAATATAAGGATGTTTCAGCACAGGGCCTGTGTTGGAAAGGGGATTAGTTTACTGTTTTCAAGCTGGTGGTTCATGACTTAGAGCCCCGCCCCCCCTTTCAGCGAAGTCTGGAGAAGTTTTGGCCCTAGGTAGTTAAGTATCTGTCCTACAATGCTTAGGATTGTCTCCCTCTCCTCTTCCCCACCTCCCAATCCTCTGATTTTAGAATTAATAGGTGAAAACATTAGAGATTTTCCTTTCTCCAAAGAGGAAAAATGTCATGACCCTCAATGTAGTTTTTCTGTGGCAGTGGCCCTGTCCCGACATTCCCACATTAGCTTGCTCCTGCTGTTCCTGATGTTTTGGGCATAACTCCCTCCACTCAGAGCATCCCAGTGGATTGTGCCATCCTCATCCATATGCATGTTCCCAATTAAAGATTTGCAGCAGCTGTGGAGAGAGCAGTCTGTGTGGTGGAGTGAAACTGAAAGGAGGGACCCCGCGCCCGCGCCTTTTGGGGTTCGGATCCCTCAGCGGGAAGGGACCTCAGGACCAATTCTGCTCCAGGCAGGTCACACTCCAGCCATTCACTGCAAACACCCTAAGTGCCCCAAAGGCAGGGCACCAAGGAGCGAGCGCTTGCTGGCTCCTCCAGGGCGGCCCGGGGCCGGTAGCAGACTCCAAGGCAGGTGTCCAGGGCAAGCCACCGCCAAGACCTGGACTGCTGTGGGAGTGGGGGCGGGGCGGGCGAGGGGGAAGTTTGTCTTTCTCAAAGTCCCCAGTGAGCGCACTCCAGCTTCCCTGGGGCTGTGCCTCCCCTGGAATGCACGTCAGGGGGCAGACCCCAAGTGCTGGTTAAGCAGTGGCCGCGTGGGTGACAGCGGAGGTGGGGCCATCGTCTTCCGGAGACGATGCCTGTATGTTGAGTCAAACCCGGTGGCTGGGCTAGATCTGCAGCCGGGCCGCTGAGCACGACTGACCGTGGTTAATGTTTGATCACTGACTTCCCCGCCTCCTGCCTCCGGCAACCCCAGAAAGGGTGCTCTTGGAGGGCGGGTCAGGGCGAATGCCAGGAAGCTGGAAGGGGACAGGAGGGCAGCAGCAAAGTGAGTGCCCACTGCAAAGAGGGGCAGGGCGGGAGCGCCAGGGGCTGCGGGTGTCTGTCTCAGCCGGGCTGGGAGAGTAGAAACTCCTTCCTCCTCCTCCTCCCCCTCACTCGGGCACACTCATCTCAAAACCCCACCCCCAGGCTCCACCAGCCTCTCCTAGGTTGGGCTGCTCCAGGAAGCTTTCATAAAAGCGCCGAAATACCGAGTTATGTTTTTGGTCGAGTGAACTCAAGTGAGAGAAAGTCCTGCGTCCACTTGGGACTTGCAGCCAAAGAACTCTGGGCTCTGCTGGGAGAAGAAAAGAAAGTTGGAGAAGTTTTTGAATCTGGCAGCGTGACTCTCTTCTTCATGGCTTCATCCAGTAGCTCCAGCAATGACTGCTCCAAGGTCATTGATCACAGCCATGTCCCAGCTTTTGAGGTGGCCACTTGGATCAAAATCACCCTCTTCCTGGTGTACCTGATCATCTTTGTGGTAGGAATCCTGGGGAATAGCGTCACCATTCGGGTTACCCAGGTACTGCAGAAGAAGGGCTACTTGCAGAAGGAAGTGACAGACCACATGGTGAGTTTGGCTTGCTCAGACATCTTGGTCTTCCTCATTGGCATGCCCATGGAGTTTTACAGCATCATCTGGAACCCCCTGACCACACCCAGCTACTCCTTGTCCTGTAAGCTTCACACTTTCCTCTTTGAGACTTGCAGCTATGCAACGCTGCTACATGTGCTGACGCTCAGCTTTGAGCGCTATGTTGCCATCTGTCATCCCTTCAGGTATAAGGCTGTTTCTGGGCCCTGCCAGGTGAAACTACTGATTGCCTTTGTCTGGGTCACCTCTGCCCTGGTAGCATTGCCCTTGCTTTTTGCCATGGGTGTTGAGTACCCTCTGGTGAATGTGCCCAGTCACCGGGGTCTCAATTGCAACCGTTCTCGAACCCGCCACCACGAGCACCCTGAGTCCTCCAACATGTCCATCTGTACCAACCTCTCCAGCCGCTGGACTGTGTTCCAGTCCAGCATCTTTGGTGCCTTCATCGTCTATCTCTTGGTCCTGGTCTCCGTGGCCTTCATGTGCTGGAACATGATGCAAGTGCTCCAGAGGAGCAAGCAGGGCACGCTGGCTGGGACCGGGCAACAGCTGCAGATGAGAAAGTCAGAGAGTGAAGAGAGTCGGACTGCCAGGAGGCAGACTATCATCTTCCTGAGTGAGTCACTGTGGAGGGCGATCTGGGAGCAGCACCCCACCTTCACCTGAACCATTTCCTATGGTCCTCTTGTTGAGAAGTCTTGCCCTAAAAGTCTAAATTTAAGTTCATTGAGACTGAAGTCATAGCAGAATTAGGGCACTGATATTGATCTGTGTCTTTGGATGATTCTTCTCTATGTTTTGGGAATTTGTGGTGGGTTATGATGAAAAGAACACTAAAGTGGGGTTAGAAGGTCTGGGACACAATTTCTGTGACATTGGGCAAGTCACAGAATATCTTGGGTAAAATAGACATAAAACTACTGGGAAATATGAAGGATAAATTAGGTAATGCAGAGGTGAAAGTCCTTTGCAAAGGCCAAGTTCTGCAGAGATCAAGGGAGCCCTCTATCTGTCTCTATCCTGAAGAGCCTTTCTTAGGCAATTAGATTTTGTTCCCACTCTTCTCCTCCTCTGGAGAAACCAGGCTGCTATTTTATTCTCCCTGGAGTGATCTTCTACTTGTTTTTTTTTTTTTTAAACAAAACAAAAGAACAACAACAAAAATTTAAAAAAATAAACAAAAACTGGAGTTCTCAGACATGCCCTGCCCAGGAGCCTGGGTTTCTGAGGCAGTGCATCATTTCTTACCAGAGCCAAAAAACAGAGCAAGACTGCATGGCCTCTTGTCTGATTTAGAAATTGCAGCTTTGCAGATTTCTGGGACTTCACTGATTTCCCAAAGTACCCAATTCCCATGCAGAGAAAGCTGTATGTTTTCCCCAACTTTGTTGTGATACAGGATTTAAAATACTGAGGGCTTCTCTGGGTTTAATGGGGGTATTTCAAAGGAGCCCGTGGTCTGTGAGGCCCTAAAGTCTTCAGAAAAGGGACTTCATTGCTAAACTTGGGAGACTGAGTTTTTAACCCAGGACATGTGAAGTGTGTGAGTGAAGGGTTTAAAAAAAATTTTTTTTTAAAGAAAAAACAAGAAAAAGAGCTTTGGGTGTGTGTGAGTCAAGAGGGAGTTGATACTGCAAATGTTTCTTCCTTCTCACTTTTTCACTTTGCAATGTGGTGGCGGGAGAGGGGATAAATCATGGTGCTGTTTGTTTTGGTGTGGGAAACTTGAGTGACTGGTTCCAGGATCAGGGGTTAGGGCAGAATATTGGATGGCAGGTAGGTTTTGTGTCAGCCCAGCTCCTGGCTTCTGGTGTATCGGTGAAAGGCTGATTTGATTTTAATCTAAGTGTGCAAAATGAGAGGGGGGAGGCCTGCAGTTTTTGGATGCCAACTCTGCCTCAGGGGCTGTGCTGGGTGATTTATGTTTCCATTTTATAGAGGAGGAATTTGTGGCTTACAGAAGACAGATCAAGATCTTCTTGTATAGCACCAAAATTCTCCTCCCTATACATCTTGGGGCAGGAAAATGAGTGTCTGGCCATGACTTTCACAGGCACTTGGCAGAGGGAAAATGAACTAAGGCTTCAACAACAAAGGTGCTACCTAGGGTAGCATGGTGGCGTTGCTCTTCCTCTGGCCAGTCTCACCGGAAGCTGGAGTAGGGAGTCATGGCAGGTAAGATTGTGTGGGGATGTGGGAAGGACACCCTGCTCCATCTTTGTTGCCCACTGGCTGCTGTCCAAAACATGAAGGAATGGACATCACACTTGCTTAAAATTTGAACATTTGTTAAAAGGCCAGTCCTCTCTTTCTCCATATCCTCTTAAGCATATCTTAAGCTGTTGGCTATAATTTATACATTAATGTGAATGAATTTTCTATTTTTTTCCCCCTCCCAGTCTAACTTAGGAATCCTGGCTACTTTGACCAAAGGGGGAAAAAAATAATCGATTTACCTTTGTTCTCTATTTGGCCAATCTTTATTTATTTATTTTTTTGTTTCTTTGAATAGATGTCAGTGAGTTCTTTCCTCAGTGGGTGTTCCAAGTTAAAGTCAGTCTTCACTGGCTAGTATAAAACCAGAATGTCACAGACTTTCATTTGGAGATGGGGATCATCCTCTCTGGTTAGTAATGGCCAGGAAAAAGTTTGATCTCAGGGTGCTCTTCTTCTTTACTTCTACCTCTTTCCCTCTCTCTTATGACAACTGTATATTAATCACCCTCTGTGTGGCCAGCATCAAGATTGTTGAAGGGCAGTCAGGTGCTCCATGAGTGATAATATCTTGGGGGAATTTTATCTTTTATATTTAGCCCATTTCCTCAGCAGTAAGTTTTCAAAGTAGTTTTTGAAAATGTCCCCTTCTCCCAATGAATTTCAAAGAGCTTTTAAAAATAGGGACCTCACTAATTAACTCAAGTTAGGAAATAAATTAATGGAGTGAAGAGGAAGAAATCATGGCCCGCTTCCATCAGATTAATACAATGCAATTTACTTTGTGGGTTTCATAAAACTTGTGCTTTGGGGCATTTTTAACCCAGAACAAATGAACATACAAATTGTTTACAAATCACTGAGTTTAATATAGTGATTTAGCTGTCTTTTTTAGTATTTCATTTAACACAGATGGGTCAAATCAAAACTAATATTTGCTCATTTCAAACGTATTTTGAATTTAGTGTGAAATGTAAATGACGACATAGCACAAGATGTCTTTGGAGCTCTTGAGGCAATAAAAAAACAATTAAGGGTTTTCTTCCTCCCTCATGGTTAAAAATCCTAACTTCTGCATAATGGAAATGAAATTCATAAATCTACCCAAGATGAGGAAGTCCACGTAGAAAACATTAATTATCCTTTCTGCATCTTTTGCCATTGTGCCTCAGTTGAGTTGAGATGCTGGACTGATAAATAATGAAAACAAATTGCGAACTCTGGGAGAGGGAAAAAGTGTTCGGATGCCTCTGAAGTCTCAAGCAATTTGCAGAAGAAAAAATAATGATTCAAAAGTGCACATTCCTGGAAACGTGAGTTCTCTTCTTGTCTTTTGTTAGCTCAGTGAGAAATCAGCACCAGGCTTATCTCCCCTTACAAGGTCACTGCTAATGTGGCCCTGGTGATACTTGTCCAGCGTCAGAACAGAAGTTGCTGGTCTGGCTTTCTGCCTCTTCTGAGGAAAAGGAACCAGTGCATAGGGCTCTTTTGCCCCTTGGATGTTGAGCATGTGCAAAATGAGGTTTCCTTTCAAGGAAGGCTTTCCTAGAATTTCCCTTCTTATTTTTCTGAACTTTCCCTTGGAATGATTCTCAAATACATATGGCACATGGTTTCCTGTCAAATGTCACCCATTCAAAGTCAAACAACAGAATGGTTGAAGATAGTTTTTTTTTTATTGGTTGTTCAAAACATTACAAAGCTCTTGACATATCATATTTCATACATTAGATTCAAGTGGGTTATGAACTCCCATTTTTACCCCAAATACAGATTGCAGAATCACATCGGTTACATTTTAATTTGTAACTTCAAGAGCATGAAGTGACCTCATACAGGGCAGTGACTGGCTTTTAATAGATGTCATGAAGAAAAGCTCTTTTACAGATAATCATGAAGTTAGAAAATTAAAGGAACATTCTGGAAAACTGAAGACTCCACAGTAATTGCACTTTTTTTACATTCTGGTTTGGTCTTTGGAGTCAGAGGGAAAGGGAAGAAATTACATCTAGTGGTAGAGATTGCACACCAACTTGGTTTGCTCATGGGAGAATATCTTAAAAGATGGTCGTCTTATGTGCTTCTCTGGAAAAACGGTGAGAGTTGCTGCTTTCATGGACTACTCTAAAAATAAAGTTGACGTATGTTTAGATATTCCTGGAAACAGGGAGAAGGAGATCAGAGTCACATCCTCTGGATTTAGAAGCCAAACCAAAGGAGGGGATGAGAGAGGGATGAGAGAGAGGGGGGAGAGAGAGAGAGAGAGAGAGAGAGAGAGAGAGAGAGAAGACAGAAGAGAGAACCCTGACTATTACCCTCTTCATCTGGGGACCTGAAAAAAATCCTTAAAATTAGTTCCCTTAAAATTGGCTTCAAAACCTCATGTGAAAACAGAGTTGATTGGGATTTGAAAGTGAAAATTATGAGAAGAAACTTACCTTGTATATTATAAATATAGGTCATAATTACAAGTGTAGGTTAATTCTTATAACTATTCAGAACGAATCAAGTGTGGCTTTTTGAAGGGCGTGATTTTTTCTGATGCAAGTACATGATAGCCTTTGTGTTTGATTTTCTCAGAAAGATGATAAAGAATGCTTTCTCCCAGGGCTTCTCTTAATTTTTGCTATTTAAATCATCTTCACTGAAGCACCTGTCCTGGGATTGTCCTTGTCAATTTTCTATTGTTCCAAAATTACCTGGTCTAATTTAGATAGGCCTTCATTTGTCAGTGACTTGGAAGTTGATTCATGTGTCTTTTCAGCTCCCTCTTCATTGACTTTATGAAATTCAATACCCGTGTGCAGGCCTTAACCGAAAAATATTATTAGCTAAGGAATCAGTCCCTGTGTTCTATCCAGTGTATATCAAGGATTATATGAGAATCATTGCCTTCAAATGCTTCTAAAGTGCCATGAGCATTTTTTAATGGTTGTTTTCTTGGCTAGCTTAAATAGTGGTCTTACAATCTTGTTTTCACCACGAATTTTCCTACCAAAGGCTTTTTCAGTGGTGTAAAAAGATATATCAACCCAGTCGCTCAGGGATCTATCGCAAGAATTAAATCAGTAACTTTTTAGTGCAAGATAGTGTTTGATTCAAATGTTTGAATATATCAGGAAAAGTTTTTGCCTCAAATATTCATATTATTGTCTGCATTCTTTTTTCCCCTTATTGATATAGATGTGCCTGTAATAAATGATATTTCATGTTTATTTTTCTATTTGGGATATCTGTCATAAATTGCAAATGTCCTGTGATCAGCCTGGCAGACAAATATAATAATGCTGCTTATTTGGATCATCAGGCTGTCTCAAAGATTTCATTTCTCTGTTGGAGAGATGCATATAGTTCCCGAAGAAGGGAATATTGGAATCCCAGAACCCATTCATTAGCAAGCCTGTTCATCTGTCCTAGTTGGATGCCTCATGGGGGCTGCCAAAGTACATCCAGGCAGCAGAAGCCTTAGCTGAGAAAACATTCAGCTGATAAATGCTAAAAAATGCTTGAAATAAAAACGATTTGTAACTTGAGACAGCACATGGGCAGAGTATTGAAGGGAGTCCAGAAGCTTTGTCCTGAGCTGCTGAATAAGGTCCCCCAATCTTCCACTTGAATGACCCTATTAACTTTCATTTCCTTTTCCTTCTCTCGCCTCCCTGACCCAATGGACTTTCCCCTCTGCTCCTCGGATGCTCAATGAGCACTGGAGAGAAGACTGGCCATCATCACTGCTGTTCGTTCCTGTCAATGGAGGCTATTGACAAGCCTCCCTGAGCCACCTTTGATGGTGGGCACTTTTCTTGACAAGCACTTTCAAAGAGCTTGCACCCTTTCTACTTTGTTTCTAGATAGCCCCATGTCTAGGGAGGGTTCTTGACTTGGTCTGCCATCCCTGGAAGAACCTGCATCTACTCTTGCCCTTGTCAGGGCTGTTCTTCACACCCCTGCCACTGGACCTCATTGGTGACCAATCTGTCACCCCAACAAGTTAAAGCCAATCAGTGGCTCTCAGGTCAAACACAGACCAGAAAACGCTCAACAAAAGCCTCTCCTTGCTGGCTGCCTGTCTCCCCCTTGTATTAGCTCTCTCTGGTTGCCGTAACAACAGACCACAAACTGGGGAGCCTAAGCAACAGGCATTTATTTCCTCGCAGTTCTGGAGGCTGGAAATCTGGGATCAAGGAGCTGGGTGAGGTTGGTTCCCCTGAGCCTCTCTCTCGGGTTTGCCTGTGGCCCTGTTACTCACATGATTTTTCCTCTGTGCATGCACACTCAGGGTGTCTCTCCCTTTCCTTAGAGGTATACCAATCTGTCGGGTTAGGACCTCATTTAACCCTAATTACCTCCTACAGACCCCATCTCCAAATATAGTCACAAGGGCTTTTAAGGCTTTGACATATGAATTTATTAATGGGGCTTTATTTGTATAATTAGGCTGTCTCAAAGATTTCAGTTCTCTGTTGGAGAGATGCAGTTTCTGAGGAAGAGAATATTGGAACCTCAGACCCCATTCGTTAGCATGCCTGTTCATCTGGACACCATGACCTGTTCCCTGGACTTTTAGCCTATAATACCCCTAAATTGCTCTGACCCATTGGTCCCCATCATTTTCTTTGAAAAATGGTACCTGTTCTTTTTCTTTGCCTGAAATGTTTTTCTGTCACACTCCATGCTCTCTGCCTGTCCCCAACACCCCACCCACTTTATCAAGTTTAATCTCTTTCTCATCCTCTAAGATCTCCTCTGGGAAATTTGGTTCATTCTTTGATTTCATTAAAACTTCCTTGGAACAGTTGTAATTTTACATCTAGTTGTGTAATAATTTGACTGACATCTGTTTTCCTTCTCTTTCCTTGAGGGCAGGAATTATCTCTAATTTTGCTCAACACTGTGCCTCCTTCCTGGCATAGCGCCTGGCACATAGCAGATGACCAATAAACGTTTGTCGATTGAAAAATAAGTGAGCAAGTCTCACTTGGATTTGGAAAGCAAAGTTCTGTTTTCCCTTGGACATGCATTCCTATGGAAGTGTATCATTCCTTAAAAAATGTTCTGGTTAGTCTGAGCCTGAAGAAGCTCTCTTTGAAAGGGATCTGTTTCCTATGAGGCCTCAAAAAGTCAGGCCACCATGCACAACACTTAAGATTTTCTCTCCCCTGAGTAAATGAACTGTCTGTGTTGATCGACTCCTTAATATAAGCTTTCATCATGTGTATCTGACAGGAGTAGCCATGAAATGAAGGTTAGGGTAGTGTTTAATAGTCCTTGTTAAATTCTGTTTAAAAAGATGCTCGTGCAATAATATAAGTCTAGACATTATATTTTAACAGGCATTTTACCACTTGCTAACGAGGGGGTGAGTACCTCAGGGTAATGGAGAGAGGATGTAGTGGGGGTAGAATTTTGAAAATTTTAGACCGGTGTGTTTTTATTTCTCCCTGAAAGTGCAAATTTGCTTGTAGCCATCTCTCTTCAGGCTGAGCCCTGAGGCTTACTGCTCGGGAGGAAAACACAGGTACTGCCCGCTATAGAGTTATCCTGGGTCCAGTTTTTTGAACAGAGTGTGGGTTTCTTGACCTCTTTACCTGTGCAATTATCTTAAAAGCCAGATTTTGTGAAGGGTGAAAAGGGATTGTAAACTCCGTAAGTCTCCCTTTAATGTGCCGGGAGCCCAGCATGGTTGGCCATATCAGTCAGTTCAGTTCAGTCTCAGTCAGCTAGGAGACCATAGCTAAGGAGTTTGAAATTTAGCCTTGGAAGCTGTGGAAGGTTTTTAAACAGTAAAGAAAGCACCGTTGAACCTGTACTATAGTTCTTCCCCTGGGTGATGGTATTTGTTTATTGCAACTTGGGAAAAAATATAGGGCTGAGAGTATTCCTGGAATAAAAAGGGTGACAACCCTTCATTGGGACACAGTGAGTCCTTCTTGCCATTAGTCCAGTTTGCTGGCTTTTAGTTTTCCCAAGTCTTGCTGCTGCCACAGCCCTCCTTTTCCTTTAGTGCCTCACGCTTTCCCAGCACACAAGCTCATACTGCCCCAGCATAGCTTGGGCTCTGGTTAGCAGGTATCTCCAAGGAGCACAGGTAAGTTACAGTAGGACTAAATGATTCTCTGTTGTGCAATGAACTATCCATTCTTCAATGACAGTGTCAAACCCCTACTTCTTCCTTGGAGCTTCTGGGACAACTCCAGCCTATAATGATCTTCCTGCACATGATGAGCCATCTGAGATATTCCTTAGATGGGGGCACTTGTATCCCCTGACTATACCTGGATCCTCCTGAGATCAGAGGCGTTGGATACTCATTATGCTTCTTCATAAGTTGATTGATATTCCATGAGAGTGGGTACTGCTCCTGGAATGGAAGGAGACCCCCTCAACAATGGTGCTCAGGAGGTGATGTCAGCTCTCCCTACCTCTCCTCTATTTCCCTGCAATAAGTAGAATTCTGAGATGGTTCCCAAGATTCCTGACCCTGGATACACATACCTTCTCCCAGTTATTTAATCAAACCCTAATCTGGGTGTTACAGTGACTGGATTTTGCAGAAGTTTAAATTAGAGTCCTGAATCCGTTGACCTTAAAATAGGGAGATTTCCTGTGTGGGTTTAACCAAGTCACCTGATCCTCTGAGGGTCAAAGCTTGAGAGGCATTTCATAAGGAAGAAATTTCTTGTTGCTCTAGCTCTGAAGATAGAAAGAACCACATGGCAGTGGGTGCAGGTAACCTTTAGGAGGCGAGAATCTGCAAGAGAATAAGAACCTGGGTGAACTCAAAAGTGGGTTTTTTTCCCCTTGGGGCCTCATGGAAAATAATTCAGCCAGGCCTGCACCTTGAGCAGGGATCCCAGCCATGCTGTGCCCTAATTAATAAGTTTTAAGCTGCTAAGTTCATGATGATATGCTATGTAGCAGTAGAAAATAAAAATTCACTGAACCCTATTTATGGGCTTCCAAGTAAACACAGGTCTTTTAAGACAGATCCAATCTCTAGAAGCTTCTCTTTAAAGAGTCTTACCACCTAAGAACTGTCAGTTTGGGCCAGATTCAAGTTCACCAACCATCTACAGATCACCTGCTCAGTACTTGGTGGTCTAGAAGTTTACCACAGTCCAGGACACCATGGACCACTCACAGGACTTTTAAACTCATATTTCATGAACTCCATATTTGCAGATATGAGTCCCACCAGCTGCATTTTTTGGATTCCTGGGTATGTTATTCATCAAACTAAAAAAAAAAAATGGTATTGGAATGTTCTCGTAATTATCACTGCTTTGGCTGTTCTTCCTCTTCACAGTCTGGCGCTTAGTAGGTGCTGAATAAATGCTCTGTAAGTGCATTACTGTGTGGATAGCTTTGCTGCTTCCAGAAGTCTCCCTCACCACAAGACCATATCTTTCTTCCTTTAGCTTCCAAAGGAGAAAGCAGTGAGGAGAGAAAGCCAGCCCCAGAGCTGAAAGCTGGTGGGAATAAGAGCGACGTCTTGGACCAACAAACTTTACCATTTTCCGACTTTAAGGCTCTGCCAACTTAAAAACTTGACAAAATTCCCTGTTTGCAGTAACTGTGTGTAGGATCCATTCTGGCAGGCAGAGGGCTATTGAGACGTCTTCATCCCACTGTTTTACACATCTCAAGGGTGGCTATATTGTTGGAGAGGGTGGTGTTACCTGGGTCTGACAGACAGAGATCAAGAGGAAAGACTGAAGCATTCAGTGGTTATTGTACTTGTTAAATGTCTAACTGGCTATGAAACCAAAGACGTGCAGAATTGGGAGTCGGGCCCAGTAGGGAATGATGAGGCTCATTGCACTTGGAGAGATAAGCCATCTCCTTTCTCTAATGAAGTGGGGAAAAACATCCACTGTACCTTAGAAATAAGACTCTCCACACATGGTGTTTGAACAGAAGCCATTTGGCTTTATATATCACATTTGGCTTTATCTATTATAATTTTTTAGAAGACATGATGTATTCAGCAGAAACACTGTTTTCGGGGAGATTTGTGGGTCTGCTTTGTGTATGCTGCCATTCTGAAAAAATTAAATATCATGTTGCAATGACAGCTGAGTATTTTCTATATTTAAAAGAAGGCTGATGTGTTATTGTTTTTCAAGTTCTAGTTTGTCTTGACAGAGGTGGTGAATGGGTCACCTTGGTGATTGAACATTACTGTCTAGAGAATGAAGGAAATCTGTGCAGAAGCCAGCTGTTCTCTCTCTTGAGCTTTGTTGAATTTCTTGCAAGCCCACTTCTTCCAGGAATCCTGCCTAGGTTGACTTTACCATATTCTAATCACTTAAGCAGATCTTTATATTGCATCTGAAGGCTCATTTACCAAATATTTATAAAACTTAGCATGTGCATAATACCCTTTGGACTGAAGAGATCAAGAAGCTATTTTCCCCTTTCAAGGAGTTTTAATATTTCTCCACTGGGGCATAAAAGTATTGAGGTGGAGCCTATTAGAAGCTTAACATTTTCACTTAAGGAAGAGTAGAGGATTGTGACTATGAAGCAAGCTAGTTCTTGGCTCCAGATTTTTAATAGAGTGGTTAATTAGACTTCACTCTAGAGGTGTCGCCTACAGCTTGATCTATTCACAATGTAGCCCATGGACTGGTAGCATCACCTGGGAACTTATAAATTTGAATCAGAATCTGCATTCTAAGCAGATCCCTGGGAACTGTGAGCCACAGTGTTGAAAGGGGAGAAGCCCTGCTCTGCAATACCTGGAGGGGATTTTTCACCTGAAAAAGACTAGAAAAGGATGAAGTGGGAAGGACTAACCTCACTCGAGCTGATAAGTGTTTTCTGTGGAGTTGCAACAGGTGGGAATTTGCCCTACCATGCAGTTAGGTACAAGAAACTTTCCATTACTTTATTTTTAAATAGAAATTTAAATCCCGCTCCAAGGCCCCATTTGCAAGGCGTTGAGAATTTTCTTCTCAGTAATGTTTTGGGGATTTCCTCTTCCTTGTGTTTTATCAAAATTTGCCAGGTATGAGGTGCCCAGGAAATGAGGCATTTAGCCCTTCATTTGAAGTGCTTTCCGTTTTTCCTTCTGCTATCTGATGCTGGGCCACAGTAAGCCAGAGCATGGGGGCCAGTCGAAGGGCCAGCCTCTGTGTTTCAAGTCCATTCTTCCTAACATCACTCTCCTGAGGGTGTCATTATCCTCACTTTGTAGAGTTGCCTAAAGTCATCGACCATGGGGATTTGAATTGGGATCTGACATGTTCCAAGGTCCATGTTCTTTCCCTGAGCAGAAAGATGGCCTCTTAAAGGAGATCATGTGCTAGGTGATACTTGTTATATACAGTCAGGGTGAAAGAGAAGAAAGCATGATACCAAGTCTGGTGGACATTTGTCTGGCTTTTCAGCTCCCTATCACCTATTTTGTACTTCCTAGGTTTGGAGAATTCCCTCTTTTTGAGTTCTGCTTCCCCAAGATGATGGTCAGAAACTTGCTCTCCCAGCCTTCCTTGCAGGCAGTATTTGACCTTAGCTGGGCCAGTCACCTATGCAACATGAGAGTCATTTGGAAGAGAATGGTGAGAAGGAGCTTCATGGAGTCTCCTTGGGGATAGGACCAATGTGTGACAAACAGCACTGACAGAGAGCAAAGAGAGGAGAACTAAGGGTGGGAACCTAGGCCAGATGTTGGCAGTAACATTGCACTGGTATATTTTGGTGGGATAAACTGATATGATCCCTGGCTGCATATCAGATTCTCTGGCTCTCCTAGGGATTATATAAAATAAATAATGGCTTCATTTCTAGTAGGAACTGGAATGGGCTTTGTTGTTTGCACTAAGAACTCTGTATGTCCAGAAAACAGGCAATAGATCCTTGGCAGGGACCTGGAAGGGAGCAGTGAATGGTGGATTTAGTTTGGAAAGTCTATTGAGTCAAATATGCAGGAAGTCGATAGCTAGGCTAAAGAAGAGACTACCTGTTGGAGGCAAGAGGGACCCACATAAGGCTTTCAAGAAGAGCAGTGGCACTCCTGAATGCAGTGCAAACAGACTGATGCAACCATGGTGTGTGTTGCAGGAAGGCAGAGACAATGTGAGGGGTTTCGTGGGGAATGGCCTTGGGTTGTGGTGACCGGAAGTGGGCAGGCTTGACTGTGAAGGATCATGAAAGGTGGTAGACTTGCTACATAGTCCAGTTGCTGTGGAGTGTTGAACAGTGCCTCCCTCCAGCCCATTTACATCAAATCCTTGGGCCATAGGGCCCTGGGCATTGGTACTACTCAAGCTTGCAGGGGATTATAATGTGTGGCCAAAAGTGAGGATGAGGCAGAAAGCTGAGCCTGGCTGTGGAGACCTTGAAGTTGGTGGCTCTATTAGGATTTTTTAACTACACACCACCAAACCCAATCCTGAATTGGATAAATAAAATAGAAATTTCTTGGAAGTCTAAGGAATAGTTCAAGGAAAAATCTAAAGAACCAGATTGTTCAAGGATCTAGGCAGCAGGCATTTGTAGACAGCTGGCTTGGTGCACATCAAGGAGGTATCATCTTTCTTGCATTTTTCCATCTTTGAGGTCACTCCATTTAGGTTCAAATTGCCATGGATGAGCACTTCTTGGACTGGCTGGGGTTGCTCATCCATCCCAGTGATGCTGAGATTAGGGCAGGTAGTGGACATGCCCTCAATACTGCATGCTCTGAGAGGCGTGGTCCCGAAGGAGAACGAGGCTATACCTAGAAGAGCCAGTTACAGAGCCAAGAATCACAAATAACAGACGCCCCCTGCAGAGGCCTTGTCCCACTTGGTCTGTGATGAGGAGTCTCATCATCCTTGAGTCTCTTCTTTGCTCTCTGCAGACTTTTCCAGACTCTCTTCTCTGTGTAGTGTTAAAAGAGAAGATTTACAACAAATCTCGTGAAGATTTTAAATTGGCTTCATTTGCAATTCTAGAATCGGGCAGTGAGATGGACCAAAAATGGTTCAGAACGTACTTCTTGCAGTATGATCTGGAAATAGTTATGGGCAGAAAGCGGAAATGAGGGCACAGAGCTAACTTGATTGGTTGACTGCCTGTGGCTGACTACAGCTCAGCTGCTGAGATTGGCTGAGACTTAGCTTCTTGGTACTAGGGTCAGTTACAGTGTGTTTACACATTGTTAGGTTACAGTTCATTGTGTATGAAGCAACTTTAGGCAAATATTAAAAGATGTATGGAGGCAGCTTTAGGTCAAACTTGATTCAATTTAACAGTGGTTATTCCTCTGTACTTTTCCTTCATCCTTGCTGAATCCTGGGTGACATTTCCCAGGAGTCAGATCATCTCAGTGTGTGAGCAAGGGGACAGAGAGGGACAAGCCCCAGGGCCTCCTGCCTCCAAAATGCTGCCGCCAGGAGATGGTTAATGTTAAATCCACAGGGTGTGTCTCCTGCCTGGGACCCTGAGTCATTCTGTTAGGTCACAGATTGGGTATCAGATTGTAGTTTTTCATCCACACAAAATCAGACTGACTTTGAACCTTGACCTGGAAAACAAAGCTCTCTAGCTATGCCTCAGGGTCAGATGTTCCCTCTGCTTTTGGATAGCAGCTTTTTCTCTTGGGGATTTTCCAGTTCTGTCTCCATGAGGCATTGGCCTTAAGCCGAGATATAAATCAGATATAAAATCCCGCCTTTAATATCAAGGATATGTACCATAGAAAATAGGAAACATGAGATGCATTGATTGCCTTCTAGATGTACAAAAAGTTATTCAAGAAAGAAAAACTAGTAATTTGTGAAAAGTTTTCTTTGGAAAATGTTTTAGTTTCACATTGGGGTGCTGATCTTTGCTTTCTATATCAACTCGATTCAACCACTGTGGTAGTAACTATTTTCTCTCCTTGCAAGTCCAGAGGTGAGCAAGCTGCTCACCTCATGATCACTTCCTTTGATGGAGTTTCCTAAATGGGAGTCACCATTCTCCAGGCAAGCCTCACCTGGTGTGAGCTACATGCCTGCAGATATCAGAGAGAGTACCACATGTGTGGGTTTCACATTCAGTGGACAGGGCCTCAGTATGTAAGTGCTATATCTTAAGTGGTGTGAGTGATGGCAAGGGTGGCGTATTGGTTTCTTGTAGCTGCTATAACAAATCATCCCACACTTGATGATTTAAAATAGAAATTTATTATCTCACAGTTCTGGAAATCAGAAGTCAGAAATCAGTTATGTGGGCCCAAATGAAGAGGATAGAGGGTCTAAAAACCTCTGGCAGCTCTAGGAAAGAATCCATTCTTTGACATTTCCAATTTCTGGTGGCTGCTGTCATTCTTTGGCTTGTGGTTGTATCATTCTACACATCTTTGAATCTTTCCCTGCTGTACTCATGTCATCTCCTCTGTCCTAGTGAAAAGTTTTTGTACTACCTTTATAAGAGGCTGCTTATAAACAACAAAAATTTATCTCTCACAATTCTGGTGGCGGAGACATCTAAGATCAAGGCGCTGGTAGGTTTGGAGTTTGGCGAGGGCATGCTTCCATGTTGCTGACTGCTGACTTCTTGCTGTGTTCCTACATGGTAGAAGAGATAGACAGTTCTCTGAGGCCTCTTTTATAAAAGTATTAATCCATTCTTGAGGGCTTGAATATGGTTTGAGTATGCTCCCCAAAGATTCATGTACCAGAAGCTTGGTCCCCAGTGTGGTGACATGAGAAGTGGTGGACCCCTTAAAAGGAGGGGCATGGCGGAGAAAATAAGGTATTTGGAGCATTGACCTCCAAAGGGATTAATGCTGGTTTCTTAGAGTAAATTACTTTCTGTAGAGTGGGATGTTATAAAAAGAGCAAGACTGACCTCTTCTGGGATTCTGGCTTCTGTCTTGCCCATGGGATCTCTCCCTCTAGCATATCTTCCACCTTGATGCCATCTTCCATCCTGTGATGTAGTCAAGTGGGCGCTCACCAGTAGCCAAACAGATAGGACTGCCCAACCTTGGACTTTAAGCCTCCAAAACTGTGAGTTAAGTAAACCTCTTTTCTTTGTAATTATCCAACTTCAGGTATTTTGTTATAGCAGCAGAAAATGGATGCATGAAAGAGCTCCAGCTTCATGGAATATTTACCTTCAAGGGCCACATCAAGTACCTTCACATTATGTACTAGGTTTCCAGCATATGAATTTGGGGGTGGGGGAGAGACACAACCATTCATACCATAACATCCTGTGTTTGTGTGTGTAAAATTTCCCTCTGTTTTCCTCTTCTATGAGTGCATCTGATGCAATTTAGGGCCCACTCTGATAATCCAAGGTCATCTCTTTACCTTAAGATCTTTATCTTAATCAGTTCTGCAAAAAATATAACTTTCCTCCTCATAAGGTAACATTTACAGTTTAGGTTTTAGGGCCTGATACGCTGAAGGAATATTTTTCAGACTGCTACAGATGTCAAAGGAATACCAGAAAGTATAAACTTAATGTGATACATGAGCACAGTCTCCTGACCTACAAAGAGACACTGTGGAACAGTACAAAAGGAACATATGTTCCAATCCCCTTTCTACCAATTTTCTAAAAATTCCTTTTCAGTTCAGATCTTCTGTTAGATACAGCAAAGGTTGGTTTGACATTCAAAGGGAAGTATACGGAGGTTTCCTGTAGAAGATCCCCAGTAAGCGCTAGCTTTCTATAGTGACCTTGTTATTAGAGAAAGAATTCTGGTTGAGGGCTCAAGAGAACTTGGTTCTCGTCTTTGCTGGGCCACTGACTTGTACCACCTTGAGCACATCAGAGACTGTTTCCTTCTTGAAGCATGGAGGAGGTGAGCCTGAAAGGTTTGCCTTAGAAGTCCTCTTACAAATAACCCCCAAAGGGGGTCTGGGTTCTAGCCCTAAGCATGGCCTAGAGAAGAAAGTCTGTGAAATCTCTGTTGAGCTGTAAAGACGCATGGGTATTTGCATTTAATTCTATTATGTGATTCCCTGATGCAATGTAAAAAAAGTTTGATGTTTCTTTTTGGAAAGTACAAGTGACAGCCCGGGAAAGGTGATTCATGATGGCTTTGAGGAGTCTCTGGACCACATTCAGATGGCCCTAGCCATGTGCTCATCTCTAATGGAAAAGTGTAGGCCTAGAGGATCCTTGAGGTCCCTGTGCCTCTAGATTGTTTGCCCCTGACCTTTATCCTGTGAGAAGTTACTGGAAGAGCAAGAGCAGCTCCAGGCCCTGGCAGCCCTTCTGGGCGGGAGCTTTTGATAAATGATCGTGTTGATGTTTTCTGCACATACCTGTAAGGCCAAGGCATTATTGGCCATGGCAATCAATAAATCAAAATAAATTTTTGGAAGACTGTCATCAAGCCAAGCTTTATTTCCCAAAATACAAAAAAAAAAAAAAAGAATAACTCTGCCCCGGGGAGGGAAAGATGACTTTCATCATGAAATAAACAGTTGATGGCTTAGACATTACTTATGTCACGCAAGTTCATCTGAGATGTAGGCGTTGCAGTAACCAGTTGTTCCCAGAACCCACATTCCTGATGCCCATTAAAACTTGAGGCGCTGAAATCATGTTCTCATTTTTCCAATTTTAATGATAATAATGAGAATGTTAAAATGACATTCTGGATTTATATTGCACTTGTCTGTGAGGTGCTCTGAGCACTTTGCAGACAGTATCCCATCAATCCTTATCACACATAGCTGTGGAATGTGGGTAGCAGGTAATATTTGTAATTATGTTCAGCTTAGTAAAGAGCTGTTGGGCTGAAAGAAAATTCAGAGATGTGGGACATTGCTGTCTGGTGGGTAGAGAAGGAACTGGAAACTCTCGTGCTGGTTTGGCTGTTGTGCCTGGTACATGGCTCTCTGCCTCGGTTTCCATCAGTCAAATAGGGATAACAGAAGCATCTCCTCATCTTGCAGTGGTATTATGTGAATGAATGTGAGCATTAATCATGGTACCTAACATTTATTTTTAGTATTTGTTATGTGGATCTTCATTGAACTTGCACAAAAATCCTATGAGTTGAGTGCCATTATTTATGGCATTTTAGAGACAAACAAATTGAAGCACAGAGAGTTTAAGAAATCTGCCCAGCAACTAAGAATTAGAGGTATATTTGAACCCAGGCAGGCTGTTTGCAGAGCTTGAGGTATTTATTAACCACCTTGTGAGAACTGCTTGAACTTTTATATTGCAACACAACATACACATATACATGTGCAGTAAACACAGGTGTCATTGAACAATATTCACCCATGCTTACCTTAGAATGTGAAATGTATTCTGATATTTTCTGCCCTATTCATTTTATTAGTAAAAAATGTCAGTCTTGGCCCAGAGTTTGAAAAATTTTGCACTTTAACATATTCTTCCTTGGCTATTCTTGGGACAAGCTTGGGAAGAGAGACAAAGGGAGGTGTGGTTGGGGAAGGTACAGGAGGTGACCGGAAGTGTGGGCGGATTCTGCTTGCAAGTTCCACCCTCTGGGGCAACCCTATTGTGGGGAGTCAGCAGCTGCCTCTCCCCTCTCTTCTGCTTTGCACTGAGTAGCATTTGAGGGTCTATTAGTCTACATTCCTAGGCTTGCACCTCAGGTCAGCACAGGTATTTAGTGAGCAGCCACTGTGAATAGGACCCTATTTATTAAGCTCTGTCAGGGAGGCCTATAGAGAAGCCCAAAGTGTGACCTTTGATGGCAAGGAAATTGCCAAACACTAGGGAAGGCAGGCAGACATGTGAAAGAACTGGGAGTAGGAGAGTGTTATAAGGAGCATTGATTTTGGAACTAGATGGCCCCGGTTCAAGTCCTGTTTGTTTTCTGTTTGTGACCATGGGTGAATATTGTTCAATGACACCTGTGTTTGCTGCACATGTACATGTGTATATTGTGTTGCAATATAAAAGTTCAAGCAGTTTTCACAAGGTGGTTAATAAATACCTCTTAGAGCCTGTAGAGACAATGCTGGAGAAAGTGTTGGGTGAGCCTTAAAGTGTTACGAGGAGGTTAGTAGTTAGAGGTCATGCTGTCGATAACAGTATTGCCATGTACCCGGGGTCTGGCATGCTCAGGAATATGAGCAGCGGTGAGTGGACGTTCTGGGAAGGGCTGGGTGTGATCCAGCAGTCATAGAGGACTTCCTGGAGGAATTAAGATCGAACTTAATCTGGAAGGGCATTTTCAGTTCCTTTCCAGAAGGACTGTGGTTGCACTCAGGGGTGGAGACCAATATTCAATGTCCAGCCACTCACGTATGAACCATGCTTGTGTCACCAGGTCACAGCTCTGACTCAGACAGGAGGATTCAGAGCTGAATCATGGGCTTTACGTGCTCAGGAGGTCTGGGGTCAATGGCAGACAACCACCTAATGCCCCTAGGTCAGGAGCAGCAAGGTACACATGGGCAAGACCTATTTCTGTACTCGATATCTGCAGTGTATTGGAAGAATGGTTTGTACATTCTTAAACTGTTGTAGGGAAAAGAAAAAGAGGAATCTGTAGACTGTGGCTATGTGGTCCCAGAAAGCCTAAGGTATTTTCTATCTGGTCCTTTAACGAAAATATTTTAGAGGTGAAGCCCAGGTGCCAGAGCCGTATGTCCCGAAGCACCCCCTTGTTTCAGGTGGACAGCCTTGCTTTCAGGTGGATCATCCTTCTGTCATTCTCCCCGCCTTCTGTCATACCCTAAGGGCATACAGAGCCTGCGCACTGGAGAGAATGAAAGATGCACAGGACTGCTTATTTCCTTCTCTATGTGGCTGTCAGGAATCCTCCCCTCGACTCTGGTAGCACATTAACATGTAGCACGGAGCACGAATATGTTTAATTCTTTTGAAATGTGTCGCATCGATGATTAGTGCCAAATGCCAAAATGCTAGGCTGTGGCCCTGATGCCATTTATAATAACATTCATCAGTCTATCCCCTCATGATGCAGCTCTCCATTTCTCCAAAATAAATAACTCAGGAGGCCAAATAGCAAACATGATTTCTCATCATGCTCCACCTGGCCATTTGTAATAAACATGCGATGTGAAATTTGATCTAAATAAGCATATAAACCTGGAAAAATCACAATGTAGCCAAGACCCTCAGTTATTTTAAAAACCAAGGAAAAACAAAGGTGACTGGCTACCTTTTATTTATTTATTTATTTATTTATTTGTAGTAACAGTATCTTGATGACAGGCTAATGTGATGCTCAAAATAAAGGTTTTTTTGGGGGGAGGGGCGTAGAAATAGCCTTTCAGACATCACTGAGGCCATATACCAAGAGGCTCTGGGCAAGTGGTTGTGAAAGACAGATTACTGTAACAGCTCTATTGAAAATATAGAGCCGTCCTGTGCAGGTGGCTCAGACAAGGCTCCTCTTGACAATGGTGGGACTTTAGTTACAAGAAAATTAGGTGTCTTCGGATAGGGTTGAGATTGTTCTTATCTTTTTCCATATAGCAAAAAGCTGCCACTCACATGGAGAACAGAAAGTTTGAGGAACATCACAACTGAATGCCTTCCAGGACAAGAATAGTTGTGAGAGAAATTCTTGAATTTGCTTCAAATCATTCTGCAGGGGCTCATTCCTGGATGGCTCCATTCCAATACAGGTTTAGAGGACTCTGAAGAGAGAAGTGATTTTTTAAAAAATCTGATGGAAAACAGAGTGTCTACCTTTTTTTTTTTTTTTTTTTTTTGAGTCACCAACCAGGTTTCACAACATGGAGGCTTAGGGGCTAGTGAGTGGTGACCATGAAAAGCTTTGTTTTCTTGGCCTTGTGCTCCTTTGCTTATTTTGTAAAGAATTTGAATGCCACTCAGCAGCTCCTGCTGTCCCCAGTTAATCCATGAGGGTCCCACCTTCCTGCAGGGCTGCACCAGACTGCTCCACACATTGGTCTACAAAGGAGTTGAGCTGAAGATGTGTGGTCAGTTTGTGGTGCCAACCAAAACATGGCACTGACCCATCCCATCCTACTCCGTCATTTTGTGACTCCTGGACACCTGCCACAAATGTTTGTGGATAGCAGGCAACTCCCTGACCCTCAGGCGGATTTCTGGAGAAACATCTGAGAGTCCTCCTGTCCTCATCACAGGCATAAACCCCAGTCTTCTCCATAGGATTGTGTCCTTTCTTGCTGTTATCAACCCTGGAAGAAATGTTAAACTAGGTCAGTGACAGTTTTCTGTCAGTGGTTCATTTCAGGTGAACTTTGTTGTGGCAGAAAGTTTTGAGGAACACCCCCCTTTGACTTGGCCCACAGTGGTCTGAGCTGTGATTTCCCACCAGCCTAGGGCAAGAAGATGGTGAATGGAGAAGTCATGCTCTGGAGCTGTATTGCTGGCTTCCAATCTCCCTTTCCCCCTTCCCAGGGCTGTGACCCACAAGGATAGCTTCTTCGAAATTGACATGGCTGATAGAAAAAAAAAAAGGGAAGAGCAACTGGAAGTACCCTTGACATGAAATTGAGTTCCAGGAGCGGAAAAGTAAATGCCAGGTTGGATTGACGGACTGGTGGAAATGGGAATGAGATCCACTTGTTAACCCAACAGAACCACCAATGCCATCAGGGTCATTGACGAAGGAAGGAATTCACGGTGAGATTGCCACACTCCTTTAGAGGGTATGCTGGTTTGAAACTTTCTCAATCACTGAGTTTGGATATTAACGGAAGCACCATCACTAAAAAGAAACTCGAAAGAGGCTGAAGTGGCTCAGCTGCATCTGGCACCAGGAGGGACATGAGAGACACATGTGCCCTGTGTCTCTGAGAAGCACTAGGGGAATAAGTGTTTCAGACTGACATTCCCTCTGGCCTGTTCTCCTTTGTCCTCCTGAAGGACACATTCTTCTCTGCTGTTTGTCTTTGTGGATAAGGGCCTAACAACAGAAATGACTATTTAAAGCCTGGGGTTTGGTGATGTCATCCTTATGTATAGCACAGACATCCGCTGGTGGAAGAAGGAAGAGCACAGTGGCACTTCACCTGTTTTATTGGGCTGTTGCTCCTTCAGAATTTATGGTGCCACGGCTGTGGAAGGGGCTGGTGGCTCTTGGCTTCTTTGCTCTAGCCCTGCCCCCAGATAAAGCCTATATGAGCTGAAATGACTCTATCTATTCCTTATTTCTTCATTCTTTCTGCAAATAATCTTAGAGTGTCTGTTAGATTCCAGCTTCCAGAACAGGAAATGAGAAATGTATACCAGTCACTAGGAGGCAAAGCCTTGTGAGGTACTGTGGTCAGGACAGATAGTTCTCTGTTTACAAAGATGTTGCATTCCAAATGTGAGTTTATAAACGTTTGGTTTCGAAACCGGATTCATCTTCCAAAGCAGACGTTCTTCCCATGCATGCATGCCTTTTTTTTCAGATAACAAATATGTACTGAACACCTACCATGGAAGAAGCTGAGAATACCTGGAAGACTAAGACAGTGACTGGCCTTCAAGTCAGGGAGACAGCTGTCCTTGACAAAGCAATGCAGTGAAATTTGCATCGACTGTTATTGTGCATTGGAGTGGCTCTAGGAAGGGCACTAATGAATGGAGCAACTAATGTGCTGAAATAGTGACATTGAGTCCAAGCCTCTATTTCTTCAATTCAGCTATTATGCTAGGGATTGGGAGGAAAGCACATTGTTTAAACTAATTTAAGATTACATGTGACTTGGACTGATGGGAGGGTATCAATTACCCTCTGGAAAGAAATTTTCTGTGCCCTTGAGATTGAAGATTCAGGCTTGCCAAGCCTTGGCTCTGGAAGGAAACTTTAG
This sequence comes from Marmota monax, assembly GCF_021218885.2. NCBI lineage: Eukaryota > Metazoa > Chordata > Mammalia > Rodentia > Sciuridae > Marmota > Marmota monax. The sequence continues at coordinate 1,789,563 of NW_026691933.1, forward strand.
GAACATCTTACCATGTGCTCTGACTCAGGCCTTGAATTTACCTGCTGCTTGAGACTATTTTGCTTCAGTTCCCATTATTCCTACTCGCTCATGGCGGAATCATCTCTTATTTAGGAACCAGGCTCTAAAGTCGGCATAGAAGCAAAAAGCCTGTCGAGTCACAATTGCCTTTGAAAATCCCTTAGAAATCTCATACCACAGACCAAATTACCTTCTCAGTCAGTCCCACCCAGCCACTTTTTACTTCCCTGTTGGAACAAATGATGTGATTGTTCAGTTGGAAAGCAGGTGAAGCAGTTGGCTCTAAGAAATAGGAATATGTGAATCTTGAGATACTAAAATTGCATTCAGAGTGGTAACTGATCACCCTCTTAGAGAAGCACATGGTGATTCCAATGAACCCATGTAGACAATTGTAGATTCTAGATCCCATCACAAACTCACTCCCTGCCTAAGTGACATAGGGTCCTGCAGTTGGATTCTTATGTCTGGGTATAAGGGCCCCAGCCTTTGAGTTGTGCTTTAGAGGACCTGCATATCTCTCTCTCTCTCTCTCTCTCTCTCTCTCTCTCTCTCTCTCTCTCTCTCACACACACACACACACACACACACGCTTTGCCTTTCAGACAGGTTCATGACCCATACTCTAAACATCCACTTTCCTGATTGCAGTCAGCACAGCAGAGGTCCCAGTGAAATACTTCCCAACATCTCTGGTCTGTCCATGAAACAGAAGGTGGGCGTGTCTGAGTGCCATGAAGGCTTTTGGTTTGTGCCACTGCAAATGGCAGCGTCAGACATGGCTGGGGAGAACAGGGAAGATTTGGGTGGCAGAAGTGCTTAGGTAAGAGGAAAATAACATTAACTCATCAAATTCCTCTTCTCACATAGCACAGATGCAATAGATTCCTGTGTAATGAAGTGTGGTTTCTCCAGAGTGCTAAGTGCCATGTTTTTCCTTCTCTTTTTTGATGCAATTTGTGTTTCAGAGGTTCTTCTGGTTCCCCAACAGTTGCACATGGCAATTAAAGAGTATTTTTCAATATTAAAAATGTCATATTAGGTAATACTGATTATTTATATTAGCAACTAGACTATAATAGGCATTGATTACTATAATTAAGGATAACCTTGACCTTGATATATATATATAATATATACACATTATATTATATATATATATATTGTATATATATTATATACACATTATATTATATATATATATTATACACACACACTATATATATATATATATATGAATGTATTTGTACGTATGTATACATACATATTTGATACCAGGGATTGAACCCAGGAACACTTAACTGCTTAACCTCTGAACCACACTCAGTCCTGTTAATTTTGTTTTTAATTTTGAGGCAGGGTCTCATGAACTTGCTTAGGGCCTTGTTATGTTGCTGGGGCTGGCTTTGAACTTGTGATCCTCCTGCCTCAGCCTCCTGAGCTGCTAGGATTGCAGGCATGTGCTACTGCTTCTGGAAGGATAACCTTATTTTAAACCTATTTAAGAAGATTTAATTTAGATTGAATTACAAGTGAAAATCAACTGTATTTAAATAACCCTGATTTAAATTTTCATATGCAATATTAGTAATTTGTCTTTTAATTTTCATAGAAAATTTTAATATTTACAGTCTTATAATTTAAATTTTGCTTTATAAATTTACAAGTAAATTACCTGTTTATAAGTTTATACTTTAATTTATAATTTAAATTATACTGCCATTTGAATTTTGATAAAATATGTTCAAATTTTATGCAGAAATCTGATTCTGTTTTCACAATGATCAATAGATACACACAATATTAAAATTCTTGATTTTAATAACACTAATAGCAATTTTGCTAAAATGAAGGCAAGAAAATAGATGTAATGAAATGTATATAATAACTTGAGAATTATTTCTATTTTAATCATATCACTCATTAGACATTTCCGGAGCATTCACAGAACAGCCAGAGACATACAATAATTGGTAAAGTCATTAATCTTTTTTTTAGTCATATACATACTATTTATTTATTTATTTATTTATTTAATGTTTGTGGTGCTGAGGATGTAACCCAGGGCCTCATGCATGCTAGGCAAATGTAGACTCTACCACTAGACCATACATTCATCCCTACACGTTTTTAAAGTTTGTTAATATTAAAGTGTATTTTTCAGAGAAAGAGGATAGAACTCATTTTATGGAATAATTCATCAGGTTGATTTGTGACTTTGAAATATTTATGGGTTTTCATTCTTAATCTTTGTACAATTCCAAGTTAGTATCGTCCACTGAACTTTTCTCATTTCATTAGCTAGTGGTTGAATTCTGTAAATTACGCCTATGGAGTTAGTAGATTCCACTGTGATCTAAATAGGCTTCTAACTTCATATATGCTAGAGTTTTGATACATACTTGCAGAATTTAGAGGGAAGGTGTGTTGCAGTTGCTTTTGAAAGTTCCGTGATAATAGCCTTGTAATTTCCAAGGTCACCTACTGGTAAGTGCCCAGAGCTGTCCTCCACAAGTGCAATGAAGGATGGTATCTCCTGGTTCCTTCAGTTTTGATGTGTTCATAGCAGCAGTGGCTCTACCAGGTTAGAATAACCCGAGAACACTGGTGAGGATCCAGTGGAAAATACTCCGTCAGTCCTCATTAAAGAAAAGAAATCTTTGAGTAGGTGATACATCCCATAACACTCCTAACGGAAAGCCAATTAGGTCCATCCACTGACTCCTGCTCTCCCACCATCGCCCCCATACCCCTTTTAAAACAAGACAGCAATATTACAGTTTTTAAAAATTATAAAACCTTTCTTTAATATTTTTCATGATTCATTATTACAGTTATTTTTATTATTACATATTGTCATGCTTCATTTTCTCTTGCTGTAACAGGATACATGAGACTGGGTAATTTATTTTAAAAAAAGGAAGTTCAAAATTAGGTGACTACATCTGGTGAAGTCCTCATGCTGCATCTTATTATGGAGGGAAAATATACACAATGGAATGTCACTCAACCTTAAGGAAGAATAAAATTATGACATTTTCTGGTAAATGAATGGAGCTGGAGAATATCATCTAAGTGAAATAAGCCAATCCCCCAAAACCAATCCCCCAAATCTGATATGCAGATGCTAATTCATAATAAACGGTGGGGGATAGGGAAAAATAGAGGTACTTTGGATTAGGTAGAGGAGAGTGAGGGAGGGAAGGGATTAAAAAGGTAGGAAGGATAGTAGAATGTGTCAGACATTATCACCCTGTGTGCATATATGATTACATGACTGGTGGGATTCTGCACCATGTACAACCAGAAGAATGAGAAGTTATACTCCATTTAAGTATGAGTATCAAAATGCATTTTACCATCATGTATAACCAATTAGAACAAATAAGAAATCTTAGAAAAAAAGAAAGGAAGGGCACGTGCAAGGGCAAGTGTTACTTTGTAACAACACACTTTTTCTTTAACCCAATCCAGTGTCAAGAAATCAAGAACTCACTCCCATGAGAAAGCATGAATCCCTCTTAAAGACCTAATCACCTCATAAAGGACTCAGTACTTCTCACCACCATTATATTGGGACATAGCCCCTAAGTGAATTTTGATGGAGAAGATCCATATTTAGACCCTAACACATATTAACTTATACATACATAATTGCATATTTCTAGTCAACATTTATATATATGAATATATTGCATATATACATATATTCATATATACACATACATATTTTACATATGTATATATATATGCACACACATATATATTCATATATATTTTGATTTTTTGTTTTAAATTTTATGTTATTTTTCCATGGGCCATAATTTTCATTTTTAGAGTTGAATGATGAAATGAGATAATTTTAAATCCCTTTTTTGTTTCGTGAAAATTTGAAAACAAAGGGACTGCTTTATGCCTCTTAGACAGCTTGGAGTTTTTATTATTGCTGTGGCATCCAAATCACTCCTTAAAATCCCTACTAGGCAAACAACATGATTTGTTAATGAAAAGTTTAACTGACTAATACACATATTAGAGTCATCATATTTATTTTAGGCCTGATTTTATGACATAATAGACTCAACGGTGGCCTATGGAGCCCCTCTATAGTTGACATAGTACATTTATGCTTGCTTTCTATGCTTTTTCTTTCATTGTTTTACGAGGCCTTTAAACTGTATACAGAGATTTATCGTTGTGTCTTCTGTGACAGATTTCGGGTCATACTTGTGATTTATTTTTCACTAATTTCTTCTTGGAGAACAACCTTGAAATATAACTCTCCAATACAACCCTGTTCCCGTGGGGAAATGATGACCTGACTTCTAGAAACGCACTGGGGTAAAAGGTAGACACTGCTGGTATTTGTACCAGGTGCTGATCAAGGACAGGCCCTGCACTGATGAGAAGTGAAGGTCGTTGGTCAAGGGGAAACTTTGGGAGGAAACAGGTTTGTCTGGCCTAGTCAACTGCTGTGGGCGTTCATTCTGTTACAAGGATCAGCACAGCAAAGCCTGTAGGAGGGCTGGCAAGCCGGGAGGCAGGATAGTTGTTTTGACTAAGGAGGTGGCCTGTAGGGGTATGAATCATCAGAGAACACAAGAGTAACTCTTCAATTAATAAGCTTATGATTATTACTCAGTTATATAGTGGATTAAAGCAGATTTGCAAGTCATGTTTTAAAATTTCTCTTAATTGGTATAGAGCTCTCTAGACTGGAGCAGTGCATACATTTTTATTGGGAACCTCTACTAAATGCCAGCAAAGTGATAACACATTGTAGTCACCTTTTCATTCACCCAGCTGATGAGGATCTACTACGTGGCTGGCACATGCTGGGCCTCAGAGGCACAAATTCTTTACGAAATGGTCTCCGTCTTCTGTTTTCTCTAATGCCACAGAACGCGCAGGCTATCTTAGCCTTCACTCATTCAGCAAGGGTTTATGGAGTTTCTGTTGTGTACCAGGCATTGTGCTAGTCATTATTGGGATTCTGGCAAGACTAAGTTTGAAAGGAGTGAGGGGAAGGTGAGAGGAATAAAGGTGGACTGAAGGCAGGGCTGGAGTATATGTAGGAGTGAATAGAGGTGGGATCAGGGGCAATAAAGGGGAGGGATGAAATGGAGTGGAGGAGAGAGCAGGATGGAGGTGGAATGGGAGGGTGGAGGTGGAGTAAGGGCAGAGATGGAGGTAGAGTTGAGTAGAACAGATGGGAGCGGGGAAGACCTTTTTTTGGTACTCAGAGACAGCATGTGTCATGGTACAGAGATAGAGAGGCAAAGCCATATGATTAGGGCCTGAACGTATGTTCCATATGTAAGGACAGAAATAACCCAGACCTGGTCCCCAGGGACTTAAGATGGTGTTGGGCAGACAAGGTGAAAGCATGAAACAGATAAAGTACTGCCTAGTGAGAGAGGTGCTGAATTTCGCAGCTATGGTGGTAAATCATTCATGAGCGGAATCCAAGTAGTGGGCCTGTTGCAGTAACCCCCCAGCTGCTCTCTGTACCTGAGCCTTCGCCACGGTCCTATCCCTCTGGTCATCATTAATTATTTACAATCACCTCCCAAGTCCTGGGCACAGCAGACTCTGCCCATACAAAGATAAAGATCTGTTAAATAGTGAGTCTTTCTCTAGGCCTTTATGATAGTTAGGAGACAGAGGTAAAATTATATAATAACAAGGAGTTAAGAGATCTTTAGGAATAGAAACCAAGTCTGAATGGCACATAGAGGAGCTGGGTTAACATTTTCAGTAGAGCTTCATTGCTGACATTTTGTTTGAATTTTTCTTAATGCTTCAGAAATTTTCTTTATTATTGCACATGCATGTGTGCTTGGGGGGACCATGAGAATCAGTTTCAATTTTCACTCTTTAAGATCTGAATTCAACTATTTTTGCAAAGTTGCCAGAGGTGCCCACCAGCACATAAAATAATTGCAAGGATGGTGAAATGTGATGGACACCATTATCCAAAGTACATGTCTGAAGACACAAATTGGTGTGAACATACTTCATATACAACCAGAGATATGAAAAATTGTGCTCTATATGTGTAATAAGAATTGTAATGCATTCCACTGTCATTTATTTTTTTTAAATCAATTAAAAAAATCCAAGATAAACAAATAGTGTCAAAAAAGAACAACAATTAAATTATTAGCTGGGTGAGTAACAGAAATGAACAACCATTGATAAAGTGGACCAGATAGGAAGGAGAAAAGGTTTGTTGGTTTGTATTTAAATGATTGCCATGGTGAAACTTCACCTCTTCTTATGAAAATTTACCTTTGGTCCCCTTCACCTCCCTTCTTATGAAATTGGTCATTATTCTTTGTGATGATAGCTGCCACTCTTGTTGGTGGCCCTTGCTACATAAACTGGTATCCGAACTTGAGGATCCTTGAATTCCCCAGCACCTGGGCAGTTTCTATCTCTACAACTCAAAACTGCAACTTCTGGTTGTCGATCTTCATCTCTGTTGTCATTTTTCTCTCAGTGCCTCTATCAGGATCCTTTCTTTGTGTGGGTATTGGTCTTTGGAGATTTAAACTCTGAAGATAAACTTTTCCAGTGCACGCCCCAGTAACTTACTTCCTCCAGGTTGGTTGCACCTGCTGGTAATCTATTTTTCTATCAATGGATTAACCCATTTGATGAAATTAATCAAATGGATTGATTCACTGATGAGATCAGAGTCCTCATTATCCATTCACTGCCTAAAAGCCCCACCTCTGAATCTCACTGCATTGGGAACCCTGCTTTCAACACTTGAGCTTTTGGGGGGATAGTCTAAACCTAAACCATAACAAGGTGTTTAAGAGGAATTGATGCTTTTCTTACAGGAGATGGTCCTTGTTCTTCCTTCTGTGGGACTAGATCAGTGCTCCTGAGAGTAAGGTTATAAGCACAGTACCCTACAGGTTGAGCCTCTTCCACGCAAGCCATTCTTTCATGCTCTCCCAGCATGTGATGTCACTGCCATGTTATGGTACAGGCAGGTGACCCTTGCTAGACACCAGTGCCATCCTGTTTGAGGCCACCAGAATCCTGAGCCAAATGAACCTCTTTTCTGAGTATATTATCCAGTATCAGATATTCTATTATAGCAACACAGAGCAGACTAGGACACCTTCTCATGGGCCATGCACATTTAAATAAATGGGCCAGCTTCCTGAGGTTTTAGAATTCCCTCTGGGCACCCTGTCAGAACTGGTAGTGTGTACTAGAGGTGACACAATATCTGCCTAGAGGTAACACAACCAGGCAGGCAGGACTCACAGTGGCTGGGCACACTGATCAACAGATAGCTCCCAGCTGACTCGCAGCAGGACTTGATTTTTCTCCATTCCTGACTGGCATTTTTACCAAAGCCTGCATCTCACTCTTGTGCTTATAGAGATCCTTAGCAGCTAGGCTGACCATAGTCCAGGTTCATAAATTTCCCAAAAGATTGGTATGATCATAATTATGAATATGTGAATGACTATGAATGTGTGCATGAATAATTATGAATGTGTTTCACCTGCCTGCTCAGAGAGCAAACTGTTCGAGGACAGCTTACTTCTTTTAGAGCCTTAACTGAACACATTACAGGTGTTCCTAAATATTTTTGCAGAATTGGAGCAATGGAGAAGAATTTATTGAAAAAAATCGATAGAATGTCAGAGTAAAAAGTCTATGTTTGGCTTTATATCAATGTTTACAGCAGCTCAATTCACAATAGTCAAGTTATGGAACCAGCCAACATGCCCATCAACAGAGGAATGGATAAAGAAAATGTGGTGTATATACACAATGGAATTTTACTCAGCCATAAAGAAGAATGAAATTATATCATTTGTGGGTAAATGGATGGAACTGGAGAACATTAAGCTAAGTGAAATAAACTAGACTGAGAAAGTCGAGAATTGAATATTTTCTCTCACACGTGGAAGCCAGAGAGGGAGGGAACAATAATTTAAAAAGGGGAAATGTTATTAAAATAGAAGGTAGACCAGTAGAGTAGAGGAAGGGGGATTGAGAGGGAGAAAGGAGAGGAGAACATGGGGAAACACTGGGAATGAAATCTATCAAATTTTGCCATGTCCAAATGAATATACCATACTTATATACATATATACACAGACACATATGTAATTATATGTAGATAATTATCATGCACTAACTAAAATAATAACTGTAAAAGGGAAATGAAAGCAAGCCGATCAGGGAGAGGGAGAAGGGAAGTAAAAGGAAATGAGATGGATCAAATTATGTTATGTGCATGTAGGGATATGGCATAATGAATCTCATATTGTACATACTTATCAAGCGCCAATAAAAAATTTTAAAAATTAGAAAAAGGACGGGGTGTAGTTCATTGGTAGAGTGCTCCTGGGTGCCCCAGTACCACCCCCTCCAAATTTAAGAATGAATAAAGAAAGAAAGAAAGAATGAGGTTATCTATCTGAGTAGGGTTTAACATTTTGACAGCTGTTAACCATTTGCTTCCTTTTGTCCAATGCCTGCTCTCCAAACATCATCAACATAACAGCCTGTGAGATGCTGCCCTAAGGTAATATACCACTTTGCTGTCTTAGAGCCTGGGAAGGCTTGGTTGGATTTTTGTCAAGAATTGGGAGCTTGGTTTAAGGCAGATCTAGAGCTTTTATTGGGGGAGGAGAAGGACTTGATCAGGGTGGGTAGAGGATGTATGAGTTTAATATTTGTCAGAACAGCAAGGCAAGAATTTTTGAGGTGAGGGATTCCAAGAAGTTTAGGGCAAATGTTGTCTGTTGAACAGTGCTTTCTGGAGAAGAGTTGATGGGTCCTTCAGGAAGTTCTTTTTCCTTTTAAATTTATTTTTAAAAAATTAATTAATTAATTAATTCTAATTATGTATATTACAGCAGAATGCATTTTGATTCATTGTACACAATTGCAGCACAACTTTTCATTTCTCTGGTTATATACGATGTAATGACACACCATATATGTGCAAAGTTCTTATAATGAATGATCAAGTAATTTTCCTGGGTAAGTGTGTCCTGGAATAGCAAGATTGTGCTGCTGATGATAATGGAGTGGTAAAGTCACATGAAGGTAGCCAGCAAGCTGCTTCTAGGGTGGATAGTTTGAATTCTCACTTAATAGCCAAACAGAAGGTAATATATGGCTAACGGATAAAAATCAGGAATATATTTCTTTTTTTTTGTATTTTCTTTTTATTATTGTTTGTTCAAAACATTACAATGCTCTTGACAAATCATATTTCATACATTTGATTCAAGTGGGTTATGAACTCCCATTTTTACCACGTATACAGATTGCAGAATCACATTGGTTACACTTCCACGTTTATACATACTGCCATACTAGTGTCTGTTGTATTTTGCTGCCTTTCCTATCCCCTCTTCCCTCCCCTCCCCTCCCATCTTCTCTCTCTACCCCATCTACTAGAATATATTTCTCTTAAATTTTGTTTGGGAATCTTAATTCTTGTTCAGGCACGTGCAGAAGTAAAGAAGCCTTCTTCTGTCCATGAAAAATGTATTTTGTGGGTGAGGTAAGGTTTGGTGACTGGTTGCTGGGTGCTGACCCCTGGGGTTTGCCAGATACACTTGAGGGCCTTTTTGTCTGTTGTAACTCACAAATGATACCAGACAGTGCCTCAATTCAGTGACACGGTTCTTCTCTTTTCCTGGGTCACATCTTTTTCTTGACATTTATCCTTCAGGGGATATTCACTAATACAGAGACCCACCAGATAAAACTGTCTAATAACTTTGGCATGCTTTGTTTCACGTCTCACTGAGTCAGAAAACTGCAACACACCCATTTCTTGCCAACTGCCACTAACTCACCTAAAAGTATACCGCAAGAATTGTTCCATTCTATAGTCATGCAGCCAAATCTCACTGAGAGAATCTGAAATTGATTTTTTCCCCCTCTGTCCACAAAGTGCAGCTCCAAATACCTTTTCAGTACCTTCCTGGGTGAAAGGGAGGGTCACTCACTACCTTCTTAGATGTGGGGAATGCAAATTTCAGGAAAAAATAATTTCGCCTTTCCCAGCTAGCTCTCTGCAAACTCCTGCAGGCTGTTTGCAAACTGCAGCTTTACACATACCACTGCAGATGGTATTAAATCCTCTACTCGTAGCCAGAGTTGAGCAGTGGAGAATAGTCAAAATAAGCGATGGAGTTTTTGAGTAATAGCAGCGGAGACTTCACATGTAGCTGGAACTGGTATTGACACTCAGCAAGGTTTCTGCAAATCTCCTTCCACCCAACAAGTTCTCTGGCCCTGCTGCTCATTCTCTTCATGGAGCTGCTGAATTTTCATTTGGTTATCAGGTTGGAGGGATGCTCATCAGTTCTTTTTGTTATTTTTACTTTTCAAAAGACTTCCACTTCAATTCTCATCATCTTTGTTCCTCAATTGAACTGAGAGCAAGTGTGATTTTAATGAAGCACTGATTTTTTTTTAAAGTGTTTTTCAGCAGGCCTAGATGATTGACATTTATTATCATTTCCTGTCTGCCTTCCACCTGGAATATAAAGGCATGGAGGAATTCTTTTCTCTCATCTCCTGCAGGCCCAATGGGCTCACTTCTTTTTCTCTCCTGTACCCACCCACCCCACCCCACTTTGCCATATCCCCTACCTCTCTTTCTTCCCTAAATCTTGTAACATACCCTGGTATAATCTTTTAAAGGCCATTCAATACCTTTAGGGCAGAAGTGTTTGGGCTGAGTCCAATAACTTGAAAACTAGAAAAGGCAGAGAGATGAACAGTAGAATTTAGTACAGAGGTGGCCACGTGGTGTGAAGCTGTTGAGCTTCTCCCACCCCTTTGCTCACTGCCCAGGCCCCAGCATGGTTAAGGAGGGCCCCATGGACACCTTCTGGGGCTGAGGTTTGCATGAGTGTGCTGGGATCAAAACTATCTGGCATGTCTGGATGTAGAATCTGCATCTCTTGGTGGTAGCTGTGTGGGCTGGGGCCTCTACTGCCCACCAGCACACACTTGATGCAAAGCAGGTGATCGCCCACATTGTGCCTTCTGCTGGGCCCTTTTATATTTGTGCTTCATTGAATCAGAGGTGAGTAGGGTAAACTCCCATCTTTTTGCTGGTGCGTACTTGGCAATGGATAGTTCATTATAGGAATTTACAGTGACGTCTGTAATTTTGACAACATTAACTCTTTTGATTGTCCCTTTTTAAAAACCTGCTTTACTGTCATTATCTATGCCTGGGATTTGAAAGCTTGGCGGGAAAGCCTAAGTACCTGGCATAGAGCCGGGCACACGGCAGCCTCCCCATACCTGTTACTTCTTCCTTCCCTGCTCCCTTTGTCTACCCTCTCTGAGGCCCCAGCCAGGTGGCTGACTGGTGGCAGGTGCCTAGGGAATGGACATTGAATGAGCACCACTGAAGAAGAGACAACAAGGCTTTCTATATGGCATCTGAACTTCTTCCTTTCCAGTGTTAGGCTGCTGAGCTAACACAATATTAATAACACCATTTCCTTTTAGTTGGTATCTACAATTCCCAGGTTTCAAACAAATCCCACAGACTGCTGGATTTCATTTCTTCTTTGCTTATTAAAAGACTCTGGAATCATTTTGGTGAAAACGCCTAAGCTTTCCTGATCATTTGCCATACGTACTTAATTGTTTCTGATTTTCAGTCCAGATTGCAGGTAGGGGCCCAAGGAAAAGGGCTGGTGTGATCATGACCTGCTCCGGTGGCTTGAGCTGAGAAGCCGAGAAAAGAGGAGACGGGGACTCAGGTGCTGTTTGTCAGGGTGGTGCTTTGGGCAGCACTGGGGCAAGGGTGGGTGTGGGGTTGGGAGACAGGGGAGGAGGGTTTTCAAATGTTCAGAGGTGAGTGGACTACTCCATAGTGGGGAGAGAAGCAGGATGCCTACATCCTGGGCTTGAATAGCGTGAAGCATGGCCAGCTTCTTACCTGTCTCTGAGTCTGCCCTTGATGTTCCATCCACATGAAATGCTTTTGCCCTTTCCTACTCAGAAGTCTCTATTTTCATTCTGGCCTCTGGTATCTTTTCACTCCCAGCCGCTCATTACCCTCTCTCTCCCGGCTCAATTTTAGCTTTCTTCATCGTACTTACCATTACGTGGCTTGATATTTTAGTTATGAGTTTCAAGTCCTGTATGTCTCCCCCATTAAATGTGAACTTTGTGGGGCAGAGGGACCTTTCTCATTTTGCTCCCTGCTCTGTTGTCAGTGCCTTGAGAAGATGCCTGTCTCCCTTTAGATGCTCAATAAATATTGTTGAGTGAATGAACGAACGAACGAACGAACGGGTAGGTAAATGTCATTAGTGTTTGGGTTCCTAGCAGCTCGGTGAGGGGTGATTTCTATGAGACAGGATGGACAGCAGGCTAAATGGGTAAAAACGTGGCAGATGAATCTTTTCTTAGTATTTTCTTCTTCTCCTTTCTTTTCTTCTCATCTTCTATCATTTCAGTTGGTTATGCCATTTTTTCCTAAGACTGACTTTTGTGCTGTTAAGTAAATGGATTATCAACTTCTAATGATACTTTTGACCTCCGAGCTATGGAAGATAACTGAAGACAGTAGCTTCTTACTCCTCCCTCTTTTCACTGTCAGTTATAGTAGAGGTGCACTGACAGAATTTATAACACAGCCTGGCATTTTTGTTGTTGTTGTTTTGCTTTTGGTACCAGAAATTGAACCCAGGGGCACTTAAGCACTGAGCCACATTCCCCAGCCTTTTTTTTTCATTTTTAATCTTGAGGCAGAGTCTCACCAAGTTTCTTAAAGACCTTCTTAAATTGCTGAGGCTGGCTTTGAGCTTGCAATCCTCCTGCCTCAGCCTCCTGAGCCACTGGGATTACAGGTGTGTGCCACCATGCCCAGCCAGCCTATTTTTAATAATAAGCCCCAACTTATTTCAGCCTCAGTGCTGCATTTCAACAGATTCAGTCTTCCTCACTAAGCCTTTGCTAGTGTTTTCCATTTTTGTCTTGGGTAGATTAGAAGATATCCTTTAATAGCTTTTTAAGATGGAAAAAAAATGCCTTAAGTTCTCGTATGCTTAAAAATGTTGGTTTGTTATTGTTATAAAGATCAATATTTTCATTGGGTATAAAATTCTTGAGTCATGCTTTGTTTCCGGAGGACTAGAGGCAAAGGTATTACTCTAGAGTTTTCTAATACTAAATAAAATAATGGTACAGTCTGAGGCTAACTCCTTGCTTTCCCATCATAAGTGAAGAATGTGCAAGGGCCCAAAGATTCATTTGTTATTTTCTTTTTTTTAAAATTTGTTTTAATTAGTTATACATGACAGTACAGTGACTTTGATATATCATACATTTGAATCAGATGGGATATAATTTCTCATTTTTCTGAGTGTACAGGTTGCAGAATCAAATTGGTCATGCAGTCACATATATACCCACAGTAATAATAATGTCTGTTCCATTGTTATTTTCAAAGACTCATAAATGTACCAAATCATGTTTGTTAGTTTTTTTCCTTCAATATGTTCACGACTTCTTTTATTTCTGAGAATGTTTATTGAATAATGTATTTAAATATTTTATTCCTTGTGCCAGTCTTCCTTACCTGTCATTTTCTCTCCATCAGGTTTTTCACTTATTTCCATTTCATTTTTCCTCATTTTTCCTATGACTGTTGTGTCCTGCATTCTCAGTTTTCTTTATAATGATTTTAAGTTTTACCTTTATTTCTCTATGATGTTAAGAAATTTCATTTATTTCCAGATTTCCAGTAGCTCATGTTTCAAATTCTTCTGTCTTACCACATGAGCTTTCATAAATTTTCTGTGTGTATGTGATTGCTTCATTAAGTTTTAAAAATTCAAGGCAAAGTATTTAGTCACTTTTTTTTTGTGGGTCTGCTCCAAGCTAATATTTCTCTTATAAACATTCTTTGTTTGCTGTTAATTTTTTCGTTCTTTTCCTTATTATTATTATTTTTTAATGGAACTTGTACTCATTCCTTTTGTATGACTTAGTTTTGAATTAGTTGAACTTTCCCCCTCAGACCAGTGATTTGTGGAAGTGTGTTTTGTGTGAGTCCCTTTAGACTTTGCCTTTATCCAGCCAATGAAAAAAGCAATTGTAGAGCTATTCATAATGTCAAACGTCTGTCCTCCCCAATTATGTGCAAAGTCTGATTTTTGTACATATGCCCTGTGTTGCTCCTCATTCAACCCATCTCTGCTTCACAGAACAAAGCTGGGTATAGGGAGATCGCTGACAGCATTTTTCAATCTGTCGCCACTAATTGCAGACAGGGGATTTTGATCCTATACCTTGGGGTCAATTCCTCACCTTAGAGTATACCTTTCTCACTCCTGGAAACAATAGCCCTATGGGCTCCACTATTTTGGGTGTCCTTGCCTACATTTCTATGTCTCCTGGGTTCATCACAAGTAGAGTTTGTATTTGTAGCTCCTGTTTCAGGGTTACTGCTAAAAAGGGAAGAATGGAAGTCAATTGTGAGCTATGACATTCAAATAGGAAAACCTCAGCCCATTCTGAACAGTCTTTTTCTTCATTAACTGTTTTTCTCCATACTTCCAGTTCCCTAAGAGGCAGCTTTTTCTCTATCTGATCATCTCCAAGTGAGGTCAGATTCCTTGTTCCCCAAAGGCTTTATGCTGACCATCAACGTCTGAATCTCCACTGTACTCACGTCCACACTGGGCAGAGTACACTGCCCTAATTGCAACATCTTGACTAAATCAAAGGGCATTTGGGACAGGAGCACTCTACATCCCTTCTGATACTAGCACAAATTATTCTGAGTTGTAGACACTAACTACATGCATGCTTGTGGATTATTTCCTTATTCTTAGAATTTTCTATAATATTTGGAATATTTTAGTTGCCCCTCTTCATTTCTGAGTTTGTGTACTCATTTCCTGGACATTCTGCTTTACTGAGTTAGATAGCTGAGTACTTGTCATGTATTATATATGTAGGATACTCAATTGTGAAGATGTTGTACCACACATACTATATCTAGTAAAGAACTGTGGGTAAGTACTTTCCTTATATGACATTGGCAAAGTCATTAGAAAGGACTTCAACTTTTACTTGTTTCTAGAATTATGTAGACCAGAACTTCTACTAAAACAGTACTCCCCATAGAATCATTTGTACGATCATATTCCCATAGCCCATACCCTATAGTCCCATTCTTGAGTGTCAGAAAAAGGAAGAACGACTTACCAGGCCAGTGACTCCCATAAGTTCCCCCCCACCCCCCGCATCAACACACTCCCTTAAAAAGAAGAATTTCAAAACCTAGGATTGTAGGGCAGATTATAGGGTAAATGTGCACCAAAGGCCCATGTGTTAAAGTCTTGGTCCCAGGGTAGCAGAACCTTTAAGAGGAACTTGTGGAAGATCCTTAGTTCATTGGCGGTGTGCCTTCAAAAGGGATACTGGGACTCTAGTCCTTGCCTTTCTCTTCCTGCTTCCTGGCTGACGAGGTGAGTGGTTTTTTGGCCATTCACTCCCATTAGGATGTGCTGCCTTGACGTAGGCCCAAAGCAACGAGCCAAGCAATCATGGGCTGCAGACTCCACAACTGTGAGCCAAAATAAACCCTTTCTCTTTATAAGTTGATTGTCTCAGGTATTTTTTTTTTTTTTTTTTTGTTAACAAAGAGATAAAGTAGACTAAGACTGATAGTTTGATAAAATAATAATAATAATAATAATAATAATAATCCATGCAATCCTAGTATAATCTCCTAGGAGTCTATTTCTCCATCTTCACCCTCACTTCCAGACTCCCAAAGAACACTGATTTAGTCCAGTGCCTGTGCTGTAGCTGTGGGAAACAGGCACAGACTCATTCAAGGTCACATCTTGTGTGTTTCTCCTGACCTTGCTGTCTGATCTTGCCCTTTATATGATAACCCACAAACCACAGAGGTGCAATTTCTCTGATGGGTGGATTTGGCTCATTTGAAGGTCAGTTTATGCTAGAGTTGGGCTCTGGGTCTGGGCTAGACAGGGTGTGGGGAGAAGACTTTATTTTAGAGAAAAAGAAGCCATTGGAGTAGAATGGAAATGTGCATTTGAAACCAATCAATGAGCTAGTCAGGGCTCAAGCTGAGATGTTTCAACAAGATAAAGGGCTGGAGAAGCTAAAATGGTAATTCAAACCAGAGCAGTCTCTTTGACCTCGGCCAGTTGGAGACTCATTGGAACAAACCATTGATTCTCTAAATATGAAAGAACAAAAAGAGGAGAGAAAGGTTAATTTCCCATTTCTGGGAAGGCATACTTAAAACATGATGGATTTGAAAACTCTGCCAGTGATTTTTCTCTCTCTCTTTTTTCACTTTACCTTTAAATTTTCTGTTGATGAAATGCTAGTCTTTTAAATTTCATTCATTATCGATAAGGCATCTATACAGTGACCCCCATATGGGATGACTACAGAGCACATCCAACTCTAGGAATTGGATCATTCTGGGTCGGGCCTCTGTGTTTTTGGATCAGCAAAGCTGAGAACAGGCTGCCAGGCACATCCTGGAATTCATGGCACCGAATAAGCTGTCCAGGACTTTCCATCCCTGGTAGAAGAGTGGACTGGAAACAGGGAGGGAACGTTTGAGGGACTTGGCCTGTGTCTCATTTTGGTAGGGGAAGCTGGGATGTATGAGGAGCAGAGAGGATGTGAATGTAGATCCTGCCAAGAACATTCCAAAGCCATCTGGCTCCTTTGATGACTCTTGCCTGAGAATAATAATGTAGGACCCTCATGGGTAGTATTCTCATTCTACAGATGAGGAAAATGAGATGCTGATAAATGAAGTGGCTCGCCTGTAATTACAAAGTGTCTCCTGACAGCACAGGCTGGAGCCCCCATCTCTGGCTCCGACCTCATCATCCCTTCCCAGTGTGTCACAGGGTTGGCTCCTGCTCGGCCACCAACAGTAGATGTTTCCTAGTGCTTCCTGGACTCCTGGCATTCTGCTAGAGGCAATGGCATGTAAGAAATTGTTCCAATGTTAATTCCTGCTGAAGAGGAGCTTACTTAAAAATGTTATCGAGTGTATTTTCAAGTTTGAAAGTAACATACCGCAGTTCAGAAAATTTGGAAACTAGGAAGAGCAAGAAACATTTAAAATAATCTCAGCCGACTAACTCAACTGCTATAATCATTTTAGTCTGTAGCTTCTTAGTAATTTTCCTCATACATTTAGCTTTTTAAAAAATCAAGTGAAAACCTTATTGTACATACAATTTCTTTGCTTGCTGTTTTTATGTAGCTTTTTGTCATAAGTAATTTCCCCCATAACCACTTTAGTGGCAGTGGGATATTTGCAAAGAGCTTAATCATGAAGCACTTACTAAAATGGTATTCATTTTATTGTATTAATTCAGTAGGGGTGTCTGGTAACCACCGTGCACCCAAGCTTTCCTGGTAGACGTTGTCCCAGTGACAGTCACCTTGAGCTGCTTGATTTGGGATACTGGGAACCATGTTAGTGGGACCTCAGACTTTTTTTTTCTGGCCCTTTCTCCATTAGTATGTCACCTGATAGCACAAGCCACTTTCAGGCTGGCTGGGGTCAAGACACAAGGAAATAAGACATCACAATTCCAGCTACTGTTTTCTTCTCTAATTCATCTCATTTTAGTCCTCTGATGTTGGTGAAGGAAGGATTCTTGTCCTAGAGTTATAGGATGGCTGAACACACAGTACCCTACACCAAGACAAATGAGACTGTCAGTAATTTATTCATCACCTACTCACATCCTGGGTAAAGAGGACACTGGCCAGCCTGCAGGACCACATGGGGGCTGACTCAGGAGTGGAGCAGACAACTGTGGGAGCAGCTAAAGGCAGGCTTTGAAGGATCAAAAGGGTGAGAGGCTTTGCTTGGTTCTTGCAGGAGAATAGGTGTGGTTTGTTTGAATAAGTTTGCAGGCTAGCATGGGACTAAAACCCACCACTCAGGGACGAGCAGGAATGTACCTGGTCCCTTTGATGAGGAGGGTTGTTTGTACTGGGGCTTTATCTGTGGGAGCAGATTGGGGAGCATAACTAATTGCCCAGTCTTTTGAAGCCCTCCTGATTTCACCAGATGTCAAGGCTGCTCCTGATGGTGAGCGTTAATTTTAGGTTTTCTACCATAGTGAGAAAAACTGCTTCCTCTTCCTCCCTGTCCCCGCATTTTCTCTAACTCTTCCCTCTTACCTTTGGTTTTTAATGTCCCAGTCTTTGCTGGCTTGTCTTGGAGAGGCCGTGTCATGGGATCGTTAATAGCATAGACTCTATAAGTCGGCAGGCCTGGGCCCAGGGGCAGGCTTTGCCAGGTACTACCTGGAGAACACGAAGCAAATCACTCCCCTGTGCTATGCCTTGTTTTCCTCGTTTGTTAAATGGAGATGATGGAAATGAAGCAATATACTTCCAGAGTTTTTGTGTGGAGCAAAGATTTAATGCATGTAAAACACCAAACTAGTGTCTCGTACATGCTATATAAGTACTATTATTATTATTATTTTTAACCTGTGAGTCTATAATAATGTTATTCTGCTCTCTTCAGTCTTTCTTCCTATTCCTCCTCCAAGGCTGGAATAACCAGACTAACATACAAAAAAAAGTGCTTTGTCCATTCATTCATTCGTCTATTCATTCATTTGTTCTTCTACTCAATCAATACCTTATTTAAGAACCCCTGCCTTGAACTAGCCTGGTTCTAGGTGACAGAATCCATCAGAGAATGAAACAGTTATGATTTGGATATGAGGCATTTCCCCCCCAATCTCCTGTGTTACTGCAGTAACATTCAGAGGTAAAATGATTGGATAATGGGAGCTGTAACCTAATTAGTCCATCCTCCTTTCAATGGACTATAGGCAGGTGGGGCATGGCTGGAGGAGGTGGGTCATGGGGCCTTGCCCTGGATGGGTTCATCTTCCCTCTCTTTCTCTCTGCCATGAACTGAGCATCTTTCCTCTGCTGGGCCCTTCCCCCATGACAGGCATCTCACCTTGGCCTAGAATGATGTAGTCGGCTATCCGTGGACTTGTACTTTTGAAATCATGAAACCCAAATAAACTTTCCCTTCTCTAAGTTGTTCTTTTCAGGTATTTTGGTCACAGCAATGTAAAAGCTGACTAAACCAGAGACCAACAAACAACTTAGAAGCTAAGGCAGTGAGTGTGGAAATGGGCCGACAGAAGATGGGCAAGAAATGAGCTGAAAGATATTTACAACTGGCACAAAGTGCTCAGAGGGAATAAGAGGAAATGAAAAGGGGGCCCCCCAGGGGGCCATGCAAAACACTGGGAGGAGGCAGTGTGGGGTTCTGTTTTATTATGGGATGGTCTGAGGTTCTTGGAGGGCCAGAGTTTCTGTTTGTTCTCTCTGTTTGATGTTAAGCATAAGGTTTATTAATAGTGTCTTCTATATAGTCTAATTTTTTTGTCTTCTCTGAGAACTGCCCCACCCCCTCCCAAACTTTCTTCTCTCTAAGCCAAGGAGGGTCCTGATTATTAATCCAGTTTGTGCATCAACTTTGGTCTAGGGTTAGGAAAATGGATAGAGAAAGACAGAAGCCGAGAAAGACATACCTTGGGAAGTTAAAATAAAACTTGTAGAATAAACTAGTAAATAAACTCATTTGTAAAAATAAACTTTGCAGCAGTGCCAAGAAATGAGGTGAAAGGAAAACAAGCCTAAATTTAGTAACTTGAAACAGTGGTATATTTCTCATGGTCCTGTGGGTTGCCCATTAATTCCTCTGTTGGTCTCACTAAACAGGGAGATGGGCAGGGTGGGATGGTTCTTGATTGGCTCCCTTGTGCATCTGGAAGTTGGTGGGGCTGAAAACTCCCATACCCTGGTTTCTTCCGGCTTCTTGTGTGGTGGTTTCAGCATATGCCAGTACAAGTCCTTTTCAGTCCTGGGTCCTGGAACTCACACAGAGTCATATGTGCCACATTCTATTAGTCAAAGGAAGCCACAAGGCCAACCTGGATTCCAGCCACAAGATATATGTTCAATTGAAAATCACATAGTTCTTGTTATTGAAATTGTGGTAAGAAAGCTGAAGAAATTCTCTATGAGTATATCATGAGGAATGGCATGCCCAGGGCCATGCTACCCACTGGATTATTTTCTTCCCCTCTGTTGAGACCACCTACTTACAGACAAGGCTCTCAGTGTTAATTGTGTGTTTGCAAGTTAGGTATTGCAGGCTTGAGGGTATTACCCTTAGAAAGGATTGCTTTCAGGGTTGGTCCTTGGCTGGCACTTAGAAACTTGATCTCAGGAGGGTTCCGCTGTTCCCTAAATGATGAGAATGGTTCAATGTGACTGGACTGTTTGTGCATAACCATGTGTTTATGCTGAACCCTTGCTTTCCTTCAGGGCATCTGGAATTTTTAAAGGGTGTTCATGTGATTAGCCCCCAATAAAAATCTCTGGTAGGAAGTCTCTAATTAGCTTCTCTGGGCAAAACCATTTCGTGCATATTGCTGCATATTATTGCTCAGTAAAGAAGGGCTATATGTGGTCTCTCATGGAAGGAGAGGGCAGAAGGAAGCCTGTGCTCGGATTTCCCCAGACACTACCTGTGTCTTTTCCTCATATGATCTGGCTATATATTCTTCCGACAGTGATGTAATAAGTTGTTGCCCAGAGTATAACTGTAGTCAGTCCTGTGAATTATTCCAGCAATATCCAAATGTAGGAGTGATCTTGAGGATCTTGGCATTATTAGTCTTATTCTCTTACACTTTTGGTTTTCTAAGAAGATGGGAGCCAGTTCTCAGGTGACATGGGGCAGGACCAGAAAGTTACCAGAAATGATGTGTTACCTCCCTGAAGCCAGGAGGTTCTAGCAGACTTGGTGGCTATAAACCAGCGTTTCCAAAAGATGATTTAGCTTGCTGCTTATTAGCAGAATTTGACTTGCTTCTTAGCAGGATTTGTGAATGCAATTAATTTAATTGGTAGTGTAAGTAGGTGGTGATTTGGAATATGTAACAATGATTGGTTCCTTCTGGAACCTCTAGAAACAGCATCTTTCACTCAGTGAGAAGGTATCAATTAAGACAGAAACAAAGCAAAAAAAAAAAAATCCATGAAGGAAGCGTTGATGTTCTGACCAGATGTGGGCAGTCACCTGGAACAAATCTGTAGGATATGTTACTGGAACTGTATTTGAAGAGTTGTCTTGTTCTCTGCTCCTAAATCGGGTGACATCCATCACCCAGTCCTTGGGAGCCCCTGAGTTTCCTGGAATATGTAACTAAGATGGAGGTCAAGTCAGCCAAGGAGTGTAACTTCTCCACGACTCTCCGAGCCCTTCTCTAACCTGTTGCGCTAACTTGTAAATATGTAGCTGTGTGTACGTCTTCATTGACAGCTACCACACAGTTCTTTGTTACAATCATCACTCTTCCTTGGGGAGTCCCTGGGTGGCAAGGTAGAGGCCTCAGAATCTCCCTTGTCATGTTTAAGGTGGAATCTGTCCAACATTCTAGGGTAGTCATAGCTCTTGAAGGAGACCTACTTCCTGCTTCAGAAGAGGGAGAGAGTTGTATAAAATGAAGAGAATAGGATTTAGAATTTAACAAAGATTGATTCCTTCTCTTGCTTTCCACTATATAACTCCCATGATTTTTCTTAATGTCCATAAACTCAGAGCCATTGTGCAAGTACTGTTAGGCAGTATATATAATGCATCTAAACTATCATTAGCATAAAGTCAGGGTTTCTTAAACTTGGGTCTGTTTCAGGTGGTGGAATGCTACATGGTATGTTTTTATTTTTGTTTATAGGTACTTTGTTGTTTCTGTGATGAACAAGTATTTCTTTTATAATGAGAAAAAAAGAGTCTTAAAAAAAAAAGCTTAAATCTTAAATCCTGTTTTATCATCACGCTTATAGTCTGTCTCTTGATCTGAGCCTTTCTGGGTGGCCTGTGCTTAACATACCCCTGACCTTGGGTCTCTCTGAGAGAGGTCATTGTACGTTAACATCAACGGGGACTTGGAAGGGTCCATTTCTTAGCTGAGTGACTAAAAAACTGTTTGTCACAGACATAGGTAATGCACCTCAAATAGTTTCTCAATTTTTCAGCAATTATAATTCGAATTGATTTTTTATCAGAATTATTTTGTCATAGCAGGGTCACTACCAAAAGATTGAAAAAAAAAGAAAAAGAAAAAGAGGAAGAGGGGAAAAAAACATTCTTTCCATAGGATTGTCCTTTTTTTCCAACTTTATTTTCCTTGCAATTTGGTTTTTGTTTCCCTTCCAACTAATAATGAAATGTACTTTGTTGGAAAGGTCAGGAAGGGCTTCAGCATGCTTGGTAGCTCTGGGGCCCCTTTATGGAGTCAGGGTCAACTGAGTTCTGTGGTGTCTACTAGAAAAATCCCCGGAGTGTGAGGCTTCTGGCTGCTCCTCTCCTGCAGGGTAAAGTATGAAGAGGGCAGCATAACCCCCAGGCTGACAGCCTGAGCCCTTTTCAAGAACTCAACACACACAGTGAGCCAAGCAAGAACTCCTACTGTGTGCAAATTAGTTGCCGGGTGCCCGCTGGTATTCTCTTCAAGACTGTATAATTTTAGATGGAGGATTGGTAGAAGATTTCTGGGTTGTTTTTTTCTTTTTCAATGAAAATATCCAGAGCACAGAGTGACATTTGCACTCAGATAGCACCTGACGTTTCAATAGTTTCCTTGAGCCTGCACATCCTGACTTTTATATATTTCAGTATGTAGAAGTTCTTTATCACATGGGCATCAGGAACGAATTCCTCCTGTATGACAAAGCCACCCAATCACCTTATGTCTTATATCTTTTAACACCTTGAAAAGTATCTGCCAAAAAATGGTACTTATACATGTTTACTAATTGACAGCGATATTCTCAGTTGAAGGCTTAGAAGAAATATTGAACAATAAAAAATATCACAAGAAATTTTCCCCAACCCCTTCTGGAGCCAAGTGGAGTCATTACAGTGTCTCAGTCTTTATGAGAAGCTTAAAAGGAGTCCATCACTCTACAGGTAGATATTGAGCACAGCCATATACTTAGCAGGACACGGGCCCCTGTGGGACATGCAGAAGCTCCAGATGTAATCTCTCCATAGTCGAGTTGGTCAGCTACAGTTACTGCCCATGAAACTCTAATGGATAATAAAGGTGATGTATAATTTAGCACTGAGCTGTATGATAGTAAAGTCAGCCAAAAGCAGGGAATACAGTGGCCCAGAATAGTTAGGAAGTTTTCTTGGAGGAAACTGGAATGAAACTAGGACCCAAGGGTCAGGCCATATCTACATTGATTAACTCTTCATATACTTTTAGAGTAAATCTGCTTCCATTTTTTCTCTTAAGCCTCAGAGAATTTCCCAGGAGAAATTAGATTATGTATCCAGTAGCCCTGAGTTAATAAAATTCAACTGTTAAATTCCACTCCTTTCTCACCCTCCCTCTAGAGCTTTGTGGTTTAATTCTAATTTCTTGAAGCCTGAGCTATTGGAAAAGTCTCCTTAAAAGCCCTGTCCCCTACCATTTTCTGATGTGTGGCAGGATTGGAGATTCTTTCTCTGCTATATAAAGCTGATCCCTTGACAAGTCCCATAAAAATAAACAATCTCCAAAAATTAATCAGTATTTATCAAGTACCTATGCTGGAAGTATATAAATGTGACCCAAATGCAACAGTGAATAGGTTCCTGTCCTCAAACCTTTTGCCTTCTAGACCAGGAGGAAAAGTGCCTGTACAATGTGAGAGAAGCTGTGAGAAGGAAAGATCTGAGTAACCCAGCGGGGGAAGACTTCACGGCAGGGATGGAACTAGGCCTGGTCCACAAGCTGCATCTGAAATTTACAAATATGAAAATGGTGCGGGTGGGGACATTGTATTCAGAGGGCACTTTGTGAACAAAGAAAGACACAGAGGTGACAGGTTCAGGAATAGTTCAGTCATGGTTGAAGCTAGGTGTGTGAATGAGTGTCATGATAGTGATGTCTGGAACATGAAGCACAGAGGTTGGGTCCTATCCTTTGGGTGGATCCAAGTAGATTTTGAACAGAAAAAGAACTTAGAAAATGAGACTGGCGTTGTGGCCATAGTGTGTATGTGAAGCAGTAGGGGGAAGGTTGTAAATTGAGGGTGGGATAGGTTAGGGCTCTGTCTGGCAGTAGTCATACGGGTCTTAATGAAGGCAGAGAGTAGGGCAGTGTCAATAGAAAGGAGGAGATGGGTGAGAGAAAGGACTGTCCTTGGCTTTCCTCCACCTGAGGTGAGATATGCTGTCACACAGGTGGTCATTTCAGGATTGCAGGAGACGGTTGACTTTTGCCCACAATGTTGCTGGCTTCCAACCAGGGAATGCTGCCCTTGAGATTTGACAGTGACCTTTGCTTCCTAGGCAGTGATTCTGAATTGAGGACAAGAGTCTGCCTAGCTGGGAAGTTGTTCAGGTGATGCAAAGGCCTTGGAGCCTACCCCTGGGTCTGGTGGTGGCTCAGCTCTCTGCTAGCTGCTCTTTTTGTTCCCTGTGCATGGACTCTAGGTGGCGTCTCATCTCATGCCAGTGGGTGTGGACAGACCCCTCCATCCACAGGGCTGATAGAGGGAAGAACTGCCTCTCATATTTAGCTTAGAGCACTTTAAATTCCTACAGACAGAACCTATTCAAGCTGAAATGAGCAGCTGGGGGGCAACTCATACATAATTTTCTTCTATTTAGTGACTTCCTACACCATGGGGTCTGCATGATTTCTGTTCATTTAATTAAAGGTTATATTGGCAAATTGTTATCCTCGGGAGTGTGGGTGTGCAGGGAGCACTTTTGGAATACATTATAGGGTAATTCCCTTTGCCCTTTATTGCCTCTGCAGGCCATGTGGAATTGAATCACAAATAACACGTTTTAGAAACAGGCGAAGAGGTTGAGGCCTATGTTTCCTTTGGCTTTAATGAGACAGGGAGTGTGTGCAGGTAAATGACCCTCTGGTTATGCAGGCAAGGAGAAGGAGGCAGAGACAATTAACTAATGGGAGTGGTTTCACCATCCAGAAAGTGACTTCAGCAGACTTTGCTCTCACTGGGACAGTCTGAATCTAGTAGCTGGTTCTGCTGTTGAAACATCTGCAGGGCCTGTCACTGTTAATGGAAACTTCTCTGACTCCTACTAGAGAAAAGCTCTGCTTACATGTGGATGGGAAGAGAGGCAGCCAGATTCAACTGTCCCTCTTTAATCTCTCTCTACCAGTAGCTATGGCTCCCAAAGTTCTGAGCATAAGAAAATATCAACAGGTGGGAACTACTAAGGCAAAGCTGGCCACGGAGTGCACGTAAATATTGGAAAGTGATGAGATGGGACAGGGGTATGGGTGAAGGCAAGCAGTGGCTACGTGAGAGGGTGTAGCTTCTTAGCACAGTCAGCAGACTGACCTTCCTATGGCGTGGGCTGTAATAATGAGTGGATATGGCCTCCTCCAGTCTGCAATGCATTTGTTCCAGAGTTTGAGGGACTGGGAGTTAATGCCTTTGTGCCTCACAATAGTTTCCTAGTTAGTGGTGGCACCAGCATTTCTGCAGAGCAGAGGTGAATGATGTCATCCATGTAGGTCTGGGAGTGCTGTCGGGGGTGGGGACAAAGGTAGACAGGTGTATGGGTTAAAGAGGGAAGTTTGTTAAGCTGGGTCTCAGTGAGGTGACATCAAAACAAAGTCTTGAGGAGGTGAGAGAGTTAGCAATGAAGACATTCAATGGAAGGTCGTTCGAGGCAGATGGACCACATTGGGGGCTGGCACTTCCTAAAGTAGCTGGGAGATAGGGAACCAAAAAGTATGAGGGTACAGGGACAGAGTAGGCAAGGAGGAGAGGTCAGAGAGATGGGGTTGGAGGTGGGTGATAAATGCCCTATTGGCCATTGCTAGGACACCGGATTCTATTTTAAGTCAAACGGGAGACATGGCAGTGGCTAAGCAATGAAGTGACATGAGACAGCCGTGCAAATAGACAAACCTAGAATTATGAAGCAAATGGATGAACCAGGAATAAAGGAAGCATATGTGAGAGCCAAGAGAACGGATATCACTCCCAGCTCAGGAAGGGCAGACAGATGAGGTAAAGCGAACCTTCTGAGAAGAGCTGCCAACTGCATTTGGCCAAGATCGTAAATGATAAGCCAGCTCATAACCTCCTAACTCTCACCTGACACTCAGTGCACCTGTCACCAAGGTAACAGGGGACCAGTTTCTCCCCTCTGGATTTCTGAGCTGTTAGTGTGGGCCTGCCGGGCTGTAATTTGTCTGAGGTCTCTGTATAAGCTCTTTGTATTAAGCTCAGTCAATCCATGGCTTATCCTTTGGGCATTCAGCTTGACTTGAAATGCAGCTCCTTTCCACTGCCTCTCGGCAAGAAAGTTACCGTGTAGATGTCTCACCTAGCTGGGTTTCCTTACATGCTGATGCTTTATTGAGCATTGTATTCCCAAAGCAGAGTACTGGGTGGGGGGAAGAAGTGAGGCTGAGAAGGAGGTCAAGTAGAAACAAAGGCATCTGTTTCAAGTTTGCCGCAGCATCACAAGAAAAATAGACCCAGTTTTCTGTTGATATGAAGTGTCTCTGGATAAAACATAGTGGGTCACTTTGAAATTGCAATAGTTCATCAGTATAGAAGAGGAAAGGGAGAACATTTCTTTGTTGGCAACTTCCCATCTCCTAGCATTCATAGGAAAAGCTGACCCACACAAAGTCCTTTCTTTGCTAACTGACCTGGTAACACGAGGGCCTAAAATGATCAGGTGGTAGTTGTAGATTCAAGCTCTGTAGAAGCTTTACTGCATCCACTGGGGTGATTGTGACCCTCCCCCCCCCCCCACCACCACCACCCTTGGAACATAGTCAAGCCCAAGCATTGTGGGAAGAGAAAGCACAAATTCTACAAGTGGATCATGGGAGTGGGGTGGGGCCTCTCCTTCCTCCTCCACTTGGTTCCTGGGTCAGTTTGCTCTGGCTGTTGGGAGCATTGTGTCACCTAGTAGCCATCAGTTCAATCTCTGCAGCACATCTTGAAATTAGCTCCCAGTCAATGTTATTCCCCTCCCCCCCTTCCCCCCCCGCCCCCCCCCCAGCCACGAGTTGAGCCCTAAACTGAACTTTCAGCAGGCTGCTGTACCATTCTTTCAGGCAGACTGGCTTTGAGGATGGCAAAGAGTAGTTAGCCCCGGGTCATTGCTGTACTTCCTTTGCAATAAAATGAATCCCTTGATGGGAGACAATGTTATCTGGATGACTCTCAAAAGAGGAGGCATTTTATAAGCCTTTGCTCCAAATTTCTGTCAGAAGCATTAGAAGCAGGGCACACAAGCTCATAGTCTAGTATGTTTCTGTCAGTGAGGATGAACTGATGTTCCTTTCAATGAGAAAGGGGCACAGCGAAACCAACCGGCCATCAGGTGGGTCTTCATAAGGAAGAGTGCCACACAGAGGACTAAGAATCAGTGTGTGCTGCTGAAAAATTGGCCATCCAACCATGAAAATAGATTGACAAGCCTTAGCAAAAAGGGGCCCATAATTTGGGGTCTGTGTATAGCTTCCATCCCTGGGCAAGTCCAGAGGGTTGAGGAGAGAAACCTGCTAATAGCCATCATCTTGTCTAACTTGGTTGTTGAGAACTTTATTTGTAGCAGATTCTCTCTTGTGGGCACTAGTGTGCGATGCAAAGTTTTCCAGCTTTGTGGTCACTATTATATGTTTATCAAGGTTCCTGGTGACTGACCTTCAGTTTTATCCCTCTCAGCTCAGGACCTCGGCCAAGCCACTTATCACTCCATGTTCCTCTCTGTACTACAGGTATGACTCTTTGCTTGCACATTTGCTTCCTGTGAGGGCATTCTTGAGTGAAGCTGTAATATAGCAGCAGTCTATCTCCAGTGCCAACATTTCTTATGACTCACCTGTGAACTAGGCCTAAGTCCATTTCTCCCCCATCAGGTGATTTTAGGAAATGGGAGGTCATGCATAAGGTTTGTGGGAAAAAAAAAAATGGTTTGGTATCACAGAAGTACATGACCTAACTGTAGATTTTTTAAAAAACTTGCTCTTGATCATCTGCTTGAGTCTAGTACAGATGTAGTACTTTAATCATGCAGTGAATTGCTACTAGACCAATTTGGCCTTATAACTGTATGGATTTTGTAAAGCTTAGCTCATGATGGACAGCTCAGGTTACATGGTCATTAGGGGTTTCAATGTCAGATGTTACATTCAGCTAGAACACAATAACACATAAGAAGCTATTTTTCAAACAGAATCATTCTTTACTGCAGAGAATTCTTTAGGTCTGCACTGCAAATCTCATATGTAGCTTGCCTGGCATCCTTCTCCTTGGATTTGCTGTAATGTACAGATCAAATGGCAGGGCGATTTCACCACCATCTGAACCTTCTGTAGGTTCCTCTCTTTCTCTGGCTGCCTCCTGAGCCACCAGTTAAATATATTTGTGAGAGTTTCTCATAGTGTGCTAATTATTGCTTTAAAAGTCAAAGAACTCCAACAAGTACTATCTTCTTTGTAGTAGTTAGTGTTCAAGATGCAAAAATGTCTTTACTTTAGAGGGGTGTCCACCATTCCACAAGTCATTGGAACCTCTAAAATGTAAAAGACTTGTCGGGTTCTAAGTATTTAAGGATTTTGTCTCCTTTTTTAAAATAAAGAATCTAAATTACTTCCTACTCCCCAGTGCAATTAGTATGATATCGTCAAGGTAATGGAACAGTATGATGTTCTGTAAAATGTTAAAAAATCAAGTTCCCTGAGGGCTGCATTATGACAGGAGAGTCAATGTAGCCACAGATACATTGCAGTGAGAGTATATTGTAGTCTTTGCCATGGAAAGGAAAATTGATTTTTATCCCATTGCTATAATAGGTATTTTTTAAAAAGCATATTTTTCACCTTAGTAGCTAAATGCCAGAGTCCATGTTGATCTGCTTCAGTAAAGATATTGTTATGTCTAATTTATCAGTTGACATTGCGACTACCACTTGACTATTCACAGCAGCCTAGGATCCATCTGGTTTCTGCAAAGGACACTCGAGTGAATTAAGAAATGGGAAGTGGACTACTATCCCTGCCTCTTTCAGGTTTTTGGTTGTGACACTAATCTTTTCAGTTCCTTCAGGAATGCAGTATTGCATATAATTTATCATCTTTGCAGAAAAGGGAGCAATTTTATCTGGCTCTTATTACCATAATGATTCCTCTTCTATAGCCAGGGAACAAATGAGGGTTCTGCTCATTGCTAAATGTAACTATTCCAATTACCCATCAAGTCACTGAGGAACTAACCATGGTGTGGCTCAGTGGACTCAGTAGGCACCTGTGACTTGGGCTACAGCTGTGCTTCAGCATGTTTTCACTCTAACCGGAAAAGCATGGTTACATTTTCAGGGCTTTTGGTGTTAGAGTTAGCTCAGGCCTTTTACTCAACAGTTCTTAAAATGTCTAGGTTTTCTCCTTTCTCAAAAGCTAAGTTGCCATGGAAAATGTTTTCTAGTCTCTTTGGGGCAAGAATCAGAAGTATGTTTTCTAGTATTGGTGGTGTAGAATTCTTGCTCAAAGAGACCTAGACATTACCCCAATCTTTCTTCCACTACCTCTTATCGTCTCCAGACCAATAACAGTGCCAGAATTTACCACCATTTGAACAGGGATATACAGATCCTATTATAGGAAGTAATGGTCTATACATCAAGAGAATTGTAGGGCTTTGCTAATCCATACTTTGGGTATGGAGCTTTGAGTCTATGAACTGACAATCTGGAAACTGGATGGGGGGATTATGATTTCCCTTTATGGTAACTGATGTCAATCTTCTGCTCACCATCTTGTGTGTGTGTGTGTGTGTGTGTATTTATTTTTGATTATACAAGTCAAGCAACACTTTAGTCAGCTGTGGATCTATCTTGCACCATGATTCATTACCCTTCACCAATGATTTCTCTTGGTTAAGGGGTTCCAAATGCTACTCCAGCCTCACTGCACATTATGGTAATTATGTCCAACTTACCCCTGGATATCAAGGACTGCTTTCTGGCCTTTTCCACAGTTTTATACTGAGAGTTTCCAAAGCTCCAAAATCTTATGCTGAGGGTCTCCTGGTCCCAATCTTTCTACTTCAAACTCCTTAGAAAACAAAGCCTAAGGCAAAGTGTATGTCTTAATGTTTATTGAGAGCTATAATCCCAGGCACCGAGAATGGGGTGGGGAAGGGGGGAAGAAGTGAGATAGTGATGGAGGGAAAGCAGATGATGCTTGGTCAAGATGGTCACAATATAAAGTGACCACACACAAATATAAAGTAGCCTGTCTCTGAGCCATAGAATAGTGCCTTTGAATAGTCACTTGTGGGAAAGAAGAAAGATGGTAAATGCTTAAATCCTTTCCATAGAGGCACTCACTGTCCATCACTCCCCAGGCATTGCTGCCAACCTCACCAGGCACCTCTAGGAAAGTGAGATTCAAGACTCCACAGCATCTACCTCCAGCCAGGATGGGAAGAAATGCAGCCTCTGGGGTTCCTGCTGATCCTCTGCCTCTGACACTAACCATCCCCAGTTCTTAAGATGTTATCACATCAGTTTCTCATGAACCCAGGAGCAATAATAATTCCTGCATTACTTGTGTTAGAAGATTGTTGCCAGAGAGAAAAGGTTTTGAAAAGTTTCAAGTGCTGTAGAAAATCGAGTGGTCATTTATTCAGAGACTTCCCAAATTTGAATCAGAAGAGGAAGAGAAGGTTCATGATCAGGACTTTGAAGGACAGGCAGAGGGAAGGGCTTTTTAGGTGGAGCATTTAGAGGAGCAGAGGGGAGATGAGGTGGCCAAGTGTGGTCACAGGGCCAGATCCAGCTTTCTACTCCTTTATGTAATAAAGGTTTTTGGAGCATAGTCATAGACATTCACTGAAAATTGGCTATTTTTCTTTAGCATCCACAGAGACTACATAACTGACAATATACAAAGCTCTGTAAAAGCTAAAGTATCTAGCCCTTGCACATCCCTGATTTAAAAGAAAATACCATGTATAATACAGTGCGGGTCATTAAAGAGTATGAATAGCCTTTCTGCTTTCATGTTCCTTCTTGTCTCACAAAGAATTGATCACGTAATGGCTACTTGGTAAATACCAGTGGTCTCACTCTTTGGAAAGACATTTGATATCATGATTTTGCAAACAGAGTTAACCCCCGCAATCTACAAACTTGAAATGAAGACCATAACTTTCAAAGAATTTGAGGCAGTTTATTCTATCCCCTTTACACTTACCATATTAATAATTGAGACAGTCTCACACCTAATTGGCTATACGACCAACTATTTGAAATTTGACTGTTCTGGAAAAAATCGGAATTAATTGGAACTCAGCATTGCAGTGACTCTTAAAAAACCACAAAGCACTGAATGTTGTGTTTTCACAGACAGCCAGGCACAAGCCTAAAACATTTGCTGGATTCCTTGAGGGGAGGAGTTATATCTCCCAATCCCCGGCCAAATGCCTGGCACACAGGAGGAATTAATAACTTGCTGAATAAATGAAGTGTCTGACATAGCGCCTGGCACAGGGTAGGTTCTTGATAAATGTTTGTTGAATTATCTGGCAAAAATATCCAATTATTCAAGTGAATTATAAGTTTCAGAACATAGAACACAGACCATCCTAGACCCAAGCTGAAGCTCTCTGAATGGTGCCCACAAGTAATTTAAAATCTACATCGAATTTATCTGTCAGAGTGTTGTATAGCTATTGGTTGGCCCCAAATACTGGATGGGCTGCCCAATCAATGCTATCTAACAAGAACAGCTACATGTCAAAGATGGACAGCTCAGTCAGAAGGGACCTCATGGCTGTGCTGCTTTAAGGCCAATTAACTGGTGTCTGACATCTTCCAGTAAATCTAAATGAAATGCGTTCTTGTGAATTCTAATTTCAAGAGAGTTTAATTGAACTTGGAAGGGAAGCTACCATTTAGTGAGTAAAATGAAAATGAAGTAATTGAATATTTTTCCAGAATTGTATTTGAAATGTGCTTCATCAAATGTTGTTTCAGAACCCAAGCGACCAGCCGCACGTGGTTAATATTTGGAAAGGGAAGAGGAGTATTTAAATGTCAGCTTGTAGCCACTAGGAGGGTAAATACAATAGCCGGCTATTCAATTACTAGATGTGGGCTCTACTTGGCATTCAATTTATTTTTTAAGTTAGAAGTTAAATAACGTGTTCAAGGGAATTAAGATGAGTCTGGATGTCTAAAAATCAGACAAAAACCAAAAAACTTCTTTCCCCACTCTGCCCTCTTCCCCAGTACATAAAACAGAGAATAGTATTGTTGATTTGAAATGTAGACATTTTGATGGTCTCAGCCAACAGATTACACATTAAATTTTTGAGTCCTTTATTCAATAACTATGTATTAAAGGCTTACAGTGTTCCAGGCACTGTGGGAGATAAATGATTGAACAAAGCTGATTCTATGGCCTGAAGGAACTTCTTGTTCAATAGTGAGATGAGACCTGAGAATAAATTGGTATAGAAAAGGTAAATGTGATACACACCATAAAAGCAAGCAGTGAGTATTGAAAGAATATAGACTTCTAACTGTGAAAACAAAGCACTCCACTTAAGGGAGATGGATTTGAACTGTAAATATTTGCAAGAGGAAAAGAAAGCTTCAGATTTGTTTGAAGGAAGATGAAGCACTTAATTGGGCTGGTGTGGAAGATTTTTGGAATGAGATAGTATGAAACAAATGGATGTCGTATGGCCCGAAGGTTGTGAATGGGTTTAGACTTTATTTCTTAGGTAAGCTCCTAAGCAGGGGAAGGGGCTTGACTAGACAGCGGGAACAAGACTCTAGATATAATGCTTGACATTACTAATCATCAGAAAAACTCCAATCAAAACCACAATGATACACCGCCTCATACCCATTCAGGTGGCTACTATAACAACAAACAAAAAACCTGAAAAATAGCAAGTATTAGCAAATACATGGAGCAATTGTAATCCTAGTACACTGTTGGTGGTGGGAATATGAAATGGTCTAGCCACTATGGAAAATAGGAGGTTTTAAAAAAAAACACTATGGAAAATAGATAGGAGGCTCTTCAAAAGCTTAAAATTACCATATGATCTAGCAATCTTACTTTAGGGGATGTAATTCCAAAAGAATTGAAAGCAAGCACTCAAAGAGATATTTGTATACCCATATTCATAGCAGTGCTATGTCAGGAGCCAAGAGATGGATGGATAAACAAAAGGTAGTGTGTACACACACACACACACACATACACGCATGCATGCAAACAATGGAATATTATTGAGTACCAGCCCCTCCAAATCCCATCATATGCTACAACATGAATGAACAAGATATTCTGCTAAGTAAAATAATCTATTTGCAAAAAAAGATAAAAACTGAAGGGCTCTGCTAAGTAAAATAATCTATTTGCAAAAAAAGATAAAAACAGTGGTAGAGCGCTTGCCTAGCATGCATGAGGCACTGGGTTCTATCCTCAGTACCACATAAAAAAATAAAATAAAGATATTGTGTCCACCTAAAACTAAAAAGTAAATATTAAAAAAAGATAAAAACGGAGTGATTCCACGTATATAAGGTATCTAAAATAGTCAAATTCATAGAAACAGAAAATAGAATGGTACTTTCCAGATACTGGGTGGGGAGGAGAGGAAGGGGCATTGTTATTTAATGGATAGACGTTTTCGAATTTGCAACATGGAAAAATTTCAAGAGAGCTATTTCATAACGATGTGAGTATACTTAACACTATTGAATTGTACACTTAAAAAATGGCTGAATAAATTTTATTTATTTTTTACTATAACCTTAATAATCACAGTGAATACAGAGGCTGCAGTGTGGTGTTAGTTGTATTGAAGAGAGAGGAAGTGGGAAATCAGTTTGGAGATTGTTGCCTTAGGCCTGGTAAGAAGTAACAAGGATAGGGACAAAAAATAGAAGTAAGAGTTACCAAGGCATAATTAGCAAGATTTGACCTCCGCGGGACACTGGATAGGGAGAGTAGGAGTCAAAGATAGTTTGGAAGTCTCTAATGCGTGCTAATGAAAAAATGATGGAGCCTCTCTCAGGATGAGTGACTTATGTGAAGAGATAAGGAATTGAATTTTGGGTTATTTCTGACTGCAGCTATGGCTAGTTGTGCTGGAGTTGGTCAAGGTGTACTGTGTGTTAAGGTCTTCTGGAAGTTCTTCTTTGTTGGCTTTACATGACCTTCAGTTACTTCTTTGGCCTCACTCAATGATTCACTCCTATCTTTTCAAATTGAAGGTGGGCTGTACATTTGGGAACACAGATCTCATATGCATTCTTCCACATCATCTTTCCATTTGGGGTTAAATGTTCTTCAGGAGTAGCTGTGAAACTTAGGGCGTTGTGAAGCTTCCTTGACTGAAAAATGCTCTTTCTTACTCCTTAAACACAGATTTCCCATCCTTTTTCATTAGAAACTTAATTTCCAAGAAGGTCAAATGGACACCATGCTCTTTTGAACATGGCACTTATTCATTTGAGCTGGAAGCAGCTTCAGAGGTATGAGCTTATTTCTTTATTTAGACATTTCGCAGGGACCAGAGATTTACAAATGTATTCATGTCAGTGCTTTATAAGGTCACCACCTCAAGATTCCCAGAGTGCTGGCAGTAGTAGCTGTGTAATTTCAAATCTGTGCTTTCACACAGTCAAGAGAATTCTGTCAAGGATGGGAAAGAAGAGCAATGAAGTAGCCTTGTTTTCGCTGGGCATGGATTGGTCTACCAAACAATCACCCACTTGAGTATTGCAAAGTGTCTTTTTAATATTTGCAGTACCAGGAGGTGAAAGAAACACTTGGGGACATTTTCAAAGGCCAGCATTTGGGACTGTAATAGGATGCAATTTTATGGTCTTTATTGTGTCACCTATGTCAGAAAGAATTTGTATCACTGATATTTGTAGGCATACGGTTGCGAAAGTGAGGTTGAGCTTTGTTTAACACATTGCATAAATATTTCAGCCCTGAAAGGCTCAAGTACTTAGGAAATTCACCTTAGGCTTTGGAGAACAGATTACATTCCGAGACGAGTTTCCTAAAATAATACTTGACTCCGTAAAAAATTGTAAATAAGAGTTTTTGAAATTGTAAATGCAATACGTATTCATTATAGAAATTTTATAAAATACAGATGAATAAAAATGGCCCATATTCTTAGCACACAGGAATACAACACTATTAACTTTGTCATCTGTCCTTCAATATTGTGGGGGTGGAGGCTTGTCTATGCAGGTGAGTGTGTGTGTGTGTGTGTGTGTGTGTGTGTGTTTGTTTAAAGGCTTGTACTATGCTGAGAGCCATAGCCAAGTAGGAATGATGCATGGAGAGTTCCCATTGGTTGGGGAAGTGCGGTAAGAGGGATTTCCGGAGGAGGGATTTGTCTGTTGGTGTAGTGTGTCCTGGGAGAACGCCGCGTGTGTGGTTCGGCATATTTCCCGGGGGGAGTGCGTGGCATTGGCGGGAGTTTCAGAAATAAAGTTTGTTTCTGCTTGAGTGGCTCGTGATTTTGTGCCCAGCCAGACTGCAGCAGTACTATGTATATTACTTTGCAATCTGAATTTTTTTTTCAATTATCAGGTGTACATGGCACTATGACTAAATTGTTTCTATTTTGTACTCTTGGTTTTATACTTGTTTTACCCTTGTTTAATGATTAACAATAGCATTGCTTTTAATCTTAAAGGTATCCCAGTTTGAACAATAAAGAATATGGTTATCATAGTCATTAGGAAAAACTGTGAAAACAATCTTATAACTTAATTTTTGGGCATATCTACTATTATTTCCTTAACACAAACCCCTTAAAAATAGAATATTCATTTTAAATGGCATACATCTGTCTCCCTTATCCACAGGGGATGTGTTCCAAGACAGCCTGTGGATATCTGAACCCTAAACATATACAGTGCTTAATAGATTACTTCCTTTGGCATATCCAAATGACTAACATCATTACTCTTGTGCCTTGGGGCCATTATTAAGTAAAAGAAGGGTTGTTGAATATAAGCACTGTGATATTGTGATGATTGATCTAATAACCAAGATGGCTACTAAGTGCTAATGGGCAAGTAGTACATATAGCATGGATACCCTGGACGATTCAGGTTGGATGGAGTGGGGTGGTGCAAGATTTTATCATGTTACTCAGAGTGCTGTGTAATTTAAAACTTATGGATTATTTATTTCTGCAACTTTCCATTTAATAGTTTTAGACTGTTTGACCATGAATATCTGAAATTGTGGAAATTCAAATTGTAGATAGGGAGAGGGACTACTGTATGTGTTTAAAGACTTTTGATGCACATCACTAAATTGCCCTTCAGAAATGTAATAAGGAGACTTTAACTTTAGTCAGTGCTAATCAGTCCACTAAATATAATTGTATGTTTCTAAATATGTGCTTCCTGTTGACTTTGTTCAAAGTCATTGTGATCTTCACCAAGTAGAAAAATACACCTATATATTGTAGGATATGAGTATTCAGGAGTGGAGGGAGGGAAGAAAGAAGGAAGAAATTGTAGAGAACATTGGTGGCATCTGAGAATAAAGAGGTTATAATCTTACAGATATTTGATTGTAAACCATCATAATCTTGATGTTAGTCATTAATATCACAATAGTGATAGTTCCATCTACTGAGTGCTGAACATTTTCAACAAAGTATTTACTTCTTAAACCAACTCTACAAATGAAAATTATTTAACTGATGACAGAATGGAGGTTCAGGGATGTTGAGTAAGTACATACAGCCAGTAAGGAGCTGAACTGGAATTCACACCCAGGGGAGTGCATCTTCAACTTCCAATTTCTTTCCCTTTGGAAGGGAAAGAAAAAGATATCTCCTATCTTTTTCTGTAATCACCTCTGTGTTCTGGATTCCCTCATTTTATGCAATCATTGAAGATGAAGAAGAAGAGAGATTGACACAAGGGAGCCCATGGTCCTGACCTCTGTATGCTTGGAGAATTGTTGACCATTGTTCTTTCTTCATAAACTTGGGAAGCTCATGCAAATTTAGAGTCCACCTGAATTTCCTTACAGTTTGCTTAGCATACAACAACTTTCTTGTGGCTTCTTTAGTCATCTAACAAAGAGGCAAAGACAATGGGAAAAGAAAGTGCTGGGCTCATGGTTTGGCTCCCTTCCCTGAAGAGTTGAGTTTTTCACCTGTTAAAGGACAGATTGAAATTCCCTGCTCCTTTGAGATCAGAATATCAGAAAATAATGGTGAGCAGACAGAACAGATGTCAACAAAAATGAAAATCATCTAGACATGCCCTTGACAATCACAAGTCAGCATTTTTTAGACACACACTTAGCAACAGGTTGAAGATGTTGAAGCAGAGCATCAATTAAACTATTTGGTGGTAGTAGAAATAGATTTGTGTGAGGAATAATATGACTTTGTCTGTCTTACTGAATCTTAATGGAATGTCACTCATAGAAAATTATCCCTTAATCAAACATTTTGTTAAAAATGAACCACTGAATTATGATGTGCACAAAATGGTTGACATGGGACTCTGAAATGGAGCAAAGTTTAAGGAAAGTAGTCAAATGCAAACCAGGTTCTCTTTGGAGGCAGTTCCAACCCCCTTTCCTTAACCTTGGATAAGAACACAACACTCACGGCAAAGATCCTGCCTCAGCTCCTGATCCCCCTCCTAGGCTTCCTCCTGACCTTGTCAGCAAGCACTAGATTTCAGATTAAAGCTGTAATTAAAACTGCTAGTCCAAGAGAGATTGCCTTATTGAAACCCACAGTGTGGACACACAGAGCGGCAAGGACACAGCTGAATGTCCCTCTGGACCGAACCATGACTTGCAGACCCTGCTCTCAATGTTGTTGATGTCTGCTAAGCAGTGGATCACCTCCCAGGTGGGGCTCAGTGCTTAGCTCCTTTGCTTGCCCATTTGCCTGTCTTTGTGGCCAAGCAGTTACCCGATGAGATCTTGGTATTTGACTTATTTCCCTTTCTCTGCATATTGGTTCACTTCCTCTTTTATAAGTTTTCCCCTTTCTCCGCCTGAAGGACTCAAGGATTTTTATTTCCCTCTTCTCATCTCGGTGTCTATAGGGTTTTATACTCATGTCTCTGATTGTGGTATCTGCACTCCTCCTTTAACAAGAGTCCCCTGACCTACCTTTCCCTAGGCAAGACCTAGATTACAGAACCTTTTCTTATAAAAGTCACCAGGATTTTTTGGGGTGAAATGTGGGGGCGGTCTCACTGAATGACTGGCATTCTCCTTCCCATGACTGACAGATCACAGGGAAGGAGAATGCCAGTCATTCAGTAAGACCGTCCGCGTCCCCCCCAGTGAAAGATAGCTAAAGTCCTGGGGCTCCATCCTGGGCTTGCACGTGCTGCATGGTGGTTGTTGGGGGCAGGCAGGTAGCTTTAGAGGCTACAGGACTTAGTTCTGAAGTGGGTGGGCTCTTTTGTGCATGGCATTAATTATTCTACACTTTTTTATTTAACTATAATTTTATTAAGTGATCTATGTGGGATCTAAACAAAGAACAACATCTTGATTTTTAACTCTCCTTCCTTTATTTGAGCTATTAACTTTCTTTATGTCCAACAACCTTATAACAGATTTGACAAGCTGAGCTAGAGATTATCCCATTGAACAATGTATTTCTCCTACCCATGCCTTGTGAGGGCAGTGGGAATGGGGATCTCCTCGGTGGAATCAGCCGGCTGAGAAATAAAAGCTAAGGGAAGTAAGATGGTGAGAAACCACAGAACACAGAAAGTAGTTTCAAAAGCAGGGGCAGGACCAGCAAGCTGATCAGACAGATGGAGCTTCTAGGCAAAATGGAGCCCGTGCCTGCTTTATTTATATCAAGAAACATCAAAGAGATTCTATATAATGTTTTTCTCCAAAAAAGTTAAAGGTGGGCTGTCCAGCTCCTAATGGACTATGCCCATCTCCAGAACTACTATGAGGAAACTTCGTAACAGAGCGGAGGGAAAGGTCACAGGCATTGGGCAATCCATGGGAGAGCCACAGAGAGTTCCCAATGCCAGGCCTATCTCTCCCTGGCTACCATGCTGAGAGAAGGTCTTCATGTATCTCATAGATGGCTTCCTGCATATTTTAGTTACCTTTTTCTGGGTATCAGACTACTCTAAAAAATTAGGGCCTTAAAACAACCATGATCTGTTATTCCTCTTGATTTTATAGTCTGGGCAGGGCTTACTTGATGTTTTTTTGTGCCTCATTTGGTGCCTCTGGGCTGAAGTTAGGGAGCACCAGGGCTAGGATGGAGGTTCCTTGGAGCACCTCCCTGAGTCTTCTCCACATGACAAGCTTGGCCTACCTCACAGCATGGTGGAGTCAGCATGGTTGGGTTTCCTAGAGGGTAGCTGGCTTCAAAGAGCACAAAAGTGAAAGTTCTTGGGTTTGATAGAACTTGAACTGGCAAAGCATCACTTCTACCAAATTATATGGACCAAAGCAAATAAAAAGCCAGCCCAGATTAAAAGGGAGGGGAAAATAAACTCTAGGTCTGGTTGGAAGAGGCCCTGAACAGAGATAATTATGGTGGCCATCTTTGGAGACTGCACTAGCTATTGATCTACATTCCTACATAAACAATGGAAACAAGAGGTATTTTGATACCAGATTATTAACGGGTTTTTTGGTACCCATGAAGCTACATTTTCAAGGCTCCTGATTTTATTAACCTTAATTCTTTACTAGTAGTTTACAAATCAGATGGAGCCAAAATAGTTTATAACAATGCCAATTTCTATAAAAGGAAGTACTTAAGGTATGTTTAGTGACTATTTAAACTAATATACAAGGTAATCTTACAACATTTAGTACTGCAATAATATTGCACAGTGCATTACAATATACCCAAGCAACGGAAAGTACAGATTCAAGAGCCTGATTACCCATGTTGAAATATCTGCCATGCACTGGCTGTATAACCTTGAGAGTGTTTCTTAAGCACTTTGTGACTCAGTTTTTTTTTTTTTCCTAGAAAATGGAGGAAATAATATCACCACAAAGCATTGTCATGAAGATTAGAAATGTTCAGACAAGTACTGGACACAGAAGTCACAGGCAGGATATATCAATTACTATTGTTATTGGTATTTTTTGTTGTTGTTGTTCAGTGATGTATATTTAGGGAAGATAATTAGTGGTGGGACAGTTGGAGCAATTGAACACAAGGTCAGCTCACATCCATGCATACCACGGGTTCTGACCCACATCTTATCACATTCATTTTGTCTCATCAGTGACAGGTTGGTGCAAGGCACAAAGTTGGGGAGTGCGGGGAGCCCTGGAGGTTGCTTTCACTTCCATGGGATTATGGAGTGCTGCAGTACCCCTTCACTTCCTGAATGAAGTCTAACTCCAGTTCTTGTGATTGACAATGCTGATCTCCTAATTACAGTGTTAATGCCAGTCTTTTAGTGTTATTCCAGACCCTGATAATAGGCTAGTCCTGTTACTTGCAAAGATGTTTAACCCTCAACCATTGAGGGCATCATTCTACTCCAGTATGCAGTTCCTCTTCAGTCTGCACCCACATTGGATATCATCAAATGTTTTAAACTGCATCCAGATTTATGCTGAGTATTTTGGCATTGCATTCTGTCCCAGAGCACAGG
This sequence comes from Marmota monax, assembly GCF_021218885.2. Lineage (NCBI taxonomy): Eukaryota > Metazoa > Chordata > Mammalia > Rodentia > Sciuridae > Marmota > Marmota monax. The sequence goes on from NW_026691933.1 coordinate 1,830,364, forward strand.
GTACCAGCCTTAGGGATTCCTACATTCAGAGAGCAGGCCCTAGTAAAAAAAATCGATCTTTCTGTGTAAAATACTCTGATTGGAGGTAAATGGGAATATGCCCTCTTGGGAATTCAAACAGTATGCCAGTTTCCCTCTTGTTGGCTGAAGGATCATAGCGTAGGAGTTTACCCTGGTCTGGATGGGGATGTCTCCACTCAACCTCATATGCTTAACCCCATGGAACTGAGTGTATAATATAATGCAGACCCTGGATCCTGCCTGAAATGATCCAAATTTAGTCTTGTGTAGACAAGTTTCTGAAGCTTAAAGTTTATGTTTTAGTGCAGTTCACCTTCACATTGTCACTGATGTGTTGCACTAGACATGGACATGTGGCAATGACATCTCCAAACTGCTTTCTGCTGAAGGGGACAAAGTTGGGGGAAGTAACCCAAAGTCCTTGTTCCTTATCAGTTAGGGTGTGGTCAGTTAAGGGCATCCAGCATCAGAGCAGTTGTGGGCCATTTTATAGAAATGAAATGTAGAAATTAACAGTGGAGAAATATAACAGTGGTTCACTTTATGCTTTGAGTGTAGCCCTTGCTGCTCTGCCACTGCAACTTATTTTTAATATGGACATGTTTCTTTCTCTTCCTCTCTCCCCGCTCCTCCCTAATCTTCGCCTCCCTAATCTCTGGGAAATAGAATTACCTTTCTTCTCCATCCTACACAGACTTATCTGTCCCTGAGTACCTACCTTGAGAACTTTGTGGACAGTGCCAGAAGATCTCAAAAATGACTGTCTCCCAAATTAGCAAGTGAATTGCAATTTCACAGAGAACACATGAACTATAGCCTTTGAGTCACCTCTTTAAAAGCCCCTTGTTCCTGCTGATGGGCAGAATTACAGCCATTGGGACAGAAGTCCCCCGTGTTTCTCCTTTGCTCGCAAAGCAATAAAACTTCTTTTTCCTTTTTCTTAAAAAAAAAAAAAAGATATAGACATGTAGACACATGGCTAACACTAAAGATCAGTGTCCAAAGAACATGCCTGTGCCCATTGAAAGATGCTAATATATACCTGGGGTTGCATGGTAAAGGGAATTCTGAGTCTTTTATATCTAGTTAGTTAGCAGATAAGAAACCCTCATAACATTTTTCCTGCTTAAAAGAAGTGAAAAATGCTGGCTAAGCTACTTAATATCATTGAAAAAGGCACAAGGAGTTGGCAAAAAGTAAAGAAACTCAGTTTAGGTGAACTTGACCATTGGTTTGGACAGTCATAGGAAAGAGATGAAGAAGTTCCATATAGGAAGTCCAGTTGGTTTGTCCAAAATGGGAAGTCTATTTAGAGATTCCACTTTCTCAAACCACATGGTTAGGACCCCAAATTACTCAGAGTAAGGCTGAGAAGTCATAAACTTCAGAGAATGACAAAACTGCCTGTCTAAACCTTGGTTCTACATGGAAGAGATTGATTTTCCCATTAGAGTCTATACACCTGTACCTAGTTTTGCAGCTTAAATTCACACTGTATGGGTGGTCCAAGAAACCCCTGGAAGGTTGAGTCTTAATGTAAAGTCCTGGTTGGTTGTGCCTGATTCTCCAGGGAGAAGGAAACATGTCTTCTGTAGAGGAACTCATCTGTAACTCAGGCATCAAGCAATTTGCACTGATTAAGTTTGGGGGAAAAATGAGTTTATACTTTGGGAGAATATTTATGAAACCACACGTGGAAACAAAGCACTAATAATGAGAGCCTGAAAAACAACAGACATTTGGCATTAGAAAACACAGATTATAATTAGGTTTAATATATTTTTTTAAAAAAATAAAGAAACTTAGAAAATAAGAAAGGAGCATAATATTTTGAGTGGTCAGAATGATTTGACAAAGAACAAAATTAAAATTTGTGTCAAAGCTTTTTGTCCCTGTAACAATACATGAGAAAAACAACATAGAAGGGGAAAGGTTTGTTTTGGCTCCCAGATTTAGAAGTTTCAGTCGATAATCATCTGGCTCCATTGCTTTCAGCCTGAGTTGAGACAGAAAGAACCTCATGGTGGAAGGTCCTCATGGAGGACAGCTGCTCAGGGAGGAAGGGACCAGGGCCTCCAAATGCATTCCCCCGGTGACCTACTTCCTTTAGCCAGATCCCTCTTCCTATAGTTCCCAATAATGCCCTCACATTATTAATCCACTGATGAGGTCAAAGCCCTCATGATTCAATTAACTTCCCCAAAGCCGTACCTCTAGACATTGCTGCATTGGGGAACCAGACATTCAACACATGAGTGTCCAGGATACACCCCAGATCCAAATCATAACAAAAATTTTAGAAATGAAAATTAAAATAGTCAAAATGTTTTAAGTAAAAATTTAATAGATGTAACAACCAGTTAGACACAAATTAAAAATAAATTAGTAAAATGGAATGAATCTAAGGAAAATATTCATAAAGCAGTTCATAGAGGCAAAGAGATGAAAACATGGGAGAGAAATGACAAGGACGACAGTATGGGAAGGTCTACAGATATCTAGTGATCATTTCATAGGGACAAAAGAGAATACTGGGAAAGAGACAATGCTCAAAGAAATAGTGATTGAAACTTCCCCAAACTAATGAGATTAATAAGTAGGTTCGGGAAGTACATTAGTTCTCAAGACGACCAAATTTGAAAGTCTATTCCTAGACATATCCCAGAGAAAGTACAATCCTGAAGACAAATATAATAAAAGTATTTGGATTACAACTGTGTGTAGCTTCCTAAAAATCATCCCATTTTAAGGTCCTATTTGCTTTCCATATTAACCAGCAGGGAAACTAAATGGTAGACACATAAATTTGATTACTTCTTTCTCCTGGACTTTCTTGATTATGGGACTCTATTCTTTGCCCAGAGAACTTTTCAATGAGCCCTTAGACAGCTCCATGGACTTGACTTGGGATAATCACTGTGGCTGTATGTCCTGGGAAGGAGAAAAAGGTATGTGTGACTAGGGATGGGGACAAGGAGGGGGAGGGACACATTTCTTGGACCAATTATATAGAGTATTGATACTAGGTAGACCAAATCTTTATTCTAATCCTTTCCTTTTTCTTTTATTGATGCACTGCAGTGCCAAAAAGTTGCCATGTTCGGAGGGCTACAGTCTTTATTATTTTTGATGTAAATGCAAATGTGATCCTTAACTAGTCACTGAAAAGCTACTTCAGAGAGGAGGATGGGCTCAAACCCACAGTGGCTTTGGACGCAGGCCCAGAAGCTTGTAGGAAATGGGTCAGCTCTGCCGAGTCTCCTGTGAGCATCTGGGTGAGCTGTGTGCCTCCCCCTGTGGTCCTCTGGGTCCCTGGCTTCTATCTCCCTGCTTGCCTCTGTTCTCCCTGCCTTCTGTGCAAGTATGCAGAAGACTACCTTGTTCTGCCAAGAGCCCAGCTCATTTGGAGCACAGCGGCCTTTCTGCTTAACAGAGCAAAAGAAACTCATCTCTAATGAGAGAGAGAGAGGGAAAAAAAAAAGAAGTTTGGAGGGGAAGGAGGCAGCGCATTAATGCACATATAGTTTTCTCTGTACTAGTGTTTGAAGACAGCATACGATGGAAAGGAAGGGGAGGAAGGGAATATAGCAGAAGGAGAAAACCCACTAAGGATGAGAGATCCTTGATAATGTAAGGAAATAGAGGTGTTAGGCCACATCCTGCTTTTCTTGAGATATCTTTAACCATTTGCTCTGTATTTACACCAAGGGAGTGCTATAGCTTGGATTTTAATGTTCCCCAGAGGCCTGTGTATTGAAGACTTGATCCCCAGCCTGTGGCACTACTAGGAGGTGGTGGAGGTGAGGCCTAGTGGAAGGAAGTTAGGTCACTGGGGGTGTGTCCTTGGAGGGGATATTAGGACCTTTGCCCCTTCTTCCCTCTCTCTTTGCTTTCTAGCTGCCATGAGGTGAACTGGTCTCCTCCACTACACATTTCTGGTATCATAAGGTGTTATGCCAACACAAGCCCAAAGCAATCAAGCCAAGTGACTGACCAGAAACCTCTGAAGCCATGTGCCGAAATACATCTTTCCTCCTTATAAGATGGTTGTCTCAGTTATTTTGTCATAGCAACAGAAAGCTAACTAACAGATGTTTCATTCAGTATTTAATATATATTTAATGAACTTCCACTGTATTCTAGACAGTAAATGGGGGTGGGATATAATAATGAAAAAGATGAATAAGAATCCCTGATCTTGTAGCACTGACAGTCTAGTTGGGAAAATAACAAATCAGTATTGCAAGGATGCCATTTGCTAATCAATGCCATAAAGAAGAGCAAAGCAGGGGAAAGGGAAGGGGATATGAATATGGGAAGCAGAATGGAGGCCAATTTAGGGATGACCATGGGAGGCCTTGGAGACCAGGTGAGATGAGCATAGCCTGTATGAGGCGAGGGAGTGAGCATTTCTAGGGAATAGGTGAGTTTCCTTCCTACAGCCGCCCTCAGCCAAGGAAAAACTGCCCTAACCTTAGACCCCTTCAGGAACCCCGAGTTCAGGCTACCCTAAGGCACTGCTGTGTATAGATATCTGCCATTGGAGGGAGGTCGTGATAACCGTGTGAGGGCCAAGGGAGCTGCGTGGGCCCCATGGAGGGAAAGACCACATCAACTGGAGCTGAATTTATAGCTGGGGCATCAGCTCAAGTGTGACCCACAAATGGAAGGAACTGCTCTAATTTGTGAACCTTGAACCAAGCTGAGCCCCAAATTAATCTTTTTTTTTCCCCCCACTGAGCTGAGCACCGAAGCAAGGACTTTTCAAAACAGCAACACCTAGTAAGCCAGTTTGAACCAGAACCAAGACTATTCATTTTCTAAAAGTATTGAACTGGAACAGTATGGGAATATTAAAGTATCTTTCAAACTATACCAGGATTGAACTGATCATTCACAAGTGCCTAGCTCGGGATGAAAAAAAAAAAAGAAAATTCTTGTTGGAGAGACAAGTCTGCGTATATTAAAAATCGGGCTTGAGAGTCTGCTCTCTTTACCATTAAGTTATACAGCCTGTGTCCTCTTTCTTTAAATTGTAATCTCAGGCTAAATTCTTAAGTTTGACTCTCTTCATTTGTAAATCTCACTTGCTCACTTTTTTCAACACCTTCTTAATGACTGGAACCACATTTTGTGTTGCCCAGAAATCTTGGCACAGTTTCCCATGGTGTAGGCGCAGGTGGATGAGGAGGATTGGGTTGGTGGTGTGAAATGACCAAGAGCTTGAATTTTATGCTGCCAGCATAGAGGAAAGCATGGAAGAGTTTTAAGCAAAGGGTGCTCAGATCAGATTTGAGTTTTTCAATAGAAACCACTGTGGGGCAGCAATGGAGAGAAGGGGCAGGGCTGTAGGCAAGAAGATTAATTAGGAAGCGTTTGTAGCAATTGGAGTGAAAAGGAGTCAAAGGCATCAGTGGTGTGTGGACTCCAAAGTCAGAAACTGCCTGGATTTGAATCCTTCCTTCACATTTCCTTGCTGTGATACCTGGGATTAGCCACACAACTTCTCTGTGCTTCCATTCCTTCTCCTGTGACATGCAAATACTAATGACACTTACTCTGTCCAGTCTTGAAAGGTTTAGTCTAGAGCACTTACGATAGTATCTGGCACATAAGTGCTCAACAAACATTGATTACTAACTTTTATCAGTAGGTATGGAGAAAAAAGTAGTAAATAAGAGGTATATGTAGAAGGTGGAATGAACAGGATTGGGTATGAGAGAAGACAGAGGAGTGGAGGATGAGTTCCAAGTTTCTGATTTGGCAGGTAGGTGGTGGCCACAGGAGCATAGGGAATGTGGGAGAGGAGTGAATTGGAAAGGAAACATTTGGAGTATTTTGAGTAGGATTTACCTATGAGATAGCCGTGTGGAGTTCTCCAGAAGGCAGGGGGCTTTACAGGCCTCCGTTTGAGCAGAGTGGTACAGGCTTAGTTAAGTGGACATGGGAGTCATTTGCAGAGATCTCAGGTGTGCTGAATCACAAAGAGAGATTGTTGAATGAGATGAGCAGAGGGCTCAGCATCCCAGAGAAGGTTGCCATTCAAGAAGCGATTTAAAGATCAGGCTGTAGAACTAATGGAGAAAGGAGTGGAGAGGGAGGAGGAAAACCAGGAACAAATGGTGTGGGGTGTTGGTGTTGGTGCTGATGAAATGACAGAAGGAGGGAATTCCAGGTAGGGAACGATCCATAGAAATACATGCATCAATGCCAGTCAATTAAGGACTGGAAACGTTTCTAGTGGCAGCCTGGCCATGGTCCCATGGCTCATGTGGTTTCTCTGGAGGGAGAGGAGCAGGAGGCAAGTTGGAAGCAGTGGAGGATATAGGGAATTCTTTCAAGAGATTTGGTCATGTCTTTCCTGAAGTAGCTTTTAGATTCACTGACCAGACCAGAGGATGTTACAAAAATAACCCAAGTCTTTACCTGACTTATGCATCCCTCTGAGGGACATTTCCTTCTGTATACTCTATATCAGCTACATCTCTAGTCTATCCAGTAAACCAGTGTGACGTGAGTATATTTTTGCCCACCTCTCCTCTAGTAAAATCCAAGATCCATGAAGGCAGGCCTCTATTCTATCTTGTTTTTCTCGCTATGAAAAGATGCTTGTTGTCACATAGGCATTGATTTCTGTTGCTCACTGTATCAGTCTAACACCCAGGGCTCCCAATATGGAATCCAGAGGAGAAACTTTCCTTCGGCTTCATCCCAGGCATGACCGGGCCTTTCCTGAACAATAGAATTGCTTCTATCACAGGGGCCTCGTTTTATGTTTCTTTCTATGGTTTTGGTCACGAGAAAGTAAGCCAGGTTGGCATCCCATTTGTAGCAGGTGATAAAACATGTAGGCACATCTTTTTGTGTGAATTCATTCCACATTTCCCTAGCTTCAGCTTATCTATCCTCACCTGATTTCCTCATTTCCTTCCATTTACTTTTCTTATCCCTAGTTTTCCAAGTTTCTTCAAATGCTTTTTGGAACCAAGTGAAGTTCTACATTAATCATGGGAAAGATAGGATGGTAAATGGGAAAATGTTGTATGGAATTGGTTTTGGGGACTTCAGGAAAGTGAAGTAGGTAAAGGGGGTACCCCGAGAGTATGGGAGAGATGGTATGTGATCTACAGTCCTGGGAGTTTTCCAGAGATTTCAGCCTTGTTAGAGACAAATTGGACACTCGGATGAGAATGTTTTAACAAGGACATACAGGAGTTTGTGTCACCAAGGGTGGTTCTGGTAGGGATGTACGGAATATCAAGAAAAGAGAGATTATCATATGTATTGGCATGTTCTAGAAGGCCTCAGGGAGGACTTGGGATAAATTCCGTCTTGGAAAAGATTTAGGATCTTAGGAGAGCAAGTGCACATTATGTTTGTCAAAGAGTTGAGAGTGGCAGTAGTTTTAAGGGGTGAGTGGCTGGACATCTGGGTTAACCTTTGCTGGAGAGGAGATAGATGCTAGCTGTTGGCTGTCCGTTTATGGAACTCAGTGTGGATGTCCCTGGTGGAGGGGGATCTTTGCCGAGGTCAGAACGTGATGAAGCCTGTTCTACCTTGCTCGTTTGCTTCACCTGCCTTTTCTGGCCAAACTTTTTGGATAAGTGTGGTCATTCCCACCCATTTTGATCTGCCTTCTTCCCTGACCTCGGCAGCAGAGAGGAATGGCTGGATTGAAATTCTAAAGCACACGAAGCATCCCTTCCTTGCAGACTCATCAGCCAGCAATAAATGGAACTTCTTGACAGTTTTAAATTTCCTGCCAGGGAGCAGCTGGTGAGTGCTTCTCCCCAGGAGCAGACTTGGAGAAGTTTTATCAGTATCTGGCTAGCGCATGTATTTTCTTTCTCTCCTCCCCCTTCCTCGCCTTCTTGAGTCTCACCTTTAAAGGTTCTGCTCCTCTTGGGTCTCTAGCCACTGAAAATTAATTTAGGGACAAGGAAAAGCTTTCTCTGTTCAGCCTGCTGGGTTACCCATTACTGTCTTTAAGATTCAAAGAGCAAGTCTCTTTTTCAAGGTTCTTTTAATGAGCCATTGAGGTTCCGGACTTCCAATTTTCACTCCTGCCAGACAACAGCCGCTGGGAAGGCCTGGGAAACCAGTCTCGCTTCCAGAGACTCGAAGCTATTGGGCTGCAGGAGCGATATAATTATTCCCCATTAGTGATCTATGCAAGTGCAGATGGTGTGCAGAGTCCTGACGCAGTTTTGCTTGCCTTTCTTTTCTCCCCTCTGGAAACATTTTGGTTTATGCCCCCTTGGTTTCAGAAAACAAGGGGAAGGTCTGGCTCAGCGGGTTTGCTGATCATTCCTGCTGGACAGGTTAATAACAGAGGAGAGTATTGTAAATTTCCTATATGGAACCAATAATTACTTATTATTTACTCATGCATGTGAAGACATGTTAGCCTCCAGCAGGAAAATCTGTTCATCAGAACTCCCTTTGCTGCTAAATGAAGCACACAGTGGAAAAGAAAAAAAAAATTCGGTCACCTTAAAATGAGGTGGCAGCCTGAAAAAATAACCCAGTGATAAATTTTTTTAAAACTAGTAATTGCCCAGCAAGGTGATTAGAATGGAAGTGTAGATCTCATTTGGAGAAGAGATTTTAGGTATTGGCCAAGCTCCATCATCTCCTCTACCAAACCTTTTTGCTTTCTCTCCAGTTCACCTCAGCTCAGGGTCTGTTTGAGATTGGGAGTATTTCTGACATGCTGTGCAAATATATGCAAATTCGATGCGAGTTCTCATCAGCTCCACTTTGTCCTGTGTCGTTGGGCTGCCGGGCTCCTGAATCGCAGCAATATGGCCCGCACACCCGGTGCCAGGAGCCATTAGCAGCCTTGATGAATTGATTTAGGGAGGTCTGACAGCTCCACGGTGTCAGAGTAATATGCAGGTTTCTTGGGTGTGGAACAGCACAGGACAATGTCAAAGGCAAGAGGGAAAGAAGCTGATTGCACTGATTTTTAAAATATCTGTTTGGTTTCTAAATTTTTCTTCCATATTTATGCAGCCACAGTGAAAATTTGCCATCCTGACAGGAACAATTATCTGGTGACATCCTTATTTGTGTGTCTCTTTCAAAGCTGGACTTTTAAGCCAGTGGTCCCAGGATTTTTCAGAGGAGCACATCCTGAGGTGTGTGTGGCCAGCTGAACAAGGTGATCTACATGCCATTTGTATATGAATCCCAAATAGCCAATAGGGGGCCACTAAGATGAGCACACTCAAGTAAGGGGAAAATCGTCTTGATTTTCCCAAGGTTATCATGCATCCTCCTCACCCTCCCTCTAAGACATTCCCCATCCTCACTTACCCTCATTGGCCCATGTGAAGATTGAATGTGAGAGGAAGAGTGGGTTTTGCTTAGGTGGGAGAGGCCAACAGAATGAAGGTGTGGACACCTGGAAGAGAATGTTAAGATCTCTTGTGACTTTCAGAAGCTTCAGGAAGAACTCTTAAGCCAGCCCAAATGGACAGTAGAGGATCTGTTTCTGGACTCTCCCCCTTTTTTTCATCTTTTGTGTTAGTCAGCTTTTTGTCACTGTGACCAAAATACCTGACACAAACAACTTAAAGGAGGAAATTTTTCTTTTGTGCTTGCTTATGGTTTCAGAGGTCTCAGACCATGGCTGGGTTACTCCTTTGCTCTGAGCCTGAGGTGAGACACAACATCATGACGGAAGAAAGATGCTCAGCTCATGGTAGCTGGGAAGCAGAGAGAGTGTGAGGAGCTAGGGACGGAGATAGTTCAAGGCCACACCTCCAGAAGCCCCCCTCTTCCAACCATACCCCACTTGCCTCCAGTTACTGCCCAGTGGTCGGTTTATTCAGCTATCAGTGGATTAACACAGCAATTGGATGAATCCACTAATGAGGTCAGAACCCTAATTATAGTCTAAAAGCCCCACCTCTGAACCTTACTGTACTGGGGACCATGCTTCCAACACATGAGCTTTTCCGGAACATTCCAGATCCAAATCAGAACACCTTTCTTGTCCATGTTTCATTATGAAAACAATAAAAAGGCAGATGTTGGCTCAAATAGGACTTGTACATAATTGCCATAATCATTTAAGAGTCGTCATTACCTCCCACTTTGGAACAAAGCTCTTCCTCACACCCTACTTATAACACGTAGTCTGGAGAGCATATGGACAGATTCCTGCTCCAACTCACCTGGAATCTGCCCAAGGAGAAGGTACTCAAACACATCTATCCCCCGTATCTGGAGAGTCTCCCCTAATGACTTCCTGATGGTTATGGAGAAACAGATCCTGTATGTGGATGTCTAAAAGAGAAGAGAGTGGTTTGAAGGGGTCAACAGTATTCAGTGAATATGTTCAATCCTGCAAACCACACCCTGCTGAGACTCACAGCTGTATGTGGAAAACCACCTGGATTCCAGTCCTAATAGTGAGTCTAACCCAACATCATCACGGCTCAGTGTCACTCTAGGCTCATGCTTCCACTATGCTAAGAGTACAGGGCCTAAGATTGTGTCCAGGTTTTTATATTAAACTGACATATGATTCTTTAGCAACTGGGAGTCTAAAGCCATCATTTGTTTCCTCTTGCCTGGGTATCTAAATATGCATTTAATTATCTCCTGATTGGCAACAAAATTCTCCTATGGAAATTTAGTTTCCCTTACTTGTGAAAGACAGCAAGATGTTTCAAAAAGTCATTTGTTACTCAGCTTCTTGGGCCTAAGATCCAGAAGTTCTGGATGTTGATGGCCTGTTTTGGGAATGTTCAAATGTTCTTCGGGCTTACAGCCCTCAAGAGAGAACATCTATCCTGGCTAGCTATGAAACACTCTTGGTTGGAGCACCCTTTATTCACCTCAGAGAAGTCTGTCTTTCCCACACAGAGATGCTTCTCAAACTGATGTAGAAAGCACCCACCCATCTCAATTTTGGCTCTTGCTAATAGCATTTTGTGTGACATATTTTGTGTTTCCACATAAAGCAGAATTAAAAAGTAATGACTTAAAAGAATCAATGAACATTTGGTGGTGCTCCCTGTCACACCCACAAAGTTCTAGCATAGCTAAAAATTCTGAGTTCATTTTTGGTAGTGTTTAGGATAATCTTTTCTTGGTGCAAAAGAAAAGCAGTGGGGTGTTATGGTGATACCCCAAAGAAGATTTTGAGTACATTGCCTTTTCTATTGGAGTCAGATCATTCCAACATGTCTTCAAACTTGGTGAACATCTGTCCAGCTGTTTCCATATGAAATGCAAATAAACAAGAATGTAAATAGGAAATACTCTTCTTTGCATAAAAATAACCAAGGAGTAATATTAGGCAGTGCTCAGTGAATGAGCAAAGATGTAGGGCAGCCTAGAGAATTCCATGTTGGAGAAGACCTTGAAAAGAGAGCAAAGGCCTTCAGAAGGACAAGGGCAGGAGCTGGGAGTGCATAGTTCTCATAGTAATGGGGACATTTATGAGTGACTCCTGCTGTCAGTACTGGTCTGAGCATGTCATATGTGTTTTCTTCTTTATTTAGGTGTTGGTACTGGGTATGGATTGGACAGGATAAGAACTTGCCCCAATAGATGGAATAGCTCACAGCCCCAGGGTCAGGGTTTGAACTCCAGCAGTTTGCGTGTGATTGATTCTCTTGCTTCCTGGAATTAGGTCAGATTTCACAGGTTAAAGGCACAGTCCCCCACAGAACTGACCTTGCTCTCCAGATCCAGCCACAAGGTTGGAAGGAGGGGCGCCCCAGGCAACCTGCACCTCTGAGCAATTGGCAATATAATTTAGGTGTTCCTGTGACCTCTTCAGATTTGATAATATGCTAGAACAGCCCACAGAACATAGGAAAGCACTGTTTATGATTCCAGCTTTCTTATAAAGGATATAAATCAGGACTAGACAAAAGGAGAGAAGCACAGGTGATATCTGAGACTGTCCCAATCACAAAGCTTCCATGCCCTTAGATCGGGTCACCCTCCCCACACAACAAACCAGGGATCTCCAGTGAGCTTTGTTATACCGCATTTTTATTGGGGCTTCATTAGGTAGGCAGGATTGAGTGAATCATCTGCCACTTGATACAACTCAATCTCTCACTTCCAATTTCTTTCCCAAGGTTGGTGGTTCAGATTGACAACAGAAGACTCAGTGACTCAACTCTCTAACCCCCGGGTTGGTCTTTCTGGCCTGGCCAGCCCCAATTCTGAAACCATATAGGGATCCATTAAGAGCCACTTCCTTAGTAAGGTGGGTCTGAGGGGCCCACCTTGAAGAACAAAGACTCTCCTGTTACTTGGGGGAATTCCAGGGCTATAGAGACTCCCTCCCAGGAGCCTGGGACAAAGGTCAGCCACAAAACAGTCTCACTCCAGAGGCTTATCACTGGGCTATGAAAGACACTCTGATCCTTTCCTCTGTGCCCTGCAGTAATCATGTACAGTGTGCTTTTTGGCCAAACAGAATTCTTCTGAGTTCTTGTCTGAGCCCCCATAGCCTTCTGAGAATTGAAGACTGAATGTTCAGGGTCCAAACAATTTTCCTAACTAGAGAATGCAGATTTCCTCTGCCAAGACTGGAAGCCACCCATTTGGACAGTAAATATTTCTAAGCATTTAATTGGGACGCTCCAGCCAGAGGAGATTTTTTTCCTCTTGTTAAGTTCACCAATAATCATATCTCTCATCAGCTACTGTTTAGAGCACTTAGCAGTCACTTGCCACAGAGGGTGATGAGCACATGGGGGCTGTCATCTGCTATCAGTGGCTGGAAGCTGAGCTGAAGGCTTCTGGTTCAGATTGATAACATAAGACCATTTTACCAACAGAAATGCTGACAAGGGAGGACCGGTCCTAGAGTGAAGCCCACCACAACCTTATGTCCCCACTGTCCCCAAGTCTCTTGCTTAGACCAGGAGGCCCAGGGCATTTAGGATGCAGAATTCTGGGTGCTTGGACTACTCATTAAACCCACAGGTTCCTTAATCTCCCAAGAGAATGAGAGGCAGACACAGAGGGACAGGCTTCACAGAAATTCAAAGTGATCCTACTGTGCAAGGAGGAGGCTGGAGCTAGAAACTACTGATTCCTGATGCTACCCCCCATTACACCATGTTTCATTCAATGGGAGGATGTATCCTCTTTCACCTCCAGGTCTCCGCCTGATACCCTGGAGACTGGCAGACTCACTGGGCTAAGCTGTGGAGGAACATCCTGTTTCTGGGGGTGGGCTGGGCCTGGAATAGAGGCTGTGCTGTTCCAGCCAGTCCCTGATATCTCAGAACATTGCCTTCCCAGCACATCACCGTCATTCCTGAGAATTGTAAGCAAGAAAGGGGAGAGAACTGGGTCAGCCCACCACCCAGAGACTGCCCTAACCGTTTCAACGGCCATGTAGAGTTTAGTTCTTTGTGTTCTTGGTTTTATTTTGTTTATTACCATAATAGAGCTGATGAAATGGGTAAAGGAACACTGATGTGGCAATGTAGGAAATGAACAAGGAGCATAATTCTTCAACCATGACTCCGAGGGATCTTTACCTCAATTCACTCCCCATTCATTTTCTTGCCCTGGGTACACAGTTCATCAGGGTAGTTCCCAGAGTCCAAAAGCCAATGTCAAAAAGAGAAAATAGATGATTCTGTCCAATTTGTCTTTTCATTTATTTGGAATGATGGGTTTCTTCATCCAAAATGTGTTATTCGCAGAGAAATGCTAAAAAAGGCTGGTGGGGGTGGGGGAGTGGTAGAGCCTAAACCATAATCCTCTTATCTCATCATCTAATAGGAAAACTATGAAATTATAAAAATTATCAAGTTTACTTTTAAGGTATGTATTGAAAGAACTCCTAGCATCATGTGGAAAAAGTCGGGTTGGTTTGTTTCTGATGTACCAAAACATAAACTTCAATTTGCATTTCAATATATTTTCACTCCTCTAACCACATCTGATAAGTTATAAACATGTTGGAATTCATTGTCATCAAATTGTGTTTTTCTCATACAATTAATCTCAAGGAAATTAGACTGTGTGCATTACTTACTAAATGGAAAAAAGTAAAAAATTAACTATACATCATGAATATTGCTAATTACAATTAGAAATAAGTTTCTAATTCACTGTTTAATACTATACTGGCCTGCATGAAAGTCTTAAACTTAAAAATCAGTTCTATAGGAGATTCTAAACAAAAATGACAAAACCTTTTAAAATTCTGAAAGCAACTGGAAAGATTATTATTCTGAGTAGGGTGCATGGGTCAAAAGATGTAAAGCTGGGAGAGGGCTCTGGGCTCCTCTGACAAACTTGTGGATTGGCTATTCAGAGAATGGTGATTAATTTTTCCTGAAGTAGCATGTTAAGAAAGGGGCCCAATTGCTGTCTTGGAAAACAGCAGCAAATACTTATTTAGTGCTCAGTACATGCCAGGCATCACTGATGAAGGATTTCTTAGTATCAGCTGTTTATCCTCCTGACTACTCCATGAGCAGTATCATCATGAACGTCATCTCCATTTTACAGATGAGGAAACTGAGATATTGTAGTCCAAACTAAAAGATAACTCAAAACGCAGACTACCAGCAATAGTCTACCTATAGACTCCATATGTTGAACCATCTGCTATGTGCTTATTGCAAAGCACAGGATTCATGGTGAACTTCTCATGGTATGTAGTGTCATTATTTTTCCTTATCTTGAGTTCCCAATCCCCAAACAAGCACCTGTCCTTGCATATGTAAGGAACTGGTCCTGTATTCACCCTTTTACCTCTCTCCAGGGAGTCAAGCCGTAAATTGGTCCTCTGTCTGCCTAGGATGAAGCATGTGACTCAGGGTGATGATATTTTTCTTCATTCTTGCCTGTGTGGTTCTGTACCTGTAAATTTCACAAGAGCTGCTAAACTGTAAGTCAATCTAAAGCATGCAGATCATTAAGGGAAGTACTGATCCATTTGCTGGGAGAACAAGGCCAGATTAACTGGGGTTGGTTCAGCACAATATTCAAAGCCAGCAGTAGGGAAGATTTAAAAGATTCTAGAAGAGATACTCATTGAGAGGTAAGGGTTCCCCAAAACACTGACGTAGGGCCTAGCCTCTTCTTCCCTGGCACTCTCTAATGGCCTCTTAACTCTTCTAGTCCTGTCCACGTAGATAGAGTCTGGCTGTGGTTGGTGATTATGATTTGTCTTTGTGGAACTACTTCAGGCAGGGAAGAGAATGGGGACCTTAGCTTTGGAATCAAGGGAATCCCTTCTCTGCCCTTTATCAGCTGTGTCACCTTAGGCAAGTTACCTACCTCTCTGAGTCTTTGTGGCCTCATCTGTACTAAGGGGTTGACAATAGCTTTCACCTATTAAAGTTGTTGTGAAGATTGAGTGAAGTTATGAATATAAAGTACATACTAGTGCCTGGCTTAGAATACAGTCACACATTGCTTAATAATGGAAACATATTCTGAGAAATGTGTCATTAAATGATTTCATTATGGTATGACCATCATAGAGTGTGCTTACACAAACCAAAGCAGTACAGGTCAATCACTGGACGTGGCCTGTTGTTGCAATCAAGACGTGATGGACACAAGCTGTATGGGGCTGCTTCAGAGCAACAGGGCATACTACTTTACAGTAAACTTTCATTTTTACAAATAGGAGTATACCTGAAAGTGATGATAAAAAGTACAGCATCATAAATACAATCGCCAGTAACATAATCACTTCTTATGATTTTTCCAGTATTATGTGCTGTACATATTTGCAGGTACTGCACTTTATACGGCTGACAGTGCAAGAGGTCTGTTTATGCAGCAC
Source organism: Marmota monax (assembly GCF_021218885.2). Classification (NCBI taxonomy): domain Eukaryota; kingdom Metazoa; phylum Chordata; class Mammalia; order Rodentia; family Sciuridae; genus Marmota; species Marmota monax. Next base: position 1,846,178 of record NW_026691933.1, read on the forward strand.
CTCCACAAAACCGTGAGTAATGCTACCATGCGACTACAGCTGTGATGCCACTAGGAAATACAAATCTTCCAGCAGCATCATTAAGGGACTATTGCTGGATGTGGGGTCCTGCTGGGCATGACTGTAATTACCCAGAGCACACTCATACGTCCATGCCTGCCACCTCTATTACGCTTGGATGCTGGCCTTCTGCCACTCTCTAATACACACACATACTGTTGCAGTTTGGAGGTTGACTGTCCCTCAAGTTCTCATGCTGAAGGCTTGCTCGCCAGCCTGGTGCTGTTGGGAGGTGGTGGGATTTTTAGGGGGCGAAATCTAGTGGAAGGAAGTTGGGCCATTAGGCGCATGCCCTTGAAGAAGAGATTGGGACCCCACCCTCTTCCTTATCTCTCTCTCTCTGGTTCCTGGCTGCAGTGAGGTGCAGAGGCCTCCAACTCACACTTCTGTCAGGGAGGTACTGTCTCACCACAGGCCCAAAGACAAAGGGGCCATATAACCACGGAATGATAAAACCATGAGCCAAAATATTTTTTTTCTCCTAATAAGTGGATTTATCTCAGGTCTTTGTCACAGTGACAGAAAGCTAACAGACATAGATTTGCAACCATGCATGTATGCATTTATCTATCTATCTATCTATCTATCTATCTATCTATCTATCTATCTATGTACTTTTTATTCTTTATTTTTTTGGGTGTCTGGGAAACTTAGATTTGTCAGTTAATGTTCTTACTTTTTATTGATGCCTAACAAGCCCCCCCGCCCCCAAAACATAGTGACAACTCCATTTTGTTATCTGTCATGATTTTGTGAGTTGCTGGGCTCTGCGGGACAGTGCCACTCCAGTGAGTCATTTGGGGCTGCTCAGCTTAGGGCACAGTGGGTTGGTCTGTCCAAGATGTTTGGATCACACTGGCTGCACCTAGATATGGCTTCCATGGGGCATGTGGTTGGACTCTAAGAAGAAAGCATCCAGGAGCGAGCAGCCCAAGCCCCAGACAAAAGTTGAGGGACTTCTTATGACCGAGCATTGAAAGTCAGATGCTACTGCTTCTGCTGCATTGGTCAAGAAACCCCCTAAAGTCAGTGCAGAGTCGAGGGCACCTGGGTTCTGCCTCTCCATATAAAGAACAGCTTGTGCATACAGGGAGGGAAGGGATTAATGGAAGCAATCTGAGGATTCTGGTTACTACATATGTTACACTGAGGTATGTAAAAAAAAAAGTAGATTAATTTCTCTGCTATTTTCTCTTTCTTTCCTCTCTGGGTAGTTGGGAAACTAAGTCTTGTTAATTAGCATCTTTGTTTTCTCCAGTTTGAGAGTTTCCTTTCAATTTGAGTATTCAATTAAATCGAAGTTCTCTGTTGTGACTGATTTAAAGAGATTCTTTGGGTGACGTGTGGTCCACCTTCCCTTTTTGCCCAAGATACCTCTGGGGATTCCTTACTGGCCTGTGGCACAGGAGGCAGCTTCCCTTTCCAGTGGCGAGAGTCAGTGCTAGGTCACCCTGTTCACAATGGGATCTGCTTCTGGAATCTCTGTCCCAGATCATTGCTTCTGATCTTGATGTCTTTGTCTTTTTTCCTTTGTCCTCTTCCTCCATGTCCCCTTATAGTGACATGTCAGAACTCTAGAGTCTGTGTCCTGGCCACCGCCCCCCCCCTCCGCTGCCCAAACCCATCCTTGCTTATGGACTAACTTGGACCCATTGGCTGAGGTTCTCCTCCTGTACATCTGGAGCAGAGGGTGGTCTGGGTGGTTGTAGGCTCATCCACATCAAGCTGACTTTGTCTCCATGTCTCCTACCCCGCCTCTTCTTAAGGCAAAGCTCCAAGGTCTTTGGCACCTGCCTGAATATTTATGCTTTGTAGGCTCCCAGAAGCATCTTCTTTTGCTCCACAGCACTTTGCTCAGAGGCTAGCCAGCACAGGTGGAGGGGCACCCACTACTCTGTGGATGACACTGTAATTGCATCTCTGGACATATTAAATAAATGCCAGAGGAAAAAAAAATAAGTCTTGTTTCTTAACAATGTCTGGGTAGTCAAGAGTAATGTCTTTTTATGTTTTTTGGTAACAAAAACCCAAAGAACTCCTTTTTTTTTCCTCTTTATAATAATCTTAATCCTCCAGATTTATCACATCAGTCACCATTCTAGGCGCTGACGGGTGGGGAAGACATTTTCTTTGAGGAAATGCAAAGGGAGAAGCATAGTAATATATTTTCAAAAAACCTACATTCCCTAACTAGTAGCTAGTGGTGGTGATTCTCACCCCCTAAAAATTTCATTCAATTCTTGGACCAGTTCTGGTGAATCTGGTGGGACTTGCCATGTGACTCTGGCAAGTCACTGGTGAAAAGTGGTGCATGGTCTCTACCTGCTACTCCTCACTCTCTAACTCTCACCTGGCCACAGTGACTACCTGTGGGCTGTGGATATGAGCAAGTATGAGCTTCTGACTTACCAACACATAGCCAATCTCTTATGGATTTATTAACTGACCACCTTTCCAATTAGAATGTAAGCTACCAGGGCTGGGACTTTTTTATTCACTGCTGTGTCCCCAGCAGATGAAACAATGCCTGGCAAACAGTATTCACTTAATAAATAAATATTTTTTGAATATTTGACAGTTGACTCCCACCCACTGGCTCTTCCCAGGCACCTGTCCCACATGTCACTTTTGCTGGGGATTGGTATATGATACCCCAAATATGGTCCCTTGACATTTTTAAGTATTTTAAGCCAAAGGAAATTGAGAAGATCACAGAAGCAGTTTCTTCCCCCCTACCCCCTCTCTCCTGAAATGGGCCATGGAAGCTAGAATTCTTCTCACCCCTTCTTTCCTGAGGCAGACCATTAAACCTACAAAGGTCACTCTTTGATCTTCTTACTTCCTTCTCTCCTGGAGACCTTCATGTAACAAATGTCCTGTCCTATATGGAGAAAAGAAATGTCACACAGAGGGACAAGAAGGATCTGAATAAATAGGTCTTGCTAAGATTCCCCCAGTTTGTCACCATTTATTTATACTCTTCTGTTTTACAATCATATTTCTGCACAATTTTTCATAAAAATTCATAGTTTTCTCTAGGATTTGTGTGTGTGTGTGTGTGTGTGTGTGTGTGTGTGTGTGTACTGGGGATTGAGACCAGGAGCACTTTACCACTGAGTTACATTCCCAGTCCTTTAATTTTTTTTTTTTTTTTGCATTGGGGTCTTGCTAAATTGCTGAGGATCTCACTAAGTTACTCATACTGACCTGGAACTTGCGATCCTCCTACTTTAGCCACTCAAGTCAGTGAAATTACAGGTGTGTGCCACAGCACCTAGCTTTCCTGGGAATTTAGGTCTTTATTTCTGAACATTCCCACGGCATGTAAAACTTATATTAAATAAATGTGTATGTGATTTGTCTTTGGATACAGGATCTCAGTCACAACCCTTGCAATAAGTAAGGAAAACCTATTCATTTGTCATCCCTCCACTTTGTTTCTACCTCCTGGGTCCTGGTCAGCCCATGGAGGCTGACTTCTATAGTCACCTCTTGCCCAGTGGGTTTTCAGGGGATTGAAATCCTCAGCATCATCGACCGTTTCTACAGATCTCGATACTGAGATGTGCATATCCTGGGATTGAGGGGCTGACACTCAGGGAATGTTTGTGGGAATGAAAGAAAGGGAAGGGAGAGAGAAGGGGTGGAGGAGAGGGAAAAGGGGAAGTGGGAAGAAAGGCAGAATGGACCAAAGGAAGGAAGGAAGATAACTTTGTATGGGTGATGCCAGTACTAGCTTAAAATCCCTCCATTATTATTATAAATTAATAGCAAAACATGAACATCATGCAGTATCCCTCTGTAGGACCTGGATAATTTATAATTGTATAATGAGATGAAATGAAGCAGCTTATAACAAATGCAGATATTCTTTGTATTGAAATGCAGAAATCTCCAAAATATAAATGAAAAAATCAAAGTCACTCTCCCCATTTTGTCTGATCTGGCTGCTTTTGTGGAAAAAAACAAACAAAAAAAAAAGAAAGAAAGGAAAAAGGAGAGGAAAAATAATCATATATACTTCCATGGGTCATGAAAGAAGAAACTCTAAAAGAAAAAACAGAACCCTAATAAAATAACTACCTTTTTGGGTGTGGAGAGGCTGGTGGTGGGAAGGAACAGTGAAGGAGTCAGGGGAGGGAAACTTGGCTATGTCTTTAAAAATTGCATGCCTGGGAATGTATGTCTCAAAGTTGTCCTCTAAGTCCCTTAATTCAGGAGCATTTTGGTTGAATTCCCTTTATCTAGTGCCCAGTGTAGCATGTGACTGGAGTTCTCCTCCATCATGACAAAATTGATTTCATAATAGAATTTGATCCTTCTCATTCCAGCCAAATCTATCTCATCTGAATCATTGCCCTCCTGTTCGAAGAGAGGCGAGAAAATGGCTCAGCTCAAAGGAAATGCTTAAACACGAATACATTCTTTTGCTTCTCAGTTGAGGCAAATCGTATTATTCATCTCCCAATTTGCAGGCAGTTTCTACCTTTAAACAGACTCTGTTTTACAAATCAATGCTTTTAACTCTTGAAAGAGTTGGTAAAATTCAGGCATGGGATGACCTGTTCACTGTGCACAGATGGTGAATCAGAAATAAGAATTTGTCTTAATGCCCTTTACTCCTTATGTCTCTATCTTTTCTTAGAACAAGAATCTGTTGAACACTTATGGGTAAAACTTTAGATGAAGAAAGTCAGAAACATGGGAGTTTATGGAAACCATTGACATCATTGACTTATCAATGGGGGGCTTTTTTTTTCTTTCTGAGGGAAACGGTAAATTATCATTGCACTGTAACTGTACTGGCATAAATGGCTCATATTCTTCACTTTAATAATAATCAGTAATTTCCTGAGTCATAATAATCAGGCTTTAACATATTATCTTAATGAAGACTTGATCCATGTCTTTACTGAGAAAATATATTATGACCTAGCACATTAAACCATTTATTATAATGTTCTTGGTCAATAATCATTACATTTAGGATAATTATTGAAAGCTAAGGGTTTCCCCTCTCATGCAGAATGTTGTAAATGCAGATGTGTGAGATTGTGCAGGATCAAGGTGTCATTTGTAATAGCACATTCAGCTGGATTTATGTCCCACTCCAATTAGGGGACAATCAAGCTCAAATTAATTTAGCTCACAACCACTAATGAGCAACAGCAAAATCAGCTCGCTATAAAAATTGTTATTGAATTTTATTTCCTTCAACTTGATGAACCTCCATGCACTGCCAGATAATGCGTGGTTGAGACCTGGTGAGGAGGGACCTTGAGGGTTGTCTTACCCTCCCTATTCTCCGGCTTCATGACAGCTGCATCCTCTGGTGGGCCAACATCTAATGAATTGTTAGAGGTCTGCAGAGACAGTCTTCTTCTGCTAACTGATCCCTGACAACTGCCTTTTGAATGAATTCTGTAGACCAGATCACTGGTACAAATATAATTCAAACCACATGTGTCATTTAAAACCTTCTAGTAGCCACATTGAAAAATGAAACAGAAATAGGTGACATTGACTTTGATATGTTTTATATAACTCAATATATCCAAACTATTATTATTCCAGAGTCATTTTTTTTTTTCAGTTCTGAGAATGGTACTCAGGGGTGCTATGCCATTGAGCTATATCCCCCCAGTCCTTCGGAATTTTTTATTTTGAAACATGATCTTGCTAAGTTGCAAAGACTGGGTCTTGGGCCTTTGATCCTTCTGCCTCAGTCTTCTCATGTCTAAACAATATGAAAATATCAACACAATAGTTTATGTTGTTTTTTGGTACTAAGTCTTCAAAATCTAACATGTACCTTACGTTTATAACACATCTCAATTCAGTCTAGTCTCATTTCAAATGAATAATAGCCACATATGGCTGGTGGTACCATGTGGGACAAGTCAACTCTAGACTAAATTCCTTCAATTATAATAAAGTTTTATTTCTGTCTTTGAGTAGGTTGGGGGTAGGTGACTGTTTTAGTCTGCTGTGACCAAAAGACCTGACAAGAACAATTAGAGGAGGAAGTTTATTTGACTCACAGTTTCAGAGGTCTCAGTCTATCTATACATGACCAACTCCATAGCCCTGGGCCTCAGGTCATGCCATGGCAGAAAGGTGTGGTAGAGGAAATCAGCTCAGGACATGGTAACCAGGAAGCAGAGAGAGCTCTGTTCACCAGAGACAAAATATAAACCCCAAAGGCATACCCCTAATGACCTACCTCCTCCAGCTATACGCTATCTGCTTATGGTCACCACCCAGTTAATCCCTATCAGTGGATAAATCCACTGATTAGATCTAATCATTTCACCTCTGAAAATTCTTGCATTGTCTTACATGAGATTTTGAGGGACACCTTATATCTTAATTGTAGCAGTGACCATCGGCTTTGTGTGCTCAATGGCCATAAAGAGCATGCAAAACCTACATTTTTAAATTTTATAGTTAGTCTTGCAAGTCATTGGCAAATTTACAGTCTCTATGAATTGGCTCCAGTTCCTGTCACCATCCCCGCCTTTCCCACTAATAAAGGTAGAACAGATTCTCATAAATATCCCATTTCCTCATTATCAGAGCTTGGCTTCACCGATTGTGGCCTCATAAAAAGGAAGGTTGTTTTATTATTATTATTACTACTATTTGTTGCTGTGAAAAGTGCACTTAAAAATTTGTTTCTGGAAGCTTGACTTCCAACTAGTGCTGTTGCTTTGATATCAAACAGAGCACGAAGCATATTGTCAAATATATGTTTGGGGAATAAGAAGCTGCAGAGTATTTTATCTTCACTGGCACTGTTCCTGAAGAAAGTGCAGACTTAAATCTAGGAGAATATTTTAATTGTTTAATATTATAAAAGTTTAATAGGAATTCTGAGGCGTAACACCAGGACTCCATTTGTCACTGAACTTGATTACTGCAAACTAGGAGACATGTAACGTGAGCCTGGAGTTTGGGGGCTTTCATCACTTGGAGACCGTCGCACACTAATGAAATGGGATGCTAGGAGGAGGAGAGAGGAAAGCCACTCAGGTTCCTAGGGATGTTTATAGCTAGATACATTTTAGGCTGCTGGCCAGACCACGAGGCCCACTGATGCCTCTCTAACAGTCTTCAGCCTGCCACCACCTCACCATTGCTCTTTCTGTCTTCTTTCCTCTCAGAGCTACCAGGTTTTTGACTGGTCTCTTGGTTCCAGCCCTGTAAGCCATCAGAGAGATCTGTCTAAAATGCAAATGGTTTCCCATCACACACTGCTAAGTATACTTCAATGGCTCCCCATTACCCTTGGATCAGAGACTGTATTTTTCATAACAGGGGTATATAAGCTGTCCTATGATCTGGCCCCTGCTGATTCCTTCCCTCCCCTTTGTCTCTTCATCCTCCCTCCTGACTTACAATTTATGCTCCTTCAACTCTGCAGCCCCACATCCCTCTAACAAATGATTTCTCCCTTCCCACTCCTCTGGCTTCTTTCTCACCAAATTTTGGTTCACTTCCTTTATCAATCTCTGCTTCGGCTCCACCTCCTCCAGGAAGCCATGTCCAAGTCTCATGCACTCCATCCCACACAGTTTTATCTACATTTGCTCTTCAGTGCTATAATGCTTTCAGCATATAAACGTGTCAATCATAATGCTTGACTGTGCACCCACTTGCCATGTTAAGAGAGACTTTGCCTCATGCGTTTTTGAGTCTCCATGCCAAGTTAGTGCCTAATGCTCAGTGGGTGCCTTGGATGTCTGCTGAGGGATTGGGCCAGTGAGGCAGAGGTTTCTGGGAGTCAGGGAACTGTCTTTCCTTTTGATTGACATGTGAAGCATAGCCTCTCAGTCAGCTCCCAGGGAGGATCAACCCAGGCACTTTCTCCCTCAACAGAGAACTGGTGATGAGGTTGACTCCTCCAACCAGCATCTGCTTTAAGATCTTTTCTTTACATGGAGACCAGACTACCTACTCTACATACCATGCATAACTGTGAATCTGTATTGGTTGGTTCAGTTTGATGAGGTCTCTGGACCCCTTAAGACGGGTAGTGTTTGTTAAAGGGAGGAGGTGGTTGGAGACATAATGCCCAAGAGGTCAAGAATGTAATGTCCCTTTCGATAGCTTTGGGAGACATTGAAATGTTTTTAGGAGCATGTGAGAGAATCAGATTCACCTGGACTAAGTGTGTCCAGCCGTGTCTTCTCTGCAAGTGTTTCTGGATTGCTTACAGACTCTAATGGGAAAGAAATACAGAGGAAAGGGCCAGAGACAGCTAAGAACTGTAATACGTTATGAGTAGAAGCAAATTCAAGGAACAGTGACTCAAACAAGACTGGGGGTGCTTTTTCTCCCATCTTATAAGAAGCCAGGCAATGGGGCATTCACGGGTTGGTACAGTGAATCCCAATCTTATCAGTGTCTGTTTTGTTGCTTCACTGTCATTGTTTTAGCATCTCATCTTCATGGTCACAAGATGACTTTGTCCTTTAAACAGGAAGGGGGGAAAAGTAAAGGGCCAAGGGCAGAGGAACAGCATACTGAGACTATTTTCTGGTTGGACACCTAGCAAACTGCTTGCACCTCAGTCATATGGGTACTGTGGCTCGGGCACCACCAGCTGTAAGGAGTCTGGGAAACGTTACCCCAGCAAACTCCAGGTTCCATAAGGAAAGGTGGAAAGAGATGGATATTGGGTGGGCAGATGGCCTTCACACTGCTTTTCAGTCTTCCTGTAAATTTCATTTTATTTTCCTCTCTGAAATTCTCTGGGTTATTGTTCATTTGTTTGTGGGCTGTGTCAGCTAGTAGAATGCACACTCCGCAAGAAAAGGGGCCTTGTCACTCTGGTTTGTGCTGCTCATTTGCTTCTAACTCACACCATAGAGGTGGTCTCTCCTCAGCTCCATGGCTCTAGATCCAGGATAAACATCCTCAGCACAGTTCCCTGCATCTCCTAAAGGCAGTGCCAAGGACATTCTAACATTTCAGACACAATTGATTTCACCAGGCTGTTTGCCTCATCTCGGTCTCTGGGATCCTTTTTTCATTTTTCCTTTCTTTCTTTTGCTCCTATTGAACAAATTAGCTAACATGACACTGGATACTGATTAGCAATTTGTATAGTAATAAAAAAAAAACTTGTGAATTCAATTGTTTTGCTCTTCAACTCTTAATTTCCATTTTTAATGTACTGTGTCTTCATTCATGGGACGGGGTTTCCTATTCTGTGTGTGTCTCTAAAGGGTTCTCTCTCCTCCCTCTGAAATAATTGAAGAACTACTGAAATTATTCATTCATTTTATAATTCAAGCTGGGAATAGTTACAGCTTTCCCTCCCCTTCCCTTTGTTACAAGTGAATATTGTGGTGTAAATGTGACCACAAATGTGGCATAGCAATCTCTTTTCTCATCCTTTACCATGTTCACGTGGGATTCAGAGTCCCTGTCTGTCTGGAGGCCAGCCTGGGCCCTTTGTGTTGTGATCCAAAGGATCAATACACCCATCCTTACCTGTGCCCCATGTTAACCTGTGTGCTTCTACAAACATACTTCTTCCTCTCTAATGAAATTGCTCCTTGATTTGTCTGCTAGAGGTTCTGTAGAGGCAAGACTTCATCCTATCCATCTCCGTCTCCATAGAGCCCCCTTTAGAAGGTGGTGGACATTAAGAAATGTTTGTTTAATGAGTGATTGTAGAGTACTAAGTAACAACAGAAGCCAGGATCCAAACATAGTCTGTATGGGAGGTGTTAAGGGATCTTGGAACCCTACAAGAGCACTACAAACCTATAGGGTAAAAACAGTAACACCCCAGACCCACAGAGCTGGAAAGGAAGACACACAAGCAACATGAAAAGACAAGGGGAGAAAGTACCACAAACAAATCAAGACACCACATCATTAGAATCATTGCTTTAAATATATTGACACATTTGAGCTTTATAACCACTCTATGAAGGTACTATAATTCTGATTTAATGGAGAAGGGTACTAAGCCAGAGAGAGAGAGAGAGAGAGAGAGAGAGAGAGAGATGCTCAGTAGCTGAGCTGGCCTAATGCTACGCAACCAATATGGAAGAGTGCAAGAGTTGGTCCCAGGCATTGAGTGGCCAGGGCCCACCTATTTAGACCCAGCACATGCTGCCTTCTCAAATGAGTGGAAGCCACCATTTATTTCTGTGACATTTGGGCCAGGAAGCAGAGCCTCCCTCTATTCCACTCAGGGGCCTCCACATGGGGACACCAGCCCACTCCCTTTGACTCCAGTGACTGCCTGAGAATAGAAATGAATGCAAGTAGCAGGAAGCTGCCTTGATGTGGATCTTCTTTACTACCTTTCTTATTTTCAGCATCGTAGCTTCCATGACAGTAAATGCTTCCCTGGGCTTTGGCATATGGCTCCCAGCTGCCCTGGGGGAAGGAGCCACCCCATACAGGACCACACCCTCTAAAGAACCTGTCATTGCTTCTCTGCTGCCATCTGTCCAAATGACAAATCACTCTGAGCTATCCTTACTCTGTAGAATACAGATGCCTGTAGGTTTTGGAGGCAACTTGGCAGTAATTGTCACCAGAAAAATTTTTCAGACCAGAAATTTTAGAAAGAGAGAAGGGACCGAACTTAGGTCTTCACCTATTTATTTTGCCAATGATGAAGATTGTAAAAAGAAAAAAAGTTGAAGAAAATTTTCATCTCTTGCCATCATCATTTCATAAAAATGTTTTAACTCCTTAAAAATATAAGTGGCCTATCTTAGAAAAAAAAATGAGCAACCCATTAAATTGAGTTCAGATAGCTAACATTATGAAATACAATGTCCTGGTATTATTCAGTCAGCTTGGACCCATGAAAATTCTAGTAGCCATCAATTGTGGATTTAGAGAACAAGTGGTACAGAAAAAGAAGAGAGCTCAGTCCTAGCCCTGTTGCTCAATACTTGTGTGACCTTGGGCAATTTAGTTGTCACCTTGATCTTATGAGGAAGGGGCATTGTGGAGATTCAGTGTAGAGCATGCTGAAGGCCTGGTACCTGAGGGAGGAGTTGGGACCATGATCTGCAGGAATTCTCAGAGTGATCGCAGATTAAGCAGCACAGCATCTTCTGGGAACTTTTGAGAAATGTAAATGATCAGATCCCGTCCTAGACATGCTGAATGAGAAACTAGGATCAGAGCTCAGAACTCTGTATTTTTAGCACCTTCCGGTGATTCTGATACATGCTCAAGTTTGAGAGCCACCGTGGTAGAGAAAGCTGTCACCTTAGAAACTGTGGCAGCTGCTGTGGTGGTTACTTGGATCCAACAGCACTCTGAGAGCACCTGAGAAGAGGGGAACTGAGTAGGCCATGCCGTTTCCATGGTTAGTGTCCAGCTAGCGCCATACTTTCTTCACCAATCCATCAGTCCTGGAAAGAGGCTTTACCTGAACGTGGTAATCACGGGTCACCTGTCACAGTTGAGATTTCCTATTGGTAAGCTTGGGACACCTGTGCTTAACTTCCAGCCTAGCAGTGATGGTGACGTTAATCTGCAGTGGGGCAAGATCCCATCCTCCCATCCAGCTGTCTGTGACATCTGAATTGCCAGGAGTTGGGACAAGCTCCACCCTGCACTCTGCTATTGATCAGCTGTATCTGGGTCTCATATCATCGCTGGCTGAAGCTGGTACACAGGGGTAGTGGCTGGCTGCCCATCTGTAAAGTGTCTGTGCTCTAGTTTGCCAGAATCTTTGTTCCTAAGCACAGCTGTGACTGGGTCTCTCCCAAATAAAATGTTCCCTTCCCAAGACACCCACAGAATAAATCCAATGTCTATAACCTGGAATGGAAAAAACCTCTAAAATCTAGTAGTGCCCATCAGTTGAATTAAAAAAAAAACATGTAAGATATAGAAGGAACAGAGAATCATATAACATGTACTCAGAATTGGCGCACTTTGAAAAAAATTTTTTTAGTTGTTGATAGACATTTATTTTATTTATTTATTTTCATGTGGTGCTTAGGATCAAACCCAGTGCCTCACACATGCTAGGCAAGTTGTGGCTCTACCACCGAGCCACAACCCCAGCCCCAGAATTTACACATGTTAAATCATTGCCACATTAATTTGTTTCTAGTGACACTATCACAGACTCCTTTCCTTTTCTTCCTTCGATCCACCCTTAGGGCAATCTCTTCTATAAATCACTTCATACAAGCTGCACTGAAGCCCAGATGGAGCCCTGAGAATCCCCAGTGGAAACTGGTGCTCTCCTGTCTTTCTACATTTGCCTTTATGGATGCCATGACCCAAATGGCCTGTACCCATCAGCTGCCCGTTCAGGATTGCTTGAACTCTCCTTGCTTTCAGGCAGTGGCTCAAATGCCTTGACTTCCAAACAGCTCCCTAGATTTTCTTTCCCTGCATTTCTCAAACTCCTTCAGTCCTCCCCACTCCCACCTCTAGTTGGAGGTAACTTCTAAATTCCTGCATTTGGAGCACAGGATTAATTCAGAGCATGGTTTGGAGTCTCAGCTTGGCTACTGACTGAGTGTGGGATCCTGACAAACTCAATGTCCTCATCTGTAAAATGGAGGTAATAATGTCTTCCTTAGAGATGTTGGGAGCTCGTGGTGTGACAGCGGTACGGGTCATGATGCAAAGGGTACTATATATAAGCTTAGGCTAGGGATTGTTTATGCTCACTAGTGCTTCCTGGTTTTCCTCATTGTTCACTGTGAAGCATGCACGTATCCCAGCTGCCTAAGGACAGAATGAATCCCCATTCTTTAAAAGATTCATCTTTTAAAGTATACCACGTGTCCTAGTTTGAGAAGCAAGTGGAATTACAAATACTGTGATTTTTTTTGTCCCATCTTACCACAAGATGGAGAAATGTATCCTCCCTTTAGTGGTCAGAGGGTTGCATATGCCAAGAACAGTTTCAACAGCTCACGGAGGCACAGAGAGGCCCCAGACATGATCCTCAAGATAGTTGGGGAGGCACAGTGCATGTGTGTGACAAGAAACATATGTTCCCTCATACTGATCCTTCATTACCTGAACTGCAGCCAGATGGGGAGAACTGATGGCATCCAAGGGGGAGGAGGTTCACTCTCTGGGAACCTCGGAGATAAATGATCCAAGAAAGTAGACATCAAACACATGCCAGCATCTGGCTTGGAAGTAACCTTTTCAACTTGACAAATGGCCTTCCTGGGAAAACTGACCAACAATGAACAAAACAGGTCCAAAGACAGAGACCCCCCAAAAGTTCTGGAAAATATATTTATCAGCCAAATTTGGACCAACCGGATGTGAGGGTATTAGTGGTGTTTATCCTATTGAGTAAAAAGGTATTTGTTTTGCTGCAGAAATGAGTGTGTGGGAGGGGCGGGGGGGGGAGGAGTTTTAGGATTCTTCCCAGACCTTGTGGGAGATGTTTTGCAGCATACAGTAGATACACTATATTACCTTTCTAACATCCAGGGAATTCTGAATTCTTGAGAACAATTGACCACAAGAATTTTAGCCCTGAGGATTGAGGACTTGTGGAGATCATAGCAGGGAGGGACCCTCCCTGTCCATTCTACCTCCTCACAGGTTTTATTCCTATAGGCTGTCAGCCAATGGTTTCCTTCCTCCAGGGGAAGGCCATCTCTGGGGTCTTTGAAGTGCAGGCAGAGTTCAGCTCCTTGTGTAGCTGAACTCCACAGGGATCCTTTATTCAACCCAGAATGTTTTTCTTCAACTTAGACACACAAGTCAGCCAGGGAAGGCAGATGCTCAGACCCTGCAGGCATCCTCTGGGTCCTACTGAATGGTTCCACCACCCTCCAGGCATTAATATCCAAAGTTGCTCTCCCTGCCCAGCACCCACATGTTCTGGACTCTCTCTTCTATTTCCCCATATCATGGTATAGGGAAAGTGTCCCCTTTGCTCAGGGCATGGCTAGGTCCCAAGGATCTGCATGACTGTGCTCCAATGCTAGTGGGTGGATAAGCTCCAGGCTTCCCATCTCTAGATGCTATTTACACTCAGCAAGGTTTTACGCTTCAACCCACGGGGTTGACTAATGGAGGGTTTTCAAACTAATGTGTTAGATTTAGGGAAAATATTTGGGACTAGAAGAGTTGTTTTCATTACTTAGTAATAACAGACTAGGCTCAGTCCCAGGTAGTTGCTTTAAGCAACCATTTTGTTTTGATCATAATTTGGGATCTCAGGAATTTGGGGAGCACCTGGCTGGGTGATTCCTCTTTGATCCACAGCTAGCATGGCTGGAGCTTCTGCTTCTCACATTCTGTTCATCAAAGCAATCATAGAGCCTGCCCAGATCCTGGGGTGTGGAGAATAGAGCCCCTCCTTATGAAGGGGTGTAGCAAGAATGCACCACAGGATTGTGTGGAAGGGGGATGCTGGGGCTGCTTTGGCTAGTGCAGTCTGCAGTCCCTGTGGAGGACTCTCTAAGTCCAGTCCAGAGAATTATGATGGAGGAAACTTAAGGGACTACAGAGCTCCAAACAAGTTATATATATGATACACACACATATATATACACACACACACATATTTTTTGTTGTATATGTATATATATTATGAATATATATTAAACATATATATTCTATCTATGTATATCTATGTATATCTATCTATCTATCTATAATATATATTTGTTGTTTTTGGTTTTTCTTCCCCCCATGTATGTATGAGCAGAGAAAGTAGGGAGTTAGTGTTAGGAGGAACAAGATAATCCATGTATATACCCTCACTCGTAACCTACTCTGTCTATTTATCTCCCAAACTGGTTAAGTGCCCTCTCAATCTTCCTGTACCTCCATCACCCAAATATTACTTCTTCAACCTGAAACCCCTAAACCACTTGTACTTCCCTCCCCCAAACTTCTTGTATACACCTACAGGTCTGAAAACTCCTCCTACATGGCAGAAAACTTCCCTTCCACTACAATATATAAGCTTAGAATTTTCCCACCTGATAAGGCCCACCGAAGTCGAGACAGGGGCTCTGCAGAGCCAGCTGTGGGAACAGGACAGCAGCATGAGCCTCACAGTTCTGGAGCTGCCATCTTCCAGGGGTCCCAAGGGGCACCTCTGGCCCTGAGCATCTTGGTCAGCTCCCCGACTTCCCCGCTTCCTAGAACATGATCACTGCCTAACTCCTGCTGGAGCCCCATCTGCCAGGTAGACCTCAGGGACTGTGGTGTTTGTGAGAAGGACACTAGAACAAGCTTTTAGAATCTTGGCTAGAGGCACAAGGGGAAGGAAGGGAGGGACAAGCCTGCCAAGGATCATTTTTATTTCAGAGTGTTAAAACTGCCCTTGCCTGGCTGCTGGGCTTGCAGGTTTGTCATTTTATCTCAGCTGCTGCCTATCAGCTGTAAGTGTGCTATTATGGGCAATCTTGCCACCATCACTGTGAAATGCCCTCTGAGAGCTGCCAGTATCCTGGCTGACCACCGACCAGGGCATCCGCCCACATCCTTTAGCTCCAGAGTATAGTGTGAAATTGAAATTGGATTGGGGCTAGATTCTTTCCTCCAGATGAGCTGTCAAAGGAAAAGAGTCTCTATAAAACCCGGGATCAATCTGACTGGTAGTACTCCCACACTGGCAGCCAACACCCAGTCTTCCCTGTGGCTTATCAGCTTGGTGGCTTCACTAGGTTGATCCTTCTGCCCCACTGCTTGGTCTCTAATCCTTCCTTTTCCTCTGGGAACAAGGGGTCAGGTAAGGATACAGGGCCTTTCCCTGTAATAAACCCAGGCCAAAATAAAATCATATCCTGAATTCCCTGGGAAAAAGAAGGACATTTTGGATATTCCATGGTTTCCTATTATCTACTAACTCTTCTTTCTTACTGACAACTAGAAACTGAAGGAAAATAAAGCAGGCCAGCCTGTTGTATGTACTGAGGAATGTGAGTGACCCCTGAAGAAAAGAGGCAGAGGTGGGCAGGGTGATTTGGGGTGAGATGTGGGCAAAGGGGTTGGGACTTTTTAATCTCATTGATTGACCTGGCCACCTGTGGAGAAGACAGAAACAGTTGGACAATTTCTTTTTCTATCCTGGCTTCTGTCACCTGATTAGCAAAATATAGAGAATAGTAATATCATTCCTTAGAGAGGTGTCGGTCTATTCCAGCTGCCACAACAGAATACCACAGAGTGGTGGCTTGTATAAGCCACAGAAATTTGTTTCTCACAGTCCTGGAGGCTAGACATTTGAGGTTCAGCTACTTGCAGGTCAGTTCTGATTGGGACCAACTTCTGGTTCATGCCATGTTTCATGGTCACATGGCAGAGAGGATAAGGCAGCTCTTTATTTTTTTTTAATTTTTTTTCAGTTGCTCAATTTTTATTGTCTTTAAGAATATAAAGGTATCAAAGGATGACAAAACAATGATGAATTCTGCAATTATGCAAGAGATGAATCATTTGACACCAAAGTGTTTCTGAAGGACAAACTGCAAATCATGTAACATGTACAAACTGTTGTCCTAATGCAGTTAAAAATGTACAGCAAGAAGGAAAGAAAAATGATGGAGGAAATGGGGAAACACTGGAATTTGTTATTCCAAACAAAGATGCCAATTCGCCTAATATTATTTAGAAGATGAGGACAAGGCTGGTCTGGTTGAAATGGATGGACTGTTCCCATCAGCAAATCATCCATATGAGGAGTCACTGGTGAATGACTGACATAAATTTCTGAGGGCTTGTCCAACTCTTGACAAGCTGACTTATGGTCCAAGGTCTGCCATGAAATTCACAGATTCAGTAACTCTGCATTTGAAGGCAGCTCTTTAGAGTCTTTTATAAGAGCACTCAGCCCACTAATGAGGGGCCTGCCCTTAAAACCCAATAACCTTTCACAGACCCCTCTTGCCAACACCATAGTAGGACAGAAAGTTTGCCATGATAGGTGGACATGAACAAGCTTGGCTCCTCGTCCCAAATCTACCAGTAACTATCATGTGAGATGTTGGGCAAATTCTTTCACTTCTCTGAATCTTGATTTCCATTTCTTCTATGAACCGTCTATGGAAAATGCAAGATCAAGATCAAGTAGAGCTTCTCATCAATCCTGGGGAGGGGAAGAAAGAAACGTGGACAGGGATGTGTGAGGAGAAGACCAGGGTTGGTCAGAGATTGCAGAAGCATCATGTCTTCCCTAGGGTTGTGCAGGGGATGCCGAGCCAGTGAGGGAGTGGACAGTGCTAGACTTGGTTTCAGCAGGGCATGTGCATGTTGGGAGGGCCAAATGGATGGCTGCCTGGGGAGCAACCTCAAGTAAAACCTAACACTACAGACGTGGTGCAATTATTCTGTGATGCTTCAGAAATTACCTTGATTTATCTTGTCTCCCCGTCAATGGGCATCGGCTGCCTCTGTGGGCCCTGGTCCTTCCACTGACATTCCAGGGAATGAGCTTAAACAGTTATTCCTCACACAAGTCGGAGGTCTGAGAGGTTTAGCCTTGGCTATGGAATGGATCCTTAGGAAAAAGGTAATGGGAATACTGGGTCTTGGTAGTCTCTAAGAGGAGGAGGCTAGAATGGGAATTCTGTAGTCAGGAGGAAATCAGGGCGCAGGTTAGCCTGAAGAGAATTGATGAGGGAGAAGCTGAGATGACAAGGTCATCTTGTCACCACAAAGGAAGACTCAGCCCCATATGTAGAGAAGATCTGCAAATCTGTGTTCTGAGTGTGTGTGTGTGTGTGTGTGTGTGTAGGGTTGTGTTTGCAGAGGCTGCAAAGCTCAGAAAGCAATCCCTCAATATCCACAGAGGATTGGTTCTAGACCCCCTCACAAATACCAAAATCTAAGGAAGCTCTAGTTCTGCACCTGAAATGGTGCAGTATTTGCCTAGAACCTACCCATATTATCTCATATACTTTGAATCATCTCTATACTTAAAATTCTTAACAGTGTAAATATTATGTAAATAGTTTTATAATGCTTTGCATACAGAATAATGACAAGGAAAATGAAGTCCTCGTGTTCAATATAGATACATTTCCCTTCCCTAATTATTTCAATCTGTGATTGGTTGAATTTACAAATGGGAAACCCATTGATACGAAGGGTCAACAGTAGTTGTTCATACAAGGACCAGTGAGTTGTACTGGTCTGGTGTCCTCCCTCTTCATCCTTTTACTACTTGCCCTGTTTTCCTGTGGAGACTTTGTTCTCCCAAATTCCTCCAGCCACCAAGCTCCTAGTGACTTCACCTAATGTACAAGCTTGAGTAGAGACGGTCCGTCAACGTCAACCTCTATTCTCCCTTCCTTCTTTCTAATAAAGAAAGAATTTTAAAAATGTGGCATATATACACAATGGAATTTTACTCACCAATAAAAGAGAACAAAATTATGGCATTTGCAGGTAAATGGATGGCGTTGAAGAAGATAATGTTGAGTGAAGTTAGCCAATCCCCCCTAAAAAAAACACAAATGCCTAATGTTTTCTCTGATATAAGGAGGCTGAGCTGACTTATAGTGGGGTAGGGAGGGGGAGCATGGGAGGAATAGATGAATTCTAGATATGGAAGAGGGGTGGGAGGGAAAGGAGGGGGCAGGGGATTAGCAAGGATGGTGGAATGTGATGAACATCATTATCTCAAGTACATGTATGAAGACACGAATTGGTGTTAACATACTTTATATACAACCAGAGATATGAAAATTTGTGCTGTATACCTGTAATAAGAATTATTAATGCATTCTGCTGTCATGTATTTTTTTTAAAAAATCAATTAAAAAAAAAGAAAGAAAGAATCCTCTTTGTTTGAGCTGGGCACAAATCCACCTAGGTAGAGCTTGCCCTTCCCAGCCTACCTTGCAGCTCCATGAGGCAAGTGTCTGAGTTCTAGCCATGCTGACGTGAGCAGAAGGGATGTGAGCAGTTCAAGTCCCACTCTTAAAAGCATGTTTGATGCTTCCCTGTCTCCTCATTGTGCATTCTCAGGGCTGGAACCCCAGCTTGGGGGTGGAGGCCCAGTTTTCACCATGTGTGTGAAATATGACATCCTGAGGATGGTGAAGCCGCGTGACCACAGGGAGCAGAGCCACTTTAATCCCTGTATCACCTGTCTGCTAGGACTTTTACAAGAGAAACAGAAACCGATTTTGCTGAAGTCCCTGTTATCTCGTTGTAGATTAGGTCTTAGCTATCACATGAACATCATCATTAATATGGAGGGGGTGGTGGGGCAGCAAATATGGAAGAGGAATCTGTGGTAAGTCTTGGCACAATACTGACATTTAAAACAGCATAGTCCAAAATTTTAGCTCTGGCCCCTTGTCTGCCGGTCCAGCAAGACTGGATGGGGGACAGTGGTCACTTCACCTCTCTGCATGTTTGCCCCTCCTCTGTGACATGGCACTGCCTGTTTTTCAAGACTGTCATTCCCTGATTCCCTCTCTTTGGACTTCTCTGGGTTCCACACCAGAGTCACTTGTTACGCTGACAGCTGTTCACTCCCTTTCCAGTGTGGGTGAGAAATCAGGCAGGCAGTGGATGCCTAGCAGCTGCTTTACAAATGCCGAGTAAACGTCACTTATAATTGGGACTGTGATGTGATTTAAGGGTCCCCATCCATAAACTTGCAGGTTCTATTGAGTATCATGGTGCTTGAAAACACACTATTAGACTTTTATTCCTGGATTTTGTCCTTCTAATTTTCAAACATCCCTAGTTAAAAAAAAATCCTTTGTTCACTCTCATTATTTACTCATCAAATCCTTATTAATACTGAAATTGAATATATCTGGTTCTGTTTCAGATCCCAAAGACCCAGATCTGAATAAGACAGACTGTCCTAAAACCATCTCACAATCCCTGGTGTGCCTGTGTGTGTGTGTGTGTGTGTGTGTGTGTATACGCACATGCACGTAACAATCAGAAAGCATCTGACTCTGATGCTTCTTCTCTACCTTCAATCACCTAGGGCCAACTAAACATCTTTCTTAAATGCAGATTCAGATCAACCAGTTTGGGGTGGGGCCTGAGTTTATGCATTGCTAACAAGCTCCTAAGGGATGTCACGAGGCTGTGTGAGGACTGTTGTAACCTGTAGAGAACCACACAGAGGCAGAGAGTGATAGAGTTCTTCTGACCAGAGAGAGTGATAACAGTTTTTTTCTGACTAGAGCCTGGCAGGTGAGGAGCCAATTTCCCAAGAGCTTTCACATTCAACCTCGGCCTCCAAGGATGAATAATCCTTCAGCATCAGTAATTGGTGTGAAGAACAGTTTATCAGACTTCATAATTTTTTTTTTCCGATTAGCATTAACGCAACCTAGGCAAGAGACATTTTTGGTTGGCAGTTGGGTGTGTAGAGAATAATGGAAGAAATTTATGGCAATAGTTTTTGAGTGCACCTTAGAATAACTCCAAGAGCTTATTAAACACAAGTAGCTGGGTTCCACCTTATAGTCTGTAGTCCAGCAGGTCTGGCTTAGGGCCTAAGGTCCCCACTGAATTGTGAGAATCACTGGTTTACTGCAAGAAACCTGCAAGGGCACACCATCAAGTAGGGATTCAATGTGGTGAGGGTAGAGACTGGACAGATCTGGGGTCAGGCAAAGAAGCTCTGAGAAAGATATATACAGGTGAAATCCCTGGATGGATTTTGTTAAGAGTAGCTTTGAGACCAAAGCTCTTGTGGATGAGATCCTATGACCTGACCACTGAATTGTAAGCTGGCTAAGGATGGTGGCCTGGAGCTTGTCTATCCTGGATTTCTGCTACTGGCACAGTGGAGATGTGGTCATCCTGACTGAAATCACTTTCTTCCTTTCCTCCATTCTTTCTGAAGCATGTCATATTCCAGGCACCTACCTATAAAAATAAAGACCTAGTTCAATCCCATCAGTCCTCAATGAATGCTGGCACCTTCATGATTTGTTGCCATTTTAAAAGCTCTGGAACTTGGGCAGAGCATTGATCTTTAATGGCATTTGAGGTGGGAGGGATTCCAGGATGTAGCAGCCTTATGGGCAAGAAGGAGGCATATACAAATATCAATGAAGGGGAGAGAGGAAAGAAAGGGCTTGCTACATTTTGGCTACCCCTGGATCCTCTAAGAAGAGAAACCACTGGTGCCTGAATTAATCTTAATTCAACCGAGTGTTTTCATAAAGTGTTACATGGAGCAGCAAAATGACATGTTTCATATTTTCCACCGCCTCTGGCCAGCCATGCTGATAGGAGGTTCACTGGGGTTACTGTGTGAGGAAGCCCACTAATTGTATTGTAAGGAATGTTTTCCCATTAGCTCAGATGGAACTGTCTCCTACCAGAGTCCTTTGGGGGAAGGAAAAGCTGTCAGGGAATGGAGAGATGGAAGGAAAGGGAATTGAAAAGTAATTGAAATTTGCAAATGGAATTTCCTTGGACCCCAGACAAAATGGGTTCTGAGCATCCAGCAGGGGGCAGCAATGCACAGACATTAATTCTGGTCATGTGGATCTGGAGCTTGGAGATGTCTCTGAAATAGCAAAGTACTGAAGTTAGCTGAAGAGATTTATAGAAGATTTTCAGGCCTGACAAAGCTGGAACTGTCATACCCACCCTTTCCCTCACAGGCACACTTTTTGATTTTTCTCAATATGCTGAGAAGTCAATAAATGTTTAGGTCTGCTGGGTTTTAATTCTGGAATTTTTTTTTTTTTTAATCTTTCAGCTGCCTTGTGCAATTTAGAATTTCTGCAGCCTGATTGAAAATTATAAGTAAACTAGGATTAAGAAGTCAACCATATTAATATGATAGTTCAGTTAGTAGACTTAAAAATTGTAATGCAATCCATCTCTTTCCCTGGATTAAAATTATATTACAGCTATAATTGATATGACACCTGCAAATCACAGTGGGGAATTTATTTCTTAATATCCATTTTAAAGTGGAGGAAAGGAGGCTCCAAAAATGCAAGAAAACCAATGTCCAAAAACTGTCAGCTTTTCCCAAATTAGAGGCAGAAAAGATCTCTTAAGTTTGTCCATTGCTAACACTGTTTAGGAATGTGGCCCATCGTATATTTTCTCAGCAATTTGTCAAGTTTGCTTGTAAATGACTTTAATGATAGATGGCTTTGCCTGCTTTGCTGGGCTGGAAAATTTTGCAGCCCAGATCACTTCTCCTTCAGGAAGCTTCTTGCATCTTGCATAATGTTTCTCCCAGCCACCCCCCCCCCCCCCCCCGTTACCCCCCCTCCTCAAGGTTAATTTAATCTTATTGTTCTTAAATGAACCACCCTAAATCATCCTCCTCCCCTTCCCTGTCTTTCTCCTCACTGTTTAAACCCTTCAAGGATGTAATAGTCTGGAAAATATTTCAATCATCATGTCTCCTTTTCAGCCAGCCAATTCCATTTGGTGCAGCTCGCACTGAAGTGCTATTTTTCACCGCATTGTTTTTAGTTTAAATAACAGGCAGTGCACAATTGCTAAAGGTCTTCTGGAACATTCCACTTGGGGTCTTGCCATTAAATAATATTTTGATGAAAAACTAACAACTTTCCATAGGAGGAAATGCTATTGGTTCCCAACACTAATTGGCTATAAATTTAGCTAAAGGCCTATCTGCCTGGGGAGTTTGACCATCTTCTCTGAGCTCATAGTAGTGCCCCATATTAGATGCTTAATGGATAGACTTAGTGAATAAATATGTATTTGGAAGTACATCATTTAGAAAATAGTCAAGTGAAAGGAATATAACTCTGCTAAGCCAGCAAATGTAATTTTTCTCATTTCTTGCCCCATCTTGCCACATGTCAGCTCTCAATTTACCAGCTCTGTGACCTTGCATATTTCACTCAACCTTGCTGAATCTTAGTTTCCTTAGTTGCAAAATAAGGCAAGCAAGATCTGCTTTATAGGAGGTTGCAAAGTTCAAATAGACACCTACAGTGTTCAGCAGGATACACAGTAAGTCCCTAGGACATGTAACTATTTGCCACTATTATTGTTATTGTTGCTACTAATCCTAGCATTGTGCAAATCTAAATCCTATGCCTGTCATTCAAAGTTCCTGCCTGACTATACATTCTCATTTCTTAACAAACTTACTTGGAAAACCTTCCTCTAATTCCCCTCTCCCAGAATGGGGCAGGTCCCCTCTGAATCACTGTTGTATTCTCTCTCTCTCTCTCTCTCTCTCTCTCTCTCTCTCTCTCTCTCTCCTGCATGCATGCACTCATCCTAATTATAACGAACCTTCACATAAGTGGATGTAAATGTAGTCTTAGGTTAACTAGTGAGTTCTCCGGCTTTCAATGAGTGCCTCATATGTTTATTTAGGAAATACTTGTCTGTGTACATATCGAATATTTTGTATTCAAAAAATAATACAGAAAACAACAGCATGGGTTCTGTATTTTGTTTTCTCCATGTCCTCAGTTACAGTGTTAGCTCAATGAGGCCAGAGGCTGAGACTCTCTCAGCCCTCACTATGCCAGAGTCTAGAACAGCATGTTAATAAGTGACTGAATGAATGAACAAATGAAGGGGTGAGCCTCAATCCTTCATTCTGGAGAACTGTTCTTTACACTCTCCCATGAACATGATGTGTTCAGACTTTTTCCCTGTATCATTATCTTCAAATCAAATGCTCCCCCCACCCCTAGATTCAGAGCAGATAAAGTCCTCTTCATGTCAAATGTACCTTGTCATCTCCAGGTCAGTCAGAAGCTTCTTCTGGGCAGGAGCTGGAGCCCCCCCTTTGGAGTAACTCATGCTGTCACACAGACGTGAACACACAGGGTTCTATGATGTCTACTGGTGAGATCTCATCCTGTGGTATCTTTAGATCCAGGGCAAAGTCTACTTCATCTTTGGTGCCTGGAGTATGTCACGTGATAGGTGTTGAGTGGAGTTTGCTCCTTTGGTTAAGGCTGTTCATTTGCTCCCCAAGCTCCATCCCTCCAAATACAAAAGGAGCTTTCCTTATGAGTCTCAGTGGCCATTTTACTATCTCACACTACGAAAGGCAACAAGATTGAATCCTTGCCTGGTTACTGCATCATCTTACTTTGACCAGGGTTAATTTTCTTAATTAAGAATTTCTAAGACAATTGCCCTAAGAATCTCATGTAATGTACACCAGAACATGATTTCTTTATTGTTAATCGATTTTGACAGAAGCCATCAGTGTGTCTTTTTGTGATGCTCACTAACAACCTGTTGCATAATGCATTTACATTTCTAATGAGGTTTTAAGTCAGAATGAACTGCCTACACATTCTGAAATCAGCCTTTTCCTCTTAACAGAAAGCAGGATTTGCTCCACTCTGGTCTCCTGGCTTCTTCAGGGACCATAGAGATTACTAACAGGCTCTCTCAAGTTTTCTTGAGCATTCCTCCCTGACCCAGAAGTAAGTGCCTTGGGATAGCTTGTTGATTTCTCCTGACTTGTTGTGGTCTTCAGTTGTTTCTAGGATACTGGCTCTGCATTGCCCAATTTGAAGACTCTCTCTCTCTCTCTCTCTCTCTCTCTCTGTCTCTCTCTTATTAGAACTTTATAGTTATACATCATAGTTGAGTTCATCCCAACAAACTCCTACATGCATGCAAATTGAATTCGGTTCATGATCTCCCTTCTTCCTCCCCCTGTTCCCTCCCATCCTCCCCTCCTCTCCCATTCTCCTTCCTCTACTCTACTTGACTTCCTTTTGCTCGTCTACAATTTGTATTTGATTGGTTCTTTATGTTATCCTATCCTTCCCTCTCTCTTTCTTTACTTTAACTTCTGTTATGAGAGAAAACACTTGACCTTTGAGTTTCTGAGTTTAGCTTATTTCATTTAGCATGATATTCTCCATTTCCATCCATTTACTGGAAAATGCCATAATTTCTCTTTTTTTTATGGCTGAATAGAACTCCATTTATTTCACAATATATATTTCACAGTTTCTTAATCCATTTGTCTGTTGACAGGCACCTGGGTTGATTCCATGATTTAGCTATTGTGAATTGTGCTGCTATAAACATGGATGAAGCTATGTTGCTATAGTATGCCAATTTTAGATCTTTGGGGAAAATACCAGGTAGTGGAGAGCTGGGTCATATGGTGATTCCATCCCTTGTTCTTTGAGGCATCTCCATACTGCTTTCCAGAGTTGTTGTACTCGTTTGCAGTTCCACTAACAATGCACAAGTATACACTTTTCCCCACAACCTCACCAGCATTTATTGTTGTTCATATTCTTGATCATTGCAATTCTGACTGGAGTGAGATAAAAATCTTAGCGCAGTTTTGATTTGCGTTTTCCAGGTTGCTAGGGATGTTGAACTTTTTTTTTTTTTCATGTTTGTTGGCTAATTATGTTTTTTTTTTTTTGAGAAAATTTCTCCTTTTTGTAGAAGAAATAAAAGCCCCATTGGGACTTCAAAATTTATTTTATGCTATCTGCCATGTTGCATGCTCTCTACAGTGTGTCAGTCCTTTTATTCTATTCCTGCAAATATCACTATGGACCTTCTTTTGTTGGCTTTATTTTTCCTAAGACTTAGTGATTTGGGGGCTTTTATCTGGAGGAAATTCTTACAGGCCTTAGACCTATTTTAAAAAGTTATCCTGACTTGCATGTATCTCTTTTCATCCTTTTCCCCTGTCATTTAAATATCTGAGCCGAACAGGCAGCTCCCAGCATGGTTTTCTAACATCTTTTAGAAGTTGCCCCTTTCCTGCCTTTACACACTGCCTGACTCAAAAGTGGCAGTGTGATCAGAAATTCATTTCATAGCAGGAAATTCTAATTACCACACAGTGTTAACTGGAACAGCTTGTCTACACAGAGTTCCTAGTCCTCCAAAAGCAGGTAACTAATTAGGTGACAATAGTGTAAGCAAACATGGTATCCATTTTCTCTCCAGGTAGGTTTGTGTAGGGAATGGAGAACAAATGGGTGTGTTTTCTCTGAAGGAGAAATAAAGAAGGTCTGGGTCAGGAGCAGTCTGGCACAGGAGGGATGGCTGCAGCAGGTACCTTGCAGACTTGCTGTCCAGAATTAGTGGCCCCTGGGCTTCTCCATGGACAAAGGTGGTAGGTGGGGCTTGTACTGGTTTTCCCTTCTAGGCCCAATAAGTGGAGTCAGGATGCCTTTGGATCTCCCACTTAACAGACTCTCAGCTTTCAGGCCTTCTAGAAGCATGTAGATTTGAATTCTCCCATCCACTTTGACAGCAGATGCCCTAATGTCTCCAAATTTCACTTAGATACTTTCCTCACATGCCTGATATTCCTTCTTCCTCCCTTCTTCTTCCCAGTCTTGCTTTCATGCATTTTTTTTCTTCTATGAAGTCACATGCTTCTCAGGACTTACAGCCCAAGACCATACAGAACAGTGTTCAAACCTGCGGGGCCCCCAGGCCTATGCCCCCCATTCTAAAGATGCTTCTCTTATATTTTGATCTCAGACTTTTTTGTTTTTTTTTTTTTGTTTTGTTTCCATCTTCATACCACCATTGTCCCCTAAACCAAGATCTCTAGTTTTAGCTGAGAAATGCTCCTTAATTCCTGCAGTATCATTAACTACTTCCATTAATATATATTTGGGCACAATTTTTCCTCATTGAAAGCCAAAATATATGAAGAAAGAGGGGATGTCTAAATTAACGTGGAAGAACAGTAGAATTAGAAAAATCACAAGTTTGCAAACCTTGGTGAAATTTTTGACAGGCTATGATTATCCATGGATGAAACCGATAGTTGATGGGAACTTTATCATAGCAAGGGATCAAGCTGTCATCTCCTGAGCCCACTGATTAATGATAGCATCACTAGGAGTGACAGTTCTGTGGTCCTCCTGAAATATGAACCATTCAGCACCACCTCAGAAGAGTTCTTGTCAAACTGAAATTAGTTAAATTGAAAAGCTAAGTTCCATTTTCTACAAATAGAGGGAACAGAAGAACAAGTGAAATGACACCACAAACAGGTAATTCTAGAATGTGACTGTTCTATGTAGGTTACTGCAACAGTCAAAGGCATAAGAATTCAGAAATTCAGGCACAGCACAAAGATACAATGCAGGATCTGTGTTTGGATACTGATTTGAGCAAACCAACTGTGATCTAGACAGTTAAGGATATTTAATCCCACAGAATAACACTAATTTGTTAGCTCTGTTGTTGAATCAGTACAATGAGAATATGGGCTTTACTGTACTATTCTATCTACTTTTTGTATTCTTCAAAATGTCCAGAATAAAAAATACTTTTTATGAACTAGAAAATGGATCAAGCTTGTCGAATTTGTTTGGCAAGAGGGAGTATCTATTGTAAAACGGCCCAAATGAGTTATTCTGCTTGATTTATCGACCTTTGTGTATAAGTGTTTTTTTAACAAATTGAAAGTCTGATTTTTTAAATTTAAAAAGGAGGAGGAGAAGAAATTATCAGTATTGGAGTGGTTGGAGTGCTATAAACGTGTTCATTCAACATGTCCTTGATTTTATGATGGAATTTGCAGAACACACAACTTCTTTCAGACTTTATTTGGCAGAAATAGAAGATATGTGGACTTGAAGGGACCTGGGAGTCTATTAATCTGCACTTTCCTCTGAGCTGGAGCACAGTAAACCATTCAGTGGTGCTGAGAATCCATCTTTCTTTTAATGTCCTCCAGAAAGAGGGATTCAGTGTCTCCCCAGTAAGTATCATTGTTGGGGTGGTTTTCCTGGGATACTAGGTGATCTCAGAAATCATTTTTGTTTTTTCAACAACAAGGAAGAGGACATCTCTTTTTCTGATAGCTCTTTATATCTCAGAAAGAATGCACTTCACCCCTTATTTTCTCTTCTTCTCCTTTCCCTTTTCTTTCTTCTGCCAGGGGATTATTTCTAGTTCTTCCATCATTTGAGAGTTTTTTCTCTGTGGTCCCATTGTTTCATTTGTCCATCAGAGCTGTAGGAGGGACCTACTGTCCTAGAGGGAACGGGCAGCCTTGAGAACAAGGTGCTGGTTCCTTATGGATACCCAACCCCAAACCCATACCTATACTGTTCACTACATTTGGACTTGCTCTTTTCTGATCAGAAGGCTTTTTGTAACCCTAGACCCCCCCTCCAGAAGTCTGAGAAAACTCATCCTCTACACAGTTCATTTAGAAACTTCTAAAGCATGGCCAGGCCTTCATGGTATGGATTCCATATTAGCAGAATCCATGGTGTTGTGAATCTAAAAAGCATATATATTTATAAACATACCCTTTTGGCTGTATGTTAAGCTGTTTTGTGTCACTATAATAAAATATCTAAGAAAAGGTTGTTTAATTGAGTTTTGGAGGTTCAAAATCCAAGATTAGACGCCTCCATTTAGTTGGCCTCTGGTGAGGGCAGTGAATGTCCACATATCTGTAGGAGCAAATGGAACATCTCAAAATTAAGCGGAGAGACTATAAAGAGATCAGGAGGAGTGTTGTCAATAACCTAAGGACCTTCCACTAGATGTCCATCTCTTAAAGCTATGTAGCATTTCCCAATACTGCCATCCTAGAGACTAAGACTTTACTTATGCACCTGATTTCTAGGCCCCTTCTATGGGTACCTGGAATACCTGGGAGAAGGACCAAGGAGCCTCCAGGTGTGGGGTCAGGCTGGACTTATAGTGTCCTGTATATATATACATGAGTGGCTATACTTATAACCCTATAGTACAATATTAATCCACTTATCTATGTTCTTTACTTGATCATAGGATTCCAAGATCAAGAGGGACCCCTTTTATTTCTAACTACCCAGAACTCAAGCTACACCTGGCACAATGCCAGCATCTCAGTGCAGTGCCTTTGACTGACTTTGTGAATGTGTATGGTTCTGTGTGTGTTGGGGAAAAGAAAAAAGGGGAGATATTAAGGTTTTCTCCTGAAAGCCCATCAAATTATCCAGCTGAGTTGTCTAGTTCAGAATTCACCACACAGCGCAAAACAAGCTAAGCTAAATGGCAGCCCGGACAATAATGAATATGCAAGCAGCATAATAAAGTTAAGTACTGAGAGAGCCATCTATTGTAGATAGTTTAATTTCCCTTAAGTGAAAGATCAAGGACAGAAGCACAAAAGAATCATGCTAATTTTAAAAGGAGAAAATGGATAGCTAGCGAACATGGAAAGAATGAGTACAGGGAGAAGTTGAATCAGTCCACCATGGTTCAGCAATTCTGGAAGATGGCAAGCCTGAGTCTTTGGGCTGGGAAACAGCTCTGTGTGATGGAAGAAACTCACTCCTGGAAAACACACTTGGATCCTGTGTTGCAGCTGTCATTTCCACAGTATGAGGCTGCCACTGCATTTGTTCCAATGTACTTTGAAAAGATGAGATCTATTTTACGAGCAAATTCTCATGGATTTGTCCTTTCAAACTTACCCAAAGAATTAGAATGTCAACTACAGTGGTTGGAAAGTAGCCAGCAAATTAGGAGCAAACAGAAATTTTGATAGTTTTAAAAATAGTTTATTTTGGTTCACAGTGTACATAAAATATCAGATCTGAAGGGACCACAGGAGTTATCCCTCATAACTTCTTCATTTTATAGATAAGAAAATGAGACCCATAGAAGAATAGTGGTAATGTTAGTGCTCAATGCAGCATTATAGTTTGGATGTGAGATGTCCCCCATAAGCTCACACGATAGACAACGCAGGAATGTTTAGAGGTGAAATGAGGCATTTGCTTCCTTGAATGTGTTTCCATAGACTTCATCTGGGCACTCTTATCATTTGGATGTGAAATGTTGCTCAAAAGCTCCTATATTAATGCAGGAGGTGAAGTGTTTAAGTTATGAGACCTGTAACCCAATCAGTGGATTAATCCATTTGATGGATTAATAAATTGAAAAGACTACTAAGTGGTAATTGGAGGCAGGTGGGGTGTGGTTATAGAAATAGGTCATTGGAGATGTGTCCTTGGGAATTATATTTTGTTCCTGGCTCCTCCCTTGTTCTTACAGCTTCCTGGCTGTCGTGAACTTTCCTCTGCCATGCCCTTCAACCATAATGTCATGTCTCACCTCTAGCCTGGAACAATGAAATTGTCCAACCATAGACTGAGATTTCTGAAACTACGAACCAAAATAAATTTTTCCTCTTCTAAGTTATTCTTTTTTTTAACACCTTTATTTTATTTATTCATTTATATGTGGTGCTGAGGATCGAACCCAGGGCCTTGCACGTGCTAGGCGAGCGCTCTACCACTGAGCCACAACCCTAGCACTTCTAAGTTAATCTTATCAAGTATTTTGGTCACGGTGGTATATAATTGCTCCATTATACCAAAATGTATTTCTAACTGTAATATTTGTTATAGTGCCAATTAAACTGTACTACTTGGGTGAATTTGGGCAAACTTTACCCTAGATTTACCATGTGTGATTTGGGAAAGATGTGATTTTTGGAAAGGTAGATCAAAAGGTCTGCTGTAGATGTTTCCTTTGGTTTATGTGGAGGAAGAGCAAAGATTATATATTCTGTTGCTCTAAGCTTTGTGGTTGCAATGCATCATCATTAGTATTATTTAGGGATGGTTTTAGCAACAAGAAGCCAAAATTTAAAAACACCTAATCAAAGATGCTCAAATTATTGTTTCTGATATAATATGAAGTTTGAATATAAGATATTTTGTCTTTATTTCAGCAGCTTCGTATCAACTTTGACGTGTGATTTTCTTGACTATGCATCCTCTCATGGTCATAGATGAGTGCTATAGTTTCAGACATTATGTCTGCATTTGATGCATGAAGAAAAAAGAAGGGGAGGAGCCAGCTGTATCTTTCTTGTTATAAGGAGAAAAAAATGCTTTCCCAGAAATGCCCAAGGAATCTTCCATTTACATCTTATTTACCAGAGTTAAACCATGACATAGAGAAGTTGGAAAAAGAGGGGAAAAGATGGCCTTAATTGGCTTATACCAAACATCATCCCTTTCACAGGGCCAGGCTCATAATCAGAGATTTCTAACATTAAAAGAAAAGTGGGCAGCTCTAAAAGTAGCTCTAAGTGCTCCCTGTTACCCACAAACTGTCAGTATCCCTCACATATATGTGATACATTTAGAGCACAAGTTCAATGCAAAGATGGGAAGTGGAATATTTCTTTCTTCTTTTTTTA
Organism: Marmota monax; assembly: GCF_021218885.2. Classification (NCBI taxonomy): domain Eukaryota; kingdom Metazoa; phylum Chordata; class Mammalia; order Rodentia; family Sciuridae; genus Marmota; species Marmota monax. The sequence continues at coordinate 1,877,328 of NW_026691933.1, forward strand.
GTGTCTGATTTATAATCTTTTTATGTCTTTAGTGGAAGATTATTTCAGAACCAAAGGCTTATCTGAAGCTAAAAAAAAACATTTTAATTGGCAGACATTATAGGGTACAACCTGTGGAAACAATAAATGCCTGGGACACATTTTACCCTACACTGTAGCTCAAAACTACAGGTCAAACTTAGGTCAAAAGGAGAAATTTTATAAGTTTTCTAAAAGTAAATATTGACAGGTCTTTAAATCTCATAGTACGAAAGCTTGTCTATGAACCAATGGAGGTATGGATACATGTATATGGTGTGTATGTATGTCTGTGTGTGTGTGTGTGCGTGCACGCACACACATGCATGTGGAGAGAGAGAGAGAGAGAGAGAGAGAGAGAGAGAGAGAGAGACAGACAGACACACAAAAACCTGGAAGCCATAGTAACATAGTGACCTCCAGAGAAGAAAGCTATTGGTGGCTGACTGGGAAGTATGACTTGGGTACCTTTTGGATTTTGTTCAGTGATTTTGTTTATGATATGCAAGGCAAAGGGCTTTCTGAGGAAAGGAAAAATTCCTTGAAGGCCACATGCTAGATTCTGTAAAGCATGGCTTGGAATCAGTCGTAGTCCAACCTATGTCACCTGGGTAACCTCACTCATCTGCGCCAAGTTGTAGTTTTCACACCAGGAAAAAGGCATGAACATGAGTTTGTAAGGAATAAATGAAGAGGTGTATGTAGACTCCTGAAGCCAAGGGTTGGTCTTGTCATTTAAGCTGCCCAGGCATGCTGAGGGCCATCACTAACATGCAGCCCTGGACCCCAACTGACAGCTACAATGACATCCTCAGTGCCCAATATAGACTAGGTTTCACCACAGCAGCCCTGTCTCATCAGCAATGAGCATTTCCTATTTGCTGTGCTGAGGAATCTAAGTATGTAGTAGAACATTTAGAAAGGGAACGGATTAAAAGCTTGTTGTGGTTTAAAGGGGAAAGGAAACTTGACTTTGCAGCACAGTTCATTTCTCAAATATTCTGCATGAGCATTTTTTTTCTAGACTTGCATTATTTCTTAGTCAACAATAAGTAATGCTTTTAAATTTTTTTTTAACTTTTAGTTTGTGGTGAATGCCTGTAATCCCAGTGACTTGGGAGGCTGAGGCAGGGGAACTACAAATTAGAAGACAGCTCAGCAACTTAGTGAGACTCTCAGCACCTTGAAATGACATATCTCAAAATAAATAATATAATAATAATAATAATAAAGGACTGGGAATATGGCTTAATGGTAAAATAGCCCAGGATTCAATCCTATCAAAAATTTTTACTTTTAGTGCATATGTATCTTCCACATAAGCAGCAACCTTTTGTTGTAAAAAATATGTTTCAAATATCTATGTGTCATTCAAACTCCCAGGCATGGCTGCCACATTTATCTTCATCCACTTTTGGTAGAGTGGATTTGTTATTTATTGATGTGAAACAAATTACCCAAAACTTAGTGTCTTAACTCTCAGAGTTTCTGGGGATCAGGAAAGCAAGAAGCTCTGGACCTCTCACGCAGTTGCAGTCAAAAGTCAGTCAGGGACTAATGCACAACTGTAATCCTAGCAACATGAGAGGTTGAGGCAGGAGAATCTCAAGTTTAAGGCCAGGTTTGGCAACTTAGTAAAACCTTCTCTCCAAGTAAAAATTAAAAGGGCTGGGGATACAGCTCAGTGGCATAGTACTTCTGGGTTCAATACCCAGGGAGGAGAGAGAGGGATGGGGGGGAAGGAAGGAAGGAAGGAAGGAAGGAAGGAAGGAAGGAGAGAGAGAAAGTAAGTTTTGCAGGACGGTAGTCATTTGAAAGCTCAAGTGGGGCTGGAGGACCCATTTCCAAGATGGTACACTTGCATGGCTGGCAAGTTGGGGCTGGCTATTGGTAAGTCTGTCCTAGTCACATGGACATTTCTGTAGGCCTGCTTAACTGTTCTCATATCATGTTGACTGTGTCCCCCAAAGAAATTGTCCTAAGAGAACAGCGGAAGCTGTGATGCCTTTTATGACTTAACTTCAGAAGTCACTGATTAACATTTCTGAGTACTCTGTTGGTCACAAAGATTACCCATGATTCAATGTGGGAGGAGACTAAATAAAGGGATAAATGTCAGGGTTTACTCCCAGAGGCTATTTTTAAGGCTATTACATGGAACTTAGTTAGACACAATGGCACTATAAGGTACCCAATGCTTTATTATAGAAGTATGTGAGATGTGCACACAACATATAAATGGTAGAGAGCAAAGGTTTTATTACTGTCTAATTTGGAATGAAGTTTTATAAGTCAACGTCTCACCTGGAAAGCTTGCTAAACCATAAATTGCTAGAGCCCCCTCCCTAGCATTGCTGGTTCCATAGATCTGGGGAGGAGTGGGAGAATTTGCATTCCTAACAAGTTCCCATTTGATGTTGTTGATGATGAGGAAGGAAGAAGAAAGAGGAGGAAGAGGAAGAAGAGAGGGGGAGAGGAAGGGGGTGAGGAAGGATATGATCCAGGGTTATACTCTGGGAACACTTACTCTAATTTATATAGAGAGCTTTGTGGATCTTTGAAAAAAAACATCCTGGACTTCTTAGAGATGAATACCCAAATTATAAAATTCATTAACCATATCATTTTAAACTTGAGACTCACCAAATGAAAGAGTTTTTGTAAGTATATAAATCAGAGAGAAGACAGGATATAGACAGCTCTTGGTAGTGGTGGACTGGCCAACTGACTCTCCAAAAAATATAGGTGCCCTTCAACTTATAGTAGAGTTTTCAGTAATAAACTTTTTTTTTTTTTTTTTTTTTTTTTTTTTTGGTGGTGGTGCTGGACATTAAACCCAGGCCCTTGTGCATGTAAGGCAAGCACTCTACCAACTGAGCTGTCTCCCCAGCCCACTAATAAACTTTTTATAAGTTGAAAATATTGTGAGTCAAAATTGCATTGACTACACCTAGCCTACTGAACATCGTAGTTTAGCAACTCAGCACACTGCAGAGTATCAGTTGTTTCCCCTCCTGATTTGTGTGGCTGATTGAGAACCATGGCTTTCTGTCACTACCCAGTATCATGAGATAGTATCCTACAGTACACCACTAGCCCAGGAAAAGATTTGAATTCAAAATTTGAAGTACAGTTTGTACAGAATTTGTATTGCTTTCACACCATCATAAGATTAAAAAATCCTCAAGTCAAACTGTCATAAATTGGGGATTGTCTGTAAAAAGCTTTGATTTGTAATTTTTGCCAATTTCCACAGTGTAAATGCTTTCACCGTGGCTAGTTACCAACAGTTTAACAACCATCTTGCAAAAATTCCATTTCACAGTTGTCTCTCTGTAGCTAGTACACACCAGCCCCCATGTAGCACACCACTGGTTCTAAGCAAATCTTTAACTTGTCATGTGTGATTCTGAGAAAACTGTGACCAGGAGGGTGTCTGGATGATTCCAGTTGCCAGTTCTCTGTACATGAAACAAAGGCTGTCAAAGGACAGGCTTGATTTTCTTCCTGTCTAGAGTGTTTGAGACTTTCTAAGGCAGCTAAAGTAATAGGATGTGATTACTCAGACAAGTCTACATGGCATATGTGAATCCAAACTAAGACTTTTCTTTCTAAATCTTCCTCCTCCATACATACTCCTTAAGCCACCCCCACCTCATACAGCCAATTTTGATAACATCTCCAGTCTTCCATTCTAATGAGTGCAATCTCAGAGAGACATCTCTCTTTAAAAACACCAAGGCTTCTTTCCTAGGGTGACAGGAAATACTTTACTGAAATTCATATTTGAAGCCACTAAGGTATTCCATAAGGGTATCATGTCTTAGTACCTATAGAACTGGGTAGAAAATTCATTTGGCAACTCAGCTTGCAAAGGTGAATTATAGAGGACTGGTGACAACCCTTCTATTTGCCACCTTGAACTATTGTTTAAATCCTGAGTTACTGTTTAACTTGTAAGTTTATTGAGGGCACTTTATTTTTGTATGTTTTCCACAGCATCTACCATAGAGCCTTGGGTAAAATAAACTGTTAATAAACATTTAATGGGTTCTCATTTGGAATTCCCTACATGACAGGAAACATAGGCATTCTAATGAAGTGCTTTAGTTGGCTTAATTCCATAGAGTGGGTAACTTGAGAATTTCAATGACCATGAGAGACCAGGGAAATAAGACTTCTGGTAGTAAAGCCTTTCAGGATAGCTCATAATGCTTCTTTTGTATTATATAAATGCATTTATTAAGAACCAACTATGTGCCAAGTTCCAAAGGACGTTATTGTGGTTAGGATCTGAAATGTTCCTCAAAGGGTCATGTGCTGAAGGGTTGACCCCAACGCAGTGATGTTCAGAGGTGAAGGTTTTGGGAAGTGGTCCAATGATCATGAGGGCTCTGACCTCATCAGTGGATTAATCCATTGATAACTGAATTGACTATTGGGAGGTGGTAGGAACTATAGGCAGTGGGTCATAAATGGAAGAATTAGGTGGGTATTTCTTGTCCCTGGCCTACCCTATCCCCATCTCTTCTTCGTAGTTTCCATGAGCTGAGCATCTTTCCTCTACCAGTCCCTTCCACCATGATGTTCTGCCTTACCTCAGACCCACAGTAATAGAGCCAGCTGACCATGGATTGAGATCTCTGAAACCATCAGCCAAAACAATATTTTTCTCCTCTAAATTGTTTATGTCGATATTTTGGTCATAGCAATGAAGAACTGATTAATACAGATATGTTCTTAGAAAAACAGTACTCATTCCAATCTAGTATAGGTTTTGTTGTCTTGAAAGCATAGCTTTTAAGGTAGACAGAATGTGACCTATGGCTTTTCATCACTTAATTCTTAATAGTCTAACTATTTCTAACAGTTAGAAATAGTTAGTTTTCTTGGTCTCTCCAATCCTCAGTTATCTGGTCTGTAAAATGAGACGACCAATACCTTTTCTGAGGGTCTCTTGTGAAGATTCAGTGACATAATATGTGGAAAGTTCTGGTTAGGGCCTTGTGGGGAGAGGACATGTGCTGCTCCCCTGTCCCTCACACTCTTATTTGGTTGAAGGGGTCCACATACTTCTTCCAGATGCATAAAAGCCCCATGACTCTGAGTCTCTTGACAAATTCTTCTTCTTTTTTTTTTTGAAAATGCATGTTTGGTTTGTTTTTCTATTAATTTCGAAATTTTTGCCATTTTCAAGGCAACATTAGTGACATAGAGATAGATCATTTCCCACAAAAATGCAACTGACAGGCCTTAATGAACTGGAGGCAGAGGGGAAAGAATTTTCAATATCAGAATTTCTGGAAATATTGAAAAAAAGCTATTTCTTCCAGGCCTAACCTGATTAAGAAAATGATGGGTTTGAGATTCAATGGGGTAGATTTATCTGCTCTTTCCTTGCTCCCTGAGGCTCCTGAGTTCCTGACTTATTTTATAATACAACAGGTCTTAAACATTAGTGATCAGCCATGTTGGCAAGGGACAATTCCAAATGATGGGGGATTATCTGGAGGGAGGACATAATCATGTACCAGGTACTCAACAGATGCCCAGTTAACACAGCCTTCTTGGTTCAGTCACTTTGATAGGTAAAGAAGGGAGAATAACTCCTTTTCATTCAGTCAAAAACAGATTTATTAAGCACAAGCTCTATGCCCAACCCCTCAAAAGATAGAAAAAAGACAAAGAACTGGGTTTTCATACCCAGAATTTTACAGATTAAGAAAAAGATGGTTGTAATCCTCCTTGCTCTATTAGAAAACCTGTTTCATATTCAGAAATAGAGAGTTTCAGCCGGATGCAGTGATGCATGCCTGTAATCCTAGAGGCTCAGGGGGGTGAGGCAGGAGGATCACAAGTTCAAAGCCAGCCCCAGCAAAAAGCGAGTTACTAAGCAACTCAGTGAGACTCTGTCTCTAAATAAAATACAAAATAGGGCTGGGGATGTGGCTTAGTGGTTGAATGCCCCTGAGTTCAATCTCTGGTACCAAAAAAAAAAAAAAAAGAAGAAGAAGAAGAAGAGAGAGTTTCCACACTTGGAAAATTATACAATTAATGAAGTTCTGATGTGGCATTTCTTCTGATGTGGCATTTCTTTGTAGCCCCTTGGGAAAAGAGCTGTCCAAGGTTAGAACTGAGATTTGAATTTTATGTAGAACATAAAGTGATTTCAATAAACTACAGCTTTTTGAATTTTCAGAACACATGTAATGTTTTTTTTTTATTTTTAGAAAACATATTTTTGATGAACACATATAATGTTTTCCCAAATTATGGGGTAATATCAGTCAACTGTAAGGTGCGGGGCTTGGCCTTAAATTGTGGCACTTCTGTTTTTAAAACTGGCATGATTTTCCCTGTGTAGAAGGTGGTCTTAGCATTCTGGTTAGGACACTGGGCTGAGAATGGGGATCCTGGGTTTCATTCACTGACTATGTGGACAACTTCCAGAACTGTAACTTCACCTGGGCTGTGTTGGGTGCTGAGGATAAATGAAAGCAACACGGTGGTGCCTGTGTTAGTTGGCTTTTCATCACTGCAACCAAAACACCTGACAAGAACAGCTTAAAGTAGGAAAAGTTTATTTTGTGCTCATGGTTGGCCATCTCCATTGTTCTTGGTCCAAGTCAGGAAGAACGTCATGGTGGAAGGGCATGGGGAAGGAAAGTTGCTCAGATCATACCCTCTGGGAAGCAGAGAAAGCCAGTCTCTATGAATAAAATACAAAATCCAGTGACCTCCAACTACACCCTATCTGCCTGTTGTTATCATCCTGTACAGTAGTCCTTTCAAATATTTAATCGATCAAATGGATTAATCCCTGAATTAGGTTATGGTTCTCTTAATCTAATCATTTCACCTCCTGAATGAACACAAGAGCCCACCACAGTGCCCAGATGAAGTCTATGGAAACACATTCAGGAGTGCAAATGGTTCTTCTCAGTAGGACTGTGGGAGTCAGAGAAGTGGTAACCCTGACACAGAGTCTTAAAGGAGTAGAATCGGCTAGAAAAGAGAGACCAGGGTTCCAGAGAGTGGGCAACACACACATTCTATGGCATACTCAGAAGGCAACAAATAGTTGGAAAAGGCCAGAGAATTTGTTCTCCAGTGATAACGTGTATTTCCATTGCCTGGGGACTTTGATACATGAAATCTCATTCAGAGTCTACATTCATGTAGAATGAGATCTGAGATAATATATTCACTTCTGATAAGTTCCAGGGTAATGCCTAGACTGCTGCCTTTAGCCTGCTATTGTCTTCAGAGTCTTTGAATCAGGGCATGTAGGAGTAAAAGTTGTGTGGATGGAGGAAGCTGAGGGCACTGGGGGTCAGGGCTTGTTACCTGATTATTGTGCCCTGATAGATTTTAGCTGTCCTCACTTGGCAATAACATGTGAGTTGCTTTTAGTCTCTGTTGGGCTCTCAGAAATGCCTGTGGTTATTAGCAAGCTAGCTCCTTCTCCCCATCCCAGTAGCAGTGATATTATGTTTTTACTACTTGCCTCAAATCTCCTTCCCACAGCCCACCACCATGATGTTCTTCCCGACCCCTATCTGAACCTTCTGCCCTGCTTTGGAAGGCATCTCCTCTTCCCTCTGGCCTCCTGCAGGCTCTCAGTGCACCCATCACTCTCCTCTTCCATATAGCTTGGGGCTCTTCCCTTCCCTAGCTCTTTTCCTCCAGAAACCTGCTCAGTGCCCCAGTATCTTACAGCCAACCTACTGAGAAACTGGCCTTGATCCTGGATCCCCTCCTAGCTACTCCCTGGCCTTTCATCCTTCTGGTACAGCCTGTTTATTTCAAAGAGCAAACCGACATTTGCAGTTTCTTTATCTCTTCTCATCTCTTCTAGTAACCTACCCCCATCAGACTTCTGTCTTCCCACTTTTCTGAAAGAGTTCATCTGAAGTTAGCTGTGGCTACCTGGTGGCCAGTCCAGGATTTCAGTCCTGGTCTAATTTGTCCATTATAGCACTGTACAATGCTAATTGCCAGTGCTGCGAAATTCCACCTCCCCATGGCTCTCCAGATTCTCTTTGGTCCCTCTATCTTAGACTCTTCCTAATTCCTCTTCCTTGGTCTAATCTTTACAGCTAACATTTCCCAGAGTTCTGGTCTCAATTCTGTAATCCTCTTCTAACCCTAAACATTTTCCCTTAGGCATATCACCCACATCTGGGATGTGGACCTTCTTTCTATATGGTCCAATCATCTTCTGCTCATCTCCTTATTGGTCATATCTACGCTGGTGCCTCACATTCTTAAAACAGATTTTTCCTCTTCCAAACCTACTTTTTCTTCTGATCTCATTCTAGGTGAATTGTACTCCCACCTTCCCTTCTCACAAACTTCAAACTAGGGAGGTTTTTTTTTTTTGTTTGTTTGTTTGTTTATACTCTTTTCCTTGCCTTACTGGCCATCAACAATAGGCCTGCACTCTGCCCCCAATAGTTGCTTACTGCATTGGACAACTTTATTTAGTTACCTAGATTACAGTTGTCTCTATGTATCCATGGGTGGGAATAAATTTCAGGACCCCCGTGCAGATAGCATTATCTGCAGACACTCCAGTTCCTTATATAAGATGGATTGACATTTGCATATAACCTACACACATTCTCCCATATACTTTAAATCATCTCTAGATTACTGTCACAATGAAAATTCTGTATAAATAGTTATTATACTATATTACTTAGGGAATAATGACAGAAAGGTCTGTGCATGTTCAGTACACATGCAATTTTTTCCCCCAAGTATTTAAAATTCACTGATAGCTGAGTTCTTAGATGCAGATCTGGAAGGTGGGCTGTGCTGCCTTTACCTCCATCTGAGCACTCTGCAAATATCTGTGACTTTCAACCCTGGCCATATAGGAGAGTTGCCTGGAGGATGGATTAGTCAGGAATTCCCAGAGAACAACATCAACAGGGTATGTGTGTGTGTGTGTGTGTGTGTCACTTAGTATAAGGAAATGGTTCATGTGGTTGTGCAGACTAAGTCCCCCATTCAGAAACTGGCAGGATGAGGACCCAGGAGAGTTGATGGTTGTTCCAGTCCAAGTCCGAGACCTGTGAGGATCAGGAGGGCTGATGGTGTAAGTTTCAATCTGAAAGCCATCAGGCCTGACACTCATTAAGCGTTGATGTTTCAGTCCTGGTCTCAAGACCCAAAAAGACCAATGTCCTACCTCAGTCAGGCAGGAGGAGTCCCCACTTAGCCTTTTTGTTCTGATCAGATTTTCCATGGCCTGGGTGAGGACCTTCCACATTGAAGAGGGCCATCTGCTTTGCTCAGTCTATGAATCCAAATTCAGGAACACTCTCACAGACTCAGAATACTAGCACTCCTGTCCCATTCAGATTAACATATTAACCATGAAGGATGTCTTGTCCAAACTGCCCAGGACAAGCCCCAAAGCAACTATATTAGAATTTTGGAAGGCGGGACCCAGTGCTTGTTTGTTTTTTTTCAAAGCTCAGATGATTCCCACATGCAACCAAGGTTAAGAGCCACTGCTTTAATCTTCTCTTCCTCAAATCCATCCTCCATGCTGCCACTAAAGTGGTTTTCTTAAAACTCTAATTGGATTATGTTTGATCCCCTGCTCAGAATCCTTCAATCACTCTTATTTCTCTTGGGAAAAAAAAATTATATGGTGAATTACACAAGCCTTTTGGCGTATTATATGAGACATTTTATGATTAACCCTGTCTAATTCTCCAGGCTTGGGTTTTGTGGGACCATCAAGGGCAGTGTACTCTGGCCTTTCTGAGGTGCCTTTCAGGCTTTCTCCATGCTTTTTACATTTGCAGAGACTCATTCCTCCACCAGAATGCAAGTTATGCCCTACTGCATGCCTAGCCAAGTCTTCTTCCCTATTCCTTCAGATCCTATTTAGGTACTATTACTTACAGAAAGCCTTCAGGGCAACCTTGAATAGGTTAAATATTCTTTCTGTGAACCTCCCAGCATATAGTGCTACTTCCAACCTCAGAATGAGCCAATCAATGGCAGGAACCATCTTCTATTTTACATAGCACCAAAATCAAGCACACAGTAAGCACTTAAAATATGTAGAATGAATAAATGAATAACCCATCTCCTTCAAAATCTGTAATTTCACAACCAGTTTGTTTAGCAAAACAAAAGGAGAGTTAAAAGATCATTGAATTGTTGGGGGAAAAGATTTAAATCCAAAGTAAATGTTGCAAGGACTTTCTAAGCTTTATACAAGTCCAAACATAACACAAATGAAAATATTTCCCTAGAAAGAAGCAGTTATCTATTCCATGAAAGACTGGTAAAGCCGTGTTTTCTGCCACACAGAATAGGGTCCTATTCTCTGCCCCCAAGGCTATAAAGTAGATCCTACTCTGCTAAGTGTCAGTGTTTACTCTTATTCCAGAGATGAGGTTAAGACTGAACTAATCTAAAAAAACGATAATCCAATCCCAGTGCCTCTGGAGACTGAAGTAGGAGTATTACAAATTCAAAGCCAGCCTCAACAATTTAGTAAGGCTCTAACCAACTTAGGGAGAACTACCTCAAAATAAAAAATAAAAAGGGCTGGGGTTGTGGTTCAGTGGTTAATAGCCCCTGAGTCCAATCTCTGGTACCAAAAACAAAGCAAAACAAAACAACTTCAGACTATAGGAAGGTAAAACACAAACTCTACAAAGTTTTACTATTTCAGAACCCAAGTTGACAGGTGGTGATTATATTTACAAATGAATTCACTAAAAACCTATCTGCCACAGTATTCTTTCAAATATATGTTTCCCTTGAGTATTTCCAATAAGCATTCAGTTTATGAAAGTTCAGGGCATGAGAAACTGCTCAGGTATAAAATCAGCCCATGCCTCCCTCCGCCTAATGAGGATGGGTGAGTAGGAGGCTCACCTGGAGAGCTAGTAAAGCAGGTGAGGCCCCCCAGCTCATCAAGGTAGGACATATCTGGACCTTCCTATTCTTCTCAAGTCCCCTGAAACTATGAGCTCCACTAATGTCTGAGAACCACCGGGTTAAGATAAAGGTGACCACTGCCTGGTTGTGATCAGTTGCTGCCCTCCGGCTTGCTCTTTCTTGACACTGGCTGCATTTTAGAATACCACCAGGGGACTTTAAAAATCCCAATGCCCAGGCCTGCTTGGGCAAACAGACCAATTAGATAAGGATGTCTGGGAGTGGGGTCCTGGCATTTGTGTTTTTAAAAAGACCCCGATTGTTCTAATGGGTAGCTTGGGTTGAGGATGGCTCTTCTAGCTTATTGGTTCTCAAATTTGGCTGCACATTGAAATCACCAGGGGAACTTCAGGAAGTAATGGGTGCCTGGGTCCCAACCTAGGATACTCTTGTAATTGGGTAGGAAGTAGCCTGGTATCCACATCAGGATTTGTGAAAGCTCCCTGGTGACTGTAATGCACAGCAAAGTATTGGAACACTTCCACAGCTGTCCATTGTCATGAATGAATGAGAAACCCAACTGTCAGGAACATATTTGTCCTGTTGGCTGGACTAACATAGCTGAGGTGGGAGTCTCCTCTGAAAGGCTTGCTGGAGGGAAAGTGGTAGCGCTAGTTTGCCGCTTAAGCCCTTTGACACTGAGGGTGCTGCTGCTTGTGCCAACAACTAAGCAATTGTAAATGCACCCAAGTCCCTGGACGCCTGTGTGACACCAGTTGACTCTATGGGTGGCCATCCATCCCTGGAAACATGCAGAGTGACATTGAAAACAATAATCAGATATGGCTAATGAACACAATTATTGTAAGTTTCTGGGTCAATGCTAATGGATTTCCCTCCCTTCTCCTTTCATCCTATGTTCAGGTTAATTTTCTCTTTGTATTTCCCTGTTACCAGATATCCAAACTGAGTCCATTCTCTGCCCTGGGTAGGCAGTGAGGAGACAATACTCTTTTCTATAACCCTCCCTCTGCCGACTCCCTCACCCTTCTGCCCTTCTCTTCTCCCTGTGGCTTCTGTGAGGTTGGTAGATAGCAGTACCAACTTGAAAAAGGTCATCTGTGTTGTCTGGAAGATTCAAGTGGCACCCCTCCCCACCTGGTATACAAACCTAACACATAAGGGGTATACTCTCCCAAAACTATGATTTAAGGACAAGGATTCTCATTACATAATTTCTTTTTAAATGAGAGTACTCAAGGGTTTACTATGATCTTGAACATGAGACAGTGGTTCTTAGTTTTGGCTACACCTAGGAAGCTTTAAAAACTTTTGATGCTTACAGAAAGACATACTGCATGATCTCACATGTGGAAGCTAAAGTTAATCTCAAAGAAGTAGAGAACAGAATAGTGATTATTGGAGCCAGTAAGGGGTGCAAAAGGAGAGATGGGGAGCAGATACTTAAAAAGAACAGTTGGATAGGAGGAATAACTTCTAATGGTCTATAGTACAGTAGGATAACTATGGTTGACAACAATTAATTGAGTATTTCACAGTAGCTAATAGAGAAGAATTTGAATGTCCCAATACAAGAAGTTATATATTTTGGATAGTAGATGTGCCACTTACCATTATCCAATCACTACTTATTGTGTACATATATTGCAATGCCACACTCTATATCCCATAAATATGTGCACTTACTATGTGTCAATTAAAAAGTATATTAATATAAAAAATATCGATGCCTATGATTAGCCCCAGAGATTCTGATTTCGTGGTATGAGAGCCAGCCAGGGTATCAGGAGTGTTTTAGAAGCTCCCCTGTTGATTCCAGTGTTCAGCTGAGGTTGAGAACCACTGACATTTGTTAATGAGAAATATTGAGAAGAGAGGTGGAAGGACTCCCATAGAGAAATATCTCTTATGCTGAGGCCTTTCTGTGGATTCTCCCTTGTGAGCCTGCAGAGGTATTGGTCCCATTTAGATTCTTTATGAGCACACATGTTTGGGTAAATTTCCTAGAACACCAGAACAGAATTAGGCCACAGAAAAATCTCAAAGCTGATAGTATTTGTTTTCGGTGTCTTTTTCACCTGTCCATAAGTATCTTTCCAGGGCTACTCTTTCATTGCCCACCCCACCATTCTCTCCTCCATGGCCTGGCCAATCTTTCTGCAATGTCGTTTGGGTATCAAACTCTGTCCTGTGGTGTGGATGGGCCTGGGTGAGTGGATGGGATACAGGATGTATTGCGATATGAGAGTTACTGAAGGCTTGGAATAAAGGCTTGGGCTCTGCACCCTGTGGTATCCTCCCAGATATACATTCTCTGGTCACACTATAATGGGTTCTCCCTCCAATGCCCTTCACTGTCCCTGAACACTTTCCTATCTTATGTTCCTTCAGAGTCCTGCTAATGGGACCAGCCATGACAACCACAATAGCTGACTTACTAGTACCTATCTTTGCTGGCCTTCTTTGTTGGCAGAATCTGGCATTTCTTCAGGCATCTGGCCCAGCATCAGGTGGTGAAACTTGATTAGTCCAACGGTGGTTTTCCACTCTGGCTTCCCATGAGAAATACCTGAGAAATTCTTTTTAAATTACTGATCCTTGGGATTCACCCTTAGAAATTCTGATTTTACTGATCTGAAGTAGGTATTAAAAGCTCCAAGGTGACTGTAATGTGTAACCAGGATCATTGGTCTAGGAAAATGATGGCATTTCAATTCCCTTTGCTAAAGACTGATTTAGGATTGGGCAAATGATGCCATTTTGACCAATGAGAGGTGAGGATGTAGGGAGGAGGGAGGAAGAAGATTCAGGAATAGTTTCTCTCTTTAGGAAGGAATTTCTTTTTTACCCATTCATGGTCTTTGAAGTTGTTGGGTGAGGATGTGATACTTGGAGCCACTGCAGCTGTCTTTTGATTGTAAGTGGATACACTAGAGGTCAGATTTCTCTGAAGTGGATTGCAGAATGCCAAAAGAAAGCAGGTTCCTAACATCAAGCTGCTGGGTCAGTTAAAATGGGAAGATCCAATGCTCAGGACTTCTTTCCTTGAAGGTCTGCCTGTTCTACCCAGCCTTATAGCAAGGGTGGGCCAGAAGCATAACAGGGTCCCAGGCTGGAGGTTTTCAAAGAGGCCTTCTAGAATATGTCCTGCAAGCAGCCATTGTATAGCATCTCCTACTAGGTGCAAAGCTCTGCAAATTCTGGTGAAGCCATCTACCCACCACAAATGAGTCACCAAGAGTCAGTGACCTTGTTGGTCAGGATTAGTCTGCTACTGATTCTTTTTTGCAGTGAAGGAAGAGAGTGCAAATCTTGGAGGAGTCAGATGCAGACTTGAATTCTAATTGCTGTGTGAATTGAGTCAATTAAACTCTGTGTGCCTTGGTTTTATCATCCATACAATGGGACTGGCATCTACCTCCATGGTTTTTTTGTTTTCCCTGTAGTGCCATTTAATGAATTTTGTGGTATCTGGCATACTGTAATCTTTTTGATTTGTCTACTTTCCTTATGCTGCAATGAACAAGAGGTAAAATAATTGGAAAAAAATGAGAAGAGAGATGGTAGGTTCTTGTAGGAATGACTAGTACTCTAATAGTTTAGAAAACCTGAACACATTTTTCCGTGGTTTCTCTGCTGGGAATTTATTCAAATAATTTCAGCATGATTGGCCAAGTCTGCACTAAGACTGGGCCCAGTGAAACTGACTGAGCTCCCTTTCCAGCTCATCTAGCTGTTGACTTGATAGACGCATGGAGTCCGCAGCTGCCTGGGGCTGGTTGTGCAAAGGCTGTGTCTGAGATGTGGGCTCACACATTCCCCGGGGCTGCCTCCCACATGCAACAGGAGCTGTGATGAGGAGAGGGCTGGGTAGCCTATCAGGCATGGGGTCCCCCAGCTTTGAGGATGATCCTGGAGTCTGGTGTCCCTTAGATTCAGAGTACTGCACACTCTAGGATGCCACCTTCCCTTACAGCAGGTCTTGGGGTGAACATCAGCTCAAAGTTTCCACTTGGCTCTAGGGGTCTCACTTGGGCTACCCTCATGATGACCGCCTGCAGCCTTTTCCTTCTTCCTCCATGTCTGTGGTCCTTTTATCTTCCTCCTTTTGTACCTCTACCTTCATCTAGGCTCCAGTTGACCTGGTCTTTGCAACTTCCGTCACATCTGTCCCCATTGGGAAATGTCCTCTCACCTCTCACTGCTACCACCATTGCTCAGACCCCATCCTCTCCATTGGGTTTGATCTCTGCTCCACATTCTCTTCCACCCCTCCCAGGAGACTGACTTGCTTGTTTCTGTCATTCTTGTTTTATTCTTCCATCCTCTAAGATCTCTATATCTATTCCATAGTTAGTTCCAATATTTCCCCTCCCACCTGTCTGGGAGTCTTGCTGTATTACCTGTGGACCATCTTTTCTCCCCCAGACCTTCAGGTGCTTTCTCATAGATTACTCTTCTTTACCCATGTTTAAAAATATATTCAGGTTTATCCTATCTTAAAAGAAAGACAGAACCCCTCCACTATTCATGTCCTTACCTCCACTTTCCTCCCTAAGTTATCCAGACTCCCCACTCCCTCCCACACCACCACCCCTTCCCAGCCCATGACAGTGCACTTTCTTCTCTCACTCTATCCCTGGAACTCTCTCACTCAAGGGCACAGTGATCACCTTGTGAACAAACCCCAGATCTTCCTTAAGTAGCATGGCCTAGTGGAAGGTATGGCTCTGGAATACCAGCCTTAGGTAGAATCCTGGGCCACTTTTGGAAAAACTTTCATCTTGGCTAAGTTCCTTAACACTTCCTGTAGCTTTCTTGGGGGCAGGAGCTATTTTTTTCCCTGGGCCTAGTGGTAATCATAGGGAGCATTTATAGCAGGCAGCATGGACAGGGCTTCTGCTTAGTGCTTCATCGAATACTGTGAGCTCCTTGAGTGGAAAGTAAAAAATATTTGCTTAAAAAAAATGAGGATCTGAGAGTAGGAGAGTGACTAATAGATAATGGGAAAGGGAAAGGATTTGGGTGGGGGAAGGGCAGAATAGTACAAAGCACTATGTATGCATGTTTGGAAATCTCTTGGGGAAAATCCATTAATAGGTACAATTGACATAAGTTAATAATTATAGTCAAAATTAAAATCAATAACATTTAAAATATAAAAATAAAATAACACATACACACATTTGTTGATGAATGAATATATTTTGCCCAAATAGTATTAATTTGGTACTTTAAACTTCCTTTTCCACATTGGCATCTATTCTATACCCCAGGTCTCTGGTTTATTTTCTTATTAAGAAATGGTTAAACAAAGCTTGTCTTCCTGGATGCAACATTTGAGCTATTCTCTGATTCTCCTAGGACAATTTGGTCTTAAACTATGGCTGAGGAGGAGAGATATCTTTATACTGTCTGTTCATAAGAGGGTCATATTTTGACATGGCATCCAAACCCAGGATAGTAAATTAAAATCACTCTGCAGTGAAACCTTGATAATTCTGGTTGTAATCAGGCTTAAAAAAAATGACTTTTAAACATTCTGCAAACCTAGCCCTCTTCTGCAATATCTAAGACTAGAAAATCAGGGGTTAAAAAATCCATCGCAAGGTCCTAGAATGAAGATCTTTCCTTGAAAAGAAAACTACTCTGTAAAAATATGCAGATAGACGTAATGGGCAATTAAAATCAAACAGTTGGGCGTCTTAATTGAAGTTTCATTACCCTTGTCCTTGGAAGTGACTGTAAACTCGGCTGGGAAGCAGAAGTGGGATCTTATGGAGTGGGCGGAAGGTGTTGCTGGAGGCCTACGCAGGGTACTGTGGGGGTGTCAGTCAGGAGTGTGGACAGCTCCAAAGCCAAGGGAGCAGGCCTGGTTGTCATCAACTTCCATTCTCTTGGAGGATATTAAACTAACCCCATAAAAAGCAAACATTCAGTGCAAGTCTGTATAATTAAATGCTAAATGGTGGCACAGATGCTAAATGCTAGTGGAACCCAGATGAGAACATCTATGAGTCCTGGAATAGCCAGCAAACTCATAGGGAGGGTAGAGAGGATTCCAGCTGTGCCTTGAGGATGAGGCTAAGCTGGCCACCAAAAAAAGTGCCATGAGCTCTTAGGTGTGGTGGGCGAGCACATGGAGCAAGTCTGTGGTTTGGGGCCCTTTCTTTAAGTGTTCTGTTGTATAGCATCTCCTCCCTCAGGCCCCTGTGGGATGCCTCTCCTGCATGACTTACCTAGAGCCTTCCTGGCTACCTGGGGACACCTCCCTCTACCCATCTGCCTTACAGGGCGGCAGGTGACCTTGGCTCTTCCAAATTAGGCGCACTTTGTTTCTTCTTGGCTGGTGTTCTCTGATCAGTAATCAGACTCCAAAGCCCTGCTGGCTACCTATTCCAGCACCTGGTTTTCACCCTCCTATTAATTTTAAGTCCCTTCTCCAGAGCACTTTGGGAAAAGTTATTGAGGAATTTGCAGATGAGGAGTGCATCCCCAGCACTGGATTTAGTCTTCTTTTCTTCTTACTCCCCAGGGCTGGCCTGTCAGATAAGGTTGAGCACCAGGCTCTCCTCATAGATTGGTTGTTTTACCTGTGTGTTTCTATTAATCAGAACTCTTTGGGTTGGAAGAGATAGGAAACTCATTCTGGATTATATTTTAGAAGGAAGGAGGTACTCATTGAATTATGAAAACAAAAGTTGTAGGAGTTCAGGTCTGGCTGAGTCCAGATGATCCCTGATGTTGACAGGAGGACCACTCTCAAGTCCTTCCCTAAGTGGTATCCATGGGCTTGTACTCTGCCAGGTATCCATCCCAAGTAAATAGAACTTCTTCCCTCTGGTGCTAGGGAGTAAATCATTTGAATTGATTGTGATTTGTCTTCCTTGGGATATCTACCCAAACCTGAATTTATGTTGGCCAAGGAAATGGGATGCGGTCATTGACCAGGAGTGTTTCACATGCCCATCTGTAGAGGTGGTGTCAGAAAAAGTGGGTTCTGCCGATGGAAGCTGTAGGTTCTGTTGCAAGAAGAAATAATGCTGATCAAGTCCAAATTAGTGTCCCATATAGAAAAAAAGAAACAGTGGCTCCCTTTCCCAATGGCCACTAGCTGAATGTCCAGTCCTCACTCCCCTACCATCCAACTGGTCAGGTTACTGCTCCAGCTCTTAGCCCCCTCACCTTTAGGAATGGCCAGACATAAGACCTGAGATTTCCAAGTAGGAAGTCAAGGCTCAGAGACAAGTTATGTTGGGAAACTTGGAAAATATGATTATTTTCAAAGATTCTGGAAGACCTTCCAAAGCCTCCATTTCTCCCTCCTTCTGTTGCTGTAGCTGACCAGGGAGGTTTTGGCAATCCCCCAATTCATTGCTTATTTCTCCTTTTGTTGAGCGACACTTTGGATTCCCAAATAAGAAAAGCAATCAGGAAGGTTTCAGAGTGATGTGGAGAGAGGGGGACCGGAGGGAGGGTCAGGCATTTTCAAATGGTACGCTTGCACAAGGACAGAGTGCCAAGCTCACAGCAAGGCTGGCAGACAGTGCCCCTGGCAGTCAAAGTGACAAGAAGGTAATCAGAATCACTTGCCACTTTCCATTGAGGCAGACGTGAGAGCCAAAGTGGAAGCAATTCCTGGGTGGTAAATTGTTTTTTGCTCTTCCTTTAACTTTGAGAGCTAGCCTCCTGGGTCCCTCCCATTTGATGGATTGATTGACAAGCTCAATAGGCAAGGAAAAGATTCCATATCCAAGAATCTGAGCTGGGTTAAGAGGATGTTCTAAAACTAATTGAATTCGAGTCTTAGCTGCCACTGAAGGAGGTAATGCAAAGAAAAGAAAAGAAAGTCTACTGGCTGAGAGAAAAACCAAATAGAGTAAGAAAACCTCTTGAACTTCCACCTGATAACTTTGGAGCCCCAGCAAATAATTAATTAAATAATTAAACACCAAATTTTAATTATTTTTCAAAATATGTATCTGTTTTCTACAATCAAGAAAGTCAAAGCTAGAAAACTCTACAACTTTAATTGCCATATTTTTATATATTCAGTTTTATATGTTGCTATTTATTACATGATGAACATTGTAAACCAATGCATTCCAAAATCATTATGACTGTCTATGTAATATTCCAAGGCAAGGATCTACCATACTATATTTAAACACTTCTCTCTTCTTGGTCGTTTTGATTGTTTCCAATGTCTTGTCATTTTAAGATATTCCAGCTTACATTCTTGAGGCAAGGTAGAGTTTCATTCATTCATTATTACCAGCATTCATTTTAAATTCTGTTGCCAATTTTATAGGTGAAATTATCTCTCTTTAATTCACATCTTTGATTACTAATAAGAATAAATATCATTTTGCATGTTTATTAGTCATTTGTATGGTAGTTTTCAAAAATTGTCTATGTTCTTTGCACACTTTTCTTAATGATCAATAGGAACTCTTTTTATATCACTAAATGATTAACAGGAAATCTTTATATATTAAGGACAATACAATATCTATTAGATTTATTCCTAACTTTTTGTCCTTTGTACGTAAAACTTTTGTTTTTCAAAAATATATAACTGTTTTCCTAGTGTTACCTGATAAATAATAATTTATCTTTTGAATGGGGTATTACATTCACCTTGTTCAAATTTTGACAAGTACTAAAAGAATAAATTGTCTTCTCTCCTGTCTTGTTTTCCTGTTACTGAATTATCCTGCTGAAAGAATCTATAGTTATCAATTTCTTGCATAGGTATGTAGACTTCCTTCTACATATTACATATTTATAAATTAATTTCTATATTTTTCATTTTCCTTTTTACACACATGATCAAGTTATATTTGTACTCCTCTATGCAATTTTATCTTATATTTTGGAGTTCAATTTCATATCCATACATAAAAGTGCTTCCTTATTCTTTTTATGGCAGTATAGTATCCCATTAAATAATTTGTGATAGTTCATTTTCACATATGAAAAAGTATTAAGTGCTTTACAAGTAGATCCATCAGGTTTTTCATTTAATAATTTTGTCCATTAATTTTATGCTTAAAATGTCTCCTCTACCTTGCAATCACTTAAACACATGTTTTCTTCCTTTGTGCTTTTTAATTAAGCATCTTAAGGTAAACATAAATTTGTGTGCAATTGTAAGAAATAACAGAGATCCCTTACACCATTTACTTAGTTCCTTTCAATGACAATATCTTTCAAAATTATAATAAAATACCACAACTAGAATATTGACACTGATATAGTTAAAACATAGAGCATTTTTATTACCATGAGGATTCCACTAGCATCCCACCCCAATCTCCCCATCCTTAACTTCTGGAGACCACAAACTATTCTTTATTTGTTTAGTGTTGTTATTTCAAGAGTGTCATGTAATAGAATCATACAGTATGTGACCTTTTGAAATCCACCCTCCAACACACACACTCAACATAACTCTCTGGCTCTTTATTCAGGCCACTATGTTTATCAAGAGTATGTCCCTTTCTATTTCTGAATAATATTCTATTATGTGATACTCCATAGTTTCTTTAACCATGCATCCGATGAAGGACATCTGGGTTTTTTCTGGTTTGGGGCTATTATGAATAAAGCTGCTATAAACTTACATACGAGTGTTCGTGTCAATGTGGGTTTTCCTTTCTCTGGGATAAATACTCAAAGGTGCATTTCTTGGGTCAGATGTAGTGGCATGTTTAATTTTTAAAGAAAGTGTCCAACTGTTTTCCAGAGTGGTCACGCCATTTGACAGTCACATTAGCAATGTATGAGTGATTCAGTTTCTTGCATCCTCACCAGGATTTGGTGGCTGTCACATTTTTATTTTAAATATTCTGTCAGGCATTTTTTGACATCTCATTGTGGTTTTATTTGCATTTCCCTAGGGCTAATGACATTGAACCTTTTGCATTTGTTTTCCACATATCTTCAGTGAAATGTATTTTCCAGCCTGTTATGGTCCAAATGTTTGTATTCTTTCAATGTTCATATGTGGAAATCTTAACCTCCAAGATAATGTATTAGGAAGTGAGAATTTTAGGACACCAAAAAAGAGACACAACAGAGCTCCCTCTGCCATGTTGAGGACACAGTGAGAAACAGCCTTCTATGAACTAGGAATCAGTCCCTCACCAGCACCCTGATCTCATTCTTCCCAGCTTCTAGGACTATGAGAAGTATACTTCTATCGTTTGTAAGTCACCCAGACTGTAACATTTTCAAATAACAGACTATGCAATGTTTTTAAATAACAGACTATGCAATGTTTTGCCCATTTTCTAATTTGAATTTTTTGGTTATTTACTGTTGGGTTTTAGTTATTTATATATTCCAGGTGTTAGTCCTTTATTGGATATATGGTTTGAAAACATTTTCTCCAGGGCTGGGGATGTGGCTCAAGCGGTAGCGCGCTCGCCTGGCATGCGTGCGGCCCGGGTTCGATCCTCAGCACCACATACAAACAAAGATGTTGTGTCCGCCAAAAACTAAAATAAATAAATAAATATTTAAAAAAAAAAATAAAAATAAAAATGTTGCTTTGAAAAAAAAAAAAAAAAAAAAAAAAAAAAAAAAAAAATTTTCTCCAAACTTCTTGCTTTTTTTTTTTTCATCCTTTCAACAGGGATACTCATAGAGCCAAAGTTTTAATGAAATGCAAATTATCTTTTTTTTTTTTTTTTTACAGATTCTGCCTTTGGTGACAAGGCCAAGCTTAGTTCTTTGTCCCCAAAATATTATGCTATTTTTCCCCTAACATTTTGTAGTTTTACATTTTATATTTAAGTCTTTCATTCATTTTTAGTTAATTTTATATATGGTATGAGACTTAAGCCAAGACTTTTTTTTAATCATTTGTTGTTTTGCTTTATAATATCCAATTGCTCCAATACCATTTGCTGAAAGGTTATTTTTTCTCCATTGAATTGTTTTTGCACCTTTGTCAAAAATCAGTTCTTACATATGTGTCAGTGTATTTCTGTTTTCTCCATTCCATTCTATTCATCTGTGTGAGCTATACCTCTGAGAATACCACATTCTTGATTATGTAGCTACATAATCTCAAAATAAAGTAGATTAATTCCTCCTACATTATTCTTATTTTTCAAGGATGCTTTAAATATTATAGGTCCTCTGATTTTCCATATAAATATTAGAATAACTTTGTCTCCATAAACAAAAACTCTTACAGGAATTCTGAGAAGAGTTGCCTTAAGTATGTATAACAATTCAAGGAAAATTGGCATCTATATTGTGTTCAGTCTTTATATTCATAAATATGGTATGTCTCTCCATTTATTTAAACCTTTGATTTTTCTCATCAGCATTGTGTAGTGTTTTTTAGTAGCTATAAGATTTATTTGTTTATTTTTATTAGAGCATTTTGTAATTTTTAACATATAAGGCATTTTGTTAGATCTATATTTTGTTAGATCTATATTCCAATATTTAGTTTCTTTAAGTGATTCTAAGTGGGATTGTCTTTTGAATTTTGATTTTCACATTCTCATTATTAGTATGTAGAAACATAATAAATTTTTATGTATTGACCTTTTATCTTGTGAACTTGCTAAACTCATTAATTCTGAATTTCTTTCTTTGTAGATACCTTGGAATTTTCTATATAAGTAATCAGGCCATTTTCAAATAGAGGCAAATGTACTTCTTAATTTCTAATATTTGTTTTTAATTTCTATTCCTTGATTATTGCTCTGACTAGAACTTCCAGCACTATGTTGTATAAGAATGGTAAAAATAAACTTTCTTTCCTGGATTCTCAACTTTAAAGGGAAAGCATTAAGTCTTTCTTCATTTAGTGTAATGTTAACTTTAGATTCCCTTAAAAAAGTTAAGGAAATTTTCCTATATATCTATTTTTCTACATAGATATATATTTTTCTATATATCTATTTTTTTAAATCATGGATGGGTATGGAATTTTTTCATATATATTTTTCTACATCAGTTGATAAGATCATGTGGTTTTTCTTCTTTAGCTTGTTGATATGATGGACCATATTGGCTGGTGTTCACATATTGAATCAGCTTTGCATTCCTGAAATAAACTTTTACTTACAACTCACCATGGTGTATAATTATTTTAATATATTGCTGAATCTGCTAATATTCTGTTAGATATCTTTATATCTGTAACCATGGCCAATATTATTTTTAGTTTTCTTCTTCCCTTTTTTTTAACATGATGGTAATGACTTTGATTTTGGTATTAGAGTAACACTAGCAACAAAAAATTAATGGGTAAATGTTCCTTTTTTTCTTTTAAAATTGCTATTCATTTTTTAAAATTAAATATTGTGTAGACTTTTTGAAATGCTCAGAGCTGTAAATTTATTTATTTATTTTTGGCAAGTTTTTTAAATTAAACGTTTACTTTATAGTTACAAGGCTATTTAAATCATCTATTTCCTCCTGGACAAGTGGTGGTTCTTTGTGTTTCTTGAGAAATAGGATTATTTCACCCAAGTTGTTAAATGTGTTGTGTAGGGTCACTCGCATTTTGATCTTTGCATTCTTTTGATGTCTAATAGGTCTGTAGCAACGTTACCTATTTCATTGCTGATATTGGTAATTTGTGTCTTCCCTTTATTTTTTTTCCTTTGTTAGTCTTAATAGAAATTCTTCAAGCTCACTGATCCTTTGACATAAATAGCTTTGTTTCTTTTTCTTTTCTTTTGTATTTCTGTTTTTAATTCATTTTCTGTCCTGTATTATTTTCTTTCTCTTGTTTTTGTTGGGTTTATTTTAAATTTTTATTTCTTTGAAGATCTTGACATGAAAACTTAGACTACTGATTTTAGCTTCTCTTCTTTTCTAAATATATGCTTTGAATGCTACAAATCTTTCCTTTCAGCACTCTTCAGCTGTTCCACAAATTTTGATATCTCCATTTTCCTTGAGATCAGTCATTATATTTTTAAATTCCTCTCGCAATATCCTCTCTAATTCATAGATCATTTAGAAGAGTGCAGTTTCATTCAAGTATTTTTTTTTTTTTTTTTTTTTTTGCTATTGGGGGGACTGTTTTATAAATCTTGATTAGATCGTGTTGGCTAATGGTGTTGTTAAGTTCTTTTATGTCTTTACTGATTTTCTGTCTAGTTGTTCTATTAATTGTTTAGAGAGGGGTTTTAAAGTCCTAACTATATGTGGGTTTATCTATTTCTTCTCTCAGTTCTATCAAGTTTTTGCTTCACATATTTTGCTATTAGTAGCTATGTTGGGCTGACATTTTAACCATATTAGGAGAGGCCTGCCAGATTTAGTTGACTGAAAATTGAGTTTGTATTGTATTTCTGAGCAAACATTTTTGGAATCTGTTGAAAAATTATATAATTTCCTCCTCTGATTTATCCTTAAATAAAGAGATCATCAGCATGAAGCACACACATTTTCTTTCTTGATTGTTCTTAAATGTTTACATTCAAAGTTCCATTATGGGAATGAAGTAATGAATTCTCTGTGAAGCCTCAAAAAGATTGTGATATTGGAATAACTGGCTGTGAATTGCCAGCAATTTCAGTCTTTTACTGAAACATTAGCTTTACTCATTTTAGGTTAAAAAAAAAGACTTTTGTTGAAACCCAGAATTTCTGGATATTGTGACTTCTACAAGAGGGGTGTTAGCAAAAAGATTATGTATATGGACTGTAAAGGCAAATTTTGGACTTAGAATCCTGGTTACACTTATTACTTATATAGCTCCAGGACAATTTTGTAAAGTATGAGTAGTTTCTTCGCCTATCAAATGGGAATGAAACCTCCCAGGATTGTTTGAAGGATGAAGTAAGTCACTAAATGTTTGTTGTTATTGTCTGTTGGAGAAAAGGACTGCATTAATGAGCGAGAGACTGGCTTTACTTCCAGACTTGAGGTTTTTATCATGAAGGAACGCCCCCCCCCCCACCTTTTTTTTTTTCAGTTGACTCAAATGTCCTCTGTCAGTCGTAAGGACATTTAGAAAGTGCAGGTGGCAGGGAGTAGCCAATTGACTTTATCAAATCACGTTTCTGATCATGCATGAGAATTGCTGTCTTTAGAAAGTGAAAGTATGCTTACTTACACACTGTTATTTACATACTTAATCATATTTACTAGCTATGGTGCAATAAGTGTGCTTTTTAGTCATAGAGAGCTCCAACCATATCCCAAACCCGGTATTAAACAGAAACAAATGCACTGGGTAGTATTCAAATCCAGCTTTGTAATTATTTCTTTTGCTTAAATTCATTGAAAATTCACAGCAAAACTGACTTCTCCTTAAAAATAGTAGGAAGATTAAGGAAGAAATAACCCAATAGCATTACTGTGTCATTGGTAGTGAAGGGGCCAAATGGCTGGAAATGTTGGGGAAGAGCTCTGAGTAGAGCAAGTTTTATGAAAACTTGCCGCAGTCTGGCTGGGCACGAATAACCGAGCCGCCACAAAGCCTTGTAGGTTCAAACAGCAACTATTTTATTTCAACTCTTACCGGCACTGCAAGCGCGCTTTTCCGCCAATGCCACCCACGCGGCCTTCTCCCGGGACACACCACACACCAACCGGAAATCCCTCCTCCAGCAATTCCTCCTCCGGCACTTCCCCAACCAATGGGAACTCTCCAGGAATCGCGAACTCCGGCAGGCGCCCGAGGCAGCAAGAGCCGCCCCATTGCCCGGGAGTAAAGGTCAAATATACAATACAATCAATCCAGCATCACAGCAGTTATATATAGCTTAACTCAAATCATCATCTCAATGGTTCGCTGGCAGTCACCTTTCAAACATTCCCTCTGGCAAATGCCAGGCGTCACTCTGACTGGGCTATGGCTCTCAGCAAAAACTCATGGAATATCTTAGTTTTGCAGTGACTGTCTCTGTGGGGTTTGTTTTGTTAAATTATTTTGATTAACCAAAGAACAGGAAGCCAGAGCAAGAAAGGGCAGTTGGCAGGAAACCCTTCAGTCCTCTATTAGGCATTTGTTTCCTTTTGTGCAATACTCAGTTGGGAGTCTTCATAGGATTGTTGAGGAAGAGGTAGTGATTTTGGGGGGGCGGGGAGAATGATCTTGGTAAAATTTGGCAAAACACCTAATAGGTCCAGGAATCCCAGAATATATCTGATAGCTCTGCAAGTTCTTATAGATGCTTTAAAAAATTTCCTGGGAACAAAATCCATTCCCTCTGGCTGGTGACCCTATTATCTTTTCTCAAGCACATTTCCCTGCTTCTTTCTATTGCTCTCCATATCAAATACCAAGAATCTAGACTCAAATGTCAGGTGGACACTGACTTAGCCCAAGCACTGGAGTTTCTGGAGAAATGCAATTTGAGTCAATAGGAGTGAGGGCCTTAGGTCCCCAGGCAAGACAAATTGACTCTCAAGACAAATTGGAAGGGGAGGGGGTATATTTAAAGAAACCAAACCGACTTTCACTGCTGCCCTCTTTAGGGAAGGAATTATTCCCATTGAGAATCCTTTATTAAGTGGCTAATGAAGTAAGGTGCTCTCAGGGCCCATCTTTCAGTGGAAGTGATTCATTTTGTGACTAGTTATCTAAAACAAGAATGTGTGTGGCAAAAACTCCACTTTACAGAGTTTTTATATGACGATGGTGTTGTTTGCTGCAGCTGTTAAAAACAAAACAAAACAAAAGAATTCAAACTAGTTAAGGCAGATGGCTCTGTGGTTGAAAGACACACTGCTGATTGGCTTCCCCTGCTGCTGCTGGAGTCACCTGGCAGACATCTGAGCAGGGTGATTAAGTGACAGGTGTGCTGGGGATGTGGCCAGGCATCTGTCCTCAGGGCCTCTTACATATCATCTGCAGGTGGCCATGTCTGGTTGTGAGTCAAAGCTACAGGTGCTGGGTGGGGAGAAGAAGCCTGATTTGACTCTATACAATCACTCCAGATTGCCAGGTACTGCTTTGGGGGTGGGACACTTGCAGGTAACAGACTGTGCAATAGATTATCAATAATTTTCCGGAGAAACAGAGACTGTGATGTTGAAGATCTGGGTGAGCTGCCGTTTCTGTTTATGATTACATGAGAGAAGAACTTGGATAAAGTAATTCTTAAATGATTTGCAGCTAGCCTTTCAGGCAGGTTTTATTTCCAATCTATGTGATGCTTCTCTAAGCCATTTGGAGGAGACCAGATGAGCATTTGCTGGCTCCTTTCTCCTGGTTAGGTTAGAGCTGGAGATGAACAATGTAGAGCAAGTGGCAGGAATTGACCACTCTCCCTACTGTTGGAGCCTCCTGTAGTCAAGGGGACTACCAGCAGTGGTGAAGGTCAAGTTGAGGGAACATCTCTGAGGGGTAGGGCTCCCAGTTGGCTGGGATTTCCCCACAGGGGATATGAAGACAGGGCTTCTCTGCTCTTCCTAGCTACACCAGGTCCCTTGACCAGTCTTATTCCTTCCCACACCTCTCTCATTACCTCACTAAAAACTCTTTTAGTTTTCAGACTGTGGGCTGCAGCCCATTGGTGAATTGCAAAAATAGATTGAGTGATTCACAATAAGAACTGAAACAAACAAACAAATTGAATAGAGAATAAGCATTCTTTTTTAATATATATATTTTTAGTTGTAGTTGGACACAATATCTTTATTTTATTTTTATGTGGTGCTGAGGATTGAACCCAGGGACTCGCACATGCTAGGCAAGCGCTCTACCACTGAGCCACAACCCCAGCCCCAAGAATAAGCATTCTTCACAAATAGTACATAGTGTTTCATGAGCTGTAGTTCAGATATGCCACATGTTTGTTTACTGAGTAATAACTTGAAATATCTTTACTTGTTGGTCACAATGTTTTAATTAAAGCTTCTAGATTTTTCTGCTAGCAAACACTTCTTCCTACATGAGATCCTCCCAACATATACATACACTCCTCAAAAAGAAGTATTGCCAACACGCCCCAAATTGAGCATGGCTAATCTAGTAAAAAACACTGTTATAAGAACACTTACTAATCTGCCAACTGAGGTCAACCACCTCCAGGGGTCCTATGTTAGTCAGCTTTCTGACACTGCAACAAAATAACAATCAACCTCCTGAAGGAAAAGGTTAATTCCAGCTCAGTGTTTTAGAGGTGTCAGTCCATGGTGACTTGTTTTTTTTTTTTTGCTCTGGGCCTGGGGCATACAGTACATCATGGTGGGAGTGGGTGGCAGAGAAGTGAGAAGTAAGAAGTGAGTGTAAGAAGTGAAAAAAGGTGAAGGGGTCCTGATTCCAATATCTGTTTCAACAGTATGCCCCCCCCACCCAGTCCTTCCACAGGGTCCCACCTCTTAGAGATTCCACCACCTTTCAGTAATGCCAGAGGCTGGCAACCAGACCTTCAACACATGGGCCTTTGTGGATCCTTTCAAATCCAAACTTCAGCAGGGGAGATGAATTGTAGTGTCTTCTGAAGGAAGGGCTGCACTGTAATATGGTGGGACACAGCTGTAGAGAGATGGACTCTGGGACAAAAGAGACAGAGTGGCCTGATTGAGGTCCCAGGGCAAAAAAGCTTCGATCAATCTAGAGAATAGTCTTATGTGTGCAGTGCTGGAGGGAAGCCACGCTCTCAGGGTTCTGAGCAGTCCTCTCTAAGGCAAACAGACGTCAGAAAGCAGTTGGCCAATTATTAGATAAATATGAGAAATACTGCTGAAGCAACTTCCCCCAAGTGGGAGCCACTGAATGTTGTGTAGCAAGAGGAAGTTTGTGAATGAAGTAAGAGAAGGCACAGACACTCCCCAGGGTTTTCTCCCTAGGAAGAAGCCTGGGAGTTACCCAGAGGGGAGTGAGGGAAAGAGAAGATTCTGTGCCCAGCACTGGCAAGCAGGGTTACCTCTAGAGGGAAGGGCTGAAGAAGTCTCTAGTTCTTTCTCAAGAAAACAAGGTTACATTTCACAAAGAAAAGTAAAAGAGTATGGGAGGGACTCACCTACTTCCAGAAGCTTCTAAGTAAAAACACCCTGTTGTGAAAAGCATACTGCTCCAATGCAAATGAGGCTTTTAGAAGCAATTTGGTAGAAAACAGGATGCCTATAACATGATTACCAGCATTGATTGGCTCCCCCCATAGAGGAATAATCCTCTTAATCTGACTGCATTCATTTTGATAATCTGCAAATTCATGTTTAGGGACTTTTAACAGTGGGAGAGAGAATATATGGAGACTGATTTCTAGGATCTCAAAACCTCTTCATCAACCTGTTTCGGGGCAGGGAAGGGCTATTGGTTAGGTCCAGGGAGACCTGTCCCTCACCATCAGGGCCCAGGGGGTGAGCAAAGAAGGAAGAGGACACAACACAAAAATAGCCAATATCTCTGTACTGGTTTGGTATTTCAGCATTCTTTAACATATCAAGAGCTCCTGCATAAATGAATTAATAAAAGACACTTTCAAGAGGTATGCCAGGGATCTGATGTAGGATAACAATCCCCACCCGGACTACTTCCTGGCAACTTTGGGGCTCTCTTGAAACACAATTACCTAGGCTCTGGGGAATCCCTGGCCACCAGCCAGGTGCCCCAACCACCCATTTCAGCTGTTCCCCTGCCGGAGTACGGCTGCAGCAAAATAACCGGGGGGTGACGAATAACTTGTGTATGTTGATACAGCAGGAGTGGAAGCCATTTATTGCAGGACAGGAGCAGTATTTATACATTCCACACAGCTTATCTAATTAGCATAAATTAGATACATCAGTCAACCAATCAGGAATCTCCACACTTAATGGCTCGGTTTTGTTACTTCTCAAACCACTCCCTCTGGCATTTTGCCAGGCACCATCCAGACTTGTTTATGAACTCTAACATTCCCCTGGCAAAATGCCAGGTGTTATTTTGACTTGTTTACAGACTCCAACATTCCCCTCTAGAAATTTCCAGGGCCCTTGGAAGGCAATCACCTCCTGCACCCAAGGGTCCCTCGATCTTCTTCGCAACCTACGTTCATCAGAACACAAGGATTTATTTCCCTGCTGACTCTTCAAGTGATGATGTGGGTTGCACTGGCGCTTTCATTCTCCGAATTAGCAGAAAATCTGCTTTCTCCCCGGGGGTGGGGGTGGGGGTGGGGGCAGGGCGGCCGCGAGGTTGCATTCAGAGAACGCAAAGGCCTCCCCTCGCTTGCTCCACAGGCTCTGGCGACCACTATCTTTTTCCTTCCCCTCCTCCCACAGGATCCAAGTGACACTGGGTGGGGACCCTCTGCACGCAGCAGTTGTTGTCAGCCCCGCGTGCTTCTTGGTGGAGCTGGATTAACCGCGAGGCGTGGGGTGAAGGCTGCGCTGTGCAGGTCAGCTGAGACCTGGATGTTTTCTAATTGACTGCCTCCAACCAGCCGCTTCAGACTGGGAAACTCGTTTAGGGACGTGGTTGTGTCTGCATTCCTAAGATCAGTGGGCGGGAGCTCTCGTATTGCCTTAAGTGTTTTAGTTGGGCAAGGGTTGGACAAAGAAGGGAAAAATCAACAGCCAGCCATCAGGCTTCTCCGTGGTTTTTATAATGCCTCTCTTGGAGTGACCAATTCCGCTGAAGAAAGTTCATTAACATGCCCATTGGTGTTCTCTGTTTCAGGGCTGCTGGGGCTGGCGGGAATGCAGGAGTAGCAGCTGAGAAAAACTAAGCCCTGGAGTTAATACATGTTAATAACACTAATGTTGGAACATTTGGTGTTCCTTAAGACAGTAAAATATCTGTGGTGTCTCCTCCAACATTAAAAAAAAAAAAAAAAGAGGGGAGGAAGAAACAAAAATATAAAGCCATCCACTTGCAACATTTATAGACAGTATTTATAGAGGAGAGCAGTATGTTCGTGATCCCCAAGGCGCCACCACAGCTCGCAGACCCTGCGTCTTGCGTTATTCAGGGAGCTCTTTGTAAAACCTTCCCGTGACAGGAGCGCTCAGCTTCTGAATTTGGAAAGGCATGCTGGCTAACGGAAGGCTCCTTCTGTCCGAGTCCTAACACCCTTCTTTAGGAGAAACTTGTCAGACCACCTACAAGGTCTGTTGTTTTATGTGGCACCCCTGGGGATTCACTCTCAGAAGCAACTTTAGGAAACTTCCTGGAAATCCTATGTGGAATTAAACAATTTAGAGGGCTCATCCCCTGCTTTCCTGGATAGAGATCAGTCAGATTGTTTCCATAGCAAACCTGCAAACATCACCATATTTAAACCAGAAGGCAATAGCCTTCAAGCTTACAATTGGAGATGGTCTGGAGGGATTTATTCAGACATTTATTGCGTGTTGCACAGAATGCTGGGTTTTCAAATAAATATGGTAATGGCTGAAATCGGAGATTTGTGTCACTTGTATGTGACTTTTGATTTGTTTCTCCTTTCTACCTGGCTTCAAATGACTCTCAGCAATATTCCCAGCTTTTTAAGGATGAGTGGTTCGTTTTATTCTTTCTAGTTAATGCTCATCAGGAAAGGACATTGTAAACTGTTTGCAATGGAAAGTGGGATTTTAAAATTTTATTTGAGCATATCTTAAATTGTTAAGAATTTGCACATTGAATCTGGTTTTCTGGTTGGCACCATTAAAAGACTGGAGATGTGTACCCTCTTTCCCTGGTTAAAACACTTTAAAGTCCTCCATGGGGACTGTGGTTATAAGTTCAGTTCAGGACAGGCTAGGATGGACCCATGAAATTCTTATCTGTGGCTATCATTGTGGTTCTTCATCAGCTCTGTACCGGCGGACAGTGGACTAAATAAATAAATATTTATTTAAAAATATTTTTATTTAAAAAATTTAAATGCCTCCAAACAAAGACATAGAAAGCAAGGTTCTAGAACCTTGAGGCCTGTCCTGACCTACAGAAACCTGTGGCTCTTTGGTCATTTATTTATTATTTTTAGCTAATTGCATAGCAGATAAATAAATAGGACATTGTTACAAAATAGCTGCCTCTTGGAGTGGGATAAGTATTAGAGTTAGGTCCTTTATAAAAGTATAAAATTTTGTATCATCTGGCTTTGAATTATAGTAAAGTACTTGAAAAATTAAGGTTATCATTTGCTTTTCTATTTAGGTTTATCAAATGTTAAAATAAATTTTCTTTTTCTGGCCATGTCTTGTGCTTCCTGGTAATGGAAAATGAAAAGCAGATTATTATACATGTCAAGAGGAATGCATGAAAGCCAGTTTCCTTAAGGTGCTGGGGTCACACTAATGGTGCTGGGGTCTCTTACTTAGGGCTTTGAGTGTAGCTCATGAAGTATGGGATCCTGGCATCCTATTGAAGGCTTCAAGGTTTACTCTATGGAAGTAACTTGAAGGTAGGAGAGATGGAGAAGAGAGGAGGAGGTGAGGACAATTGTGTCGGGAGAAGATGGCAGTGTTCAACAAGGTAGGCAGTGTCTAGCAATTTATGGATTAAAGGTCTTTGGAAACTGGTGCAGCCCCATCTACATCCTTTTGCTATAAGACAATCTACCCCAACTCTTATTAGTTTAAACCACCCACGAGGTTATTATGCTCATGGTTTCTGTGGGTCAGGACAGGGCTTAATGAGAATGTCTTACTTCAGTTCCTTGATGTTTGGGACCTCAGCTTAGAAAATATGGAGGCTGCCGGGTGACTTGATGGCTACAATTATTTGGGGGCTCCTTTACTCACATGTCAGAGGCTTTGGCTGCTGGGATGCCTGAAAGAGAAGAAGTGAGACTGTTTTTCACTTGGCTTTCTCATAGGATGTTGGCCTCAGGGGAGTTAGCTTAAGAGCCTCCAACATTGATTGATATCCAGGAATCTACATTTGAATGTTTCAGTGAACAAGATCAGAAATGCATAGTCTCTTATGATCTGACCCTAGAGATCACACAGTGTCCCCAATGCCATATGCCATTGGTAGCAGCAATCCCAAGCCCACTCACACTAAGAAGAGGAGGATTGGACTTTATCTCTAGATGTAGGTGTGACAAAGTTACATTGTAGAAGAGTATGTGGAATGGAAGATTTATTATTACTCTTACTATTATTTTATTTTTAGGTACTAAAGATTGAACCCAGGGCAGTTTACCACTTAGCCATATCCCCAGCCCTTTTTATTTTTTAATATTTTGAGACAGGTTCTCACTCAATTGGTGAGATTGTCCTCGAACTTGTGATCCTCCTGCCTCAACCTCCTGAGTTGCTGGGATTATAGGCATGTGCTGCCATGCACGGGTTGAAATGGGAGATGCAGCAACTTTTGAAAAATACACTTAGTCTTAAGTGGGAAAGTAGAATCAACCAGGAAGGACCCAAGGGCAAAAACCGCCCATTCGTTCTCCAGCTATAAGAATAGCTGTCACTTAGACACTGTATATTGCCTAAGCACCTGATTGATAAATTTGATTTATTTCTCTAAAACTCATCAGATTAGTTACTTGGATTGTATAAGCATAAACAAGTTGACTGACCAAGAGTTTTTTGCCTTCCCAACTTTTCCAGTGATTATTGTGTTAGTAGGTCCAGGTAAGGCATCATGAAAACCATGTCTTCAACAAAAAACCTGGAGGTGGCCTTTCTGGCAAGTGTCCCCTGAGTGTCCCTCTGCCTCCTTGGTTACTGAGTGGTTACCTGGCAACCATGTTTCCTTCACATCTGCTGCTGAGCCAAGAGGTTCTGGCCTCCCCTCCCACCCCCACCCAAGTCTCCCATGGATCACTGGGGACTGGATACATAATGAGAATTTAATTGTCACATTGCAGTGGATCTTTTATTCCATGTGCATTATCTTCTAGGCAGAGATGTAATTTCAATTAATTTTGCGTATCTGATAAAATTTTCATATCCTCTAAGCTAATTTCATTTGAACTAATAGGCAACATGCTCCGTCTTTGAGTTCCAGCTTGGATATCTTATCCCAAGCTGAGATCGCCTGCATACCAGGCACATCAAAGAAAGTCAGGGCTGTGTGTGCAAAAGTGCCCATGAGCAATGAATGGCCTCTATTCCTAGACCAAGTGAGTTGGTGGGGCCTTCCCTTTTGCTTTTCTCACTTGAAGAGCATTACCAAATTCCTGTTTGGTTTTTAAAATTTTCAGCTCAAGCTGTCAGTATTTTCCAAATAAAAGGTGTCCCATTGCTCTAAGTGTGACACACATAAAGATTAAAATTACACTTAACTTGAAGGAATGTCTTCCTTTACTCCCTACTGCTCCAGGACATGGGGCAGCTCTGTCTCAGTGATGAGTTTTATTAAAGGAAGTAAGAAGGTAGGGAAGGCATTGTGATTTAATATGCAGGAGAAAGGGACAGATGTACCTTAATTTTATTTCTCAGAAACCCCTGTGGGTGTGCTACCTCTGTTTAAAATTAATTCAAATCACAAAAAAATGCTTTTGTAGAAATTAAGCTTCTCTAATTCCTTTTTTTAAATAGTAGAACTAAACGACAAACTGACTTTAGCGTTTATCATTTGACATGGGAGGGAGTTTAGTCAAAAACAAGCGAAAAACATGAAGCTATTGAGGAACAGAAAGTCCAAAGCAGAGTTTAAACAAACCATAGACTGGCCAATCTTTGGGTTTTGTTGCTAGCATTTTCTAGCTAGTAGGTTTATTTCTCATTAGAAAGACGAAAAATCTGAGGACTAAGAATGAGAGCGCGAGGTTTAGACAGAAGGAGAAAACAGAATACATAAGGTTGAAGGTACATGTGTGCAAAAATGTGAACACGCACACATAATGGCGAGGCCCTTGGAAGAGTGCCTGTGATTGACTAAGTGACTGAAGACAAGCACTCAGTCCCTGTTACACATGGATAAAATGAAAAGCGGATCAGGCAGGACCAATGACCCTTTGTGGCCTACTAATCATTTATTGAAGCCATGTAAATGTGTTGCATTGGGACGGCAGGGCCATGTGCTGTGTGTTAAGGAACTGCCAAAGAAGGCCAAGAGACTGCAGAAAGTGAAACTTGTCATGATGATGACATCTAAGTCCAAGTACTGCCCTTGTCCTTATCGCCAGCACAATGAGGGTGGGTCTGTCCTTTAGGGATAGACTCACACCAACCACCTAGAGAGAAATGTATAAAGACTCAATTGCTAAGTCAATAATTTATGATACTGTAGAATGAGGAACACACCTTATGTAGATTCTAGTTTATGTATCCACACCTCAACACCCTCACAGTGGATAAGCATGGTGCAGAAGGGGCCATCTTGATTGCTTCCAGTTTGGGAGAATTGTGAATAAAACTGCTAGTAACAATCATGTATAAGCATTTATGTGGATATAGCTTTCACTTCATGTGAGCAAACAGCTAAGGAGTGGGATTTCTGGGTCACATGATATATACATATATCTCCAATCAGTTCTTATTTTATAATCCAACTGCCTTTTGGAGTGCCTGTGCCATTTCACATTCTTACAGCAATGAAGGAGAGCTTAAATCATATTCATAAGTTTACTTGGTCAACAGGAACTCATTCATTTGTGTAATAAATGTTTGTTAGGGGTCCATTATATGCCAAATGGTATTCTGCACATTGAGAGCAAAATAAACAAAAATCTTTGTTATCATGGAGTTTATTGCCTAGTTGGTGGGGGTGATGAGAAAATAAACAAATACTACACATAGAGCATGCTAAATGACAATTGGTACTAAAGAGAAAAATAAAGCATGGGAGTGAAATTTTAAAGAAGGTGGTCAGCTAGGGGTCCCTGGGGCAGTGACATTTGAACAAAGATTTACATTAGTCATGGGCCATGAGGATATCTAGTAGAAGAGCATTCTAGGTAAAGGCCTGGGCAGTGTGAAGGCCCTAGGATGGGGGCTCACCTGGTATGCTAGGTGAGGTCAGTGTGACTGGACAGAGCCATGGAGGAAGAGGTAGTGGAAAGGATGTTAGAGAAAATGGTGGTGGTGGTTATGGGAGAACTAGATCTTGGGGAGCCAGTGTAAAGATATGATATGTTTCTTGGAGTTGGATGGGAGCCACTGATTTGAGCTGGGGAGTGACTGATCTGATCTGACTGAGGCTTTACAAAGATCACTCTGGACACTGTGCTCAGAAGAGTGGAGATAAAGGGGCCAGAGTGGAAGCAAGGAGGATGGTTAGAAATCTAGTGCAGTAATCCAGGGTGAGAGGTTTGTAGCCTGGGCTA
Source organism: Marmota monax (assembly GCF_021218885.2). Taxonomy (NCBI): domain Eukaryota; kingdom Metazoa; phylum Chordata; class Mammalia; order Rodentia; family Sciuridae; genus Marmota; species Marmota monax. The sequence continues at coordinate 1,913,402 of NW_026691933.1, forward strand.
GGGTAAAAGCAGTGGAGATGGTGGGAAGTGATCAGATTCTGGAGATATTGTAAAATTGAAACCATCAGAATTTCCTGGAAGATCAGATGTGGAATGCAAGAGAAATAGAGATATCCAGGCATCTGGAGTGCAGTTGAACTTTTATAGATTAAGGGTGTGGTCCTCCACAAGACTATGGCCATATCAAGTGACAGCTACAAATTCAAGGGTCTTCAGGACCACTTTAACTTCTGGTACAAATTTGTGGTATTTTCCATGACCATTTCCATGGGTTTGATAGTTTGCTAGAAAAATTCATGGAAGTTACCGATGATCGTATTTCTATGGTGGCAAAAGGATATAAATTAGAGGAGGTGTGTAGGGTGAAGACTGAGGGTTTCAAAGGAAAAGCTTTCATCCTCAGGGGTGCCTTGCCCTCCTGACCCCAGTGTATGATAATACTCAGTGTATTGCCAACCCTTAGTATCCAGAGTGCTTAGTGGGGTTTCATTACATAGACATGATGTATTGGATCCTTTCCCATGTGACTCAGTCTCCCCCATGGAGTACAGGCTGGCACAAAAACCCTAATCCTCTAATCACATGGCTGTTTTTTTCTGGTATGACCAGACCCATTCCAAGTCATCATATTAGCAAAATTTTCTAGGGACCCATCAAAAATCAGCTCATTAGCATAAATCATCAAGCATGGTTGGAGAGAGCCAATGTGAAAATCAAGATATACCCTTCACTTCCCAGATTCCAAGGCTTTATAGGTTAACCCCCAGGAGCTGGGGACAAAGGCTAGGCATTCTCTATTACGCACAGGAGAACGCCCAAGTTTTGAGTTGAACAGGGAAGGGCAGGGTTAACTGTGATGGGGAAAGGAAAAGCAGGCTTAGGGGTGGGATACCAGGAGGTGTTTTGGAATGTACTGTTTGATTTTTAGTGATCTAAGTAGAGATGCAAGTAGGCAAACGAATCACACATCTGGTGTTCAGGGCCAGGTCTTGGTTAGAGAATTAAAATCACAGGAAACAGGAGCTGGGATTGTGGCTCAGAGGTAGAGCGCTCGCCTACCATGGGCGGGACCCGGGTTTGATCCTCAGCACCACATAAGGTATTGTGTTGTGTCCATCTACACCTAAAAAATAAATATTAAAAATATCACAGGAAACAGATGGATTTTTTTTTGGGGGGGGTGGTTCAAATCCCAGGATCTTGTGACTCTGGAGGTGGAACATGCTGTCTGTCTGGCTTTTGAGGGAGCTCTGCCTTTGCATCCCACCATTCCCTTCCTAGTCACCCCAGCATCACCTTGAAAGTGAGGCCTCCCACCAAGCCTCCATGATATGATCCAGTTCCCCTTGATTGAAAGTCTGAGTGGTGACAAACTACTCAGTCACATCTTTAAGGTAATCTGGGTTGACTCCAACAGGAATGACTCATGACAGCCAGCATGGGTGAATCTTTCCATCCTGGCAATCAGAAGATGACTTGCCATTTACTGCATTATAGGAACACTTCACACTCACCCATGCTGCCTTCAAATGGCCTGTAGAAATATTGAATTTAATGATCTCTCAGGTCCTTTTTGGCTGAAGTGATATCTAAATCTGAAAAGAGTCTTGTATTGCTCTTGGTTTTGTGTGTGTGTGTGTGTGTGTGTGTGTGTATAACTGTCCCTGGTTGTATGTATCTTGCCTCCTATCAGATAGTAAAATTTTTATGATAGGGATGTCAAGGGATCTTAGAGTAGTGTAGAACTGATTTCCCTTGGTTCCATCTAGTATATCTTTTCTTTCCCTCTGGGCATAGAAATTGGCATATAGTAAATGTTCACTAAATATTTAATAGTAGTGAATTTAAACAGTTATTCAGATAATTTAAATCCCTTGCCTGCCTCCTATCCAAACCTAACCAAACACTTTGCTCTGGGTTCAGAGTATTTCGGGTCCTAAATAACTTAAACTAACTTCAGTCTTCAACTTTATTCTGCAAGAAGGGAGTGAGAAGAGGGTACAGGAGAGGACAGCAAAAAAAAAAAAAAAGCCAAGAGGACTGAGGTTTTAAAAGTAGAATAGAAAGGTTGACCCTGGGGTCAGAGTGTCAGGATAGGTTTTATTCCAAATCTGCCACTTTCTCTCTTGGGAGAGCTACTTTACCACCACCCTTTGCTTTGGTGTGCTCATCTATAAAACGAATTTTATAGTACTTACCTCCATAGGGTTGATCTGAGGATTAAAAAATTTAATATTTGTTAAAGCACTTGGAATATTTGGCCTATTGCATGGCCATAGTGAAGGCTATATAAAGAGTGGTGGTCTTGGGTATTCAGAGGTGCACTGACTTTTTCTTTTTTATCTCAATGGCATCAGGACCGGCCAGTGGGTGGTAATACCGATACCCTAGATCTGTGCAGTTAATTCACAGCCCACTGAAGCTAAAGTTCCCAAAGTTCTACCTTTGGTTCTTTCCAGTGGGCAGAGGAGTTCCCTTTGACTTTGAAGTTGCAGGTGGCTGTCCTGGATCACTTCCTCGCTGCATGGAGGAAGGTGGAGAAGCTCACCCGCCCACTGAAATGACTCAAAGTGTATCTCCTGCTAATTGTGGAATCAAATCCTTTCCTTCAGGTAACAAGGATGACTCATTCCACTTTTATGAAATAGTTCTTTGTGTGAAGGGAGATGGTGGAGCCAGTTTGGTATCCAGAAGCATGTGCCCCGCCTCATGGCCCAGGGGTCACAACGTGAAATGTTCTGCTGTGGCCAAATCCACTTTCTTGGGCTTCACTCCTACTGAGACCCTGGACCATGAGAACCAGTGCCACAGCTCCAGTTTTACTGCTGAGGTCTAAACTGCTAAAACAGGTTTCAAATGAAAATACTAAAGAAACTTTAATTATAACTGTGCTCTTGGGCTCCCTTGGCAGTCCCTTCTTCTTTGTTTCCAGAGCTAAGAAGAGCTCATTTTAGGGAGCCTCAGCAAACTCAGAGCTTTCTGAAGCAGCCAGATCTTTCAGCCCCCCCCATGAAGAAGCAATTCCTCTTAGGTCATGGGAGCCCTGCTCGCTCTCCAAGCTGGTCTGTTCCCCAGCAAGCACCGCACAAGGAAGAACATCTTTAGGATGCTAGGAACTAATTGCATGCGGAAGGAAAAAGACCAACTTGAGCTTAATGAAAAACCTGGGTTTTATAGCCCTCATTGAAATTTTATTTAAATTGGTTGCAAAGTGCTGTTGACTGGGCTCTCCCGAACAGGTTGCCTGTGTTCGCTCAAGTGTCTTGGCTTTTACCGGAAAATTCCCTTCCTTTTCTCTCTGCTGCCTGTGTGTAAGGGCTTGATTTTTCCTTACTCTTTGTGTTAGTTATCTTTCCATTTCTGTAACAAATACCCGAGAGAGTCAGCTTACAAAGAGGAAAGGTTTATTTTGGGCTCATAGTTTTGGACCTTTCAGTTCATGACAGATTGGTTCAATTGCTTGGGGTCTGTGGTGACATATCATGACAGGAGTTTGTGGGGGGGGGGTGAGGAAACCTGTTCGCCTCGTGACCAGGTACAAAAGAGAAAGAGGAAGAGACCAGGGTCCCACAATCCCCTTTGAGGACACCCCCCCAATGACCTACTCAGCCCCCCGCCCCCAGACCTCACCTCCTCAACACTCCAAGGCTTCCTAAGAGCATCCCAGGCTGGGCACTAAACCTTTAACACATGAGCCTTTGGGGTCCTCCTCTTTTCTTTGCCTCCTCTTTTCTGTTTCAAGAAGCCCCCCCAGTGCAGCGGGTCTGGCAGATAGTAAGCTCTCAGTAAATACCATTCATTTCTCTTTCTCTGCCATCTGGATCTATTCTGAATTGTTTGCTCTCTTTTTGTTTTCATAGCCATGCCCCTCCCCTGTCCCCCAGCCATCTGTGTGATCTCCATGAGGCTGGTCCCTTCCCCCCCCCCGCTCTCCTTCTTGCTCCATGGTCTCTTTCTGCTTCTGTCTTTATTCCTCCTTCTTTCACTTTAATCCCAGTATAAATCTCTCCTCCTGCTTCTCTCTTCAGGCTTTATTTTAATTCTCTCCACCTCTCTTGTGGTCTCTACCTCTGCTTTTCCAGTGTCCCTTTGCTTCAGTGCTTCTCAGCTTTGTCTAGGGACGTTATATCACCCGAGAAGCTTTGAAAATATTCTAAAGACCAAAATTAACCCTAGCTTGATGAAATCTGGGTCTTTGGGAATGGAACTTGGTGTATGTATATTTAAAAAGTTCCCAAGGGACTCCCAGGCACAACCCAGAGCTTCAGGACCATTGTCTTGCCTTCTTATTAGAAAACGTCTGTTGTGCAAAGCTAGTGTTATATCGCTATGGCTTACAATGGTTATCTCTAGGTGGTTTGATGGCAATGCTTCAATCTTGCTTTTGGTGGAAAGAATTTCCCCTTGTGCCAGTTCCCATTCTTGGTCCCGTGGTCAATGCCCTTCTTTCAAGGTCATTCAGCACTCAAGTCATAAATGAAGGAGAGATGGGACCAGGCTTTAGTCAGAACAAGAGTAGAGATAGGGCTTGAAAGACTCTGTAACTCTTGGCCTCACCTAATTCCAGACCTAAATGCCCAGACAACAGGAGGACAGCCAGGGATCCCAGTCTCTGGTTTCTGGACACCTGACTTGGGTTGAGATCAGGATGCATGGAAGGGTGTAACTTCACCTAGATGTAGGCAGCTCTGCTTTCATTACCCTTCCAGAATATCAGCTGCTCATCCTTGGGCAGTAAGAACAGCTTTGGCTCTTACACCTGCACTTCCATGGACCCTTTCTTCTGAGCTTCTCCGTGGCTCTGAATTTCACAGGCTCATTCCCTGTGTTGGGAATGTTGGGAAGGCGCACTGGGCAGCTGGTGCTCAGAGGAGGCCCTTACTCAACTGTCTTCTCAAAGGGCAGAAAGTAAAGGTTTTTGCTTCACTTTGAGGACTCTCCAAAAGGAAATTAAGCTTTTGCTCATCGGACTCTGAAATCATTAGCACTTGTCAGGTAGAGAATGAAGCAGCGGAGCAAGAATCATTCTTGCATATCCTGGCTGATGAACTAATACTATTCTGAGTGTATGGACCTTGCTAGGCACTATACAGGGACAGAAATTTGATGTGTAGTTTCCCCATTAGATGTATGTTCACGAACCATTTATAGATCCCTGAAGAGTATCTGCTAGGGAAACCCAAGCCCAAAAAGTAATATAAAAATCGTGGAAAATTCTCTACTAGGTTACATGGATGGGTACCTCGAATGACTATTGACCCACTAGTGAAAATGTCCTTAAAGTCAGAGTCTAGGTAGAGGAATCTCTCTGTTCCATGGCAGTCACACAGGGGCTCCCAACCCCATACCCAAAGCCCAGTACCTGTGCACAGAGACCAGCCTTGGTGTCTTTGACTTTGTCATTCTGTGCTGAGCGTACTAAACCAGCACAGTCAAGCAGAATTCAGCTGATCCGCTAGCAACCCTTAGTATCACCTCAGTCTCCAATTCAAAGGTAGGAGGGTGAGATGGTGGCAGCTTCTGGGAATTCACTATCCTTGCAGAATTTTAGCCTTATCTCTATTTAATATCTAGTCATTGGCTGATGCATACAAATGGGTTTGATGTCTTAGTTTTAAGACCTTTGCAGGTATTCATTCAATTAGTTTTGTCTGAAGTTGGCTTGGAGAAGCCTATTGGCTATAAATTGTGGCTAAACTTTGGAATCATTAAGGGGATTTTTTTAAAAAAAATACATAGTGATGAACCCTGCCCCACCCCCAAAGTTTCTGATATAGTTGATCTGGAATGAATTTGTTTCTGTTTTTTAAACAATTCCTTTTTGAATGTTTTGTTTTTATCTTTTTAATTTTTATGGTTTTTTTTCTACTTTTTAAAAGATTCCTAATTCTAACATGAATTAGGAAAAGGGCACAGATATCGTGGAAAACACACAAAGAGACCAGGACAACTGAGTTCTAGCGCTCCAAAGGATTTAGCTTTACTGCCCCTCAATGGGTAGAACGGGGAAAGACCAGACTGCCCCTCTATAAGGTGAGAAGCTGGCTAGAAAGATTCACCAGCATCCAGATCTAACAGGGAGCTTGGAATTAAGGCAGAAGCACAGAATTTTGCACAACGCAGACAAAAATGACCTCTCACACAGGTGGGAAGGCCAGACAGGCTCTGTAGGGGAATGTGGATTCCTGCTAGCCTCTGGAAATCCCTGTCAATCTTCTGTTGTCATACCTGAATGCCACAGACTGAGTAATATATAAAGAATAAAGATCTTCAACTCATAGTTCTGAAGCCTGGAGAAGCAAAGATCAGACCCCATCTGGTGAAGGCCTTCTTTCCAGTTCAGAAAGCTCAAGAGACATTTGCTCCTAAAATTCAGTCCTATTGGATCAAAGCCGCACTTTTGTGGCTTCATTTAACCCCAGTTCTCAATGCCCCACCTCCAAATACCATAGTCAGATGAAGTTTCCACCCTCTTGATACCTCACAGTGGGGTTTACATTTCATCATGAGTTGGGTGGGGTCATTCAAACCAGAGCATTCCCTTCAGAGCTCCATAGTCCAGGGCCTTGTGATTTCATAAGCAGCATCGTACTTATGCAGGGATCCAGGGACATCTAACAAAAACCAGTCCTCAAAGCACTGAGAACACAGCTGGCTTGGGTTAGGCTCTTGAGTAGTGTCTGGATATGAGGTAGAAGGACATGAGGACTAGCAGTTGGAAAAGGATATGGTGGGAGACATGCAAACATTAAGGTCAGGTGATGAGGTGGCAGGAAGGCTGAGGGGTGATCCCCATGTCATCATCATGGCTGTGTAAGATGGCTTGTGTGAAGGCAGGGGAGCTCTCCATGCGTCCAGTTCTTAAGGCCTAAATTCCAGCGGGTTTGGAAGAGACTCCTGTTGCTGTGGGGATGCCAGACTTGAGAGGACTGCATTTTTAACAGGCTTCCAAGGGAGGGTACAGATTTTACTCCCCACTGGACTTATAGAAATAAAGCTTTTGAGAAAGTTCTGTTTTCCTTTGATATGCCATGATACTTCTACTACTACTATAAGAACACGGTGGAATGTTTGTTTTAACATTTTTCGGGATGTGGAGGGCTGCATTGTATCCTTATGCAACAGCTTTGAGGCCTTCGACAATGACTAGAAGGGATGCCTACAGTGTGGGGAGGCATTTTCTCTGTATGGGGTCAATGCTGCTTTTTTGGACTGCTTGGATTCCAGTCCCAGAGCCACAAAATAAACTGTGAGCAAAGGGATGCACTCTTTGGGGAGCTTAGAGTCCATAACTGAAGGGAGGAACAATAAGGAAGCTGTTGGTGGTTTCCAAGGTCCCTTCTTGCTTTGCTATTTTGTCACTGAGATATGCAAGTGAGCTTATTATTCATAGGGGGAAGAATCAGGGGCTGTGTCTTCCAGTGTTCAAACATGGGAGTAATGAGTGGGTTGTGAGGGTCTCCAGTGTGTTGGGGGCTGCAAGACCATCACATGTGCTTGTATAACTTGGGCCCTGCCAGCGGATCTAGTCAAGGGGATGCATTGAGGTTGAAATGCAGCTGCAATTCTACTTGCCAAGTGAGGCATGTCCTAGAGGTGACCTCCTCAAAGAGAGGGCATTTGAAGTTACTCTTAATATACCACATGCTTGTCCATGGTTGAGGTATGGGGAAAAGTTTCCTCTTAGGCACTAAGTGTGTCTATCCAATAATGCTGTCCATCCACTTGGGCTGTTTGCTTCATAGCCGAGTCTCCCCAGGCAGGGGCCATCCACACTTATCTACACCTTGGAGTCTCCTGTTGTTTTGGCTCAGCACAAGTCCTATGGGTGCTCATTTGTGGTCATTGTGGATTTTTTTTTCTCATTTTTTAAAAATACTTTTTTAGTTGTCAATGGACCTTTATGTAATTTATTTATTTATATGTGGTGCTGAGGATTGAACCCAGTGCCTCACATAAGGGGAGGCAAGAACTCTACCCAGGCCAGGCATGTGTGTTTGAAATATGTTCTTGAAATCTACTGAAGTCAGGACCTATTCATCAAAAGCTGGAAACGTTGACATTCTTCAACAGACTTTTTTATGTCTCTAGCCTCCCAAGCAGTCAAGGGTACAGCTTCATGTCTCTGTGGTATTTAGGCCTGATTTTTAAATAGTGTACTATAATGATGTCAGAGTGTTAGGCATGGGGATGGGGAGGGACAGAGAAAGATCTGTGCACACTGGTGTGTGTGTGTGCATGTGGATGTGTGTGTGCTGACTATGTAGATTTGTGTACTTCACAATCTTGCCTGGGACTGGCCAACTTCTGGAACTTTTTTGTAAACAAGCCATGCTCTGCATTTGCATCCATTCTCTCTCCACCACATTAACTTTGTAGCATGTGGAACTCTACTTTTTACTCAGAGTCTCAGGCTGTTTTGTGTCTGTGTGCAATAACAGCCCATGTGAGACAGTCAGGTGGAGACATCGTCCTCTGGCTCTCACCACTTGATGAGGGCGCCCGTGTCACCATTTGTCACACTCGCTCCTTCTCTTTCCACAGCAGGCAGTCCATATCCAGACACATGATAGATGTTCCATCAGCCTCGCTAGACTGATTTAAAAAAGGAAAGAAAGAAAGGTGATTTCTTCATTTGAACCACTGTAACTCTAAGAACTGCATTCAGAAACTATGGTTGTTGAGGGCATTCATTATCACCCCCTTCAAAAAAAAAAAAAAGCCTTTGAGTTCTGAGCTATGAAGACATAAAAGACAGTGGCCTTGAATCACAAGAAGCTGAGCCAACAGTCCTGGGGAGAGAATGCAACCTCTACACAGAAGGATCCAATTAAACCCAGCGTCTAGCTCCGAGTTTGGTGCCGTAGACATAAAGATGAATACGACTTGTCTCTTGAGAGGTCTGTAGTCTGAGGGCAGAGATATACGTTTAAACAACTAACCATAAAGCAGAGGGGTAAGTGCCTTTTATGTACAAGGACATATATAAAGTTTCTATGAAGGCATAGAGAAGGGGCCAAGTCATTCTCTTCGGGCTGCTTAAGGAAGACCTTCTAGAGGAAACTATATTTGAATTGGACGTTGCAGATGAGTAGGAGTTTGCTTGGTGAGAAACAGCAGGAGAGGATTTTAGGCAAAGGAAACCAAAAGGAGAAAAGATATATAAACATGTACGGTGCTTGGAAAATGGGGAACAGCTTAATGTGGCTGAAGCTGAAGAGACGTAGAGGGATAGAGTATGGAGAGCAAGAAATGAATCTATATAATAATAATAATTAATAATGAGTGTGTACCAGGGGTCAGCTGCCATACTGAGCACTTCACAGTGTTATCTCTTTAATTTTTATAGCGTACAGAATGTAGGTATTATTTGCCTCATTTTACTGTTGGGAAAATTGAGGTACAGTAAGTACTTAGGAAACAAGCACCCCCAAGGTCACACAATTGTAAATGGTGGAGCTGGGATAGAATCCCAGGTAGCCTGTTCTCTTCACCACCAGACTGTTTGTTCATGATGATAAGGGTCTTGTGACATGGATTTAGGAAGACGGCAGCATCAGAAAGAGGCAAATGAAGAGGAGTTGGGTTGGGTGGGGTAGGAGGAGGTGAGAGGACATCCCAGACAAGGAAGAAGACCATGAGCAAAGCCATAGGTGAGGGAATGACTATGTTCTAGGGTCATTAGCCTGGCCCAGTGGTCTGGCCAGAGGCCCAATTCTTCTTGGCATAGTTGAGACGATCATCTCATCAGAAGTTCCAAAGGCATCTCTGCTATCTAGAAAGATGCAGGGAACTGAAGGGTGTCCCTTACTCCAGGTCTTTTCTTCTTCTCACTAACCCAGGGAAATGTCATGGGGCAGATAGCAAAAGAAGGTAGATGCCCATAGGAAACTGATAGGCTGATCTTCTCATCTGTTCTGGGTGGATTTTAAAATATATCTTCCATCAAGTGAGGATGGATGGTGTTCAGCTATGGGAATTAATGAATCCAGCGTACCTTGCTCTACATTAGGAATCCGTGCAGGGCTTTCGGCCAGCTGAGCAGTGGACACTTCCATCTGCACACATTTAAATAACAGAGACATCAGGGCAGGGCAGCAGAGGCCAAAGGGAGATTGTTCTCCAAGTGAAATTGAGTTAAATTGAGATGCTGAGTTGTCTTCTTACAAACATATTCATGGGCTTGGCTGTCACTTTTATTTAGCAGGCTTGCCACCTGAAGCCAGGGAAGGTTGGCCCAGCTGTGGCCTCCCCTGCCTGGGAATACAAAGTCTCACCCCCAAACAGGGAGGGTCCTAGGTCGGAGGGGTTAAGGAAGAACCATCCAGAAGGAGGGTCTTGGTTATAACCTGCCATTTCCTCTATGAGCTTCTGCTCCCAACCTGGCCAAGGCACTGCAAAATGAAGATCATAGTATGACACAGAGTGAGAAATGTTCTAATCCTACAAATGAAGGATGAATGCCTGGTTGGGTGCAATCAATAGTTCTGTGAACATAGGTGAGTTATTGAACCTCTCTGTGCCTCCGTTTCTTCACTTGTAAGATGAACTTTTAAATATTACTTATCTTTATACTGTGGTGAGGGTGAACTGAAATTTAATATACCCAGTGTTTAACTCAATGTCCAGCCATCCCCAAGTCCTTGATCAAAGTCAGATTTAAAACATTGTATATGGTAACAAGTTCTGACAACCAGGAAGGCACTTGTGTTACATGATACCCGCATGCCACCATTTCTGAAGTCCTAACTTTGGAATGCACAGCTCATCCTTAGGCACCAGGAATTCTTTTTAAAGCCATATATATTTGAGAAGGAGATGAAAGCCACTTAACAGTGAGAAGATGGTAAGGGAGCATGAGGTTAGTAGTGTAAGGCACAGAGGTTAGAAGAAGGTAGCAATCAGAACAGTGGAAGGGGTGAGGCACATTTTATAATTCTACAGAGACAAAGCCCCAGCAGGTAGAATCAAAACATGGGGGTTGCCAGGTTAGGAGGGGTGGGAACAAAGGCCGTAAGTTCTTCTGGAGTAGATGACAGTGCATGTTTGTTGAACTGAGCCATAATCTTAGGCCTTGAAAAAGGATATTCAGGAGAAAAGTCAAGTAATGGGTTATTTGCTTTATGGATGGTCTGGGCAACGGATACAGGGGAAGCAATCAGGAGTGCTTTCTATCTGTCCTTGTCAGGGATGAGTGCCTCTTTCTCTTGCAAGGTGGCTGTTAATGGAGACAGTATACAAGGAGTGACTTTGGCAATGTCAAAGTCATTAGAAATGGGAGCTGGTAGGGTTGTGATCCTGGAACTCACCTCCAGTCACAGCCCAGAAACCTGGGTTCTCTAGAGCCTTTCTTTGTGGCCTTGGATGCCTGCCTTTTGCTCACTTCTGTGGCCTTTTCTTAATGCATTGGCCAAATGACAACCAGGGGCCTCCCTCTGGTGATGAGGGACAGCAGAGGGAAGCCATGTGCTGTGGATGGAGCAGGCACTGTCTGTCTCACTCAACCTCAAACTGAAGCTCCCTATTGTCTTACTCCTTGGGAAGAAATGCCAATACCTCCCCCCAGGCACCTGACCTATAAATGCACTTGAGTTTGTAACCCTGGATTAGACTGCATGGATGATGCGCATTCTCAGTCTGTGGTCAGCTGTGCCAATATTCTATTAGGAGTGCCTTCAGCTCTCAACTCAAGGGTCCTCAATCTGGGGTCCTCTGAACCATAGTAGCTCATAGGGTTGAATTCAGGGGAGTCAAAAACTTGGATGAAACTTTAAAACTATTTTTTCATTAACTTTTAACTGAAATTTAGTGTTTTCTCTCCTTATGATCTTGGGTAATAAAACCAAAGATAGTCTTTTTTTTTTCAAACTTTTTTATTGGTACATTATAATGTCACATGATAGTGGGATTCATTGTTATATATTCATTGTTATATATAGATATTTTCACATTACATTGATGGCTCAGAGTTTTAATGGTGCTACATAGTTGGTTACTTCCTTACAAATCTGCATCGGGCTATTGACACTCTTTACCCAATAGAATGAAGCAGAAATGACACCTTGTCAGTCTTGGACTTAAGCCTTAAAAAGGCCTCATGGTTTATTTACACTTTTGTGGTTTGGGGGAGTCCTAAGAAACCATATAAAACATCTGGACATCTGGACACACTCCCAGACAGACCATGTGGTTTCGTGGAGAGGAACAGTCTTTGGACTCCATGGAGATGAAGAGACAATGTCCCACCATCCCAGCACCCCAGGTGAGATCAGACTTTGAACCATCCCCACTAAGGTACAAGACACAAAAGGGAGCCATCTGGAACATTCCAGACTATCCCATCTTTGAGAGGAGCAGCCTCAGCTGCCATCATATGAATAAGAACCATGCAGGCAAGCCCAGTCCATCCACAGAATCGTGAGACATATTAACATGGTTTTGGCTTTAAGCTGCTGAGTTTTGGAATGGTTTGTTAGGAAGCAACAGACTAGTGAAATAGAGCATTTTTGCAGGTTTTGACAGCCTTCAGGTGCCAGCAAGTGCATGCTTACCACTCAGGACTTCCCAAATGCAGACATGGTGTACTATTAGTCAGCAGATCCTCTTTGAGCCCAGTGAGATTCCTGTGGGCGAGGGGAGAGTTTGTGAGGAGCCAGTTTGTAGGGTTTTATTGGTTGAGGGAGCAATGGAAGCTTTTAGCAGTTCAGATTTAATAAAAAAAAATGTTCAGCAGGTGCCCCATTTCCTGTTCTCCCTCTCCATTCTTATAATCCAGATTATTCTATCCTCCTCTCTCCTCTGGCTATCCAAAATGATGATGTTTCACCAACCACCAAGTTATTCCTGAGAGCCTCAGCTTTCTTTCTTGAGTCTGCTTATGAGCAAGGGGTGGAAGTGAATGCACTGGAGGATTCCAGATACCAAGGAACCTGCCACTGCCTTCCTTTCCCAGGCAGTAGAACTGGGAACTGTGTTAGCTCTGGTCTCAGTGTGTATTTTCCCCATTAACTATTTAGTCTAGGAAACTTTTTGAAAGGCTGGGGGGTGATGTGAATTAGAGCATTTCCATGGTGAAAAGGAAGCAGTGAGCAACCATGTGAAAAGATAATTTGGGTATCATTTTGTATCTCAAGTATTAGTTTGCTCTGGGCTGTATATTTCAGTGGGTGACAGTAATTGCAAAATTTGCAAGATGTTGTTTTGTTTTGTTTTAAAGAAATTCTGGCTTGTCCTTTTCCTGTCCTTGGCTAAGCTTCTCTGTTCATTCATTTGTCCTATACCATATAAAGTTCACTGGGTTGATCATAACATCAGTCTCTTGCTCTTCCCTTAAGGGGTATGAAGTCCAGAGTTAAAGGGGGAGAATAGATGGGGTAGCTCTAGGCTTTGCAGGAAAATGTCTGGGATTCCATTTCTAATGGCCTCAGGGTCCAGTCTGAGTGGGATTCGCCCTTTTAAACTAATGCTTGTCTATAATTTAGAGAACCTTGAGGGAGATTCTCTCCTGCAGTCTAAAGTTATCCTGGAGGTCTGACATCAGCAAGAGGCAAATTTTATCTAGGGGAACAAGAACTCATCCAAAGGAGGTAACAGTTGTGAGAAAAATTCCCTCGATGCCGGTCCTGTTGACTTATGCTTCAAAGGAGAACAATTTCAACATAGAGCTGTACTTTCCCTCGAGCTGCTGATGCAATAAAATGGCTGTAAGCTGCAAAAACTCTTTCAATATGGCACGTATTAAACCTTTCAGAGGTAGTGCTTTGATTTTTAATTTTACGCTCTTGGCAGGCAATCAGGGTCTTTAATAGTATGGAGGCCAGAGGGAGAATGTTTCAAAACAGTGAGGATCTTATCATAGTGTGCAATTAATGAATAATTATTAAAACCCAGAAATAGCTGGAAGAGAAGGCAAGAGGTGGCAGAGTAATTCTCTGGTTTTAGGCCTATAATGAAACCTCTAGAGAGAGGAAATATGATATACAGTGCCTGCAATTAAATATTCTTCCCCCCCCCCCACTGAAACATCAGCAATTTAAGTGACAGATTTTTAAAAATTAAAAAAAAGAAAATACCCATCATCTATAAAGAAAAAAGAAAAAAACATAGCTGACAATGACGCATTTGTTCGGTTTGATTTTCAGCATTTGTTGTAATTACACTGAAAGTAAAATAACAACAACAACAACAAACATAATAAAACAGCTGCTCCTTGGAATCAATTTCTAAGGGAGTGGGCAGCAGAATCGAGCATGTTGGAGGCACCAGATAGGATGATTAAATTGTTGAACAAATTCAGTCCACGCACGATTCCCGGGTGTCATAAAGAGAGCCCCCTACACATGACTTCTGAACACACATCCCCCGGCTTCCTGTCATTTCCAGGCCCAATTTTGTCAGCTTCTCGCTGTGAGGATTTCTCCTCTGTAGGTCTCAGTCCCACTGTTTTCTTTCTGACTCAGCTCTAGAAAATCCTGTCATCTGTCAAATGACTGTTTATAGTTCAAATGCTGGCCTGCTGAGTGGTCTGTTGCAGGCTGGCAAGCTGGCCACTGCTAAGCAGGTACAGATGCCCCCTCTCCTTGGAACCCCACAGAACAGAAACACAGCCGCTGCACCCGGGATGCTGCCAGAGTGGACACAGACACTGCATGTATTCATTTCTCAGCTCTTTCTGCTGCCCAGGGGGGCCCTTCTGGTGCTCTGAGAGCATCTGGGGTCAGCTCACCTTTAAGGAGCCATTAGCTCCTCCGCTGCGAAGCTGGGGCGGGTATGGGAGCAGGGCAGGCGGAATCAATGAGCACTTGAGATGGCATTTTCCTGGCATGAAGTAGCTCATTACCGAGGGCTCGGTGCAGAGCTGGGATTTCATGATTGATCTCTCAGCAGTATTTCAGAAGACCCAGCAGCATCACAGGACCAAATGGACCCGCAAAAGAAATAAATAAATAGACGGATAAACAAATAAATAAATAGGGGTAAAGAGTGACGTTTAAGATTGGTGAGGGAGGACGTTTTCCAGTGTGTGACATGAGACAAAAGTGCCTGCGGTGCTTTATTTGAAGCTCAGAGGTGGGAGGGCATGTGACAGCAGATAATGGACTTGAGGTAAGCAGCCTGCCGACGACGCTCAGAGAGAGAGAATGGATGTACAATATCCTGCCGGGTGGTAGGAGTGGGGTTGCAAGGGGGAAAGTAGGTTCATTTTTCTCTATTGTCAGTTGTGTCTCCTTCTACTCTTGTCAGGCCAGCTGCTCTCCCTTAATATTGGTCAGAATACCAAGAGCAGCTACTTACTGAGCACTTACTCTGTGCCAGACATTGCACTATGTGCTTCACATATATCAACTCATGCAGTATTTGAGAAGGATGGTATTAATCCAACTGTCATGGGTGGAGAAAGCTGAAGCTCAGAGACGTAAAATCTCTTGTACAATATCTCACAGCTAAGAACAACAGGGCACAACTGGGTTTGGAATCTGAGTCTAGTTTAATTCCCAAATGAATGTTCTTTTTCCGGGGGGCGGGGGGAGGAGTAGGGACCAGGTGCAACAAGTTATCCTTCACCTTAACAGGGATATCTCTTTTGTTTTTATTAATGCATTATATATACATAATATTGGGGTTCATGTTGAAATAATCATACATATATAAAATATAATTTGCTCTACTTCAGTCCACAGTACTACTTCTTTCCCTCCCCTGCTCCCTCCATCTGTTTCCCCTTTCACTACTCCACTGGTCTCCCTTCTATTTATTTATATTATAGTTTTTAAAAATTAGTTATATATTCATGTATATGTAAAGCATATACATGTATATATAACTAATGTTATATATGTGTGTGTGTGTGTGTATATATATATATATATATATGAAATTCATTATGGTAGATGTATTTATATACATAGCATAATTTAGTCAATTTATTCCACTGCTCCTCCCTTTTCCCATCCCTCCTCCCTTTTCCTCAATCCCCTTCCTCTACTCCATTGATCTCCCTTCTATTTTCATGGGACCTCCCATCCCCCACTTTTCTCCCCCTTATTTTGGTCTAGCTTCCACGTATAAAACATTCAACTCTTGACTTTCTGAATCTGGCTAATGTCACTTAGAATGATATTATCCCAAAGAACTAAAATCAGCATACTGTAGTGATACAGGCACATCAAAGTTTATAGCAGCACAATTAACAATAGCCAAGTTATGGAACCAGTCGGGTGCCTGTCAACAGATGAATGAATAAAGAAAAATGTGGTGTAGATACACAGGGAGTTTTACTCAGCCACAAAGAAATCATGGCATTTGCTGGAAGGTGGATGGAACTAGAGAACACCAAATCAATGTTCCTAGTCACTATCATAGATGGCTTTTCAGGCAAGGATGCAGTTTCTCCCCTCCCCTCCCGACAGTCTCCCGCCAGCAGGAGGAGCTTCTGATGCATGGAAGGCTAGTGGGCTCTGGGCTTCTCAGGGTGAGTTTAACTGCCCCTTCTCATCCCTGGTCACTCTGCCACCTGTGTACCATCTATCTGCTCTGCCACTGACACACTCAAAGCAAGTCTGATGGGTCCCAGTCCTCTCTGCCTACCATCCCAACAGGAGTGAGGGTTGCACCTGCCAGCCTAGTCTTAGAGGCACTTTCCTGGTGTCCTTGCTCTGGGGTACCTATGCAGTATCACCCCTGGCTATACATTATACTCCAGCCAACTGATCTTCTAGCTTTGTAATCTAGTTCAAAGACTGTGTCCTTATTCTGCAAGCCCCCCGCCCATACCCCCATTTCTTCCTGGTACCTGAGACTCAGTTTAAACACCCTTTTGGTTAACAACCCACTATGCATATTTATATGCTACCTATAGTTTATGATTAATATTATTACATTTTGGTTTTGTGCTAATTGGTTCAGAATGACCCAGGTTCCATTACTACCACTGTCAAATCACCCAAGATACCCAGGCATAGTCATCACACAGGAACAGTCTATATCAATTAAGATAACACTGACTGCTTAACAACTCCAGAATGTATCACACGTTATGACTTGGTAGAAGAGTCTTTCTTACTCCTGTAAAATCCAACGTGGGAGTTATTTCCCAAATAATGACTCAGAGATCTAAGATCATTTCACACCAGGGGTCTGCCACAGTCAATACATGGCTTCCAAATCACCGAGCTGAGCTGTCTGAATCAGGACAGTGGAAGAGGAAAGGGTATGGACTTAAAAGTACGGGATATTTCCAGGGCTAGGATTGAAGGGGGTACAATCATTTCTGCCTTCATTTTATTGACTGGATCACATAACCTCATCTGCTTTCCCGGGAGGCTGAGAAATACTCTCCCCGTGGGATAGTTAGCTATCTGTGCCACATCACAGCATGGTCTGTAGGATTTTGAAACACCCAACTTCTTAGTGTTCTGGATCAAGGCTAAGTACCCCTTCTAATTCCCTATGGGAAAACAGGATACAGGGAAACCTGTCACTTCCAGCTTGCCCACCAGCCGCTGCATGACACAATTTTTCTTTCCTTGCAACCACAAGGGCTGCAGAAAGACTGGCTTCTAGAATTATTAGGCCTCTTACTTGGCTGCCAAAGATGCCTCACCATGCCAGGTGGTGAAGATTAATGACCTGGTTGACATGTTGAAGGTAACTCAAGTTATGCACACTTTCCCATTACTGTCCTCAAGAAGCATCTATTGCTTGATTCAGTTTTTATTTTCAAGTGACAGACCAAGTGCAAGTTTAGGTGAGAAATCAGTAGGCCCCAGAACAATGGAGAGAGTCTAAGCAATTTGCATACCCCCAGCTTAATTCAATTACACAGCTCCATCCATCTCTTGAAGTTGCTATGACCTAGGAGAGGGTTCTGAAGGTGACTTTGTCAATAGCAAACTACTTACAAAACAGGAGCTTCGTCTAAGACATGGCTCACTCAAGGCATCTCTCCCCCCAGAAACTTTATCTGAAAATGCTACTGCACCCTTGGAATGCCCATATCTCTGTCTCCTCAGCATCTGGAACCCAAATTATTCAGTGTGAAGTATTGAAATTTACTTGCATTTGTTGTAACATGATTTCCTTCTGTGGGCATCTACAAGTAGTAAACATCTTATATTTCCCTTACTCAAGGGTAATTAGCAAAGTGTTTAATTTGAGGCATTAGACTTTATTATGCAAAATCAATTGGATGCCCCCATGACCAAAACTGAGCTTCTCATCTACATGCATACTTATATTGCAGAATTTTAAGCCTAAAGGCAAGCAAGTGTGAGAGTTCCGCGTGCATTTCTCTTTGCCCAGAAGCCCGTCCTGCTCATAGTGCTGCTCGTGTTACTCTCCATTCATCCTACATTGCAGTGCTGTGAACTGACTTGCCTAAATCACCATGTTAGGCTCTAGGAGTTCAAGTCAGATAATTCTTTGCTCCAAGAAGCAAGACCCAAACATCTTTGTCCTTTTCACCTTCCATGGCTTTCCTTCCTTGCTAGAATCCAATTAAAGTTTGCTCTCCACCTCAGAACTCCCCCAGGACCCCCACATCTCTCCTCTGGGGGGGGACCCTTATATCTCTTCCCTGCATGTTTTCTGCTCCTTTGACCTGCTCTCACACACCCCTCCCCAGCCTTGATTGATTTGTTTTTTGATGACCTGAGAGATGCATTTTAATTTTATGACCCTGTGGTTTTAATCAGGGCCTGTTTTAATCAGTTCCTGCAAAGAAATCACTGCTTACTCCAAGGCAGTAAGGTTCTCTTCTCTACTATGCTTCCTTCTAAAAGCTATCTTTCACACTTAAATCTGCATTCCTTCTAGAACTGGTTTTTACATGTTTTCAGGCTTAGGCACACATTTATTTCTGCTAATTGAAGATACAATTGGTCAAGCACCTTATATTGAAAAGTTTACTCTCTACCTTCTGCTCTGAAGTGTTACTTTGTCATAAATCAGGTATCCTGTGTAGGAATAGTTCTGGATCTCCTGGCTCATCGGTTAGTTTGTCTACTCTTGTGCTAATCTCACATCCTGCTAACCATTTTTTTAAATATTTATTTTTTAGTTTTAGGTGGACACAATATCTTTATTTTTTATTTTTATGTGGTGTTGAGGATCGAACCCAGTGCCCCTCGAATGCCAGGTGAGCACACTATGGCTTGAGCCACATCCCCAGCCCCATAATGCTAATTATTATACCTTTAGAATAGATCATAATATGTAGCAGAAGTCCTATTTTTTTCCTCATCTTCAAGATTACTTTGATAATTCTTAGTTATTTACATTTGTGTAAAATTTAGAATCAACTTGGAGATGTCTATAAAATAACTGTTGGAATTTTCATCGACTTAATGTGGAGAGAGTTTAAATTTTTCCATTGAGTTTCTTATGAATATGGCATATCCCTTTTTATTTAGGTTTCTAATTTTTTAATCTTATTAGTTTTCTATAGTTTTCAGTGTTAATGTCTAGCTCACCATTTTTAGATATTGCTAAATATTTGATATTTTTTAAATGCCATTGTGAATTTTGGCATTCCAAAATTGACTTTGTATCCAAAGACTTTTATAAATGTATTTATTAATTTTAACAGTGTCTCCATAGATGCTTTTTGATTTTCTTCTATAAAATCATGTGAACAATAAGAGTTTATCTTTCTTCTTCATTGAAAATTTTGCTTTTTACTCCTTTTTCTTGTCTTGTTGCATTGGCTGTACTCTCCAGCTTTGAGACACTCCAGATATGCACTTTGCAAGGATAATAAATATGTTTGTAAATTTTTTTGTTTTGAAAAAAATATTCTCCTTTTTTTATGTGCTGCTATATCTTCCCAGAAACCTGCTCGTGCCTTCATCTTGTTTAGGCAAAATGCACTCATCCTTCAACTCTCAGTTTAAACTTCTCCTTCTTCAGGAAGATTTCCTTCACTCCTCTGAGACTCAGTGTTACAATAAAAACTATCCCTCACCTGAAGTGATTAACACAACATTAAGCTGAAACAACACAGCATTAAGAGAAAATTGCTTGTTATACATTTATCTCCCATGCTAAACTGTAAGCCCTTCAGGAGCAGATACTCTTCAATGATCATTGCTATATGAACATCACTTAGTGCAGTGAAGAATATGCCACAAGTACTTAATAAATGCTAGCTTATTGTCTTCATCCTTGACCTCCTCATCTAGATGTTGAGGCATAGTCCTCATCACTATCAGGTTCTATTGAAGTTGTCTAGCTATTTTTCTTTTCTACTGGACTATGATGCTCTTAAGGGCAAACATCTTCTCCTTCATGGTTGTATACCAGTGTTCAATATGCATTGAGGTTGGAACACATATCTACAGAGAGTTAGCAAAGGCATGAGAGTGAATGTGTGAATGAATAAGTGAAGGATGAGGGATCCTTGCTATAAAATCTCAGGTCCTTCACTATCTTCTAATTTATTGGAGTATAAGGATTCAAAATAATTTTTGATTATCTTCTGTATTTCTGAAGTGTCTGTTGTGATATTGCCTCTTTCATCCCGTATGTTAGTAATTTGAGTTCTCTCTCTTCTTCTCTTCGCTAGCATGGCTAAGGGTCTGTCGATTTTGTTTATTTTTTCAAAGAACCAACTTTTAGATTTGTCAATTTTTTCAATTGTTTCTTTTGTTTCGATTTCATTAATTTCAGCTCTGATTTTAATTATTTCTTGCCTTCTACTTCTTTTGCTGTTGTTTTGCTCTTCTTTTTCTAGGATTTTGAGATGAAGTATGAGATCATTTATTTGTTGGTTTTTTCTTTTTTTAAGGAATGAACTCCAAGCAATGAATTTTCCTCTTAGAACTGCTTTCAATGTGTCCCATAGATTCCGATATGTTGTGTCTGTGTTTTCATTAATCTCTAAGAATTTTTTAATTTCTTCCTTGATGTCTTCTATAACCCATTGATCGTTCAGTAACCTATTGTTCATTCTCCAAGTGATGTATTCTTTTCCCTTCCTTCTTTTATCATTGATTTTCAGTTCCATTCCATTATGATCAGATAGGATGCATGGTATTATCTCTACTCCTTTATATTGTCTAAGAGTTTCCCTGTGACATAATATATGATCTATTTTTGAGAAGGATCCATGTGCTGCTGAGAAAAAAGTGTAACTGCTTGATGTTGGGTGGTATATTCTATATATGTCAATTAAGTCTAGGTTATTAATTGTGTTATTGAGTTCTATAGTTTCCTTATTCAACTTTTGTTTGGAAGATCTGTCCAGTGGTGATAGAGGTGTGTTGAAGTCTCCCATGATTATTGTATGGTGGTCTATTAGACTCTTGAACTTGAGAAGAGTTTGTTTGATGAACATAGCTGCACCATTGTTTGGGGCATATATATTTATGATTGTTATGTCTTGTTGGTGTATGGTTCCCTTGAGCAGTATGTAGAAAAAAAAAAACCAGGGGAAATGGACTCCACTTATATGTACAATGAATATATTACATGAACCTAGGAAGGGGATAATGTATTGGCACCGAATTTCTTAAACTCTCTATAGGAAAGCAATTATCTTATTATGTTATTCAGGTTAAATTCTCTTGTTTTTCAGCAAATATCATTCCCCATCAGAAAATTATTCTTTCTGCACTCTGTACATGTGCTTTGGATAAAGTACTGTCCCTAGAGCAAGTATAAAGTATGGAACTTGAATTTAAGGCCCTCAGGGTATGACATATTACCTGGCTCATTGAGTTCAGGAATGAAAACATGATCTTGTGAAAATCAAGCAGGTGGAATAAAGTTTATTTTTCTGTTGGTTTTGGGAAAAAAAAATAAAATAAAATCTCAGGTCCATACAGAATGAATTGAGTAGTAATATAAGCATGCACATACTGCAGAATTATAAGCCTAAAGCTAAGACTAATGCCTTGGTTTGTTTTGAATTTTTCTTTGTCCAGAAGCTTCTATTGTCACTTTTCCTAGCATCTCTCTCTATTCATGCAATTCAGCATGATTGCAAGATCCTAGGTGGTTTTCTTGAAGAGTCATCTTATGCTCCAGGAGCTCCAATAAAACTCATATTCTTTTTTCCCCCCAAGAATCAAGACCACATTATTATTTATATTTTTAAATGTTAACATTTTTTTTCTCAGAATTAAAGTTTGCATTCTATCTGAGGACTCCTCCCTGGAACCATACATCTCATCCCTTCCTGATTCTGATCATTTGCCATCCATTCTACCCTGCTCCCCTTATATATTGGTTACTTTGCTGTTTCAAAAGTTAAGAGGAGCATTTTTAATTTTTCAGACCCTACCAATCGAATCTTATCTACAAAGACCTGATAAGAATTTGGGAAAGACCTATTTTCCATGATCTGTCATCAGGAACTGTGATGATAACAGCCATGAGCTTATAACCCTCCGTCCTGCAAATATTGCATATGTGAAAACAGAAGGAAGCTCTACATGGTACTTCTCTAGAATCCTGCATGTGCAACAGAAAGGTGACCCCTGCCTTCCTCAGCCTCACCTGGAGGGCTGCCTCTGCTTTGGTGTGATGTTCAACTTGCATGCCTTTCTGGAAGGCACCACTGCACGTCGTTGCCTTCCTAACTAAAAACTCCATCCTGCTGAGATGGGCCAGGCAGTAGGGCAGCTCCCGACAGAGTTGTGTTTTATTGGAGAGGGGCCTGGGGTGCGTTAATGCTAGCCTACTTGAAAATCAGCAGGGAAAGGGGTCAGGCCAATTAACAGGTGAGATCCGGGCCTTTTAAATAAAAGTTCTTATCCCAGGGAGAGTAAGTCATTAATTGTAGTTGCACTCAGGTCCCTTCTCCTCCCACCCTTAAACACATACATCTTTCCAGGCACGGGGATAGTTTTCTTGTTTCTCCCTGTATCAGCCTCTCTGTTTCATTGAAATTCTGCTTCATAGAGTTTCACTTCTAAGCCACTGTTTCCATCTGGGCCAAGACTCAGGTAAAGCAAGTCAGGCACCCTGGATATGAAATTTAGAGAGCACTCACAGACCTTGCACTTGCATGACCCTGGGAATGAAGTGTCTTTTTAAATTTTGTGCACTAGGCACCTAGCTTATCACACTACCCACCTGCTACCCACAACCCCTGATTTTGACACAAATGTGGTAGACAGATGATCCTTCAACACAGATTAAATAATCATGGTGGATTCACAGGAATGTAGAAAGTTCCTCTTCCTCTTGCAAACCTTCCTATCCCTATTATCTTTCTACTGACACCCCTCTAACACCCCTCCCCTGTAGAAGAGCTACTGTGTATTCAGAGTTTGATATATTCAGGGTTCTGAGCCAGGACCATTCTCAATTATTATTTACTGTCCTCCCAACAAGCCTGTGAGCTTCCTGTTTATCTCAGTTTTGCAGATGAGAAAACTGGGGCTAGGAGAGGTTGTCCTTTGTCCAACCAGGAAGAGACAGAACCCAGGATTTGGCATAGGTTTGTCTGACTTCCCAGCATTGAGCTGCCCTTAGGACATCTGCCACCAAGTAGGGTAAAGTCATTGACTTTTTCCATGACAGTATTGAGTGTGAGGGAATACAAGGGGTGAGAGTGACCGAACACCCAGGCACTGAGGAATGGAACATACAGAGGAGATTCTTGAGATAATGTGAAGAGAAAATTGGAGAAGCTTCACTCTCCATTTGAACTTGCTCACAGACTGATGATCCTGGCTCTAAATGTGGGTTGAAGAAGATGGTTCTGGGCTGAGTGAGTCTCTTTGGATTCCTTTGGGAGCCAGTAGTCTTCTCTCTGCATCTGTCTGCATCTCCTCTCTGCTCTGAGCTGCCTCCTTCTGCACTGGGACTGTTAGCTCTGGCTAGCTCTGTATGGGCTCACTCTTCTAGTGCACCTAGACCAGTGCTGTTCTGTATTCTCTCATTGCCCTGCTCATCTTTCCTTCTCCTAGGTACACTTTTGTGCCATTCCCATCAGAAAAATCCCACTTCCTCCTCAAGGCCCATGACCTCATTAAGAAACTTTCTTTAGCCAATGACTGTCCTCCTTTATCCCCTGTAAAGTGATAATGGTTCTCTCTCTGCTTCTGCCATGGGTCTTCCTCCATCTGGTTTTATAGGATCTTCTGCTACTCTATCCCTAAGTCTCTAAGTCATAAAAACCTATTCAAATAGGATGTTCTTCTCTATATGAGGTCCCGTTTAAGCTCCTGAAGGGCAAAGACTGGGCTTGCTCCAGTGATTCTCTGCAGAGTTACAATGGCACTGTGGTGTAAATCTAGTTTTTCTCTCATCACTCTCCCAGAGAGAGCGCTCCTTTTTCAATAAACTGTGTTGGAAAAATCAAAGCAAATAGAAGTATATAAAGTAGAAATTTAAACTCCCTTTCCTTCTCCCACTTCTCTCAGAGGTATCTACTCTTAGGTGTGATGACCTTTCTTCCAGAGGTTTATATACAATTACAAATACACAGGCACACATCCATCTGTAGACACATTGGTTTTTCCAATGGTACAAATGATACGTATGTTTTGTGGATTCCTTTTTTCTACTTAATGTGTAATGTAGTCTTGGGTCTGTTTTAGTGAACACTGAGCTGACTCATTTGTTTTAACAGCTATATGGGGATGTACTATAATTATTAAGTATCCTCTGCTGATGGGTATTTGAGTTGTATTAATATTTCCTGGCAGTGAACTTCCTTATACTGAAATTCTTGCATATTTGAATAGGTTTTTATGACTTAGAGACTTAGGGATAGAGTTCCTGGTGCTAATGGCATGCACCTGTGGGTTTGAGGCCATTACAAAGTTGCCTTCAAGGAGGATGATCAGGTTTTCTCTTTAAATGCTGCGTGGGATAGTTTCTCCATCACTTGTGTACCTGAACCTCATTAATATTGTATATTACCAATCTTTAAAAAGCTTTTGCCATTGTGAGAGGTAAAAAGTGAGATTTAATTGTTGTCTTGATATATATTTATTCTGTGTATTAGTAAAGTTAATTTTTTACATGTTTATTGTCATTAATATTGTCTGTTCATGTCTTTTGTGAATTGGAGTGGGCATTGCTTTGGTTCTTTCCTATGAAATATTAATGAGATTCAGGTATAGAGGTGATGGAGGAAAAAAAGTGATGAAGTTCTTTGATTTATAAGAACTTTTTAATTGGGTAAATTAGGTATTTGTCATATGTATAGAAAATATTTTTCCTAGCACATCTTTTCATTTGTTCTCTGGTTATTTTTATTTTTATACTCAAGTACTTTTAAAAAATTCAGATTAAGATCATAAGCTTTGAACTTAGACTTGACTTCAAACACAAGCCACACAGTTTATTTTACATAAGTCCTTAACCTCTTTAAGCCTGTCCTTATCTGATACTCACAAGTAATGCTGGGAATAAAGGAGACAATGGTCCAGAGAGAGCACTGACCAAAATAGACGAAATTAAGAGGATCACCTCTGGAAGCAGAAAGCAGGCACTCTTTGGCCCAATTTACCTTGACCTCCCTCTACTCTTCTTGCTTTAGTCCTTCTCTAAAACTCTTCATGGTCTGGAGGGTTCTGTTTTATCAGATTTTTTTTTCCTGTTGTGACTAAAAGATCTGACCAGAAAGAACAATTGTAGAGGAGGAACAGTTTATTTGGAGGACTCACAGTTTCAGTGGTCTCCAGCCATAGAAAGTTGGCTTCATTTTTTGAGGGCTCCAGATGAGAAGATTTTGGCTGATTAACAGGGAAGGTTGGAAAAGAAGACATTTCATGAAATAAATGTGTTTCACTGACCAGGCCATCTGGCCACTTGACAGAGGTCACCCCAGCATTCTCCCACTTGCATCACTGAAACTTACTGAACCTCATCATTTCAGCCTTGTATTCAATTTGCTAGATTTTCATTTCGTTTTTTCAAGTTGCTCATTCCCTCTTTCACTTTGACTAGTAATTTCCGGGGCTATATTATAATTTCGAGATGTTGCTTCAGAAGCATTACAAAAACATTAAAGTACATTTAGCCTTGAATTGTCACTTAAGATTATTGCAGGGAATTAGGGCTTTCTCGATCATAAATGTGACAATAGATTGAGAACTCGGCTTCTATTATGACTAAATGGGGACAAAGAGTAAAGAAGTGTTAAGTACACAGCCTTTTCTTGTGTAGTTGCCAAGGAACCTTGGGGAATCAAAGCTGCCACTGGAGAATGGGAGGAGGGGCTGGGTAGGGGTCACATCCATGTGTCAGGGGCACAGGAAGCCCACTTCCTATGTGAGCAGACACCTGGGTTTTCTTGTTGTCTCCCATCCTGCCACCATCCTGTTTAGCATCCCCCTGCAACACCTTTATTCGCCAGCTTCACTTAATGCTATATTGCTGGCCCTGGGCTTGGGGAGGTCTCAAGGGAACCTCTGGCGTTTTGAAGGTGGGAGCAAGGCTAGCGGCAAGGACAGCCCTAGGAGAATAATGTGGGAGTCAAAGGGGAACAATTCTTGCTTGTCTCTTTGGTTTGGGAAAGAAACCTGCTGAAGACTGCCGGCCTGCTCCCAGAATCTGCAGGTGCTTTGACTGGGGTTTAGGCCACTAGCAGCCTGGCAGCCTGAGTGTAGTTAACCTCTGTTTAGAGGCCCTGGCAGCTATACCCAGCCCAGGCATCTTCCAGTAGGTGGGGTTCCTGAAGTAGGTTCTTCATTCTTATAGGTTTCCTTCTCCTCCTGAGGTCAACCCTGCTCTACACAAGGTCACTACCAGGCACACATTCATCCTCTCGTTTGCTGGGTCCAGAGCTAAATTTGTTTTGAGTTCTTGGCAGCCACTGAAGGTAGCAGCCACTTCAGGACCATGGGTGGGGGTAGGGGGGTAGGAAGGAGATGGCTGAGAAATTCAGTGCAAGATTAAGCAGGCACAGTTAATGGCCCTACTGCCGGCTTCATATGTCCCTGGCTGGAGTGTCCACACACCTGTGCCACTCACTGGCTATGGCACCACTCTGCAGTCCCAGGAGGAAAGGGGGAACTATATTCCTTTCCTCCATTCTTCAAGGGCATAACCCTTGTTTCAGGCAACATCAGACCTTGTTTATATACAGACAAGCACAGAGAGGCTAAGAAATCAGAGGGAGCTCAGATTCCAACCCGTTCTGTCAAGTTGTGCTCCATTTCTTTGGGCAGCAGGGCAGCAGGCTTCTCCCTAGAGTGGGAGATACATGGGAGGTTGTTATGTAGGATGTAGGACGTCTGTGTTCTGTGTCTGTGTCTGGTGGAGTGACACTAGGAAGGGAAGGTCACCATATGATTGGTGCATGTTAGACCTGCCTTTTCTGCCTGCAAGTTAGGAGATTTGGTCTCAGAGCATCCCTACGTGCTCACCAGTCCTTAGGACTTAGTGACCTTTATCAAAGGCATCTCCCCTGCTTTCCCCTCAGTACCTACACACAGAGCCAGGCTTCAGCACTGCCTCAGCCCTGCCCAAACTCTCTGAATGAAGCCTGCCCTCAGGCCCCCACCTCCACCTTGTGCAGCTTTGCCCTTCCTGATGGTAATCTAATAAATCCATTGGTGTCCACATGCTCAACTCCTTGGTTAGGCCTCTAGGGCTTCATGTGTGCAGTCTGTCCATTTGTGTCAGTCAGTTGAGATACACCCATGCAAAATGCAGATTCCTGAGGGATGAGGTCTGGAAATCTGTGTTTGTCACCAACTCCCTAAGATATTTTTATTTGCATAAAAGATAATTAAATACCAAATGGTTCCTTTCTGAGTTGGTCCTAGAAGCTCAGAGACCACACAGTCCCCAGGCTCACTGCAAACACTGCCCTGCTGTGCACATGACTCACATCTTGGCTCAGAATCTCCTTCCACCATGAACAGATCAGGTGTTCTGCATAGACAGGAAAACCATGGAATGAGGGTTCTGGCTTCTGCAGGGTACCTTCCCTGCATGCCCTCCGGTATCTCTTGGGGCCAAGATTGCCCAAATACTTTCCTTTACCTCTTTTTTCTTTTCTCTCTCCTTCATCCAGTGGGGCCCATTTAACTCATCAACCTGTGACCTTCCCGTTTTTGATATGTCTTCTCTCCAGAGGAATCTGGAAAGGTCTACTCTGTGTCTCTTCCACTCAGATGGTTTTTCTTTGGCTGCAGCTGTTTGTCTGGCTTTGGCTCCAGCCCCCAAGGCCCTTTCCCAGCTGCAATGGAAGGTTTCCTAGTGCCTGCCTCCTGTCCAGAGCTGGCTGTACTCAGGTGAATTCCCTTAGCTCATTACTGAAGTGTCTCCCAAAGGACAGGTTACAGGGGAAAAAAAGCATCTCCAGCAATGCTGCAGATGACCATGACTTAAAACTTACAGCTCGCTGTACCTGGTGTCCAGGGCTGCCATGCCTGTGGTCTGAGCAGACTATGTGGAGAGCGTTAGCAGCACAATTCAATTTAGACTAAGCACTGCTTCACTTTGTTTTCCAGTTGAGTCATTAGGGGGAAGCATTTCCTGCCATCTGCAATGCTAGCTCTTTGTAGGATAGCCAGTGCCTTACAGAGTTAGAGGTGTCTCTATCACCTTCAACCTTGAGCACATGCTACAACGCCCACCTACTCTAGTATTTGCCAAGTTGCCATTTTGAGGTCTAAGTAGGAACAGAAGGGGTAGTATGGCAGAGGCAGAAAGACCCCAGATCAAACCCTGGCTCCAGCCTGGTAGCTGGTATCTTTGGTGGCCTCTAATTTTCAACTATTAAGTACATTGAATGGTGCCCACCTTCCAAAGTTATTGTGAGGATTAAAATTGTAAAGCCCTAAGAGGGGGACCTTGGATAAGTCAATCGACTGCAGCCTTTGGTTTCCTCATTATTAGTAAGAAGGCATTTTGTCTGTTTCCAGCTGTGGTCCATGGGGTGCTGGGGTGCCAGGTGTTGATAGATAGGTCCCATCACATACTCATGCTAATGATGGAAAGGATATGCATGGAGAGGCCACTCCTCTACTTGACTCTGCTCATGCTGTCTTGACCTCACCCCATTCCCCTGCTGAAAGGAAAGGGGAGGATTCCTGGGCTGGGGAGAGACTCTTAAGAAGCTTCTCAATCATCCAAAGAGGCAGCAGGTATTATCTGTTGGACAGAAGAAACCCCAGTGCAGAATTTTTCAGTGACTTTTTAAAAGCCATACAGGTGGACAAATCTAGTGCCTTGGACTCCAGGCTCCGGATACCTTAAAGGAAAATCTGAAGGCTGGAGGTGAGCATGGAAGGAAAATAAGGAGAGGAGGGTAGGAGGAGGAAGAGGTAAGGGTGGGGTGGACAGGAAAGTTGTGTAGGTGCCACCACAAAGTCACGGACAAAGTTAAAGTTTATAAAGCTAAGCTATTCTCTCCACACCTTCTCCCTATGGCCCTCCAAAAAGCAGAAGGCAAATTAGCTCAGAACACAGAGCCTTGGTCTGGAAATTGGAGCATAAAGGTTCTGATGTAGTTTCACCTCTGCCACTAACTAGCTGTGTGACTTTGGCTAAGTTTTCTAACTTATATGGGCATTTCTTTCTTCCTCTTTGCAAAATAGAAAAGCTGGATGGAAGTGATCTTGTCTAACACTAAAAAATTTCAGTTTGTTTAAGCAAAAATCCCAAGGTCCTGTATGTTGCAACTCCTTTGAGATGGAAAAGTCAGCAAAAATTGCCTTATGACCAGCACTTACTTCTTTTCTTTACAGTCAGAGAAAGCTGTGGAATGACAGAGAAGCCAGAAGCAACCTAGCTGCTGATGCTCAGATAGAGGAGCAACCCCCACACCCCTTACCATTCCCTTCCCCTCCACCATGGCAGCCCAAGACTCTTCTTGCCTCCCAGGGAACAGTTTAATTGATGTCTCAATGGCCTGTATAAGAAGAAGGGTGATTATACAATTTGCTGTGATTGACTGAGTGTCTTAAACAACAGAAATTTAATTTGTCACAATTGGGAAGCTGGAAATTCAAGATCAAGGTGTTGCAGGTTTGGGTTCCTCTGAGGCAGCTGTCCTTGGCTTGTAGATGACCTTCGTCTTTCTTTGTCTTCATATCTTCCCTCTGTGTGTCTCTGGGTCTTAATCTCCTCTTCTTACAAGGACACCAGTCATAGGGGATTAGAGCCCACCCTAAATCATCTCCTTTTACCTGAATTACCTCTTTTTATTTAAAGAACCTCCCTCCAGGAGCTGAGGCTGTAGCTCAGTGGTGAAGTGCTTTCCTCACATATGTGAGGTACTGGGTTCAATCCTCAGCACCACATAAAAATAAATAAAGAGACTGTGTGATCATGTACAACTAAATAAATGTTTAAAAAAGAAAAAAAAAAAAAGAACCTCCCTCCAAATAGTCAACTTCTGAGGTACTGGGGGTTAGAGCTTCAACAGACAAATTGAAGGTGGTGGTGGTGAACACAATGCAGCCTATGATAGTGATTGTAGCATCTATTGTCTACACTGGAAATTTTCCTAAAAACATATTTGAACTTTTTATTGAAGCCTTTAATTATACAGTGTGCATACAAAAAGTGAACAACTACATGTTTATAACTTGAACACACTCACATAACCAAATTGAGAAGCAGAGTATTACTATTACCCGAGAAATTTCCTAAGTGTCTTTGCCCTGATCCCCCAAGAATGATCATTATTCTAAGTCTTAACACCATGCATTAGCTTATCCTGTTTCATTTTGAAACCATATACTATGTAGTCTTGTGAGTCTGCCTTCTTAACTCAACACTGGGAGATTCACCCTGCTGTAGGGTACAATTGTAGCCTGCCCCTCTCCTTGCTATATACAGTATATAATGTTCCATTGTGTGACTATTCCATAATTAATCTTTGTATCCAGCCACTGAAGAACTTTTGTATAGTTTCCATTGGTACTATTGTAGGTAGTTTGCTGTGGATGTTCTTGTATGTGTCTATAGGTGCACAGATTTTATGAATTCATATTGATGTTTACCTAGAAATGGAGTCACTGGGTCATGGGCTTTGCACATGTGTAGCTTTAGCAAACACTGCAGAGTAGTTTTTTCAATGGAGTTGGGCCAAATTACTCACTCCCACTAGCAGTGTAGGGGAATTCCCATTGTTTGATATTCTTATATTTCCCCTTTTTATTTTAAGCATTCAATATCTCGCTATGTACATTTCTGTGATAACTTATGGTCAGAGTCATCTTTGCATTTGGGTATTGGTCATTTGGACACTCTCTTTTGCGAAGTGCCCTTTCAAGTCTTTTGTCTATTTTTCCCTCCCTGGACTATCTGCCTTTTTCTTGGTGTTATGTAGGAATGCTTTCCATATTCTATGAGTCTTCTGTTGATGCTGGACAATTTTGAAAATAAAAGAGGAGAAATAATAGGAGTAAGAATAAAAGAAGAATTGTGTTTTTCAGGGCACAGCTTTACAGGGCTCTCAATGGCTTCCATTCCTGCATCTTTTGAAGGTGTTCGCCTTCAGAGTACAGGACTGGGATGAATTTTTATTCCCATGTGACACTGACTGAGCACTCAGCTTTCTCCCTGTCCACGATTTGTATTAGGCTCATTTTACTTCTGACATTTTATAATCCTTTAAGTCCAGCCACCTAATTTTATTAATTAAAAAACAAGCCTGGAATGGTTAAATGGCATCCCAAAGGTCACACAGCTGGTTGGTACAGAACTGGGACTGGCATACAAGGCTACCATGCTCTCTCCAAAGGAATTTTGATAAGTATTCAATATTTAAATTAGTGCACAAAAACTTTGACCATGTGCAAGTTCATTGATATGTCCTGATATCTGTTTAAGCATTAGGGGTGGAGGGAAGGCCCTGGCCTGGAAGTCAGAAGACTCAGATACTAATGGTGCTGGCTCCCTGCTAACTGTCTGCTTTCTCACTGGTCAAATAATAAGGTCCCACAAGTGTGTCCCCTGACATCCCTGCCAACTCTAAGTTCTAAATTCAACAATATCTTGCAAGAGGGAAGAAGGAGAAAACAAGAAGATAGCTGTTGTTTTGCAACAGGAAACAGTAAATTAGCATAGATTTCCTGTGAAAGGAAAGGATTGGATTTCTGTTGTCAATAAAGAGAAAGGGGAGAAATCGGGCTTCAAATAAAAAGTCCCAGTGGTATGAGTAAGGGAGAACAGCTATCCTTCTATCTTTCTCTTACTTCAGATGGGCAAAAGCAAATGTTTATTGGCAGGTGGAAGGGTTCATGTTACGCTGGAGAGACTGAGTGATGTCACCTTAGGGGGCTGAAGAATCTAATTTGCCCATCACAAAATAAGTCATCTCTGTAATTGGGATACTGGTGGTTGGAAGTAAAAAAAAAAAATGGTATTCAAGTTGGGAAAAAAAGGAAAAGAAATGGCAAAATGTATTGGCTCATGTAATTGAAAAGTCTACAGGTAGAACTTACTTTAGGATTGGAAGGATCCAGGCTCAAATAATATTTGAAATTATAATCTCTTTCTTGCTTTCTCTTCTCTCCCTCTCTCTTTGTATTGATAAAGGAGAGCCTTCAGGGAATGCTCTGCCATGCTGGGAAGTCATAGTCAAGTGTTTATAGGCTTGCATTTACCCTGTTTAGTGATTCCAATTGATGATTTCTTCCTGGGATTTGCAACCATGTCTGAGGGCTGGCCCTGGGTGGCCTGATTTGGGTCCCATGTTTATCATGGATGGAACTGACCACTGTGGTTCTGCTTGTCCACTGCTTCACCATAGCAGCACTTTTGCGGGGTAGAGAGTGGAGCCAATCCCCAATGAGTCATTGATAATAGAGGATTATCAGGATGTTCTTAGCAGAGGAAGGGAGGATTCATTGAAGGCAGGTGCAAAAACTGATGTCCACCTTACCACCTGAGTACCACAGGGATCTTAAAAGCATGCTTGAGGTGGGATGGTAGCAAAGATACTTCTTTGTCTTTTCCTCATACTCAGGATTCCAGAAAGCAGAAAGGAAAGAAAATAACATGTAGTGAGTACTAATATACCAAGTATTGACATAAATTCTCACTTTGAATTCCATTCATCCTGCAGGGAAGATATTAATTTCCCCATTTCACAGTCAATGAAATTGAGAAAAGAGGTTGGTAACTCGCTCCTCAGGGTCAAGTGCTAGTCAGTGAGGGGGTTCAGTTGGGGTCGTGATTTTAAATCCCCACTCACTGCTAGTGTTACCTTCAAAACTGGAGCATCAGTGTCCAGAGTAGCATGAATCATAGACATCCGAGTTGAAAGAGAGCCCTGGCCAGGGGGAAGGGAAAAGGTCTGACCCGGATCCTGCTCCTTTCCTTGCAGCTGTCCTTCTGAACAACTTTGGATGAATCTCTCACCTATTCTGGGCCTCCCTTTCCTCAGTGATGGCATGGCCAGGGGTGGGTATGTCTTGACTTCTCCAAGGCCAGTGGTGGCCCATCTGTGATGAGGTGAGGGAGGGAGCCTGGTTGTGCCTGTGTTGATATAGACAGCAAGATTGCTTCCAAGGGTGGCTCTGGGGTTACACACTGGGCTGCTGCTGCTTCCTCTTTTTCTCCAATTATTGGTGCATATCAATGATACAGATGGTGGGTTTCATTGTTGCATATTTACATATACATGAAATTAATTTGGTTATTTTTACTCCCCAGAATGCCCTCCCTCTTCTTGATCCCCTCCCTCTACCCTAATGTTCTCCCCTCTACTCTCATGGCAAAGGCATCCCTTTTTATCCCTCCGGGTTGCACATATGAGAGAAAACATATAATATGTTTCTCTCTGAGTTTGACTTTTTTTCTCTCAAAATTATGGTCTCCAGTTCCATCCATTTTCCTACAAATGACATAATTTCCTTCATCTTTATGGAGGAAAGATGAATAAAACTTTATTGTGTATATACACCATATTTTTTTATCCATTCATCTGTTGATGGATATCTCAGTTGATTCCATAACTTGCCAATTGTGAATTATGCTGTGAAAACATGGGTATACATGTGTCTCTAAAGTCTGCTGCCTTTAATTCTTTTGGACAGATACTCAGGAGTAATATAGCTGGATCATATGGTAGTTCTATTTTTAGCTTTTTGGGGAACCTCCAAACTGATTTCCATAGTGTCTGTACCAATTTACATTCCCACAAACAGTGTGTGAGAGTTCCTTTCCTCTGCATCCTTGCTAGGATTGATTGTTGTTTGTGTATTGATGACTGCTATTCTAACTGGAGTGTACACCCAGGCTTCTGATCATGCTTATTTCCAACATGCACCAGGCCAACCTGGTCCCCCATGCCCCTCATTCTTCTTCTAGTGCCTTGAATGTTGCCTTCATTTACTACCTCAAATGCAACTCAGAGCGTGTGTATCCACTACACACACACACACACACACACACACCCCATCTTGATCTTGCTCCTGCTGATGGCCACCACCCCTAAGTACCTTGTTATGCAAGCACTTATTCCCAGTGGAGTGCCAAGGTTTCTGAAACTTTCCTGATGCCCAGCGGCTTTTACCACCATCTGCCTCCCGGTTTGACTTTTCTGGTTGTACTCCTTTGCCTACAGAAACTGTTTAGACTCCTGCATCTTTTCCCAGTGTGTCTCAGACTTGGTTCAGAATGCCATAGGCCTGTTGTTCTATAGCCCTTCAGATTCTAGTGTGATATCAAGCAAAGCCTTGGCAGGAGTTAGCAGGAGTCCTGCTTCCTACCATTGATGGTTAGGAGGTAGCCTCCCAGAGGAATCACTGAGCTACCCCTTTGCCCTCCTGTCCCATCTCTGTCCAGGTTCTAGAATAATCTGAAGCCACTGTTTTCTATGTATATCTTTCTGGGGTGGAGGTGGGAAAGGTGTATCTGGTTTTTCTCCTGTAAGTCTCAAATCATTTTTTTAAGTACCATGGTGTATGTGTTTATGTGTGTGTGGGGGGGGGAACATGCATGTATGAATACAGTAGATTCTGGTTTAATCTGAAATCCAGGAGGATGGGACAGTGGCACATATTTCAAAGAGATTCAATATTCTTTCATACTTTTAATAAGCACATATTGAAAGCCCTACTGGGCTATACCAGTCATGAGTTGGTGGTTGGGATATGAGTCTTGCTCTCCAAGTGCTCACAGTGAGCCAGGCAGGGACACTGTTATGGAAGAAAAGAGGAGGTCTGGGAAGGTCCTTTTACATTTAAAAGTCAGGGAGCTCTTCCCAGAGGAGAGGATACTGGAGCTGATTGGAGTCTTCTATAATCTACCTTAGGTAGAGAGATAGAGCATCCCAGAATTGTGAGCCTTTTTGAAAAGTTAGAGTGAGCACTGGGATCACAAGAGGATTTGTAGGAAGGTTTGGAATACAGATAACAGGTAGCTCATGAAGGGCCTGGAAGTGATGCTAAAACACTTGGGCTCTAGTATAGGCACCATGTCTACTGGTATCTTGTTAAAATGCAGATTATGATCACCAGGTCTAGGGAGAGGTCTGAGATTATGCCTATCTAACAAGTTCTCAGGAGATTCCATGGACCACACTGTGTAGAAAGACAAGGCAATTCAATCACTGAGAACTTACATAAATGAATTATTATAATCCCTTGAGTCTGAGTGACTGGAAATTCTAAAATTCATAAATGTACTGTCTAATTTTGTTTGAGTAATGCCCCCTGTAAAATGTGATTCATACAGCCCATAATTTTTATTTACTTTTTAATTTAATGTTACTTTTTTGATAATGGAGAATGTGCTCAGGGGTGCTTTACTACTGAGCTACATCTCCAGTCCTTTTTTTAATTATTTTAAATTTTGAGATAGGGTCCCTCTAAGTTGCTGAGGCTGACCTCCAACTTAAATTCCTCCTACGTCAGCCTTCAGAGTTGCTGGAATTACAGACATTCATCACTGTGCTGGCCAACCCATAATTTGTAGATGAGGATCCTGTAGTACCAGTTAAACAACCAGAATTTTATAGCTATAAAAGGCCTCACATATCTAAGATTGTCCTTTTTATACAGGTGAGGAAACTCATCTGTTATCTTTGAGATCATTCCAGGTCCCAAACCCCAAGTTTCAGTGACTTGAATGTGCTGTTCCATAGTCACTTAGGTCTTTAAGGACAAAGGCTGGAAAAATTTCCAGGCTTGCCTCACTCTGTGAGCCAACTTCTAGGTATTATGGTGAGATGGCAATAAGTCACGGAGTCAATCTTAAAGCAAGGGACAGAACCATCTTTATTCACCAGCTGGCAGGCCAAGGGGCAGGCTGCAAGTCTACATCCTTCGATCCCCTCCAAAGGTTAGAGCAGAACCTTTATAGTTCAAAAGCACATTATTGACAAGTGGCTGTTGCTATGATTTAAAACCATAAACAAACATCATGAGATCTAAAATCATAAGCAGAAGGGGAAGTGGGTCAAAATGATCCTAGGTGAGTACAAGTTAAAGAATGGTTACTAACATCTAGACAATCCTTCTTTGACAGGTTACATCGCCCAAGAAAAGTGTGAACCAAAAACAGAACTATTTTACATTGTATAAGAAAAACAGTTATGATTCTAAACAGGGTGTGCTAAGCAGGATCAGGATGGAAGAGACTGAGTTTTCTCATGGGAGAAGAATTTCTTCCATGACATGGAGTCTCAGGGTAAATGGAGATATAGCTCAAAAGTTTGGTCATTGCCCATATAGCCTACCCAAAAACATAGGTTCAGCAGCTGTGGGATTGGATTTCTGGAAGAGGATTTTGAGCAAGGAGACATGATGCTGGGGGTGACAAACTTGGAGAACATCTTTAATTAAAAGGTTTAAATTTTATTCTGTCTTTCACTTATTTTATTTTGTATTCTGAACCAGATTGGCTCAATGTAGTGCATCTCCCTCTTTCTATTAGCAACATAAGGATAAGAGTTTCTACTGCTTCTACTTCTCTGCTCAGTTGGGAGAATGAAGTCAACAGTTTTGGAATGTATTATGTCCCCACCATGTGTCCAATGCTATGCCAGGCAATGCAGGCCCACAACAGGACAGATCCACCTCCTAACCCACATGGAGCTCACATGACAGAAAGATGGACATAAACAACAAAAGCTTCAACTAAATTATGTTCAAATTCATACAACATGGGCAAGAAGTACAGGAGTTTGTAACAGGAAGACCCAACCAGGAGGTTTCAGGCAGCTTTTCATTTATGTTGAAAAATGAATAAGGATATAAGTGAGGAAAGAGACTGGCTGGGGAAGAGTCCTGGGGCTGGAGGGAGTTGTGGCTCCAGAAAACCAAGAAAGGTTTGGAGTCTGAGGCAGAGTCACTAAATAGGAGGGTGGTGCATGGAGACATGAGATATGAACTGGGTCAGATGTTGTGGGACTTGTTAGGGATTGGGGGCTTTATGCTGAAGTTAATAATAAGTCATTGGAGTGTTTTTAGCAAAGGCAGGGGACATGAACTGTTTTGTGACTTACCATGATCTCAGGTTATGCAGAGAATTGCTTGATCATGAGTGACTATCAGGATTGAGTGTTGGGGGGAGGCTCTCAGGTCCAGACAGGAACTAATGGTGCCTCTGTAAGAGTGATGGCAGTGGGGAGAGTGAGAAGAATAGATGTTGGATGTATAATGACAGGTTTAGGGATTGAGTGGGTGTGAGAGTGAGGGAGGAGGAAGTAGAACAGGAGGGATTTTCAGGTTTCCAGCGAGGGGAAACTCAATGTGTGGTGGAAGAGGATATTCTGATTGTCATTAGTGGATGGGGAAACAGCTTTGAGTGGGGGGCTGGTCATTAATTCCGTATGTATTGTCTCATTATGGACCATCCAACCTATCCAAGCCATGACACTGGGTAGAGAGTTGGCCGTGGGATCCTGGCTATGGACGTCTACAGAGGCTAGGGACATTGATTTGGGGATTTTCTATCCCTAGAGATAGTATTTCAAACCAGAGGTGTCTATCAAGAGGGAGTGAGAAGTAGAGAGCTGAGGACAATACCTAAAGTGCTTGCCACTTGGAGATCAGGTGAAGAGACAGCAAATAAGAAAATAGATGAGAACGAGCTTTAAAAATTGATGCAGGATTTTTTTTTCTGTTGCACTGTACTGTACTCATTATGTATAATAATGCTACTCTCTGACACTTATTGCTGCCTTTGGATGAGAGAAATTATACTTAATGTTCCAAAACCTGTGAGACTATTTCTTCAAAGTTTGTTACCCCATCAAAAGAAAAACCCACCAGGAGAGATTTATTCTTATCATGTCATGCAACAGTCATTTCATTTTCAAATCATTAATGGGAAGGCATCCACATCTAATCGTTCTCCTGCAGAACACTATCTCAGAAGCCTGATACCATCTCCTCAAACTTCCTCGGAGGAGCTTTACTGATTTCAGCTGGGACCCTGAACGCTAAATCAAACACAGGATGAGCCCAGCTCCCGGTGCTCCTCTTTTGGTATCTCTCAGATCAGCTGATTTCATTTTTTTTTTTTTTTGCTTCTGGTCCTGGCATTCAGCTGTAGATTCTTCCAAGAATTTCATTGCTAACTTACATGAGATAAACAGATAATAGAGAACTGGACTCATTTTCTAATTTACTTTGAAGAGTGATTTCCAGATTGCATTTAGGGGGAGGAGCTGAGTCAGCCTGGGATGGGGTGAAAACAGTCTTCAATTCAGAATTTAAATGAATTTTCATAGGAAAATTGTTTTCCTAGGAAGTTCTCCTGAGCACGGGAGGATGGGTGGAATGGGTGTTCTTGCCTGCCATAAAAGAAACCTAATCAAAAGCAGACAATCTGCAATGGTCTAGCCTGCTAGATTCCTATTCAAAGTTAGTTTGCTTCTTTTGATTCCATCAAGCATCTCTCTTAGTAACAGAAAAGTTTACTGCATTCACATTAAATGTAAAAGGGCACTTTCTTGACAATACCTTTCTTTGTCATTGAGATGCATTAGAGGAGATCTTTATTTCTTGACAGCTGAGATTCTGTTCTTCACCATAAAGAAATTCATTTCTGAACTTGTGGCCATTTGAATTGAATTATTTTAGTTTGCATTGGAGACTCAGCAAGCATTTGATCTTTGATCTCCTGAGGTGCTTCTCAGCAGATGAGGGTCGGCTGGGGCAGTGCATTTGAGCACATGGCTTCTGAACCAGGTGCCCTGGGTCAAACTTCAGGCACTGCTGTTTGCCAGCTGTGTGAGTTTTATAGGTCATTTAACTGACCCATATCTCAGCTTTCTTAATTGTTTAATAGCAATGGAATTAAGTAGAGGACATCTTGTAGAGCTTAAGCAAGTGTAAGTTAAGCACTTAGAAGAGTGTCTGTGATATAGATGCACTATGTTAATTTTAGCTGTGTGTTAGTTATCTCTATCCTGGGGCAGGTGGTTGGACTGTTTAATAAGTGGTACAAGCTTCCATTGATGAATGGAAGATAAACCTGGGAAAGGCACCTCATTTTTCTGGCTTTTATCTGTGAGGTTGGGATTGGTTGAAATCTGACATCTTCTGGTGTTGGTCAGCCTTTCCCTGAATCTCTGACCTCTGGGCATGTTGGTAGTGAGGTAGTGATTGTGGTGATGATAATGGATGAGATGATGGATGGGTGATGATGATGTAGTAGTAGTGGAGGTGATAATGATGATGGAATGGGGATGATTGTTGTAGAATCCAAGGTGGAGATAAAGATGATGATGGAGGTGCTGGTTCTAGTGGCATTGGTTGTTTGAGAGATGGAAATGATCATGGAGGAGAAGGTAGTCTTAACCATCAAAGGCTCTTATCTGGCAGCCAGCACTTTACTTAGCACTGTGCCTTCATCTGTCGTTCAACCTTCCCAGCACTGGTGTTATCTCCATCTTGCAGATGAGAACCCAGAGCTTTGCAGGGTGAAACTGAGCGTGCCTTTGCTGGTGAAGGTGCCCAGATCATGTTGAGGCAAAGCCTGAGGTGACAAGGGAATACTTTCTTCAGATATTGTGACACTCATGAGGCAGAAGAGGAGTCAATCTGTCTATCTTCAAGTTTCAGATCCTCATTCATGATAATCTAATTATGCCCAGAGGGAAAT
Organism: Marmota monax; assembly: GCF_021218885.2. NCBI lineage: Eukaryota > Metazoa > Chordata > Mammalia > Rodentia > Sciuridae > Marmota > Marmota monax. The sequence goes on from NW_026691933.1 coordinate 1,953,377, forward strand.
TGGGGGACTATAGCTGTCAGATTTAATTCTTGTGAAGTCACACAGTATAGAATATAGACACAGTGCCTTCACTGGGTGCTCTTCTGGGTATTTCCTCTTCATCTCTCTTTGGATAACAGCTCAATTCTCTCTATTGGTCTTTGATTGCAACTTCTCTGACAAAGACCTGGAGTATCTTCATGGGAGACTGTGATTTATAGGGCACTCAAGATAAAGTATTTGGGACAGATGAACGTTTTCCAACACGTCTCTTTGGTAAATGTGGTTTTCTATATTCTTTTTCACTCAGTGACCTTAATTTGTATTCTATCTCATAGAGCCCTTGTGGAGAGCATCAAGGAAAGAAGTCAGTGTCAGTCAGTCCAGAGGGGGTTTAAGTCTAAAACTGCTAGTCCCTGAAAGCAGTTGTCACAGTCCAAGACTCTCTAATCCCCCGCCAGTCCTCCTTCTTTGTCTAGGGGTTCTGATCTTGCTTGAATGAGGAGTTTATTATTGCTCAGCTACAGTGCAATGTGCTGAGACTACAACAGTGAAGACAGAGTTCTGCCCTCATAGAGTGTATGGTCTAGTTTAAACTGTAGTGCTATGAGGATGAGTCGGGAGAGAGGTCTTATTGAACTCATGGTACAGAACTTGCCGTAGACTTGTGTAGACAAGGAAGGATTCCCGGAGGCAGTAATAAACAGAAACTTCCAGACTAAGAGCTGGATAAAGAATGGGCAGCTGGGGCTGAGAGGAGGGAGAAAATAAAACAGAATGAGGAAGAACATATGAGGAGGGTGTGGTCCAGGTAGAGAATCAGCATGTGCAGAGGCCTGAGACCAGAGAGACTGGATGGCGTAACGTCATGGAGACTGGTGTATAGAAATCAGTAGGGATGTGATACCCCATAGTATGAATTGTGTTTCCCCCCAATTTGTAGATTGAAACCTTAACACAAAATATGACCCTATTTTGGATGTGGACAATTAAGGTTAGATGAGATCATAAGGGTGGAAACCTAATCCAATAGCATTGGTGGCCTTATAAGATCTCTTTCTCTCTCTTTCCATCTCTCCTCTTTCTCTCAGAGATCCTGCACCAGGCATTGAATCTTCTAGTACCTTGATCTTGGACTTTCAGCTTCCAGAACTGTGAGAAATAAATGTCACAAACTGACTGTTTAATGCACCCATATTTAGAAAAGGGAAGGAAGAAACCACCTTTAATTCTTATCGCTAATTCCATAGCAGTAGCATGAAGCGGTAGCTGCTGTCTTGCTTTATCTTTTGGATAATATAAGTCAACAATACCTCCTATACCCCACCTTTAAGAGACTGGTTCCCTCTACTGGGCTGCAGAAGAGGCCTCCAGGAAGGAAGCTGTGACTCTGTGCTCTTGCCTGGTCTTGCAGGGGACCTCACCCATCTAGAAAGGAAGGGTTCCTCTGCCTCAGTCATAGACATTTATCACTGATACTCTCAGGCCCAATGAGAACCTCAGGAAAAAAGATGAGGAGGGAGTAGAATCTGCAGGAACAAACTTATCTTGACACTCTTGAAATGCAGAGGCTACTTCTGCAACATGGCTTGCTCTGGGAGCATGCAGAGGGCAAATATTACTAGACTGAGAGACTCTATGTTTGGACTCCCAGGCTGTGCGAATTTGGTCACCTTATCCCATATCTCTAGGAATTTTGCTGGATCACCAGTATACACTAATCTCAGGTCTTTTCACTACCAGGTTTCTATGATTTTAATTCTCTAATATTCTCTAATACAAGGAATTAAATTCTATTAAAAAGTGCAGACTTTCAGCTGTTAATCAGTGTTAACCTGGTATGCCTAGTGCTGGGTGGTGGGAGAGGCCCCAGCTAGGACTTTCCCTATTGCATGGTTCACAGCTACCTGGAAGATTTGAGGTGCATCATGTCCCTGTTACCACCACCCACTGCCATACTGTGTGCCATAGGTAAGAAGCCTCTGGCTTCACCTGCCATGCTGAGAAATAGCTATGGGCCTATGTAGCTATACCACACTTGAGGGTTTTACTATCAGAGCATTTAGAGCAAGGTGTTTGCATAGAAAGTCACACCAGCCACAGACAGTTGAGATCCACATAGAAAAATATTTATTTAATGGATTCCAGTTGTTCATTTTCCATGCATCATAAAGGAACATAGGCACTAAACCACAATGACGACCCTAAATGCTATTTACTTTGAGTGCAAGTGGCTGTCATACAGCTCCTAGACAGGAGGGCTTATTTTAGAAATATATATTTGTTACTGTAGCGATTTATAGTTTTCTTCTTGTACTGAAGCTTGTAGAGCAAAATGAGATGGATGTAATGCTTAGCAAATTGTGGGCCATTTGAAATCTGCTTCTGTGCCACATTTCAGAGGTCTCTGGCCTCCACATGGTGGATGGAGTCACACTGAGGAGAGAGTTTGTTTCTGGGCTCCATCAAATTGCTGGGGCAAGGATGGGACATCAAACCATCTGTCTTTGTAGACAGAAGCAGCCATCTGTGGCATTTACATCATTTTAAAGCTGTGGCCTGTGCCCTTCTTTGGAAACCAAACCCCAACAGCTCTTGTAGCTTCTCCTAAAGAAAATTTCTCAATAAGAAAGAGGACAAGGAGGCAGATTTGTTTAGACAAGGGTCACTAAGCTGAGGGGTCACTGCAAGTTGTCCAAGAAAATCTTAGCAGAGTCAGAAGATATGGGACCTAGAGTGGGCTCTCAGTGGTGAGCGCACCTCAGTTCATGTCTAGCTACATCCCATTTGAGCTGAATCTATAGCCTCTCTACTTTACTTTGGCAAAGTTAGCAATGAGTGTGAAGCACTCTCTGGCATCCAGCTGCTGGCTATTCTGCAGCTGATTCAGTCATCTTCTCGAGCCCAACTGAGAAAATACTGGAAAAGGAGAGGTATGAGCTGACAAGGTTGCATGCGGCTTGCTTTGTGGTTCTTGGAAAAGATGGAGGAGTGGAAAGGGAGGGAAAGCAGATAAGAGAGAAAGGGAGTTGCCATTGCTTAACATACTGGAGAAACATGTAAAAAGAGAGACCCATGGAGGTGAAAGAGGAAAGGAATGGGGGGTGGGGAATGAGAAGATAGAAGGAAAGGGTATAGAGGGAGAAAGAAGAATTGAAACAGGACCAAAAAGGAGAGCTGGCTTCTCAGAAAGGAGAGGACCTAGCAGGGTGGTCATCAGGAAGAGGAACCAGAGGGAGGCAGTTCTTAATTATTGTCAGTTCAGACCACAGATATATATTAAAATATGATTCTCCAAAGGCAAGCAGGAGATAGTGATTGGGCCCATGTTCATTGACACGGGCTTCACCTCAATTTATGCTTCTCTTAGACTGTTTTCTCCAGCTGGAGAAAGCACCAGAATCATCTGGAGAACTTGTTCACTCCTGATCACAGAACTCCACTCCCAGAGTCTCTAATTGTGTACCTCTGGGTTGGGGCCTGAAAGTTTGCATTTCTAGTATGTTCCCAAGTGGTGCTGATTCTGCTGTTGCAGGGACCCCTCTTTGAAAAAGAACCACGGTCTTAAGAGATTAGATTCTAAGTCTAGGTTGGTGCTCTATTGGGTTTCTTGGGTCAGACAAGGTCAGTGAGTGAGATCAAGGTCTCAACTGGTTTGCAGAAGCAGATTGGCAAACACTAATGTATAAATTGAGAAAGCATTAAAACCTTTTATTGAATGTATTTCTCTTTTCCTGACTCTTCATTCAACTAACCATATGCTTACTTTCCACTGGCAATTGCTATTTAAATGTCAGTTGACAGCAGATGTTCCTCACCCTACTGTATGCCAGTTAATTTATTGACTACAACCCTGATGGAATGTTCTCTAACCATGCTAGTTTCCCATCGTCTCTGCCCATGATTTTGCCGCAGCCACCTTGAGCAGGGCAGCTCTCAAGAGATAGGGTGCCATCACATCCCTCTGTCCCATGCTATGCTGCGTCTTTGCCCTTTCCAGTTCTTACTGTCCTTCTGGGGGAAGGTCAGCAAATTGCTTGGCTAAGACTGTTCTCATGGTCCTTAGCAAACCTGCTGCAGCTGCCCTGCTCTCCTCAGCTTCATACCATCTTTACCTAGGACAAGGTCTGTAATAGACCACAGCCAATTAAAAGATATTTTCTGAATCAATAAAGTCCAAAGGGAGGGTTTAATTCCTACTAATTATAACCAGAGATAGAGAGAACTAGAACATATGGGTAGAAATAGGCAGGAAAAGGAAAGAGCAGCCGTAATCATCACAGAAATCTCAAATCATCCTCTTTGTCCACATTGTCCCCTCAAAGCTCTTATATTTTAGTGAACTGTGACTCCAATACCAGGTAGAAGAGCAAATCTTTGGGATTTATTTAAATCATACAAGCTACCTTTATTGAAGGAGAGATCAAGTTTTCAGATCTTTTCTGCTTAGAACTAACTAAATAACCTATTTTTAGAAGATACTTCTGTAAAATAGACACATGGATGAAAGGATAGGTAGAAGATAGATGATAGGTAAAAATGGACTGATGAGTGGACGAATGATAGGTCAATCAATGGATATGAATGGATAGATGGACAGATAGGTGGAATCCTTGTAGCCTGGGTACCAGGTCATGACCTAAAGTCACTTTTTGCTTTTTAAACACTCTCCAACTACTTTGGACTGGGGCTTTATCCTTTGAGAGGGGCACATGCACTTCAGAACTTTTCCAAATGCCTATTTTGTGAGGACCTAGTTCTAAAGCTGAATTAAGATATTGAGAGGAGGTGTTGCGTAGACCTGCCTCTCTGCATCCCATGCTGTGACTGGTCAGCACTTGAGCCTAAAATGGGGAATGGGAGGAACTATAGTAAAAAAAAAAATAATAACCTCACTTGGAAACCTGGGCTAGTGTCCAGTGTTGGGATCAGCACTGCCGGGTAAAGGAATTCTGCTTCCTTGACCCATGGAGGTCTTGGATAAATTCCTTGGCCTCAGATTTCCTCCTCTGTAAGTTCTCTTCCTACTCTTCCATTCTCTGAGTCTTTAAGAAAAAATCTGGGGAACACATAAATAGTTACCTTCTCTTTAAAGTTTAGAGGGGAGAAAACAAAGCACAGCGTCAGATATATCAGGGATGCTATGTCCCAGGCTGCAGAACCTCAGGCACTTCTGAAAATTAAACCAAGCAGGCTGACTCAAATGCTGTTGAAATGTCAGGCTACTGTGCAGGATGTTGTTGGATGTCTGCTTCCCTCTGTTTTTTAAACAACATCACTCTGCTGAGGATGAATCTGTGTCATCATCAAATGGCTCTTGTCATTTTAGTGTAGTGATCAAAGAGGAAAAATAAAAGTACTGTTTGTGGAAGAAAACAGATAAAATATGAAGGTATTTCATAACTCAGTATGCAAGGTTGTTTGGAATGTAATGCAGATCTATCAATAATTTAGTTAAAACAGTTTACCTGCTTTACATGAGTGAGTTCAGATCACAGATCTTCATTCAAATTCACACTAAATGTTATTTAACAGTGGGTTGCATATTATACTACACAGACCAAAGCATTATAGATTTTTTCCAAGTGTAATATACATATCCAAATGATTGCAGTCAAACATAAATTTAGTCAAATCTTTAATACTCTCTATTAAGGCATGAATAAGATTTTAAAGCTTTGTCTTAGCTACAGAGTAACTGGAACTAGAGTTGAATCAATTGCAAATAGCCAGAATAGAAAGTTACCTTTGGGCATGGTATTTATTCTCAACAGTGTTTCATCTCAAATAATGAACATTTTTTTTTCTTCAAATGCAAAAGTGAGCAATTACCTGTCATTATTAAAATGACAAATTTTACAAGGGGACTAGTTTGGCTTCCTTTTCTGGAGAGGCTAACCTCTATTACATCATCCTTGGGTACATGTCTCACATTTGTCATTGACTGTACCTGAGTGCCCAATGCTCCATTTTCTCTAGAACAAAATTATCTTTCAAAACACAGAAAGAAAGGCACTAGTCATTTTTTCCCACCTTCAGTTGAGGTGGGGAAAGTATATTCTAACAGTTCTGCCAGGTAGCTGGCACGATTTCAGAACGGTTAGGCACAGTTTAGCGTGAGAAATGAAAATTACATCTTTGTATTTTCAGAATTAGACTGTAAATAATTTGGAGCTCTCTTCTATGGACAGCTTTATATGAGAAGACTTGATAAACCAAGAATATATACATTATTGCAAATCAAGGCTACATAGGAGATTCCTTGGTGCTTCTGTGGTTAGACAAAACTTATATATATGGCCAGGAAAACTGCATTTAGGGGAATGGGAAAAGATGAAATGGGGAGGCTTGACACCTTGGGGAGGGGCTAGGAAGGATTATTTTCATTTTTATTGTCCGTACAGGAGTCACTAGCCATATGCGTCTGGACCCCATTAAGATGTATGATGAAAATAAAAGTCACACTGAGTTTTGTAGGCATAGTATGAAAAATGAATGTAAAAACATCTCATCAATAATTTTTATATTGATTACATGTTGAAATTACATGTAAAATTCAATTAAGTGTGCATTTAATTAGGGTACATTATTAAAATTGATTTCAGCTACCTCTACTTTTTGAATGTGACTACTTGAAATTTTTAAATCAAATATATGGCTTACATTATATATTTTCAGTGGACAGAGCAGCTCTATGTTCATTTTACATGGTAGAATCTAGTTAAGGTTTACTTTTTGGCTTTTCTTCTGTAGTTTTCAAGCTGACAACATTGTGTTTTGAGAGAAAAATAGATATCGTGGATTTTGGAACCTGGCAAGCCCATATCCTGGCTATAGCATTTGGGCAGCTGACCTCCTCTGATCCTAAACTTTCTCATTTGTTAAATGAATTTCTGTTTTGACCTCCCTGGTCAGAATTCACCAGGTTGATGTCAGGAAAAACACATAACAAATAAGTAGAGTGTTCAGTACAGAAACTGGCATGGAGAAAACGCAGTAACTATTCAGCATTATTCCTGGTTGCATCTCAAGAACTGTCAGATGCATAATTTTAAAATTCTGGTTCATTTCTAATTCAGATCCTTGTGTCGCTTGTTCTTCAGGTTTGTACTTGCTGTCACGTCTACCTATTTCTATCCTCAGAAAGATGAATTCTTTTTCTTATCATTGAGAATCTCTGATCTGGTTCCCTATTTTCTGCTACTTATTCAGACTGAGCTCTTTCCCCACTTACTAACTCATTTCAATTTCAGGGCAAGACTTTTATCCCAGCTAAAACTGCAAAGCAAGATACAGCACTTGATCTGCCCCTGTTCCTTTTCTCCTACCTGGATGCTAGGTCTTGCCTTTTACTCAACTCTGCTTCTTTTGATGGGGTGATTTGTCAAGGACAGTTGAGACCAGACAAGTGCATATGGGAAGCTAACAGAATAAGGGTTGTGTGAGCAAAAGATCAAGAAAGGAGAAACAAACAGGGAAGAAGAGAAGCATTTTTTTTAACTTCTTACCCCTTGCCCAACTCCCCACTCCCTGCCTTCTTTCTCCTTGTTCTTGCCTGTTGATTTTAAAAGCTGTGCAATGTTCAGTCCCTGGTAAGGACGAGGTGCTTCTCACCTCCTTCCTAGATTCTGCCACCAGAAGAAAAACCTCCCACAGTGTAGCATCTCACATATCTAAAACCATGAACTCAATTTCCATATTCTCAGAAATAACATGTAGTTGTTTTGTGAAATACAGTGACAGGGAAGAGAAAAAAAATTGTAAAACTTTCTGAAGATACATAGCTTCCCCGGGTATGGGAAGCTTCCTAGCTCCCTCACAATGAGATGGGAGGAACTACTCACTCAGAACTGCATGGGATGAAAACAAGGAGCAGAAACTCAAGAACTAATGTGTGATAGCACAGGTGGCTAGAAGCATCCATGCTCCTCAAGGTCATGAAAAAAGCTCCCTGTTTCTTATGCAAGTTTTTTTTTTTAATCAGAAAAAATGTTGATTTTTTTGTTCTCACCTAGCAGCTGTAACTAGGTGATTCAGAATATACTCTTGACTTAAGATGGTACTGTTTTTTTTTTGCCTTTTCATCAGATCAATATGTTTCTTTGCCTATTTTATTTTTAGATTTACTGACTGTTCTCAGGGTAGCAAATTCAAAGAGAAGAAATAAGCAAATTGGTTTATATTTCAAAGACTAGGCCGAGGTCTAACAGGAAGAACACTTGGAAATTAACAAGAAAGCTGAGTTTTCTAGGCCCTTGTTGCTGATAGACAGGCTTTGTGGAGGACTTGTCCTTAGGGTAGTTACTTCAGTGCAAGGGATGGTCAGGCAAGTGTGTGCAGTATGGTCAGGCAGGGCATGGGCACATGGCTATTTTCCTGGAACATTTATTTATAATACTTACCATCAGTCATAGGCAAGAAGTAATCACTGCTGACCATCACTCCCCTAGAAAATCAGAAGGTTTGAAAATGCAAATGGATTTTTTTTATGATTGTTATGACTCCAATTTAGAAGAGGGAGGAAGCATTCCTGAAAATGTAAATACTACTTTAAGATATCAGCTCTCTACATGGGAACTTATGTTCTATGCTTTCTTAATTTCTCTAGAAAAGATTCTCTGATCTTCCTTTTGTTTTGTTCTATCACTGTAGATCAACTCTCATGATAACGGCAATTTTAGTTGTTTGTGTTATATATCGCATCTCTGTGTCTGTCAGAATCATAGATAGCAATGATTATATAAATCCTATGCAGGCATGTGGACATGCAAACAGATGTACATGCAGCCAACATTTGATCCACGCAAGGGCCACTGAAGGGTGTCCCTTTGCTAGGTCCCGATGAGTTCTGGGCTGCTGACACTGAGCTACAAAGACAGTGAGCACGTTCCTGGTTGAACTTAAAAAAAAAAGTTGAATATATATATATATATATATATATATATATATATTTTGTTGTTGTTGTTGTTTGTTTGTTTTATTTTTGGAGAATGTTTCCCACATGAAGGTGGAAGAGGTGATTTATCTAAAAGTGTTTGAAAAGAAGCAGAGGTGCTGTTGCAGATGTGAGCATCATAATTATAGGTGTGCATAGCCAGCACACATTTGTCCAAAAAACATTCTCCGTGACAGACTATCCCCGATTTTGCTTCCTTGGGAATTGAATGCAAAATCGGTGTTGCTAAATATGCTTCTTCATTAGAGAAAAATTCCTTCCACTTGACTTAAAAACATCACTGGGTCTAGACCTTCTTTTAAAATACAAATATTATTTCATCTAATATGGCTATACAGTATGCAGACATCTGTTGCTTTAAAACAAAACGACAAAATCAGATTTATGGACAACATGAAATGTTTCCTGGATACACAAGCAACAATGAAAACATTCTTAAAATTAACAGGCATCAACAGGTATAAATACACTGTCTAAAGCATTTAATGGTCTTTAACACAGCCAACTCCCCCGAGCTTGAAACAGCGTTAAATTCTCTCTTGCTAGTGGCAAAAGAAGCTGTCAAGCACAACATTGAAAAATTGGTACCATTTCCTGGCCAGTAAGCACAGAACCAAGGGGCTAAATATTTTATGTTTGTTTGTTTATTTATTTATTTATTTATTTTTGTTCTCATGCTGTTTTTTTCCCCCTCTTCCTCTCTCTTTCTCTCTCCTCCTCAGGGCTGATCGTTGTGACATTAGCAGTATGCTGGATGCCAAACCAGATTCGAAGGATCATGGCTGCAGCCAAGCCCAAGGATAACTGGACCAGGTCCTACTTCCAGGCATACATGATCCTCCTACCCTTCTCCGACACCTTCTTCTACCTCAGTTCGGTGGTCAACCCTCTCCTGTACAACGTGTCCTCGCAACAGTTCCGCAGGGTGTTTGGGCAGGTGCTGCGCTGCCACCTGACACTCGAGCATGCCAACCAGGAGAAGCGCCTGCGCGCCCACGGACGCTCCACCACCGACAGCGCCCGCTCCGCCCGCAGCCCGCTCATCTTCTTGGCTTCCCAGCGCAATTCTTCTGCAAGGAGAACTAACAAGGTTTTCTTAAGCACTTTTCAAAGTGAGGCCAAGCCGGAGTCTGAGTCTAATCCCCAGCAACTGAGTCAGGAGTCACCACAGCCCAACTCAGAGACGAAACCAGCCAATTCTGCTGTCGAGAATGGTTTTCAGGAGCATGAAGTGTGAAATGTCAAACAAGGAAACCTTGAGTGGGAACTGGCCCTTCCCCCACGAAAGCAAGTCACAAAATAAACTGTGCCCCATCCGGGACAGAATGGAAGCTAGCAGCCGTGGAAAGGCAGATGCCCACCTTAGCGGCTTCTAAAGGCTGATTCTGCCAGCCTTGCCTTGCTGGTTAACATGAACCCGGGTGCTGCACTTCTGCTCCACTCCCTCCCTTGAGTACACATTGAAAATTCAGTCCGACTGAATTTATTCAGAGCTTACAAAAGTGTTTTACAGGGAGCTCTTTCATTATTTGCAAATGAACGAAAAGAGAACAGACACCCCTCTCTACCCAGAATAAAAGGACACTCAGAAGAGGTGGGGGAGGTGGAAGAGCGAGGGCCAGAAGAACAATGCAGGTAGCGATGGCATCTCTGTCAGCTTCAGCAGTGTGCCAAGAAGAGGGCTAATTTAAGGAGCAGGATGGTGGTGGGGAGCCCCGGCCTGAGGGCCCAAGCAGAACTGCCTCTTTTCTTGGGCCTCGGCCCGTTGCAAAGAGGGGTGTTGCAGCAGCTGATGCACACTGAGTTCAGCTTCCCTGGGGAGCAGAAGGACTGGTACCCGGCTGAGGCAATGAGACAGGCCGCTGACGATGCACACGACTTGCGGTACATGATCCCTGCAACACAGACCCAAAGGAGCTGGGTTAAGGTGTTGGCCAAAGGACAGTTATCCCTCTGAGCCTAAATTCAAATGGAGGCTCCTCCTTACTCCTCCCACAGCCCAGAGTCTTGGTGGTGCCAAGGGTTGTTTCACCGAACTCCCCAAGTACACAAGACCTATGGTGAAAGAGGCAATCATTATTTCACTACTTTTGACAAAATTGTTCCAAAAGGTATTTTAGATGCCAACACCAGTGAATAAAAAGCTGTTAAAAATCAAAGCCTGTTTTTTAAAGCTAGTGTTCATACTTTGTACTCAACACAAAGATTTTTATTTACTTTTTTGGTTCAAAATATCTCATGCCAGGAGGACCACACACAGCTGTTACTACTTTATCGGTGACCAAAGAGAGTTGGCTCTCAACTGTGTGTTTATTATATCCTAGAATTCTTTGACTAAAACCCAAATCCCAAAAAGGAATATAAATCCAGTCCCTACTGCACAGGCCTGATTTTTCCCAGAGGTGATGGTCCATGGGATTTGATGGAGAGGTGGCCTGGCTGACAGTGTGCCCAGGACAACTTCATCCTCAGGGAGGAAGAAGCTCTGCCCTTAGGATAAATGGTCATTTGCCAAGTTGGCATCAAAAAGCTGGCATTCAATAATGCATGCCATTCGGGCATAAAAAAAGAACTTCCTGAGAAGACTGGAGGGCTTGACTGAAGGAACATGTGTGCTCTGTCCAACTGCACTGCAGTCATCAAATTAGGGTGTCCTAGATAATCATTTGACTTCTGAAAGCCAAAAGTCCACTCATATTAAATAATAAGTTTATCTAAGGGCTTTCCTGGATTCCAGACACTATTCGGATGGCTTCAATATCCTAGTTCATTCACTACCATGCTATAGTTTGAATCTGAAGCATCAGTCAGAGGCCCTCATGGTAAAGACTTGTTTCCTAACAAGGCACTACAAGGAAGTAGTGGAAACTTTTAAGAAATGGGGCCTTGTAAGAAAGAGGTCTTGGGCCACCCAGGGCATGCCCTCAAGGGGGATTGTGAACTTCAGCCTCTTCCTCCCTCTTCTTTCCTTCCTGGCTATGAGATGGAGCTCCTACACATGCCCCCTACCGTGATTTGTTGCTTTGTCATCCATTGGCCCATAACTGTTGTCTGCAACCTCCACAACTGTTATCCCAAATAAATCTTTCCTTTGCCTAAGCTGATGATCTCAGTTCATCATCTTTGTGCTTCATAATGGAAAGCTGACTAACATATACCAAGAGCAGCCCTCCAATAGAGGTTCCTATGACCCACCTCACTGTACAGATCAGGGGCCTGAGGGCCAGTAGCCAAGGGTATAGCAACTTGCCTGAGGTCACACAAGTAGAAAGTGGAACAGCTGGGATTTGAACCTGGAATTCTGGCTCTCTGTTGCCAGCACAGTAGACAGCCAAATGGCCATGAAAATGGTGGAGTTTGGGGGGGTGGGGGTGGCGGGGGCGAGGCATGACTTTATTAGGAAGACAGTTTGGGGTATGTGTGGTTATTTTATATGAATTACCTTTTTTGACAGATAATGTTTAATTCTGATGCTGGACTTGGAAGTGAATGGTCTCAGCCTGTTGGCCGCTCGGCACATCCCACCAGTAGCAGGGTCTCTTTTCCTACTAACTCCCCGCAGGTATAGTTTGGGCATGGGCTCCCTCCTCTATGAGAATTGCCACTTTGGGTGTGTAGAAATAGTAAAGAGTCAAACTGCCTAAAACTTAAAAGTGGGAGGTAAAGAAATGCTTTAGAATTGCCTTAAAACATGCAATTTTATGTCATTTTTTTTTCTATAACTACATGTTTGTAAGGACTGATTTTCTAACACTTTTAGAAAATCCTGGAAGGTAACTGCTCTAGCACTATGAAGCCCATGTACAGAGGATGTGTGTATGTGTACGTGTGGGAGGCATTGTTTGATTTCTAAGGAATATGCTTCAAGTATTCTCTACATTTTCTATTCATGTCCCCCACTTTTTAAGGAAATTTAAGTTTTACTTACGGTCTTTTTATTCTAAAATTCTAAAAGCACTGTCATTTGCCAGTTCAGCTACAGTGAACTTCTACCATTTAAGTGAATTTTAAAGAATTTAAAATATATTTTTTGACTGAATATATTTCTCACTGTAGCAAAGGTCAAACAGGCTAAGGTTTAAAAAAAAAAAAAGTGGCTCCTGATCACCACTGCCAAACCTAGGGCCTCCACAGTCACCTTTGAGGCATACTGCCATTGTGTTTGGTGTCCCACTTTTTAATGCCTACTTCTGCATATTTACACACGGTATCTAAGGAGAAATAGAGTGTGCTTGCGCACACGTGTCCATGGTGTTACACCCAATGTGCCATTCTTCGATTTGCATTTTTACTTAGTGACATTGCTGGAGGTTTATTTTTGAGCAGAACTTTGTAGGGTTATGGGTCAGTGACAGGATAGGTTAAAGAGAACATGAGGTTATGAAGAGAAGAACCAGCAAAGCCAAAATCTGTACATCTGATGAGACCCTCATGTCTTTAACCAGAAACAATTGGTCTTCACAAGAGATGTTATGAGGAGGGTAGGTCTGTGGCCAGAAGCAAGTTCTTAAGTTGGTGACTCATGAACTGATACTAATACCACAAAAAGGCTTTCTGAAGGAGGAGGGTGAGCGCTCAATGAAAAGAGAGGCATTTCCTGGGTTCTAAGATGAAGAAAGAGAGAGAAAGGGGTCTGCTGGCAGACAGTGTATTGTCTGTGAGCCAGGGCCATGAGTCTGAAAGCAACTGTTGGCCTCCAAAGTGGAAGTAGTCCTAGTCTGGAAACTATAGCTAGAGATGCTCTGGGTGAGACTGGATGTGACTAAAGAGGTTTCTAATTATGGCATTTGTTGGTAAATGGATGGAACTGGAGACTATCATGCTAAGGGAAATAAGCCAGCCTCACAAAGCCAAAGGTCAAATGTTTTCTCTGATATGTGGAAACTCATCTAAAGTAAGGAAATAAGGGAAAGAGAGAAAAAGGGAAAAGAGGGAGGAATTTATTCAAAAAAAGAAGGAAGATCTGTGGGCTAGATGAAGGGAACTGGCGGAGTTGGGGGAGAAGAGAGAAGGGAAGAAGAGGAATGAATCTAACCTAACTTTCCTATGTACGTACATAAATATACCACAGTGAATCTCACATTATGTATATCCAAAAGACACTGACCAAAAAGAGAAAAAAAAAATCCAAAAGCAAAAAGCAGAAAGATCGGTAGAGTAAAGGGAAGGGAACAAAGAGGGAGGAGAAAAGAGAAAGGGGGAAATACTGGGAATTGAATTTGAGTAGATTATATTCCATGCTTTTTAAATTATGTCAAAATAAACTCTAATGTTATATATAACCAAATAGAAACAAAAAATGTAAAGAAAAAAAAAGAAAGAAAGAAATTGGGGAGGAAGGTGTATAGGGAGGGTCAGGAGTGGAGTTGGCCTATGTGGAGAAATTACATACTGTTCTTCACATAAATCTTTATCATGGGTAAAGAAAAAGAGGTCTCTCACTTCACAAAAGGCCAGTGCACAGGTATGTAGGTGCTGGCGATGGAGATATTCATAAACAACAATGAAAAAGTACCCTGAAACTAAACTGTGGCAGTGGTAGAAGGAAGAGGTAGGAAATATTGTAGCAGGAGGAATGGGGAATTTCAGATTAAAAAGGACTTTGAGAAAACAGAAATGTGTTTTGCTCATGTTTTTGATTGAAATGAGCTTAGTGGAGATGACATGGTGCCTTTGAGAAGTAGGATGCGGCTGTGTAGGGAGGCTGGGGCAGAGAGGTTGATCATTTGGAATCTGCAAAGCGACCTCTCCCAGGGCTTCACATAAAGAAAGGTGAGCATTCAGAGTGAACTCTATCTTCAGCAAGCACCTGGAAATGAAGAGGAAGTCCGAGGACAAAGAGGAGTGGTCTTGGGGAATATTAAGGATTGTCCTAGAAGACGTAGGTGACTAGATATCATACAGCTGCCAGGGAGCTTAAAGAAAATGCCATTAGGCTTTGGCATATGGAAGCCAGGGATAGTGGGGTGTGCGTAGAAAGCCACTGGAGGGAATCTAAAGCAAAAAGGGTGGAGATGTGTCTGATGAGTCCAGCTGAAAGGGAATATGTCACTAAGTGGAAGGGCAGGTAGGAATACAGAACAATGACAAGTTCTACCACTCATTTGTTTATCATGACAAAGGCCAAGTGGATCTCAGATTTAAATGTTGGGGAAAAAAATAAGACCATAAAAGTACTAAAAGATCCTTTGGAATTGTATGCAAATCTTTTATCATGGAAGAGTAGTATATAGGCTATTCTATGATACAACCCCCAAAAACCATTACAGAAAGGATTGATAAATTAGACCAGAAAAACAATTTTTAATATATCTGTCTGGTAAATTCCCTAAATAAAAGTGAAAAGACAGGGAGAGTAACTGTCATTCAAATCACGAAGAGCAAACTTCCTTAATATGTAAAAGGTCCTAGAAATCTGTAAGGAATGAATAAGAACTAATAAGTCAGTGAGGAATAAATAAATAATAACACATTTATAAGACGGAGAAAGCAAAAGGACAGTTTGCAGACAAGGACATAGAGCTTTGGAACATATGAAAAGATACACACTCTCATTCATCATAAAGAGACATGCAGATTACAACACATGGAGATACAATTCTTATTTATCACTTGGGTAAAGATCAAAAAACTCGTTAGCACTGTTTTCAGGGGTCTGGGAAACAGGCCCTTTCCCACACTGTTGTTCACAAGGGTAAACAGCTGTAAATGCCACAAAGGTGAAGAGGCGACAGCCATCAACATTATGAGATGCACATACTCTTTGACCCAGCAATTCTACTTTGATGAATTTATTCAGCAGACATTCACACACGTGCATAAACCAGGTTATTCATCAGAGTGGTTTTGAGAAGAAAAAGAACGGATGATCACTCTACCCTTAACCAGGGAGGCTGGAAAACACCCAGTGTCCTATTCACACAAAGGATTTCACCCAGCTGTAAAAGAAGGAGGAATAAACTCAGATATTTTGTTAAAAGCAAAGTGCAACTGGACAGTTCCTTGCTACCTTCCTTATTTTGTTCTTTTTTTTTTTTTTTACTATCTGACAAATAAATTTATGCTTCTTACTGTGTTCTAGATACAGTCTTAATATTAACCCATTTATTCTTTTTATAACTCTAGCAATAATCCTCACTTTGCAAATGGAGAAACTGAGGCAGACAGCATTTAATTGCTTAGGGGCCATAAAGGTAATATGTGGTAGAGCTGGGATTTGAACACAGGAAGCAGGCTTTAGAATCTACACTCTTAAGCCTTCTATTACATTGCTATGCAAAAATATGTATCCATTTGGGGGAAAATGGTGAAAGTTATACACATACATGCATATTTTACTTACATATACATATTTCTGAAGGAATACACAATAAAGAGATAATAATGGCTGTCTCTGAGGAGTGGTACTGGGTAACCATAGAGTTGGGATAAACACACACACACACACACACACATCTGTTAACTTTAATTACTACTTAAAATCAGGACCATAGAGATAAAGTACCTTTTTTAAAAATGACCTTTTAAAATAAACAATAACCTGTGAGCAATTTAATCATATGGATTCTCTTTCCCAGTGTAGCACAGGGTCTTCTAGCTGTGTGCACCAGAGGCTCCTGGGAAAGAACACACTCTCAGAGTGCCCTAAAGCCTGAGTCTTGGGATCACAGAGCAAGGTGACTTGTGTATGTCTTTTTGTTTTTTCTTTAGTCCAGCCTCCATGAGTTCAGAGCTGGGCCTGAGGGAGGAAGTTTTGTGAGTGAAAGCCCCAAGGGCCTTCTCAAGTACTGGTGATGGGAGTATATATATCAGCATATTGAAACAATGTATAATATACACATATATTTTTTATGTGGTGCTGGGGACTGAACTCAGCGCTTTGCTCATGCTAAGCATGAACTCTGCACTGAGCTAAACCTCCAGCCCAATAATAATTTAAAATACATCCAATAGTTCCATTCCTCAGCATTTACTCTTCAAGACAAAACACACTTTCACATACTTAACAGGAAAAAGGGTACATTTATACCATGAAATGTTAAACAACAGTGAAAAGGAAATTGCAGAGTTCTATACTGATCTGGAAAGTTCTCACTGAATAGAAAAATGAAGTTCCAAATGACATTCAAATATACCATTTATGTAACAAAACAAAAACAAAACACAAAGTAACATCATACCCTTTCTGGAGATTTGGGTAGGGGGATGTGTATATATATCTGAGTGTGTGAGCTTATATTTCTAAGCAAAATCAGAGCAAGAGGTCCAGAAAACTATGTATTAAACAGCATAGTCCTTTTAGGGATGGATAATAGTCAAGAACCATTTTTGATATCTGAATGATTTACAGTAAGAATATATTCATAGATGGATTGCATCTGTAAATTACAAATTAATAGAATTGATGACTATAAACCCAGTGAGTTTCCTTACGGCAATCTCTAAGACTTAGTGAACACAGCAGTGGCATGTGGCAACTAGGGTGACAGATAGGTCCATATCATGGTGGCCAGAATGCATCCCAGCCTCTCAAATGAGGTTTCCCTACAACATTAGATGGGTTTGGTGAAGGGCACCATGGCTCAGCATCAATTCAGTAGCACTGTGGCTGCAGCTGGCCACAGGTGGGTTCCTCTGAACATTTACGACTAACCTGTCACCCACCACTGCTGGGTTAGGGCAGGAGAAGGTAATGACCAAGAGCAAGAGCAAGACGCCTGGAGATTTCCCCAAAGAGCTGAGGGATGCTTCCTATAACCCCAACTCCCATTTGATTGTTCTCTTAATCACTTCTAATATTTTAAGACACTTTATTGGAATATTTTTATTAGTAGAATGTAAGCCCTAGCAATTAGAATGGTACCTGGCACATAATGACTCAATGGTATTTATCCAAAGAAGAAATGAGTGAATGAAAGGGAGGAGGAGGATAATCTAAAGGGGGTCTGGTGTTCCCATGACAGTGTGTGTGTTTCTGACAAATTGTGGCGGGAGTTTTTATTCCTCGGTTGGTGGGGACTGAGTAGCAAGGTTACATGAAGTAAAACAAGTCTCCAGGCATAGGTTGACACAAGCAGAGCTGTGAGAGGCTCTGATCTTGGTAATGGAGATTCAGACCCACGGCCAGCAGGCTCGGCTGGTTGATGAAGGGCTGTCTATCAAATTTGGCTGGGCTAATCCCCGCTTGGACTTGCTCCTGTTGCTCTGCCCCGTAGGGGTGCAGAGATGTATCCCATCAATGCCAAGTCATTTCTCACAGGTTTAATCTGTAGACCAGATGTTTGTTCATGCAACACACCACCCGCTATCACCAAATTAATCAAGACACCCAGCATTTAAAACTTTAATCCTCTTTAAGTCTTTAGAGAGGTGATGGCCTCCTGGGGGCTCTTGGATTTAGATGGGTGGCTATGCATGCTTGCTTCAAAATTACCACACATGGTTCTCCCCAAGGAACTCATTTCTATTAATCTGCCTTATTTAGGCTGTGAATGAGGGGCATGCCAAGGAATGAAGGAAAGGGTAAATGAAATACTGTGGTTAGTTCCAGGGGAGTTCATTTATTGTAGCAATTGTACAGGTTCCACGGGACCTCTGAAATTAGACTATGGAGGATTTATGCTGAAAAGGTAGAATATGGAACTAAGGAAATAGGGACTGGATCCTCTGGAATTTAATGTATATATTTAAACTGAAATGCAACCAAGTAGATGCTCAAATACATTTTTACACCATGGTATGTCTCTCCTGTTTTACAAACATCAGATATGATCCCTCCAAGTTAAATGAACTATTTATTATGTGTAAGGTTTTTAGAAAAGTGCTGGACACAAAGTAGGTGTTTGCTGCTATAGTTCTTATTATCATCATCTCTGCCCAGGAGACATTTTCTGACTTATGCCTTTAATTCTTTCAAGTGGCTAGCTCTTGCATTTACACACCCCAGGGTGCTTAGCCCAGAGGGGACAGTGATTTCAACAATCACTGATTGATTTACTTAACATTTAAAATTATTGCCTTCTATTCCCCCCACCCCAGCCTTACACACTCTAGCTCTTTTCCTCCTGGATCCTATTTGGGCCACATCTCAGCAGACACGTTGGTTTTGCTTTGAGATGGAGGATGACAAAAGCCAAACCAGGAGACGGTGCAGAAGGAGCGAGAGAGCAAGCTAGAGGGTTTAGAAGTTGATGTGGATGCTGGATGGCCCCTGTCTCCTTTGCAGTGAGCACTCTGTCAGGCATCGGGCTTGCTTTACATGGTTGAATTATTGATTACAAAGTGGGAAGAAGAAAGATGGTGTTTTCTCTTTGTTTGAGTCTAGTTCTTTTTACTTGCTCCTAATACAGCTAGGTCACCACAACTGGAGTAGGCAGAATAAAAAGCAACTGTAACAACCTTCTGAGAGCCAGTTGAGCTCAAGAGGAGTCTCAGCTTTGGAATTTCACATTAATGAGAATTGGAATATCTTTCTTAGGTTGGCAGTTTGATCCAGAAGCCTGAAGGTTGATCTGACTGGCAGCAAACGGTTATATGTTTCTTTAATGAACTGAACACTGACATGGTGTTATCCCTTTGGCCCAAACCTTTGGAACTTTGCCAAGTATTTAGTACTTCACCAGGGGGCTGGCCAGAAGGTGCTCCCAGTTCCTGATACGAGCAGTGCTAGAACTCCACCACGCTAGAGGGGTTCAAATGGTGCTGCCTCTCAGACATTCACATGTAGAATTACCTGGGCATTCCTCAAATATGCAGACCCCCAGAACCCACAGGTAATTCTGACACACTTGAACTAACTTTCCAAATTAATTCTTTGAGATACCAAAAGTTCATAGACTGTAAATCACATTTTAATTTTTCCAAGAAGTCTTCTCAGAGCAAAGACTGTATTCTGCATTTCGACCTGGCTTCCCCTCTGTTGCAGGGAAGAACAACAGGAAGCCTCCAACACCCCAAGGAGCTGCAGCCATGGAGAAAGAGGTGAGGATGTTCCTTCTTCATCTTTGTCCTGGCTGGCACTTCCTCAGTCATTTCCTTTCTACCCGATTGTTATGGCTGACCTGCCTTATCAGCTCACTGGAGGATAGGTTCCCCTGGCCCCAGGCATCTGCCTTTCAAAGACTTCAACTGTTGAGGGTATGCACCTCACTATATATCAGTAAGCAGCCAGGTGAGGAATCTGGGCCACTCCTGCGGCCCAGGTGAGGATCAGGCCAGTGCTAATTTGGCAACTGCTCACTAAGGTGGTTTCTTCCCTTTAGCCCTATGATATCCTCCTGGGATATTAAAATTCACACTGCATACAGTTTCAATTCCAGGGGATGACATGCTTTTCTGTGAAGGGCTAGATAATAAAAATTTTGACCTCTGCAGGTCAAAGGATATTCTGTCAAGGCTACTGTATTCCGATATTCTGGTGGGAGCAAGTAGACTTGGTGGGTTGCAATAAAACTACTTACCGAAACAGGCTATAGTTTTCTGTTAGGGCTGTCAGAACAAAATATCTCAGTTTGTGTGGCTTAAAAGAAATTTATGCTTTCCCAGTTCTGGTGACTAGAAGTTCAAGATCAAGGTGCAGAGAAATTCAGTTCTGGTGAACGCTTTCCTCCTGGTTGATAACTAGCTGCCTTCTCTCATTGTTTTCACGTGACTTTGTGTGCACATTCATGTGTGAATGCGCACGTGCCAAAAGAGAGAGAGCTAAGGCACCTTTTTGTCTGTCTTATAAGGACAATAATCCCATCAGACCAGGGCCCTACCCTCATGACCTCGTCATTGCCTCTCAAAGGCTCGTTCTCCAAATAACATTACACTGGGGACCAGGGCTGCAACATATGAATTTTGGGGAGGACGTGATTCAGTTCATAACATAGGTAATGGGCTGGATTTGGCCTGAGTGCCATAGTTTGCTGACCTTCGTTCTATTCTATCAAAATCCTATCACTGTTACATTGTAAAAACTGCCCCTTCCACTCAGTCTTTCTTCTGCAGTTATATGAGGGAAGCCACCAACAGTTTGGAACATTTGCTTTGGGACAAACTCAAAAAAGGTCTCTCTGAGTTCCATGTGTGTCTACTCAAAGGCTACTCTATCAAAGGCCTTTGCAAGTTTCACAGTGTTTATAGAACCTTCTCTTATTTTAAAATGTATTTTCATTGAACTGTCTCTGCAGCAGCCTGCTCTTCAGAGCAGGTCCAAACCCTGCAGTTGGTTCAGAATCCACAGGAATGCAGAGCAGTGGCTACAGGGGAGAACGAAAAAGAAAGGCAAAGTTGGAGTCACGACCTGAAGGCTGTTCCCAGCATGGCCCGGATGCAGGCCTGTTGAGTAAAACTAGCATTTAGATGTCTTATGGTGCTATTCTATTTTAAACCAAAACCCTGCAGGAAAACCTGTGCAGAGCCTCCCCTGAGGTTCTGATCAGTGCACCTGTCTTTCTCTTTTTGACTTCCTGTCTAGTCCTTTCTAGTATGATTCAGAAGCTGTGTCAGTTAAGGAGGTCTAACACAAAAGTTCCAGCATGCCTTGTTTTCTGTAATGTCCTCATTGTAACCCTGCTGGTTCCAGAGGGTTGGGCTCCATTGTTCTCTCTTCTACTTTTCAGAACAGAAGAATTTTTTAATGTGCCACATATAGTAGGTGTGGTAACTTTCTCCCCCACTGTGCTTAGCTGGAATTTTTTTTGATGCACTTTAAGGAATTGTATGGCTTTCTAAGTCTCCTTAAAAACATCATACTTGACAATGAGAAGTAAGAAAAAAATAATCAATAAGTTTGTTTCTTTTAGAAAAAAACTATTTTCAGGTGAATTTATATTGTCCAAGAGATAATCTGGAGCTGCAACGGCCATGTAACTTACTAAAAAGGTATTTGGTGGTAAAGGGGACTATTGTTCAGTGCATTCTTTGATGCGTTATTTCTTGACTTGTCCAAATAACTATTCTGCCTCAAAAATCCCAGCTATGGTTGCTGGCAATCCACCAGGCAATGATATTTGGTTATTAAGTAAGCACTGGATGTTTCAATAATGAGCTGAAGCTGTCAACAGCTTTATCAGTGAAAACAAAATGGGAAGGATTACTGACAGTGTTGTAATGTAAAGAAATTCTGAGCTAAATTCCCTGAAGAGCAGAGTCTTCCATTTACTTCTCCCATCAAATTCTTGGACTTCCAGAAGTCTTGATCTTCTCCTGTATTGGCCTCGGTTTCTTCATCTATAAAGAGGGAGTTGAGGAAACTGAACCACATCATGTTCCTATTTCATTTTACTTCTGAAATAATTCCTTACCCAGTGGAAAGAATATGAACTCTATCGGAATTCAACAAACCTGGGCTCGAATTCTCCGTGGGCTACTTTTCTGAATAATGCACTTGACTTCTATGAGCTTTAGTTTACCCTTTTAAAAGAGCAAGGAAACTACCTAACAGAGTAAAATGGTGAGAAATAAGAAGACAGTGTTGAGAGAATTCTTTGATTTTGATTGTGCCAGCCAATAGCCTGTGACTACGAAAGATCAGCTTCCTTGGTTGAGGTTTCTTTGTTCATTTGTTTATAATTAAAAAGAAACAGCTACTGGGGAAAAGTAATAGGCAAAGTTGGGGAGGGGAAATTTGAGATGAGCCTGTAATATCTTGTGCCAAAAAAAGACATGTTCAAAAAATTAAAGGGCATGTTGAATGGTCATAGGGGTCAACCACCCTGTGGACAAAGCTGAAACAACTTGAGCAATAAAATAAATAATCATAATATTGTATTATAAGCTATTGAATGAAGTGAATGTCTATAAGTTCATACCAATATAAATGGTTGAATAAATAAATGGAAAGCAGGGGACATCTCTTCTTTACAGAAAAATTCCAATGAATAAATATAAAAGAAATGAGGTAAATAGAAATTAAGATTAGGACACAATAGGAATAATCAATTCTGAAATTATGGGCATAGTTTGAGGAGAAACAGGATATTTGTATAGTTTCAAATTTTCTCCCTCAAGTTATTTATTAATTGTAAAGGGAAAATCTCAAGTTATTTATTAATTGTACAATGGAGAAACCCAGCAGACATCATCTGAATTAAATAATCAGGTTAACATCACCAGTAATAAGATATACTAATAGCAAGTACCCTTTGATAAGATGGCATAAGAAGGGCACATCACTTCTGAGTATCCTTGTCAAAAATGCAAAAGCCTCAGTCTGACTGTAAGGGCTAATTTGAATTATCAACTTAATTGGATTAAGAGATGCTGATGATTAAGGGGCTTCTGGGTGTGTCTGTGAAGGTGTGTCTAGGAATGATTGACATGTGGGATAGACAACTGAAATGAAGACTCTCCCTAAGTGTGGGCAGCACCATTCAGTAGGATAATGGCTTGGATGGAATAAAAGTTGGGAACAAGGAAGAAGAAGCAGATGCAAGCTTGATTCTTCATAAAGGGGTTCTTGATGGCTGCTTTGGTCATCTGAGGATATCAGACTCTCTCTCCTTCACTCTTCCAAAGTGGGCTCTGCCAGTGATTCTCCAGGGAGTTTCCAGAAGCCTTCTTTCTCAGACAAGGGTAGAACCATTGATCCCTCTTGTTCTGAGGCTTCAGCCCCCTAGACTCCATAGCTACTGGTACTTCCAGCTCTCCAGACTGCAGATGGCCATTGTGGTCCATTGTGGTCTGTAAGCCAACCTAGTAAATCACCTTTATATAATTATACTTCCTGTTGATTCTGTTACTCTAGAGAACTCTGATTAATAGACTGACCAGGGTAAAGCATCTGACAAACCTAAATTGAGGGTTGGTTAGTACACAAAAACAAAAAAAAAACAAAACAAAAAACCCTGATTAGTTCTCTTTAAAAAATGTCAAGATCATGAAAGACAAGGAAAGAATGAAGAAATGTTCAAGATTAGAGGAGAAGGAGGAGACATGACAATGAAATGCAATGTGGGACCCTGGACCAGTAAAGGAAAAACTGGGGAAATCCTAGTAGGAAGCATGGTTTCCTTAATAGTAATATGCCAGTGCTATTTTCTTAGTTTTGATCATTGAAATACTGATATACACATTGTTAACATTCGTAGAAGCTTGATGAAGGGTATGCAGAAACCGCACCATTTCTGCAACTTTTCTATAAGTTTCAAATCATTTCAAAATAAAAAGGACTTTTTTTGAAAGTCATTGGTCCAGGTGAGGGACAAGTTTATATGCTCTGTGTTACACATATCCTAACAAATGCTGTCACAAAGAATGGTTCATTACTGCCCATGTTGATGACCAGTGGAGTGTATATGTCCATGTGTAGGTAAAAGACATGTAATTTACCTATTTTATTCTTGCCTCAAAGGGCTTGGGTGATAAGATGGCATGAGAAGGGCATATCACTTCTGAACATCCTTGTCAAAATGCATGTTGGGTTCAGCATGTTGGGTTTTAGGGAAGATTACTTGGGGAATGTTTCTCCCTTATTATTGATGTTTCCTTCCATACGAAGAGAACTAAATTAGTGTAACTCCTGACCTCCCTCCATCTTTATTTTCTCTTCCCCAATGTAGGTGGAGTAACATATCTCTTTGCTACTTTTGGGTAGACTTTACTGAACATGTTGTTCCTCCCATACTTTTCCCTTCTTTAGAATTACTGATTCATATTCAGGAGATATTCTGCTCTGCTCCTCAGGGCAAGATGTTTCCCCTATCTGGCCTTATCTGTTACTGGGTAGACCAGCTAATTTGGAGATGCTAATTCAAAAACCAATATCTCACTCCAAAGCTATTCCCTCCATCTTAGTCTTTCTTGGTTACAACAGTGATATTTTTGGCTGTATTTGCCTTGTTCCTTGGTTTATTTCTCAGTTTCACCAAAGCCTGAATGAAAAAGAAGTCTGACAATTTTAGAATTATCATTAGACCCCAATAAGTTACATATGTCCCAGTTTGCATAGTATTTTAGAAATTAATATTCTCTGGGGGATTAGGAAGCATCATCTAAACTAATCTACTCCATATAGCCCCTGGAATTTGAGAATCAAACAATGGCCATTTAAAACTATTTTTGGTAGAGGTATTGAGCATCCCTTACCTGTATTGGGATTGAGAGGATCTGTAGCCTCACTCAAAATGTGTGACTTTGGACCATCCAAAGAGTTTGGGATGACAATTCTATAACAACCTGTGAGCCTTTGAAAGTTATTTTTCTAGTTTTCTCATTTTAACCTCTGTCCCAATGGTCAATTAAAATGGAGGCATAAAAGTCCTTTATGGACCATCATGCATTCAAATTTTCTAGTAGGTTACTTTGCTTCTGCTCTCTTTGCTGGTACAAAGATGGGAATTTCTAAACAGAGCCTTTAAAAGTCCATTACTTTTTACTCCATATGCAATACAGCTTAAAGTCCAACTTCTATGGTAAACTGCTACTTGTATGAATGCCTGTCTGGGAGTGAGATTAATCTGTCTTTACTTGAAAAATACCCAACACTTACTGTACTATTGTTATGATCACATCCCAATAAATATTCTACGCAGGACTAGGAAGAGCTCCTCAAAGAAATATGCTTGGGAAAGGGTAATTGGAATGAACTATATGCGTTTCGACTGAGCATTGAAAGAAATGGCAAGGAAAAAGATCTTCGATCTTTTCCCAAGTATTTTTTTTTCCCCTTTAGAGAATACCATGTAAGAAAATTTGACATTCTTTGCATTCTAATGACAAAAACTCAGGAAGAAGAGGCTTATCTATCTTTTTGCCATGTTATCACCATGATGGACACTGGTTATCAGGCATAAAGAGAGGAGACCCGGAAGGTAGTTCTTTTCTGGACAATTTTGTGGGCTGGCTCTTAAGTGCTTTTCCTTTGCCATGGATGTAAAAAAATTGAAAGGCCAAAGAAGTCCCCCTCCATTTGAGCTGCAGATGGCCACAGGAACCAAACAAGAATTCTAACAATTCATTTTAGAAAGGCCAAAAAAAAAATATTGCCAAGCTTTGCACTGCACATCCATACTGATGCTGGCCCATTGACCCTTCTTTGCCTAGCAGGTGGAACTGGAAATTGAGACTAGCACCCTGGGGCTGCAATGACCCCTAAGAATAAAAATAAACACATATATTAAAACAGTCCTAACAACCAAATAGACAGGAAACAAGCTACCCCAAGAACGCATTCTTTTTCCTTGTAACTGGGTGTGCTAAGTTCATTATGCAGAAGACTCTGATTACCCTTTTCAGAAGTTTTTTTTTGTTGTTGTTGTTGTTATTGTTTTTGAGTTTAATTTTCAAGGCTGTTAACCACTGATGCCAACTTAATTATAGGAAGCAAACAACCAACCCATAATGTATGATGCCAATTGTTAGTTTTACTTTACTCTTGCATTTAATCTGGATTTCTCTGCTTGTTTATAACTCTTTGAGCCAGGAAGGTTTCTGTGCTGTCACCTATTTTTTTCCTTGGCTGGTGTCTTTGTTCTCCAGTTTGTCATGGGGGATTGAGGAAGCAGACGTTTATGACTTATTATCTCAGTATTACAGTGCCCTTTAAAAAACTATATAAAACTAGGCTTTTTTTTCCCCCTTTTTAAATATTTTCTTTTGGTATTAGGATTGAATCCAGGGGCACTTAACCACTGAGCCACATCCCCAGCCCCACCCCCCCTTTTTTTGAAACAGGGTCTTGCTAAGATGCTAAGACTGGTCTTGAACTTGTGATCCTCCTGCCCCAGCCACTGGGATTACAGGTGTGTGCACCATGCCTGACATGAGCTTGCATTTTTGACCTTGATGTTCTTCTGATTATTTTTCTCAAACGATTACATTAACAGAGTGGGGTCCAAAGATTCCTAATCAATATCTTGCATACAGATTTACCCAAAGGAAAAATAGAGTCCTTGGTGGCATGAGGGTTTCAGATGGAATGAACCAAGAACAACTAAACATTTAACCCAAAGCAACCCTACATTTGTCACCATGAACATTTCCTCTTCAGGAAATAGTGTCAAACTAAAATTTAGTTATAAGTTTATATCACAACACTTAGGGAAATGAGATTTATAGAAAGTCATGAATATTTTGTGCTAAATTTCAGGACATTACGTATATATACGTATTTTCTTCCTTTCTAAAATGTGGCCATAATCAGGATTAAGGTCCTTTGACTATGCATTTCAGTGTTCAATTTAGGCAAAACAGCAAATAACATCTGGGAGAGGAAATTATCTATGTCCTGTCTCCTGGGGTCCCTGGAGGCACTGTGACCCAATTTTTTTCAACTGTGCATGAATGTCTTAAAAGGTGATTTGGCAGGCACTGACAGTTAACCCTCCAATCCCCAATCTTAAATTAGCTTCTAGTGGCTTTGAGATAATGATCTGAGAAGAAATAAGCAAAATTCTTTTGGAGGACTTTGGGAAAGCTCCCCGTTTTCTCATTAAAAGGCAAAGGTGAAGACAAAGGTTCCCTAGTGCTGTCTCTTCAGATGGAACATAGTGGTCAGCTTTGTGCCTTTTAGCTTCAGTACAAAGCACACCATGCATGTAAAAGTGAGCAGGAAAATGGAGAAATTCTGGGTCTTGATGGCATCACTGTGCTATGGAAGTGACCCTAATGCCCACTCCTTGTAGACTATCCCCTTAGCTAACTAATAAGGGGATAGTTAGTCTTAATGGTTTAAGCCCCTGTTACAGTCAAAAGCATTCTTCAATTACAGAGGAAGCAAGATCCAGGGTATAGGCAAAAATAGAAATGAAAGCTGGGTATGGTGGTGCATGCCTGTAATCCCAGCAGCTTGGGAGGCTGAGACAGGAGGATCGTGAGTTCAAAGCCAGCCTCAGCAATGGCAAGGTGCTAAGCAACTTGGTGATACCCTGTCTCTAAATAAAAAATACAAAATAGGGCTGGGGATATGGCTCAGTGGTTGAGTGCCCCTAAGTTCAATTCCTGATACACCCCCCCCCAAAAAAAAAACCCTTTCAAATGAAAAAAAAAAAAAAAGGAAGTGGACTTGGTGATAGCAAGAGCTGGTTGATTCTTCTATAATGGAAGGTATAGACTGAAGTGTTTCTGGATATCTAGGGGCTATTGTAGCCCTTAGAATAGATAGCACTCAGGCTTTGTCAGTATCATGACAGTTATAACTAATAATATTCTATAAAAAGGGCAGGACTAAAAATAATTAGCTAGGCACAGTGGTACACACCTATCTCAGGGCCTTTGGGAGGCTGAGGCAGGAGGATTGTACGTTCAAAGCCAACCTCAGCAATTTAGTGAGGCCCTAAGCAACTTAGCAAGACCCTGTCTCAAAATATAAAAGGGCTGAGGATGTGGTTCAGTGGTTAAGCACCCCCCGGTTCCACACACAAAATAAAGGAAGAAAGAATACAAGCAATTAGTTGGATTCTTGGAGCCTGGTGAAATAGTATAAGGGTAAAACAGCAGGAGAATAAAAAAAAAAAAGAAATTTTTTTTTCCTTTCCTTTGTGGTCTAATTTGCTTCAACTAAATGGTTTAGAAAGTAGTACATCCCCAAGTTGAAAGTCTGAATTGCATGAGTCTTGTGGAGGTATTTTCAGTGTGCATCTCCCCGTATGGCAGAGGACTAGGAGGCACAGGTTTGGAATGAAGAATATATTATATGAGGGTAGGGGTTGTTTCTTCCCAATGGAGTTCATGATCAGGGCTGACATTGGTGTAAGAGTTCCTGGTGATAAGATTGGCTGGCGTTGATCTGGTCCCCCAACTGCCTTGACCTGCAAGTTAACTTGGCTGTAGAGTTTGTGTACCCACGCCCGTCTCCATTTCCTGAAAACGTTCGTACTCAAAGTGAAGCCAGGTCATCCTTCAAAGCAATCTGACAAATTTGAAAATCCTGGGTGTGGATTATATTTCAGATTTCTTAAAGGACAGAGGCATTCGTCAGTTATTTCCATCTTAACTAAAAAAGCAAAGATGGATTCCACTTATCTCTATTTTTTTCTTATGTTAAAGATTTGAATGCCTCTGTTTCTGGTATAATATTTAAAAATGCTTGGACAGCAAGCATCCTTCCAGGAGCCCATGTACAGAAATGAAGACCATCAACAGGCCCTAGTGAACGGAGACATACTTCAATTTGGTTATAAAAATATACCCTAAAATGCAAAAAGGATTTGACACTAGGCAAATTGCTGGCTGGAGAACACTGAACCAAGATGCACTTGTTGGCACATCCTTCTATTAGGTTCCCTGTCACCACTCTAGGAACTGTTAGAGATGCTTCCCAACAGGGTGCAGGTGAGCAGGGCCCCTAGCTGTTTTTTTCATACAGACTCAGGTTTCACAGGGGTTGGTTTGCTCTCCCCATCTTAACGTACTCTTATGCCAAACAGCTGCTTCTGATTTGCTTTGTATTTCTTTCCCTTCCACCAGCCAGTGACAGGCTGAATAGGAAGTTGTCCAGCCTTTCAGAGGAAGTTAGCTAACTCATCTGTCTCCAGCTGCAGCTCCCACCCATTGCCTTTCCCTCTGAAGACACTGAAACTCTCCACAGAATCTCCTTGTGTAGCTGAGCCCCTTCACACTCCCAGTTTGGATGTCTTAACTGGTGGAAAACTAATCACCCTGCCTAGTTTCTTGTGATTTGGAACAGGTTTTCTTAAGTTACCAGAGACCCAAGTGGTTTGCTAGATTTTGCATAAGCAGTGAAAGGATGCATAAAACCTAGTGCCTGGTATCACTTAATACAACTGCTTCACTGATGGCTCTTTGAAGAAGTCTCGGTGGAGAGCATTGTCAACTGCTGTGCACATTCGTATTCATCCCGTGTGCAGCGCACTCGACTACGGCAGGCTCAGAGCCGCACGCCTGGCACCACCCGCCTCTGGCACTGTCTCTAGTCATTCCACCACGCTTATGAACAAGTCCAAGAAATAGAAAAACATAAAAAGCTATTGTCCATGTCCAGTGAGAAATGAAATGCGCTGGACCAAGTATCACAACTTCCTTAAAATAATACAACACTTTATCACTTTCGCATGTGAGTCCTGCTCATGGTTTGCAAAGTCATAAAACCCTTGAAATCAACGTCTTGAACCATTGCTGCTCTATTCTATTTTAACGCATCCTTTTAAAAAAAGCAATTTATTACAAACTCTCAAAGGTTTCACCTTAACTAAAACACTTAATTCAGTCCATCTCCTGCTTTGCTTTGTAGTGTTGGAGGCCATCAGAAATTTGGAAGCAATTTATTAATAAGAGAACATGCCCTACAGCTCTGGTCTATGAAAACAGTTTCTGAATCACAATGTAGCCATAGTCCAAAGTTTATCTCATCTAGAAAGAATTAATGGCACAGATCACAATTTTTGTTTTACTCATAGGTTCATTCATCCCAGATTTGATAGAAGCTTCTAAGTTACAGATATGGCCTCTTGCAGAGTGCCCAAGGGAGAAAATGCATCGTCTCCCATTGGCAATTATACCCCTACACCCAAATATACAGTGAAAACAAGAAGGGAGAAACCAGCTTAGTCTTCAAGAGGAAATAAGTAGTTATGGTTTAAATGTGAGGTGTCCCACAAAAGCTCACATGTAAGACAATGCAAGAAGGTTCAGAGGAGAAATGACTGGGTTGAGAGTCTTAACCCAGTTAGTGAATTAATCCCTTGGTAGGGATTAACTGAGAGATAACTAAATGCAGGTAGGCTGAGGCTGGAAAGGAATCAAGATGATCACACCTTCAGGAAAGAAAACTGCACCATAGTGAAGTCATCTATGGATTGAAAGTGGTAGACAAGAGAGGTTAAGGTCCTTCTAGGCTCTGACAGGCATGGTGCTTCAGGGCTATGACCTGTGGGTGGGGCCAGGTGTGCGGACCGGCAGGTGGAATTGCTGACAAGAGTGGCAGGCATCAGGACTACACATCCATGTGTCTAATGATTCTTGTGGTTAATCTAAACCAATTCAAGATCTCCTAAAGAAAAAATAGACTGACTATTCAATGAATGGACCTTCCAATGCTCAGCACAAACCAGTTGTTGGAGGAACATGAATTCCTTTGCGCCACAGCTCACTGGAATGACTTGCTCTTGGCACAGGTTTTTATTTCAATGCAGCAAATTGGCCAATGTTAGCTAATGGAGTTCTAGTGATCACCACCATGTCCCATCCCACCCAGCTCATTTAAAGATCTGCCAGACTAGAGATACCTCTTCAGACACCTGCACTGGTAAGAGGAGAGATTATCTCATAATCAGAAATGGCATGAATGAGCCATGAAAATATTATCCAAAGCAAAAAAAAGCCAGTCACAAAAGCCACATATAGCATGACTTCATTTCTATGAAATGTCCAGAATAGGGAAATCCATTTCAAGAGAAATTAGATTCATGGTTTCCAGGGGCTGGGAGGAGGGGAAAATAGTAGCAATTGGTAATGGCTATAAGGTTTTTTTTTTTTTTTTTTAGGTCAATCAAATGTCTTGGAATTAGATAGTGGCTCCAGTTAAGCAACTCTGAATGTACTAAAACCCACAGAACTGTACACTTTTTAAAGGTGAGTTTTATAGTAGGTAAAATATATCTCAACAAAAATTGTTCTTAAAAACTCAAAGAAAAAAAAAATTGGAGAATGGTACCACAGTGATTGGAGACACCTTGGAGGACAGAAAATCACTAGAATTTCAGTCCTATTAGCAGTGTGATCTTGAGCAAATTGAGGGACATGTGTATGTCTATCCAGTGGAGATATGATCACACTGGGAGTTTTTCAGACTAATGATGAGGTTGCCCTTGTAAGGAATGAAAGGCTAAATTTGAGTACTCCCTCAATCTGAGAAATGAAGAAACAGTATGCAATGTAGCTAATGCTGGGATATCTGGACCATCCAGCCAAGGTAGATATGGAGAGTGGATGAGGCAACTTCCCTCGAATCCAGGCACGTTTCCATTTGGCGGACCAATTTCTTTAAGTTGGTTAAACTGACTGAATTTTTCATTATCCTGCTGTATCTCATAAGAAAATAGGAAGGCTGTTTCTACATTTTCCAGGGGAAGAAGGTAAGCTCCTAGACATAAGTACCTCAAAGTTCTCTGAGTAAGGAAAGGCTGGAACACAGGTGCTTTCTCTCCTTGTGGAGCTAAGTGCCCTTTCCAATTGATGGGTGAAAAACAAAAGTTGAGGTGCTGAGCCCTTCTACACAGTGTGCTAAGAAACATTTGTCTGGTTTAGGCATTAGAACTAACTCAGTCATTCTACCAGAAGGAAAAAAAAAAGAGGAAGAGAGGCAGAGAGAGGGAGGAAGGAAGGGAAGGAGAAGGGGAAGAGAAAGAGAGCAAGTTAGAATTTTTTTTTTTTTTTTTTTTTTGGTTTCAGGAGTATATAAAGCAAGCCGATTTCCTTTTCAAAGTTCAAAGGAAATGGTGTGTTTTGTTTTCATACTTCGTCTCATTTCCACTTGGGGGAAAAAAAACAGCTTTGAAGCCTCTCTGTTTAAGCTCATTAGGAAAACCATCAATGACGGAAGCTTTCATGAAATCGTAGCAGGAGGAATTAGCGTTATGGGAGAGTCGGATCAATCTTAAAACGTTTCATCTGTGGAGATGGGAGGTCAGCATGGCTGCTTGTTCAGCTGGAAAGTTAACATAAACAAATGCTTCACTTACTGTGAGTCCAGGGACTAAAGGCATGTGATATTACCCCTCCAAACACTTCCTCCCAGGCCAGCTCTGCCTGCCACATTAAAGAGATGGATGCACCTGGAGAACTAAGTGAGCAAGCTGATTGGCAAAATGTCTTGCCCTGAAGAGAAGGGTGTTCTTTTAGTGTCTAGAAAGGCAAGGAGGAGTGATATCGACATTCATGGCACAGAATTTCTTCCTGTGTAATTCATAACTTTATTGAAGTGGACATTGAACAGCAAGGATGCTGTTAATATACGCGGATATCTTTCTTGACATTGGAATTCCTTTTATTTTCAAGTTTTTTTTTAACCTGTTGAAGTTTCCTTTTCCAAAGTTAAATGATGGTTACTTTTACATTTCTGTTTTTTACTTTATTTGTAGAACATATACCATAATCCATCTGATCAATTCTAAATGGGTTTGAAGATAAAAAAGTTAAGGACTATAGGTGGGATATCTAAAAGGGAGATAACAGAGAGACCTGGCAGGAGGAAGGAAGATATGGGGCAGGTGAAAGATACCAGATTAGCTAATATCACTGGTATACCTAAAAAAAAAAGATGCTTCAGGAAAAAAAAATGTTAGACAATGTCTTTTGTGCCTACAACATAGCATGGGTTAAATAATTTGTAATCTGAACATTTACAAAGAAAGACAATATTTTCTTACAAGGATTACATGTGTGTGTATATTTGGGCATATACAAATATACATAGGCAAAAATATTAAAAAACAAACTCATACAGACCTGTACTGTTGTGTGTGTGTGTGTGTGTGTGTGCGCGCTCAAATGCATGTGCAATCTTAAATAAAAGAATCCAGGATAAAGGGACAGTGGTATGAGATTGATGAGCAGAACTGGGTGTCCTTCCTGCCAAGCCAACGCCAAAGACAAACTAGAGCCTATGAGTTTAAATCTTGGTAAAATTAAGCAGAGCTACACTTGAGAAAACATTGGCTGTGATTACCTTTTCATTTTTGTCTTCTAAGAGTGGGTGCTGATTGTTCTATGAACATCTAGTCCTCTTGCTATCCCTTTAGATCATGAAATTAAACTACTTAAAACACAGAGCCATCCTTGCCCAACTTAATGAGCAACTGACTAATCCAAAGGAAAATAGCCTTTACTTATACAGCTATAATGTAGATGCAACATGGCATGTAAATCAGTAACTCTTGTATTGCAAAACAGACAAATAGATTAATGCTTGTTGCAAAGGATGGGTGAAGAGATCGATTAGGTTACTGATTCAGACCATGAACTTTCTCTCAATATACTGCATTTAACTTTTAAATAAGGTTTGGGAGAACCTGTAACATTTTGCTCACTGACAGAGCTATATTTTACTAAGGGCAGAAATTGGCTAGTCTATAAAAATTAAATTATGCCCCTTTCACTGTATCTAGTCAAGAGGAAAAACTCTAATTACAAGATTGCACTGTCAAACAAATGCAAATTCACATTCTTTATACCCTGGTTTAAAAATTCATGCTGGAAGGTGGGGGAGGCTTCTATTCTGAAATGAAAATCAATATTTGAAATATTTTATGGAATGCAATGATAAACAAGAGCAAAAGAAGTGTCCTTATCAAGGGTGCTAGTGTATAGACACTAACCCATTAACTGCAGAGCTGGTGACAGCACATGTCATTAGTTATGCAAACATTTAAATATCAATTAGTAAGAACAATGAAAGAAGCTGAAGCAAACCTTCTCTTCCCCATAGCCTAAGCCTTATTATTTTGCAAATGACCAAGGAGAAAGAAAGCAATGGCAAATAATCTCAGCACCTAATAGGAATGCCACTCTGAGGGATAGGTAAAGGTTAATTTTAAATGTATTTCCCAATTGAAAATTAAATGTACCCGACTTAAAGTTCATAAGAGCTGAGTTTGCAGACTTAATCCAGAAAGGACTAACTGAAGGCCTGGGCATATTGCACTGTTGGTAGTTTTTGGAGAGAGCGTGCCTTTCATTACTCCTTAATGTCAGACTGGTTTAGTTCATTAAAATTTCTTAGTCCATTTAAAGTCTTAGATTTTCTATGTCTATGAAAAATGTGAGGCCACACAGCACTCAAATTTTAACAGTCCTACAGGTTGGTTTTCATGTTCTTTCCACATCCCCTTTGTGGCCTGTCTACCCAGCCCATCAGGTCAACTTGATAATAATTGCCTTAGTCCTTAGAAATTGACCTGTTATCTTTTCAGGCAAACCCACAGTTCGTTTTACTATGTAAGAGGCTGGTAGGAGGTATTATAGCAAAGGTTTTATCTTGGGAAACAGGTTTCAAGTACCTTTACTAACAGGTAAGAGTGGTGGGCTTGGATCAGACATCTAATTTTTGTGGAGTTCTTCTCTGTTCCTCTACAACACAAAAATGTGAGCAATTCTCAATTAGACTACTCCAGGATCACTTGGGGAGCTTATAAAAGATCAATGGCCAGATATATCATGGACTATGAAATGAGCTTTAGGTTGTGAGGGGAGGGGGTATCCATGTGGAGTTGAATAAAACTCCAGGAAGATGTCAATATTGCACCCTTAACTAGGAATCAACCGGTCCTTTCAACTCTAAGGCAAGAACCTCAGGGCCTTAATTCTGATTTTTATTCCTAATGGTATCATGCAATAGCACTATTTTCTTTCTCTGAGTGGAGAAGTTGACAACACAATAGAATTAAATGCTGGCTGATTGTAATATGGGGAAACAGTTCTCAAAAGAGGACTACCAGATTTCATGTAGGGAAAGAGCCAAATACATAGGGTACAACAAAAGTTAGGTTCTTGTTACAGTGATGCTTATGCTACATTGTTGTCATTTAACAATTGAGGTTTTAGGTTTGTTTTTCATCCTCCTTGACAAAAAAATTTAACAGGTCTCTAATAATCATATGGCAATAAACATAAAAGTGCCTTGGGAGTATGAGCCCCCAGGCATTGCTCTCTGATGCAGAAACAAGTGGATTTGGCTAACTTTTACTAATTTAGGCTCACAATTCCTTCTGCATACCTGGACCTAGTACTTTTCCCTCATAGCTGGTTTTTTTCCTTTGTGTTCATTAACTGTTCCTGTTTTCCAAACTTCACAACTGAGATGGACTTATTCTATTGGCCCATAACCTGTGGCTAGAGAAACCTGGTTTGTAGATAAGACACCCATCTTGGGTTATTAAAAGCAAGCAACCTCAGGCCAGGCACTTGGTGGCTCTGTGCTGAAGTTTTCTTTGGATACAATGGGAGTTTATAATGCCCACTCTGCCTTTTATAGTATGGTTTGGAGAAGAGAATGAAGCAAGGTTAAAAAAAAAAACAGCACTTTGAAAATGGAATGTGTGGTGTTTATCTTAGAAACATAGAGGGAAGAAGTGTTTCTCAGGAAAAAAAAAAAAGTTACCTTGAATTCAGTTCATATCATTTTCTCAACTATATCCCAGGTTATAAAACACAATGCTTAGGTAAACAGAGGCCTCATGGATGCTGAAAAGTTCTTCATGTGTCCATAGTACCTCCCCATTTTGTCTGGCTCTACCTACTTCAAGGTAGAAAGCTGGAAATACTTGGAAATAATAATTTGGAAGTGATAATAAAGTGTTTTCAGTGATTAAACTAAAACCACAACAATTCTTCTGGTAGAAGGACAAGAAATTAGGGGCTCCGGTAAAATGTAGGAATGAAACACAAGTACCAAAGAAGTCATTTGTAAAAATTATCCACAGTCTTAGCTAGAGAATCACCACTAAGTTTTGTTTTATTCTGCCTTTTTAGTAGCCCCCCCCCCCCCCAGTCCTCTGTGAAAATAATGCTTGCTGCTTTTCTTGGGACAAGTTATTCTTGAGAGCAGTTAAGTCTCAGCCTTCCCAGAAGAGTGATTTGGGTAGAAAGAATCCATATCCTGGCCAGTAAAGACTTATAAGGAACGGCATGTAAAACCACACACACACACACACACACCATGTCACAGAACAGTGATGAGCTGAGCTGTGGGGAGCTAGCAGGCGTACTACCCAAATAACAATGGCAACAAGACATTTTCAGGCCCTTATTGAGAGGAAACTTTCCCAAAGTGGTGGTTTTAAAACTACCATTCTTGTAATGATTTACCAGTGGGTTAAGGGAATCACTTTGTGGGGCTCTGTGGGCAGTTTGCTGAACAAAACAGGGGCAGAGCTCCTTTTTATTCTATATCATTAATCACATGATGGTATTTCCCATTTTTTTCAATAGCTTTTAATTGGCAATGTCTCTCTTATGGGTTTGACCTTGGAAGTGAAGCAAGAATTCCAAACCTTTTCTTACAATTTCAGTTACATTTTGGGGGACTTGGGTTCAGAAAAGACTATTAGGGGGCATGCTCGGGAGTCCTACCCCCTTCTTCCCTTCCATAATGCCCAGACCCCTTACTCAGCCAACTAGCAGTTGCACCAGTGGGGCTGGGAACATTCCTTTGAAAGATCTTAGCAATTTGTGCCTGGAATTTGATGCATTACTTCTAAAATTAAATAAAGATCCTATAGTGTTCTTCAAAGAAATATGGTGTGGTTCTCTGACAAAACACATTTTTCAAGCACTGACCTCTGGGAACCTCAACTAGCTCCATATTTCAGGCTGACATCGCTCACAGACTACTGTCTAGTTTCCCAAGCAGAGGCTGGTTATTCATATATTTTCCACCCTCTGATCTGCTTTTAGCATGGGGAGGTGAGGGGAGTAAATAAAAAGAAGAGAGCCACTGATTTAAATGCACTTCTCCTCCCAAGTCCCTTGGGGGAGAAGCCCTGGTAATTAACTCTAATGAGATTAAAGTAAGTTGGAACTCTTCATTTTCCCAGCATTGTAAAAGTAAATCTGTGATAACCAGTGTGTGTGCTTATGCATTAAATCAAAGTCAGTCCTTTTTTTTCCCCTGTAATTTAATGCCCCCTCCCACCTCCCACAACAGGCTGAAGGGCGGAGGGAGGGAACATCTCACCCGGGCTCTTACCAGCACTTTGCTCCATCACTTCTTTTTGACACATGTCTTGAACATTCACCGTGCAATTCACGATGAACTCAGGGGAGGAGCAGTCGTTGTTCAGCTGGAATTCCTCGCACTGGTAGCACTGGATTTGTAGCGCAAAGCCTGCAGAACAGATGCAATGGAGTTCACAACAGACCCACACTGGGTCCACCCCAGACCCCACGACCCCCTCCTGCCCCACAGAGCTGTCAGTTCCAGGCTTTAAGATGCTTGCGGATCTGGTGTCTTCACAGATGTAGCTGAAGTCGGCAGTGGGCGGCGCGGGTACCCAGGGTCTCCCAGGATAAAGTGTAACGCTACCTGCGACCCTTAGATCCCTGCTCTAGACACAAAGAGTGCATCCAACACTACTTGGGTCCTTTGCCCAAGAAGTTGAAAGGAGGAGGGTGGGGTACAAACCGGACTGCGAGGTAGTTCTAGAGATGAGCTTCAGCTCCAGTCTATGCCAGAGGATTTGCCTAATTGCTAATTGGTTACAAATTACTTAATTACTATTTTGGCACCATTCATGATTGCATTCGCAGACGCCTTTTCAGTTATATTTATTTATTTATTTATTTATTTATTTGAAGTCAGAGTTCCTGTGCTGTGGCTTCAAGGCTTCCTGCGCTCCAACCCCGGAACCCGGGAGGAGTCGCCGGACGCCAAGTGTTACAGCGCCCTAAGTCCTGGGTCCCTTCTCCGGGACTGTTCTCTCCGCGCGGAGGCGGCGGCAGCTGGTAGAAGGTAACCTGTGTTGTGCCTTTGAGCGCGCTTCCGGGACCACGACCCCGCAGCTCTTTCCGGACGCTGATTTTCTGGGACTTGGGTCTGCAGTCGGGGTCCCAGCTCTGAAGAGCTCAGTCGGGAGCTGGTAAGCGAAGAGGAAGCCAGACATCTGCATCTATCGTTGCTTCAGCTGGTTGCTCTCTTTGGCTCTGGGACCTTCTGTCTAAACCTAATTGCCAGCGCTCCCTCTGCCCCTGTGTGTGCCCTTCTAGCCCCACATTGATATTGCTTGGAATGTAACAACCCAGCCCCGGAGCCACCGGGTAGCAGGCTGCCGCGGGGCGCTGCTCACCTGTCGGCGGCGCCACTCCCACGGGTTGCCAGAAACGCTTGGCAACTTGGTGGGATTCGGGGGATGCAGTCCCCTCTCCTTCCTATAGGCCCCCAGCACTGTTCTGACCTTCCGTCTTTCCCAGCCTAGCTTCTCCCCCACCGAGCTGCCCAAGCAGCTGCAGCTGGGAGTCGCGCAAATCCGCCGCTCCCGGGCTCTCCTCCCCAGGCGCGGGACTTGGCGACTTTCCCAGTCTAGCGCCTCTAGGCACCAGTCGCCACCGCTAAACTCCCGCTGGGCATCCCCAGAGCAACGCTGGCCCGTAGCTGGGCACATGGGGGGCGAAGAGACCAGAGGGTAGATGAGGTGTCCGCGACTAACCGAGCTGCTTTCCTCTTCATCCTCTTACCTGGAAGCAAGAACAATCCGCAAAAA
The DNA here is from genome assembly GCF_021218885.2 of Marmota monax. NCBI lineage: Eukaryota > Metazoa > Chordata > Mammalia > Rodentia > Sciuridae > Marmota > Marmota monax. The sequence continues at coordinate 1,992,449 of NW_026691933.1, forward strand.
GTTGTCGCGATGCCGAGGACCCACATCCTCCCGGAGACGCGGGGCCGGAAGCGGGCAGGCGCACATCAGAGGCGGCGACCGCAGCGGAGGCTGCCCGGGCCGCAGTGGCTGTGGCTGCTGAAGCTTCTGGGGCCCTTGCTGCTGCCGCCTTGGCGACTGCTGCCGCCGAGAGGAGCCGCAGGTGTCGCCCGCGGCGCCCGCATCGCCCGCGCAGGGGCTCCTAGCTGCGGATCCCGGACTCCTCTTGCTAGCGCTCCCGAGCCGAGAGCGGCGCCTGTGGAGTTGGCGGCTCAAGCTGAAGAACTACTGGCGAGCCAGAGCACCCAAAAAAGTCTCGCCTTTTCTCCCCTCCACCCACTCCAGGCACCACGTGACGGCTGCCGAGTTGGGGTGGGGGTGGCGGGAGGGGAAGGCTAGGACCGTCTGTGTCCCCACCTCCTTCCTGCCGTCCTTTTCTCCCGCCTCCGCGCGTTCCTGGGAAAGGGTAGCCTAGGATTTGAGAAGGACCCTAGTTTTCAGAGGCTGGGAGACCGGAGGAGGGGGACCCGTGAGGAGCGAGCAGCAGGTGCCGCGGGGACCTGCGCACCGCGGACTGTGGGACCTAGGTGGTGAGGGTTAGAAGACAGTGTCCTGGGCTGGACCTCCCGCGTCCTGTGCTCCGCTGGCTAATAACCACTAAGCCAGCAACTGGTTCTGGACCACTCAGCCGGAGCACCGATGTTCCCGCCGCCCGGGGCGACTGGCCTCGGCTGGGGAGGTGAATATTCTGTACCCCGCAAAGTTGCACATCTACAGAATCCCTGGGGCGTCCGGTTTAGTATCGCTCCCTTTTCCTCCGAGAAGCCCCTCCTTGATTTTCCATTACCGTTCATCTTCCGCCATATGGGTGGGAGTGTGGTGAGGACCCTGCAGTGACAGGCACGATTGCCCCAGCAGCACTCTCACTGCTCACCTGCACGCACAGCCAGAGGGTGCCTTGACACTGCCCGCGTCCCCTAGTCCAGGGGAAGGCTGCCCCGGGGACAACTATTGAGATCCATACCACCAGAAAGCAAATCAGAGTGAAGAAGAGGATTTCTCTCTTCCATCCTCTCCATCCAGAAGGCCAGGCGGCTTCATTCTGCTCCACAAAGCCACGAATTATTAGTATATACTCGGTAAGACACCCTCTCTACCCAGGGCTTGACCTCCGGTCCCCCACCCGAGCCCCAGCCATTTATCTTTTGGTCAATGCCAAAGGACCCACCTTGTGTATTCCCGGGACGCCACGGTGCTATTTTTCGCCTTCCTTGTCGAGCTTTGCAGCACGTGGTGCCGGAGCCCCGCTTTCCTGCCCTCAGCTCATGGTGCACCCCGCCCCGAATCCCGCTGGTTCCCACCCCTTTATCCCAAATCCTTAGGGAGCATCCTTTTCTGTGGAGATACCCTCTGAAGCTTTGCCCCTCTTCTCCTCCTGCTACGTCTTGGGGGAAGCGCTCAGGCTAGGACTCAGATCATTTATTTCCCCATCCTGCCAGCAGAGCGGGTCTGGAAATGGGCATAAATGACTTTCTTGTAATTCTTCTGCAGAGATCGTTCCGTATCTGCCTCAGGGCCCTTCTTTCCCTTTGCCCCCCTCTTCCTTTCATTTCTAGTTGGTTAACCCCTCTGGGAGACTGAAACGTTTTGACCATTACTCGCCTGTCTGCAGACTCTGATCTTACAATTGGCTGAATTGTTATCACGGGAGCAAAAGGGCCAGTTTATTTATTCCTTCGGGGAATCCACCCTTGGAACGCGTGTTAGTCAGGATTGAAATAACTGAGTGTGCCAAAGGGTCCTAGAACAAGTTCTTTCCAGCTTTCAGAGTGTGCAATTGTGACAGGACTTTTATTCAGAAATGGAACAAAGGGATTTTTAAAAGTCTGAAAGACAAGGGCACTTTACATAATTTTCATTAAAGGTAACAAAATTCAAATATAACAAATTGCACAAATTAACAAAATAACACTGATCATACAATATCCTTTAAAGAACAAGTGTGTGCTAAAGTAACCATATAGATCCTAAAAATATTTCTATTATGTCTAGTTTACAAGCTCCTGTACAAAAGCAATTATAAATAGTTCACATCTAGAAAAAATACACATAACCTTTAAAATAGAATTTATCCTTACATATAAACAGTCTTTGTAGAAAAAAAAAGAATATTAAAAGTAAGAATTTTTTTATAGCACCAACCATTTTATGTTTTAAAAAGTGAACATGGCAAATAGGAATTTGCTTTCATTTTGAGAGTACTCAGATTTTAATAAAAAGAGCAAGAAGATAAGATCAGCAAATACTACTCAGAATCAGAGAGAAGCACTGAGTAGAAGAGAATGTAAGGAGATGTTTGGAGGGAAATCTGCTATTGGAATTAGGGTTAGATTGCTACTAGATTCAGTGTCACACTTCCAATCTGTATTCACACTTTATTTTTCAGGAAAGGCAGAATTACACTTATCCCTATGACTTGAATCTCTCTGGCAATACTTTTCAAATGATGGTAGAATTAAAATTTCTATCAAAATGTTATTGTAAGATAGAGATTATCATGATCCCTCTGTTTTTTTTCCCCGTAGGCCTTGTTTTAGGTGTACCCACAAATAATTTGAGGACTAGAACAATGAACTTCACAAAATCTTTAGTCGAAATTTTAAAAAATATATATTATCATCCACTTCTAAGACTTAGTACATCAATTCAAGAGCATGGCACTGATTCCATTTATTGCTATCATTTTCCTCCTACAAATATAATTTCTCTTCCAAAACATTTACAACTTCTGTACAAGTATTCGAAAAAAAGTGCAAAATTAAGAAGTCTGTATCGTGTTTACTTTTTAATCCCCTTGAAACGCAATAAATGGAGTTGTTCTTTATTGCCCTACCAGAGACATATGCTCTGCTGGGTCGCCTGCTGTGAATGTGACAAGGTAGACTCTGGAGTTGCAATAGTTTATGGTTATCTCTATATCTCCCACCCCCGCCCCATTTCCTTAAGTGCACTATTCCCAGCTGTCACTAAGAGGGGAAAAGTCCTTTATACATCATTTGAACCTTGACTTGCACAAGAAGAGAAGCTATCATATAAAGAATCACTCAAAGATTCCAAATTATCTACCCCAGGTCTATCTGAGCTACTTAAAGATGCCTCTTCATTTTTTTCTTTTTCTTCCTTTTGTCCTTCAACCTTGTTCAGAGAGTTCTCTTTTTCTAATAAAATCACGGTATTGCTGTTAAATTTATTGAATGACTCCAGGGAAATTTTAGATAATCTATTTTCAGAATCTTCTTTTGTTTCTTCAACTTGTTTCAATTTCTGCAATAAAAAGAGAAAAATATTAGAAACATATTTCTTTGGAAAATCAAGTTATCCCGTCCAATATTCAATTATTAGCTGCATAAAGTGTAGTTTAAAGGGATAGAGAGAGACTACAAGTCTTTAACAATTTCCCAGCATAATTAAGTGTAACAATAAAGCTAATTTTAGGGATAAATCAAGACTTTAATCATTTTACTGAGATAAATAGGCCCCAACTTGCAAACCAGTTAAGTGTCATTTAATTTCATTTTAAATGGATCCATTTGAAATTTGTTCAGGTAAAGTACCTAAGTTTTCTTAAACAAAGTTTCAAACTCCTCTATTTTCTTGCTAAATATTAGTTATCCTTTTTCTGAATATGGATAAGGATTGAGTTTCAGCCAGAAAGTACAGTAATTTGCAATATAAAAGCATAAATCCCTTCAATTGTCATAAAAGTTAAGCACATATTAAACTTGTCAGAAGCACTGTTGTGTATGCTGTTTGTCTCTTGATAGGACTAAAGATATGAAGATTTCAGAATGCCCAAAGGTGTAAAATGCAGGTTAACAGGTCTGCAGTTCAGTAACACTCCCTTCCAGAAGATTCTAGTTATAGTAGTTTATACTGGGATAGCGACAGGATGTTATTAATACCCTCTAGGACTTTATAAAACACTGCAGTCACACTCAGTATCATCTAGGTAAGCCCTATAAACATGAGTATGTTCAATTGCTCAAGTGACTGCTGAAATCAACTGAGGCACAGATGCAAAAAATAATACGAATGGAGGTTTAACACCTCTAAAACATTTCTCATCTTCTCTTCCTCTTTCAGGAAAAACACAAGGAGAAAGCAGGGACAGGTGCTTAGAGATGACAATAGTTACCATTTATTAAGCATCCACTAGGTAAAAGATAAGAGGTTTTCTCTAACAGCCTTTTCACAAACCTGCAAAGTTAAACATCTCATTTTACTTAATTTTTTGATCCATGTATATATTTTTAAGTTTTATTTTACTTTTAATTGACACATAATAATGATAATATATAGAGGGTACATTGAGATGTGTGTGTATGTGTGTTTGTGTGTCTTTATGTGTGTGTAGGATGTGTAAAGATGAAATCAGGGTATTTACCACATTCATCATGTCAAACACAAATCATTTCTTTGATGTCAAAGAATTCAATCCTCTCTTTTAGTCATTTGAAAAATACAATGTTGTTAACTATTCTCACTCTTCTGTGCATTTTAATATCAGAACTTATTCCTCCTAATTGTAACCTTGTACCTCTTGGATGATTTTATTTATTTTTATTTTATTTTTTTTATGAGTGAAGTTATTTCAGTTTATTTGCTCATTTCTTTTTATTACTTAATTTTTTATTTATATATGATAGGAGAATGCATTACAATTCTTATTACACATATAGAGCACAGTTTTTCATATCTCTGGTTGTATACAAAGTATATTCACACTAATTTGTGTCTTCATACATGTACTTTGTATAATAATGTCCATCACATTCCACCATCATTGCTAACCCCATGTCCCCTCCCTTCCCCTCCCACCCCTGTGCCCTATCTAGAGTTCATCTATTCCTCCCATGCTCCCACTCCCTACTCCACTATGAATCAGCCTCCTTATATCAGAGAAAACATTTAGCATTTGTTTTTTTGGGATTGGCTAACTTCACTTAGCATTATCTTCTCTAATTCCATCCACTTACCTGCAAATGCCATAATTTTATTTTCTTTTATTGCTAAGTAATATTTCATTGTGTTTATATAGCATTTTTTTATCCATTCATCTATTGAAGGGCATCTAGGTTTGTTCCACAGATTAGCTATTGTGAATTGTGCTGCTGTAAACACTGATGTTTTGACCCAGCTATCCCTCTCCTTTGTCTATACCTAAAAGTCTTGGACAGTTTTACAGATGAGGAAAGCAAGGCTCAGAGTGAAAGAACTACTTGCCCAAGGTTGCCCACCAAGTGATAGAATTTGAATTTCAGTCTGGGTGCCTTATCTACTCTTTTTATTTCCACCACAGGATAGCATTACTGTGTGGCAGAAATAAAAGGACAAAATACTGGGCTTGTTTAGCCCCAGTATTCATTTTTGTTACCCAGATCTTTGAATAACATGGTGAACCATCTTTGACATAGTCAGTTCTGCTTCCCATTATACTCCATGCCACTTATAGCTATTGGATTATAAAGGTGCAACGAGGAAATTAAGTTTTGATGGAGGCAAATAGAGCCAAAGCCTATGGATTCTCACAACTAAATATTTAACAGAAAAGGGAAAAAAAAGCCAGCGGGGGTGGGGGGAGGGGTGGAAGTAGATAGATTTGGTGTCCCAAGGTGCAGGCAGAGCTTCTCTACTATGGGAAATGGTGTAATTCTACTGGAAATATTTGAAAATCACCCTGGAATTACTGCTTCTTTCATTATACTATTATCGTGCAGAAGTATTACTCATGGAGCTAATTTTCAACCTCAAATGGCTACCTTGAAACCATAGGAGGGCTGAGCAATGGATTCCTAGCTGATTACAGAAAAGTGATTCCATAATGAGAAATAACTCCATGCAAGAGCCCCTTTTTGGTGCCTTGTGATTTTTTTAAAAGCATTTTTGCAAAGAATTATATAACACAATATTAAAAATACATGGAGAGTAGAAAATGCTTTGGAGAGAGTAAATGCTTACCTACCTTTACCAAAGTGTAAATGTACATATCCATTTATGTAAATAAAGAGCATTCAATGAAATTTTCTCCTCACCAGATGTCTTATTCCTTTTTCTCATTCAAGAAACATAGCATTTTTCTTGGGTTTTTCTTTTTGGTTTGTTGAATGCATTTGAGATGCAAATAGACCAAACACTGGAGAAGTTACCACAAGGCAGATGGAAGGAAGATTTTAGTGCTGAGGATACACAGCTGAATAAAATTGTGTCCTAGAGGGAATAATTGAGGTCCTGGAGGCAGACAGGCCTGAGCTCCAGTGTCAGCTTAGTCTTTCCACCCTGCGTGAGTGCTTGTATGCTCTTTCTTTAGGTGTAAGTGGTGGTAAGATATACCTGTATTTCAGCATCAAAGACCATCTTAGAGCACCCTAAGGCCCTGACAAACAAGTTGCTCCATAAATGTGAAATGCAGTTCTTATTCTAAATAGTGGTTCTTAGTGTGGTCCACAGGCTAGCAGCAGAGCAGCATCACAAGGAACTTATTGAAAATGCAGATTTTTGGTCCCCACTCAGACCTACTGCACCTGAAACTCCTGAGACCCTGCAATCTGTTTTTAACAAGTTCACATAGTGATACTGATGCATACTAAGATTAAGAACCAATTATATGAAATCCCTCCACTTTCCCCCTTTTTTTTCTATCTTCCACATACAAGAAAAAAACATGCAACCCTTGACTAGATTCTGAGTCTAGGTTTCTTATTTTGCTTAACGTTCTTACGTTCTATCCATTTTCCCGCAAAAATAGAATTTCTTATTTATAATTGCATAAAATTTCATTATGTATATACATCACACAAAAATTCCCTGCTTTTCAACTATCAGCTCATATTAAGACAAAACAACAAAAAATTCAATATAGTTGGGTGCAGTGACTCAGGCCTGTAATCCCAGTGATGTAGGAGGCTGAGGCAGGAGGATTACAAGTTTGAGCCTCAGCAAAGTAGTGAAGGCCTAAGCAAATTAGTAAGACCCTATCTCAAAATAAAAAAATAAAAAGGGCTGGGATGTAGCTCAGTGGTAAAGTTCTGGGTTCAATCTCCAGTACTCCTCACCCACCCACCACCCTCCGAAAAGACCCAGTATGCATGGGAAATTGTGACCCTTAAATTGTCTGAGTTTCTGAATTGAGGATTTTTTTTTTATGATGTCCCTCATCCCACCCCATCCTCACTGTCTTCATAAAGGCATAGCTCACCCAGTGTTAATTTGTTAGTAGTTTCTCAGTGGAAACTTCCTTTAGCATCAGAAATCTCTAGTGCTTACTTGGGTTTCTCCACTGGTGCTGCCAGCCAAGAAGAATAGCACTAAAGCTTCTTATTTCTCTGCCTCCTTTTTGAAGCAGACTGAACCAGCCTCAACACTGTCTTGTCAGATGTCAGGTATTTTTAAACTTTTGAGGTCACGTAATATTTAAATTTAAATATTAAGAGGGATTATGGGGCCTGGGGATGTGGCTCAATAGTAGAGCACTTGCCTAGTGTGCAGTAGGTCCTGGGTTCAATCTCCAGCACTGCAAAAGATACATTCAATCAATCAATCAATCAGTGGAGGGGCTGAATTCAAACAGTGATTTGTTTATGATTTCTCTGGCAAACAGTAACAAAGTTGTGCACTTCAGTTTGCAGCACCTACACGAGAAGGTGCTTTGTCAAGGAATCCTGGTAATGTTACCATTTAACTGAGCAGATCTGAGTGCAGGCACTTTGCTAAGCACATTGCAGGGATGATCCGCTTTCATTCTCACATCACTTCTCTGGGTGGGTGCCTTTAGTATTTCCATTTGATGATAAAGCTTGAGAAAGTTAAGTAACTTGTTTAAGGTTCTGTCGCAGTACCTAGCAGAGTTTGGATTTGGACCAAGGCAGTCTGCTGGCTGAGCTCAACCTCTTAACTTTTATCTTGGAAAAGTACCTAATGTGTATTAATCAACAGTATCTCTAAAGAGAGCATCAGAAATAAGAATTACAGAACAGCAATAAGGAGAAACCCAGTGAAGATTCGTGTTAGACAATGACTATGTAGGTTCCATAAAACATACCCTTTCCTTCACATATTGTGCTTCATCAGAATTATGATAAATTAATATACTACATTTGTCACCTATAGGTGGCAACAGTTGTATGAATGACTTTTTAGTAGGGCTTTATTATTTTTTTTTCCTTTTTGCACTTGGGTACATAAAAAGGGCTAAGCAGGCAAGATGAGAACATATTTTCAAGTTTAAAATAAATAGTCTCATATATTCTTAAAATATTTTCCTGTCTTTAATGTAACCATGGAATTATTAGTGATAATCCAAGCAAGAGACAGATAGTGACATTTCTCCAGAAATCTCTTGAGAATTATATCTTAACTAATTTAATTCCTTGTTGTCAAACAGTCAGTCAATCAACTGAATTTACTAGGTGGCCAGCTTTGTGCAAATAACCTTGTGGATTTGATTTTAAGAGGAAGTTTCATGGAAGAGGGTGATCTTGGAAAGTTTTTGAAGGGTACATAAATTCAAGATATACAGTAAGGAAGAAAGGAGGACACTTCCATAAGTTATTATCTATTATGCCTTTGTACGCCACTCTGCAGTGTACCTCAGAATCAGTGTACAGAAAGACAGTCTATCTTTTTACCCTTTTAGATTCTGTACTGGACAAACTCACTGTAAAGACAGAAATAGAAATGTCTACTGTAAGAGACTAATAGACTCAGGGAAGTATCAGCCCAGTATCCAGGTGATAAATACCTTTTATTTTCAAACTGCTTTCCCATCTATGATCTCACTGTGCTCTTACATCAGCCTGGAAGGTGAGGAGGCTGCAGTCAGCTGTACTTTACATGGGATATTTATGGAATCTGTGATTCACCCAAATTAAAGTTCACATGAAATAAGACCTGAAAACTTAGTTTCCTGATTTTTTGCATAGAAATGCATTTATATATATATATATATTTTTTTTTTACAGCCAACAATAATCATGGAACAGTGATTCTGCTTTGAGTAATATTCTAACAGTAGGAAGGGTCCATTAGGTGGAGATAAAAGCCCTTGCCACAAGGAATATGTGGATAATACATGAAATGATAACACACTCAGTTGACAAACTGGCGCACACACACACACACAAACACACATACATACGTGACATACATGATGGTGTCAGCTTCAAAGAGATACATGTGTTCCCATAGGGAAAAAAGAAAGTGAATTTATGAAATAGTGCAATCATTATTATTCTATGATGAAGCCTACTCTTTCATTATTTCAAATAACTTTCCATTTGTTGATTACATCTTGAAAATACTGGTTAGTATATCTACTGTCAAATGTCAGGAAGAAATTAAAATCTACTTGAAAAATTCAAGTCCAGTTATCACCCCTCAGCTGGGCACTAATACAATGACTAGAGTTCTTAGTCTAAATAAGTGCAAACAGAATTTAACATGATTTCTTAATTTTCTAATGCTATGAATATTTAATGCCAAACAATTTAAGAAAACACATGGTTGGAAAGAGACATATTTATGAAGTACTGGAGTGAATGTCACACATGAATTATCTCATTTAATCCTTACAGCAGCCATGAGACAGTGCTATATGATCATCCCTATTATATGAATGGGAAAATATAGATAGAGTAGTCTAAACACTCTCCACATACACATGACTAATATGTTAGGAAGTCAGGATTTAAGCAGAAGCATCCTGACTATAGAACTTGAGATCTTAATCATTACAGATTACAACAGGTATTTGGAAACTAGTGTGCAATTCCCAGCACTGTGCTAATTAGCTGTGTAACCCCTCTGACTCTTAGTTTCTTTACATTAAAGTTTCTTTTTTTTAAAAAAAATTCTTCCCACTCTGAAAAGCTCTGTGACTCTAAAATATTCTTAATTGGGTGTCTTCTATGCATCTATTATTGGAATTTGAGGTGACACAATAATCAACCCTAACATCCTTTTCCCCACCTTAGATCTCGGTGATTTGAAAACTAAACAAAAACATCGACAGGAGGCTAAAATGCCAGCTTTATTACTAAGAAATCTGCGACTGGAGGAAAACGTTTCTATCTGCAAAGAATGGGTTTCCTAACACTGTGGCAAGAAATAGACAAACTTAGTAGCTAGCAGCCCTGGGCTGGGGAATTAGTGTATAAAACCTATAGCACAAAGGAACAGAAGAGATTGTGTGCTTCTGAGAGTCAGCCATGACTCCAGAGGGAAGTGGGAAGATCCAGAGGTGGGTTTGCATTGCTGGTTCCCTTCCTGCACTTGCTAGTTAAACTTGTAATTCACTCCACGCCAACCCCAAGAGGAGAAGTGAATAGGGAGACCCAGGCATACCAAGCATAGTGTGTTATCACCGGGAGCTCCCCAAATTGGGAAGATGTGTCACCACAGTGTGTCCCCTACCACCATCCGACATCTCTCATTAGGTTCACTGTCCATTTTTTTTTAATATTTATTTTTTAGTTTTCAGTGGGCACAACATTTTTATTTTTATGTGGTGCTGAGGATCGAACCCAGCGCCCCGCGCATGCCAGGCGAGCGCGCTACTGCTTGAGCCACATCCCCAGCCCCATTCACTGTGCATTTTAACCAAATATTCATAAGTGCATTAGGACCAAGAAGATGTAGGAAAATTTGGGTAGTGCAGTGATTTGGATTGAGCAGAGAAGCTGTTCCTTGGATAAAAAACAAAGGAGGAGGTGATTCAACAAATGTGGAAAACAGGAATGCTCCATTGGAAAGCAAATACGTCAAACAGAGGAGACAGTCTCTCTCATCCAGGGCTTTGGGTTGAAGTTGAAGGAATGATTTACCCCAGCACTTTTCTCATGAGCAAATCTTGGCCATTGGGAAGATGGATTTGGGGCAGAGTTTTGTGTTTTATTCTTGTTGTGGGGATAGGGAGGAGATGTTTTAATCCAGGATCTCTTAGTCAAAGATTATACACAGCTCCAAGTCAATGTTAAGTGACATTTGCTGAGGGCAGGTCAACCCCAAGGGAAAAGATGCTGCTGAAATAATTTCTCTTTTCTCAAAGGCACTATTTAATTTCTTTCCTAATGCCACCTCTTACAGCACTCCTGGCAGAGCTACTTTCTGGATGAGACATGAAAATAGACAGAATGACCTTTGGTGAGCACTAGGGACCCCTCTACATTTTTTCTCAAGGGTTGTGGTGTTAACCCTCTTAACCTGGTTAAATTCCAACTTGGATAATTACTTTCTCTTGGTGTTCAGTTCCTCCTATTACCTCAACTGGACACATTACTCTTCACTTGCCCTTCTGAAAAATTAATGCAATGCACTGTAATAGAGAACCAGTCTCTCCACCCACCTGCATGCAGTGAGATGTGGTGTGGCATGTGGGGACACTCTGCTTCTGTACTGGGATCTTAGAGATTCTTCAGTATCTCTGGGACAAACTGATTGTATTAGGTGAAAGAGTAATTTTCAGCTGAGAGGTGCTTTTATGGCTATATTAACTATACTGCTGCCCTTTACCATGATCAATGGCTTTCAATGACTTCTGCCAGAACCCCTGAACCCAGGGGGGAAAAATGAATTTACTTTCTGAGAAAAGAAAAAAAAGAAAAAAGAAAGAAGAAAGAAAGCAGAGAGAGAGGTCAGTAGGAAGCTTAGGATTGCTTGAAAACAGTACACCTTGTGCAAAGGAGAAAAATGTGCTTCAGAGATAAACAATGACCAGATCAAAAGGACCAAAGGAAAGAGAAGCCATTTTATCAAAGAGATGAGAAATGCTCCCATTTGTGAAAAATTGGAGAAGATATGGGGCCATGTCCCTCAGTGGGGGAGAAACAGGAAGTACAAAGAAAATCACAAATTTTGCTTATGGCAAAGAGAAAGATATTTGGGAAGAATAAGGCATAAGATAAATTATGGTAAAATTGTTATATGAACATAAAAGGACATTTGAGATTTCTGAAAATTCTGACATTAGTGCTATCATTTGAAATGCCCATTTGAAAACTTAGATTTCTTTTTTTTTTTTTTCAAGTGGTGGACAGATCCACAAATCTCATTTAAAATATAAGTCTATCACCTTTAGCAATGCAACAGATTTGATATGTATTGGCCAATTTTATCTGAATGGGAAATCAGCACTACTTTATGGTGGCCTGGAATGGGGCAAACAAGCCAGCTCATCATATCAGTTTATGGGAGTGGCTTAACTAATGAGAAGCTACTCTGTGTTGCAGATTTGTGTTGTTAGGTTCCTTTTTCTTTTTCTATCACAGTAATATTAACTGGACCTTTTATTTAGGGTTGAGAATTGAGCAAGTCCAGAGCTGGGAACATCTGAATTTGTTCATTTTGGTGTTAGGCTAATGATTCCACCTGAAGAGAATGAGAACATCAAGCTGTTCTGTCTTTAATTTAAAGGCACCATTATGAGTAACAATAAATATATATGCCACTTGCCTCACTTCAAAGATCGATAAACTTTTTCCTCCTTGATTATCCTTCCCATCATTTTATGCCTTAAATATTACATCTCTCTGCCCAGTAAACTGGGCCATGTCTTATTTAGATGTTGATGCATTTGTAACATAAAAAGCCTACAAACTTTGTTAGAAAAAAATGTAGCAAGGGAACATCTGTGTATTCTAACAGCATATAACTATGTTTTCACTTTGGACAGATATATTTTAGACTGTTCTTATGAGAAAAGAAAATAACATTTTTTCTTGAATCAGAGAATGCAAAAAAAAAATGTTACAGTATATTTTTTAATGGAAGTTCTTCCAAAGGAAAATCTCCAATATCATCAAAATGGTAGATATCATAAAATTATATCTCAAAGTGCTATGCTTGTTTTATGGGGCATGCTATGAGTGCCAAAGCAAGGGAACATATTCTATGCTATTCATTAAATAAAGAAATGGAAAACTTGGAGTTACTTCCAACAGAATTTGGTAGACCATTTAGGAGCCATATTGCATCACAGCATCCAATCTCTTAGGGATTTTACAACAGTCATGGAATTGAATGGGACTGTGAACTCAGAAAGGTTCACCCAGTGCACAATGACTTTCATGGATGTTAAGGATGTTGGCTTTCCTCTTTCATGAACCATCCATCTCCTACTGCAATTCAGGTTTCAGTTCAAGAGCTGCAGTTTTTCCTTTGGATAAAATTCTTTGTCATATTAAATCCTGAGAGCAGGGGCAATTCAGAATTGACCTCAACTATTGGTCCTTGATCTAAAGAGAAGATTCTTTGATGGGAATTGTTTTAAAGACTCAGAAACATTTAATTTAGAATTGCTGCACTCCAGTTTATGCAGCAATTGTAAGACGCTCTTGTCATTGGCCAGAATGGTACTGGGGCTGATAGATGAGTAGACCTGCTAGTTGGGAGAGTGCTGATGGAATCTGCCTCTATGCTAGATTCCATCCCTTGCTCTACCACAATATGACAGTGACAATCAACATTTCAACTCTGGTCAAGGACTTTAATGACTATCAAAATAGGGATGATGAGGCAAAGTTATTGCTCACATGAAATGTATAAGGATTCTTCAATAGGAATTACATATAGAACAAAGCTTCAGATAGATCACAAGGTGATCTGAAAATCACCCTGAAAATTACCTCACTGATTTACAAGAACAGTCTATGTAGCCAGCTGTTTGATCTGATTTTGAGTAACACAATTATCCCATCAAACTCAAAGTTACGTGTCCATTTTCAAAATAACTCCAGAGAGTTGCTCAGCTTCTTTGGATATTCACTCTGTAATATTCAGGTACATGTTTTCCATAGGTTAACTTGACTTTGTTAATCTTTCTGGGTCTAGTTACTTCCTAAATTCCACATGGAATTTTTTCTCTAATTTCTTAATGTGGTTAATAGAAACCAGATTTTATAGCCTCATTCTTTTTTGTTATGTGCTGGTTCTGCTTCTATGTTAATAGCTCATCTCGTCTTTCTGAATTCCTGACCCAAATGGTCAAGTTACTCATTTGATTCTGAGCGCATATCCCCTGTACTGTACAGACTCTTTATTTTTTTAATTTAACCTACCTTTATTTATTTATTTATAGGTGTTGCTGAGAATTGAACCCAGGGCCTCACCCATGCTAGGAAAGCACTTTACCACTGAGGTACAACCCCATCCCCATGTACAGACTCTTTTTCTATCAATGCTCTTCTTCTCAAATAAATTCAAGCTTCCTGAAGACATGCTATGGACTTTATTCTGCTTTCTTCCTCTGACACTGTGTCTTGAACATCTTAGAGTCTCAAAAATGCCATTGCTAGACCTGTTTTCACAACATCATTTTTTTTTCTAGAGTTCATAGACTTGGCAATGTGTTCTTTAATATACGTGTTTCCATGATGAAGAGACACAATAAGATTTCACACTTTCACCTGATTTATGATAATGGCTGCTCTGTGACCCTGGACACACTAGCTGTGAGAGGTCTCTTATATTCCAGGTTAGCACCAAGAACCAGGATGCCTCTTAGATTAATGTATATCTTACTGGAGATACATAAAGTCATATTCCACAGCCCCCAGGTTAGGCACCGCTGCTTTGGGTCCCTCTAGGTGGGATTGGCTTGGGTGAGACTCCAACTGTCATCACTTTCTGGAAATATAGAAGAGATAGCTAATAAAATAAGCTCATCAGGGGCAAAATATTACTGAAAGTAGAAAAACCATGATGGATGGTGCACACATTGGATAGACTCTTCCCTTGAATGCTTCCTGCAGCCAGCAAGAATTATCTCATCTGCCCTCAGCCAGCCTAGGCAATTTGCTTAAGTCAAGAGAGATCCTATCTATCCCCTTCAGGCAGGGGAAACTTGGTGATGTGTCTCAGTGCTTTTAAGTGAGATTATAAATATCACACTGATGACATTCTTAGAGGCAGCAACAAGATTGACTCTTCAAGTGATAAACCTACAAATAATACTGGGTGTATCAAATCAAGAAATTAAACTGTAAGAAGATTAAATTATGGTTGCCTTAGTTCAAAATTCTAGTACCAGCTAGCATGCAGATGCTTTTTAGTCTCTCTGCCAGCTGAAATACAGTAGTCTTCTTATCTGTGGTAGATAAGTTCCAAGGCCCCTAACAGATGCCTAAAACCATAGATTGCACTGAATACTATATATACTGTGATTTTCCTATACATTCACACCTGTGATAAAGTTTAATTTATAAATTAGGCAGAGTAAGAAGTTAACAATACCAAAACGGGACAATTATCATAAAATACTGTAACAAAAGTTATTTGAATACCTTCTTAAAATATCTTACTGCACTGTCCTCAATGCTGTAAGATGAGATGATGCCTTCCAGATGAGATGAAGTGAAGCGAATGGTGTGGGTATTCTGTGTGAGTGAGGCCTCACTTCAATTAATTGAGCAGAAGTACTTCAATACCGTGAGAGTCAATTTGACAGCCTAGATGGCTAAGTGACTCACGGGTGGGTAGTCTATACGGTGTGAATACACTGGACAAAGAGATGGTTCACATCATAGGCAGGACAGAGTAAGACAGCAGGAGATTTCATCATACTTCTCAGAATAGTGTGCCATGTACAACTTCTGAATTGTTTATTTCTGGAATTTTCCATCTAATAGTTTTGGACTATAATTGGCCATGGGTAAACTAAAACTATGGAAAGCAAAACTGTGGCAAAGGGGAAATTGCTGTATATTTATTCAGCAAACGGAGGATTGCATTATCAAGGGTAATCTCTTCATGAACCACCTCAGTTGGCTTACTGCCACTTTATGAGGTTTAAGTCAGCTACCCGCAACCATAAAAATAAACTATTCTTTGTCTCACATGCACAGAACAATTTAATTTTTAAATTAATGTAAAAGCAAAAGGCATCTTGCTCCCAGTGAAGTATGTCTGCCCCACATGGCTGTGTAAACACAACTCGATTGCTGGGAGAATTAAATATGGATCAACAAAATCAATAGTTAATTGTGTAACTCAGGGTCTTTCATTTCAGATCTAATCTGTAAAGAAGGTCCAGGGGATGTTTGCTTTTGATTTTCTTAAAATATTATTTAAAACCCTTCTGTCAGGCAAAAGAGTTCACAGGGTCTTTACATTATTTCCATAAGTCATTTGGCATGTAAGTAGTCAAGGTCATATTGATCGTCCAACCTCTCCAGTTTCCACTTTAAAATTCTATACCTTTCTCAGGCAAACTGCTTCAGAGTGTCTGGCTTACATTTAGGCCAAACAAACTTTATTGCAAAAATAACCTGACACAATAAGTATCTTGGTACCAGGTGTGATATTCCAGCTATAAACAAGTCTTTTGGTATATTTCATGATGATGTTCATGGAAGTTAAGCAGTTATCCACCTCCCAATCCCTCTGAATCAGTAAAATATATATGCTGTGAAGATGCATGATATTTTGAGAAATGACAAGCATCACTGTATGGACAGGCTGTCACTAAAGATGAACAAATATGCTACCCCTTCTGATATTCTCCTAATCTAATTAGGCCACATGGATGAGCAGGGAAGAAGGGCAGGCAGGTCTTCTCTTGCAAAGGGAGATGCACAATACCATCCAGAGGACCACGGGGTAACCATCGGAGCGCCTTGACCCTTGTTATATTACAGAGGAGCTAAAAATGTAATGTTTGAACTTCTTTTCCCTTTAAAGTGTAACCTTTCATATAATAAGTTAAGCCGTGCTCTCTCTTACATATTGTTAGAAGCCTTCATCCATTTTGGGGACTGAAAGCAAAATAATTCTTGAAATAATGAATCATTTTTCTCTTGCCAGCTTATCCAGAAATCCTATGATTATTTTGCTGTAGCAGACAATGACCTTCTCAAAGGAGGCCTATCAAACGCTCAAGATAAATAATGAGAAGTTCTCTTTTTCTTGCCTCAAGCAAAAAATTGCACAGAGAGGAAATGTTTGCAAAAGCATCCATACGTTCATCTCAGGCTGGGCATAGCATGCTCCAAGTGAAACAGAGCAGCTCATGTGTTTGTGAGTGACCAGTGGCCCCATTCAACAGGTCTCTGGGGGCAGCCACCTAAGGCCTTCGCCCAGCATTGTGAGAAAGTGATGTTTCTCTGGTGGCAGGCGGGGCACATTTTCAACCTCTTGACTCATGAGCAAATTAAAGGAAAGGAAGCTCTGGTTAAGGACATTTCTCAACAATCTAGGAAAATATGGTTCCAAATTACATCCAAGATGAATGGTAATGGATATTCTCTTTTCCCTGTATTTTCTTCTCCCCACCAGGTGGCAGATAGGGAGAGAAAGGATCCTTTCTTCTGCTGCTCTCCCTTGAAAGCAAGGTTTTATAAAGTAGATAGTCTACTGTTAAAATAGCAATCTTCTCATGATTTAAGTGCTTTGGGGTTGCATGGGAGAACAGAACTGATTTCCCACGGCAAGTTATCTGTCCATCCTTTTATGGCTCTGGCCCATAAGTCTTATACTGTCTGTGGGCAGCAGAAAATATAGATTCTAATTATAGAAGAAGGTATAAGATCCTTCCCAGTAATGGAACAGAAAGACAATTGGAAGATATGGGGTCCTCAATAGAAAGGGGTAGAGGAGTCGGAGGGAAGGAAGAAAATTCACTATTTCCCAGCAAGCTCAGGAATTAATGGACTTAACCAAATGGCACCAATGACTGCACAGGGCAAGGGTAAAAGAGCAATCTCAAAAGTAATCAGGACACAAATGATCCAGATAGTTGCAGATAACATTGTAACTTCTCAGAAACATCTTGACACCAGTCAGTGGCATGCAGATGGCCCATTATTTATTTAGCCACCTGGGATGGCAACAGGTTGGATTTTGAGCCCAACAAGGTACTTAGTGTCTCGGTGTCCTGATTCCCACACCTTCCTCTCTTTAAAATGTTCTCCACACCTTTTGGGATGGCCAACATCCCCTTCCTTTCTGGAGACTTAGATGCAAGAAAATCTCTGAATCATTTTCTGGCCCGGAGCCTTGGCCACTGTCCTATTTTCCCTTCAGTGCCCAGGCACCAGTGGCCTTTATCATGTGCATGAGTTGCCATGGCCCAGTCTCACACGTAGGGACCATGAGCCTATTTATCTCTGTGTCCCCTGTGCCCAGGACCTGCCTGGCACACAGGGAGTCAATAAATACTAGTGGAATAAAGGAAGGATAGTCATTATATTTATTCACTGGTTATCTTTTTGCCTATAACTGTATCTTTCACCTCTATAACATCTTTTTAAAGCCTCTGAAAGTGACTGAGTTCCAAGGACAGATGCTGCTGTCTCTGGTGGAGAATTTTCATTTATTTTCCAGAGGGGCAGTTAGTGTCTAATCACCAGAGGACATTTAAGTTTCCTTTTTTTAGAAAATGGAGACCATCTCTTCCTTGGTAAATAGAAAGGAAAGAATTTAAATTTCAGAAAAATTTGATAAATATACTACTTTCTTTTTTTTTTTTTTAATTTTTTATTGTGGGTTGTTCAAAACATTACAAATTTCTTGACATATCATATTCCACACTTTGATTCTAGTGGGTTATGAACTCCCACCTTCACCCCATACACAGATTGCAGATTCACATCAGTTACACATCCATTGATTTACAAATATACTACTTTCAAGGGGCATTTCAGTTGTCATAAACCAAGCCCCTTGAAATAATCAGAAGTACAAAGACCCAGCCAGGTAGGCATTAAGACAAAATAACTGGGATTTAGCAGTGGGAAGCTGGACTGTATCAGTGGGGTCTTTAAAAGATCCAAGTAGTTTTATATAAAGGAAAAACACAAAAACAAAATATCTTTACTGTGAATAGAACGAAATGGGAAACTGCCCTGAAATGAAGATTTGAAAATACTGGGGAGAACTTGAAGAATGCTGATGTCCTTAAAGCATATGAGAGAGATTCAGAGAGGCCTGGTGTGACTTTAATGGGGTCCAGCCCCTGGATAGAGGACTGAGTGAAACCCTGGTCACTTGGGGAGTTCTGTGGCCTGGGCTGTTTCCTTAGGTGTACAGAGAAATGCACAGAAGAAGACTCACATAACAGGTAGCAATTTTTCACATATCAGAACTGACACAGGATTGAATATGGAAGGGGGATTATTGTCTTGTCTTCAACTCTGTGAAAACCTAGAGTTTCACTCAGTTAAATATGAGTGGGCTGGTGTTTCTCATTGCAGGATTCAGTGCCTATGATTTCTTTGCCATGTATATCTACAGTTCTCATAAGTGATTGGGAAAAATACTTTTCTTTAAATCAGTGTTAAAGAAGTTACTGGCAAGACTCACCTTAAATATTCATGTTGGGTGCTACCAGAAGACGACTTAAACCCATGAAACTAATCCAAAGGCTGCTCCCATTGGAAAGTGACTTGGATTACAACAAGTCCGATGATGCTAAGCATGGGCACACACACACACACACACACACTCTCTCTCTCTCTCTCTCTCTCTCTCTCTCTCTCTCTTTCTCTCTCCTTTCCTGATGCTTTCAGAGGATAGCTATAGAAATTTCATCTTGAGCAAGGAAAAAAAAATAATCACTTCTTACAAGAATGTGTGAGTAAATTTTCGTCTATTGGTCTGGGCCAATAAAGATCTCTTGCTGTGCGCCATCTAGAAAAAAAATGTAGTGAAGGATTTTACACTTTATGTGGTCGGAATGTGATTAGTGATTAGCGCTGGTAGCTTTAGTCACTTGGGAACAGCAATCAGGGCTTCTCTCCTGCAACACTCAACCATTACAAAACACCATTGGCTCCCATCCCACACCATGATGGGATATTAGCTAAAAATCTAATTAATCTGTGAATGAATTATGGCCTAAGAAATATACCATTTTATAATCAATTTTAAGAGCGTCCCTCACAGAAGATAAGATGAAGAAAAAGCTGTAAAATTATAAGAGGTTGGTACATCCTGCTCACTATGACTAATGATTTTAAGGGGGATAATTTTACAATCCATCAAATTTTTGTCATTTCAAAAATCATGCCTCCCAATGGATGCTGTAAATTAATTTTAGAATTTACATATTTATTAAAAATCGTATTGAAAACAGCAGGAAGTGAGCCTTATTTGAATAATAAAATAACTTGTTATTCTACTGAAGATTAAAAAATAAGAAATATAAAATATTTTATTTTAAGGTAATAGCCACATAAATTGCTATCTGAATTAGTTAAACTGAAAATTAATATGCACCAGAGGCATCGACAGTGGTATTAAATTTAATCTCCCCATTTCCATTTTGGGGGGATGAAAGAATCCTTATAAGAGTAAAAACAAGGTAAAGATAAATGAGGAGGTGGGGACCAGGGCTCTTAGCTTGCCATAGTGTGGATATTTGTAGCAGAGAACAATCACTTTTGGAGGAGATACAGATAAGAAAACCCATGGTTTGGCTCTTGAATGGAGAAGCACTTGACTTCATTTTAAAGGCTTCTTTCCAAAGAGATCCTCAACTTTGCTCCTCAAAGCCTTTTTGGCTGAATTCCTCAGCAGAATAAAGTCTTTCCCAAGACAGAGAACATCTCAGATCTTCACTAGCCATGGGGCCAACACTGGGCTGGGTACCAACTAGTGATGACTTCAGGGCACACAGAAATAACCAGAAAGGTCATGGGGTCATAATTACTGGGTGATGTCACACTCTGTTTGGGTGAACACAACCCCACACTAAAACCTCACGATAGACTGTCAGCTCAAAGATCTGGCCCTCAGAGAGGAACTTCTTGAGTTAATCTGCAGAAAAACAAAAAGGTTACAAGGAACAGAGCTCGTGTGTTACCACATGTACTCATCAGTAGAGTGGAAATAAATCACTGGGCTGAAGTGACACCAGGAGATGCTTTCTTCAAACTCCTGGGAGAGGAAAAGGAATGAAAAGATACTTATTTTCAATGAATTTCAGTTTAATCGTGCTTTTTTTTTTCCCCATAGAAGAGTCATGGTAGACTCCATTATCTTTAGGAAAACAAAAGACCCCTCACTCTAGGTCAGGGGTTTGGCTCACGATTTTAGGTCTTTCAGTAGAGGGAATTTAATACAAGGAATCACTTACTCAAATAGTGGAACAGCTAAGACACTAAACGGACAGTCTTGATCCACAGATTAATAGAGGCAGGAAGCCACAACCACCCCTAGGATGGGTGACAATGGCAAAAGTAACATTAGCGCCCCAAAGCTGGATTATTCAATGGGAGCTGAAACCATAGGTGGAAGGGGCTACCTGGACAGATAGAAAGTAGAGGGGAAATACCTGTTACCAGGAGCATCACAGAACACACAAATGCCTGTGTTCTCCCCTCTTCCTGCTGTCTAGGCTTCTCTGCTGCCTATTGGCTGAGCCTCACCAGGAGCCAGAAGGAAAGGGAACCTAGGAAATGTAGCTCCTCTGATGCTAAGGAAAGCAAGACAGAGGAGAAGAATGACTCTGAGAACAAACAGGCATTTACCAGAAGACTAGAGGATGGGAGGTGTGGGAGAGAGGACCCAAAGGTGACTTCAAGTTTCCACATCCTGACAGTAACATATATATCTAACATTAACTGTGTATCCTAAGAGTTATGCCTACCCTGTTAGCAAAGGGTATGTATGACTATATGTTAATTATATAAAAATAGGCCTAATATATAAGTATACATGCACATTAAATCCTAAGCAAGGATGTCGGATAGCTGTCATCTCAAGTGCCAAGGATGACCTGTAGGCAGGGGTTTGTCTGAATGGCTGTGTTAAGAAGGCTTCTAAGACTGTATCCATGTTCAGAATGATTGATAACCTGTGCCTCTAGGGCCTGGGAAAGGGAAGTTGCCACATAAGTGCCAGGTATGAGCAGGGTCTTCAACAAACCAATGACTTCTGCGTAGCAGAAGCAGCGTGAGCCAAGCCCCTTACCTAGAGTGCCCATCCTGACCAACACGACCAACGAATTCTCTCTACTTCCAAAATATGACCTAAATCCAGTGAGTCTTCACCATTGGATTTTTTGGCCCCTATCATTTCTTGGCTGGGTGACCACAATGATATTCTAGCTCTGCTTCCACTCTTGCTGTTCTCCATACAGAAATCACCACAGAAACTCTTAATTGGCTCACATCACTCCTTTATTCAAATCTTCCCGTGCTTTTCCTTTGCTGAGAATGAAGCTAAAGTCTGGATCCTGGATTCTTCTCCATCTGTCTCTTTCCTTGCTGTTACTCAATGCTCCAGGGACACATCAAGCATGCCTCTTCTTCGGGTCCTTGTACTTGCTGTACTCTCTGTCTCCTCCTTCAGACAGTCACATTGCAATGTTTCACCTCATTGAAAGCTTTTTCAAATTCCCCCTCTTCAGAGAGACATTCAGAGGCCTTCCCTCCACAGCGGTGCCCTAGTTATTTCCCATCTACTTGCTCTGCTTGATTTTTAAATATCATACTTCATTACTTGACATCATGGAGTCATCCCTCAGTACCCACAGGAATGGGTTCCAGGACTGCCTTGCATATACCAAAATTGGTGGGTGCTCAAGTCTCCCTTGTATAAAATAGTGCAGTATTTGCCCATGACCGATGCATATCCCATGTATACTTTAAATCATTTCCAGATTACTTACAATATCTTATACAGTGTAAATGCGATGTAAATAGTTGTTACACTGCATTTTTAGGGAATGATGATAAAGAAAAAGTCTCTATGTGTTCAGTGCCGATGTAATTTTTTTTTCAAAGACCATAGTTGTTTGAATTTCCAGATGTAGAACCCACAGATATAGAGGCTGACTGTATTACATCTTCTTTATTATGTTTATATAAAATATGAAATCCACAAAGGCAAGGACTTTCTTTTCTAACTAGCTCTATCCACAGTGTCTATAAGGACGCCTATTAAATAGTAAGAAGTGTCCAAATAGCCTTGAAACAATGAACAATAAATGATAAACCTATATCGCACTGTAAAACAAGGAATAGCAAGAACTAATTAGTTGTATTAGAATAAGAACAAACAATATAAGCACTTTCCTAATTAAACCAATACATGTGTTTACAATGAAAACGCACGGCAAAGCAGGGTGTTGCTTGGTAGTTCTGTCACAAGCTGTTAAAAAGTGGACTGTCACCAGTGAGAAGGAGTACACTTATATTCCCCTGTTTTTCATTTTTGTTTGTTTGTTTGTTTGTTTTGTTTTTTGCATGGGTACCATGGATTGAACTCAGGGGCACTCGGCCATGAGCCACATCCCCAGTCCTATTTTGTATTTTATTTAAAGACAGGGTCTTAGTGCCTCACTGTTGCTGAGGTTGGCTTTGAACTCCAAGATCCTCCTGCCTCAGTCTCCAGAGCCGCTGGGATTATAGGTGTGCACCCTGAAATCATCACTGACACGCCTTTTCAGGCACTGTTTCTTGTTACCTATGTTTAGAGGACCTTCAAGGGATATGGAACTACTACTTTGAAATTTTCAGTGTGCCAAAGTGGACTAAATAGTTTATAGATGAAGTCTTTTGGTTTGCTTGTTTGTAATTAAATATAATCTAGAAAAATATGTGTCTGCAATGTCCAGGGTTATTGTCCTAACAAGTACTTTTGGCTACAAATTACAGCAAGGAGTGGTCACTTGTCAAAAGCATATGATGTTGACAATATTCCAAGAACTCAATAGGTCAAAGCTGTTTTCTTCCTGCTGAAGTTAAAAGTCATATTCATTCTTCTATCTTCCCATGCTCTGCTTTTTTGGCTTAGTCTTGTAGGTTGAATTTGGATCTTCTTCAAAGATTTGTTGAAGTTCTTAGCCCCTGATACCTGTGAATGTGATTTATTTGGAAATAGGCTCTTTGGAGAAGTAATTAAGATGCCAGTAAAGAAGAACCAGACCAGAGCAGGTGTGTCCTCAATGCAACGTAACTGATGTCATTGTAGAAAGAGGGCAAGAGACAACCAGAGACGCACAGAGGAAGATGACACAAAGAGACTCAGACGCAGGGGGGACTGCCTTGGTAAGACACAGACTCACGGAGAGAAGTCAGACAAGTGATGACAGATCAGAGACAGAGTCGGGCAGTATTGCATGCCAAGGAACACCCAGGATTGCCAGCAACTACCAGAAGCTAGGAGAACAAGCATGGCCCTGCCAGCACCTGCTTGCAGACTTCCAGCTGCCAGAAATGTGAAAGATTATTTCACATGGTAAGCCTTTCTGTTTTTGCACTTCATTATAGTAGCACTAAGAATCTAGTACAGGTAATCTCTAGAATACCTACTGGCATTAACAGAAGGCACTTTAAGACACTAGAGTTACACGCTGTATAATTATATACTCATATCTTTTTTTTTTAATGACGGGAAGAAAACAAAGTTTTGGGTTTTTTTTTTTCTTTTTTTTTAATTTTCAGCCTCTTTTCTTTATTGAACTTAAAAATGAGATACTTGAAGATATAAATTTTTGTTAAATTCTGCCATTTGAAATTATGATGACATGAATTCTGTAAAATAAAAAAAATACTTCATTTGAAAAGGAAAAGTAATCAGAAAGGAAATGAAGTTATATTTAGAGTCTCGGGAAGCGGTGGAATGCAACGTTTCACGAGGAGTTTCTTCTGCTGCAGGTATTAGCCCACTGGCTGTGCTAAATTGCTGCTCTGTTCCCCCTGTTTGCCTCACTCCCCCGAGCAGTGGGAAGATTGTAATCAACATTTTCTTGCAAATGTGCCTTGGCTCAAAACTCTTTTAAAAAATTTTAGTCTCCAGGTTTTCTTTTCTTTGAAAATAAATTCAAATTCAATTACCTAGTGAAATTGTGAAAATGCTGGAGTTAGGCCCAGGATACTGCCAGCTGGCATTTCTCCCCACTATATGCTAGGGAAATACACCTGATGGGCTGTGGCTATAAATGGCTAACATCCTTTCTCTTGCTTAGAGATGACATCTAAACAAGGGAGTGAGTTAGACTCAGTTAAACTCATGCCAACGGGGGAGCCATCTGGCAAAACGAACATCATAGGACCAACTCTTCATTTTAATAACTTCTCTAAAGTCAAGTAAATGTGAATGGTTCTTTATAATTGGGTGATGAAAATTAAATTGGGGGAAAAATTGGGGTGAAGGCTGAGCTCACTCATCATCCCCCAGTCTCTGTCATAATTCTTGTCTTCGTCTGTTCTGGTTGCTTTAACAAAGTGTCGTACATTGGGTGGGCTTATAAATAATATAAATTTATTTTTTTATAGTTTTGGAAGTCTAAGGGCAAGGTACTTTTGATTTGTATCTGGTGAGGGACCCCTTATTGGTTCATAGATGTCCTTTCCTCACTGTGTCCTCGAATAGTGGAAGGAGCAAAAGAGTTTGGCAGGTCTTTTTTAAAAGGGCACTAATCCCATTCATAAGGGCTCCACCCTCAGAACCTAATCAGTTCCCCAAAAGGCCTCACCCCCTAATGCCATCATAAATATCCTGGAGTGGGGATACAAACATTCAGTCTATAGCAAGCAGTTCTGAAAAAGGTTGTTGATTCTTATCTGTCAAGCCCAGGCTTATATGAAGGAAGAAGTCTCTTCTCCAAATAGAAAAGCCATTTGTTATTTTCTTAGTAAAGAGCCCAATGCTTCAGAACAGCAGCATCTCTTCCCTGGAAGATCTGTCAGAGAGACACCTGCTTTAACAATGGAATGACAACTTGGGGAGGCAAGAAATGTCAGTACTCATAGTATCTTTATGGGAGAAGTGACCTTCTGATATTTATCCTTTGCTTAATTCCTGGCCAAGGCTGCCACCTTGTGTGCCCCATAATCCCTAAATCAATGATAGCTCATGAGAAATCCTCACTGGAATTGTCTCTTTTGAGAAGAAATGTGCTAGTCTTAATTCTATTGGTTGCATACTCTGACCTTTGGGGCATAAAGGCAGGATTAAATTCAGAAAGTAAGACTTTAATATCTGGGGCCTTAAAATAAAAACTTGTGCCTATACTTGAAACAGGGAACAGAACACTTTTTGTCATTCCTTTCACCTCCACCTGGGTCATCATAATGCATATCTGCATTTCTCCAATTGGCCATTTTTAACCTTCCACATACCATACCATCTTACATCTTCCCTGGTGATCTATTATTTTTTACTTCTTTTAATTCTAAAAACCTTTAAAAGCATCTCATTTCAGAGATGTATACCCTTCTTCCTAGCTTTGTTGAATTTGCTTTCCCAGGGAAGATTAAATATGTTTCAGAATATTACCTACCCAGCAGTTAAATTTCATTTGAGTATTTTGGCTTCAACCAACCCAAGCTAATAAATCCTGTGTTTTTTTTTTAAATTCAGCACTCAGTGAAATTAATTTGCAACAAATGTGATGGCGCATACATTTATTTTAAAGTAGCAAGTATGTGCTTACATGGACATAGCCTGAGAAAATCAAACACACTAGCTTTGTATGGAAAAATAAGGCCATCATGACCCCTGCAGGAGGGTAAATTTTATGATTTCTATTTCTTTGGTATGGAGACCAGACTTCCTTATGACCAAGAGCTCATACCCAAAGAAACCATTAGGATATTCTGATTTTTATAAGTAGCTAATGCTATCATTATTAAAATCTAATTGGCTTGTGTGGAGGGAGTAATTACAAAACTGTTTATTTAATGCTTCCCGTGTTCAAGGTTCTGTGATAGGGCTGAGTATCCATCACCTGCTTTCAACTTCCACAGCTTGTGGAGGTAGATTCTCCCGTGCCCATCACAGGGGTGAGAAGCACAGCAGAGTGAAGGAATTTATGTAAAGAGAGGATGTCCCACGGTCCGATTCCACAGTCCATGGTCATTTCACTGTGATTATTAGCAGAGTTCAATGACTGTGTTCACTGGCCACAAATGTAGACAGAAAAAACAAAAATCAAAACTTAAGAATAAGTATTTTTAAACTTGCAGTTGGCTACTCATTGAGTGCATTAACCATCCACAGGTGAGAACACTCTCGAGTAACTCTGAGGGTGAGACAAAGCAGACTCCAGGTGGCTGATAATCTCGCATCCTGTGCTTCTAACAATAGTGTTTTGAGCAGCAGTCTTGGAGGAGTTGGTCACTTGGGTCATGTGTCCGGATGTGCCCTTTAGATGCATTGGGGCAAGTTCAAAACCAAGCACCAGAAATGCTACTTGAGTTTTACATCATGTTTTTACATTTCATACATTTAAATTTCATAGTTGTAATAAAGTGTTCAAGTTATCCTTGTCTTTTTAATTAAGAGTCAGAACCCTCTGAGGAGATGTCATATTAGATCATATTTCCTATTCTGCAAACCTGTTTCTCAAGAAATGAAACAAGGATCCTACATTATCTAGTTTTTAGATTATCTGCCATCATCGAGTGCTTAGTTAAGAATCTATTTGAGGATCCAACATGGCGGCGGGCGCAGAGAGATCAAGTCTCTGACCTCTTCAGCTGCGCGGGCATAGGGAGTCGTAAACCATCTAAATGCTGTTTGCTCAGGATCACTAGGCAATGCTGAGCTGACATGGATCTGGGGCGAACAGTCTGGGCCTCTCAGAACACACACCGAGCCTGGATCAGCTGAATTCAAGCTCCTGTTCGCCTGCGTCTCGCAGACAAACTGCTGTGACTCAGCACTAAAGGATCCCACTGAAACAACTGGTTGGCTCTTCTGATCCTACGGAGGTTAATGCCAACCGAGCCTTCATAGGCAGTGGCCACAGGATTGAAACGGGGCTTGGGAGAGACAGTCAGGACCCACCTGTTGCATTGGTCACCTGGCAAAGGGAACGAACTGTCACCATTTGCGTGGGATACCACCATGGCAGAGAACATACGTCACCAGAATGCGGCAGAGGAGATAACTTCATTGAAACCAGCGGCGACAGCATCAAATAAATTTATAGGAGTAAACAGTAACTCAGCGGTCAAACAGAACAAGAAGTAACATGAGCAGCATGAAAAAGCAAGGAAGAAAAGGAGTACAAACAATGCAGGACAGCCTAAATACTCAGGAGGACCTAGAGTCATCAGAAAAATGGTCAAATAAAGAACTCAAGGAATACCTTAGACAGATGGAATGGAACCTTAAAGAGGATATGAGACAGCAAATTCAAACAGTGAAAGAACTCATTGAAAACGAATTACATAAACAGATAAAAGAAGAAGTTAAGCATCTTTATCAGGAGATAGAGATTATAAAAAAAATCAAACAATAATTCTAGAAATGAAGGAAACTATAAACCAAATTAAAAACTCAAATGAGAGTATCACTAACAGAGTGGAACAAGTAGAAGCCAGAATGTCAGATAATGAAGACAAAATATATCATCTTGAAAAGAGTCTAGCCAACTCAGAAAGGCTGGTAAAAAATCACGAGAAAAACATCCAAGAGACATGGGATAACATAAAAAAACCAAACTTAAGAGTCATCGGGATAGAGGAAGGTATAGAGATTCAAACCAAGGGAACGAGTAACCTGCTGAATGAAATAATTACAGAAAACTTTCCAGAAATAAAAAAGGAAACAGATATACAAATTGTAGATGCATACAGGACACCGAGCATACAAAATCACAGTAGACCAACGCCAAGACACATTGTTATGAAGATATCCAATATACAGAACAAAGAGAAAATATTAAAAGCTACAAGAGAAAGGAGGCAGATTACATTCAGGGGTAAACCAATAAGGTTAACAACGGATTTTTCATCACAGACGCTGAAAGCGAGAAGATCCTGGAACAACGTATTTCAAACACTGAAAGACAATGGATGCCAACCAAGAATTCTGTATCCAGCAAAATTAAGCTTCAGGTACGACAACGAAATAAAAATCTTTCATGATAAACAAAAGTTAAAAGAATTTGCAGCCAGAAAACCAGCATTGCAAAGCATCTTGAGCAAATCACTACACGAGGAAGAAATGAAAAACAATAACCAAAACCATCAGTGGGAAGTGCCTCAGTAAAGACAGAGGGCGGAGGAAAGCTAATCATGGAGAAACAAACTAAATTAAAAAAAAAGATAAATAATCAAACATGGCTGGAAGTACAAACCATATATCAATAGTAACTCTAAACGTTAATGGCTTAAACTCTCCAATAAAGCGACATAGGCTGGTAACATGGATTAAAAAAACAAATCCAACAATATGCTGCCTCCAGGAGACACATCTGATTGGAAACATACACAGGCTGAAGGTGAAAGGTTGGGAAAAAATATACCACGCACACGGTCCTCGTAAGCAAGCAGGGGTGGCCATCCTCATATCGAATAAAATTGACTTCAAGACTAAATTAATCAAAAGGGATAAGGAAGGACATTATATACTGTTAAAAGGAACCATTCACCAACAAGACATAACAATTATCAATATTTATGCACCAAATAATGGTGCTGCGACATTCATAAAACAAATTCTCCTCAAGTTCAAGAATCAAATAGACCACAACACAATAATTATGGGTGACTTCAACACACCTCTCTCACCATTGGACAGATCCTCCAAACAAAAGTTGAATAAAGAAACTATAGAACTCAATATCACAATCAATAACCTAGACTTAACATATATAGAATATATCAACCATCATCCAGTGGATATACTTTTTTCTCAGCAGCACATGGATCCTTCTCAAAAATAGACCATATATTATGCCATAGGGCAACCCTCAGTAAATATAAAGGGGTGGAGATAAGACCATGCATTTTATCTGATCATAATGGAATGAAACTGGAAATCAATGATAAAAGAAGGAAGGAAAAATTCTACATCACATGGAAAATGAACAATATGTTACTGAATGATCAATGGGTTACAGAAGACATAAAGGAGGAAATCAAAAATTCTTAGAGATAAATGAAAATACAGACACAACATATCAGAATCTATGGGACACAATGAAAGCAGTTTTAAGAGGGAAATTCATTGCCTGGAGGTCATTCCTCAAAAAAAGAAAAAACCAACAAATAAATGAGCTCACACTTCATCTCAAAGCCCTAGAAAAGGAAGAGCAAAACAACAGCAAATGTAGAAGAAGGCAAGAAATAATTAATATCAGAGCGGAAATCAACGAAATTGAAACAAAAGAAACTATTGAAAAAATTAACAAAACTAAAAGTTGGTTCTTCGAAAAAATAAATAAGATCAACAGACCCTTAGCCATGCTAACGAAGAGAAGAAGAGAGAGAACTCAAATTACTAACATACGGGATGAAAAAGGCAATATCACAACAGATGCTACAGAAATACAGAAGAAAATTAGAAATTATTTTGAAAACCTATATTCCAATAAAATAGAAGATAGTGAAGACATCGATAAATTTCTTAAGTCATATGATTTGCCCAAACTGAGTCAGCAGGATACACACAATTTGAACAGACCAATATCAATGGATGAAATAGAAGAAGCAATCAAAAGACTACCAACCAAGAAAAGCCCAGGACCGGATGGGTATACAGCAGAGTTTTACAAAACCTTTAAGGAAGAATTAATACCAATACTTTTCAAGTTATTTCAGGAAACAGAAAAAGAGGGAGCTCTTCCAAATTCATCCTATGAGGCCAACATCACCCTGATTCCAAAACCAGACAAAGACACCTCAAAGAAAGAAAACTACAGACCAATATCTCTGATGAACCTAGATGCAAAAATCCTCAATAAAATTCTGGCGAATCGGATACAAAAACACATCAAAAAAATTGTGCACCATGATCAAGTAGGATTCATCCCTGGGATGCAAGGATGGTTCAATATATGGAAATCAATAAATGTTATTCACCACATCAATAGACTTAAAGATAAGAACCATATGATCATCTCGATAGACGCATAAAAAGCATTCGACAAAGTACAGCATCCCTTTATGTTCAAAATATTAGAAAAACTAGGGATAACAGGAACTTACCTCAACATTGTAAAAGCTATCTATGCTAAGCCTCAGGCTAGCATCATTCTGAATGGAGAAAAATTGAAGGTATTCCCTCTAAAATCTGGAACAGGACAGGGATGCCCTCTATCACCACTTCTATTCAATATAGTTCTCGAAACACTGGCCAGAGCAATTAGACAGAAGAAAGAAATTAAAGGCATAAAAATAGGAAAGGAAGAACTTAAATTATCACTATTTGCAGATGACATGATTCTATACCTAGAAGACCCAAAAGGGTCTACAAAAAAACTACTAGAACTAATAAATGAATTCAGCAAAGTGGCAGGATATAAAATCAACACACATAAATCAAAGGCATTTCTGTATATCAGCGACAAAACTTCTGAAACGGAAATGAGGAAAAACACTCCATTCACAATATCCTCAAAAAAAAAAAATACTTGGGAATCAACCTAACAAAAGAGGTGAAAGATTTATACAATGAAAACTACAGAACCCTAAAGAGAGAAGTAGAAGAAGATCTTAGAAGATGGAAAAATATACCCTGTTCATGGATAGGCAGAACTAACATCATCAAAATGGCAATATTACCAAAAGTTCTCTATAGGTTTAATGCAATGCCAATCAAAATCCCAACGGCATTTCTTGTAGAAATAGAGAAAGCAATCATGAAATTCATATGGAAAAATAAAAGACCCAGAATAGCAAAAGCAATTCTAAGCAGGAAGTGTGAATCAGGCAGTATAGCGATACCAGATTTCAAACTATATTACAGAGCAATAGTAACAAAAACAGCATGGTACTGGTACCAAAACAGGCGGGTGGACCAATGGTACAGAATAGAGGACACAGAAACCAATCCACAAAACTACAACTATCTTATATTTGATAAAGGGGCTAAAAGCATGCAATGGAGGAAGGATAACATCTTCAACAAATGGTGTTGGGAAAACTGGAAATCCATATGCAACAAAATGAAACTGAATCCCCTCCTCTCACCGTGCACAAAAGTTAACTCAAAATGGATCAAGGAGCTTGATATCAAATCAGAGACTCTGCGTCTGATAGAAGAAAAAGTTGGCTCTGATCTACATATTGTGGGGTCGGGCTCCAAATTCCTTAATAGGACACCCATAGCACAAGATTTAATAACAAGAATCAACAAATGGGACTTACTTAAACTAAAAAGTTTTTTCTCAGCAAGAGAAACAATAAGAGAGGTAAATAGGGAGCCTACATCATGGGAACAAATTTTTACTCCTCACACTTCAGATAGAGCCCTAATATCCAGAGTATACAAAGAACTCAAAAAATTAGACAATAAGATAACAAATAACCCAATCAACAAATGGGCCAAGGACCTGAACAGACACTTCTCAGAGGAGGACATAAAATCAATCAACAAGTACATGAATAAATGCTCACCATCTCTAGCAGTCAGAGAAATGCAAATCAAAACCACCCTAAGATACCATTTCACTCCAGTAAGATTGGCAGCCATTCTGAAGTCAAACAACAACAAGTGCTGGCAAGGATGTGGGGAAAAGGGTACACTTGTACATTGCTGGTGGGCCTGCAAATTGGTGCGGCCAATTTGGAAAGCAGTATGGAGATTCCTGGGAAAGCTGGGAATAGAACCACCATTTGACCCAGCTATTGCCCTTCTCGGACTATTCCCTGAAGACCTTAAAAGAGCGTACTACAGGGATACTGCCACATTGATGTTCATAGCAGCACAATTCAGAATAGCTAGACTGTGGAACCAACCGAGATGCCCTTCAATAGATGAATGGATAAAAAAAATGTGGCATTTATATGCCATGGAGTATTATGCAGCACTAAAAAATGAAAAAATCATGGAACTTGCAGGGAAATGGATGGCACTAGAGCAGATTATGCTAAGTGAAGCTAGCCAATCCCTAAAAAACAAATGCCAAATGTCTTCTTTGATATAATGAGAGCAACTAAGAACAGAGCAGGGAGGAAGAGCAGGAGGAAATGATTAACATTAAACAGAGACATGAGGTGGGAGGGAAAGGGAGAGAAAAGGGAAATTGCATGGAAATGGAAGGAGACCCTCATTGTTATACAAAATTACATATAAGAGGTTGTGAGGGGAATGGGAAAATAAACAAGGAGAGAAATGAATTACAGTAGATGTGGTAGAAAGAGAAATTGGGAGGGGAGGGGAGGGGGGATAGTATAGGATAGGAAAGGTAGCAGAATACAACAGTTACTAATATGGCATTATGTAATAATGTGGATGTGTAACCGATGTGATTCTGCAATCTGTATTTGGGGTAAAAATGGGAGTTCATAACCCACTTGAATCTAATGTATGAAATATGATATGTCAAGAGCTTTGTAATGTTTTGAACAACCAATAAAAAAAAGAATCTATTTGAAAAATAGGATTTTTGCAATAAATCTTGTTTTGAAAATCAAAAAAAAAAAAAAAAGAAATGAAACTAACTCCTGGATCACTAGCCCAAATAGAAAAATGGTATCGTTCTTTCTCTGTGAAGCCTCTGTGACCTTTCTAGAGACTCCTTTGGGTGAGTTTAAGGTCCTGTCTTTCTCCCCGTGTCCTGAAAGAAGTTAATTGTAGATATGATGACATTTTTCATTTTGAAATGATCTGTTTTCCAGGCTTTCGAAAACTGGAAAATAAAATAAATAAAAGTTGAAATAAAAGTTGAAATCCTTTGGGAAGGTAAAAAAAAAAAAATCAAGATACAGAGAAATGGCTGTTTCCAAGCCAACAGGGGAAAAAGAGAGTCTTTTTGGTTTTCAAATTAGCTGTTAGGTAAAACGGTTTTCTTCCCATCAAACTTTCACTTTCCCTCTTTTAAAATAGATGAATCATAGCTGTGTAGGTTTGGTCTTCTGTCACCTTGTTAAAATGTGGAAAATATGAACAGTGGCTTCAAACTTTCATGAGTAAATTGTCATTTTGTGCCTTTTATTAGCCTGTATTTCAAACCCCACATATTGAGAGCTCACTCCTTATTCCTGAGCCATTCACTGGCAAGAACATGCTAATGGGTTCTGCAGACCCTGTCTTTATGAAGTGACAATAAATTCCCAAGGACAAAACAGCTTCTAGCTGTAATTCAGTGGTATGGAACTCTTTTGTCAACCAATCAGATGGGTAGAATTCCCACATTTCAGAACCCCATCAAATAGAAACAAGTGCTCATCTTTTCCTGCTTAAAAAATACCAAATTTGTTTTTTTTTATTCTTTTATTTTTTTTGAGAATTTTAATATTTATTTATTTTTTTAGTTCTCGGCAGACACAACATCTTTGTTTGTATGTGGTGCTGAGGATCGAACCTGGGCCGCACGCATGCCAGGCGAGCGCGCTACCGCTTGAGCCACATCCCCAGCCCCTGTTTTTTTTAATTCTTAAAAATCAAAATAGTATAATTGTAAAACTTTACTACCTGCTGTAGTCCTTAAGATACTCTTTCGGGCCCAAAAGGCAGATACACTTGACAGGATAGAGCATGAATGTTTACTGCATGACTTTGGATGAGTCATTTAACTTTTCTGAGTCTCAATTTTATTGTATTTGCCGAGGGGAATAATATGGGATGGCTGTAAAGCAGTAGTTCTTAATGTGTGAGCCCCAAACCAGCACCAGCAGCATTACCTGGGAATTGGGTAGAAATGCAAATTCTCAGGCCTCCTTCCAGACTCTGGAAACCAAAAACTCTGGCTTCAGGACCAGCAATCTACACACTTAACAAGGCATCCAGGTAATTCTGATACACACTGAAATTTGAAAATCATGTCTATGCAGTTTAATTATAATGCCTACAAAGGGATTGCTTGCCACATTCTAGAAGTACAATCAGCTATTCTCTCTTACTTTCCCTGTTCTATCCAAGACACTGAAGCACATAATGAGGATGGGCAAGCCGGAAACAGCACTCAGGCCTTCTCAGCAGCTCAATTCTCTATTCTGCACTCTTCTCTTTTTGGGACCCAGCAGTGATGGAGATCCCAGTTTTAAGTGCACAAAGTATACCCAATATAGCACATCGCCCAGTTTGGGTAGGGGTAATGCATTCAGGCTTTAAGCTAGAGACCATGGCTTTTCTGGGCATGGATTAAGATGAACTTATCTCCCTCTTTTGTGGTGATACTAGTGACTGTAGTCTGCAAATAAACATTTATTGATCTGAAACTATGTTCAAGGTGAGATGCTGGCCAGGCAATGAATAAGCAATGCTCTTTCTCAAATGCGTTATGATCTTACTCATACGTGGAAAAAAGTTGACCTCATAGAAGAAGAAGATAGAATGGTGGTTACCAGAGAAAAGGGATTTGAGAGATGTTGGTCAGAGGACATAAGTTATTGTTAGACAGGAGGAATAAGTTCAAGAGATCTACCATATGGCACAGTCATTGTGGTTAATGAAGACATATTGTATTTTTGAAAAATGCAAAGAGAGTGGATACATGTTCTTACCACAGAAATTACAACTATGTGAGATAATGCACTGGTTAATTAGCTAGATTTAACATGCTATGATGTACATTCATTTCAAAACATCATACTGCACATAATTACTATATAGTTTTTGAGATGGTCCATTTCAGTTTTTAAATTGTTTTTCCAAGAATTTCAGTTTTTAAATTGTTTTTCAGGAGTTAAAATGGTGGGTCTCTTTTCTGCCTTCACACTGGAATCTACTGGAGGGTTTTAAACAATATTAATGGGGATACCCAACCCAGAATATATGATTTACTTGGTCTAGAATTTAGCTGTAATGTCCCCTGAATAAGGACCTATTAATGTATATAAGTGTGTATATATATGTATGTGTGTGTGTGTGTATACATGTGTATGTGTATGTGTGCATACATATACTACATATGTGTATATAGTGTATATATGTATGTATGTGTATATAAATATAATGTGTTTACATTACATACAATACAGTGTGTGTGTATAAAATGTCCAAATAACTGGGATAAATACTTACACTAAAGTTATTCTTTGTTTATCTGAAATTTTAATTTAAGTGGGACCCCTATATTTTTATTTGCTGAATCTGGTGACCCCTTGGGAGAGATTCTAAAATCTAGACAAGGGTGAGAAATGTTTTCACTGGAATCCTACAGATGCCACCAGAGTGACCAGGGATGAGGCAGCAGGGTGACATCTGACTCTATCCTACAGTTTGTTCATTTCACTTGTTTGGTCTTTTTATAATATTTTGCTTTAAAAAAAACTTTTTTATGTTTAAAAAGGTTTGCAAATCTCTGATCTAATCCAATTGACTTTTCCAGATGAGAAAAAGAACCAGAGAAGATGTCTTTTAGCAAAACTCTTGCAGCTAATTAACTGCAAAACAAAACATCAGGTCTTGCTCTTTCTGTTCTACCAGCTGCTGCTGCCGGGAAGTCCCTTTTTCTGTTTTCTGAGTGATAGCTCAGGAATAGTATGCTATAATTTTAAATCTAAACATGCTAGACAAATATTCAGCATGTCCCTAAAGATATGCCAGACACATATACAGAGACAGTAGACATGGGGCAAAGTGATTAAGATTTGGATTTCGTTTTCAAAGAGCTAATACAGGGGAAGAAACACAAATAGTGCTTCTGTACTTAGAAAAAAAAATGCTACTTCTACAGATTGCTCCCTGCATAATTTGATTATCCAAAGCACTTTTCTTTGATCCCAAAGATAAAATTGGTGAGGTTAAAGGACAGTTCTGGGTTCCCAGAAGCAACTGGAGGGAACCTGGAATATAACCTAAATTTTCATTTTGAAAGTTAAAGGAATGAGAAATATATGAAGACAAATGACACAGGGATGACTGTTCTTTGTGCGGTGGTGTGATTCACAATGGCTACATCTGTCAGACTTTTTGACAAATGGCCTCGAATGTTCTCCAATTAAGTGAACTGCATAGAATGTGAAAGTTGCAGGGGATAAAAGAATGTGTCTTTTCATTTTGGAGAATAAATATACTTCCATCCATATGAGGATGGGTAATCATTAACCGTTTTTCTGTGCCAAAGGGAAAAACTATATAAATAGGCATTGGATGGAGTGGAATGAATGCTGCGACCAGTGACTTCCCACCTGGTGTCAATTTAGCAATGGGGCAGGATAGCTGCTCTCTGGCACCATTCTTGGATCCAAGGACCTGTATATTTAAGGAAACTCCAGCTTCTTCTTCCCACTCCCAGGTAATGGAAAAACTTCAGACATACAGTGACCTCCCTCGAAGACTCGGCATGCAGAATCCCAATAGTCCCCAAGACTCACACACATGTGGGGGGGCACGGGTTGGAGTGATTATAGTTTGTTTACATAATTTATGGGATTCTTACTGATTTCTAGGACTTGGTATTTTCTGAATCACATTTCCTGTCCTATCACCACCATCACTACCAATCCCACTGTATCCTCCATGCCCTTAAATTTCATGACAACCTCCTACCTCTTCCTTCCTGTGTCTAAGAACCACAGGATAGGAATCTCTGTTTTACAGAACGATTTTTAGGATTCATAATATGAGTCCGTCAACATTTGAAAATGAAAGTTTTTTTTCCTACTATCATTAAAGTGTCTACAACTTGGTGAAAAGAAAAAAAAATAATTGACATAGTAAAATGTCTATATACTCAAATATTGTTCTTTTTAAACTGGTCACTTTGGGATATATATATATATATATATATATAAAGTTATTCTAATAATTCATTTTGCAAATTCTATTGATGTTATTTTCAGAATAAATTTATCAGCCTCCTTAACTTCCATTTACAGTTTTTTTTTCTTGAGCAAAAATTGTATTATTGCCTACATACAACACATGTACTACCCAATGATATTAGATGTATTCTAAAAGTCAAAGTCACCCCTAATGGATAAATATCTATTCCCTTTAAGGGAATATGGAAATCATACTGAATAACAGGTTCATTTTCCTTCTCAGTCAATTGAATTAGCTGGACATGATAGACCAACTGAATGAGTGAATCATTCTGTCATTCATTTAACGAATATTTATTGAGCACTTATCTTGTGTAACTATTTTAATACATTTTAGGGGTATCAAGATAAGTAAAACAAGGAAATAAACTATATGACTAAGATTCTATATTTGTGTGTGTTTTATTTAAAAACTTCATTATCTTTGAATCCCTAATAGTATTTTGAGCAAGTTAAACCATTTCAAGTTAACCAAATGTATAATACTTAGCACTAATTTGTAGTCCTGATATATTCGTTAGAAATTTAGTGGTTATTATTTAAAGTCACTCCTTATTCACATGTGGTCATATCTGTGACAAAGACAATTTGTCACTGTCACCTGTTATCTAGTACCCCATTTTTCCTTTTACTATTTGAATTTTTCTGAGGTTTAATTGGGTCACTGAACTCCCAGCTACAGACCACATTTCTCAGCTGCCAAAGAATTTATACGTGCATGTGATTAAGTTCTGACCAATGCACATGAGTGAAACGATGTGTGTGCCTGTCAACGTCAATCATCAAATGAAGAGCTTTGTTCTTCATTTCCTCTTTCTTCCTTCATGGAACCTAGAATATGGCTGAGATGTCTTTGGCTAGTGACGAAGATAATATCCCAGGACATAATGAAGCAGCAAATAAAGAAATCTGAATATCTGAATAACCTCATGAAACAATGCCATCCAGGAAGCATCTTTCTAGCTCAGGACCATATTTGAGAGAGAGAGAGAGATTCCATCTTGATTGAGCCATTATATTTTGGAGTCTAAGTTAAGGCTAATCTATACGCCAAATGATACATGAGGCAGCAGATTCACTTCATGTCATCTATCTTTCTACTCTTTTAACACTCCAATGGAAGGAAATCAAATCTATTCATTCACCTCTACTCTGTATGGGATCATTCATATAGAGTTGATACCTGATTTTTCAAGAATTTTGCCACCATGTGTGGTAAGGCTATCCCTTCTTTGATCTCTACATCTTCTGAGAAACTCTGCATGCTCCTAGTAAGACCATCCTTCACTAACATCCATTCCTTTCTGGTAGGAGAGAGATGGGAGACCAAGTGCACAAAATACTTCAGATGAGAATGCTCCACCCTTGAACTCCACATCATCAATAGCAAAATTGAAGGGGTGGGGGGCCCCAAATACACATGCTTCTGGACCTACCCTCCTGGCTACCCTCTGATACCCTCACTATTGGGTTGTCTACTGTTTTCCTTGAGAGCTCAGAATGAATCTCATTAAGTCTATTATATATGTTTATATAGTAACCATAAGAAACTTGAGACTCAGGGGGCATTCATTATTCCTTGAATTCTCATTGTCCTTTGGGACTGGATAACCCTTTTTCTACCTCCATACTTTTCTAGTCCTTGTTCTCCTTCAACTGCAGGTGAATTAACAGAAAATTTTTCCATATCTTCAATTTTTTTTTCTGAATGTACTTTTCATCTAATTCTAACCAAAATCTGATTCTACCTGAGGATGTGGCTTCCCCTGGATTCCTCTCAGTGGTGACTAATTTTTCTCCTTCATCCTTTGTATTACTGAGCCTGGAGGTGGAGTTGGTGATCTCTTTTCCCTCCTTATTCCCCAGGATTGGATTTCATGGTCCCTGATGACCATCATTACCCTTCCGTTATAATCACCTACAGAACTCTTGGTCATTCTTCCTAATTAATTGAAGAGTTTAGCTTGTGGTTTACTCTCCTACTCTCCAATGTAACTCTAGTTACAAATCTTCATGATTTCAGTGTCCCTGCAGATGGACATGCAGGCTGTGATCCCTTGTCTACAGATCTTGTCCTCCACCCACACCCACCAGTAACAAGGGCAACTCTGCTGTGAGTACACCCTGGCTTACTCCCTTACTTTCTTTATATATTGAGTTGAATATAATTCAACTCAATAATCCTTTGTTTGGAATCTACCACCCATTGATTCTACAAATGTTTTATTTACTCATATCCCTCATGCTCACATTTCCATTCTTATTCACTTTTGTCTTTATGGTTCACTAACATAATCATTTCCTCTTAAATACCCTCAACTCCATTGTTCTTTTCTTTGTTTTGTGACACCTAACAAAAAACTAACTTTGTGAAGTCCAACATTCTACCTACTTTTCATTCATGCTATTGAAGTGGAATTAGGTAAGTAGGAGACCATGCTCATTAATTTCATCAGATTCACAATTACTGACTTTAAGTTGATTAGATCCTGATAAATTTCTCTAGTCCATTACCTCTACCTCTATCCTAGACCATTTCACACTCTCTCTTCTCTTTTCAAAACTGCAATGTCTCCTTCTCAAAACTTACTCTTAGTCCGTGATCTTGCTTTATATTTATAAGTAAACAGGAAAAATCAGGAGAGAATTTTGAGAAGGTTCTATCCATATCTAACAGCATCTGCCCATTAATTCTCTTGCCCTCTCGTCACTGTGGGTGAACATCATGTTCCTATCCACAGATAGCCCCTCTACTTGTACAAATCTCTTACATCATCAGTTTTTTCCTCTCTCTACTGAATTATTGCCATCAGCACAGAATGCGTGATGATTTCTCTCATCTTTAAAAAAACTGTCTCCAGTGACCCCATTTATCTGTACCCTTTTATAGAAAAAAAAATCCTTGAAAGATTTATACATACTTACTATCTCAAATTTCTCTTCTTACTCTCTCTTGAGTCCTCTCTAATCAGACATCACACCTATCATTCTGCTGATAAGCCTCCTGTCAAGATCTCCAATGACCTCTATATTATTCAAAGGTTAATTCTCAGTTCTTGTGTGACTTGACCTATCAGTATCATTTGATATATTTAATCTTTCTTTTCACCTTGAAAATTCTTTCATAATCATAATCTACATTTAACAGTCAAGTTTAGAATGTAAATTGCTATGCAAAGGCAGGTGGTATGAAATTCTGAAATGGCAAATGTTCATGTCTACATGGCAAATACTGGGAGAAGTGAGACAAATAATGAAGGAGAAAGCAAAGAAAAGGGAGTGCCCATCAGCTTGCCTTTCAAATAGATAATGTGACCTGGGTGCTGTGGCACATGCTGGGAATCCCAGTGGCTCAAGAATCTGAGACAGAAGGATCTCAAGTTCAAAGGCAGCCTCAGCAACTTAGCAAGGCCCTAAGCAACTTAGTGAATCCCTGTCTCAAAATAAAAAAAAAAAAGGGTTGGGGATTTGGCTCGGTGGTTAAGTGCCCCTGGGTTCAATCCCTGGTACCAAATAAATAAATAATAAAATAAAAATAGATGATGCCCACATTTTAGCACAGGGCTTCTGAAAGCTGAAAAAAAAAGCCTTAGAATTCAACTAGCACAACACTTCAGTTTTAGAACTAAGAACACCAGGGCACAGAAAAAAGAAGTGATTTCTCATTGTCATGGAGTGGCAGAGTTGTGTCTACAATGTAGGTCTTCTGCCTGGAAGAGCTTATTCTAGTATCCAGTTGATATTGTTTCTCCTTTAGTGCATTTTTATGTGTTTATGTATGGTTGTATTAATAAATACTTAATAAACATATGATATATACATGAGTAGACATATGTAACCATATATATACAATATAGTTATATGAGTATTTACATATAAATATTGTTTTATGTATACACATGTACATACATGCACTTTAAAAATTTTTTTTAGTTGTTGATAGACCTTTATTTTATTTATTTATATGTGGTGCTGAGACTTGAACCCAGTGCCTCACACATGCTAAGCAAGTGCGCTACCCATCCTGAGCCCCAGTCCCAGCCCATGCACACATTTTTAAAAAATAATTCTTTTGCCTGAATGAAGGAAGTGTTGGGAGAGCTCATGGACTCCCTCTGTCTGCCCTCTCTTCTGATATAGCCATGAACCATTTCACTCCCCTGGGATTAAGCTTATCTTCCTCTAAGGGCCCATGATGAAGAAAAAGGACTAGAGGAAGCCCTTGAGTTAACAGAGCACTGTCTAAATATAAAACTTATTGTCTAGAACCATCTTCTCTGTTCTGCCAATATAAGGAGACTAGATGTGGGGACCCGGGAGATTTGGGTTTGGTCCCAGCTACGTAACTGACTGACTGAGCTTGGGTTTTTTCTCATCTGAATAATCAGAGTTTATATTTCATAAAGTTTTAATTCCTTCCCTCTAACCTTCAGTGCCTTGAGCTAAGTTTCTCTGGGTCGGCTTTTGATAATTAAACCAAACCAAACCAAAATAAAAAAAAAAACAAAAAAGACCACTGAAGAAGAAGGAAAGACAAGAGAAGGAAGGATGAAAGGAATGGTATTATGACAACTCTGCATAATACTCTGGCAGTGACTCTGGCCTAAGAAGCCTATAAGAATATATCACTTGTGTGATGGTTAATTTTAGGTGTGACTTGACAAATTAAGGTATATACAAATACCTGGTAAAACATTATTTCTGGACATATCTGTGAGGATGTGAGGAAGGAACTGGAAACTGGGTCAGTGGACCGAGTAAGAAATATGTGCCCCCAATATGGGAGAGCACCTCCAAATCAGCTGAAGGCTCACATAGAACAGAGAGGCAAGGGAAAGTTGAATTTGCACTTTCTTGGAGTTGGAACGTCCTTCTTATCCTGCTCTTGGACATCAGAACTCTTGGTCCTTGGTCTTTGGACTTGGGATTTGAACCAGTGAGCCACCAAGTCCTTGGGCCCATGGCCTCTGACTGTTACACTCTTGGCTTCCCTGGTTCTGAAGCCTTTGGACTTGTGCTCAGCTATGTTAATGTCTTCCCTGTTTCTCCAGCCTGCAGATGACCTGTTGTGGGGCTATTCAGGCTCCACAATCATGTGAGCCAATTTGCCTAATAATTTCCCTTTCATTAATTATCCTTGTATCCATCCTATTGATTCTGTCACAGGGAAACACTAATATGGCTTGTAACTCCTGTTAGTAAAAGGAGTATGGCACTTTGTAGAGAGGAAGAGTCCACTCTTGAATCACTGAAGGTAGCAAAAGGGCAGAAATGGGAGGCAGATGAAACTTATTTTTCATGCATAATAAATGTAATACTTAGAAATTTTGGGGGTTCCAGAAGTCTAAAATTATGCAATTTGTTAATGTTCACCTTTCTCCTTAGAGTCACTGTCATATAGAAACTTTGAAATCATGTTTTTTTAGATTCTTAGAAATAGATTAATCACAATTTAATAATCATGATAACTTACTATCAGTGTACTAAAATGGCCCTTTCCCACTAATGTTGTTTAAAAAAATAGAGTAAATTATTGTGGAACTATCACCTAAGGCAAGAATAAGAATATTTTTTAATTGCTCACATTTGCCTACCTAGAGTTCCTGTAGCCCATATTACATCACCATAGAGGTTATAAAAGTAACCTCTATGATAAATCCCAAAGTTACCATTTCTTGTTTTTTCTTTTCTTTTTTCTCTTTATCACTTAAGTTTGCATAGACAATATGCTGTTTAATCTGCTTGTTAATGATAAAAAGAGTATCAATACTATATGGTTATCTGGGATGTGCTGTATACATCATCCATCATGTTACAAAGATAATTCCACAGAGGTCCATGTTGTGCTTCTTTTCACTGTTGCATAATGTTACTCTGTGTGTGTGTGTGTGTGTGTGTGTGTGTGTGTGTGTGTATATATATATATATATATATATATTTTACATATATATAAAACAATTTATTTTCCTATTATCCTAACAATGAACATTCTGGGAGGTTGCCATATGTTTTTGCTTTTACAGAAACTGTTGGATGTAGATACTAGATACTGTAGTCAAGCCTCCTGGTACCCATGTGC
Organism: Marmota monax; assembly: GCF_021218885.2. Taxonomy (NCBI): domain Eukaryota; kingdom Metazoa; phylum Chordata; class Mammalia; order Rodentia; family Sciuridae; genus Marmota; species Marmota monax. Next base: position 2,036,204 of record NW_026691933.1, read on the forward strand.
GAGAACATCTTAAAGTCATATTGCCAAGAGTGGTATAGTATAAAAAGGAGCATAATACAGTGATCATATTTGCAAGACAAGGCCAAATTCTTTTCCAAGGTGATTCTGACAATGTATTCTTTCCAAAGAAATGCAAAAGAGCTAGTAGAATTTGTGTTCTCTTCAACACAAGATATTATCAGACTTTTAAATTTTTCTCACATAGTATAAATGGTATCTCAATGCTGTCTTCATAAAATTCTTCCTGATTACCAATCTAGTTGAGCATCTCTTACCGGTGATGTATTTATCGCCCATATTAGTTTTCAAGTCTTTAAAAGCCTTCTTAAGTCTTTGGCCTTTTTTTCCTATTAACATATTGTCATATTAATCTTTAATTTTATGTATGTCCATTTAATAATATGCAAATTATACAAGTTTACATCTCCGTATAAATTTTGTAATCTGTTGTCTATATGTGATGCCATTTTCATTTTTCAGTTTGTATTTCAGCTTTTAATTTTGTCTAGAGTGTCCACTGATGAACAAATTCAAGTAATTTTCAAATAGTATTTTCAAGTAATTTTAGTGACTTTTGCATCTGGTTTAAGAAACTTTCTTCTTTCCTCAGGTTAGAAGGGTGATTTTTATTTATTTATTTATTTTGGCATTGGGGATTCAACCCAGGGCTGCATGTATGCTGAGCTACATTATCAGCCCAGAAGGACTTTTAAAAATTATATTTATAATTTATTCTTACTGTCATATAGAAATTCAATGATATTTTGGGAATTGTTCTTATATCCAATCCCCTTGGAAAAATTTCCTGTTATTTTAGTACCTTTATTTTAAATAAATTATTTTGTTTTTTCTTTGGAATAACACCTATTCCAAAAGGGAGAAACAAGTGAAATAAAAGAGGAAGAAAACATTTTAGAAATCCCCACACGTATTTTTAAAAGCTTGAGGAAAGGATTTAAATTATATGATATATAATACATAAATGATATATAAGTTTAGATTCACATATGAATTTTAAAATCTGAAATGATGTTTGAGACAATAGATATGTATACATGTATCAAAATATTATATAGTATGCCATTAATATGTGCATTTTTTGTGTTTTTTACATTAACAGTTAAAAAGTAAATTTAATTTTGATTAAATATGACAAAGTCAAAATACTTAGGCCCTAAAAGGAAAGACAGCCAATAAAAAACATAGAAACACACACAAAAAATAAACAACTGTTTCTTTCTGAAGTGGCTAAAAGAATAATAAGACAACATATCTCCCCCAAAAAAAGTTGAAAGAAGGGAAAGATAATAATAAGAGATCAATAAAGTGGGGGTGGAGAGATAATAGCTTCAGAAAAATTAAAATTTAGTTTCTACAAAAGACTTACAAAGTTAGCCAACCACTAGGAAGAATGACTTTGAAAAAAATAAATAATATTATTAGTAAAAAGAAGGTGTAACTACAAATGCAACAGAGACCACATATCCTATAATAAGACTGGTTTTAACTCAAGGATGCAAGTGTAGTTTAATTTTTGAAATATATAAATAGCTTCCACTTCATTAAGACATTAAAGGCAAAAGCCACATATGTAATCACTCCAATAGATGTGTAAATAACTTCTGATAAAATTTCACATGAGTACATGATTAGAAAAACCTATAGTTAAAGGAGATTAAACAATAACTTCCCTAATCTAATAAGGTTAGTCTACCAAAAAGAAAAAAAACAGAAAACAAACAAAGTAAATAACAAACAAAAAAGTTTCTAAATATCACTATCATCCTAAATGGAAAAACATTGGAAGTATTCTGTTTAAAAGCAACAACAGGGCAAGAATGCTTATCATCACAACTTCAACACCAATTGGAGGTTTCTTCTCCTAGGAGCATGCATTCTATTCACAGAAACTCATACTAACCTTTCTTTTAAATGTAACTCTAAAAACAGGTGTCCTTAGACCCCAGGTAGAAGGTTCTGGAATGCCCCTCCCTTCCCCCAATTCATAATCAAGTTCTTTTTAAAATATAATGTTCTTTTAAAAATACAATGTTAAGCAGCACAGCACATTTTAGCAGTCAATTTAAAGAAGGGTGAGTGTAATTGACATAGTTTGCTGTAAATCCAAGGCTATTATTACACAGGCTAAATATCATCTTGCTTTAGAACCAAGAAATTGAACTCATTTTATTTTTTTCTTCTTCAACAAACACAAAACTTAAAGAGCTGTTTTAACTTACAATTTCATTCATCTTGTGATCCAACTGGCATTGTACTGAATAACATTTGTAATTTGGATGTATTATGTGAGTGAACTCTGTACTATAAGGATAACTAAAGAGACATTTTATGGCACTAAAATGACAGGTTGTTTTAAATTCCTTTTTTTCACATTTGAGAAAGATACCAGAAATACTTGTTAACACCTTGCTCTGAAAATCCAGCGGAGTTCTAAATGAAGTGAATTATTTATTTTGGGACCAACGCCTTTCATTTGCTGGACACAGGTGGTCAGGTACTGGCAATGCAGCAGTGGGCAAAACAAAGACTCTGTGTGCTGCTTGAATGGCTAGAAACATGGTTGTAGGGTTGTTTTACAGGAAACTCAAGGATGAATCCAGGAGGTCCTAGAAGATGGATCCCCTATCCATCCATGTACCTTCCTTTACTCTTTGAAAATCTTCTGCTACTATCTTTTAGGTTTAAGAAAAATGTCTGTGTTGATTTCTTTTTTCCAGGCTTTGGTCACTGCACCCCACCAAAACTATACCTCGCTTAGCATTTCTTGGTAAATTCCTTTATAATAATAACAACAAGAGCACTGCAAGGGTGTTTTTCAAAAAGGCACATTGCATACATTGTCTCATTAAAAATCCTGCAGCTAGGTATCATCATCAAGTGAAGGGTGAGAATTTGAGGCACAGAGAGACTCAGTGATATTATACTATAGGCATTAATTCAAATTTGGCTCCAAAGCCTCCATGAATATCTCCATTGTATCTGGTTATCTCATTCATTCATTCACTATCTCAGCAAACAATGAGCTATATATCAAAGAGTATTTGGAATTTCATGTTGTTCTCCTGAGTATATGCTGAGTGTAGTCCTTATCCATAATCTCTAATTACTCTTGTTTTTTTCCAGTTATGTAATTATGTGCAATCCAAATAGCAGACAGGCCCTTCCTTCTCTTCCGGCACAAAAGAGTATAGGCAAAATAAATGAGAAAAAATGAAAATGTTCTTGACTAGATTTTTTCCCCTATGGTACTGACTAACATGTAAAATGGGGAGTTCCATAATTACCTGCCAATGAGGGAAGATCAAGCTGAGGATGAATAAAAATAGGGTGAGTGGGATTCATTCATTCATGTATCCATCCACCATATTAATCCCCATTGAGTGCCAGGAATTATGAAACTAAGATACCAAACAAAACATTCCAGTGAGGAGGGAGGTAGACAGGGTAAGTTCTAAGCTTTCTTCTGGTACAAATGCCCTAGGTCATGAGAAATAGAGAGAAGAATTAAAAATAAAGAGTTGAGTCTGGTGTTTCTGTTGAGCCATGGCTGTAGGACCTCCTCAAGCTTCAGGATAGATCCTGTGGTCAATGACTGTGTGTCCCAGCCTGTTCAACACCTGTGCTCTATCCTGGGCCTCCACTTGCTCCTAAAACTCACTGGCACATACAGATAGATCGCAATGCTGGAACTGTGTTCATGGTTTGAATAACTCTTGTAAAACAAACTTGTTGACAGCCAATTGCTGGGGAGTTAAGAAATGGTATGAGATTGCCTCAGGTGGAACCAGAGAAGCTATTCCTGCGAGTAAAGGGAGAGACTGAGGGACTGTCTCAGCAACGCTGAAGCTCCTTTTGCTTTGGGGAACTCCAACTTTCTCTCTCTGAATACTACAAGTTGCTCCACCATGGTCCATTTTGAGAAAAAGGAAATCAGAACTCAATAAAGTCGCAGCACCCTTGGCCATCTGGTAAGCCCCCAATGTACACACCAAGACCCCTGATTCCATACATCTGGTTCCTCTTCATGGGACCATCCAGTCCCTCTCTGTGAGGACATATGTAGTGCCACTGGTGTAGGAGTCATGGTTAAGTGGGACTCAAGAATCTAGGGGTATTTACTCCCTTCTAGTCTATTCTAGGTACTCATCTATTTGTTGGCCTTGGGTTTGGGAATTCCCTCTGGTTGTCTGTGTTGTTTGTATCTGTTACTGCCTGCCCCTTTTAAGACATGGCTGATACTGCATTGATCCTATAGGTAGTGTCTCTTGGGAAAGATTTTGGCTGTTCATTTTAAAGGTTCCTGTCTATCAGCCATGGTTTAGGGGCCCTTCTCTGGTTGTCTCTCTGTATTTCCGTTTTGTACAATCTTGCAATTGGAGTTGGTCTTTCAGAGGTAAAGTAAGTTGAAGAAAGAGCCACCTATAGATATAAGCTTGTCTAAGACAATGTTTTACTGTAACGATTTGGCATTTGAATAGCTTTCTGGATTATTATACAATCTCGAAGTTGGAGCTGGTCTCTCAAAGGTAAAGTAAGTGGAAGAAATTTGTACATGCAGGTCTATTTTAAAGGTTCCCATCTGACAGCCATGGTTTCAGTGATCTTCTCTTGTCTGCCTGTATTTTTTTTTTCTGTTACTGGACCTGTAAGACAGCATTGATCTTACTGGTAATCTCTTGAGCAGAGAGATCTTGGCTGAATGGGCTACCTATAGGTATGAGCCTGTCTAAGAGAAAGATGGTATACTGTAACACAATCTGGCTTTTGAATGTTTTTTTTTTCTGGATTATTATACAATCTTGAAATTGAAGTTGGTCTGTCAGGGGTAAAGTATATGAAAGAGACTCTGTATGTACAGGCATTTATCCAGTTGCATGGTAAGAGGTTTGAACAGTGAGGAACTAATTTGAAGGTGCCAAAAGGCACTGCCTTTGGTGTGCAGGATATCAGGACAACACAAAAAAAGGGTTAAAAAAGATTTAAATCTTTTAAACCCAGGGCTGACACTCTAAGCACTGTTTCTCATCCTGGCCCCAGGCAGCTGCATATCATTTTACTGTGGGTCAAGGACACCATCCCTAACTGGGGGGAAAAATTTTTCAGAAAAGCTGCCTGGGCTATAAAAAACTGGCCAAAGAGAACCTGGCCTCTCCGCCCTGCCTTCCAGCTCCTTTTGTCCCTGGCAGGTGAAGGCTGCTGGCCACAAAGGATGAGACAGTACCCAGCACTGTCAGTTTATGACCTAGGGATAAGAACAGTTTCTCCTTTTAAGATCGGACAGGACACCCCATTTGGACAAGGGGATATTCATCTTGGGGGCAAAGCAATTCTTGCTATAACAGTATCCCATCAAACTAAATGGCTGGGGAGACTGGCAGAATAAATAAATGTACCTAGAAAAACAAAGACAGGAACTAAGGCCAACCTGTGTTTTGTAGGCAGCCTCTGCAAATGGATTTCAAGGAAGCCTAAAGAAAAGGATGGGAAGGGCCTCCTCCATTGCATATCAATATGGCTTAGTATAAGAAAAAAGGCTCCAAAGGAACCTCTGGGTACAATTGACAGTGGGGAACTTACTTGAAGTTGATGGCATTGTGATAGTCATAATGGAGATAGGGCAGGCTCAAAATATGCTGTGACTCAACCCCTTGAATGTAACCTGGGAGAAAAAAGATTCAGGCCCAATTGTTCTATGTGCTGGATTGTCCAACCCTATCCTGGGATGAAATGTGTTGTGTAGTTAAATGCACAGATAATATTCATAAAAAGGGTCCAAAACTAGAAAAGATAAAAGAAAGTTACAATTTTTTAGTATGAAAAATTAGAAGATAAAAGAAATGTTTCCGATGAGAAAGTATTTTGTTTGGTAAAGTCAGATTCTTGTACCAAAGTCCAAGATTAAAAAGAGGGCAAAACTAAGGATGTAAGCAAGTTGTGAATGTCTAAGTAAATTGCAGAAAGTTTGAAGAAGGCATATCTAAAAACATTTGTGTTTGTGATTAAATTATCTATAATTAGGATGGTCAATCAAAGTTATTGAATTTTAATGTACTGATATGAAGTAAAGTCTGAAACATTTATCTTCTCATCTATCAAGACAAATTTCTTCTGTTAGGGTTTATTACTTAGGGAAACTAAGTCTAAAAGGAATCAGGGTTTGTACTTGTTTTAAAGTCCTTTAAATGATTACTTTGTAACTGGTTAAATAAACAACTTATTTTAGGTTATAACAATATAGTTGACACCCTCAATATATGTGACACCCTAAATATATGTGTCAATATATGTGACACCTTAATATATGGTATATGTATGCATCTGAGAACTATACCTGTCTATATGCTTTGTCAAAGTGTTATGTAAAAGTTTATAAAATGAAAGTTTATGTAAGTTTACCAGCAAGATAACCAATAAGTGTTCTCTTCTATACATGGTATCTGACAGAAGGGCTACACTATCATTTGAAGATCTGTCCTATATCTGTTTTATTTGACTAAGTCCATTTCTGATCATTAACCCTGTTTCCTAAGTGTATAAGCAATTTAAGGCTATCCTTTGATTTTTGCTAGTACTGCTAACTCATGCAGACCTATGATTATTGTTATCATACACTATGGGTTCTAAATTGTACTTTAAAAGTTAAACTTACTTTAAAAGTTAAAATGTGTAAAGCTTAGGGGAGAGCACCTTATCAAGTTGGTGTTCCTCATACTAAGATTATCTATAGTAATAGTCTCAGATATGTATAAAAATAACAATTTGGTTGGTATTTATTCATGTCATTTGATGTTTTATAGCTGGATAAAGTAACCTGTAGTCAATAAGTTATATATACAATTTTGTGTTACTTCTCACACTAGAATAGGAATTTAAATGTATTTTTGGAAGGTAACAAGAAGAGCCTGGGGCTGGGGCTGTAGCTCAGTGGCAGAACACTTGCCTCCCACGTGTGAGGCACTGGGCTCGATCCTCAGCACCACATAAATATATATATATATATATATATATATATATATATATATATATATATATATATATATGCCTGATCTGTTTAAAAATGACATTGTAAAACTTAAAAGCATTTTGTCAATTTTTTTTCACAAAAAGAAGGTTAAAAGCTCTCTTGGCCTTTATTTGTTTCATGTTTTAGATGTGATACTGTATTGTGTTATATGTCAAGACAGTTGCCTTACCTGAGATAAGGCTCTGCCTCCCACCTTACTCCATGTTAGAATGGCTCTAAAATAAGCTAGATTTGAGCCCTTTTAGAGTTGTGTTCAAAAGATTGGAAGTTGTTCTAAAGATTACTATGATCTCAAAGACGGGATATAATACATAACTAAGTAAAGGTTTATATTATAAAAATCATTTTACTTGGTTCATAGCTGTTACACAAATTGAATATGTTTTTGCTCTGTTAATTTCATTTTGTATTTTTCCTTGTAAACTTTGTAACTGTTACCAGTTAGTGTTTTGCAGAGGTACTGCTTCTAATAAAACAACCTGAGTTAATTTGAGTTAACAAGCCATCAGCTGTAGTGCAGACAGGCTATAATGCTGACTTATAGTGTGAATACTGATCCCAATTAAATGAAAGGGGTAACTGTAAAATTACAGATACTTAAGTTATCTGTTATTCCCACTTTAAGTCTAGTGCAGGGGCCTGCCAGATATTTAAAACCAAAAAAACTTGGAGACCAAAGTCAAGGAAGTAAAAGGGCCAAGGAAAAAACAGCCAATATTTTGGCCTTTGTCCGCTAAAGTCACCTAGGACCCAGAGAACAATAGGACCCCTCTCTGGGCCCTGTGACTCCAGTGAGTCACCTGATATGCTGGTCAGAGAGATTAAGAGGACCCTAGAGAACAGGAAGCCAACCACTGCACATTCTGCAAAGAGGAGGATCATTGGAGAGGGAAATGTCCCTGAGGCTTCCAAGAGAAGCCACATATAGTCAACCAGACCCTGACCCATGCAGGCAGATGGCACCAATGGTAAAGCTAAAGGAGCCAAGAGACTTTGCACATGTCCCCAGAGTGATCTCTGAGGAATCTCAGCTGTTAAGATTAGATAGGAACAAGATCAGTTTTGACCAACTTGGTCTTAAACACCTGGCAGAAGAGTATAGCCTAAGCACAGTCTTAAATGGACATTTAAAAGGAAAACAATTTTTTTAAATGTAAGTTAAGATGTACACTGTGTCAGCCCTACCAAAAGAAAGAAAAGCTGGGGGCTATTAAGGAAGGGTTCTTGGGTGGGAGTGCCTAATAATAATGATTACAAGGACTCCAAAGTTGTAAGTTTGTCCTGAGTTATTTTGAGCCTGATCTCCTAGACCTACAAATCTTCCTAACCTCCTACGTTGATGAACTTGATCTGTTTTTCACTAATATTATTATGAGTTATTGTCTTCATGATTTTCAGAGCCTGACTGAAATACTAAGTTGTTTTTGTGATAATTATTTACAAAAAAGTAATCGTTACTGTCTTGTTGGCTTATCATGATCCCTGACCTATGTATGCCTTGTCCAGTAACCTGCCATCTGCCATTGTGGACATCTGGACTGCTCTGATGCTGAGAACTCATAACTGTCCATGCCCCACCTGATAGAACAAGGACTTTGGGTTACTTCCCCCAACTTTGCCCTCTTAAGCAGGAATCAGTTTGGAGATATAGTCGTCCATTTTTTTTTTCCACAGTGGGGAAATATAACAGTGGTCTGCTTTATGCTTTGAATGTAGCCCTTGCTGCTCTGCCACAACTTATATTTCAAATGGACATGTTTCTTTCTCTTCCTCTCTCCCTACTCCTCCCTAATCTCTCCCCTCCCCAATCTCAGAGGAAACAGGATTACCTTTCTTCCCTATTTTAGGCAGATTTATCTGTCCTTGAGTACACACTAACCATAGGAACAAAATATCTGTACTATGGGGATGGTACCTGAAGATCTTAGAAATGACTCTCTCTCAAATTAACAAGTGAATTAAACTCCAACAGAGAACGCGTGGAATGTAGCCTTTGAATCAGCTCTTTAAAAGCCTGCTGATGAGCATAATCACAGCCTCTGGGATAGGGGTCCCCTGTATTTCTTCTTTGCTAACAAAGCAATAAACCTTTTTCATTTTTCTCTAATAAATAAATAAATAAATAAAAATAAAAAAAGAAACCCCCTCTAGGAAGAAACCTTGATTACGTTTTCCTCTCTTTGCTCAGAATTGTCACCCAGTAGTCATAAACTGTTTTCTCACCCAGCCTCTCAAAAAACATTCATTAAGTGCTTGCCCTATGCTTGGGATTCAGTATGAAATGTCACACTCTAGTATTAAGAAAGGGGCAGGTGAGAATTATAACAATTTGATAGTCAGGGTAAAACTGAAGTTCTGTGGGATCCAAGAGGGGCATCAACCTGTATCTTGAGTTCTGACTTTGAGATGATCTATTTCAAGCCCCTATCTGACGTGGGAAAACAAGACCCCATGATATGAATGAGACAGTCCATGATGTAAGATCACAGAGAAGGAGTTATAGCAGAGGACAAGAGGGCATTGGTGGAAAGAGGCTCTATATTGTATTTGAGGGGACTGTGTTAGTCAGCTGTTTGTTGTTGTGACCCAAGTACCCAACAAGAAAAACTTAGAGGAGGAAAAGTTTATTTGGGGCTCACAGTTTTAGAAGTTCATTCTATCATTGGCTGACTCCATTGCTCTGGGCTTAAGGAGAGGCAGAACAAAATGGCAGAAGGGCATGGTGAAGGGACATTGCTCCATTCATGACAGCCAGGAAACAGAGGGAGAGGGGAAGATGAATTCTTCCAGAGCACATCACCACTGACCCACCTCCTCCAGTCATACCCACCTGCCTATAGTTAGTCCATTCAAACAGGGATGAATTGATTAGGTTACAGTTCTCATGATTCGATTATTCCAACTCTTCACATTCCAGCTAATGCAGGAGAATTGAGGGGACAGTTCATAGCTAACGCATAACAAGAACTTATATGCTACTGTTAGTGTTAGTGACTATTTAACTAACAAGATGACAGGTTGGTACCTGGGTTCTTCCCAACATTGTGCCTTCTCTCTACAACTAGTCAATAAGCTCTATGAGGGCAGTAGAGTATTTCATGCTTTCTTGTCTCTATTCCCAACTGCATTTAGCTTGGTGGTAATCCATGGTGAGTCCCCAACAAGTACTCACTGAGTCTACCCATAATCATGACTGAGAAGAGCTTTCAATCCCATCTAAATGTGCTTAGATCTTTCTCTTGTATATGTCCCTTCCTTTCCTTGCTCATCATCAGGTCTGCAATATGACTCTTTCAAAAGTAACTGGACAGGAGAGAATCCCTGACTCTCCATGAATAGAGGCCACTGCCAGCAAAGCACCTTCCTTCACCTGAACATGGGCCTTAGGTGGCTTTTTTAATTAATTACACCTTATGGTGAAATGACATAGCAAACTCCAGAATATGGGAGTGAAATTCTCAGGTTAGCCAGTTAAATCATTGCAATTAAAAAAATTATGATCTTTTCATTTTACCCAATTACCAAATTACCCCCTTCACAGTTGGCTCTAAAAGAAATATTTCATTACCCATTGGTACCTTCTTTTCAATATTAAAGTAACTTATGATAACTGTATAGGAAAAAACAAAAAACAAATAGAAACTATGAGAAACATGAAGATTTTTGTTTTGAAATAACTTTGTATTAGGGAAGTTCGTTTCAGTAAAATAAATTGATGAGTTTGACCATTAAAAAAATAAAATTGACACAGCAAAGAACATCACAAATGATGTCACAAGCAAATACTAAACAGGGAAAATATTAATAACTGGTATCACAAACAAAGGAAAAACCTCACCAATTTTCAAAGAGCTTATAGAAATTGGGATGACAAAGACTAATAACCCAGTTGAAAATTCAACAAGGTCACAAACAGATGGCTCACAGAGTTAGGAGTATGAGTGAGCTTTAAACAGACTTGCACAAAAATTCTCAACCTCACTCTAAATAAGATAAATCAAGTCTAAACCACACTAGAAAATTGATTCTCCTATGTCAGATTGACAGAAGGTAAAGTTTGCTATTCAATTCGTTGAGACATAGGGTCCCACATATGTCAGTCACTGCAGGTGATGTGAAATGGTGCAGCTCCTCTGAAGGTGCTTCTACAGTCCAACTGCTGGGAACCTACTTCACAGATATCCATAAAAGAGCAGTTAAGTTAAATGTGGTATAGCTACAGAATATAGCTGTCAAAAATAACAGGGAGGACTCATACATGCTGGCATGGAATGCTCTCCAGGATTTATTACATGGAAGAAGGCAAAATAAAACAAGAAGCAGGACAGTGTGTACAGTATGTTTCTTCTTGTGTAAGCGATATATATTTGCATTTTTTTGGTTTGTACAGAGAAAGCCTGGAATAACCAACAAGAAACCAATAAGAATGGTTGTCTATATGGAGTCGGTGACACAGAGAAAGGGGAGAAACATCTGAGCTCAAAACAGTAAAATCAGTTAAAACTGGTCCCTGAGGAAAATTCCAGCAACCTCTCGAATAGCAAAGGCTGCCGAATACTGAAGCATGAAGCTTGAGTTTCTCCTGATTGCAGCACTTGTTCTCAGAGTGACAGAACATCAAACCTGGGGCAACCTGAATATATCCAGCCTAGCACAGGCCCAAAGACGGGAAGGAAGACATTTGTTCAAAATCACCAAGGTATGTTATGATCCACGATGACAAGATGACAGGTTGGGTACCTGAGTTCTTCCCAACATTGCAAAGTTTTCCCAGGGCACTGTAGTGCAAGGAACTCTTAGCATAGCTTCAGGGCTTTCCTAGAATATTGATACTGTAGCCTAACCTTCTAAAATATCTTAATATAACTCCGTGATAGGTTAGATATGTGGTGTCCCCCCAAAGCTCGCATGTAAGACAATGTAAGAAAGTTTAGAGGTGAAATGACTGGGTTATGAGAGCTTTAATCTAATCAATGCATTAATCCTCTGATAGGGATTAACTGGGAGGTAACTATAGGCAGGTAGGGTATGGCTTGGGGAGGTAGGTCACTGGGCATGTGCCTTTGGTGTATATTTTTTTGTCCCTGGTAAGCAGAATCTCTCTCTGTCTGCTTCCTGATGTCCTGTCCCCAGCTGCTTTCCTCTACCACACACTACTGCCATGATTTTCTGTCTACATCTCAGACACCAAGGAATGGAGTTGGCTGTCTATGGATGGAGACCTCTAAAACTGTGAGCTCCCAAGTAAACTTTTCCTCCTCTAGTTGTTCTCAGGTCTTTTGGTCAAAGCAGTGAAAAGGCTGACTAAAACACTCAGGAAGGCATCTGGTGGATTCTAGGGGAAGGAACATCACAGATGAAAAGGGTCAAGGTGCATTTACAGCACAAAAGAGGAAGGGCTAAATAAACCAAGATAAGAGGGAGATTCTTCAAACAAAAAAGTCAGGGGTGGAAAAAGAAAGGCTCTGTATTATGCTTCTGGCATGGGGAGGTTCTTAACAGAAGCAAACCAACAGGGTAAAACTGGGGGCTTAGCCACTAACCTCAGTCTGCATGAGGTCAAGAGCCAGGTTGGCCAATGGGAAGTGGTATAGTTTACATATGAGGCGTATCCCAAAAGCTCATGTGTGAGACAATGCAAGAAAATTTTTGAGGTGAAAAGACTGGGTTAGGAGAATTTTGATCTAATCAGCACATTTATCTACTGATAGGGATTAACTGGGTGGTAAATGTAGGGCGTGGCTGGAGGAGGTGGTCATGGGTTTGTATTTTGTCTGTGATGAGGGGAACTCTCTTTTTGCTTCCTAGTGGCCATGTCTTGAGCTGCTTTCCTCTGCCATGATGTTCTACCTCATTTTGGGCCCAGAGCAACGGAGTTGGCTGTCTACGGACTGAGACCTCTGAAACCATGAGCTCCAAATCAAAGTTTCCTTCTTGAAAACTGTGCTTGTGAGGTCTTTTGGTCACCGTGGAGAAAAAGCTGACTAACAGAGGTAGAATAATATCTCCTTCTCTAACTAAATTCCTCAAAAGGTAAGTTGATTTATAAGAAAGCTCCTGCCTAATTAAAATGGACCCACTTTGCAATCTAGCCTTACCACATTTCAGGTTTCCACGTAGCTGTATCTGGGAACAATGAGTGATAGTTTGGGATATTGCCATCTATTGTAAGTCAATAAACAGGAAGAAAAAATGCTGCTTGGCTTGTTTCTGGGAACCTTAAATCAGTTCTTTCTCACTTAGAATGAATTTCAACTACAGATATTTCCTTTAATGAAACTGTACAGACTTGGCTAATTTATGAGGAAAGTTTACCTCCTTTTTTTTTTGAGTGTTAGCTTCATATTATTTTGGCCTACACATTAAAAAGTCCCTATGCTCCCCTCCCCTTACCCTGACATCCTAAATCTTGTATTTCATAAAATTTTCCTTTTCTGGGCCTATTGAATATAATCATATCCACATTTCCTAGCCCATTGCAGGTTGAAAGTCCTGTCACATCAATTGTCACAGGTGAGACATCCTGTGAGGAGGTAGCAACGTGGGTTTTGTGGCAGATGGAACTAATGCTCAGAATGGCCAGTATTTCTCATCCAGGATGACAGCTCCAATTAATGGCACAGAGCTAGAAACAGGTGTCCTAACTCCCATTTATGGCTATTTCTAATACACAGCCAAGTGGTCCATGGCTTGGGGTTCTGGGTTCCCGAATTGGAATTTTTCTCGGCAAAACTCCTGGTTGCTGGCTGGGAAGTCACCCTGTTTTCCCTTGAGCTTCATTGCTCTGCTGTTTGTAGTAACTGTATGTATGTTTCCAGGCTCTGGACTAGTTCAAGAGGGGCAGTTGGCATGAGACAGTGCTTGAAATTGACTCTTTCTTGGTCCTTAACATCTCAGAACCAGGCACTTTATAGAAATGAGAATGTATCCATCTCCTTTCCCCCCAACACCTCAAGGTTTGCACATTGCTTTCTTCATTTGTGCAGTATAATGTCTAGAAAGATTGTTTTTGAACACTGAACTCATTTTTTACCCACCTCCCCCAGTTCTTCAAGATAGCTCCTTTTATTTACCCCTGTTTTTTATTCCTGAGATTATTGTTAATCTTCCTTATCTTAACCATCAGTGAGAACATTTCTGGCAAGGGACTCTTTCCAAATGTCACTGTGTGCTTTTAAGCCAAATATGAAGCTCTATGGTCCCCAAGGAAACCCAAACACCTGTTGACTATGTTGTTTTTCCTCCATTTTTCATCTAATTGCAATTTACCTGCCTTACCAGAGCAGTGTGAGGATTAACTGTCCTCAGGTAACTTTCAAGTCTATAAAGGATTTCTGCCTCCTCAGGGCACATGTTCTCTAAGAAAGACAGAACTGAAATACTAATAAGGGACTTAATGTGCAGAAATCTCAAATAGGCTGTGCTCTGTTATCACTTGACAGGCGGCACCTTCCTAACACCTTCTGACAAAGGCACCAGGAACAAATGGGATCAACAGCCAAGTCTGCAAGGCCAGACAGGAGCATGAACTTCCTTCCTTGTCAAAGCCTTTTGGAGGAAGCACATCTTAACCACCAATTTAGATAGCTGAGCAGGGCCTGGTGCACCTGCTGGGCACGCAGTGGTCTGTGGTTGCTGTCATATTTTGACACAAACATTTGACAACTTCTTAATGAACATTTCCGATACCCCAAGGTTGACCTTCTCTTGGCTTCTTCTTGTTACTATTGACATTTTGTGCCAGCTTACTGTTTGCTGTTGGGGGCTGTCCTATGCATTGGACGATGTTTGGCAGCATCCCTGGGTTCCGCACACCAGAGAGTAGTCCCTGCTCCCTCGGAGCTATGACAACCCAAAACATCTCAAGATACTGCCAAAATGTCTTCTGGGGAGGGGGCACAATCACATGGGTTTGCTGATCAAGTGTGAACTCTTGACATATACTCAGATTGGGGTGTGTCTTTACAAAAAAAGTCATCCTCAAACATGCATATGGTGCTGCATAAATATCAGGGTCCTTGGAAAACCTTCTTGGCCACCCCCTACCAAGTTATACTTCATTTTGCTTCCCAACAGGCAGTTGAGGGAGACACACATTTTCACAAATGAAACAGCAACCTATTTGTTACTTACTTCTTTGGTTTTAGATCCATTGCTTAGTTTTCTTTCAGCTCTGGCAGCCAAAGACTGCTAATTTGCATGACACTAAGTATCATTTGCTCCCCGCCCCCCCCCCTCCACATCAACCAAGGATTTGCTTTTTACTTTAAAATTCCATTTTGCAAGCTCCTTTTTAAATGTTCTGGGCTGCAAGATGTTTGAATTTGAGGGGTGTTTAACATGGGCGGGTGCTATGCAAAGGAGTGGGGGAGAACATCCATCAAAGGGTGACAAACTCTGAGGGGGGCATCTCTTCCCTCCAAAATGTCTCATTAGGGTCCCCAGGCTTAGCCTCCATCTCCTCTGTATCCCGCAGTCCAATTTAATTGAGCGACGGCCTCGCCACGGCACACTGCTCTTTCGACAGGAGGGTAAACTCATTCTGTCCATCATGACATTTGCTTTCTTAAGGGCCTCACAATATGCAGTTTAAATAATTAAATGCAGGTCACATTGCAGCCTCCCCTTTCAAGCCTGTCGGAGGGCGCAGTGGGTTCTTTCTGATGCTTAGCTTTTGACCACGTGGTTTTGAGAAGTTACTGGGATTCTTGTTTCTATGGCTATTATGCATGACACTTCTCCCCACTAGGATCCCTGAACCTCAGCACAGTGCAAATCCAATGTGAACAGCCGAATGGGCTGTGGATTTTCTGATGATGGATAAACGGTGACAGAGAAATTTGAGACCCTGGTTCCCAGCAAGAGTCTCAGAGCAGCCTGCTTGTCATGGTCAATACTTTCCATTTGTCATCCAGAAAAGTTTAGTGCTTGGAGACAAATCCCTTGTGTTCCAGTGCATATGTCCATTCACCTCCATCTGGGGTGGGCTTGTCAAAAATAAAGCCAATCTTAAAAGTGACCCCAAAGAAGAGAAATTTCAGGAAGGACTCAAGATAACTCTTACCTGTAGTGTCCATTTTAAACAATAGATTTATCTGGGGGGGGCGGGTAGGGGGGGACTCAGAGTGATTATAATGAGTTTGGATTTAGTTGAACCCAATGCTGATTTTGCACATTACGGAGATTTGTCATCTTTAAGTAATGTGCCAGATGAACGCTTTAAAATAGATACAACTTTGTGTGAATTCTCTATAATATAGCAAAATCTGATTGCTCTATTAATAGCCAGAGTCCTTGGCCTTGAGAAAGCAGGATGGCAGCATTTTTAAAATTCATCATCTCTGCATAATTAGTTGAGGATCTCTAAATATTCAAGCTGAAGAATTAACCAGGAGCTGGGGCCGCCATCCCTCAGCGTCCCTTTCAATATTGTTCCACAGTCATCATTTCCTTGCGTTTTTCTAATTACTGCAAAACCAATTGTTTTTAACTCAACTGCCCTGGCTCTTTGTAATTTGTTGAGTGTAATTACCTTCAAAGGAAGAAAATGTACTTCTTGTTCTGGAAATTGGGGCTTGATTAGACGAGCATCATCAGGTGGCCATGGGACCCCAGCTGCAAAGCTTTGAGAATCTCACCTGACGACAGCATTGGGAGAGTTTGAGGCTCTAGGAAGAGGGCCCTCTTGAAAGGGAGCCCCATATTGTGGTGAGCTGTAGATCCTTTTGGGGTTTTCCTTGGAGAAGTAATTTTATGAGAGCCACAAAGCACTAGGAATTCTGGTTCCTCACTCAGAGCAGCCAACTTATGGCCATGAGCAATCATGCTTAATGGTTCTTGATTATCTCCTCTCATGTTTGTATGTCTGCCCATGAGAAACTGGGGAGTGGGATTGTCTTATTAATCTGTCCCTACACCCCAATGTCTAGCAATGGCCAGGCATAGTAGTTGATGAATAAACCAAATAAACTAGTTTGGAGGTCAAGTCTCTTCTAGCTTTTTCTCGTTCTTCCAATTCTCTTAACCTACTAAACAGTTCTACCTGTAGACCCTCAAAGAAGGAATACTAGAATAGTTTTTAGCTTCTATTTCTCCTCTTCAACTCAGGAGTATGATAAACATTAGTGAATAAGAGTGGTTCTCTCTCTCTTTTTTTTTTTAAGAGTGGTTCTCTAGGACAATAATTCCAAAATTAGGGCAGAGTCTAAGAGAATCAAGCCAAGAGCCACAGGGCTACTGAAATAAAACAAAATAATTCTGATATACCTCCAACAGCCTCCGTGAAGACTCAACATGAAAGAGCAAGTTAAAATTCTACATCACAAAGACTCAACATTACAAAGTATACCTTAAATTAGTGCCAGTGAATATGGCTTATAAGCCAGACATTTATTTATTCAATAAACAGGTTTTATTGGGCATCAGATGTTGCACAAGGTTTGCTGATGTGACATAAGAGACTGTTTTATTTTTTTTTCTGAAGTGTCACAGGCACCTAAATCCTTTTAGATTCCATTAAGTAAATTTAACTCTGTGAACTTTGATTAAGTTACTGTTAGCTTGATGGCACTTGGTTTTCTCATCTGTGAAATCAAGACAAAATGTCTCTTTATAAGCTTCTCATGACGAATGAATGTGAAAAATTTAAGTGGAAAGACAGCTGGCCTTTAACAATAGACTTGTCTGTAGAAGTAGGTACCATTCGCTTCAACAGACTAGAATTTGAATGATTCAATTATGTGCAGTATTAAGAGTATAAGTGAATTCAGTGAAGAATAAACATACAATAGATTCCATTGAAACAGCAAAGAAAATATACTTAACCAAGCAGTCCACCTAAATGAACAATTTTTTATGCAAAAGTGGGGATTCAGCTCTATATTGTCTTGCTGCTAATGCTGAGAGGCAAACCAAGGTACCTGGGATCTACTCTTAAATCTGGGGAAAACAAAAAACCAAAAGCAAACAATAAAACCTGGTTGCCACCTGCTGTACATTAAAAATGTAGGAAATTGATGAAGTTGAAAGGAAGTATACAGATGGAAGACTGGACTTTGTGAGTGATGAAGAACGATTGAAGGGTTTTAAGCAAAGGAACAACATGATGGGGTTTTGCATTTCAGCAAGGTACCTGGGTGGCAGTGTAGGTGACACACTTGAGGGAGTTGAGCCTGGCAATGGATGACTAGGGCAAGGAGCAGAGGGAGGTTTGGTCACCAGGCAAACACCTTATTAATCTATGAGAAAAACAATCCATTTTCTTAACAGCACTCACTTCAGATAAGGTACCCACCGAACCCATCACACAGCCATCCTGACCCTCTGCTACTGCTGCAAATCAGGGTGCAGAACAGAACCAGGCAAACTGGTTTCAGTCACAGTGAGTGCCATGTTGTCTCACTATTCACCCCCAGACTCCTTTCCATGCCCTTGTAACACTTTACCCTACTGGAATTTCTACCCACCAACACCGTCTTGCTTCCAATCACTTTGGACCTGGATGGGAAAGAGGCCATATAAAGATTAAAGGAAGGTGTTTCTTCGTCTTAAGAAAAGTGCACTCCTACCCTAGAAAACTCATGATAACCCTCCTACTCATTATCTACCCCTGCTACCCTTCTTAGCCCTTGTTTGGGTCGAGAAGTTGACCTATAAGTTTGTCTTTACCAGCCAGACCCAGGGGGCTCAGCCAGGGGTGAGATCGCCCTCCCTGCTCCCGGGGACTGGATTCAGGGCTGCAAGGGTCCTCCCTTCAGCTTACATTCAGTTCCTGGTTTGCTCTCTCCTTTCGCTCCCCTCCTCTGTCCCCTCTGTGCTTTCTCCAAGGCCTTGCCTGCAGGAAAGGGGCATGAATATTTGTTTTACCAGCTTGGCAAATCAGAGTGGGTAGCTCTGTGGTGACAAAGCCACCAAATTGCTTCTGCTTACTCCCTCACCTGCTGGGCCACCCACCCAGGTCTTAAATCCTGCTCCTGAGCTGACTCTTCGCTAAACAACTTGGACTCTTTAAGCATTTTTAAAAATAAAGCTAAAGAAACTAACCTTGAAAGAAAAGAGGTCCATTTACTTTGGTGTTTGATGAGCCCACAGGCAGGGTTCTGGAAAGTAGGTTTCTTTTGCCACATTTAGTGTAAAGCAAAGAAGCAATGGGAAACCAGGGAACAGAACATGGGGTCACAAACCTCTCTGTCTTTAAGGGACAGCCCCCAAGCCACACTGTGACTGGCAGGGAGAGTGGCCAGGGACTGAAGAGGCTTTTACGGAGGGGGTGGTCAGAGGGTTCAGGTAGCTGAGGAGGACAGATTGCCACTACCAAAGGTCCTCCCCCTGCCCAAGGAAAGTTTCAGAGAACCAAGAAGAAAGGGGGTGTTCCGGAAAGCACAACTATAGTGGAGAACATCCAGTAAGGCTTCAGGGATCTACTGGCAAATTCCGCACTGCAGAGTGAAGACTTCCATCGCAAACCTTTGTTACTTAAAGAGCCAGAGTTAGGATAATAATTCTCACTTTCCTAGGCATTTATGATGAAAGCAAGCAAATACTGACTTGGTGGAATGAAATTTCCACCGGCTACTCAAGGCACACACTCATTTCTTTTTTCAGTTATTTTTATTTCTTTTTCTTTTAATACCACCTTTGTTGGCATTTAGAAAGTTCATGCTGCATCCACCCTGAGTATCTCTTCCTAGGGTTTGTTAGAAGCTAGCATATACCTACAGCTGTGCTAGCTGTCTGCACACAATCTTCTCCCTTCCTGGCAGCACCAGTATCAGCCAGGGTGATGGGCCTGGCTTTTCTGGGTGTGTAAATGGCAGGTCTCCAGCCACAAGCACACTTTTAAAGGCAGAGGTCAAGTACCATGGTGGAGGGCAGGATTGTCTTGCTAGCTGTGCTGCTTATAGGACCTCAGTACCTTCTCCCAGGAAGTGATATTTGCCCAAAAGTTAAAGTACAAGAATGAAATAAGCCTGCTCCTCTCAAGAGTGAGGGTGCTGTGGTTGAAGACAACAGGATAAATAAAGTGAATACATAGAGAAAAAAATTCAGGCTGGAAATTCACTTCATTTTGCAGAGAAATTAAAAAGTAGTTCAAGAAGAATGTTCTCCATTGACCTGGACCCATAGTCAGAACCAAATGCTGCCTCTTTACGGCTCTGCATGGCTCATTTTAACAAGCCATGTTAAAATCCAAACCCTCAGGTAAGCTCTCTCTCGTTGAATTCAGAGAGTTTGTCGTGATCTGAATCCTTTCCCAGGACATTTTCAAATTGCCTTCAGCGCATCCAGTATCCTTTATTTCTACTTCTTTTGTCCACATCTACTGGAACACTACTGCTAGATTGAGAGACAGGATCAAATTTAATGACTGTGTCCCTCTTTTTTTAGAAACAAGGATCATACAGGATCATGCAACTCCTTGACATAAAGTAGTCCCTCGGTATCTGCTGGGGATTGATTCCAAGACCCCTAGTGGATGCTTAAGACCTTTATATAAATGGCACAGTATTTGGTTATAACCTATGCACATCCTCCTGTATACTTTAAATCTCTAGCTGATTTATAATACATAACACAATGTAAATGCCATGTAAATAGTTGTTACACGGTACTGTTCAGGGAATAACAAGAGGGAAAAGTCTGTATGTGTTCAGTACAGATGTGATCTTTTCCAAATATTTTCGATCCATGGTTGGTTGAATCTGTGGATGCAGAACCTGTGGTTATGGAAGGCTGACTGCTTTTCCTTCACTTGGCTTCTAAGACACCACACTCCCCCAGCTCGCCTCCCTCCTTGCTGCTCCTGCTCAATCTCCTTTGCTGGGTCCTCCCTTCTTCCTGACCTCTGAGGTGGAAGGACATGGCTTCCCCTCCATCTACTCTCTCCCTGCTCCTCATCTCATTACCAGGCTTAGAAATGCTTTCTGCATGCTGATGTCAATCAAATTCACGTGTCCAGCCTGATCTGGTTTGCTCAAATCCAGACTCACCGGTCAACTGCCACTCACCACCTCGTGGAACTTCACAGCACCTGGAACTTGTCTAAATGGAAGTCCGCATCAGCTTCCAACCTCTAGCCTTAGCCTTCTCTATGTTAGTCTCTGGTAACTCTGGACCTTCCAGGATCCGATCCTGGGAGACCTTCCTGATTCACCTGTTCTTCTGCTGCCACCTCCACTCCAACACTCAATCCTGTTGGATTCTTATTTAAATCAGGAATCAGGCTGTGTTCAGGCCCTGTGCAAGGAGCTCCATATGACTATTTATATTTAAATTAAACTAGATTATTATTTATATTTAAATTAAATTAAAATAAAAAAAAAAAAAAACTAAAGAGAGAGCAATAAGAAATAGTTCAAATAGGAACTCTTAGAACAACCGTAGAGAAGTTAAATACCCGCCCCCAGTTTCTTATTCCCAGGGGTGACGTTTCATGTATATAGCAGCCACGGCAGACACAGAGCGTTTCCATCACTGCAGTGAGCTCTATCAGTCCGCTGCTCTCACTTCAGGGAGTGCACCAAGCCTGGTCCAAGTCATTAAAATCTCCTGCCTGGACAATTATCACCACCCCTTAGTTGATCTTACTTCTTTAGTCTCCACAATATGGCAGAGGGATCCTTTTCAAACATCTCAGGTCACACTATTGTTGTGCTCAAAGATGTCCAGAGTTCTTGTGTGTATCTCCCAGACCAGAAAGGTCCTTGACTTCTGGACCCCTGACCCATCTGAATGCATCTTGTCAGTTGACTGGCTTGTTCTGCCTGCAACAGCCACAACTGTCGCCTGCTTCTGCTGCTGGCTTGGGCACAGCTGTTCCTCCCATGGGAATGCTTTTTTTCAGACACCCTCCTGGCTCACCCCTTCTCTTTCATGGGCCCTGCTCCAAAGTCACATCTCACGGATGCCTGCTCTGATACTCCCACTGTAGCTTTAGCACTTCCCGGACCTCAGCTCTCCTGTGACCCCTCCTTTTGCTGTACTCTTGTCTTTTCCATTGCACTTTTCTCCTTTGAACAAACTATATGCACATACTATTTGTTACATCTATTGACTACTGTCTGGCAGGGATCTTTGTCCATTTACTCACCTCTGGAAAGCTGGCCCCAGGAGGCCTTCAACAAATATTTGGTCAACAATGGATGAATTAGGGCTGGAAGGATCTGGAAAAAAAATCTTTCTTGCCTGGGCAGCAGAGGGGTGGGAAGGTTATTCACTGTGGGGCACAACGGGCTCAAGGGAAGTCTGGAGTGGAAGCTGGTATGGTCCTAGGTGCCTCCACAGAGAAAGCCTGTAACTGTGAAGTCCCCTGCCCTTCATCTGTGACAACTGGAAGGGCACTGATGAACCGCAGAAAGCCAACGGGATGACTGACTAAAATTTCAGGAGTATTACCACCTTCTTTCTGGTAAAGGCTCTGGTTTAAATATGGTTGGTCCCCACCAAAACCCATGTTGAAGCTTGGTGCCAATGTAACAGGGTTGAGAGTGGATAGGGCCTTTAAGGGGCATTGGTGTCCTAAGGGATCTTTAGTTCTTGAGGGAATGGATTAGTTCTCATGGGAAAAGATTGTTACAAAGAGAATCAGCTCCTTTATCACCTTTCTCTCTTACGCACATGCCTGTTACCCTTCTGCTTCTATTATGAGGCCCTCATTAAGAAGCATTCTGGTGCCATGCTCCTGGACTTCAGAACTATGAGGTAAGTAAACTTTTTTTTTTCTTTATAAATTACCCAGCCTTCGGTATTTTGTTATCTCGATAAGGAACAGACTAAGACGTTAAGCCTTTGTGTGATTCAAACAGTGGTTCTGTTTCTCTGATGACTTATAAGAAACAAGGAACAAAGTGGGAGATTAGAACAATAAGATACTTCAACAGATGAATGGATAAAGAAAATGTGGTACATATACACAATAGGATATTACTCAGCCTTAAAGAAGAATGAAATTATGGTATTTGCAGGTAAATGGACAGAACTGAAGAATATCTTGGTAAGCGGAATAAGTCAAACCTAAAAACCCAAAGGCCAAATGTTTTCTTTGATAGGCAGATACTAATCCATAATGGGAGCTGGGTGGGGAAGAAGGAAGGAACTTTGGGTTGCACAGAGGGGAGTGAGAGGAGGAGCAGAGGTGTGGGGATGGCAAGGACGGTAGAATGAGACAGACATTATTACCCTATATACATGTATGATTACACTACTGGAGTGACTTTGCACCACGCTCAGCCAGAAGAAGGAGAAGTTGTGCTCCATTTGTATATATTGTTTCAAAATGCCTTCCACTGTCCTGTATAGCTAATTAGAATAAATTAAAAAATAAAATAAAATAAATCACACACAAAAAAAACATGCTACATCTAAGAATGTATATTTATTCTGGCCCAGCCTGAGTTATACAGACAAGTTAATTTGTGTTATTCAAACACAAGTATTTCCTGTTAATTTTTTAAACACTCTCACGTGCTTTAATAAAAATTTCCATTCTGTTGAATTGAACTAACTAAATAAAACAATGGGCTATTCTTGTATGTTAGTCTTTACCCCCACCCCCACATTACAAATGCCAGCAGTCTCTAAAAATTGGAAAGACTCAGGGTTGCTAGATTATGTTTTCCCCTAAAGCAACAAATCAGTCTTGTTTTAAAAAAGAAAATCATGATTTCGTTATATAATCTTCAAATTAGTATTTGAGCAAAAGGTGATTAATAGGGAAAGAATGATTTTTCATTGCATCATTAAAATATTTCTGACAATCCAGCAGAGATTAGAAGAAAAGCAAACTCAAGACCACATTTGTGTTAGGGGATCATCTGTCTTTTTATGTATAAGACAATGCCATCTGAATATACACATTTTTAAATGTGGAGGGATAACGATTTTTCTACTGCCAGTTTTAACTCAAAGAAAATAGACAGAGAGGGTGCTTGAACTTCACAACCAGACCTGTTCATAATGGCCCAGCTGACAATTCTGGAGCTCCACAGTATGATGTTAGCAAGAGACTGAGAAACTTCATCCATGGCTCACTGGATGATTCAACTTGCCAAAGTATGTAATTAAGAATAAAGTTATCTTTATAGTCGTTCCTTCATTATTGAGATAACTCAATTGGAAACTGTTTTAGAGGTACCAGATCTGGAAATAAAATCCTTACAGGCTGCACCTCAATGTCATGAAGAATATACCAGAAAACAAATTGATGCACACAGACAACTTCTGTACATAACAGAAAATTAGATCTGGAGAGAGATGTGGAGCTGAAATGTAAAATCAAGATGTGTGGGGATGAGTATAGTGAAAGGCATAGTCTGCAGCTCCCCAAAGAGAGGAACCTGCATGTCTGGGGTGCTCGGGTGTGTTAGCTGGATGGCGCTCTGCACCACCCTCCCTAAATTTTCCCTTTGCAGGTCAAAACATTATTTTCATAGTCTGGGTCATTGTCACTAAACTGCTACTGCTGACAGAGTATGTGTACATTCTGGGTACCTTGTCCTAGATGAGTAATGTGAGACTGGTGAGATGACTCACACGAATCAAACTGGGGCAAAACATCTGTTGAGGATGTGAGACAGGTTCTCATGGTCTAGCCCACCCTCCACCCAAGAACAATTCGGGTGTGCTGGTTTTCCTGGTTCCCATGGAGCTGGTGCAATCTATTCAATTACCAGGGCAGGAGAAGTGGGCCTGCAATAATGAAGCCATGCAACGCACTCTGCCACTGTCCTGGGTTTAGGCAGGTCCCTGTGGTCACTCACTCTGAATTTTGTACACTTCTCTGTAGGATCTTATTTTTCTCAAGTGCCTATTAGAAGATGCTGTTTCAAGTCTAATAGCTTATTTAGTTAACCAATCTCATCATGGGTGTTTAAGTATCAGAAAGTATGAAAAACACGAACCCTGGGAACCAAAGAATAAATATTTGCCTAATTTATAACTTTATTCCATCCCACCCCCCCAAAGGAAGGTAACCTTCAGGAAGGAAAGCAAGTGCTTACTCTATATAATTCTCTATTCCGATCCATAGATAGTTTAGATTTAAGGGACTCAATCTAATTTACTCATTCACCCACTCAAGAGCACACAGCGTGGTCCCCCAGGATGTCACTGGTGTGGCAATGATACTGTGTTTGGCAGTTGCTGGAGTGGTTGATACTGTAGGAATAGTTTTGTTTTGTTTTGTTTTTTCTCTATGCACACAAGTGGAATGCTGGATCCAGTATTGCAATTGCTGTGGGTTGAGTCATGGTTATTAGCGACCCTCTTTTGTTTGTAGACTGCTTCATTAGAGCCTATCATTTCTCACCTCTTCTGGAGACAGTTCAGATACAGATTCATGGAATGGGTCCCTAAAGTTTGTTTGAGAGGATATCACTTGGTTAGGAACTACAATAGTACATTTTGGGATGTAAGTTCTCTCAGCTGGGGTTATAAATTCAAGCATTCATTTATTTCTTGTATTCCTTCATTCATTTACTCATTTATCCTCTCATTCAACAGACATATTGGTCATCTGACAGTATGATGTCCATGAATGATGACAAACTATGGTTCCCAGGGGACCCTGTATCTAGAGTTCCAAAAGGACTCCCGGAATATTTTCTGGATAAGAGGAGACATTCCTTCATTCCTTCATTCAACAAACACTAACTGAACCAGGCACTGAGCTGGGTACTAGGTATATAAAGCCAAATCTTGATTCTAACTTTCCCTGCCTGGCAGTCAGGGAAGCAGGGTTCTAAGTTCCCTCCAAACAAGAGTGGTGAGTCTTATAAGTTAAGTCAGGATTTGCCAGTGGGCAAAGCAAATGCAGGACAAGGGGAAGGGGACTCTGAGATGTGCACACTGTGTGAACAGTGCCTGGCCATGACATATAGAGGGCAGAGGCCCCCTCTGATCCTGCACTCAGTAACTTCATTTTTACTTTCTTGGAATTACTCAAACCCCTTTGCCATTTCGATCAAATTGTTGGCTCTGGACTGGTCTCCCCCTCCAACTCTAAGTATCTTTTATGCTATTCTCAATTTTTCCGTCCCCAAAGCAAGCACAGAGTCCTTTGTGACCACAGTGATAGCAATGCTTTGCAAAGTGCGTTCTTTGGACCGGCAACAGCAGAAGCAGAACCTGGGAAATGTGTGAGAAATGTCTGGGCCTCACTTCACACCTATCAAATCAGATGCTGAGCACAGGTGGGGGCAGCGGGACTTGCAGCCCTCCAGGTGATTCTGATCAGCTCGAGCTTGAGAACCACTGTTTCAGGAGCCCTTTCTTCCACCACCCAAAGGCAGGTCAACTTTAGGAGCCCCAGCAGTTTTGTGTTTAACCTCAGGCATACTTGAATACAACAGCTTTACTTTTGCCTCTTACAGCCCATTCCTATGGAATCAGCCATTCTGATACCTAGACAAGAAATCCATAGGGCCCAGTTCCAGCCTCTAGTCCACACTGACTTTCCCTTGGACCCCAAGCCTGTCCAGCATGTCTCTGGAGTTGGTGATCTCCGCTGTAAGTTGAGGCTTACAGTGAGTCACTTAAGTGAGTCTAGAAAATTTCCTCCCGCTACTTGTCCATCTCTTATTCCCATACCAAGGTGCTCCAGACTAAAGGAAGGCT
Source organism: Marmota monax (assembly GCF_021218885.2). NCBI lineage: Eukaryota > Metazoa > Chordata > Mammalia > Rodentia > Sciuridae > Marmota > Marmota monax. Next base: position 2,062,860 of record NW_026691933.1, read on the forward strand.
CAGCTACCCTGGGTGTGGGAGATCTCAGATGTGGGCAAATCTTGGCAGTTCCTTATCATAGTTGGGCAGAAACTCCAGCAACAATAGAGCAGGATTCTCTTGATGCTGGAGTATTCTCTTCATTGGGAGAGCCAAAGGCAGCAGAAGTGGGAAGGTCAAAGAAGGGCTGGGAAGCTCTGGTAATTGATCCATAAGTTCTTTCTCCACCCTTCTCACTGCCAGACACTACTAAGGACTCTGTGGTGGGCCAGCCACAGCTGAGATACAGTGAACAGGCTGGACCTGGTCAAAGTAACCATTTGGAAGGGTGAACAGGAGAGAATACCAAGCAACCCCTATGGGAAGAATGAAGACTCCCAGGGCTGTGAGTGCCCCTGGGTCCAATCACAGATTTGGAGGCCTAGATCTCCCACCTCTGGTGAATGAAGAAGATATGTCAAAAATGACGGGCACTGGAGAAACACAGGTCCCACCGACACTGCCAAGTTATTTGACCACTCCAAGATTTTTTTTTTTTTAATCCCCAAAAGGAACACAATTCTATCTGCTTTCCCCCTTTTATAGAAGCAAGGTGAAGGTCAAAGTAACTACCAAGATAATGATGCCCCGGTAGCTCAGGAGAGTGAATACTTATTTCCCAATGTCAGACCAGGGGTGAGCATGCATATCTCAAGAATCTGGGTGCACATCAGATGCCACCTTGAATTCTTCAGAATAAAGGTGTACCAAGAACCCATGGTGTTCAGGGAAATGGCTGAGCCTTGGATCTTGGTTCATGCTCAATAAGCTAACTGCAAATTTCATCTAAAATTACATCGATCACTAAAGTGCTTAAGGAGTTCAATTTTCACATGGTGGAAGGCACCCTTCCCTCAGCTGCCCCCTTACCTGGGTCTCAGCAGCAGCATCCTCACCGCCCCAGCCTGGAAGTGGCTGGCCTGCCATGGTGTCTTCGGCGTATTTGAACGATGAGCAAGTCCGAGGTGTTGGCCCTGCTTCCTTCTGCTTTTGGAGACTGCTTCTTCCTAAATGAGAAAAAGCATATTAAGTCACAAGCCAGCTTTCATCAACCTTTTACGAGTTTAGGGAGAGAAGACAGACAGACAGACATAATAAAAAGTTCTAGATACAGTGAAGTCTGTCTGGGTTTCCTGCCATTCTTCTACAAGTCTGTGCTACCCAGAATATCTGCCTAATTATGTGTACATAATCCATGGAGAAGGCTCACCTTGGAGACCTTAAGAGAAGCTGTCCTTGGACTCATTTTTTCAACAGAACTCGGAGATTCTTCATATTAAAAAGGTTCAGCAGACAAGACATTTGGGAGACATTGAGCTTATCCCTTAAATAATCCTATTAATCAAATAACAGATTTTTTTTTTTTGGAGAACTTTTCAGAGCCTTCACTATACTAATGGGTATTGTCACAGCTTTCAAAGAAAGGATTCAAATTTGCAGCCTTGCCCAAATGTAATTGAGCAGGGAATTCTTATTTTCTTAGAATACCTTCTAAGGTCATTTTGTACAATGTGGTCTAGGAAACTTTGCTCAGAGGCCCTTAAAGATCTATCAGGACAGTACTTCTCAAGTTTTAATGGGTTTAATGTGCACACCCATTAGTGGAGTTTTTGTTAAATTGTAGGTGCTGATTCGGTAGGTGGAGGGTAGATTCTGAGCATCTACATTTCTGACGAGCTCCCTGGTGATGCCAATGATGCTGGTCCATGGACCACACTTTGAGTAGCAAGGGTGTAATTAGCAGAGAATGATTTTAAGAGGTTTCACCATTACCCATCACAGCAGATTAACCTGCGGAGTGTATTCCTTTGTCATGCCAGAAAGGAGAACCGCTTTTATTATCCTCCAGCCTCAATGATTATCAGCAGGACGTGCTGTGACAGCCTTTCCACAGCATTTTGCTTGTGAGGAGAAGCAAAGTAATTGTGTTTTCATCAGCACTGTGAGATTGGTACAGTTACTTCCATTTTCAATATGGGGAGAAGAGAAAAACCAATTCAAATGTATTGGTTAAACAGGAAGTGACTGCTCAGAAGCAGCTCTAATCCCATTTTCCTTTTATCCCATCTAGCATGCCACTCCCTAATTTTTCACCTGAATAACAAATGGCCACTGAGAAAAGAGCCACTGGAAAGCCCAGCCCTGCCTGTGGATCACAGTTGTCATACGATGGGCAGGAAACTTTAGGAGAGGCGACCCCAAAATATCCTGCTGTGTGTGTGTTCACCTTGCTCTCTACCATATACTACTTTTTTACAACTCTTCGTGACAATTTAATTAAGATACAAACCTTAGAAACCTGGTGCAGTGAATATTAGCAGCAAGATCAGAACAATCTCCTTCCTATCCCCTTCTTATGAAGCAATTCAAGGCTTGCGGTTTCTATTCAATTTGTTATAATGACAGTGTTTAATCATGGCGTCTACTCAGCAGCCCGCTGCTGAATTGAGGTCACACATGTGCCTATTCAGGCATAAAGCACATAATCTATAACTAAGATTTCGCCCCTGAGTCTCTGGAGGCGGTGTCATTAATTAACAATGCACTTATTTCAAAAATAATATGCATTACAGCCTTTAAACATCGTAGCCTTGGCTTGGAACGGGTAGAAGTCTGTGATGAAACGTCCCTGGCAGTTGGTATTACTGCATGAAGGAAGAACTCAGCCATGGAATAGCTCAACACATTCCTTCAAAGAAGTTTAATTAAAAGTCTTCTAATTTCTCAGAAACCCATAGTATAATCCCAACCTGCAGCTCCTTTCTAATCATCTCATCGTAAATGAAAGGGTTCGATTCAGAGTTCTACTTCACATGCTTATGCATGTCATCAGAGCCACACAAGCCATGCACATTAAAAATTATTTAGTGTCACCCAGGCCGGCAATAAATATTTTTAATCTTGAGAGAACAATGAAAAAACTTTGACCCTTAGCCTGGTCCTGCCTTTAATCATAAAAGCTTATTTCAATTGACTGCAACGAAGAGTAGTACTTCTCAATGGGAATGCTGGCTGCTTTCCTCTGCAGTTAATGCACAATCTATTGCTGATGTATCAAACTAAGTCTTTTATAGTTCAACATATAAATATATGTGAACAGGATAGGAATACATCGGAAGACATATGGTTTCTGGTTAGAGGGCAAACAACATTTCAGCTACATTTATGTCTTGGGTCTAAATTGGCCTATATGCACAGTTAAGTTTTACAGGATAAAAATCTCACCAGTATGTTGTATGGTGTTTTTCCTTAATCAATTTATGTATTCATATACTGGTGCTTACATGGTTGTTTCCTTTTATGTGTGTGCATTCCTTAACATAATACCCATGTGTTGATAATATCTCATACACAGTTTTACTTTTTGGTGGAGGACATGCAGGGTTTTCACAAATCCCCCTTTCCATAGAGCACAGGTCATTGATTTTCTAGTCTCCAGGGGGGCAATTCTCTATTTTTGTCAGAAAGTGCCTTTCTGTGGGTGGGAAATTTCTCACTGGAAAGGAAATTGGCATTATACCTGAGGAGGCTGGTTTGGGAAGGCGACTCTGAGGTCGCATGCCCCTGGCTGTCATGATGGGGTCGGATATGGAATGAACGATGGCAGTCTTTGTGGAGCACTGGCTGTCCGCGGAGGAAGGCACTTCGCGTTCTAGGGTTTGGGCTCTGATGGAAGAAGCTGTGGAAGGAGCTGGCTGGAGAGACAGGAGGGGGTCGGTCTCCTCCGGAGAGTCTGGTGGGCATATGTACCGTCCCATTGAGCGATTTCCCGACTCTGGGAGTGGGAAGGTTCCAATTCCACTGTCCAAGGTTCTCATCTGGCAGTTTGATTCTGAGACAGAGAAAGAGAGGTTTAGAGAAAGCTCACAGGAAAGGATAAAAAGATGACTGGTATTTGGGTACCATCCAGGGGACACCTAAGAGAAAGACTTAGTAAGAAAAATGATACACATTTGGAATCGGTATGGTAGATTTCCAGGGAGGTGCCCGAAACCGACCTTTCATTGAACATGAAATTATTCCCCTCACAAAATGAGTCAAGAAGGCCAGCTGGTATAGGCAGTGATTGTCACATGCACACTTGCCCTAGATCATTCTCTAGAGGTATAATAGAAAAAGCAATAGCCATTAGAGGCCAACAATTAGTTTTGATTACCCTTATTTGAATTGGGGAATTATGTGACTTCAGTTAGGTAAAATTTGTTAACTGAAATAAAATGAGAAGTGAGCACCTATAACAAACTGAAGTGGTGTCCTAACAAAGGTAATTGTGTATGTCTTGCATGAATTATCCACCATTCGGCAGCTGAACAATCTCTGGCCTTTGATTGGACTGTGAGAACAAGTGATTGACATGCCACAAGGGTCATTCCAAAGGGACCTTACCCATCATAACATCACCCACCCTGAGGGCTTTATTCCAACAAATGGCCACTTGAAGTCTCACAGACAAGACAATACTTCCGCTTTCTGTTTTTCATTCTCACTGAAGGCAGTGACAAAACTCAGTAGTACCCTTGGGGTGTCTTGCCACCCTAAGGATCCCACTATTCTTTACAGCAAATTAAGTTGATTCTACACATATGTGATGTATTCTGTTAAATATGTTTCATCTTCAAACATTTTAATATAAAATTTCTCAAAAATTATCACATATTGAATTTCTGAAACAGTAATATGCTTTATCCAAGCCAATGAATCAGCTTCCAAAAATCTAATTGTCATCCAGAATATTTTCATGTATACACTAAAATCTTGGAGTGAAACTTCCTTAGTTTCATCTTATAAGTCTAGCACTGAATAAGAGGTCTAACTCAGCACTGTAATAGGCCTAGTGGGGAATAAAATAGATTACTATATAATCTTTGTATTAAAAGCTCAATAGCTACAATTTCTTTGGTACTTTATGGAACAGTGGCTTGTGATGTTGACTCTGCCAATAACAGATAGTGTGAATTCTTGCCTTAACCTCTTGGGATTTCAGGTTCCTTATGAGGTTGCTATGAGTATTAAAATATGTTTGCTAATAAATCCCTAGAATCTAGAATGATGCTTAGCTAACACACTGTAGAATAACCAGATATGTGAAACAATAAACAACATATACAAAAGGCTTAGTACATTTATTTCATGATAGTAGATATCTGTTAGATAAATAGCTTATCCTTAAGTATCTTTCATAAACAATCATACTCAAGGCTTAGCAATTAGTATTCAAACTTATGTGCCCATTTCTCCACCCTTTTTCTCAAAACCTCTTCACTGTGGGTAAACAACAATAAACCCCTTCACTGTGAGTAGTAGAATTTAGGGAATTTCCCCAAACCAAGGTAAAGACAAAGAAGGGGTACCTTTTCTAGATTCTAGGAGGGTTTGGTGCTTGGTTTGGGAAGTACTATGAAGATGAAGTCCCCATTGAAGGAGAGGCTTCCATCTCCACATGGATACGTAGTAGGAAGACTCAGACACCATTTTCTCTAGTGAGGTGCCACTTAATCACTTCATATCCCATGGGGTTGCAGAGTGTCGTCTTGGGCTGCAGTGTCTCTGACTCATACAGTTAGACTTTGGTGCTTTTTCTTAATTTAAGTGTTGATACGCAACACTTCAGATTTAGCATGTCTATGTGTTGTATTTGGGAGAATTCTGAGCGTCTTCAATATTAAAATTCACACAAAAGTAAGTGGATCTTTATGAAAACTGACCCAGTTTGGGGGGATCAGAAGTAAAAACTCATAGAAAACAAGAACTGAGATGTTGGAACGTTTGTATTCCAGGCTGCTTGTCCTAATAATTACTCCCAATATCATCAGGACCACCACCCCTGAACCACAGTGCTCAGCAGGCTGGGACACTAGAGGCACTTTTCCTTCCATGAAGATGGGCCATCCAAAGTATAGCTATTCAGCACAATTCACAATAGCAAGACTGTGGAACCAACCTAGATGTCCTTCAATAGACAAATGGATTAAAAATGTGGCATTTATACACAATGGAGTATTACTCTGCATTAAAAAATGACAAAATCATGGAATTTGCAGGGGAATGGATGGCATTAGAGCAGATTATGCTAAGTGAAGCTAGCCAATCCCTAAAAAACAAATGCCAAATGTCTTCTTTGATATAAGGAGAGTAACTAAGAACAGAGTAGGGAGGAAGAGCATGAGAAGAAGATTAACATTAACCAGGAACGAGAGGTGGGAGGGAAAGGGAGAGAAAAGGGAAATTGCATGGAATTGGAAGGAGACCCTCATGGTTTTACAAAATTACATACAAGAGGAAGTGAGGGGAAAGGGAAAAAAAACAAGGGGGAGAAATGAATGACAGTAGAGGGGGTAGAGAGAGAAGATGGGACGGGAGGGGAGGGGAGGGGGGATAGTAGAGGATAGGAAAGGCAGCAGAATACAACAGACACTAGTATGGCAATATGTAAATCAGTGGATTTGTAACCGATGTGATGCTGCAATCTGTATCCAGGGTAAAAATGGGAGTTCATAACTCACTTGAATCAAAGTGTGAAATATGATATGTCAAGAGCTATGTAATGTTTTGAACAACCAACAATAAAAATTAAAAAAAAAGAAAATTGAGCATTAAAAAAAGTATAGCTATTTATTACAACTATCAGGAGTTCACTTTTATTTTTATTTTTTGTATACTCATGTTCTCACTATAAATAAGAACTATTATTGCCATTTGCAAATGAAGAATCAGAGCTCAAAGAAGGTAAGTAACTCATTCAAGGCCAAATACTATAAAGGACCTGACTTGAATCTACACTTGTTGATTACAAAGACCATGCTTTTAACCAACAAGCTAACCTGATTTTCCCCAAAGTATAGGTAGACCTCAAAGTGGGGGCTTCCCAGCTCATAGCCACTTAGGCAGCCATATGGCAAGAAGGCTGACAGCACTGTCCCATGCTTCTATGCAAGGCACCAGCTTCTGCTCTGGACCTGATTCTAGCCTGGAATTCCATCTAGATTCCTGGGCCCTGTCCTGAGGTTGAGGTCCACTGCTATCATGCCCAGCATCTGCTCAGTCAACTGCCTCTCTGCAGGATGACTGAGCATCTTCATCTACCTTGCTCCTGAGAACCACGATTGCTTAGTAGCTCTTTCTTCCATGCTCTTGCGTTGGATTCTTAGACTTCCATGTCTCTGTTGTTTTGAGAATTTACTTTGTTTTCCAGCTTTATGTGGGCATCACTTCCAAGGGCAGTGTTTTCTTGGCTTTGCCTCTCTCTTCCCTGTTCTTTGTGTCTTGAATAGCACTAACCCAGTCCCTTCAGTGAAGATTCAAGAAACAAAGGTAGGCTCTTGGTTCCCTTTCTAGTGATCTGAGAAGAGGCCCCATTCCCAAAGCCTATATGTGCTTGCCTGGTCTCTAACACAAAACCAGGGTGTAGTTGCATGAAATAGAGCAAGTGAAAGATTTGGGGTAGAAAAAGTGGTGAAGGAAGTCTAAGTTCTGAAAACACCAACATTTTTCTGGCATCATCTTAAATTTCCTTTCTTTTCCCTTTAACATGCAATATTGTCATGCCAGAATCTATAAGCCAGGACTTTTGGAATTTCTGAACATTATTAGTTTTCTAAAAATTGTATGCACTGACATTAAGTGCAGAAACCACCTGCTATTAAGGCCATTTTTTTAATTTCTAAAGATTCCAGATGCCAAATGTAGAGAATATGAAGGACTCATTTGTAAGTACCTCTGAAATGAGGTGTGGACAGTCAGGGGCTCAGACATATGCCAAGTTTTACCCTCAAGCAAATTTCTGCAGAATGCATACACCTTGGGAAATGGGAGTTTGTACTGAAAGTGCTGACACCACCTTTATGTAGTTTCTGTAAAGCACTATTAGTTTCTTGCAGTTCATAAAAATATAGCAACCGAAAAAGTGTTGGATACTATACTTCTGAGGCCAGTTATTTTTTTCAGAGAATTATAAGAACTCACAAAATAATTAAATGGCTGTAGTAAGAACCAAGTTCATAGTGCCAAGCCTGCCTTGCATCTTCAATGAGTTGACTTGGTCTTGCTCTTGACAAGTATTGAGTTCACATTTGTGGCTCAGTGCGGCTGCCAATAGGGCCTTGCTAATGAGTTCCAGGGTTGGGTCATTTGATGTATCAGAGGGCTTCATTCTCCCAAGGTCATCAATTACATCTCTGACCTTCTCCAGCCCTCTCACCTATTCCCCTTTTCCTATTTGCCTTCTATTGGTCTCTCTGGTTAAATTCTCACACTTATCACCACCACCAACCTCCTAACATTTCATGCGATGATTTAGGGCACTGCATCCCATTGTTTTTAAGGTCATGGTACACAGAAAATACATGGCTGCTGAGGAAAATACCAAGCCTCCACACCACCGGTCACTTGAGTGTTTCCCACCTTAACCAATCTGGGACCCACTCAGGGCATATCAGCAGCAGAATAAGGAATCTTTTACTTACAGAATGGATTTAGGTCTTCTTTTAATGATACCCTGAATACATTACCTTGCAAGTATATGGCATACAAGAAGAAAGATATCTTTGAGTCTCTTAGCAGCAATACGGTTTGTATAAAACCCTCCTTTTTGGGGAGAAGAACATTAAAACACCTCAGATTAGAAATATCATCTGGTATCAGACTTAATGTGGCAAGTGACTATATCTGAAAGGGCAATGAGCAGCCTAGGGGCAAGGAGTCAAATAAGATTCTGGTTTGGTGGTGGAGAAGAAATCTTGTAGAAAATTTTCCCCTGGGGATTTTTATAGTGTTGACCTACTAAGTCACGAGCTTTTAGTTCTGTGCATTTTTCAATTAATTTGGCACAAATTCATCTAAAAAGGGTTCAAAATAATAATCTAGAGCATAATGCATAATTTATTCTCATTAATAATATTATTAATATTAACATTATCACTAATCATTCAACTATTACTTTTCTCAAAAGAATAGAACTCTAAAAATATATTTATTTCAAAGTTACCAAAGGTTCATCTGTTCCTCAATTTAGGGTGTTTAGCTGTTTCATAAATGAGACAATGGACATAATGGGTTAACCTAGGTGGCAAGGTAGATATAAGATCCCTGCTCATCTTGTTCAGTGTTACCCAATTACTTCCTGTACCTAGGTGCCTCTGTTACTGGCTGTAGTTTCATCATGTGAAAATTAGATCACACTATAGTCATCATATGGATGCTTGGAGGACCAGAAACAAAGCACATAATTAACCCCACACAGCACTTATATGAGGAACATTATTAATCTTCAGGAAGTTGTAGTTCTCAAAATAAGTGTTATTGAACAGTATGTGCCCTGGGGGCAGAACTGGATTTTGTTAATCTCCTCCATACTCTCACATAAGTCTGTTCCTGAAGCCATCATTACATTTATTCTGCAGTATGGTCATTATATACCCCAGGCTAATGGAGAGAGTCGGATTCATTTTCCATCACTAGGGTCAGCACAGTGCCTACCGCATAGTTATAGTTAGCCCTTACTGACGTGTAATCAGTGAAGAGGTGGATGAAAATCAGCTGATTTCTATAGCAGTCTCCCTTATATTCAGTGAATGTAAATATTTTCTTGTGAAATCTAAATTTGTTTCTTTTTGTTCTGACTCTAGCAATCAAATAAAACAGCTGATTTCCTTCTTCTCTATAGCTGTTCTTCACATACAGTCAGAAATCATTAATTCAGATGGTCAGAGGGATAAGATCATTGAGAATGACTGAATATTTAAAAGACTGATTTCTTTACATCTTCAAGTCCTTAGAAGAAAAATGGGTGACCAAGACAAAGAGCAGCCAGTGGAATGCTGTCTTAGTGTCCCTCATTCTTTGCCCACCTCACAGTGTCACTGAGCCTGAAGGTCCCAGGTTTAGTGAAAGCCACTGAGGCACCATGACTATGCCTTTGTCCTCAGGTACTGTAGAAGCCAGGTGGAATGCTGGCTTCCTGTTTAATCCCAGCACCCACAGTATCGTTAAAACTAAGGTCTGACAGAGTCAAGTTCCTGGCAGCCATTTGTACTGAGTAGATTTCTCAATAACTTTCTGTATGTATTCACACAGAACACTGAGTTTCTTCCTTTTAAAACAAAATGTTCTCTTTACTGGGTTGACCCAGCTTCTTCTAAACATGTTTGATTCTATATTCCTGCACATGACAACATTACCTTTATAAATAGCTGTAAAGGAAAAAGCTGATTTCCACCATTATTTTCTGCTAATATAAATTTCTAAGTGAGGGGAATGTGAATTAGCAATGTTTTTGGGTGCTTGGGGATTGTCACTTATTCATTCCTCAGATTTTTCTTCTCTAGATTCAAGTGTATCAAGTTCTCACCTTGCAAAAATCTTGAATCATTTGAATTTGTAGACCAAACCTCTTGGTATTATTAATGCTTATTTCCAAAGAAATTGTCACAGGATAGCCTTAAGAAAACCTGATTTGAGTTCTAAATGAACTTCAAGTATTGAAAAGAATGAAATGAGAAGGCTTTGGAGTTAGGGTGACTAAGCATGCAAAGACCTGCTTGGTCACCTGCTGGTTCTGCAACATGGGGTTTTTGATTCATATCATAATTGTTCATTTTTTGAAGAGGCCCAGCAGAGTACTCATTATAAGGCAGGTGCCTGGAAAATTTTCATAAGTGGTTGTCAGAGAGAAGTGAGGGCACCTTAGATATGTAATGCACAAAGTGTGGTGTCTAAGACAAACTGAAATATCATCTGTGCAGTTTTAGGCTGCAACACCTGGGTACATTTCACTAAGCAATCATATTGATTATTTTCTAAGCAATAATCTTTGGAACCATTTCCTCAAGGATGAGTTCATCAGATGTGTTAAAGGACAATTAACAAATCTGAGCAAAGCATGTGGAGTTGGCTGCAAGCCATCTCATATATGAAAACAAGGCAGTCCATTTTCTCGAGATGTCCACTTCGAAGCAGTCATTCTGACACGCATTTGAAAAAACAAATGATGTTTACTAGTGAAACCTTGTTTTCAGACTTAGGAAATGATTAGAGAAGACTTCCAAGTTAATAAAACATGATTTTTTTAGTTAGGGACATTCAGAACATTTGCTCTAAAATCTTACTTAGGATGTTCTGAAATTTTTGGGATGAGAAGTATTTCAGGTTTTGGAGTTTTCATTTTTGATGTCAGGAATATTTGCACAGACTTTACAGGTTGAGTATTCCTAACTTAAAAATCCAAAAACTTATATCCTCTATAATCTGAAACTCTTGGAGCACCAATTCAGTCTTCAGAAAGTTTTAGAGCATTTTGGATTTTGGATTTTAAAATTGGGAATCTTTAACCCATACATGTTTCTGTGCAATGATCTAGCCACTGAGAAATTCAAACAAATTACTTTAGTAATCTACTTTTTTCTTTATTCAACCCTCACAGGCTCTAGGAAAATATAAAACTTTGAAACTCAAACTGTTCTGTACTTTGAGAATTTCCATTGTATCTGTAAAAACTTCAGCTAAACATGCAAAGAAGGCCCAACACAATTTACTAGCCAGAAAGAGCGACAGGTGGGTGTGTAATCCTCATACCATTTATTAACAGGAACACTTTCCTATAATGCAAGTGGTCATGTAAATAAGGCTTTGTAGGAGTTCTTTCCAGGTTCCTAAACATCTTTAAGCTACATGTGGTATTGGCAATGGAAACTTAAACCACAGATGGGAAAACAGATCTCTTTATTTGCACATCCTTCTCTTCATCTGCATGGCTGAAACAAGCTAAAAACAACCAAGGCTCTTGCCAAAGCCACATCAATTAAATGTAGGTTATTCTAAGTTTACCCATAGTTTTGTCAAAGTCATCAAAAATGACTATATGGGTTTATTTATTCACAACCATTGAGTAACTTTTGGCTGTGGCATTAAGATGAACTTCTGGAAGGTTAAATTCAATCTGGTAGCGTTGGAATGCAGGAGAACACTCAGCCTCTAAGTTCAAACTGGATTTGAGCTCTCTGAGATTTGAAAAACATAATAGGAGAATATAAATTTGTTTCACAATCCCTTGTACTCTCTTCTGCATAAAGGCTGTCTGGATATTGGGAATCTGCCACCCTATTACATAGGGAATGAATACTAAAAAAATTGTAGGACATGAATAGAAAAAATAATTTTTAAAAAAAGTGGATCATGAAATTCATTTTTAAATATGAAGGACAAATTTTAAGAATAATATAACATAAGTGGCAACTCAGGCTGGTAACCAGTGAACCTGATATTCTTGGCCTGATAGTAGCCTCACATAAGTTATTGTGGTAGGATGTGACTCAAGGATATAAATGACAAAAGGTCAGAAATGTGCTTCAAATACCCACACAGACAAGGCATCTACAGAAATCTTTTTTGAATTTATGTACATATATAACTGGTATTACTCCTCAGGAAAAAAATCCCTTAAGTTGTGCTCCTTCTGGTCACTGACACTAACATAACCTCTTTTAGATTTTGGGGATAATTCTGGGTCTGGCTTTCAGAGATCTGCTAAGTAACTACCCAACCCTTCTCAGTTTTACAAATTTTAATAATTATCTCTGTATTCTCAAAACTTTAGATTAAAAAAAATTAGGTTTTCACATAACTCCTTTCTGCTTGCTATGATACTGTGCTTATCTTGAAACAATGGTTGGACCTACGTGATATGTTTAATGACATAATGTGACCACTACAGGCTAATGAACAGCATTTGTGGGACTTGTCAGCTGACCTCGGGACAGACTTGGACCCAGACTCCTGGGTCCTGGCTTGGGAGTCATCACTCCATCCCAAAGTCCTTGTTCATGACAACACAGTGTAGACCCCTCTCAACTGCCCACCAAGCAATGACTACCACTGACCCACTTTCTATTCATAGATCAAGTGTGGTCCTCTTAGCTTGACATTTTTTCTAATAGAAAAATCAATTGTGTGTAAAGTTGATTTCATTAGAAAAATCTTCCAAAGTACAATAAAAAAGAAAAAAAAAAGTGAAGCCATAATGGTTCCCGTCCCAATCCTTGATCATCACTTTTCCAGTTGAAGAAATGCCAACTTCTTCCTCCCCTTTTTCCCTGTTTTCCTTGTCCATTCTCTATCCATAACAAAATTACTCAGTCCCCAACTTAGTCTCTAACAGTCTAATTATAACTTAGCTATTTATTTGTACTTTCTTTTAATCCATTTTTAGGCTGGTACTTATGCAAGGCATTTTAAAGGACTAAACAGATGATGTTTACCAATTCTGCTTTGTTCATAGAGTCATCACATGCCCAGATCATATTCCCAAATTAGTAAATCATGATTTCCCCTTGGAGAAGGTAAAGCATATCTTTCCTAAAAGGTTATCCTTGTCTCTGTTCAATCTACTCTCTCACAAATTCACTCTGTCTCTTGCTGTCCTGATAAAATGAAGTGAAAAGTCGAGCAATTATCTGGTGAATCTGATAGATACTGATGGCTATTATGGGTAATTCTGTTTCTCTAAATCTCTTTTACTCCATATCAGGCTTGCAGGATTATATGGACAACTGCCTCTACTTTCCACCTCACCTGCCTGGATGACATCTACTTTGATAAGACACAGAGGAAAAGAAAATAAATTTGGGGTAAGATGATGTAGGAAGAGATTTAAAAGTTTTATTTGGCAAGAAGAACATAAAAACAGGGAAGCATGGGGAATATTGAGACTTATCAATGTAAAAACTGATGAAAATATCATTAAAGATAGTTATAAAAGCACAGGAGCTGAAGCACCATATATATTATTACTACCCTCACTTTCTTCAATTACAAAATTTAGGCTCTAAGGCTATAAACTATTTCAGTTTGCTTATATAACTAAAATTATAGACACTTAATAAAAGGCTTCAGAAAGATAAAAATTTAAAGTTCAACTATGTTTTTCTCCATTTGCTTCTGTATTTAATCAGCATTAATTACTTTTTGAATTATATGCAGAAAGGAATAAAGCTGAATTCTTCATACCCCTTAGCTTTTGAAAAAACTATTCATTTTAACAGGCCTTACTTATTGGTAAGGATTTTAATTGTGTAAGTGAATACTCAAGGATCATTTATTTTTCTTTTATGTGATAGTAGTTGAAATATGGGTGAAGACAAGGCTGGAGTTAAGATGAATCTATCTTTCCATTTAAGACGCTGCCCTCTTTTCAATGATATCATTGAAGCTTGTCTCTCCAGGAAAACAGAAGAAGTAATGAAACCCCACAAGCCAGGGGATGTAGATATGGGTAAACATTATATAGATTTTGCTTCTGTTGATGAAGGTTTAAACTGATACAGAAACACACAAACACACAGGAGTGACATTGTTTCAGATACTGGATACTAGATAGCACAGAATAAAGTGAAACAAATGAGATGAGCCTCATAATTTCTCCAGACAACTACCTAGAAGATGGTTTCCGGACTGAACCACAAGGAGAAGGAACACAAACAGAGCTTGGAGCAACCTGCTAGATTGAAGAGGTAATACAGGTTTTAAGGAGGAGGGACAAAATCAGCTAGAAATTGCAGGAGAGTTTACAAGAGAGAAAAGCTACCAGCAGAGGTTTTCTTCTAGTCTTTGGCTGAGTACTGACTTGCACATACATGAGATGAAATTCATGAGACTGAAGAAATAATTACTATGAAGTAGTAGGTTGAGTAATTTCTGGAGCTTATAAAACTTAAAATAATGGAAGTTTCCAGCATCTGGAGAGGTTTGGCCTTTTGATAGAAGCACCAGAGGGTAGAATTCTAAGAAGGGCCAAGCTTTAGTAGTGAAGCTAAATTATACCCATAATAAAGGCTTCCCTAAAATAAAACTTAAGAGCATGTCTTGAAAACTAAAACCAACATGCACATACCTTAAATGTACTCCAGAACAGAGTTCAACCGTTTTCACAGGAAGACAACAAAATCTAACATCCAATGACCAAAAATTTACAATCTGAGGAGACCAATAAAAAATAATCAGGTGTGCAAAAGAGCAGAAAATTAGGATTCATATCCAAGAGAAAAGTTAATAAGTAGAAACATAAAAAAGAAATGAGAAAGGTAGTGAATTTAATAAATAAGGACTTGAAAGTGATTATTCTAGACATAAAAATTCAGAGATGTAAAGTGAAAGTTTAACCTAATTAGGAGACATTAAAAATAATAAAAATACCCAAATGAATATTATAGACAGGAAAGACACCTTTAATTGAAAAATACATTGTAAGGGTAAGTAACTACTTCACAGAAATAGGAGACACAATAGGAATAAAAATCAGTGAATCTGAAAATAAAACAATATAAACTACCAAGATAAAGCACACAGAAAATAAAAGACATAAAAGAACAAGAACACTGATGACCTGGGAGTTGACATTTAGTACCTGAATATGTATATTTGGAGCCCTAGAAATAGAGAAAAGAGAAAAATATGGTGAAATTTTAATAAAAAATGTTATCAAATTTTATGAAACTATAAATTCAATATACAACAGACTCAGCAGGGGGAAAAACACACTGAAATACATGATAATCAAATGGCTGAACACCATTGATAAAATCTTAAAAGCAACTGATTAAGACACTTTATAAAGAAAAAGAGATGAAATTGACAGTAGAGTTTTTAATCAGAAACTATGTAGGCCAGAAGACAGTGGAATAACACTGATAGGATGCTAAAGAGGGGGAGCCTGTCAATTTTTTAAAAATTAATTATGATTACTCAACTTTCCAATTAATTTTAAATCCTAAGGCAAAATAGATACTTTATAGACAAAGAAAGACTGCGTAATTCATTTCCATAAGATTTTTAGCGTAAGAAATATTAGAGCAAATCTCATAGCTAATGAAAGTTGAATACCAAGTAATAATCTGGATATATACAAAAGAATAAAAGCACTGGAAATAGTAATGTATGATGAGTGTAAAATATATTTATTATGAAGCTTCAAACATGTGGAAATAAAATATATAAAAATAGCAGAAAGAATGGGAGAGATTATATAAAAGGAATTCATACTGTTTTATTTAATATAGACCTTACAAAGATGCAATAAAATTATATTTAAATATTAGGTCACTCACTAAAGCCAAAACCAAAGAAGAAGAGCTAATAAGTTACAAGTGAAAATAAAATGGAATAAAATAAATTCAAAAAATGAAGAAAAAAGTAAAATATGCAAAGAAAAGATGGGACACACAGAAAATAATAAGGTGATAGGTTTAAACCCAACCATGTAGATAAATATACTGTTTAAATGATCTAAAAGAAAGACCTATTCATATGCTTTTGACAAGAAATTCATTTTAAATATAAGACTGAATGTATGCAAAATAGAAGAACAGAAGAAGATAGGGCATGCAGATGCTGATCAAAAGAAACCTGGAGTTGGTATGATAACATCAAAGCATGTAGAGCTCTGGAAAGAAAGAAATATGACCAAGGATGAAGAAAACATGTTAAATTCATCAAGAAGTCAATATAATCCTAAATATGTGTATTTATGACAATGGAACTCCAAAATATATGAAGCAAAAACTGACAATTGAAGAGAGAAAGATAAATCAATAATTAAAATTACAAGTTTTCTCTCTGTACTAGAACACATGGACAATCACAAAGTACAGAATATCTGAACAATTAAATAAACAACTTTGACCTTTTCAAATTTTATATAGCAATTTTTGCATTAAGGGCAGAATATATGTTCTTTTGGATATAAATTCCTCAAAACAGATCAATTCCTTCATCATACAACAAGCCTTAACAAATCTAGAATGATTAAAATCATGCAAAAGTTTTCTCTGATCATCACAGACTCAAAAGAGAAATCAGCAGAAGAAAGATGTCTGCATAAATTTGAAAATTGAGAATATTATGCATATTTTATACCCTAAAAGGAAAATGAGATCATATTTTGAAGTGAATGAACATGAAAACACAATACGATTGCTTTAAAATTTTTATAGCACAAATACTATGGGTCTATCTAAAATAAATATTCTAATATTTCATCTTAAGAAACTAGAAAAAATTGGAGTACATTAAATACAAGCTAAGAAGATATAAAAAATAAAAGTAGCAATTTATAAAACAAATTTTAAATCAATAAAACAAAGAACTACATATTTGACAGTATCAATATGACTAGCAAAGTTCAAAACAGATTGACAGAGAAAAAGAACACAGAATTATCAGTATTAGAAATGAAAAAGGGGGCATTGTTATTCAGTAACAGATAATGTCTATGAATTTATCATTTATCATATGAATCATACATGTGATATAAAATTGTATGTATATAAAATCATACTATGTATCATAACAAATTAAATAAAATGGAAATATTCTTTGAGAGTCACAACTACCAAAACTGACTCAAGAAACAAACAAAATGATCCTATATCAATTAAGGTAACTGAATTTCAAGTTAAAAATATTTTCTCAAAATATTATAGGCCAAGATGTTTTCACAATTAAATTCTATGAAACATAAGAAAAAATTATCATTTATTTATAAACTCTTTCAGAAAACAGGAGAGAACACTTTCCATATCATTTTTTAATATCCACATGATGGTGATATCAAACCCAAAGACATCCTAAAATAGAAACAACAATAGTTTAATATCTCTCATCAAGGGTATGCAATGTATTTAATAAAATATTAGTAAATCAATTCTAGCAACATGGTAAAGGAGAAAATACTCTTTACTAATTGTGTTTATCCAAGCAAGATGAGGTCTGTTTAGTTTCAAAACTCAATTGATATTGAAAGAAAAAAAAATCAGAGATGAAGAAAAGGGTTGGGGTTGTGGCTCAGCGGTGGAGCACTTGCCTAGCACATGTGAGGCATGAGGCACTGGGTTCGATCCTCAGCACCACATTAAAAAGTAAACTAATAAAATTAATTTTAAAAGTTAAAAAAAGAGATAAAGAAAAAATATTTGACAAGCCTCCATATTCAGTCATGATGAACAAAGAAGAAACTCTCAGCAAAGGAGGAACAGAAAGGTACTTCCTCAATCTAAAGAAAGACATCTATAATGAACATGGAGAAAACATCATTACACAATGAGAAGAGAGCAAAAAATTGGGAAACTGTGAAGGATATGCATTCTCACCACTTGTTTTGAGCACCATACTGGAGGTCCTACCCAGGGCACTAAAGCAAAGAAAGAAGTGATAGAGAAGTATAGAGATTAGAAAGAACTATAGCGATTAGAGAGAAGTGTAACTCTCTTTATTTGAAAATAACATGAATATATATTTGTATACATAGAAAATACTAAGGATTCTACCAAAACATTGTGAAATTCTACCAAATCATGTGAAACAAGGTTAACATATAAAAGTTAACTATATTACTACATATTAGAAATAAATAATTGGTAATTAAAATACAGTATCATTCCTAACAGCATTTAAAAAATGAAATACTGATATACCTTGTAAAATATAGGTAAAACTTGTTCAGTAAGAAGTACAAAGTACTGCAGAGAGAAATTTTAAAATACTGACGTTAAGTGGAGATATTTGCCATCTTCATGGATCAGAAGACTCAATATTGTTCAGATGCCAACTCTCCAAATTTATTTATAGATTCAATATAATCCTAACCAAAACACTGTTTGATTTTCTACAGACACTGATGTGATTCTAAAATTATTTGGAAATGCAAACATTCTTTAAAATGTAAAAATCAGGTCAGAGAACTGATACTACCTAAGTTCTACAATAACGTAGACAGTGAAGTATTGGGTAAGGATTTGCATATAGATGAGTTGAACAAAAAAACATTCCAGAGAGTGCATCACACATATTTTGTAGGTTGTTTTTTGATAAAAATGACAAGGTATTTTAACAGAGAAAAGATAGTGTTTCGATAAAAGGGACTGGAAACTGCAAAAATGACCCTTACTCTGTATACAAAAATTAATACATAGACATGAATATAAAAGCCAGTATCAGAAAACTTTTAGAAGAAAGCATTGAAGAGTTTTTTTTTTCCTCCGTGACCTTGGAATAGGCAAGAGCACAAAACACAAATCATAAAAGGAAAAAATGATAAATTAGACTTGATCAAAATTAAAAGCTTTTGTCTTTAAAGACAGTTAAGAAAATTAAAGTGCAAGAAAAGGCTGAGAGAAAAATGGCAAAAGGATATCTAATAGGGGCTTGAGTCTGAATAAAAAGAACATTTGAAACTCAGTAATTAGAGGCTGAGCAATTTAACACAAAATTGAACAGAAAATTTGAAGACATGTATCACCAAAGAGGATACATGGATGAAAAACAATACCAGAATATATAGCCAACATAATTAGTCATTGGAGGATGCAAATTAAAACCACAATGATATACACACTTCCATAAAAATGGCTAAAATTAAAGAGACTAACAATACTAAGTGGTGGTGAGGTTGTAGAGCAGGTGGAAATCTCATGCATTATTGATAAGAATAAAAAATGGTAAACTTACATTGGAAAACAATTTGGCAGTTTAATACAAAATTTAAATACATACACATCAAGCAACTCAGCAATAACACACTAGAGTTAAAATGACATATATGTCCATCAAAGATTTATACCCAAGTGTTTTAGGGGCTTTATGCATGATAGCCCACACTGGAAACAAGCAAATTGTCTGTTAGTAAATAGATAAATAAAATGTGGTGTAACCACCCAACGAAATACTAATTTTCAAGAAAACCAAACATCCTACTGATACACACCAAACATGTGTGGTTCTGGAAATCATTATGTTTATTAAAAGAGGACATATCCAAAATATCATAAAATTGTGGCAAAGGAACACTACAGTGATAGATAGCAGATCAGTGGTTCCCTGGAACTAGTGGTGCTGGGAAAAGATTACCCATAAAGGTGCATGAAAGACCATTTTGGGGAGATGAAAATAAATCAAGATATAGAGATATCTTGATTATAGCAGTGGTTACACAACTGTAAACATCTATCACTGAACTGTACACTTAAATAAGAGTGAATTCTTGTGTCTGTAAATTACATCTTGATATTTGTGCACTTAAATATCATATGGCCAGGCTGCCAATACAGACTCACAGAATCTAAAAGTGAAACCCTGGTTGAACACAGGGGAAACAGAGAGAACCGGACTTTCCCCAGGTATGTACTGAGCTATCCTCAGCGGCATCTGAAAGAGGTGTTGGCCAGGGTCTTCAGGACTCAGGGGGAGTGAGACTGGGGTAATTTCTCTATCCCAGGCCCAGGAAGCCCACAGAGGGCTTTATGTACTTTTTCATGCTTTAAGTAATCTTGGAAAGCAGCTAACACAATTCTCCTTTTACAGAGGAGGAAAGCAGAGCTCTAGGAAGTGAAGAAGGTCACTTGCCAGACTGCCAGCATGACTCCCAAACTCACATTCTCTGTGCTCATCAACCTCCTCATTGGGTTGGTGCTTGGTTTGAGAGCTGGAAGGTAGGTTCCCAGTGTGGTAGTGTGGAGGTGGTGAGCCCTTTACAAGGTGGGGGCCTAATGGAAAGTGTTTAGGTCATGGAGTGCCCTGCCTTTGGAAGAGATCAGTGTAGCTCTCAAGGGGCACCTGCTAGTTCCCTTGAGGGTGAGTTATCATAAAAAGAGCAATACTGTTCCCTGAATCCCTTATTTCCTCCTTCTCCCTTGTGGTCCTAACATGATGCTCTCTACCATATTTCAATGTGATCCAAAGGCCCATAACCAGAGCATAAATCAATGGGGCTGCATGATGTTGGACTTTCAGTCTGCAAAAATGTAAGTGAAATAATTTCTTTTATTTAGACATTATTCAGCCTCAGCTGTTCTGTTATAGCAACAGAAAATGATCTATGATGGTTGAGGATCCTCAGTATCAAAGAATGTGCCAGGGATATAGCATGGCATTCCTCTAGGTTGGAAGAGGAAGGTACAACCCAGTTTCCTGGTTGTGTGCCCTAGGTCCTCCTCCACAGAGAAGACCCCTAAGGATCACAGCCTTTAAGTCATGACCCTAAAGGCAACCTATATATGCTCTGTGTAAATGCATTTGACCTTCATCATATTTCTACAGAATAACAACATTTTCTGATTGCTCACTACAGGGCAAGTGCTTCACTTGCATTATGTCATTATGCAGTATGTAATGACACATTTTACACAGTAGGGAACTCAGGTTTAAGGAAGTTAAATTTCAGTGAAATTTACAGCGATACTGTTTCAGGAATCATCTCCATTTTACAAATAAGAAAACAAAAGCCCAGAGAATACATGTCTCCTAGGGACAACAGAACACACCCAGAAGCCAAGATTTAAAGCCAAGTCTTCTAATACCAAGCTCAGGCCTCTTCCATTACTCTGCAACTACTACAACCTTACTTGCTCTTCCTCTCTAGACCAAATTCCAGGATGTTGCTGAGAATATATTCATCTTCTAGGTTTTCTCCTGTGGTATTTATTATATTTTTTTCTAATTCAATTACACTCCATTATGAATGCTGGTGAACCATTTTATAACCAAGTCAGAATCCTTTTTTTTCCCCAGCACTTCCTTTCTAATGAGATTTTATAACTATCATTTAAAATAAATAGTCTGATGCACCTTAAAACCTATTTGGTTTGATGTACCCTTTTTACTTTTCTTCCTTTTCAATCTCACTTTCTAAAATCATCTCATATTCAGAAAGACTGTCATTTTTCAAATTGTCTTTCCCCATCTACCATCCACACACTCAAGCCATACCCCAGGACTTTGGCCTCTCACCATCTGCTTCCATTCTTACATTAGGCCTAGGTTCTGCTCTTGGGGATCTTTAGAACAAGAGTATCACAGAGGTAGAATTTTTTTCCTTTAAAAGATTTATAAAAGAAAGGACATGGGGAGGAAAAAAACCCTCCAGTACTTGCTTGGCTAAAAAGGGTAGCGTTCCAACTAGGGTTTTGGTAGGAGTGGAAATAGTGAAAACTAGATAGCAAATGATTGTGACTTCGGTATCCAGCAGAGCTCAGGGGATGTATAAGGAGTCCCTTGCCCTTTTGAACCATTTTATATTCAAAATATGTTGCTATGACCTTCTCTTCCTTTGACTCTCCCAACAACCATGCTCTGATCTGGGGAAGGCAGAAAATTAGTAGGACCAATGGACAGATGCAGAAACTGAGGCAAAGATTTAAAATAAAGATTCATCAACCAAGGGGCCAAATTAACTGAAAACTAGGTACAGTGGTTTCAGATTCAATTCTCTCTATGGTGCATTGTTTTGATTCCTGAGAGGCTAGGGAAGGTGTATGAAAGACGTGAAGGCTCAGAAATTTGTTTAGCACTTATGATCCTGCATTTGAAGTTTGAATCTTATGTATTTTTGGCCTTTGTTTGGTATTTAGGAAAAAAATAAAACAGGACTTGACAGAAAATGTGATGAGAAGCTGCACTATTTTGATCCAAGGTCAATATATAAAAATTCAAAAGATGTTATCAAAAACATGTGTTGGTACATCTAGGGCAACTGTCATAATATGAACGTGGCTTTCCAACAAAATGACACTGACATTGAATGTTGAAAAATATCGAACATGCTACTGATTCTGTAGAAAGCATGTATTTTATGGAGACTGGAAGAAAGAGATGAAAGGAGCCACAAAAATGACTGGTTTTTCCAAAGGTGAAGAATTGGCAATAAAGTGTGGGGGTGGGAGGTGGGTCCTAAAATTAGGAGGCAGAGTTAGAGCATGGAGAAGAGAGTAAGAGAGTAGCCAATGTGAGGAGGATGGGGATCTGGGGAAGCATAAAGGAAAACTCTAAATGGGTGGTGTTACAGGAGGTGAATTAAGTAGGAAGACAAAGGCAGCTAAGTGAACTTCTGGATGAACATGATGAGAATGTGTCAAGTAAGTCTCAGGACACATGGGAAGCCCCATCTTCCAGCCTCCACACAGACTTGGAAGAAATTAAGGAGGGAGCAGAATGAGGAGTGGGAAGAAGAGACCAAAGTTCCTCTCCGGGGTCCTGAGGAAGGCAATGGAATGGAACCTTCAGAGTTGTGACAGCAAAACTTGCTTAATTACAAAGGTAAAGGAGAAACTCCAATGTGACCTGCCCAGCCCAGCCAAGCCCACATGTTTCTGAAAAATTCATTTCAGGTTCTGTTCTGAATGCCTGCAGAATGCTGCCCTGGAAACATTTCATGATCCTTTTAAGTACAAGCTCACTAACCGATATGGCTAACTGAAGCTATGTAGGTGCCCCATGGCTTCTACCCACTCCTCGTCCAAGGATCCGATCATACTAGGGCACAGAATTTGGCAGAGTTAAGGTTCAAAATCTGTCTGGATTCATGTATCCCTATGTAATTAATGCAAAGGCAGGTATGTGCGTGTGACTCCAATATGTTGCTCTCTCATGTAGGGTTGATGTCCAGTGGGAATGTTTTCTTACTCCGTGTTTTAGTCAGCTTTTTCAATATAGTAACTAAAGAATATGACTGGAATAATTGTAGGGGAGGGAAAGTTTGAGGGCTCATGATTTCAGAGGTCTCAGTCCACAGACAGTAAGCTCCATTCCTGGGGGCTCGAGATGAGGCACCTCATCGTGGTGGAAGAATGTGGCAGAGGGAAGCAGCTCACATCATTGGGAAGCAGAGACTCCACTCTCTAGATACAAAATATATACCCCATGGCCATACCCCCAATTAACCACTTCCTCCAGCCACACCCCACCTGCCTCCAATCACCACCCCGTTAATCCCAACAAGATACAATTCACTGATTGGATGAAGACTCTCAGGATCTTCTTGCATTGTCTCACACATAGGCTTTTGGGGACTACTCACATCCAAACCATAATACTCCCTGAAGAGTAGACTCTCCTTCTTTATGGTAATTTCATCACAAAATCCTGTACAATTCATATTTACAAAGGAAGATCCGGGGCAAATTCAGCACCCCACCCATGGAATCCTAGACATGCTGGTTTATGAGAAGGAAGGATATTTAATCTGGGTTTCTCTGTAGCCCCATCTCCTTCAAGTGCAGGACAACATGTGAGCTGCACAATGCTCTAATTGGCATTCAGATTCTGACCAGTCATTACAATTAACTACATAGAAAGCAACTTCCAGTGATTTTAGCAGGAGCATCTTATGCATGCCTGAAGTCACATTTTTGCCCTTAGAGGAGCTCTGCTTTAAACCACAAATTCTCCCTAATAGGGATCTATTACTGCATAATGAATAAATATGCTGGGTGCAGGTAAGTGGATTTCCAGGGCCTGATGTCCTTCCCCCACACCAGGTCTCCAGCATCTTTGGTCCCCTTGGCGTGAAGTGAGTATGTCTACAGAAGTCATGCACCTCTGTGAGGAAGTTCATGTCTTACAGATATTGAGATGTGTTTTGAATTCAGATCTATTCTAAGTAAAAATGTCTACCTTTGTTTGCTTTCATGAAACCAGAGGGCTAAAGGAGAGACTTTTTCATAACTAGGTTTCATTAGTGCTGCCTACTCCGCTGTTTTACATAAAAGGTGAAAATGTGGGTGGAATCCGGGCATCTACAGTCTCTCCCCATCCCTTCCCAGTTTATAGGATGTAAGTTTACTGGCTCCGTTTTCCTGGGTCTAGACAAGCAAACCTGGGCTGCTGGCAGCAATTCAACTCCTATAGTTGATATCCTAATCATTCTGTTAAAATTTAATTGCATCTAATTGTGTTAGTTGACATTCTCCAGAGGAAGAGAACCAACTGAAGATACGTATGAGTGTATCTTATAAGAAATTAGCTCCCATGATTATGAAGGCTGACAAGCCCCAAGATCTGCAGGGTGAGTCCGCAAGCTGGAGGCCTAGGAGGGCCAAGGTAGAGCTCCAGACCAAAGGTCAACACGCTCCAGACCTAGGAAAAACCTGTTTCAGTTAAAAAACAGGAAAAATATCATGTCCCACTTGGAAGTCAGGCAGGCAGGAAGAAGAATTCTCTTTCCAGACTAGTGGTAGTGATAGGAGTGAGTTGGGGGTGGTTGTCAGCTTTTTTAAAATTCGATTTTGATCTTTGCCTGATTGTATAAAAATCTACCACATTAAGGACAACAAGCTTCTTTCCTCAGTCTATCAATTTTCAAGGTTGTCTAGCAGGATGTGATGGTGCACACCTGAAATCCCAGTGGTTCAGGAGGCTGAGGCAAAAGGAACTCAAGTTCAAAGCCAGTCTCAGCAACTTAGTGAGGCCCTAAGGAATTTAGTGAGACCCTGTCTCAAAATAAAAATAAAAAGGGCACCATGTGGCTCAGTGGTTAAGTGCCCCTGAGTTCAATCTCTGGTAAATAATCATCATCATCATCATCATCATCATCACCATCTCATGCCAAAATACCCTTACAGAAACACCCAGAACAGTGTTTGATCAAACACCTGGGTACCCCATGACTTATTCAAGCTGAATTAACCATAATATAAATTAACCACAACATAAAATAACAGTAATTAAGGAGCTGATGTTTATGGCAAACAGAAATGATTAAAGAGCTAAAATGAGGGGAAATCATTTTCTAGTTCAAACCGTTTTATATCTTCTTCAAATAAACACATGAAGAAGGGTGTTCCAAACTCAGTAGAAGTGAACCTGGCAATACCGCTCCTCCCTAAGCTTTGTGGGAGATCCCTATTCCTTAGAAATGAAATTATTTTAAAACTCCTTTCCCAGTATGATATGGATGCAGGTGCCTCAAATCTTGTGGAAATAGACTGAGAATAATTCTAAGTCTGTTTCCCAGAAGAGGCAAATAAAGCTCAGATGGGAGAAATAGGTTATTTAGGATCATAATATTTGGGAGTCTGCTGGTACTGCCTTACTCAAGTGGACCTTACTACTTGAGCATTTCTAATTTCCAGGAACCACCGTCCCTTTGCTCAACAATAACAGCCCCAGAAGCAGCTCTGCAGCAGTCACAATGGGAGTTGGTGATACTCAGATCCCCCACTCCTCAGGTGGGAAAACTCTGAGACCTGGGTTCTATATACCCAAAGCTGCAGGCTAAGCTTCTGTCTCTCTGTCTCTCATGGTAGTAACCAGGGCTAGTGATATGTGTGTGAGCTGGGAAGTCCCACAGGAACCTGTCCACTGCTGTCTCTGTACCAAGATTCTGTTCGGTTTTCTTTTTTTAAGTCAGTTTATTCAGTTATACATAATGTTATGGTTCATTTTGACATGATTCTACAAGTATGAAACATAATTTGCTCTGATTCGGTCTCCAGTACTTCCCTGTCCTCCTCCTTTCCATTTCCGTTCCTCTATTCTACTGATCTTTCTTCTATCCATTTTTTTTTAAATTAGTTCCTTTTTCATATTCATATATGTACATTGGAAAGTTGGGGCAGATTTATTCCACCACTCTTCCCCCTTCCTGTCTGTCTTCCCTACTCCACAGTCCCCTCCCCCTACTCCATTGATCTCTCAGAAGAGATTCTATTTTCATGGAATCCTCTCTCACTTTTCTTTTCCTTCCCACCTTGTATTGGTCTTGAAGTTCTTAATAACTTTTGAACAAGAGACCCTGTGTTTTGTTTTGCACTGGGCTGTGCAAATTATGTAGCTGGCCCTGGTGGAGCTGGTGTGATAACAATGTGCCTTTAACTTTTACTGATGGTTTTCCTTCTCTGCCTGACGTCTGTACCCTATTAGTCTTTCCTGTACTTCTTGATAATTAACTTGCCCTTGAATTCTTGTCACAGGATCTATTGGGATACTCCAAACTATTCCACTGCCAAATATTATATTCTTGAAAATAATTCAACAAGCCAATCCTACTATTTTATCAAAATAAAACAATAATGCACATAAGTTTAATAGTCATCAAAAATAAAGTTACAGTTATAGCACCTGTCATTCCCAAACCTAATGGGAATATCGAAGGGGCTTGATTAGAAAATAACGCCCAAATAAGCTTCCTAGTTCCTCTGCACTGCAGACCAATTGCTCAGGTGAATCCAGCATGCAAATATCTCCCTGGATAAGTAGGGCAATAAACAGCAGCAGAGCTGACATTTAAACAATGGCTCTGCATGCCATCTGTTTTAAAGAAATTATTTGTCTCTGCCAGCATGCCAAGAAGGATAAGTTCACATAATTTAGGAACTACGAAGGAAAGTAAGTTCTCGATCATCTACAACAATAGGATTCTTTATAGTCATCAAGTCATTTTTGGTAATGCCTAAGGAAAATTTTAAAGAACAGGCCAGGCAAATTGACCTTTATGTAGAATTTAATATCAAGGCGAGAGATTAGCGTGATGCAGTCTTCAAGTAAATTTAAGAAAAAGATGTAAACAAGGATTCTGGTTCAGAATCAGATCAGATAAGCTCAACAAATCCACAGCCTATGGAGTCTCCATTTTCATACCCCTAAGGTTTAGCACAATGCCTGGAATGAAGTCAATACCTAATAAATATTTAGTAACTGAACTGAAGTTGGTTTGTGGCTGTGCTTTGAGGTTTGAGCACTGGATAATGAAAGCGACTCACCCCTAGCTGTGGAGCAGCTTAGTTTTTTTACGAGTTCCTTTGTGCACACTAGAACTTTTCAAATGGGCAAAACATCAGGACATGAGACAGTTTGGGAGGAAGAGGATGAAGGCAGAAAGGATCAGGTAAGCTGCTGCAGACGACTGGTGGTGATGGTTCAGGTGCATTTCAGAGTGTGGGGAATGTGATGCTTGAGGACTTGCTGGGAACAGAAGGCCATCCTAGGCCTTTTTATCTATGTGTGAGGTTTATGAGTAGGAGCTTCCAAGACTTAAGTTCTTCTGTTATAAGGCAGTCTAATCTTCCATAGGACTCTTGTCATCACCTAGGATGAATTATGAACAAGACAAGGACACTTCTTCATGCCTTATCTTCCTCACCATTCAGAGAGATAACACCTAGAGTAACCTATACATTAGATCTTCCTAAATAACTACAACAATGAAGACCAACAATTGTGTTCTTGCTCATACCTAGAGTAGTTTCAAGTGCTCATGTGCACAAGTACACTTAATGCTCCTTTCAATGTTATTTCAAATATTTCTATTATCTCCATTTGGCAGATGAGGAGATGAAGGCTCAAAGAGGTTCAGGAACTTGCTCAGGGCCTCATTCTGCATATGTAACACCCTGGCTATGAGCCTGTCAAGGGAATCAGTGGAAGCACTCTCCAAAATGCACAGCTCTAGGCAAACAGGTGGTGGTAACATGACTGCTATGCACAAAGTCTAAGTTCTGCCCAGAGACTGCTGCTGGTTCAGCTTTGCAACTTGTGTATTCAGAACCTGTTACTGAAACACTCTTCTCACTGACTCATGGGACATGGGAACTCAATCGACATGGATGGTTGTGGACAGTCTGAAGTTCAGGTAGAAACTTGTTACCTCAAAGATTATCAGAAGCAGCAGTCTGTTTCTGGAACAAATTCTCCTCCCTCTATGGCCGAAAAGACTTAGACACAGAGAGATGAAAAGTTTTGCACCAAGTCATAGCATCCAAAATTTCAGTCTCCTCTTGACTGCCAACATTCATTACCACTGCCTCCTCCTTGCCACTTTTCTCCTTTAAAATCTGATTCAATTGTAACTTAGAATATGTGAAGTAGTACTTTAAAGAAATTATGTTTATGTAGGAAAGTGATTGATTTTTTTAAAAAAATACTTATTAACAGCAGAATAATGCACAAATACTTTTGACATTAGGAAAGCATTCTGATGACCAGGTCAACAGAGGAAAGAGTGTCTTTGGAATGTACCACTTTGCCTGGAAGCAAGATAACTGATTCCTGTCCCAAATACACACTTGCACTTGATTCCTTCCAAAAGGGCTCTCAAGGTGGAACACAAGGCTGAGTTTCAAATGGGCAGAGAGTCACCTTAAAGTAGATTTTCCTTCCGTTTGGGAGTTGACACAATCTAGTTACAGGCAGAGACTGTTTATCATGGTGGCATGAAAGTCTCTCTTGAAATTCCTTCTGCTTTTATAATCAAACAATAACATCTCCAGAGTATAGGTTTTAGCTATGTAAGAAACATATTGGAAATTGATTCAGTGCTTCTGGCTAGGCTGTGACAATGTTTCATAACCCGGTAACCTCTCAGCTCATTCTGTCCCCTTCCTGAAAAGCTTTTAGCTGTACCAGGGCGTGAAAGCAAAGACAAAGCAAACATCTTTTATCTGATTGTGTGCAAAATGAGTGCAGCCAACACTGTACCAGCGATAAGATGATGGCTAAATGACTCTTCTCACCTTCTATCAATGGGCTGATGAAAGAAATTAAGACTGACATTGATAAGTTATTTTCTCAGGCGCTACCGATTTAAAAAAAATGAGGACTTCTCTTTAGAAGCAGTCAGCTATGGCTGCATGTCTATGACTTATTAAAAAGAGTACCCAGATCAGTTCTGTGTTGTAATAGATTTACTGCAAACTGATAGTCTCCCTTTCTCTGTAGCCTATTATCCTTCTCTTGAGCACATCTCTTGTTTAAGGATTTGTTCAAGCCAAGAGCATCCTGTTCCCAAGACTGCTTTCCCTACTCTCTTCTCAGCTGCACATGTCATTAAACAATTCAATTTTCATCTCCACGATTTGCTACAGCCCTCACCTGATCTATCCTTCCAGCATCTTGTTCCTTTCAAGCTAATACATTTTTTTTCAATCATGCCAAAGTTAATAGATACATGAAGTGAATCCTGGTGGACTCTGACATATTATAGTAAAAGATATTTGTATATGTGTGTACAGATTCATATAACTTTTATTGTTATGTAAAATGCTTATAACTTTACTCATTAGCTCTTCAATATCAGTCCTTTCTGGGATCGCTTCTCTCCTGACCCATGTCCATTTGTTAGAAATCACTGTAGCAAGGATGTAATGATAGAAAACTCAGTTTTGTTTTGTTTTAGCTTAGGAAAATATACCTGTCTACTCTGGTTTTTGAGGCATAGTTCTTCCGAGTATTCATTTCTAGACTGATAATTAATGTATCTCAGCACACTAAATATCTAATTCCATTGTTTTCTGGCATTCATTGTTGCCATAGAAAAGTTCATTGCCATTTGAACTGTCATCCTTTACTAGGTAATCTGTATTTTACTTATGTTTAAATATCTTTCATTTATTCCTGGTGTTCTGCATTAAGATTTGCCCTCGTGTAGATTTATTTTATCTTGCTTAGAACTAATTTGGCTTCCTGAATTTGAGGGTTGGTAACTTTATTCAATTCTGCAAACATCTCAGTTGTCATCTATTTTAACGCTATTTCTGCCCTGTTCATTCTATTCTCTCCTTCTGGAGCTGCAATTAGATGTATGTGGGTTGCCTTATCTTGTCCTTCAGGTGTCTCTTATTCTTTCCTGTTCCTCACTTTGTTTGTCTATGATGCATTTTGTGTGATTTTTCAACTCTTATCAGAAATTATCTCTTCAGTTGTGATAAACATTATCTAACCAATTCCTACTTTTTTTGAAGTTCTATTCTGCCTTTTTTCGAACCCAACTGCTCATTTGTTTGTTCCTTTAACTTTCATTTTCCATTTTTATTTCTTTTGATATACTAATATTTTTATATTCTTTACTGGATAATTTCAAATTCTGTAGTCATTGCAGGATTCTTTCTATAGATTGTTTTTTTTTTCTTTTTTCTGAGTATCACTAATGAACTAATGAGCCATTTTCCCCTCTCATATTGTAGTGATTTTTTTAAATTGAATCAATTGTCCTTGGAACCTTATTTGTATGTAATGTTTAGAGTGGGTGCCTAAAGAGAGCGTTTGAGTTGGATTCTGCCATTCTCTAGGAAATACTATCAACTTTAGTCTACATTTTTTAAAAAACTTTTCATTATGATAAATTTCAAATACACTCCAAAAATGTGATAGATCCTCAGATGCCCATTGTCTGACTTAAAAACATTAATATTTTGCTATTTTTGTTTCATCTATTCCTCCTTCACTTTCTTCCCTGGAGTATTAAAAACATTAGTGGGACTATTTTAAAATATCAAGCTGGGAGATTTAGGAGACACAAAGAAAGTGAATGAGCTAATGATTCAGAGTCTGCAGAGGAGAAGTTTTCCTTTTCTTTTTTTCCCAGCTAGAGCTAAGACTGAGTTAAGGCTTAGTCAGGTTCTTATCTTCAAAGCCTTCCTCTGCAGGGTGGGTTTGTAGCAACTGCCCTTGGGAATCCAACTTTATGCTGCAGGTAGAAAGCAGGTCTCTTTGATCTAACATCTCACTTTCCTTGGGCCTTCTGCTTTCAATCTGTCAACAGTTCAGCTTCTTAATTCAAGGCTCCATAAAGTGTGACCACCTGTTCTAGTATGTCTAGTTTTGAGGGTTTCCCAGGATATAAGAATTTTCAATGCTAAAACCAAGAAAATCCCAGGCAAACTGGGACAGCCGGTCACCCTAGCTCCAGCTCGCCAGAGATTAGCACAGAGTCCCTAAACAAATGCTGGCTATAGCACTCTCTTTCCCCTATGAACTAAAGCTTTCTTCCTAGCCTCTGATGAATTCCTTGCTTGCAGCTCAGTCATACATTTGAGGAAATGTGCAGATTTTATATTGAAATCTATACTTTTAGGTGTAGCATTCTGTACAAAGATATTGAAATTCTAATTTGGCTTATCGCCAGACAAATGGAAGTCTCTGAAGATTTAAAAAAAATTTTTAAGGACCTGAGCCCACATTTTCTAATGAACCATATTTCATATAAAAACCTAGATTTGAAGCTTCTGGTGAAAACATAAAGACTTGGCGACATTGGGTTAGCGATCTTCTAGGATAATAACTGGAGTTACTTCCCTAGGATGGGTCATGATCTTTCCATTCCTCAAAATTCCCATCAGGGGCTGAGGTTGTGGCTTGGCGGTACAGCCCTCACCTAGCACGTGTGAGGCCCTGGGTTTGATCCTCAGCACCACATAAAAATAAAGAAATAAAACAAAGGAATATAAAAAAATTCCCATCACTTCTCTGATTTATCCATGTGAACTACAAAACCTGCCTGGATCAGTCATTGACCCAGGGACTTCTTTGAGTCCTTCTTTGACTTCTGGACAAATACTCTAATTAAAGGATCCTTGGTCTCTGGGACCAGAACAGTGATCTTCCCAAATACTTAGTCATCATTAAGAATTCTTATTTACTTTGTTTCACCTCAACTGATAAATCTGGATTTGAATGATGACTATACTACATACCAGTCATGCTGCTAAGCAGGGTGCATGACCTTTAAGTTCATCCATTTCTTCATCTGCAGGATATCATATCTATGTTGGTGTGAGGATAAAATAAGGGGCAGACATAAAATACTTAGGTCAGTGCCCACCACACAGAAATCTCTTAATAAAGAATCAATAGTGGGACTGGGGTTATGGCTCAGTGGTAGAGCATTTGCTTCGCGTATGTAAGGTACTGGGGTCAGATCCTCAGCACAACATAAAGAGAAATAAATAAAGATATTGTGTCCATCTACAGATAAAAAAATTTTTTAAAAAAGAATTGATAGTATATAATGTATAGCATTATCTTACTTCTTCCAGAATTATGTGTCACATGAGCAGCTTTCAGGATTCTTATATGAGGCACATTGTCATTGACCTTGTTTTGACCCTCACCCTCACTTATGCCTTATTATGCCATAGTCATAGACACATTCTTATACTTAAGTGAATTAATTGTGCATAGGAAATTGAGGGAACTGTACAAAAAACAAAACAAAACAAAACAAAAAGATCTCTCTACATATAAGTAGTTCAGTTTCTTCAGCTTTGTACTTCAGAGAAATAAGCCTTGGGAAAATGTGGAAAAAAGGAAGAACTTAAAGTGTCCCATCCATTACCTTTTCAATGGGCCCTTCCCCTTCGGGCACTTGGGTTAATTCATGGTACTCCCTAGGACTGCAGGTCTGCCTCTGCCCCTGGCAGCTCAACTTCCTGATTTGCAGCATGCCATCCTTACCTTTCCTAAATGTCAAATCCCTCCTTCTTGTACTTCTGAATTCCCAGGCAGGAAAATGTACCTGCCCCATAGCTCATTCTTTTGGGGTATTAGTTCACCACTGCAATCAGCCAGCGATGCTTAGCATGAGTTTTTCCAGAGACCATATGCATCATGACAAGTGACTAGAGGACTTTCTATTCAATGCAGTCACCAATTGGTGGCTGTCAAACATGTCCTGGTAGGCTGGCAGGGGTGCTTTTGGAGCAGGGAGCCTTTTGGAAACTCGTAAATATTGCCAGTTGCCCATCCTTTTACACAAATAAATAACTCTATTTATCAAAGCACAGCACTGATGAGGAATGGTATTTCATGAGGATGAAGGTACCTACACAATTTGGTTGGCCCAAAGCTAAGTGAAAATGTGTTTTTATTTTAAATGCCAAAGTGTGGGCATCGTAGTGATAGGATAGGTACCTTTTATTATGGTCATCACTTAAAACTTTCCAAAGTCCATCTGTTGTCTGTAAGTTCAAAAATCTGGGTTTGGCTTTCAAGGTCTCCACCACCTGGTCCCATCCCATGAACCCAACTCTGTCTTTACTTCATCCTCAAAATCTGTCCTCTACTCTACATAAGCTGGTCTCTTACCAATTGCCCTCCCTAATAAGATCCTAGCAACCTATCTCCAGACCTTTGCTCACAGTATCTCTCTTGATTTGAAGAACATTCTCTCTTTTAGGACATCTCTCTTACCAACAGACAAAAATCAATGCTCTCAACTCCATCTATAGCTGGGTTGTACCCTATTGCCTTATATGTATGCAGAGAACACCTCTATCTTATCAGTGATCACACTGTATTCAAATTATCTGTTTGTGTTTCTGTTTACCTACTGGACTGGAGTTGTAGAGGGAAGATATTATGCCTTATTTATCTTAGTATCCCCAGTATCTGACGCAGGGCATGACTTGCAGAAAATACACAATATAGTCTTATTGAATAACATAGAATTTAGCTTCCTGGTGCAATCTATACAAGTAAATATTGTATAGTAAGAAAAAAGTCATACCTTCAACACTCTAAGTATACAATTCTCTTTCCACTGGAAAAAAATGGAGGGAGTAAAAAAGTGGGATTCAGTATGCTCACAAACACATAGATCTCCACCAAAGCTTTATCTGGTGAGTCTCTCATAGTGAGAGGAAGGTACACATAAGAGCAAGTGGACAGATGGTCAACCCAGAGAACAAGCCATGATGGAATGAGAAAGAAGGGGGGGGGGTCACAGGGCTTGCAACACAGCCGATACTCAATGGATGAACAATCATATATTATTTCCAGTCCTTAGTCAAAAGGATGGTCCGGTTTTCATGGGTCATATAGACCAGACATGAAGCTAACATGAGTCTACAGTTCATTCTGCCTTGGCCAGATGTAAATCTCTCCCTTTGGAGTTTGTTACCCAAAGTCAGTTTTAAATAGGTGAGTTCAGTGCAGCCACAGTGAAAGCATCCTTGTCTAAGCTACTACTCTACAGTACCTCTTAGGTATCATTTTGTAAGTACAGAAATACAGGGCTAAAATCACCCTGCTAAGTATTAATATGGGATTAGAATCATGTAAAACCATACCATCCAATTCTCCATCCATAAGCATTGTTATTTAGGTAATTTCCAATGTGCTGCCAGTCTTCAGAGTTTGAAAGAACCTGTACCATCCAAGCAGTAACTAAGAACATTTCCGTTTCCCACCCATATTTTGCATATATCATCAGTAGCTCACTCTTTCCATGATTAAGTCTAAGTTGGCACACTATTCATAATCATCCTTCCTCTCAGAAAGCTATGAAAGTCTGGTCAACTTTCTAGGATCTGACTTAATTTTATTTAAAATATAAATACCATTCCCCTACATTAAATTTCTAAATTTTCTCATTGGAGAAAATTAGTAATATTCTTGAAATAAAACACAAATTATCAAAAATTTCAACTCATGGGCAGCTACAGTACTAGAGCCCTTCTGTCCCAATAGCTTTAATTTTAGAGAAAGAAAAATTCTAGATGCATTGTATTCAATAAGAGATTTACTTGAATCTCTGTGTACTTTGTTGGTGACTGATTATGTATTTTTTCATAAATATGGTAGTGGAAAATTAATCCAAGTTCAATACATTTTCTCCAAAAGTTCCTCAAGGTTAACTGTCCAAACAGAGAGTAATACAAGTACAGATTATGCAAAATAGCAACAAAGCATAAGTCACTGAAATCAACTGCATCTTTCACAATAACTCTCCAATTTTCCTATGACTTTCTTAAATGACAGTGCTAATTTGTGTTCCTGTAGCACAGATCAGCTGAGGTTGGAAAAGATAATATTAGTGGGGTGGGTAACAGGCTAGATGCAAGATGTCCTCTAATTTCCATTTTCTCCTTTGTTCAGAGTTAAAGAAATCTTTATTTCTTGTTGGACGTATGGTTGTCTGCCTGGAACAGTGTTTCCCATGCTATGGGACCAACTTAGAGCCAACGAGATGTTAGCAGAAAGGATGTACAACTAATGGGAAGTATTCTTAAATAGATGGACTGTGTCCTTTACCATCCCTTCTTCTTTACTACCAGTTGGACAGTGGACACAAGAATGGACATTGTAGAGCCTGAGGGGACACTTCAGATAGAAATCACATGAGGAATGGAATCCATCTGAGGAACAGCTCCCCCTTTGGAGTTTGCTGTTGGTATTTTCATGCTGTTTCCTTTGGCCATTTCTCTTTCCTTTGTGGATGAAATCCTATCACTTAGGACAAGACTGGAGGAGTCTGGCACCCTTTTATTAGCCTAGGCCACCTCCCTCTGGAGTTTCATGCCTAACAGCAAGGCATTTTTATTCTTATTTAAACCACTGGAGCTCTGAGCTCCTGCCTAAATCTAATACAATTGGTACTAACAGGATAATTCAGTCTTAGTTTTTTTAAAAAAAGTGTTTAAAAACACATTTGTTTTTCTATCAGGGCTCTGAAACAATGAAGTGGGTTCAAATGAGGTGAGTGCCAAGGTCGGGCTTCTTTCTCTAGTAAGTGAAGCACTTGATTCAAGAGTCTGGGAGACTGTCCTTCTCCCCTGACCAAAGAAACAGCTACATCTATACAAGCTCTGGCACCAGGACTGTTCTGTTCTTCTGGAGGAAGAAGCTGCTGCATGTGCAGACCTTCATTTGAATCTGGCATAGCAATTCTTCAACAATAACAACTCTACACCCTGTGACTCTTTTATTCCTTCTGCCTCCACCTAAGTGCGGACCAGGCACAATACTACTGAAGATTAGACGCTTTATGGATGGGTGATAAAAGTTGACAGGAACAAGGTCTACGTGTTAGGTAAAACAGTCTTTGTTCATGGAATCTCATAGCTCCTCTATTTGGCTCACCATAGCTTTGTCTCATTTCATTTCCAGCCTTAAGGCAGAACTAGGATTATTAAAAAAAAAAAAAAAAAAAAAGATCTCTTTCTCCAGCTTGTGCTGTTCGTTATCTGAGGTAGTCTTGATCCTGCCCTTTCTTCCTCACCCCATAATGTGCTCAAATGAACACTCTGAGTGCCTGAAACTTATAGCTCCAAGAATCCCACTTAACTAGAGGTAAAACTTTACCTGATTACTTGCTACAATGCAAATGCATGACCCGAAAAGATACTGGCTTAATTTTGTTACTATAGTGACTTGAGTTAGTTTACCATATTAGCTAGCTAAAGTCTAGGAAAAAACAAGGAATGAGGCAAGGAAAGACTCTGGAAAAATGGAAATGAATTGGCTTATGCTGTTAAGTCACCCAAAGGTACTCGTTAAGCACCTATTACCCTCCTGCATGATACATTAGCTGCCAGCAAGAGAGGCCAGCTGGGGAGGAATGGAAGGTGGACAACAGATTGGACGGGGAGGATCCCTGGGAGGTAGTATCATCAGTTTCTATGGTAGAAGGGAGAACTCCAAGGCAGTTCACAGAGCTATCCAAGGAAAGCCAGATCATTTGAGCTGGACCATGTCCTTTGTCTTGCTTCAATATGGTGGCAGGAACCCTCCCACTGGCTTCTGCAGAAGAGATTAGGAGTATACTCCATCAATGAGGAGGAGCACAGAGGTCTCATTCAACCATGGAGCACTGGAAATTTACTCACTGGACAACTGGGTAGATTGTTCTTTTAACTCTTTTCAGTTTGGGGAAATAACATGTACACTTCACTTCATGAGTCTCCTGTGTATACTTGTTTTTGTAGATACCATTGGATTCTGCTTGGCTTCTTCCTTAAATTCCTTAAATTATATTTTATCCTGTTTATACGAATTTCCAAATCCCTTGTCTCCACTTACGGAATTATTTTTGATGTTTAACACTAGCTGAAGTTTTAAATATGAGACAATGGTATTTAAGGTACTATTTGTCATTTCATCTTAGTAAATAAATAGTAGAATATACAGAGTGAAACTACTATAGTTAAGTAGCAGTAAACAAAATTTAGAAGTATGGTGGTTGTGATCATTTCTGTTAATACTTCCATTAGGCTAGGCTATCATTTGTTAGTTGTTTATTAACATGGAAGTCTGACACTTAGTAGGACAATTTTAAAGGAAAAAAAATCTAGTGGCACTCTTTTACTCATTTCACAAACCTTAAATTTTAACATAGAATATGCTTACTTAATATCTTGTCTTATACACCTATAATGTTTTGATTAAACTAATATTATTACCCCAACCATAGAAATGCAAACATTTAGATTCACAACTTTCTTCACTATTCTCTTTTTAAAAATATTTTTTTTAGATGTTTAAGGACCTTTATTTTATTGATTTATTTATATGTGGCACTGAGAATTGAACCCAGTGCCTCACACATGCTAGGCAAGTGCTCTACCACTGAGCTACAACCCCAGCCCTCTTCACTATTCTTCTGTCAAAGATATTAGTTGATATTTAACTGGAAGAAGAGCATACTTCAATTTGCTCAGGTGCTATCATTGAAAATGCTATATTTTCAATGGTTATAAAATATTATAAGAATATATATAAACACTGGTTGGACAAAAGAAAAAACACTTTTGTCAGGGTGCAAAATATATATTCTCAGCCTTTCTTGGGGAATGGAGACAACCACTTGACTTCAGTGAGTCTTATTCAGTCTTAAAATGGAGGAGCTTTGTAAGAGGTGTGTGGTGATCCTATTGGTGATCTAGCCCCAGAGATAGTCTCAATCTTCCACTCCTTGCTACTTCATGAAAAAAAAAAAATGCTGGAGTGACATACTTACTTTCCCATCATCTTTTGGAGCTAGGAGTAACTGGATAATCTATTTCTCACTAATGATATGTAAGATAAGCAGGGGGGGGGTTCTGGGGAGAGTTTTCTCTTCCTTATGTTTTATGTCTCAAATGTGAATGGGATGCCAGGAGTGGAGGGAATTAATTTTCAACCAGGAGCAACAAGCATGAAGAAAAAAGCCAACATGGTACAATGGGTCAGGCTTTTGATAACATTGCTGAGCTGCTACACATCTCTCTTCTTGAGACTTGTAATTATGTAAGCATGTTTAAACGATCTTATTATTTAAGTAATGCTTTGCCAGATTTGTTTGTTGGTTTATTTGTGGTCATTGCATCTTATAGACTTTCTATGACTTTGAAGAGATAAGTGTACAGTGATCTGAAGACAAAGTCAATTCACTGTCATAGAGATGGTGCAAGTTTACTTCCATGATGAAGGAAATGTCCATACAGAACATACAAAATATGTGGCCACTGAACACTTGAGAGTGTGGCTA
Organism: Marmota monax; assembly: GCF_021218885.2. Lineage (NCBI taxonomy): Eukaryota > Metazoa > Chordata > Mammalia > Rodentia > Sciuridae > Marmota > Marmota monax. The sequence continues at coordinate 2,101,651 of NW_026691933.1, forward strand.
GTGTGATTGAGAAACTGAATCTTTATATTTACTTTTTATTTAATTCTTTCATTTTTTAGTGAATTTTTAATTTTATCTTGCTTTAATTAATTTAAGCTGAAATAGTCACATGTGGCTAATGGCTGTCATGTCTAACAGTGCAGATCTAAAGGATTACTAGTCTACTAAAAACATTTAGATTACTATTGTTATCTTGAACAAAAATTCAGCCTCTAATTTATATATGCTATTTTATAAGCCAAGAACATCTCATTATGGAAAAATGATGATTCAGCGGGGCTTTACATAGCATCCTGTTTGAAGGCTGTTAAACAATATTAAACAACATTTAACTTGCATATTAGCTAACTATACAGAACTGATACCAATTTAAGCATTTCACATTGACAACTATAATAAATGATGTCTTTTTAGAAACAGAATCTTATTCACACTACATTCATTCAGTTGTTTGTTAAGACTTTTGTATTCCCAATCACAACTGAAAAGAAAAATAATGGTGTGCCAGTCTCATTAAGCGGAGGGGGTACAACAGCTCTCTGAGATAAATTGTAAATTATAGTTTGCAGAAGATGGCTTGGTATGCTGGCAAATCAGCCCAAAGTGAACCCACCAAGAGCTGTGGGATACCAAGAGCTGACAGACACCGCAGTGAAAACATAATAGCAATGGACACATGATTACACCAGGAACCAGTGATCTGTATGGCTGTCTTGTCCTGGAACATGGAATTCAATGCTCTCTGCTATACCCAAATGTGATTTGGACTAATAATCCCATCGCCCCTTAGCATGCTCACATTCACAGCCATTTTCGAGCCTAAGGAACAACTAATTCTACAAGGATCCACGGTGGCCTGGAGCTGTTAAATTAGCACTTCTTCAATCTCCTGACAAGGATCACAGTCACCAATAACTCTTCATCATGGTTCCCTCCCAGCTGAAAATAGCTCAGTCCCTCTGTGCTGGGAACCCTCGTTCCTTTCTATCTGGTGTTATGCACAATTTTATGAAATAGCTGACAAGTTGAACTTAACACAGAGACGGGTCTGTCCGTATTCAGGGTTCTAACCAGAAATGATGAAGAAAATGAGTTGAAGATTTTGCAATTCTATTTGGTTCTATATGTAAAACATGAAATTTAAAAAATTTTTCAATTTAAGAAAGCCACCACCTTACATTTCTAAATAATCGATACTTGCATTCAGTTGCTTCTTGAGCAAGTTATAGACACTGGGTTCATTCAGAGTTGTTTCTCCTGAGAAAGAAATTATTTACAGCCAGTGTCACTTTCGTTTTATATTGAGAAATACTCCCTTCTCATCGGTTTGAATTGGCTTGTTTTGCAAGGAGGACCTGTTTTCTCCATAGGTGTGCTTTGACCCACTTGTTCTGCAATAATGTCTAATGTCTAAGAGATAAAGGTGACCATGCTCAGTCCTGATGGAGGAAGGCATGAGACACAGTCACTAGGAATGTCCCACGTCTGAAAGAAAGTCCCAGGTGGAAAATGCCTCACAGTTAAAGATGAAGCAAGACATGAATTTTTTTACCTAGGTTGTGGCTCTGAAATGCGGAATCTGCAATTGTATCTTCTTCATCCTCTTGTAAGTTTTCGTTTGCCTCTTTTATCTGCAGAAACAAGAAAATACTGAAAGTTTTTATTCATTGTATTGAATAGATCTTTGCAATCCTCAGAACAATAATATATTAAAAAAAATACATCATTTTTTTCTTTCATTCCACTTTCCCTCACTTTATCATCTAGCTTTTCTAGGACTTTTAATTATGAGAACATTCTTTTTTCAGAAATCAAACCCTAACTTTGGAAGGAAGGATGTACAGGTTACCCGATTCTGCATAGGATTTTAGAGATAAGAGTTTTGGTTTTTAATATAATATAAAATCAGTAATTCAGGGCTGTTAGGGAAAGTTAAAATATAAAGAGGTATAATTCCTCCAGAGTGGGAGACTTACATCATAGGTTATATTAATAAAAATAAAGAAATATACTTAGATCTCCTGACACTTTCCCGGAAAGTAACTTTCTAATAAAATTATTTTATTTTTCATTCTTTCCATAATGAAATGAGGTGACAGTGATATGTGCTGTGAACTGAAGCAGCAAGACTTTTATAGACTTCTTACATTAAAACATTCCCCTTATATCTTAGCTGGAACACCTAGACCCTGGATCATGTAACCTCAAATAGAATCCTGGAGAGAAACTCATGGAGTCTCAGTGTTTTACAGAGAGAGAAGTCTGAGGTCCAGGAAATTTTCTTAAAGTTGGCACACATGTAGTGTGTGGAGACACTTGCATGAAAACCCAAGTCTTCCAATTCCCATCTCAGAGACGGGGGTATTGTGGACCAGCCAATATGGAGATACCTGCATACAGTGGTGGCGGGGGCTGCATAGAGTCTTTACACATATCTCATCATCTTCCCGGTTATACCAGGGACAGGTTCTACTATTACAGAGAGGGTGAGTGATGGTCCAAGTGGTAGAGCTGAGATTCAAACACAGCAAGGCAAGCTCCAGATTAATGTTCAGGTGGGGAAACTTTGCTATTCTCAAATTTCCATTTGACTCTGCTTCTATAGACTTGACCTCAATATGAAGACAGCTTAGGTCTTTGCTGCAGTGACCCTCCATAGCTCTTTTAAAATACATTCTAGCCAGTCACCTGAGCAGCCAATAATAATGATGATGATGATATGAGCTGTGCAATGCAATGGGGGTCCTGCTCGGGCACATACATTAGAGGCTGTCGGTGGATTTGCTCAGGGGCTCAAGTGGAATACGAGGAAACCATTATTTTACTCTTGCAATATAGAAAGCCATATGGTTGCATACTGACCTTGAACTAGATTTAGCTTTCTACTTTTTATCTCCTATTTTTCACACTTAATGGGAAAAGACCAATTATTTACATTTTATGACTTCAGTTTCAATCGAAGAATGCAATTGGTGCGTAATCTGTACCACGCTGATAGCCAGAAGGTGACAAAGGCGGGAGGCGAGGTAGACATTACCGCCACCCTGGCAGGTTCAGCATCTGGAGACCGTGCTTCCTCACTTGCTCTGTGGGCACCTCCACAGGAAGAATGTTAGGGAAAAAAGAATGAAGGGAGCAAAGGCTTCAAGCAGCTGCTTCTAAGAATGTGCATTTAAGGAAGATAGAGAGGAAAAAGCCCTTTGAGCAGGAGTGAAGTTGCTGATTTGCCTTCCAAGTTTCACTTTGCTCAGCAATCTATTTATGGCAAGGGTACTCAAAACCAGTAAGAAAAGGACCCTTAAACCTCCTTAATTTTCCATTAAGAATCCATTGAGCGCCTTCTATCCTCATTTATGGATAGACACATCAAGGAAACCTATATCTTTAGTTCATTCCAGCTCTTATAGCCATCTGTTCCATATACACTCCCCACCTGTTAATGTAAAACAGTATTTCTTTGGGGTTATTCTAAATTTGCCCATTTTAAACTTGCAAGGGTACCTTCCTAAACTGTTGGAATATGAGTGAACCATCATTTCTGTCAGCCTGTGAAATTCAAACTAAAGAATCAAGAAATTAGAAAAAGTTTCACACCTTATAAAGGATATCAGGCTTGGAGAGGGTTAGTGATCTGTTCAAAGTCACGCAGGGTTTTACTTTTAGAATGGTACTTCTGAACCCTATTCATTGTGATAAATTCATTTTTTCAAAGTTCCCTATATTGGTATGAACATCCTTCTCAGACTGTCCCTGTTATGGTTTGCATATGAGGTATTCTCCAAAAGCTCACATGTGAGACTATGAAAGAAGGTTTAGAGGATAAATCATTGGGTTGTAGCCTTAACTTAATCAGTGAATTAGTCCCTAATGGGATTAACTGAGTAGTAACTGGAGGTAGGTAGGGTGTGGCTGAAGGGAGTGGTTCATTGGGGTGTGGGTATGAGGTATATATTTTATATTTGGAGAATAGAGTCTCTCTGTGTGCTGCTTCCCTCTGCCATACTCTTCTGTCAGGATGGAACTGGTTGTATAAGGACTGAGAATTCTGAAACTGTGAGCCCCTATATAAAACTTTCCTCCTGTACAATTGTTTTGGTTGGATCCTTTAGTCACAGAAGCAAAAGAGCTGACTAAAAGAGTCCTCCAAACTATGATTTCTTTCTTAGGGTAGGGTAGTTAAATATGGAGGCAATATTCCAAGTATTCATTAATCATAAAGATCTATTTTGCTCATAACCCACTTGAATCAAAGTGTGAAATATGATACATCAAGAACTATGTAATGTTTTGAACAGACAACAATAAAAAATTTAAAAAAAAAAGATCTATTTTAAGAGTAGCGAAGATTCTGTGTGTGTGTGTGTGTGTATAAAACTGTTCTGCCTCCATGCGCTACTGTTCCCTAACTCTTCTGTGGAACTTCACTACCACCTTTGTCCAAGTTATCATTTAAGAAAGAAATCATAAGCTATCATGGAGTCCTACCTTTTGCTTCTTTATCAGATCTTTCTAGGACTTTATGCACTTAAGAGCAAATGCTAAGTGTGACTTCTACGATTCATCCAAGGAACAGGCCTTATAGACAAGGTCCCAGTACTTGATTCAGGGTGGGAGGATGATGGATAGGGGAAATTTTTAAATTTGAAAGGGACAGATGAAGCACTAGAAAAGGAATGGAAATAGGGGAATGCCCTAGAATGGCAAACTCCTCAGCTCTAATTATCCACACAAACAGATTTCAATGCTAAGTAGTGAATAATTTTTTAAATCCATTTGGCTATGCAAATGAGGGGCATAATTTATTTTGGCAGCAGATTCCCCTTGCTAATTTTATTTCTCATAGGATCAAATTTAATTTTCATTCCTGATCATGTAGCTGCTAGGTTATGGGAAACTACAGGGATAAGGGGCTGCCAGGTCCAAATTAAGAATTTTGCCAAAGACAGGCATTAGCAGAACAACCTCTCCTGGCAGAGCCCTAGGAAGAATTAGAGTGGCCACTAAACCAAGAAGCTGGCAAGTGTTTGGCTGGGAAAAGACTGGTAGGTAGAAATTTAGAATTTCTCAGTCACTGCTATCTCAGGACAAATAATTCCAGTACTCTCCATTTGAAGAGAAGTAGCAGGTGGCTCATAACTAACAACTAGGCGCTGTTGGGGTGCACTGTCAGAACTCTGGGCACCTTCTAAAGATGCATCTCTAATTCTTGTCCAGTTTTTCGGGCTCTGTCATTATAGACAAGAACGGCTCCGAACATGAGCTAGTATAATAAGTGACCTGTCACATTTCAGTGCATCCATCATATATTACCAACTCCTACCACTAGGAAGGACAGGAAGAAATGAGCACACAGAAGGCACAGAGGAAAGTGGAAGACAATATTCACCACTGATTCACACATGTAGATGATTTCATCACTGAACCCTGTACTGGGGACACTCTTCATTTGGAAGAAGTATCCATATATGTTCACATATTTCTTCTCTGGGTCACCCTAATGCTAATGACTTTTTTTTTTTGTTACCTTAAAGCTTATTTAATAGGAAAAGCACATAATGAATCTATGACAGACAGGGAGCAATCCTGGGAGGGAAAACTAAAAGGCATGACCTTTGGAAAAGTTAGTCATTTAGAAAACTTTGTAAGAGGAGGACAACATAGGCATGCTTCTTATTAGCATCAAAACAGCATTTAGAACAGAATCATTCAATTATGGATATTGAAATTAGGACATTTTTGCAAAACTTAAGATGATAACAATTTGTGTAATTATTGTACTATTTGCTGCTGCTTCATCACCAGAGTCCCATTTTAATGGGATAGAATTAGATGATTTTTTATTAGCAGATGTGAGTTTTTTCAGACTATGTGATACTCTGGTGAGGAAAATACCCATAATTTAAATTAAAATACTTGGTAAAATGGCCATTTCCCTCCTGTGCATGATGAAGGTGTATGATCTCGTTAACTTTGTTAACAATTTTTATTTTTGTCCATTGGTGTTAAATAGGAGCCTGGAGCTGTCTTCCTTTGAGACTTCTCATTTCAGAAAATTATTTCAATGCACAGGAAAAAGGAACTTAGAACTCTCAGCAAGCAGAGTGCATCTCAATCTGACTCACTGACTTAATGCCGAGGCAGTCTTTCTAGGGGATACCTTTCCTCCTTCTTTCATTTAAATGATATAAAATCATTTTAAGTTCAAAGTAACATGGCCCCTGCTCTAAATTACGCAAAAATTAGAGCAAAGTGGTCTATAAATGATGGCAGAAATGGGGATGTAAGCCTCTAATTAAGGTTTTGAAAAGAGTAGAAGATTTAATTCAGCAAAGCATTACTGGGACTTTTGCACATGTTTTAGAATGTGTTTTAATAATAATAAAGAGGGATATGCAGTTACTACTGAACTGACTGGTTTGCTACAAATAAGGGATTTTGCATATATGTATACACACATGTATATGGGAATAATCTTTTATAACTACATTAAAATAATCAAAATGTCTTAGAACTCTCATGACTAAATATCTTAGTTTTAAAAGGGGAAGAAAGGGCAAGAATGGTGATACATTATGTCAAAGGTTTTGGAATGGTTTCACTCAGGAAAAAAAGTATACTATGTAACGCATATTTATAGTTATTATATATTCAAAAGAACCACTGTAAGAAAAATTATTATAACACACTGTAAAATAAGCAAAAGAGCAAATTTACCTTAAGCCCTAGTGGGGAAAAAAATCTTTGAACTCTGAGGTTCATGGGTAGCCACATCAATGTACTAAGGTATCAGAGTTTTGCATCTAATCTTTTTTCTATATACACTGATAACATATAATAAATGGGTTTTCACAGTGACTCTTGTACTAGTCCCAAAAGAGACACTAGCAATGTTGTTTCTGAAATTAGTAATTTTAGCCCAATCCACACTGATGATTATGGAGATGAAACAAACAAACAAACAAAAAAAACCACTGCATTTTACATTTTTTTTTAAAATGGACTAGTTGGCCATCTTTCCAGGTTGATAATGTTCTTCTGTATGAAAAAGCTTCTCAGCATGACTAATTTCCTCTTGCAGCTAACTAGAAAAATTAGCATATCTCTATTGAGTGTATATTCAGGGTGGTTAGGGAATCTTTGTACTTCACAGAAAATAATAAGAATGCTTCTTGCAGATATTCTGGAAAGAGCAAAGGACCTTTTCTACTACTCTGTGAAAGATTGTAGAACAGAGAGGAAAAGCTTGGCAAATTACTATAGCATTAGGAAGTAATAAGAAAGTAAAAATGGGATTGTAAAAGCCAAACACAGGGTTTTTTTTTTTTTTTCTGGTACTTCTGTACAGTGAAGATATACCCTAAGCTGTCAGAGCCATATTAAATGGGGCATAGTTAAATGGAGTGCCTCTGATAAGGGGCTCTGGCTGGGCTATCAGAGTTTTCCATCAGCTGGATTGAATTTCTGGCATATTGCACGTTTCTACATGTTCATTCTCTCTTTCCTTTCAGTGACAGTACAAGGGCAGCCTCAGATATGCTTATAATTTGTGGCTTTATAATGCAGGGGACGTCTTTACGTTTTCAAAGAAGGAACGATACCACAGGCAGGCGCCAAGAGTGGAAATGGAGGGAAAAAGAAACAACTTTTGCAAAAAACATGGAGTCCACATATGATTTCAGACAATTTGAAAGACCCTACAGCCCTTTGAATTCAAAATGTATCTGACTGCAAAAAATTTAAATGTGCACTTGTCTCAAATCTCACTATGTCTGTGAAACTTAAAGGAATGCTAAACATTAATAAATAATTATAAGAATGAATAACTAATAATGTCAGCTTATATAAAAATATTTCTACTATAGAACTATACCAGAAATAATATTTCAAATTTTTCCTCAGAAAATGGTAGCAGGTATGATATTTCATAATCTTTTTATTAGAGTATGAAAAAATATAGATAAGGTAATTCTGTAAAGAATTTTTTTGGTGTAAGTGCTTTAAAACTTATTAAATGGAACAATGAACACATCAAGTCAATTATACAAGCATATAAAGAATGTAAAGAGAATAAATTCAATTTAAGGTGACTTTAAAATAAAAAAAATATGATGTCTTAGGGAAATATAAAAGTGTCCTTTTATTTATATTTTAAAGGAAGAGTATTCCCCAAGTCTTGGACCTCATCACTGAAAGACTAAATGATAAGGCTCCAAGTTCCAAAAATATAATTCTTAGTCTTAATGCTTTCTGTCCAAGTAGAATGAACTGGGTACAGACCATTTTCACAAAATATGAACACTGTTTAAATCAAACCATTCAAGTAGCCAACACTCTCTTAAATTGTTCAATACACTTATTTCTAAAACCATACTCATTCCTTTTTTGTGGTTGGTGTTGGAAGTCATCAGAACTAATTTCCGGCACAAGGTATAATTTGAACGTGATGCTCGTGGCACAATTTGGTCACACTGAGCTTCCATCGTACCATTGTTCTGAAAGTAGGAGTGAGAAAAAAAGCATTCCTGCAGGGAGCTGTTCCCACTTGTGGTCCAGCTGCTATCTCTCTGCAACACTGATCACCAGAATTTTTCTGTTTTTTAAAAATCTTTTTCATTTTCTCTGTCCCTTGCAGTCTCTAACCATGCATTATTAGCAAGGGGTAGAAAGAATCCAGCCAGACCATCTCTAAAGGAAGCACCTTATGGTCAGCATGGTGGTGTACTTACCAGGGAGTCTCTGGGTGTCACCACATCCGCTTTGGTTTTGACATTTTTCTTGTGGCTTCCTTGAGTGCTGATAGAGCTGCCGATGAGACAGGAGCCCTGGGAACTGCCCTTTAACATGTTCCTGCAGGAAACATTCTTTGATCCACTCTCTGTCTGTTGAGCTCCTTTCTTATCAACTCTGCAGGTAGAAAGTGATTCCTCTGATAAATTACATTGCTCCTCTTCAATCACTCTCCTTCCCCCAATCCTTTAATGTCTAAACTAACTCCATGCAGCTCTTTGTCTTTAGGCCTTGGAATGGTAAATGTTACTCACTAGCCTTGAGTGACTAATATGCCAGGAGTGTGTCAATGTAGATGCTATAATAATCTACTTTTTAAATTTTTATGATGCTTTACGGAGGGGCAAAATAAAAACCACCAAAAAGTGACTGATAAATACATTCTGGCTTAAGGTCGGCAGGAAAAGTAATTATGTCTGGAAAGTTTCTAAGTATATATTTGCTCAGTACAATCAATGAAATCTGCATACTATAAAACGTATGTGTAATTTTCTTCCATTTCATGCCATGTGGGTACATTCATGGTTCCTAGTATAGGTTGAATTTCTATCAACCTTGATAAAACTTACCATTCTTTAATTTCAAAGACCATTGGCTTGGTTAACAAAGTATCGTGGACTAAATTATCATTTTATTGCTCACTTTTATTTCATTGTTTAAATTCTGGCTAATGTATAGTAAGACTGCTCCTATGTGTTTCTGCTTTTGTGAAAACCGTGTTTGATTGGCATCTGATATGTGGGAAGGAAAGAGCTCTCCTTAAGGGGGAGGGGTCTGTCCTCTACATTGTTGTTCACTGTCCCCGTGAGTTACCTGTTTAAGAGTTCCGTCATAAAGTTATCTTTTGCTGAACTCATAACAGGGATGGGTCTGTTTCTTGGTTCCAACTTCATTCGATTGTAAATGTCTGGTGATGTTTTCAGGTTATTTTTGCTTTGCAAACCAACCTCGGGACTGTCTTCCGACGTGTTGCCCCCGTTGAGCTCATTTTCGATTTCATACTGCAGTTCAGACTTTTTCTTTTCTTTTTTTCTTTCCGATTTTAGTTGTTTGTTTCCAAACCCCAAGGCTTTTGCATCTTTCTTTTCCACTTTGGTTTTGGACACATCCATTTTCCGGCTACTGAGAGCTGGAAGTCTGCTCTTCCGAAAACCAAACCAGCTGGCGAAAGAAGGCCCTGGCTTTGGCTTTGCTTCCACAGAGGTGGACTTTGTCTGCACTTGGCCCTTTTCCATGTTTTCCTGAATGCACAACATGACCTTTTCTTCGATTGTGGGTGAGAGGGGGGCTTCTGGGCTCACAGCACCAGTCTCAGTTTTAGAGGCATCTGGATGCCTTCCAGAAGTTTCTAGCTTGGATGCCCTGCTTGTTTCCAAATTGTTTGGAGGCTGTGTCCTCCCTGGGGCCATCAAGGCTTGAGGGCAATCTGCTGGGGTGGGTAGGCACCTGCAGTGGTCACTGCCTGGTTCCCCAGGTACAGTCAGGCCGGCGCATTCTACCTGGGCAAAGGCCTGCTGGTGTTCCATTCCAGGTGGGGTGGGGATCCCTTCAGGTTTTGGGGGGATCCTCAGGGGCAACTTGCTTGGGCTCCCATGCTGGCTACTGGAACTGCCTGTGCTCCCTTGGGAGCATTGCCGGGAGAAGGAGTGTCCCAGGGGCTTTCCAGCACTGGGGGGACTCTCAGATGTGGGAGCAGAAGAGGTCTTGGGAGGAGAGCTTTCGGCAGAGGCATTCTGCCTGGTAAGAGAATTGCCTCTCTCAGCAGTGTTGGTAATAATCTGAGTTCGGATTTTGCCTGAACCTTCCACGGGGGGAGTAGAGGGTTTGTCTCCTGAGTGGGCACTGAAGCTCTGGCTTCGGGCTTTGGCACCATTCATGCCTAGAGCTGGTTTTAGGTGTGGTTTGCTGGAGGAAAGAGATCTTTTCACTGATCTGTTTTCTACTCCATCTTTTCCATCAGTCCCAGGGATGCTATTTTCCAGTGATTCTGGCAGTGCTGTTTCCAGGGGAAGGCCTTCTGCTAAACTGTCTGGCCCCTGTGAACCCAGTGTAGAGGTGGTTCCGCTGTTCCCTGCGGTCTCAAGCCTTGCTGGATGCCCGGAGTCCTCGGGTTTAGACTCGCCCACAGCCACAGAACTTCTGGAGGCTTCATTTAAACTGTCTTTTTCATGTTTTCCTGGCACCGTGGAACTTTTCCTGAGCAACTGGGGAGACTTCATGAGAACTTTGAGTCCCACCGGGAGACGAGTTTTCAGTCCTTTCTCATGAGCATTATGACAACCATATGGGGCACTATGGCTTTTGAAGGAGGAAGAGGAACTGTTAACCTGAGATGATGGTGACTCATTGGCCCCTAAGAAGGAAGGCTTGGGGGATGCAAGGACACTGTCATTCACTTGTCCTTTTCTTCCTGGAGATACACTTTTGGAGGCTATCTCCACTGGCTCATGGATGGAAGGACAATTCTTGGGTGTCCTTATCCCTGTGTCTGTGTGTATGGTCCCAAGTGTTTGGTGAGGAGAGGTTTTGGGGACACCTCTCTTTGGAGAGAACTTTGGAGGCCCTGGAGACATCATGGCAAAAGAGCTAGTGGGGATGTGAGCAGGGCATCTGGTGGGAATCGTGGTTTCTGTGGAGGGTGGAGCATGGGTGAAGACAGGCTTTTTGAAAGCCACGGAAGGTTTCTTCCTCTGCACTTCTGTTGTGGCATGATTAGAAGAAATGACAGGAGCAAAGGTTCCTTTCAGCAGAGGGGTCTTGAATACTGTCCTTGCTGTGTCATTGGGGACTCTGGTTTCAGATTTGGCAGATGAAGGTGGCGGCAGATAGTCATAACTGGACCTGACCAGGAGGGAAACTGACCTGCCTGGAGGAGGGGGCGGGGAAGGAGATTTCATTCCCATGTCTGGCTCTGAATCACAATGTTGGTCCCTTGTAGGAGGGTCTCCATTCTCATGAGGCTCTGCAAGGGGCCTCGACCGCAATCCTGGAGTCTGACTCTTAGAGCACTGGACCGAGTCCTTCCTGCTGGACATTTTGGGGACATGGGGAGTTTGGAGAGGGTGTTTTGGAATGTGCGATTCTGTTTGTGCATTGGAACAGAAGGGCCCTGGGCTCTCAGTCTTCATGAACCGTGAGAGTTTCCCAGGAAGTAAGGCTGATGATTTCTCAAGAGTCACTAGGCCAGAGGGGGAACCTAGTGTGGAAGCTTCAGGCTCTATTATTTTTGATTTCTGAGGTGAAGACTTGCCTCTGGCAGGTATTTTTGTCAGACTTTGCTTTTGATAGATACCTACAGATGCCCCAGACCTAGAATTATTCTGGCATGACATATTGTGTGTTGGCTTGGTCAGTTTTTGTCGCGCGGCATTTTGCGTTACTGACTGGGGGCTGAAGGAGTCTATGGTCACCAGAGGAACATTATCCATGTCATCCTTTGGAATGTTTTTCTCACTTCCCTCTTCAGATCTTTTTAAGAAGGCAGAATCTCTCGTAGCAGCAGCTCCCAGCTGTAAATGAGCAATTCCCTGAGGTGAAAGTTCGGTGTGTTCAGCCTTCGGCCCAGCAGAGGCCGTGTTGATGGAAATTTCATTTCTGGTAACAGTGACAACTCCAGTCTGGTGAGAGCTGAATTCAACGGGTTCACCATCTTCCGCATCAAATATTACAGTGACACATTCTTCTGAAGAAGTCCTTTTTACAACCCTTTGCTGCTTAATAAAGCCAAATGTCTTTGGCCTCGTCTCTAGGTAGGTGGGCACTGTTTTTTCCTCTTTAGGAGACTCAAGTTCAGACTTTCTGAATCCTATGAGGATGTCCAGGTTCTCAGTGGACTTGTCGGTGTCAGCAGTCAATGACAAGTCTGAAGGGCTTTTCTCATCACTGCTCTCTATGCGTAGCTCATCTAGGGTTTCGTTGTCATCAGTGTCTGAGAGCTGGAGACTGAGAGCCATGTGACTATGGCCTTGGTTGTGCGGATCCCTCTCCCTCTGCACCTGAGGTACCTGCACACTTGGGCACAGCTTCCTGTCCAATGGGTAGTTGCTGGCACAATGAGATAGCTTTTCAGGCTTTTCCCTGGGGTAAACTGAGGACATGTCTTCTGAAAAGTGTTTTCCATCGGGCTCCCAGCCAAATAGACTATCAGAAACACTGTGGGTTAACTTACTGCTGTGCAGCCTGCAGCCTTCATTTGGAACTGTTTGCAGCAATGCTAAAGAGGATGAGTCTTCATCGGCATCCTCCTGAGGATCTGTATCATAAACAAATGTCTTGTGGAGCTCCCTGCCAGGGCTCCCCACACCAGGTAGTTTGCTGGAAGGATATTCCTTAAGGCTGCCACTTTTAATTCCTGGAGAATATATTCCTTCATTTGAGTTCATGCAATCTTTATAACCCCATTTGGTTATCACTGACGGGGGTTCAAGTAACACTTTGCGTTTCTGTAGCTTCCTTAGCCCTTCCAAAATATGACTTTCCTTGATCCGAGTGGGAGGTAGTTCATCTGCAGAACTAGCAAAGCCACTTGGGAGTGAAGAATCGATACTTAGCCTTTTATCCCAGTTTTGTGTTGATTGCTAGGAAAAGAAAAGCAGATATCAGAAACAATTGAACCATGTAGATCACAAATATATAAAAGGAAAAACCTATTGTTAGGCTTAATTTGTGCTATTGGTTAATAAGGATTCACATATAAATGTAGTTTATGCAATGTTAACTATGTAGTAAACATTGATTTTGCCAGATCCTGTGCTACAGTAGCACCCTGAAATAAAGGAATCTAGAAGGTAAGATCTCTACTTTGGGGGAGCAGAAAACTCAGCAGAGGAGAGGGGAGTTAGCTAAAATTAAGTGTATGTCATAGGAGAAAATGAGACCTGTAAATGGGGTGGGTATTATAGATTCAGAAGAGGGAGCCCAAAGGCTTGTTTGGAAAAATCTTGAAAGGAATATAGGAAAGATATTTTTTAAAAAACATACCTAGCTCTTGAAAGACAAATAGACTTGCCTCAGGTTACAGGTAGGGAAAAGGCTTTCCAAGTTGAAGAAATGGAATGGGGAAATACCTGAGTCAGGGAGGTACGTTCAAGGAGCACTTAGGGAATACCCAGAAGATAATAGGGCCTTCCTGTAGAGTGCCGATGGCATGTGGAGAGGGTAAACCAGAAAAGTAAGCAGCTCCCTATCTACATGTTCTCTCCATTCTAACATTTGATAGTTCTTTGACTTCATGAACATCAATAAAATGTTTCTCAAGTTATTATGTATACATTCATGCCCTTACATATATGCTTACTTATAAGACCTGGGCATTTTCTATTAGAGCCCCATAGTAATTATTCTTCTACTAACTTACAAATGTCAATTTCTTGCCCTTCATACTTCCTCAAATGTCAGCCTTAGTTTTGGGAACCTGTTTTGGAAATGTCACAGGAAAAAGATTGCATTCCACACATTCACATTTTTCACACCATTGGCTATAAAAAAAATGGAAGGGCAAAAGGAAAGGACTAACATTTACTGAGCACCTGCTGTATACTGACCAGTACTTTGCATCATCGGAACACTACCATAGGGAGACATTATCCTTCTCATTTTACTATGGAAAAAACAGATTCAAAACTGGTCCGTTGCAACTTACAGAGATACGAAGAGCTGGAGCAAGGGTATGGATTCTGTTTTCCCTGGCACTTTCTACAGCACTGTCCATTTTACCTCAGTTCAAAGGTGGCTGGAGGGGATGTGTCCAGCTCTCCAGCCTGTGTTCCTAATCTTGATGCTATTCTACAAAGTCAAACTTGGCTTCTAGTCTCCCTCTGCATTAGACAGTGTCCTAACAGAAATCACAAGTTACTTGTGCACTAATTTCTTGAATAGAACTTGCAGTTTAAATTACAAGCCAGCACCCAGGGAAATGAGTAGGATGTAAAGGGTGATCTGATGACTTTTTACAAAAGGTTACCTAATTAACGGCAAGTAACTTCAACAGCTAAATGTGGTAGTTTCAGAAGAGCACTCAGAACCAGTCTTGGCTATACCAGCTGTTCTCCACCATGCAACTGAGTGTTTAAGTATGTGCTCATGTGCAGAGATAGAAAAAGTGTCAGAAACTTACACTGGGATCTGGGCTTTTAAGTAACCTGTGAACATTTGCTTTTATCCAAGAAATTTCCATGACAATTATTCTTGCTATCCATAACAAACACACATTTATTTGTTTTTAAGTCAAATTACATATTTTCTTTTGAAAAATTCCTTGGTGTCAGAAGTTGCTGGGAATAAATGTTATTTGGTGATGGCATCCCTTTTCCCTGCTCTTCCTCTTTGCCATTTAAAGCTCCTTTGGAAATCAGAAGCAATCCCCTCAGTGAGTCTGAGTATTATAGACCACCCAGGTACAGTCCGCCTCAGCTTAGATTTCTAAGAATTTCTATGATCCTGATAGTCACATTGATAGGAAAGCAGAGAAACCAGACAAAAGTGCCCTGTAAGAGCTTGGATGAAGTAGATGTGTCTACCCCACAGAAGGTACGCGTGGCCTCTGCTGACCCTCCTCCTCTCTGCCCCTGTAGAGTCTGCCCGTGCTGCACTTCACCTTGCCCCAAGGTTGGTGGCTGTAAACCTTCAAATGAGATTGGTCACCTTCTTCCACCATTTTCCACAGGAGGTTGTGGCATTTAACAACTTGAAAAACGTCTAACCCATCTTGAAACTTGGGAGCAAAAATAAAAGCATGCGTTCCCTGTGGCTGAGGGGACTGGGAGGAGCTGGTATTTCCCACAGGTGGATGCCTTCTCTGCTGGGGAAAGTTGCAGGAGAGTTGCCCCCTGGAGCAGTTGTGGATGGCTTCAGGATGCTGCTGCGGAGGTAGGGGTCACAATGCCTATACTTGTTTTCCACTCCTTACCTGGACATCTGGATTATAATTTCATTTATTATTTTAAAAAGGACATTGTTGGTCTTACTAGGAATAAATCCATCCCAACACTGGGCACAACACCATCATGTATTAGGCTGACTCAACAAGGCCATGAGAGCAGAACCATTAAGAGTGAAGGTTCTGGAACCAATTGCCCAGTTCTGCCATGTACTGGCCATGAGATCTTGGGCCAGTTACTTAACTTCTCATCTGTTACTCAGTTTCCTTATCTGTAAAATGGGGAGAACAGGAAAATGTACTTAACAGACTATTGCAAGCATTAAATGATACTTGGGAAGTGCCTAAAAAAATCGAGATAAATGATAATAGTTCTTTAATTAGAGTCAAATTACTCCATGTAGAACATGCTGGTGCATTTCATTCAGGCTTCCTTTCTGTTTGGACATAAAACAGTATTAAAAAAACGCTCTTGAGTTCTTGAGCTCTTACTCATATATTTTATATGTTAAATTCAAATTTATAACATTTAATTTAATTATGCAAGTTGATATAAATGAGCACCTGGCACCAGGTAAAAACCCCCAAAGTTCCTCAAATATAGCATAAATTTAAAATGTCTGGACAGGCCTGGATCCAGCTTGCTGTGTCCCTGAGAACCAGGACAGTGCACTGTGACATGTGACAGGTGCACAGAGATTCCATGACCATGAGTGCACGCCACCCAGTGTCTGTGCAATGTCTTCAGAACTTTCCTTCCCTTCTTCCCAGGGGAGAGATTGCCTTAGAACATCCAGGGCTGCTTTAATTCAAAGAATTCAGTCAAAAAATTTTTAAAAAGAAAGTAAAAGGCTCTGGGAAGGACAGCTAAGTGGTACCAGAATGAAATGAGCAGAGTATGGGGCCATGGGAGTCAGCAACGCTCAAGAGACAAAGAGAGGAAACCTCTCTGGCCATGTTCCTGGTCTCTGAGGAGCCAGGCCCCTGGCAGTCATTATTCAGAACTCTGAATTGCTCCTCAGAGGGAGCGATTCTGATAATGCAGTAGGCTCTCCACTTTGCATTAGATGTCTGAGTCCTAGGGAATAGGCTTTAAATGCAAGCTTGAAATCTTTTTTGGAGTTCTTGTTCAGAAGATGACAAAGCTGCTCCCTCACCAATATTTTCTGGGAGTTATGGAATTTTCCTGGTTTCTAAACCGCTGAAAGCATAAACTAAATTTACCCAAATGGTAGAAAAATGACTTTCAAATATTCTGATTCAAGGTTCCCATTCTCACGTATTCTGCTTTCTTTCCACTCTAGGGAACTGCTAAAACAGCTCTTTCAAAATTCTTGGCTTGCACCAGTGTGCAAAGAAGTTTGGTCAAAGCATGAAGGGATCTTTAGATGTGTGAGCCCACTGTGCAGGTGGATGGCTATCCTTCTAATGGGAAGCATTGTCTAAGCACCTTGGCACATAAATAGGAATGGACCTACTTTCACTGAAGGCAGGGTCCCTGTGGTTCACCACAGTACATTCCCCAGTATGCTGCCTTCCAGTTGATACTGAAATCATATTTGATAAGCCACAGCACTGATTAGTGGAGGTCAGCATAAACCATGAGCAGGTACTCAGCAAATGGTCATTTCCCTCTTAACCCTCCCTCCAACTCTCCGCCTCCGTGACCACATCCTACCAGCAGAGGATCTGGTTCACTCAGATGCTAAAAATGCCTGGAAAGGAGCCTTACCCTTTTCCTGAGGTTCTTGCTATCATGCCATGTGTAGGAGGAGCCACTGGAGTATTCGCTGCAGGTGCTGGAAAGGGACAGTTCACTGCTACTGCAGCTGTTTCGAGGACAGAGGTGACCGGGGATGACAGCCCCCAAGCCAGTGCACTTCAGGGCAGAAGTTCCTGATCTTGCATTCAGTTGGTATTCCTGAAAAGGCAAGAAAGTTCTGAGTAAGTGCCTGCTTAGGGAAGAGTAAGTACCAACTGAACCTCATAGTGAGTAGTCAGAAGCACAGACTTAGGAGCCAAGCAGACTACAGGCACTGTGTTTACTGTGTGGCAACAGGGAAGTTAATTAGTTTTTACAGCCATGTTCTCCTTTTCAAAGGGAATAATGACAGTAGTGCCTACCCTAAAGGATTATTGAAAGGAGTAGATGAGTTACTAGATATGAAGCACATAGCACAGCATCTGGCCTATAATTGCTGCTCAATTATTGCAAGTTCATTATAATCAAAAGTACCATGATGGTGGTTTCTTTTATCCTTTCTTACATGTTAGAAAATAAGATCAACATCAAAATATGACTCAAGGTCATTGTAATGTTTTGAGCAACTAATAAAAAAAGCAAGTTAGACTAGTTTATATGATAAAATTTACATTTTTTGTAACATATGCTTTGGTAAAAATATCTAGTTTATTCAACCCCATTTCAATGTTTAAATGAATTCTACTGTCATGTAAGACTGAAAAAGAATAAGTAAAAAACAAGCATGTAAAAAAAAAATATGACTCAAGGGCTGCTTGTACAGCCGAGAGGTAGAGTGCTTGCCTAGCATGTGTGACACCACAGGCTCCTCTCCCAGCACCACAAAACAAAACCCCCAAATGACAACAATAACATGACTTGAGTGCTACAAATGGAAGGAGACGGAGTAGTGTCCTTGGCTATAGGGTTCAAGAGCCTGAGCACTAGACTGCTAGTCTAGTGTCTGGATCAGGCTACAAAATGTCACCAAATATGTGATCTTGAGAAACACAAAAAATTAACTTCCATGGACCTTAATGTCCTCATTTGTAGCTTTACTAGATTACTCCCAAGGTCCCGTCTGGCTCTGACAATATTCTTTTAAATAAGCTGTCAAATGCCCCCAGTTTATCGGTGCCATCTTTTAATAAGCCATGAACAGGGGACAACAAACTTATGTATTCCAAGTCTACAATGTAAAATATAAGACTTTTTGTATCTAGTTGGCTGTCCAAATGGCAACAATGCACACATCAAACAGATCTGGGTCCTATGCAGAAGGCCCAGGCTGTTGGAATGCTAGTGGTCTGCATAAAGCAAGGGTGACCAATAAACTGTGAACATCCAAGCACATCTTGACAGCCACATTACTGCCCCTTGCATAACAAATGAAGTTCTACAAACCAGACAGGCTAAATTAAATTAGTACCCAGACCACTGAGAATAAAATCTCTCTACTACCATCTAATTCCAGTCTCCTATCTATATAAAGCTTCGTTTCAGGAACTCTTTGATGGGATGCTATCTGTCTTGGTGTCTCTTGCCTCTTACTTATGTGATTCACTGACACTTTCTGGGTGCCTCTGGTACCCCAGTACTTATCACTGCTTTCCAAATGCAATTCCCACTGACGGTGACTAAACACCATGCAGGGAAGAAGGTAATGAGAATGTGAGGGTGCTTGTGGTAATGCTGAGCCCCTGCATAAGTGCATGGGGCATGTTTAATTTGCTCTCGAATCAATATCCATAATACTTAATAATGTTAGATTTTATCTGCTTTGCTATCAATACTTTATTTTTTGCTGCATAACAATTTCTTTAAGTGATCTAAAAATGCCAAGAACTTTTATTACCCTACTCTCCTTCCCCTGAAATGTGACTCTAAACATCAATGAAAGGAGAAATTTGTCTTAAAAATCCAGATTTCAACAATATCTATTGGTTTATATCCTAGTTTATTGCCAGATGTAACTTGGTTAAGGGGAGTTCATATTTGGAACTCAGCTGCCTACGACCAATGGCTATGTCTTGCTGGAGCACCTGGAAGCTAAGCCTCAGCCATCACAGACATCTAGAATGCTCCCTGAGCAAATATTTAGAAACACCCCACCCGACCCCACCTCTACTTGTGTGCTGTCCAATTCCTCCAGCCTGTTCTCTCACATTTTGTGTCTGAGTAATCCGGGAAGAGGTAGTTACCTAGGGCTGCCTCTGCTGGTAACTATGTCTCCTTTGCAGAGAGGGCTTGTGACTGCCTTTCACCAGGTGACCTGGAACTAAGCTCCATTGGCCTTTTAACACCCTGCTTGGCTTTTAGTGACAGTTTACATCCTGCCTTTCCCCAAAGTACTGGGGCTTGTATATGATTTCCTACCTATCCCTCACCACTACACCTATCAAATCATACCTGTTTTTACAACTTAACTCAATTCTCAGGATTCTTAATGCATAGCCCCCCTTGCCGAGTTATAACTCATAGGAGTACCTCCTGCAAAGAGGCTGCATTAATATGACAGGAAACTAGATCTTGGAAGATGGGCTGGAGTGAGAATGAACTCTGGGGTCTCTTGGCCTTAAACTTGAGTGCCCAAATGTGATAGAGGAAGGGCTGTCAATGTTATGTGTGGCAGGTGGGTGAGAGGGATTGGGCAGAGAGGTGTCAAAAGCATTGACTGCATAAGATAATAATGAAGATGGAACTGCTTCTGGCATAGGAACTTGTAGGTGCTGATGCTTTTATAAAGAGACACACATGTGTGTCTTGCCTCTTCAACTAAACGATACGTTCACAATCTGCCTACAGGACCCTGTTTGAAACTTCCTGGCATCCCATCATTATCTGATACCTGGCACACAAGTGATAATATAGTACTGGGCAATAACCAAAGTGGGTGCACTTGGTCTCAGGGATCACTATAGGAGTTTTTGGAAAGACGTACTAGTAGATGGCCTTCTTGCTCATTGTTTCTACCTCTGCCATGTTTTCCTGTGGCTGTGACATAGTGCCACATGTTCAAGGAGAACAGAAAAGGGTAAAAGCAACAGAGATCTTCTGATGGTCCCAATGTTATTAGCAGGTACTATGCTACACACATTTCATGTATTATCTCATGTAATCCTTGCTGTAATTCTCTGAAATAAAAAAGAAATATCATTACCCACATTTTCTAAATGGGAAATCTGGCGTACTCAGATTTTAATATCTTGTAAAGGATTACTTGGCCAACACAGCATTGTGATGCCAGACCCAAGTCCCAGCCATTTTGCTGTAATACTGAGAATGGCCCCTGACAGCAAAACTCTCTGGGATACACAGAACATTAGAATCCCACTGAGCATGGCTGTCAATAGATAATAATTATCACTAAAATTCTTCTTTGTCAGAAAATGCATATTGGTTTCCACTGCAACATTATCTTAATTATGTTTATTTCATTGGCAAAATTCACCCTGTTTTCGCTATTCAAACTGTATTTTTTTCAATGTGCATTTTAGATTACTGCCTTGAATGACTCGTATATTTTTATATCCTTGCTGTGAGAAATGCCATATGAAATCTACAATTTTACTTAAAAAATAGAGAAACTGAAGCCAAGAGTTTCTTGAATAAGAATTGCATACTTTAAAAAATCCCTGATCTTAAGGACATATTATAGATGGGATGCCATTAGGTCTTTATAGAAGTTTAAAATGACTGCATTCCACTGAAATCTAATTTCAATTTAACTTGAGATTATTTACCTTTGATATAGAATATCCTGTATACAACTAACAAAATTATAAAGTAAAATCCAGTGATCCATAATGTTCAAGTAATTTATTTAAGCCTAACATTTTTCATTATGTATTTATACAGCTGTTATATGTTTTTTTTCAAGTTACTCTTTTTATGTCAATGGGATTTAAAAGCCATGCTGGTTAAAGTTTTGCCAAATAAGCACAAAGCGAACCCCAGCTAAAGGAAAAAAAAAAAGCACAGCCCATGAATTTTTAAAAGTTCATACATAATATATCATAAAAGTAGGATGAATAATATGGGACATGGGCTTTAATAAAAAGCTCCTTGACCATTTCTCAGAGACTTTGAGATGTAATCAATACCCCAAAAGGTATCTTGGGGACAAAGCCAAGATTTATGACATTTTTGCCTAGAGTGACACTTTCTGCTTACTATATCAGCTGGGGGACATGATATTGAATTTCAGAGAACACAAGAAAGGAAGGTCTTTTTATCTGCCTGACAATGCTTCAAGGATGCACTTTATGGTTCAGCTGTGACATCATATTTGATGGAAGGAAAATAACAACCTGAACAAGTCCTCTGAAGGCAACTGGGGGACTCACGTGTAGCTCAACATCGGTTCGTGACTGCGTCAGACTTCGGCTCCTTCCCACCTCTGAGAGCAAATCTCCAGATGAAAGATCCAAGATGCGTGAGTGAAGTTTCTAGGAGAAGCCAAGCAGAAACATGGAATAGCCATCATTGAACTGTTTGTTTTAAAATCCTGCCTTGGACAACTAAGTCTCAAAAGAAGTGACATTTCTGGATTAGAGAATACATGCCCTAATTCAAACACGTTTATTCCAGTTTATTAGGTGTTCAATATCTATGCACATATACAGATTGCATTTTGTAAACAATAATCATACATTTTACAGTTTTTCCATCTGCCTTGGGAAATAGTTGAATAAGTTGTAGTTGAAAGATTAGCAGGAAATATGTGACTATCCCCAATATACTTACTGACTAGTGTGAAAATAACTTCTGATATTCATATTAAAAAACTCAATCATCAAGTTAACCTAAAGATGTTGAGTGGTGGTTAAAATATAAGCAAATAATTACGAAAATGACCTTATTTCTGAACAGCACTGATCTTGTGAAATTTTCCCTTGGACACATTTTAACTCAAAGTCATTAGCGTCATCTGTTAGAAACAATTAATGTGAATAGAAAATAATTGCATCAGGGATCTGGGGACTCAGAGGATTTTGTGCATTAATATTTACGTGCTATTCGATTATATACTGAATTCTTTATTTCAGTTTTGCTTGGAAGGCCTGCTAAAACAGGGACATTTTACTATATTAATCTTTATACTAATTACTAAGACTTTTCTGTGGACATTAAATTTGATCAGTTTAATTGTAAATACAATAAAACCCATGATTTATCCTCTAATGTTTCTACTAGACCCGTGACATTTTAAAAGTGGTACTTGTACCCTGGTTTGTCTTGGTTACAACTTTTGTGACTTCAGACACTAAAAATGTCTAATCAAGTAAGTAAAAAAAAAAAAAAGAGGAATAAATCCAAATCTGGCTGCATGTTGCTTTGAAAATTCAATTTTTCTAATGAAGATAAAACCTCAATAGGTAAATAGAAGACTGACTTTGTTTCTGAACAGTTTTTATAATCCTTAGGTTCTCTCTAGATTCTGAGTTTCCTGGGGACAAAGATAGAATTTCTCTCACCATTTAATTCCCAGGACCTGACACAGTATATTATACTCAGTAAGTACCCAATAAATGCTCATCACAGTCTATAAAGGAAAAATGATGTCGTTAGATTATCCCTATCTGTATATAGGTTTTAACCATTGAGAGAGTGCCAGAATAATTATAATGTTTTAAGACCCAAGAATACATTTATCAATATGCAAACAGTAGAAGTAGTTATGGGAAATGACATTCAACAAAAGAAATGATGATTTTGAGTGGTATATCATGTGATTTGGAGGAAAAGTCCTGTATAGATATCTGACTTCTTATTCAGTTCATGACTGTACTTCACTCCTTTTTCTATGATGTCACCCTTTCACTGACTGCATGAATATGTGCGGGTAAAAACCTCCTTTCCTAAATGATGTTACGTGTCACTGGTTTTTATCAAACTTCTCAGTCCCTGCCTTGAAATCAGTAAGGTCTTCGTGGAGATGGAGGAGGTCCTGGAGCAAGAGATCAGGGCACTTGAGTTCCAGCCCTGTTAAAGTACAGGTTTCATGGGTTCTCAGGAATGTAATTGAACCTCTCTGTGTGAGATCCCTCACCTATTACAGAAGGATGGAAATGGCTGCTTAATTCACCATCAAAGAATGGGCACGAAGTCATAGCAAGAAGAGGTGATATATAGGAACCCATGTAGCCTTACTGCAAGTTATTGTCATAATTCAGAGTGCGTGGTAGGTAGTTTCTTAGAGGTTAGGTATAATCATTTGCTGTCATAGTATCCATGCATGTAAGGTAAACAAAAACCAACTCAGGAAAGTAAAATCTTAAAGAAAAATGTCTATGTATATGTGGGTGATAAAACCACTTTTGTGAAACCATGTTACAATCTGAGCTTAATTCTGATCTTGAAAAAAAATAGTAGAATGTTTATGTGGACAATTCAAGTCACTGTCAGAAGGGGAGAGAGAAGGCATGACCCTTTCAGAGGAGACCTCCTGCTGAGAGGGCAAATTCTCCATCTCACATTCAGCCATACTTCATATTCCCTGTTGGAGTCCATCTGGATAAAATCTCTTACCTGAACAGCTTTAAACTTCAAATGTTTAGCCTGAAAATCCAGAAAAGTCCTGGATATGGTTATGTTTTGCTTTAGATGTGAAAGACAGCAAGACCACTCAATAAAGGTGTAAAACTGACATTGAATCATCTGTTACTTGGTCTTAGTAACTGAGTTTGGCCTCAGAAATAGACTCCTAGCCTCCCATATCTCCAAACCAGTGAGAAATACTTTCTTCAAATGCTTCCTTTGAGGGCAACAGTCTTACTCTCCCTTCCTATCTGACTGGTTCCATTGAATCAGGAATGTGCCCCTCTCCCTTCTGAGTTGATGCTTTCATCCATATTTCCATTGCACACTATCCCAGCTCTTGTCTACCAAAAAAACAAAACAAAACAAAACAAAAAAAACCTGACCAGGATTCAAAACTACATTAAAACTCTACCTGGAAGGTTACCTATCCTCACTAATGCAGGGTGGGTTCTCTCCCCTGATGGATTACATTGCTCTCTCCCTCAGGTCCTTTATCTAGTGTACCAATACTGAACTGCTCCTGTTATAGGTTCTGCTTTCCCATGGGTTATCAGCTCCATGAGAAAACAGGCCAAGTCCTATGTTTTCACTTTGTCCCTGAAGCAAAGACTGACACACAGCTGGTCTTTTCTCCTAGCCTCTTTTTTAGTAAAGGATGACCATGGTTAGTTCTAGCCCACGGAGTGTGGGCAAAAGTGATGTCTGCCCTTTCCCCTTGGTCCAGGAACATCCCACATATGTTTCTCTGCACTGTATTCCCTTCCATTGGCTCAATGCAGTGAACTCAGTACAGTAACTGTAGAGGCTACATGTCCAACAGGGAGCAAACCTGGGGAAGAGAATTTGGACTCGTGAATCACCAACTGGATGACAATTACACTAGGACCAGAAATACCTCTTTTGGACTTTATATGAGGAACAAATCAGCCATGATTCATTTGGAGTTTGTTTGTTATCACTAACGCTGACTTGGCTGATATTGCCTTCCTTTGAGATAAGCACTCTGCAGCACACGAGGTAGTTACTCAGTAGGTACTTGCGTTCATACTCACGTACGTCTGTGTGTTAATAAGTGCATCTGTGCACACACCTATTTACACATGTATATGGCTGTTAGGGGACCAAGGTGACTTCCTACACTGAGGATTCCAAGCTTACTTTCTGTCACTAGATTCAGGAGCAAGGGTGGGACATTTCTCGAAGGCTTAGACTGTATCACAAGTCATAGTGAGGACCTACCTTCCACACCAGGCTAAAATACCAAATTTAGTTTTGAAGACATAACAATGTCAGGGCAGCTGGTACCCAGACCACAGGTTGGATTAGTGATATATGGGGATTAACTTGCCCTCAGTTGGTTAGCCCTATGTTCTCTTGTATAGTCCTCTATCAATGAGACCAGGAAGAGAAATGTCCCCCACGAGAGACTATGCCAAGGATGAACCATCCTTTATCAGATGGGATAGAGGTAGAGTGACCCCTGTGGCTCTCCAGTTAATGAAGACAGCAGAGACTGGAGACTAAGGTATGCTCAAGCCTTTTAGAACTGGTCAGAGGATGAGAATTTTCCATTGTTTCTCTCTGTGCCTCACATGGAGCAGTTTCTCAGGGGTCAGTGAAGGCTGGTTGCCTTTGATAGAGTCCTGCCTCTAGGTTTTGACTCAGTTCTGTAATGATTTCTTAACTTTAGGACAGTAATTGCGAAGGCCAGGAAGACATTGAGACCTTATTTAGTGGTACAAGGCAAAGTTAGAAAACAGAACTTCTGCTAAGAATTTTGCAGAACGTGGGACACTATTCAGAAATTACAAATAAAATAGAGTAATGAACAGTTTCTGTGTTTGCTAATGTGCTTCCTAAAGTTTGGAAAGGAAGGTGTGAATTTGTCCTTATGAGGATTTCAGAGGCTATTAGCTCAGCTTTAGGAATCAAGAGGAGAGGACAAAAAGGATTGTTTAACCATGGCTCCCTTCATTCAGATTTCTTGAGAGAATTAATCTAACGACATAATCATGCATGCAATTATTCTTCCCTCTAACTACTAAAGGCCAAATATCTGCACAAAAGGGAAGTTGTGAGAATAGATATGGCATGTCTCTGACTAGCACACTTTACCAACATGAGCACCTTAGGTTTACCAGTGGAGGGGGGATGGGAATTAAAATTTAATTTGATCTCTTTCAATCACCTCGATTGACTGAACCTTGCTCAATACAATAAATAGTCCAAATTTTACCCCAGTCCTTTTATTCATTACAACTGCATTTTATTCTTTGTGGAACAACTCAGTTGAAGTGGATGGCATCTATTCACATGGATCTTGAACTTCTGCTTTACTCCCAAGATAAGAAGGTCTCTTATTGCCATAGGACCTAGCACTAAACATTCTTTACCTCCCATTCCCTGAATTCTATTCTTAACATGTTCCTCCCACAGGAAGGTAGTTTTCTACTCTGAAGTTTCAACGTAAAAAATTTAGAGGAATAGAGAAATTGCCTGGAATCTTGCTACCTGCCACTGTTATTCAGCACCTGACCCAAGAGAAGGAACACCAGCAACCATCCTTGGTCACTCCCTGTGGGGCGAATACATTGTACCTGTTCCTGTCCACCATCTTGCTGAGCTCTGCTGCTCTCTACCATCTTGGATGGCTGCATTTTTGGAATTGGACTTCTTTAGGGATCAACCTCCTTCATAAGTGGTAGCCTGGATTCTGGGTTGATATACTGGATAAAGAACCAACTGCTTTTTTTCCAACTTTACATTAGCTTATCTCTAATTCAGAGATCTCATCCCACCTCAGGGCT
Source organism: Marmota monax (assembly GCF_021218885.2). Taxonomy (NCBI): domain Eukaryota; kingdom Metazoa; phylum Chordata; class Mammalia; order Rodentia; family Sciuridae; genus Marmota; species Marmota monax. Next base: position 2,128,406 of record NW_026691933.1, read on the forward strand.
TCCAGAAAGGTTTCTAGGGTGCCATTCCTGCTCCTCCACCTCAGTCTTAGGCTGGCCCTCAGCCCAGTGCTTCATTATTTTTTTTCATTCTATCACAAGAGAAGCAAACCTGAAATTGGTTCTTAAGAAATCCTCTCAGCATATTTTGATATTGCTACCTTCTTATGACTTCCTTTCTGGATGTCTTCTTTCCAGGGGTAGAAAATAACTGTGGCAGATTTGGTGTATGCTTAAGAGAAGTGCTTTAAATATAGCTCTAAGTCAGACACAATCAGGTGAGAAAACAGTTATTCCACAGTCATATTCAGAACCGTCTTCAAGTTTCCTTCTACTGGGTAGATAGGGCAATTTTCATAGGTATGTATAAGAATGGCTAAAAGCTCAAGGAAATTTCATGAAATAGCTCAGTCTGATGAATATGATTTCTCTGAGGAAGATTTACTCACCAAACAATCTTAAAAATAATTTTAAAAGTTTTGCCTTACTTATATATACTAAATTTAAATTTTCGCCATACTCAGAAATGTGATTTTTTTTTCCTCAGCCCTTCCAAACCCCATCAAGAGAGGTTGTGGTAAATTCCTGGGTTCACAGTTGTGGTAAATTCCTGGGTTCACATTTCATAGGTTTCATTCTAATCCATTAAGAATTTATTATAAAATTGAATATTACATAACTGCATATTATATAACTGAGTATTGTATGGTCATTTCTTAGATTCACAAAAATTTGAGCCCAGGACAAAATCTTTTTGGATAAAAGCTGATGTTTAATTAATCATGCCATTATTTCCATTTTGAGATACAAAGATAAAATACAATAGCCTCATCCAGCCATCCTGCTGACAGGACATGAACAGTGAGCCTTTCCAATGTTCTAGAAGACCTTCAAAAACTAGATGCAGGGTTGAGGATATTGCTCAGAGGTAGAGTGCTTGCCTAAGAGCACAAGGCCCTGGGCTTGATCTCCAGCACCACAAAAACAAACAAACAAACAAAAAACCTATATGCATCATGATTTGATCTTACTCCGGAGTCTGAACTTTTTATAACAAATTTTTAAAGCTGTCCAAAAAAGTTCTTGCTGCAATTATTATTCTCCCTGGCAACCTTTCAACATGCCTTGCATATCAATCTTCAGGTGCCCCAGTGCATTCTGTTTCACTCTGGATGGTGCCTTAGCAAATGACATGGGTCTACAAACTCTTTTTCTACTTCTCTGGAATTCAAGGTTATAAAATGCTTTTGAAAACAATTATTCCACAGCAGTATTCAGAACCTTCTTCAAGGGTCCCTGCTGCCATGACAACCTGATTATCCAGTGGCTGCCTAAGGGAGTGGCATTTCATTTGGTGAGTAGGAAATTTATGTGGGGTCTCTATGGCTTAGGCTGATGACTGGAGTATCTCCTACTGCCCTATCTGCCATGGTTCAATTAACAGTGCCCTGAGGACCTGCAGGGTGAGGACCACTGGGAAGATGGATGAGGGTGGAAGCAGCAGACCTTTCCTCAGAAGCCTCCATTCTAATCAGTACAACAGGAAGCACTTATGAAGCATCTACTGTGTACAGGATCCTGACTATGAATGATGAGAGACTGGAGGATGCCCATCAGCAGAGCTTATGAGATCAATGAACCCAAATGCACAACTGAGGAAAAGACACAGAATTCTTACAGGAGAGCAGGCAAAATAAATCATGGTAGAGTAATGTGATATAAGGGTAGGGATGGGGTTGATATGTACTTACGGTACACTAAAATACAAGTAAGATAATATTTTGTGCACTGCTTTTACTGACAAGCCCCCAAATCTCTTGATCTGAAGACTTTACACAATATGAAAAAGAATCAGAAATATTTCAGAGACAGTATAACCACAAAGTGACGGGATAGTGAGATGCCAGATGTAGGTTGGTTCCAAGGCAAGCCAGTGGAATGTGTGGGCAGGTGGAGAGCCACTTCCTAAGGGCGATTCAGGCCTGCTTGAGGACTGCTGAGGACTGCTGCAGCTTCCCTATTGTCTTTTTCTATGAATCTGATCTGAGGGAGGAAGTGATTCAGCAAAGCCCCAGCCTATTCTGGGATCTAAGAGATACAGAAGTGCCTTGAAATTTCCATTTTTATCCCTAATTGCTTTAACAGGTATTTTAATAAGTGCTTTCCAATTGCCCCTGCTGTTTTGTAAAATCATCTATGCTGGTTTTTACATTTTTAATCCAGTTTTAGTTTTAAAAAGTCCTGACTTTCAGAAGCTGTTGGCCTTTTATATGTGGGGGAACAAATTTTCCTTCACTAACTGAACTAAAGAGATTAGAGGGGAATAACAACAAATGACATTTTACTTAATTTTTTTCAGACTCACTGATGGTCACTGGTTTCTAATGTACCCTTTATTAGGAAGAAATGATTAGCTCTGGCTCTGCAGGATGTGTTGGGGGGAGACACTGCATGAAGCCCCTCTCCTAAGTACATCTTGTGAGTCTTCACACTGCCACAGAAGAAGCTGCTCTTAGGGATGAAGAACCCAAGATGACAGAAGCTAAGGAAGAGATCCAAAGTCACAGGCTATATACATTCCAGGAAGTGGTACAGCTAGGATTTTCTCCTCCCTTCTAGGTCCACGCTTTCTACCACATCCTCCTGGTTGTCCAGCCTATCTGTTCCCTGGAGCCTTTACAAGGCTCATCCTGGAGAAGATGCCTTTAGCCTTAAGAGCTGAGCCCTCCTTTTCAGAGCACTCCTATTAGCAGAATTCTGCTGCCTTGGTGGTTTGCCTGCCTTGATTCCTCTTTAGAGGCAGATAATTGAGAAAGAAATAATCGTAATAACCCAACAATAATAGCTGTGAACACTTATTGAGCTCTGATTCCCACAAAGAATGTGTTTGACATATATTATCCTTTGAAATCCTCAAGCTGCACAGTTTAGGACCATTATTATCATTCCCACCTTACAGATAAAGAAGTTGAGATAGAGTGCTCAGAAATCTCCCCTAAGGTTACATAAGTAGTATTTAAACCTCAGTCTGACCACGGATTTTATACCCTTATTTCTATCCAATTAAATCTGGTTAATGATGGTCTGTCATGGACAATTTCATAAAATAATAATATAAATTTATTAGACAACAAACAATTGCATGGAATTTAACAGAATATAAATACTGCCCCATGCAATCTATCCTCCCTTGCTAGACAGAAACATAATTCACTCACTAATTAAAAAATACTTTCCTTATTAGTATTTCATTATCATCACCACTGGTATCATGATTGGCATTCTTTATGTTGTTTCCTTCGTGGATCTCTGCATCTTTTCCAGGGAAACACAATTCTTTGTGTAAATCTGGGCACAACTGAAAACTAAAGCCCAGACCAACAGCGGCAAATACTTGTACACAGTGCTGATCACATGCCACATGCTGTGATAGGGGTTTACATCATTTCTTCCTTATTCAATCCTTACCATCATCTCACAAGGTAGAAAATTTATCATCTCCATTTTTTAGATGAGAAAACTAAAGAAGAAGAAGAGTTGAATACCATAAAGCCGAGGATTGAGACCTGGACATAGACTTCAGGGTTGACCCTACGTCACCTCATTCTCTGTCACTCTAATATCTTGTCCAAACTTCAACGCTGGGATAGGAGGATGAACACAGTTCTGTCACCTGGCTCACAGAAGGATTAGCTGCTCAGGCCCCAGCAATGGAGTACGCCGTGGGAGGCCTCCTGGCGAACTTTCTCCTAGAGAAGTCACAGCTAAGGTCTGGCAGAGCTAAGAGATCTTATGAATAAGAAATGATGACCCGGGACTGGGGATGTAGCTCAAGCGGTATCGTGCTTACCTGGCACGCGCAGGGCACTGGGTTCGATCCTCAGCACCACATAAAAATAAAATAAAGATGTTGTGTCCACCGAAAACTAAAAAATAAATATTAAAAAATTCTCCTCTCTCTCTCTCTCTCTCTTTACAAAAAAAAAAAAAAGAAATGATTACTCAGGTAAATGATTACTCAGATGACTTTTCTGATCAGCTGCTACAACAAAATACCAACAAATTGGTAGATTATAAGCAAAGATTTAGTCCTGTTGATAAAACGTCTAAGATTGAGTGTTGGCAGATTTAGTGACTGGGAAGGGCTGTGTACGGGTTCACCCAGGGCACCTTCTCTGCATCCTTAAAGACAAGGCAGCTCTCTGAGGCCTTTTTTTTTTTTTAAATAAGGGCATTATCACATTATAAAAATAACCTTCTAAAGTCCCCACCTCTAATACCATTGCCTTGGGGGTCAAGATTTCAACCTGAATTTTGGGTAGACAACATTCAGACCATAGCAGGAACCAAAAATGAAAGAAAGGTCCTGATGAAAGGTCCAAAGATGAGAGAGAATGTGAAGAGTTCAGCAAGATCACAGCGGCAAATTCAAGGGAGGAAAAGGTGAGAGAGATGTCTCAGGAAACAGAAACTTGGGTCAAGCAGCATAGTGAGCAAGTCCAAGTGGATTTGAATCCATCACTCTCTAAAATACATACTTTCCCCTCTACCCCTTTACCCACCTCACATCCCCCCCCCAATGCTGGACCTCACTATGGGCCTCCATTACCCTGATCTTTCTGAAAGAAAAGATCTAGAAGTAGAGATAACATAAGGTGTCTGGGAGGAAAGGTACACACAGTAGACATTCATACAGCTTTTATATATTCAAGTTATGTTTACTCCTTAAAGGGGTAGTACAGGGCCCGATTTAGGGTCCACACTTTGCTAGAACTGTTCAAGGAGCTGCCAGAATTCTGGAGATTTGTAATCGATAATTCTGAAGACGTAACAGTGATCTTTCTGTGATGCCAAAGGGTTCCATATTTTATCCATATGGGTGGCAAGAAGCCATACTCCAAGGCAGAGGGAGAGGCTGATCATCAACATATACTCAGAACAATGGGCACTAGATAGAAACAAGGAATTCTGGTATGCGATGGCATAGTAAGTTGACTATTTTGAAAAAGCAAGAAGAAAGGATTTTGAATGTTCTCACCCACAGAAATAATTAATGTTGGAGAAGATAGACATACTTACTCTGATATGAACATTGCACAATGCATACGTGTATTAAAATATCACAAGGTACCCCATAAATATCTATAATTTTATATGTCAATTATAAAAATATTAGGTTTCAAAAAAAAATAAAAATAAAAGAAGAAGGACAGAGAGAGATAGAAAAAAAAAAAGAAAGAAAGAAACCAACCTGGACCCTGCTCTATTTCTGTAACTACAAAGAGGAGACATTAAAATCAAAAGATTATCACTTAACATCAGGAGATAACCTCCAAGGAAGGGAAAAATGCCTTGTTGGTGTTCTGGAGAAAAAGAAGATGTAGAATTATTTATAAGAAGGGTGATTCCTTACATTATTAAAGGAACGATTAGAACAGATTGAAATTCCGTTTGGGAGATTATATAACCACTAAGACCTTCACAAGCTGCAAGATTCCCTCTTACAGCACTTCACAGCGGTGGGGCTGGTAGAAGAAAGATGGGAGTATTGAGGAAAATGGCTTTGGTGATGTGCACTCATCTGCACTTACTGCCGGGTGTCCTGGTTTTAACAGGACAAGTTGCTGGGGTCCCATTCATCTTACGATATTTGTGCAAATGTATGACATAAAAGCAATTTCTGGCCGAATGTTATGGAAGCCCATTGTCTCACTTCCCTTGACAAATAATACTACATTGTGCATTCTCAGGGCTTCCACTTATTACTTTAGTTTGCCTTTTAGACTTTGTTACTAAAGATCTGCATCATGGCCTCCTGGTAGCTTTGTCCCCAAATAGTTTTTAAAAATCCACTGTTACTTTATTCCAAGGTAGGAAATGCCTCATGGTATTATAAACAAGCAGGCTGGAAATTGTTATTTATGTGGTTTCCTAATAGCAATTTGAAATATAGGGCATAAAATTACTAGCTTACAATATTGCTCAATATTAACAGTGGGAAGGGTAATATATAAAAGAGACATTAAAGGATTAGCTGCAAAATACATTTCTCTAGGTTAAATCATTTCTGGGCAAATAGCAGTTTCCAGCTATTACATAGGATTCATCAAGTCAAGTGGATTTATTTTTATTTTTCTATTATTTGCCAAATATATTCTCTGCTTAAATTTCAATTTTGTAGGTTTTTTTTCCCCCTAGACATATTAGGGGAAAACTGTCGAAACAGAAACTGAGACAGAAATGATGCAAGACTTTGAACTCACACATGATTCCCCAGCAAATCCTCCACTGATTGGGCTATAAAGATTCCACTGAGAGAAAAGTACGTGGATATGATATTACAAATACCTGCATGACAGATTAGGGAGTGACAACTGTGGCAGAAGATTCAGTGGAAAATGACAAATCCTTCACAAGACATACAACAACGTTCCCACTGTTCTTGCTTCAGAATCTAGACGCACACAGCACTTTGTCCCCATCAAGCACATCTGGAGTTTGGTAAACAGTGAATTTGTGAACTAGCACCAAGAAGAAAGGAGAAAAAGAAATTTCTGATCTCCTAGGGTAGAAATTGTCAGGTATTAAGCAGATACTCGATGCATAAATAAAAATAGCATAATCTCTCTATTTTCTTCTGAGACAGTTGCCAGTTACCATAATCCTAAAATTATTCTGTCCTCACAAATCCCTAAAGATTTATTAATTTTCATAAATTTGCTTTGATGGAAACTTTCCTCAAAGATGCACAATAATCTTCCCTGAGCTTTCCTTTCATTTTATATCATGGGCAGCATTCAACCCCAGAGAATTTCCAAAGTGAGTTCTTTTTTAAAGGAATTGGTTATGGATATATAAATAACTATTACAAAGAAATGAGCACTATAGAGAAAAGAACCGCTCTAAGACTTGTTTTTGCAACCACGAGAAATTCACATTCCCGAAAAGTAATTATGATTGTAAAATTAAGGGTTTGCTTCGAAGACTGGTTTTAGTCTTCTTTTAGTAATCAGCTGGTTTTAAAGACAAGGCTTTTTTCCTTAGAGTGTGGACTGAAGACTACAAACATTTCTCCTCAAATGCCCCATGTTAATAATTCCACGTTTCAAGATATTTACTACATATATATTTTAATTGTTTCCTTCAGCTGTTCTATGTTGGGAGGTAAATCTCTTTTCATAAACTGATCAAAAACTCATAAAATAATAGCCGGATGCAGAAGTGCTTACCCATAATCCCCATTACTCAGGAGGCTGAGGCAGGAAGATTGCAAGTTCGAGGCCAACATGGGCAACTTAGTGAGACCCTGTCTCAAAATAAAATTAAAAAGGGTTGGGGGTGTAGGCCTGTGGTCACAGGCTTGCCTAGTATGTTTAATCTCAAGTACCACAAAACTAAATAAAACACCATGAATAAGATGGCCTCCAACCTGAGTTCATAAAGATTTGGTCATCGTTAAAACATGAATCATTTACTAGAAAAGTCAATGGCTGAGTTATAGCAGATGTCACCCAGACCAGTGTGTCACCAAGCTCTCCCGTGGAGCAAAGTCCGGGGCACAAGATGTGGCCGTATCATGGGACTACCAAAACACTTCAACTAACTAGAGTCTAATGGAATCCAAAAACACTTTAGTTAACTAGAGCCGGGTGGCTACAAATGCTCAATTAGCTAGCATATTTAAAACAAAGAGAATAATAATAACTACAAAACTAGTTTTTAAACATTTAGAATAAATCCTGGACTCAGTTTCACAATTCTCCCTTAACTCCCCACCCAGGGAAGCAGGAGATCATGTGACCCCAGGTGGTATAATTTGTTATTTAAATCCTGGTTTTGTGTGACTTCACCATTTGGGGGCAAGTTACTTCACCTTTTGAGTTTGGGTTTCCTTTAGGGATAATAATAACAATAGTAGCTCCCAGGGATTTAGTGAAGACTTGAAATTTAAGACAAGGTACTCTTCAATTCATGAGGTTGAGATGAGGATTTAATTTGCTAAAGGATTTGAGGTTATTAGATGCTTGAAAATGTTAGCTATTTTTAGGACCAAGGACATAACTTGTGGGACCCAATGCAGGGTGCTCTTTGTAAAGAAGATATGAAGAATTTCCAGATGGGGACAGCAGAGCATTACATCAGATGGGGCCCTTCTGGGTCCCTGTGGGATTGCAACCCTGGCTGTTACTTTCTCGGATTATCATTAGAATGTGAATGCTATCCCATAGTCAAAGAAGGATCTAGTTATGTTCTTTGCTGAGCTTACTGGACTTAGTGTGGACTTTGGAATTTTAGCATAATTTTTCAATAAGAGTACAATGTCATGTTGTTGTTTTTGTCTGTTTATCCTCAGTTGATGTCAGAGCCAAGTGTATGCCTGCCACCATATACCAAAAGTATGACCTGGAACAGTTTCCTAATATGAGAATCATCTTGATGGCAAATTCCAGGAAGTGTCAGGTCAAGTACAGCATGCCCAGCTGAGGATGGACCCATACAAACAGCAAGGGAGAGGGAGGGAGCTTTGCCAGTGCTGAGTCATGATTGCTTTTCAGCCAGAATGTCAGGTGCAGCTTGCTCTAAGGACCTGCCACTGTTAGTGTGTTTCTTTTCTTGTCCACCACAGGAGGGCTACTCATGCCCTGGAATACGCTTCTACCTAGACAGGAAATATGGGAGGAATCCTCTGCTGAAGCATCCCATTGGCCTCTTTCCCAGGGTGGCCCCTGTGGAAGGGAACAGAACCAGTGCCTGGTATTCACCTTCTTCCCTCTGTGCCCACCCACCTGATGTTCCTGACCACTCTTCAGCAGCTCCTCATACCTTAATACTCTAGTTTCCTTGATCCTGAAGCTGATTTTGGTGTCATCTGTTCCATTGCTACTCATGGTCCCTAACATGACACAGAGTTAGGACCAGTTCTGAGTAAAATCCTGGACAATCACTGAAAATGCATGAAATGGCAAATGAACCCTCAAGAGTTCTACCCCCACACAACTATGTCTCTTCTTTGCCACTGCATGGTGGAGTCATGGCCCCTTAGATATAGATACAAATGACAGCGTTCACTTTCCCCTGTCTCTCTCTCCTTGAACTGCAATGTCTAATCATATTTACTAAGTAAAAGAACAGCTGTTATACTGTCATGATATGATACTTGTAATACATACCTTACAATATAAAAATTCTTTAATGATTTTTTTCTTATTCGTTTTACCCAGGACCAAATGAACATGTCAGGTAGCACCAAAGTATACCCTTGTAGCCTGCTGTTGGTCAATGGAGTGCTTGTAAGAGTTTTAAATTCCTATTTACATTTACTTCTTGAATCTGTCACTAGACTGTAGAATCACCTGAAGGAATTAGGTAGTTCTCAATACGATCTCATTATTGACATTTATGTTGATCGATGTTGGCTCTTACAGAATTGGAATCTGCAGATCAATTCCTTGATTAGATTCTTTCTCACTGCTGCCATAATCATTTTATCACATAGGCTGCTGCTATCAAAAGCTGCTTTATCACTATGTAATGGGACAGGTGGAATCAGTTCCTCTAGTATGTTACAAGAAATAAAGAAGTTTTCCTGGCTTTAAATCTTACTTTTCTCAAGTCTTAAATTCCCCTGATAATTACGTTTATATAGAGGTTAATTTGAACTTATTCTCCCTTGAATGTATCCTCCATGAAAAAACTGATGTTGAATCCTAACAGAAATGTTCACCTTACTCCTTGAAACTATTTTTTTTTTCTTTTTTTTCAGACAGTTTCAGATGTCAGATTTTAAAACAGGTACTATCCATGTGGTTGGCTTGGCCACCAACACCTGGATAAGGAAACTCTGCAGAGAGAGAGAGATAAATCTTCCAGTATTGCTTCTAGCCCCACAGTTCAAGGAAAGACCAGTGTGGTGTCTCCACAAGACCCACCCTGAAATCTGGGAACATAAGTCAGGGTGTATGCTCTATGAAGAAATGGTCAGGAATGACATCAAATATAAATTATATTCATCTAAATATTTTCTACAGGTTAGCCGTACACTATTCCTAGGAGGTATAATACAAATGATACAAATAATTGTCCTTGAGTCTATACAGACCTATGATTTCTGGGGAGTTGATGATATATATATTCAGGGGTTCTTACCACGAGATCCCATGTGTCATGCATACAATCAAGGGCATTTGTGAATGTGAAGGGGAAAAATGCATCTTTAATTTTACTAAACTTCAAGCAAAACTTTAGCATATCCTTCAGTTATGAATGTAGGCATCAAATTACCAAGTATAGACTTGTCTCCATCAGAAATCACAGACATCTTGTCACATCACAATTTTAAAAAAATCTCTAAATATTGTTTTATACATCATCATTTAAAAACTATATCATACCTGCCTCTTTGAGCTTTTTTTTATGCTTTAGAAATGAAGCCCATATATTACTGTGTCATATTTGTTTTTTTTTTTTAAATATTTTGGTAACTGTACTTCAATATACAGTTGGCCCTCACATCTGTGGCCACTGCATCCATCAATTTGACCAACCATGGATTGAAAATATTTTGGAAAAACATGCTTTTTTACTCAGTGTGCAGAGAAATGATTTTTTTCACTGTTCACTAAATAATCTGACAACTATTTACATAATCCTAAGATTGCATCAGGTATTATCAATAATGTGGAGATGATTTAAAGTGCACAGAAGGATGGGCTTCGGTCATTTGGAAATACTATGCCATTTTATGTAAGGAACTTGAGCATCTATATATTTTGGTGAGTCTTAGAACCAATCCTCCGTGAATACCTAGGGACAACTGTAATTGGTTTCCTTTATAATCCTATGTCTTTCATTTTGTGTATTTAAAAGCATCATTTTGAGAAAGGGAACACAGGCTTCTTTGATATACAAGAGATGGTCCATGGCTAAAAAATGGTTACATACCCCAATTACCTCACTGCTCCCCAATCTCCCATCTCACGCTGCCAGCAGTGTGGGGGCCCTTCTATTGTTAGGCTGACTTTCCAGATGAATAAGGGTGAGTGGATTTCAGCTAGACAGTGTCCTGCCATTTACCTCTAGAACCTGGAGGCACAGGCCTGCTTGGATAAGGAACTTACGTTAATTTGAATCTCCACTGAAATAAATTAGTTTTCTTTTCATTGCCAAGGTGAGTGCTACAGCTATGATTTTTATGTATTGTTGCAATCTATACCTTAATGACATCTTAGCCCTGTGGTGGGCTCACAGAGAAACTGCTTTCAAACTTCAAAAGGCCATTAAAACCTGTGCAGATGTCTGGAAAATTAATACCATTATCTAACTCTCACCCTTTGCGTGTAAGAGGCAAAGAAGAGACAGGCTTGTGAGAGATATTAGAGATCAATACATAGTCATAAAGCAAAGAGCTGTCCTTCCAGGGACTGCAGGTGGTGACCAGTGAGAAATCTTGACAGTGCTTTTGAAGAGACTTCTCATGAGATTTTTTAAAAGTCATTCACTCAATGTGTTAAAAATTCAATGAGAAAATGGGGGTGGGATGAAAGGTGTAAGAGAGAGAAAAAAAAAATAAAGATAATTTTCTGCCATCCTACTTCAATTTGGGTGCTCAAGGTCCCCAGCTCTGGAGAGCAGGTGCATTCATTGATTCACATGACAGAAGCTGAATTTGTCAAGGTTGATGTTGAGCAAGTTAAAGTCTATGTTTGAGAGTGTTTTTGCATTTTGAAAGACTTAAGCTTTCTATTACATTCTGTAAAATTCTCAGCATAGGAGATATTCTCATAGGTAGTTTCAAGGCTTTATAAAGTATCCAGGACCACATTATAGTCTCTTCCTTTCATTTTATTTCCAACAGATTTTATTCTGTAAGTGTTCCAGGAACCCCAATAAGATTGAAAACATGATGATTTTTTTTTTATCAGAGAATGGAAGCTTTAAGTTTTTATTAAAGGTTTTTTTTTTTTTTTCTTGGAAAAAGTTCTCCAATTTTGAAAGAGGACAGAAAAATAAAATGCTATAAAAGACATTTTTTTTGGGCTTCTTCCTTCTCCAAAAGATGAAATTGACCGTTGAAAATACACTGGGAACCCTTAAGAAAATATTATATAGAATCAGATCTCTAGATAACCCTTTGAAAGAAAATCTGAAAACATTCACAGATTGTAGGTGACCCATCCTTTTGAATGAGAAATATTCCTTTCAAGTTTAAGACTGTACATATCAAGATTGCACTTAGCTTTCAGGTGTACCATTATTTAACATGTAGGTGTTTGTTTTTCTCACATAGCAAGGAGTCCACAGAGAGAGATGGTCATTGACATTTTGAGGATTGTGTGTTACTGCATTGTAACACAACCTATCCTGACTGGTTCAGTGAACTAACATGAAATATCAGCCAGAAAGACAAGTGGCAAAAGTAGTTTGGAAGAGGTTCATGAGAAATCACTGAATCACATTTAAATTGTTTGATGAGTGTTTGTGGGTAACACATCCTTTTGGAAGAGATGTTTTCCTTTAAAAGTTCAAAATAAATAAGGATTATCTAGGATTCTATTCAATTGCAGAAAGGAAAAAAAAAGGAAAGTAAGACTTAGGGACTTCAGTTTATAAGGGTTTTTTTATTCCTCACATAATAAAATGCCCAGAAGCAAGCAGTCTAGGGCTGGTGCAATGTTTACTGATGGCATCAAGGAACCAAATTCTTCCCATCATTCAAGCTCTTCTAACTTTTGTGTGTGGCTCAGGTCAAGATGGTTACTGCTCATTCTGACATTGCCTCCATCTCTCCAGTAGGAAGAAGGGATATGAATGAAAAACAACAGTAATTGTGCCTTACCCTTGACTGAGCAAGCAAAAGCTTTCCCACAGATCCCCACGCAGATTTACATTTAGCTTTTGTAGGCCAGAACCAGGTCTATGTGGACACTCACAGGACAAAGGAGAGTTGGGAAATTATGTATTTGGTTTTCTAGTTTCTGAAGTAGAGAAAAGAAGGGAGAAGGGTATTGACCAAGTATGATAGTCATAAATGCTGCTTGTTAAACATGTCTAGTTCTCTCTATTTGGGAATATGTCCACTTGTACTTCCCTGACCCTTTGTGATTGGGTACAGCCATATGACTAGTTCTGATCAAAGAAATACAAGTAGAATGCTTCAGACCACAGCATTTTAAATACAGTGTGATGCCCTCCCACCCTACCCCAAGCTCTTTTTCCTGGCCTGGTGGCTGGCAATGTTTGATATGATGACTGGTTCACCAGGAAGGTCTTTTGACTGTGTAAGATATGCAGAGCTCCTCTGATGACTCACTAAAGACATGCAGCATAAGCAGGAAATAAACCTTTGTGTTTGAAGTCATAGAGACCATGGGGTTATTCCTTACTACTGTGTAACCTGTCCTATCCTGACTGATTCAATGAGTTAACTAAAATGTCAGCCATAAGAACAAAGGAAGTCTCTGGCCCATGTATTAGAGAACTCAGAACAAACACTGATTTCAGTAGGTCAATATCCGGAAGCCAACATTCTCTACTTCAAGTGCGGTTAAGCGAACTTTAATTCATAATGTTATCTCTGTCCTTGTACTACCCACAGGAGACAGACAAATTATTCCTCTCTCCTGTATCTCTACATAGATGAGTGGCTAATGAAACATAGCGTGTTCAAGGTAAGCCACCAAATTTAATATGACCATCCATGATAATTTAATGCATGATAATGAGGGATGGCATAGTTTATGAGTAGCCTAGTTAATGATATAGTCCACATCCCTGAGTTGAGAGTCTGCCCTTATGAGGAAGACAAAGAAGCTGTGGGGAAAAGGTAGATGACTAAGTTAAAGCATTTGTGGCCTCTTTGGTTATATTAAGTATCTGATTTTATCTCTAAATATAGCATTTCACATCCTCAGCAAAGTCAATAGGAATTCACTCAACAGTGGCAGGGCTTATCCATAAGGACCCCAAAGCTTCCAGTATCAAAGCATTGCAACAGAGGGCAAGTCATATGGGAGAGGAAAGAGAACATTAGTAGAATTCGATATAAAGGAGGTGATTGTTTGACTGGCTGTTTCATGTTTCACTGTGGCTTGCATTTCATTTTAACTATCCCTGGCCTTCTTGTGGGATGGGAGAGGCAGGGCATGTTGATTTATGCCAGCTGAATGGTTGGTTCCACACCAGATGGTAACAAAGAATCTTACACAACATACTTAGGTGCTAAAAATCACTTAAGGTGACTTTAGTTGGGTGCATCTGCCTGGAAATGCATTAAGTCTGGGGACACTAAATGGCAACAAGTACAATTACTGATGCAGTCTCTTCTAAGCAACTGTACTCTTGTTCTCACTTACAAAGGGCAAAGGCTAGTTTGGAAATAGTAACAGAAAAATTAAAGACCATTGTTACATAATGCTACATTTAGCATGGACCTTTCAATTGCTTATTTAAAAGCAGGTACAAGAAAACCCATCTCTTCCTTTTGCAAAAGCGTGGATTTCTTTAATTTCCTTGAAAGTGAGCATGCCTTATTTTTGGTGGTTTTTGGAGTATCATTTTAAAGCAAAAATAAATATTACATATTTAGTAAATATTTAGAGGTTTACATATCCCTAAACAAATAATACAACAGTTGTAGTTAGAGTTCCTTTAATAGATTTCAGTGGATTCCCACCTTAAAAGCAGCATAAATCCTTTAAATCTTTGAATCATTTAATTTTATGTATTCTTTTGGTATTTCATTGGGGAGTTATGGGGTGTGAAATTTGCAGCATGATGAGAAAACAATTAACCAGCACACCTGTTGTTCATGCATGTCAGACTCAGAGAGAGCCTGCTGGAGCTGGTATTTTATTCCACACCATGTATCTACCAAGGGGCTCGCAGAGATGACCTGATGACATCAAGTGGTGTTTATGCTTGTATTGCATGCCTTGTGCTTTGCCCTGGTGTTGAAATGATACTTGCTTCTTAAGTCAAAATCATTTGGTTTGTAACTCATAACAACAATTTGGGGTTATGAGATTTTCAGGCTTAACAGAAAAATTAAAGTTAAGATTTGATACAGAAGGGATAAGATGTGACAGTGTTGTGAGTGTAGCAGAGGCAATTGCCATTTATTGAGTGCTTACTATTTCTGAGTAAGTTAGTGTACAGTTAAAGAACGCAGGGAAGAGGACACCTCAGGTTTGCTCAGATACACAAGAAATGTTCTTTTTGCTACCTTCCCATTAACAGATTGTTGGTAGGAAAAGGAAGCTTTTTGGGGGTTTGTTTGTTTTGTTTTGTTTTTATCTTAACTGCTACTTAAAAAAAAATTAATTTGGGGGCCTGGAGTATAGCTCAGCAGTAGAACTTGCCAAGTTTGCACAAGGCCCTGAGTTCAATTCCTAGTACTGTGAAAAAAAAAATAATTTGGGGAATAGGAAGCCAATAATAACAACAACAACAAAACAAAAACCTGTAAGTTTCAGCTTTCCTTTGTTCTTTGCTGTGCTAACACAGTAGGGACTTGGAGCCTGATTTTGCTGAAAGCACTGACTCTTCACTTGGGCCTGTAGACGCCCAATGGGTAATTAAAAAGAGGATAAAGCTTGACATTTCTGCCTTCATTTTATATCTGTCCCCTTTGCCTTAAACTGTCTCAGCTTCTGAACATAGGCATGTCAATCATGTAAGGAATGTTCATCTAAAGTGGGTGGGTAATCCACTTCCTTCAAGGCTGAAGACACCAACATAAAAGTAAGGTAATGCTAAGATCTGCAGGGACATTCAACTGCCAGTTTTTACAATGTAGTTCCAAATCCCTGGAGTGTCACACTACACAAGAAGAGTGAAGCCTTGCAGGCAGATGACGCCAGCATGTGACTGCCCCCTAAGCAGAACCAATCATCTCACTGGCATCAGAGTGCTCCCTTTCCAGGATCACAGATCTGATAGGTAAACATCCTGAGAAGCAAATGGAGATTGCCCCCAGTTTGACTAAGACTGCTTAATTTTTATTATTACTGTTATTGTTATTATTATACGTTATAATGTATTATAATTTATCAAATTATTATAATTAATCAAACTATGTTATGTGTATGTATGAATATGACACAAAGCCTGCTTAGTTACATATACCTCTTGTCTGTGGTTCCATTTCTTTCTCTATTTAAATCTAAAGCTCATGTCAGTACCCAGAAGACAGAGCTGGAAACACTGTCTTGCCCGTATGATCATAGTGATTAAAATTCCTTTCCAATTTCCACTATTACTTTTTCTGTTTGAGTTTTGGGGCAAGTAGCCAGACCTGAATTGTTTGGATCCTGAGTTAGGCCTTTGGCCTGGGACTTTAGTAAACCAACAGTGGATACCTGGAGGGGGTGGGGGGAGGCTGCTTTTTTTTTGAATGATGGTTCTCACCCTATAGGGACCTAATGTCCATTGCAGACAAATCTCTTTTAATTTATCATTAACTGTTTACCACTGATGTTCACAGGTATAACCTACTGTACAGAAAAGAAATAACATAGCAGGCCTCATTGCTCTCTCTCGAAAGGCCTTCATTCAACTTTGTACTTGGCTAACATCTGGACTGTAGGAGAGTTCCCACCACCCTTAAGAGTGACTTAAACTGTCTAAACTAGATGTGCAATGTGATGCATGTTAAAACCTGCTTTCTTCCTAAAATTCCAGAATTTTGTTATGTTCTAGGCAGAGGATTCCAATATGAACAGTCCCCAGTAAAAACCTGGGTGCTGGGGCTTTGATGAGCTTCCCTGGTAGACCAAATTTCACATGTGTTGTTCCAGCTCATTGCTGAGGGAATTATTGTACGGGAAGAGTATTCTTGGAAGCACATGGCTGGCTTAGACTTCACCCTATGCACTATTTTCCCTTGCTGATTTTGCTTTGAATCCTTTCACTGTGATGAATTTTAGCTATGAGTACAAGCATATGACTATGCAGAGTCCTGTGAGTCCTCTTATCAAATCATCCAACCTGGGAACTATACTGAGAGATCCCCAACACATTGACTTATAACAGTTTCAAAAAATGTAATTCACAAAATCACATGAGAAGAAAAACAGTTTATAACAGAACTGTATGTTTTTTGACACGGAAATGCTCAGGTATCCGTCTCCTACAGGACACAATGTAGGCAGATGCTTATGTGGCAGAATCACCACAGAAGCGATAGCCACAAATACAGACTCTTATAGGTTTCTGAGGCTGGCAACTCAAATATGCTAAGTGTCATTAGAACCAACCATGTGCTTTGGTGAAACAGTGAGTTTGCAAAATCATAAATAAAATACAGTTCAATTCTTACTTGAAGAAGTCAAAGAAAATTCAGCTTATACTAAACTTGTGTCAAAAATATTTTGTTTCTATGTAAAATGGTGTTATATTCTCTGCTCAGATAATTATCAATAAACATGAAAGTCTGGTGGGACCACTGAGGTATCAAGACACAGGGCAGTTTTGGTAGAAGCACTATTGATATTTTGTGCCCCCCGACCACAAAGTATCAATAGTGCTTCCCAAACACTGCATATGCCAACAACATGTCCCAAATAGCTCATTCCAGGGTTTTCTCTCAGCCTCCTTGAGAACTGGTCTTGAGAATACATCAGTGAGATTTGAGGGCCCATAAGCAATGCTTGTGGCAGGTGGAAACAATGCAACTTAATAACACCAATGATTTAGATAATAGAAAGTGGGTGTTTCCCTAAGAGTTGAGGGTAGACTTTGGTTTATCTAAGTTCAACACACTCTGCATCTACCCAACAGTGGGTGTTGGGTGATATGCAAAAGGGTCAGGCAAGAATGGAGGCCTGGGAAGAGAGACTGCTTGTATTTAGGGGCAATATTACACACATGTGTATCCACAGATGTGCTGATATGCAAAACAAGAAGGAGAGAGGCTTCTTTCTATGCATGAGTCAAAGACCCACATGGTGAAGGTGGGAAATGCTATGATGTTATGGGTATCGGTCATTCTTTTGGGGAAAGAGTGTGAAGGTACAGTCATAAAAATAATGACAACAATAAAAACGACTGAGAATTTACTCTGTGACAGGCCTGGTCCAAGTTCGTATGTGTTATGTCTATACTCACAATTTCCCTCTGTAGTGGATGTGTTTAGATCTATTGTATAGATGAGAATGGTGGCAAAGAAAGGTTAAAAATAAAACCTTATTCAACTTCAAAACCTAGTCCGGCTGCATAGTGTGTGATTTTAATTGCCATGCTATGAAAAATGTTTCAATAAATAGTAGTTAGAATCACACTAAAAAGTTCACAGAATTTTCTTGTCCCATGGCCTTGAATTTCTTTTTAATAATTCTTGTTTTTGAATAAGGGCTTTGAAGATAGACAGCTTTAAATGGATTTCAGCTGAGTTGCTGAGATTTGACGGAGCTGTCACTTGGGTATTTGAAAGCTCTGACAAGGTCCAAGGTTGAGCCAGTACTTGTTGTTGGTTGGCAGGCGAAGCACTATTATGTAGCAACGAAGAACTATTACCTAACAGTGATGGCTCTTAAGTTAGGCTCCTGTTCAAACTCAAGCTGAGATCACAGCAGCTGTGTGATCTTGTACAACAGGATGTTCTGACTTGGATATGAGGTGTCCTCCAAAAACTCCTATGTTAATGCAGCAATATTCAGAGGTGAAATGATTATAGATTATGAGAGCTATAACCTATCAGCAGATTGATCCATTTGATGGATTAATAATTTGAATAGACTAATGGACTGGTGTCTGTAGGCAGGTAGGATGTGGCTGGAAGAAGTAGGTCACTGGGAGCATGCCTTTGGGATTTATATTTTGTCACTGATGCCGCAATTGCTCACTCTCTGCTGGCTATCGAAAGCTTAGCAGCACACCCTCTGTCATGAAGTTTTCCCTCACCTCAGGCCCAGAGCAAAGGAATTGGCTGACCATGGACTGACTGAGACCTCTGAAGTCAAGGAAACAAAAATAAACTTTTCCATCCTAAGTTGTTGTCAGGTATTTTGGTCACAGCAACGAAAAGCTGACTAACACACAGGAATATTTCTTGATTGTATTTTTATGATAAGTGGAGAAAATATAGGTAAGGCATTTAGTGTGGTATATGGGCCATAGAATGTACAGAATATACAGTCATTTTTACCATGGATCACCTCAGAGAGCATGTGCTTGGTCCAAACTGGAAATAACTTCCCCTCTCTCTCTCTCAAATGGCCTCCCTGATATAGTCTTCTTACCATACGTAACTATACTGGTTCAGCATATGACAAAACTGAGAAGTAGGGGGTTTGCCATTGGTATTTTCCTGTACAGCCTTCCCAGGGAGCCTTACCTTAGCACTCAATTACACCCATCACCTCCCAAGGCCCGTGCAGGCTTGGTGTGGCCATGACTCTGTCAGAACTATCTTCTTACTTTGGTTTCCAGAAGTTCAGTGGTGTCATCTCAACTCGGAGCTAACAGATTTGGTATCACACAAAGAAAATGGGAGATGGGAGACTGGGGCCACTAGTTACCAGAAGAAAATACTCATAAGTGTTCTTTTACAGTGGTTAAAACAACATCAGCTTACCAAAGAAAATATCAGTCAAGCTGTACTTATTGAATATTAGTATTAAGAATTGTTATGGTTTGGGCTGGGGATGTGGCTCAAGCGGTAGCGCGCTCGCCTGGCATGCGTGCGGCCTGGGTTCGATCCTCAGCACCACATACAAACAAAGACATTGTGTCCGCCGAGAACTGTAAAAATAAATATTAAAAAAAAATTCTCTCTCTCTCTCTCTCTCTCTCTCTCTCTCTAAAAAAAAGAAAAAAAAAAAAAAGAATTGTTATGGTTTGGATCTGGAATGTTCCCCAAAGTCTCATGTGTCCAGAAGATGGGCTGTTAGAAAATGACTGGATGATGAGGGCTCTGACCTTATCAGTGGATTAATCCTTTGATGGCATTACTGGTAGGTGGGACCTAGTTGGAGCGGATCCTTCATTTGGACTGTGTCCTGAAAGGGTTTATCTTTTCTCTGGCTTCTTCCTCCCTACTCCTCTTTCTCTTTCCCTTCTCTCTCTCTCTGCTTCCTGGCTGCCAAGACCTAAACAGCTGTCCTCTGCCACACCCTCCCACCATGGTATTCTGCCTCACCTTCAGGCCCAGAGCTATGGAGCCAGCTGATCATGGACTGAAACCTCTAAAACTGTGAGCCAAAACGAATCTTTCCTCTTCTAAGTTATTTTTACCAGGTATTTTGGTCACAGTGATAAAAAGCTGACTAACACAAGTACAATGCAATTATTTTCCACTTATTAAAGCATCAAAGAAAACAACATGTCCTTTGAAGTGAAATAAGGCTTGAATTGTCGACTTCGAACTGTATGCCTTGGGGAAATATTGAAGTTTATTTCATTTGCAATAAGATGGGGCAACAACACCTATCTCATGCAGTATTTGGGGAAATAAATTTGCTAATCTATAAGAGGCATCAGCTCTTCCCCACGTGAGGTACTCAATAAGTGGTAACTGTTATTATTATCTAGAACTGGGGGCCAAATCCTCAGAATTGTAAACACAATTTTATTGGAACATAGCCACACTCACTTATTTTCATATTAACTATATCTCATTTCTCCAACAATGAGAGACTGAGAAGCTGTGATAGAGACTGCACAATCTACAAGGACTAAAATATTTACTCTCTGGCCCTAATCTGAAAAAAATTTTTATAGCTCCTATTCAACATGTAGTATTCATCAGAATCACCTGGAAAGCTTGATAAGACTCAAGATTGTGGGAATCCTGAACAGAATTCTGCATCAGAAGTTCTGGACGGGCCCCCATTTTTTCATCCTTTATGTAAGTTAAATTATTATTTGCTCTTTTTAGATATACACGACAGAAGAGTGTATTTTAACATATTATACATACATGGAGTATAACTTCCCGTTCTTGTGGTTGTACATTATGTGCAGTTTCACTGGTTGTGTGTGTGTGTGTGTGTGTGTGTGTATATATATATATATGAATGAATGAATATAGTAAAGTAATGGCCAGTTCATTCTACTGTCTTTCCTATTCCCATCCTCCTTCCTTTCATTCCCCTTTGTCTAATCCAATGAACTTCTAGTCCCCCTGCCTCCTATTGTGTGTTAGCATCCACATATCAGAGAGAACATTTGGCCTCTGGCTTTTTGAGATTGGCTTATTTCACTTAGCATGATAATCTCCAGTTCCATCCATTTACTGGCAAATGCCATAATTTAATTTTTCTTTATGGCTCAGTAGTATTACATTGTGTGTATATACCACATTTTCTTTATCCATTCATCTGTTGAAGGGCACCTAGGTTGGGTCCATAGTTTAGCTACTGTGAATTCAGCTGCTATAAACATTGATGTGGTTGCATCACTATAGTATGCTGATTTTAAATCCTTTGGGTGTATATTAAGGAGTGGGATAACTGGGTCAAATGGTGGTTCCATTCCAAGTTTTCTGAGGAATCTCCATATTGCATTCCATAGTGGTTGCACCAATTTGCAGTCCAACCAACAATGTATGAGTGTACCTTTCTCCTGGAAATCCATTTGCAGCAGAGTGAAATTTAACCCCTATCTCTCAACCTGCACAAAACTCAACTCAAAGTGGATCAAGGACCTAAGCATTAGAACAGAGACCTACTAGAGGAAAATGTAGTCCCAACTGTCCATCATGTTGACTTAAGAGCTGACTTCCTCAACAAAACTCCTAAAGTGCAAAAAATAAAATCAAGAATCAATAAATGGTATGTTATCAAAGTAAAAAGCTTCTTCACAGCAAAGGAAACAATCAAGAATCTGAAAGAGAGCCTACATAATGGGAGAAAATCTTTGCTACCTGCAGCTCAGATAGAGCATCAATATCCAGTATATATAAAAAACTCGAAAAATACAGTAGAAGAAGAGGAGGAGGAGGAGGAGGAGGAGGAGGAGGAGGTCGTCAATTAATAAATGGGCAAAGGAAATGTTTTCATTTTTTTATAGGTTCTCAGAGGATGGTGATAGAGAGAGTGCAGGGACCCCAAGTGAGAGTCATCCATAGTGAGAAACTTTTATTACATCTCTATAATTTCAAAAAGACTATAAATTTTGTTAGGTTTGCTTTGTGGCTGTTGATGAACAACTTATGATATATATACACACACAACACACATACATACATACATATACATATATATATTTTTTAATTTTAATTTTTTATTTTTTAAACTATCTGGTGCTCAGGGTCACAGATTTTCAGGGTCTTGCAGATTTCATGACTGAGGATCTTAACTTCCTCCATCCTCCAGCTCCCACAACAGTGAAAAATATAACCAATAAAATCCAAGGTTTCTGCTCACCTTACATAAACTTATTTTATTCCTTTCTCCTATTTAAAACAGAAGGACTCTTCTAATGTCCTTAATGACATTAGTAAAACCAGTATCTGTGGTTTCAGTTTTCTGAGATCAACATTGGTCAGAAAATATTGAATGGAAAATTCCATAAATAAATAATCAATAAGTTTTAAATTGCCTGTTATTCTGTGTAGCATGATGAAATCTTATGTGGGACATGAATCACCCTTCTGTCTAGTGTATCCCTGCTGTATATGCTACCCATTAGAATACAGTGGCTATCTTGGTTATCACCTAGACAAGTGCTAGTGTTCATGCATTCCTTGGTTTACTAAATAATGGCCCCAAAGTGCAAGAGTACAAATGCCACCCATTTTCATATTTCAAAAAAAAAAATCACAAAGTACTTCCTATAAGTAAAAAGGTGAAAGTACTCAAGAAAAAAGAAATCAGATTGAGAATGCTAAGATATTTTGAGAGATAGAGCATACATTCATACAATTTTTATCACAGTACATTTCTGTAATTGTTCTATTTTATCATTGTTTTGTTAATCTCTTACTGTGCCTGGTATATAAATTAAAATTTATAATAGATATATGTATATGTATAGGGAAAACACATAGTTTGTATAGAATTGAGTTCTATTCAGTTTCAGGCATCCAATGGGCATCTTGAATCAGATCCCTGTGGATAAAGGGGAATTTACTGTACTTTCCTTTAGCTTCCTTTATCCCTTTCTCAAGACTTTAGTGAAAAAGTCATTTCCATATTATCTTTTCCAACTCCCTTCCAATTTTTAAAACCACTCTTAAACAGGATACACAGAGGTAAAAATATGAATAAAAAGGTCTCATAAGTGGGATACCCCACTGTTTTCTTTATATTTTAATTTGGAGGGATGAAAGGAGGAGGTTAGGAGTACTAAATTGACCGGTTGGTGCATCTGGTAATTATGCTAAGATGCTAGGAATAAAAAAATTACTTACAGTTTCCCTCCTTGCAAGGACTGACAGGAATTAGCTGAGTAATCAGTCTCTTATTGCAAAGACAAAAGGGCCCCAGTAGAATGTGAGCTCTGGCCATCAGCAAAAGAGGTGTTTTGGAGACTTGCGTTACTCTCCAAATCATGCCACAGAGATAACAGCACTGGATAAGCCTATTCACTCCATCTATCAAGTACTAGAATACCCAGAATATTGAATATTAGGGGAAAAAATACAAAACAACTTCATCTTATTGAGATTGACAGCCAGGGTCTATAATTTACCATCCATCATCAAATGTGAGAACAAAATGCAGTAATTTTCAATAGAATATGAATAGGATCAGTGATATTTAATGGTCTTTTACTTTTTAAAAAAATTATGCAAGTAATACATGAAAGTATTCCTATAATAAAACTTCAAATAATGTTGAAATGTGTTAAGTGACATTTAGACTTATTCACAGTGCACCCTCTTTGTATCCTTGCCATCAGTCCCATTTTTCTTCCCAGAAAATTATTTAATTTGGTGGGAAACTTCCAGAAAATTTCTGATGCAGGTAATTTACTAATGCAAATACTAATTCTTTTTTTTTTACAAAAATAAATGGATAGCTCAGAACTATGTATATTGTTCTATAGCTTGGTTTTTTATTTTTTTAACATAATAGAGTATTTTGAATTTTTTTTTTTTACTAGTACATATAGATCAATCTTTCTCATTTTCCTCTTGAATGGTGTTCTAGCACATGAAAGGTCCATTTTTCTTTATCTCTTTGCCACTAAGGACAATTTTGATTATTATTATTGTTTGTCCTTATAAATAATTCTGTGATAAATATTCTAATGCTTATACATGTACATGTGAGCAAGTCTGCAGGATAGATACCAAGAATTGGCATTTCTGGGGCTGAAAATGTGCATGCTTAATTTTATTATAATTTTCCAGACAGGCATCCAAGATGCTTACTTACCCCTCACACTCTAATCAGTAGATAACAATTGCAAAATATTTGTCAACAATGTTCTTATTTCGGTTTTATTTTAATTTCTTTGATACTTAATAACTCACTTGATTGCTTACTTATATCTGCTATTTTTTTTATCCCTTTGTGAATTGGTTCTATATAATTCTTAAACATTTGTTTTTTGAGGATGTTTGTCTTTATTGATTTGTAGGGTCCTCTTTCGATATATTTTATATATATATATATATATATATATATATATATATATATATATATATATATATATATATATATAAATAATATCCATACACACACACACACACACACACACACACATATATATATATATATATATATATGTGGATGTTAATGTAGAAATTTTTTATTCCCTATTGTCTTTTGTGTGTGTGTGTGTGTGTGGTGCTGGGGATTGAACCCAGGGCCTTGCGCATGCAAAGCAAGCACTCTACCAACTGAGCTATATCCCCAGCCCCTATTGTCTTTTAATTTTGCCTATGAAATATTCTGAATAGTTGTTATTTGGTTGACTGATTTGGTGTTGCTTTTAAATATATCAGTTGTTTTATTTATGCTTCCAGAATTTGTGTCTTGCTTAAAAATATGGAAAGCTGGGAATGGAGCCACCATTTGACCCAGCTATTCCCCTTCTTGGTCTATTCCCTAAAGACCTAAAAAGAGCATGCTACAGGGACACTGCTACATCGATGTTCATAGCAGCACAATTCACAATAGCAAGACTGTGGAACCAACCTAGATGCCCTTCAATAGACGAATGGATAAAAAAAATGTGGCATTTATACACAATGGAGTATTACTCTGCATTAAAAAATGACAAAATCATAGAATTTGCAGGGAAATGGATGGCATTAGAGCAGATTATGCTAAGTGAAGCTAGCCAATCCCTAAAAAACAAATGCCAAATGTCTTCTTTGATATAAGGAGAGTAACTAAGATCAGAGTAGGGACGAAGAGCAGGAGAAGATTAACATTTAACAGGGATGAGAGGTGGGAGGGAAAGGGAGAGAGAAGGGGAATTGCATGGAAATGGAAGGAGACCCTCAGGGTTATACAGTGGAGGGGGTAGAGAGAGAGGAGGGGAGGGGAGGGGAGAGGTGGGGAGGGGGGAGGGTGGAGGATGGGAAAGGCAGCGGAGCACAACAGACAGTAGTATGGCAATATGTAAATCAATGGATGTGTAACTGATGTGATTCTGCAATCTGTGTATGCTGGGAAGGTGGGAGTTCATAACCCACTTGAATCAAAGTGTGGAATATGATATGTCAAGAAATTTGTAATGTTTTGAACAACCAACAATAAAAAATTAAAAAAAAATACAAAAAACAACAACAACAACAACAAAAATACCCTATCCAACAATTCCCCCACTATATATAGTGGGGGAATTGTTGGATAGGGTATATATATATACTCATATACAATCCTCATATGTCAAGAGCCATTGTGCATGGACTATATTGTACATCGCAGCCTAGTGAACAGGATAATCGGGTGTCTGGGAACTTCTAGTGGAAATTTCCTCTGTGTAAGACTTCCCAGACACATTGTGAGCCCTATTCTGTTCAACCTGGTCCCACATAGCACTGGAGATAGGGTGACCTGCTACAACCACCCAGCCGCACAGACCCTCTTAGATGGGTATGACCTGCCAAGCTGTTCATCAATCTACTGATTGCAAGACAACATGAAGCAAGACTCTACCCCTGAAACCTTATCCCTGCCTTTGATATACCCCTTAAAGAAAACCACGGGAGCCACTTTCTAATTGTCTAGCTCCAGCTCCTGTGTGGACTGGACCTAAATGGAGCACCAACATTTAAAAATATCATTGTCTTTTGTTCTTCACTAATTATTCTAGACTTTAATTTCTTAGGTGGCTTATAGCCTCCTGAACAGGAAGAAGGACCCCTAATGAGGCACTGGACGCCTCCCCATACTCATACACGCATGCGCACACACACACACACACACACACACACACATATATATATATATATATATATATATATATATATATATATACACACTCCCATACATATGTATGTATGGATGGATGTATTTATGAACTTTTTGCAGTACTGGGGATTAAACCTAGCTCTTTTCACATATTAGGCAAGGTCCTCACATATGCTCTACCACTGAGCTATATCCCCAGCCCTCTTACAATTTTATTTGAGACTGGGTCTTGTTATGTTGCCCAGGCTGACTTCAAATTTGCAACCCTCGTGCCTCAGCTTCCTGAACAACTGGGATTGCAGACATGTGCACCATGCCAGCTTCTAAAATATTTTTATATTTAATACATTAATCCATCTGAAATTTAGTTTTTTTGTTGTTAGAGCTACAACTATCTTTAAGAAACGCATTAATGATTATTATCTCCTCTCCTAATTTAAAATACCTCTATCATAAACCAATCATTTAAACATGGCTTCAGGAAATCTTTTGTTTCTTTCATACATTTCTACTACTGTGCCTGTATCATATTGCCTTAGTTGTAGTATTATAACTTATTCTGAAAACAAATTCCCCTTTATTGCTGTTTCAAAAACCTTTATTTAGTTCTTGTCAGAGCCCATAAAATAACTTTAGTTCCCCTCAATTTGGGGAAATTGATACTTTATTGTATTGTTGAGTCTTCCCTTCCAGAGCCACTGTATCATGCTGTAGTACAGACCTCTTACTGTCCAGCAAAATATTACAGTTTGCATCACATAAGCTTCATACATCTCTCAAATAGGTTTTTTAAATAGGCATTTGATAGTATTTATTGTCACTATTAATGCATTTTCTCCTATTAAATTTTCAAGTTAATCATTGTGTATAAAAATAATATACTTCTTTTTCAATATTACATATAAGAAAAATTTCTTATGGTAAAATTTTTCTAGTAATGTCCTTGGACTTTATAGATTATAGTATTCAGAAATAAAGGCAAATGTATGTCATTCTTTCATTATTTAGGCCACCTATTCCTTAACTTTTCTTACTTCATTGACTAGTAATTATGAAATAGTAGTAATATATGTTAATTTGTATTTTTTGTGATTTTAGTATAAATGTGTCTACATTTCACCATTCAAAATGATATTAGAGGAATGTATAGACAACTGTTACCACATATCTTCTAGCTTGCTGTGATTTCTTTTTTTCTTTAGGTAAGAAAATGTGATTTCTGCCAGTTATTAGGATGACTTTATGGATTTTCCCCTTTATTTTTAATTTATAGGATTACATTAATGGAATCAATAAAGACCATCTTTGTATCACTGGAATAAATTTTGCTTAGTAATAATTTGTTGTAATTTTCAACTTATCATTGGATTTAAAATTTAAAAAAAGTATATTGACCTTTCTAGGAACTGCGTGGAAGGGAGGAATGTGCTCAGTGGTGGGATCTGGGAATCTTCATCCCAGCTCCTTACTACATCAATGTTCCAAGACTGAGCATCCCTGGAACACCTTCTCCCAGCTTTCCCACAACTTTCCTGCTGTGAGAGGGCAGGCCTTGAACTCACAAGTGCTCTAATTTGAAAGAAAAGTTACATATGTTTGAAGAAGTCAAATGCATATTTGAAAATATAAAGAGACACACAGAATTTAACAGGCATGAAAGAAACTGACATCAAAATCTATAAAGATGCTGGGGGTGGAAAGGTTGTTCAAGTGAATAAGACACTAAGCCATTTGTTCTGTTTTGCTTTCCTATTTTTATTTACTTCTTCAACCTTTGGAACATGTGACAAAGTTTTATTGACAAAGGTGAGGATCGTGTCCTCATTCACCTGCACACACACACACACACACACACACACACACCTGTGGGTACCTAAGATGCCATGTATATTCATTGGTTCTAAATATGCCTTTTCAAGAGTACAACTGTTAGTTCAAAAGAAAAGCAATAGAGAGAGTGGAGAAAGAACTTCCTTGGGAGTATAAAAAACTAGAACTGAAAGCCTGGTAGAGAGTGCCCTGGGTCCTGCTTCTCTGCCAGGTTCATACATGTCTGTGGATTGGTTCTGACAGACACAGATGAGCAAAGCCAAAGAGACCCTCTCTGATCTTTCAGGCTCTGGAGTGGAGACTCCCTGGGGGTCCCTGGAAGGGCCATCTGTGGCTGGCAGTGGAGTCAGGCCTGACTCATTTTGGTGACAGTTTTGTCGCTCAGAACAACAGTTTCATAGGAAAGGATGGACTTGAGATGAAAGGTAAGGTTCCAGAGGACATCAGTCCAGGTTTCATTTGGAATTTTTCCATGTCTCTCCTAAGTGAGAGATGTACATTTCATTTCGGTGGCCTCCTTGTGTTCAGTTTCACAGTCTGCGTTTGTCTAGCCTTTTAGAAGTTGTTAGGAAAGTTTCCCACTGAAATGGTTTAAATAACAAAATAAAGTAGGTGTCAAAAATGGTTTGTGCACCCTTATAAAACTGTGGGCTGCTTTGCTTAGGGATAGGTCTTGGGTGTCTCACTTTCTCTATTCACTAGTACACTGGAGTTTCCTACCCACCCCCTGAGAGGATTTTTGTCTTTTATATTCTGAGAACATTAAACATTCAATTTTATTGGTATAAAGCCTTCCTTATCTGTAATTCACACCATTTTCTAATTCTTAATGTCATTTATCTGCATTTTTCTCTTTTTCCCCAGACTGAACTTGTTCAAGTTTCTTTCTTTGTTGGGGAGGTCTGTGTTGATTTTCTTCACTTTTCTGCTACAAATGGATTGATTAAATTTTCTTTGTTCCAGTTTTTATTCAAATTATACTCATCATAGCACTATTCTCAGTTTCCTTTTAATTTTTAGCTGCCAGTTAATTTTACATCAATTAATTTTATTTTATCCAAGTAAAATACATTAAAGTTTAAAAGTTAGCTATGATTAAATGGTTTATAACTGAAGTAAAAATGAGAAGTCTCTTCTGTCTTTCTCCACCTTCCTGGCCTATATCCTACTACCAGGTATCCCCATGATATTTGGCTTCAGTTTTGGGGAAAATAATCATAGCCGAGGGCTATGATTCCTGCATACCAGAAACTTCTAAAAATATACAGACAGTTCCTGACTTACAATGTTGTGACTTAAGACATTTTGATGGTAGGAAAGCATATGTACAGAGTGGAAACTGTAATTTTTCATTTTGATCTTTTCTATAAATTATCTGAGACACTTAAAACTTTATTACAGAATAAGTTGTGTATTAGATGATTTTGCCCAAATATAGATTAATGTAAGTGTTCTGAGCATATTTAAGGTAGGCGAGGGTAAGTTAGGTTGTTGGATAGGTTAAACATATCAATTGCACTTTTGGTTTAGATTATTTCAACTTATGATGGGTTTAATCAGGATATAACCCCATTGCAAGTCAAGGAGCATCTGTACATCAATTAAGTCATTTGACTCTTGTTCTGTTTTACCAATGGGACAACTGAGTTACAATGATGTTAAGACATTCCCTTGACATCATACAGCAAGGAAGTTGCAGAACCAGGATTCAAATTGAGGCAGTGTACTCTTAACCATGACAATATGCCAACCCTCAAACATCCTTTGTAACATGTTATACTGTTATTTCTTGATTTCTCAACTTTTGCCATCTTTCAGCATGGTAAATGAAGACGCAGCTCTCCCAGGGCGGGTCTTCACCTCCTGCCCACAGCTTCTGTCTTTTAAACACAGTAATTCATAATTACTGTTGAAGCAGACAGCAGGTTCATTACTATCACAGCCACAGATTGCACAGCTGACTAAACAGTGTGCTTTATGATCTCTTCCATGAACAATCCCTTGCTTTCCAAGGACTAGTTTCTTTTAATTTTTTTCCCTAAACACCCGAACTTTTCCCTTCTCTCTCTAAACGCCCATGAGTAATGTACACTGGATTCTCTGACATGAATTACTTATTTTTAAGGTTCTGTTTGCCTTTTTTCCAAGGCCTTCTCCCCAGGGCTCTGCCTGGGCTGGCTGCTCTACAGGCCAACAACATAGCATCTTATTTTGTGTGTTTATGAGGCCATCGTTCATCATCCTGAGTCTTTTTTGTGTGTCAAAGCCTCTCTTAGCTGGATTCTGTGTCTTCCCATCAGCTTGCTAAAGCACACTGGGTGGTAGTCTCCTAAGCAAGAGGACATGGATGATTCTTTTATTTGTAAGACTTCCTGTGAACTGGGGAATATCTTGTGCTATCTTCTTGATGATTGGCACTCTGTTGTTGGTCCTAGGTTGAACACATCATCCTGCTGTTAACATGCCATGCTGCTGAGAAATCTGACGCCATTAAGTTTGTAGCTCCTATTTTGGGACCTTTTAACTGTTACTTCATATCCCTGAGAAAGCCTCTCTTTACCCCAGGTGTTTGCAAGCTTCCTGCTATGTGTGATGTGGGTGTTTCTTCATCATCAGGCTAGGGACTCACTAAGCCTTTCAAACTGAAGACTTTCTTTGTTGCGGAATTATTGTACTTACTTCACAATTATCTGATTATTTCTTCCATAGTTTCTTTCTTTTATTATTCTTACTTGTGAATTGGTCCTCTAATCTTTTCTCAACTGTCTAGTACATTACTTGTATTTTATGTGCCAATCCTTCTACCAAGTATTTCATTTTGGTTGTGGCATTTTCAATTTCCAAGAAGTTTTAAATTTTCTCTGTTTTCCTCTCATAATAATAATTTATTTAGAATTTTTTTCCCATTTTTTTTTCTTTTCAATTTTCTTTAGCTCTCTGTTATTCTCTGCAAACCTTTTCCCATTTGTTTGTTTTGGTGTTTGTCATTTTTAAAATTCATCCTCAACTTCCTGGTCATTCTTGACTATCCATTTGTTAAAAAAGAACATATTTCAAAAAGCTGATTGGAAGCCCCTGGGCATGGGCAGGGCTTTCCCTCACTGACTTCATTGAGAGGGTAGTGAGCTGGTCTCTTCCTAATACGGGAACCTCCAAATGCTAGGAACTGGAAGCTGCTCAGTTACTTTTGAGAGGAACCTTCCAACCCCTTCTCCTGGGGCAAGAGCAAGGTGGTGCATGTCTGTATGATATGTTCTGGCAGCTGGACAAAAACAGACATAGGGAAGGGAGTCCTATAGTGGACTTGTGGACTTAAGTTTAACTTCCTCTTTCAGACCTATTACTCCAGCCTTAGGCTCTGCTAGTATCTCAGCCTGGAGCCCTTGCTGTTCAATTTATTCATAGGACTGACCTTTGTATATTGTATTGTATGTAAGTGTCTTCCTAGATATATTATAGTTTTAGTCTTTACTGTGAAGTAGTTTTCTATTTCTAGGTGCTTACTGAAAAAATAGACAACAGTTAGTTTTATTATACTTACCTTAATCTATCCAGGCTACCATTTCTCATAGATATTTTTGAGACAGTTTTTAAGAATATGATTTATGAGTAAAAGCAACAGTTTAGTTCAACTTTTCAAAAATTTATTCTTGTCATTTCATTATTGTGCCTTATTACATTTGTTAAAACCTCCAGTGCAATGTAGGATAATAATTGTAATAGGAATTACTGCTTTTTTTTTTTTTTAACAGAACTGAAGTGTGTTTTGTTTGCAAAATAATATCTGCTTTTTTGTTGAATATTCTCTATTGTATTTAATTGATTTCCACCTGTTCCATATTACTTAGAGTTTTATTGGGAATGTGTGTTGAGTTATTCTAATTCATATTAAGCACATTTGTCTTGGCCATATGGTTTTTTCTATATTAATTTATTGAAGTTATGTTATACTACATTATGTTGGTATATTTCCTAATACTGAAACACCCTCACTTGTTTGAAATCACTTCATCTGGTTATAATGTATTTTGAAAGAATTTCTTGATTCTGTTTGCTAATGTCTTCTTTAGAATGCATATATATAAATTCATAAGTAATATTTGTATATGGTTTTCATAAGCATACTTTCTTTAAACCAGGATTTGGTATTAAAGTTATGTGGATTTCATTTTTTATATATAATCGATTCATAGTGGGGTAGGGAGGCAGAGCATGGCAGGAATAGAGAAACTCTAGATAGGGCTGGTGGGGAGAGAAGGGAGAGGGAAGGGGGTTAGCAAGGATGGTGGAATGTGATGGACATCATTATCCCTAAGCTCATTTCTTCTTTTGATCTTTTTAATAGATCTTTAATCATGTTTACAATCTCTTCTGCTATGAATTTTGTCAGTTTATATTTTGCTACACAATAATTTATTTCAAACATAATGGGGACAATTTGATTATTGTAATAAACTTTTATTTACTCTTTCATCTGTGGATATGCTGTTTTTCCTCATTATTACATAGTTATCTTTTCTTTATCGGTCAAATAAGATTTTTAACTGTTTTATTGGTATTTTAAAATATATGAAATAAACATATTAACACACACATATTTACAAACCACCCACACATATGTATATAAATATTTGATTTATCAATTTTAGTTTTCAATTTTTTCCTACATTTTCATTTAATTTTTTGTCTTTTTTATAATTACTTAAAATGCGTATTAAGACATGTTATTATTTTTCTTTATTTTCTAATACTGAAGACATATGTAGCTGTCTGATTTCCATTTGTTCTAATTACCCTGTAAAATTTCTGCCTTTGCTAGGTCCCAAAGAATTTATTTATTTTTTATTTTATTTTTTTTTTTTAATTTTTTATTGTGGGTTGTTCAAAACATTACAAATTTCTTGACATATCATATTCCACACTTTGATTCTAGTGGGTTATGAACTCCCACCTTCACCCCATACACAGATTGCGGATTCACATCAGTTACACATCCATTGATTTACAAATTGCCATACTAGTGTCTGTTGTGCTCCACTGCCTTTCCCATCATCCACCCTCCCCCCTCCCCACCTCTCCCCTCCCCTCCCCTCCTCTCTCTCTACCCCCTCCACTGTATAACCCTGAGGGTCTCCTTCCATTACCATGCAATTTACCTTCTCTCTCCCTTTCCCTCCCACCTCTCATCCCTGTTAAATGTTAATCTTCTTCTCCTGTTCTTCGTCCCTACTCTGTTCTTAGTTACTTTCCTTATATCAAAGAAGACATTTGGCATTTGTTTTTTAGGGATTGGCTAGCTTCACTTAGCATAATCTGCTCTAATGCCATCCATTTCCCTGTAAATTCTATGATTTTGTCATTTTTTAATGCAGAGTAATACTCCATTGTGTATAAATGCCACATTTTTTTTATCCATTCGTCTATTGAAGGGCATCTAGGTTGGTTCCACAGTCTTGCTATTGTGAACTGTGCTGCTATGAACATCGATGTAGCAGTGTCCCTGTAGCATGCTCTTTTTAGGTCTTTAGGGAATAGACCAAGAAGGGGGGTCCCAAAGAATTTAGAATAAAGTATGTTTTTTATATAGTTTCATAGTTTCTAATGTCAAAATTTCTGATGTACTGTTGGATATGTAAAGTTTGTCTAAGAATATATTTTATAATTTGTAAGTATTAAAACTTTTTGGCTTTTTTTGTATTTGTTTATAAATTTATTAGCTTATTATCAGGCAACTAACCTATACAAGTTACAAATTTTTTTGAATTTCATTAAGGATTTTTGTATAGCTAGGGCATAACTGATTTTTCTAAATGTTTCAGAGATATGAAAATAATGGATATGACTTTTGAAGCAACCTAAGGTCTTGCATACAGCTATTCAATCAAAGTAAGCAATTCTATTTCTTATATATATATATATATCCCTACCTATTATTTGTTCATCAAAATTGCTCAATTTTGAAAGAATCTGTCTTTGTGTTCTGATGCCTCTTTCTGTAACAGTGTTTTTTTATTTTTATTAAATTAAGTTCACTTTGCATTTAAGTTTTTTCTTTGCACATTTAACTGGTGCATACAATTTTGTCTTAATTTTCATTCATGACTTAGGTAACATAATATTCCTTTTTTCTGTTTAATTCTTTTAAACTTAAATTCTGCTTTACCTGTTGTAATTCCTCTACATTTGTTTCCTTTATGTTTGCATTAATCAGGTGTCTTCACCCTCTATTGTCCCCCTTTCTTTATCACCATAAGTTGATGTTTTTGTAGTTTTTTAAATTTATAAACCACTTAGCGTTGGGTTTAATTTTCTTATTTAACCTAGCAATCTCTAACTTGGCTTTGATTGCTCTCTAATCCTATTTCCCTTCCTTACCATATGTTTCATCTGATTTCTTCTATCTTACTTTAGATACCTTACTCTAATTTGTTGGTTTATCTCTTTCCAAGTCAAAATTTTTCCTTCATTAAATTAAAAGTCCTATTATTCTTTGGCTCTAAATCATATAGATATCCCTCTCACATTTTAAGAAAACATGATGTCACCTGTTTTCCCCACTGAAATACAAGGTTTCTCTAGTCTTTGCATCACTCCTACCTCATGAGTAAAGATCTTAAGAACACTGTGTAAATGTAATGTTTTCCTTCCATTACTATTAACTTGATTTAATTTTAAATAATGTGTTCTTCACCAAATAAAAAATGTATGGATATATTCTCACTTTAAAGAATTCAAATTCTCCAAGAAGAAGTTTTATTTGACCATCCCTATTTCTTTCCCTAAAGATAGCCACTATTATTAGAAGGGCATGCACTTTTTCAGAATATTTTCCATGCATTTATCTACATACATATTTTTGTGCACATATGTTTTATTACCTTATTCATTGTTTGCTTTTATGTGTGAGTATGTTCAATACAAATTATATCATGTTATCTATATTGCTGTGAAACTCCATTCCCTATATCTTAGAGGTCTTTCTTGGTAAGTAAATATAGTTTAACTTTATCCTGTTAAAATATGGCATCATGTACAGGTACAGCACAGTTTTTTGATGAACATCTAGGTTGTTTCCACTAATCTATTATAAACCGTGCACAACATCTTCTGTTGTCCTTTGTACATAACTGACAGTTTCTATAGAGTAAACATAGAAATATGGAAATACCAGTTCAGGGGGAGATGCCTTTACCAGAAATTACTATTCAAGAACTGCTGTACTTACAAATAATCTCACCAGCAATGTATGAGGTTTATATTTTCAACAGCTGTGAGTGTGATGGTTTCCCTCTACTTTTGACGGCACTTAGTGTCATCACAGTTTTATTTACTCCAATCTTCTGAATGAAAAGAGGCATCTTGTGTTTTTAATTAGTAGTGAGGTGAACATGTTTTAATAAACTTATTGGCTACTTGTGTTTCTTCTCCTGTCAGTTGTCTGTTTCTCCTTGTCTTTCCTTTCCATTCTTTCCAACTCATAACAAAATACATAACTCTAAAGAATAGGAATTACTTATATAGTATACTTCATAACCCTTTACTGTTTTCTTAAAAACAGTAAAGTTGTCAGTGAACCTTTATTTTATTCATTTATACATGGTGCTGAGAATTGAACCCAGTGCCTCAGACATGCTAGGCAAACGCTCCCCCACTGAGCTACAGCCCCAGTTCACAATAATCCTTTACTGTTAAATAAGTAAAATATTTTCTCCTGGTCTCTTGCCTATGTTTGTCTGTTGTACATAGAACATTTGATCATGCAAAATTTTTTAAAATTATGGTTCAGTCAATTTAGCAGTAATTTTCTTTAAGCATTCTTGGTTTTAAAACTGATTTGACCAAGTATCCAAAATACTAAAATTTAAAAAATAGCCTTCTGCATTTTTTGCTATTTATCTGGTTATTTTTTTTCTTGTACATTGAGAATACTAACCCATGTAAAATGTACATTTCTCTATGGTGGGGCAGGCTCCAGTAATTTTTATTACTTTCAAATGAATCATAAAATGTTCCCCAAACATTTATTCATAATTCACAATTACCCATTGACACTTCTATCATAAAATAAATTCCCATGTAAAAGTAGCCTAGTTTTGGAATTCTCTTCCATCCATCACTTCTAGGTTCAAACCTGTATTCTGCTAATTGCTATAACTTATTTTACGTTTTTTTACTCCGCCCTTCTGTGTAGTCATATATTTTCAAAGCTTTCTTGCCTATTTGAGAATATTTTTAACCCCCAGGTATATTTTATAATCATCTTGACTAGTCTCGTAAAACAATCCTGTTGGATTTGGGTTGAAAAGCATTGGATTTTAGATTGTCTATGTTGACTTAACTTTTTTATAATACATTTCTCGTTTCATGAATATACATTGTATTTTCACTTATTTTTCTCTTATTAAATATTTTCTGTTTCATTCATTTAGACATTATACATTCCTTATTATGTTTTATTACTAGATGGCTTGTGTTTCTTGTTTATATTACAAATGGAATATTTTTTCAATTACATTTTCCAGCTGGTTCTTACTGATATGTAAGAAATTCATTGGTTTTCACATATTGTTCTACTGTTAGTCTACCTTAGGTTAACTTACTCATTTTCAAATTTCCAGAAAATTTTCAAAAACCTTATATTTTAGTAATAAGCATTTAATTTGATCTATTGGATTCATATACAAAATTTTAGAACTGAGATTTAAACTTAGGTGTCAAATGTAACTTTCCTTTATATTATTTCATGCTAATTCTAAACATTCAGTGACTCCCCCCTGATTCTCACTCATCATTTTTCCTTAGCATTAATCAAACTATAACAACACACACACACACACACACACACACACACACGATTCTCTGGTTTATTGCTAATCCTGTTTTACCTAAGGATACCTAGAGCATTTTACTAGCTTGTATAAGGTCATACAACTTAGCACCCAGAAAGTTGCAGAACTGAATTAGCTTTTAGACTGATCATTACAATTTCTAAGAGGTTCACATGAATAACAGTGGGTTAATTGTCCCTCTTTAATAAGGTGTATAAAGTTCCACACAGTGCTTCATCTAATGTCTTATTCATCAAGCAATTTGTGTAGTATGAATATGTGTGGAATGTATAATTTTTAAACTTATGATATGATCATATTTATAACAGAATGAAAGTATATACAGATTGATTTAAGATGATTACCAAAATGCGTAAGAATGGAAGGCAATAAAAGTAAACACCAACAGTGATTCAGTTTTGGAAGAGATGCAAAAGTAACATAAAAATCAGGCAAAATGAACACAGCAACTCTTAGCAAATATAAAAAAATTAGAGATACTACCCAGCATTCTATCAGATCATAGTGGAATGAAATTAGAAATCAATGATAAAATAAAAAATAAAAGCTACTACAACACCTGGAGACTAAATAATATGCTACTGAATGAACATTGGGTTGCAAAAGACATCAAGGAGGAGATTAAAAAATTCTTAAAGGTGAATGAGAACACAGATGCAACATATCAAAATCTCTGGGACACTATGAAGGCAGTTCTAAGAGGAAAGTTCATTGCATGGAGCTCATTTCTTAAAAGAAGAAAAAGTCAACAAATAAATGACTCAACATTACATCACAAAGCCCTAGAAACAAAAGGACAAATCAACAGCAAAAGCAGTAGAAGACAGGAAATAATTAAAATCAGAGCCGAAATCAGTGAAATTGAAACAAAAGAAACAATTGAAAAAATTAAGAAAACAAAAAGTTGGTTCTTTGAAAAAATAAGTAAAATTGGCAAACCCTTAGTCATGCTAACAAAGAGAAGAAGAGAGAAAACTCAAATTACTAACATTCATGATGAAAAAGGAAATATCAAAATAGATACTACAGAAATACAGAAGATAATTAGAAATTATTTTGAAAACTTGTACTTCAATAAAATAGAAAATATCAAAGGCACTGAAAAATTTCTAGAGTCATATTATTTTCCCAAATTGAATCAGGATGATATGCACAATTTAAACAGATCAATTTCAAGTGATGAAATAGAAGATGCCATCAGAAGCCTACCAACCAAGAAAAGTGCAAGACTGGATAGATATACTGATGAGTTCTACAAGACATTTTAAGAAAAACTAATACCAATACTCTTCAATTTATTTCAGGAAATAGAAAAACAGGGAGCACTTCCAACCTCAGTCTATGAGGCCAATATCACCCTGATTCCAAAACCAGGCAAAGACTGGTTTTGGAATCAGGGTGATTCTAAAAGAAAGAAAACTTCAGACCAATATCTCTAATGAACATAGATGCAAATATTCTCAATAAAATTCTGCTAAATTAAATACAAAAGCATAACAAAAAGATAGTGTACCACAATCAAGTGAGGTTCATCCCAGGGATGCAAGGTTGGTTCAACATATGGAAATCAATAAACGTAATTCATCACATCAATAGACTTTAAGACAAGAATCATATGATCATCTCAATAGATGTGGAAAAAGCATTTGACAAAATACAACACCCCTTCATGTTCAAAACACTAGATAAACTAGGGATAACAGGGACATATCTCAACATCATAAAAGATATCTATGCTAAGCCCCAGGCCAACATCATTCTAAATAGAGAAAAATTGAAAGCATCTCCTCTAAAAACTGACAAGACATGGATGTCCTCTTTCACTACTTCTATTTAACACAGTTCTTGAAACACAGGCCAGAGCAATTAGACGAAAGAAATTAAAGGGATACAGATAGGAAAAGAAGAACTCAAATTAGCACTATTTGCTGACAATATGATTTTATATCTAGAAGACCCAAAAAATTCCAGAAGAAAACTTCTAGAACTAGTAAATAAATTCAGCAAAGTATAAGGATACAAAATCAACACCCATAAATCAAATGCATTTTTGTATATCAGTGACATATCCTCTGAAAGGGAAATGAGGAAAATTACTCCATTTACAATAGCCTCCAAAAAAAAAAAAAAAAAACTTGGGAATTAACCTAATGAAAGAATTGAACGGCCTCTACAATGAAAACTACAAAATGCTAAAAAAAGAGAAAGAAATTAAAGAAGATCTTAGAAGATTAAAAGATCTACCTTGTTCTTGGATAAGCAGAATTAATATTGTCAAAATGACCCTACTACCAAAAGCACTATACAGATTTAATGCAATTCCAATCAAAATACCAATGACATTCCTCATAGAAATAGAAAAAGCAGTCATGAAATTTGAAAAATAAGAGACCCAGAATAGCTAAAGCAATCCTTAGCAGGAAGAGTGAAGCAGGTTGCATCACTATACCAGACCTTAAACTATACTACAGAGCAATGGTAATAAAAACAGCATAGTATTGGCACCAAAACAGACTGGTAAACCAACAGTACAGAATAGAGACACAGAGACTAACCCCAAAAATCACAATTATCTTATATTAGACAAAGGAGCCAAAAACATGCATTGGAAAAAAGATAGCCTCTTCAACAAATGGTGCTGGGAAAACTGGAAATCTATATGCAACAAAATGAAATTAAACCCCTATCTCTCACCATGCACAAAACTCAACTCAATGTGGATGAAGGACCTAGGAATTAAACTAGAGACTCTGTGTCTAATGGAAGGAAAAGTAGCCCTAATCTACATCATGTCGGATTAGGTCCCAACTTCCTTAATAAGACTCCTATAGCACAAGAATTAAAAACAAGTATCAATAAATGGGATAGAATTAAATTAAAAAGCTTCTTCTCAGCAAAAGAAACAATCAGTGAAGTGAATAGAGAGTCTACATCTCGGGAGCAAATTTTTACTCCTCATACATCAGAGCACTAATCTCTAGGGTAAAGAACTCAAAAAGATAAACACCAAAATCCCACAAATAACCCAAGCAATAAATGGGCCAAGGAACTGAAAAAGCACTTCTCAGAAAAAGATATACAATCAATCAACAAATATATGAAAAAATGTTCAACATTTCTAGCAATTAAGAGAAATGCAAATCAAAATACTATAAGATTTTATCTCACTCCAGTCAGAATGGTAGCTATTAAGAATACAAACAACAATAAGTGTTGGCGAGGATGTGGGGCAAAAGGCAAACTCATACTTTGCTGGTAGGACTGCAAATTGGTACAGCCAATATTGAACGCAGTATGGAGAATCCTTGGAAAGCTGGGAATGGAACCACCATTTTACCCAGCTGTCCTACTCTTCAGTCTATGCCCAAAGGACTTAAAAACAGCATACTATAGGGAAACAGCCACATCAATGTTTATAGCAGCACAATTCACAATAACTAAATTGTAGAACCAACCTAGATGCCCTTCAGTAGATGAATGGACAAAGAAAATGTGGTCTATATACATATGGAATTTTATTCAGCATTAAAAGAGAATAAAATCATTGCATTTGCAGGTAAATGGATGGAGCTGGAGAATATAATGCTAAGTGAAGTTAACCAATCCCCAAAAACCAAATCCTGAATGTTTTCTCTGATTTAAGGAGGCTGATTCACAATGTGGTGGTGGGGCATGGGAGGATTAGATAAACTCTAGATAGGGCAAAGGGAAAAAGGGGAGGGAAGGGAAGGGTGAAGCCATGGGGGTAGGAAAGATGGTGGAATGAGATGGTCATCATTACCCTAAGTGCATGTATGAAGACACGAATGGTGTGACTATACTTTGTGTACAACCAGAGACATGAAAATTTGTGCTCTGTATGTGTAATATGAATTGTAATGCATTCTGCTATCATATATAACTAACTAAAATTTAAAAAATGAAAAAATGGGGCAAAATGATAATAGATAACATAATTAAATAGCTATTACTGGTAACTCAACACATCTTACTAAGTACTTTACATATGCTAACTAACTCCAAAGTATACACACCACAACCAAGAAATCACTATTATTTTATCCTGTCACAGAAGAGATAACCCGGGTAGAAAGAAGAAATTACTTGCCCAAATTCCGAGATTAAGGGGTAACCAAGACAGAATTTGAACCCAGGAGTATTTAACTCCAAGCCTATGTGCTAGCTAATTTTATATGTAGTATTTTCCGTAGAATTTAACTAGGAAGATACACACGGATCCTCCCATTGGCAGGACTACACAAGTCCAGCAAGTCCTGGATGGCATTTCCCAGTATTAACAGGGGCACATATGCATGCATCTATTGCATTGGGTCATGTGACTTACTGAACACTTTCTATGAACACCTTCAAGGAAGTACTTATGATGTATATCATCACAAATCAGAACATAAAAACTTCTGATATGAACAACTATATGACTGTACATTAAATGTATATTGAACAAAATAAGCCAGATTCCATTTACAGTTAACTCTCAAAAAGGAAAAAACTAACCCATGACGACAGAAAGCACATCAGTGGTTGCCTGGGGCTGGGGATTGACGGGGATTGGCTTCAAAGAGAATGTTTTTGGTGGAAAAAAGGGTGGTGCCAACGTTCTCCAGGAACAGGTCACAACTACATGCAGAATGGGTTTAATGGTTCCTCTTAACTAGTACAAGGACTAGGAGACTGATTTTGAGAAGTATGAAATTAATTTTACATGGTCTTTAGTGTTTCAGTAGTCTGGTCAGAGAATAGCAGCAAAATTTAGCTACTAAAATAAACAGTCTGGCAGCTCACTGAACAATCAATTGCAGTAATCCATCTAGATGCACAAAGGGCACACATGAACATTTCAAACATTCTGTTTTGCTACGGAATTAATGCAGTGAGCTATTTTTTTCTTTTAAGCAATGGACATAGCATTGTAATGAGAAGACAATTTTGCATCTGAGGCATCCGTTTACAGATTACCTCTTTCATTTCAGGTTTCCTCGTTTTTTTTTTTTTAATGGCAAATTCTACCGCAACACTAATGGTAATAGCTTTTTACACTCATATCATTATGAAATCTTTACGTTAATTCAAGGATCCCAATGCCTGCCTTGAACAACCATCAAATGTAATGATGAAATATGAGCAAAACTTACTTAAAAACATCTGTATGCATCTCATATAAGAAATGTATAATGTGTTCTACTTTGAAATTCTGATTATCTTATTATTAAGCAATATGTTTCCTATACATTATCCTTATTTCCTCCCATTTAATATTTAGATATTTGGGAGGGAACAGCAATCATAAGAATAAAAGCTGGAAAAAAATCTCTTACAGGGAGACTTGTCCTTTGAATTTATAAAGGCGGGTATTTAGATTTATAGCATTGATCAGTAAGGACATGAAAACGGGCCCTCATGAAGGAAATGAAGTAAAATAGAATGTATTCAATACCATGTGAATGAATAAAATGGAAAAGGAGGAGTTGTGGTCAGATCACTGGCATGCATTAAATCTTAATTTAGGATGAATCTTTTAATTAGGAAAGTTAAGATGCTTCAAAGTTTCCTGAAAATCTTGAAGTAACAAAGGTTTTGTTGTTGTTATTTCCTGTTTGTAGGTTTAAAAAAAAACAAAACTTATTTGCTCGGATTCCAAAGATTCTGTGCTCTAGCCACAGACCCCTACTCCTTGAAAGTTAACCACCAGATTCGGTAATGTCATCCACAGTGTTTTCAATGCACCCAACTCCAGCATACCTCACACACGTAATTCTGGTTGGAACATTCATTCAGCTAAAAGCCCATAAAGATACAGTTAGAGCTAAATTTCCCTCCAGCATCCCTAGAAGTAAAAATTCCCAGGGAATTCCCATAGTAAGTCAAGAACAAAGAGGAATTGATTTAATAAGTGTACTTTGGGCCTAATACCTCTTTATCTCAGGCCAGAATCTCTCAAAAAAAATATCCTTGCTGAAAAATGGAGTCACCTGCTGTATCTCCCCTGTTCCCATGCCACCCAGAAGCTGGCTACCAGTCTCCCAGAAAAGGAAAGCAGAGAACTGCAACATCTGTTCACTCCTGCTATATGACAGTCACTGCATGTTAGGTACCTTTCCATTGCTTTAATCAGATGGGAAATTAGGGTTTTAGGACTTTCAGGAACCTGCCCCAAATCACCCAATCAAACTATGGTGGAGAGAGGACTTGAATCCAAGGCTGCTTGGATCTTTGTAATCTTTCTGCACACAGTAGCTGCTTCTCCCCAACCTGCACCATCTCTGTGGTCTTCTGCAGCCTATCTCCTCAGAGTTCAGTCAGCCCCCACCATGAACCATGTCCCAATGTTGCCTGATGGGCTGCAAGCACATTTCTCATGACAAGTTCTCTCTCTCTTACTTAATAATTTAGTTAAATTTCAATTTTTAAACTTATTATTTCATGGCCTAGTAGAAATATCACAATACTGGGAATCGGGACTCCTGAATCCTAGTTACCACTTTGCCCTAAACACACTGTGTGACCTTGGATCTGAGTGTCAGATAACAGAGGATGGCAGTGGGTCATATGATCTTGAAAGTTGAGATGTAAAAGGCTATGATTCTATTACACCTTGGCATAAACATGTTTCTAGGGCAAGTGTTTTGATTGTGTTACTAAGTTATTAGATTCATATCCTTATTCGGGGAAATATGTCTTATGCCCACAGTGGTGTTACCTATAACTCAGATTATTAGGGTACTGATCAAACCTATTTAACTTGATTTGTCCAAAGTGGAGCACACTGCCAACTCTAAACGGATGCTTAAATGCCTTTTAATTGCTTGATTTTTCTGAAAGCAAATGCAATATCCTTTCCCTATGCCGACCCAGGAAAAAGCAATGAAGGTGGCAACTGGAAATGAGGGCCTGCAGTAGGCCCGTTAGGCAGAAAGCTTTGTGCCAGAACCCTGGCTAAGATGCAGCAGCCTGGAGGGCCTTCATCTTCTACTTGCAAAAATCTCAATAAAACCCTGGGCCTATTTTTAAGGATGCAGTAAGCTGACTACTGCTGGAAGTATGAAGCAACCTCAAAGCTTTATTTAACTTCAAGGTTATCTATTTGTAAAAGTCTATAAGCAGTTCTCACTCTACCCAATTTCAGAAATAAACCTTGTAGCTTTGAGATAGCACATCCTAAGCTGACAGAGGCATATGACTACCTCCATAAAAGACCCCTGCACGGGTCCTCCTGTTCCTCTCACTCTGTGTTACTTTACAGGGAAGTCCTCTCTCCTGGTCCTTCTATGTGAGGATGGAGGGGACAGGGATTTAGCAACTATAGCACACAGGAGGAGGTAATGGTGACATACCATTGTGGCCTGTCTCAGGTTACCAGAGTCAACAGTGGCAGAAGAGCCTGCGACATAAAATGGAAATGTACCTCATTCCAGTAAGCCTCAGTTTAGGTAAATGATCTTTTAGATTTTTTTTTCAGAAAAACAGGCATGAGTTTGGTCGTTGATTTTGAGACATGAGGTTGACACTGATTGTTAGAAACTGACCCAGGTAAGGGACACAAACTGCTTTAAAGATAGGAAAGGCAGCAAGAATACAAGTATATGAAGATAACTTTATAAACACAATAACTG
The DNA here is from genome assembly GCF_021218885.2 of Marmota monax. Lineage (NCBI taxonomy): Eukaryota > Metazoa > Chordata > Mammalia > Rodentia > Sciuridae > Marmota > Marmota monax. The sequence continues at coordinate 2,173,019 of NW_026691933.1, forward strand.
GGAATATTTCCTAGGTCTTCCAGTCTCACAAAAATGGCCTACTTCTTCCTTTGCTCAAGGTTTCTATCGGGGTTTTTGAAAAATTGACTTGGGCCTGTGTGTGCTTCTGTATGCGTTAGTAAGTGAGAATAGAGACTATCTTTTTGCTCTTGGAGCCAGTCCTGTCTATTCTGTTGCAGCCAGGCAAAAATGACAAATCAGTGGCATTGAGATACGAAAGCATCTTGCAATAGGAATATTTATCTCCATCTTGCTGATCCTTTAGGGAGCTACCACAGACGAAGTACTAGCACATCTCTGAGTGACTGCAGCAGCCCAGGCACAAAGGTCAGGTGTGCCTGGGCTAATTCAATTGCCCCAAGGGACTGACTGTCCTAAGCAGCACAGGGCTTCAGTGACATGCTTGAGTTTCTCTCTGCTTTTCTGGGTGGACTTTGCTAAGACATCCTGCATGCCTCTCTTTGTCTCTGTGGTGTCTACCCCATCTTCCTTTCCCCTACCTGGCCCATGCAGCCCAGATTGAGGACTGGGAAGATAGCCTTCTTCATTGTAGCATGACAGGTTAAAGACTTGCCTCAGAGTCTCTTGGAGAGCTGCAGCAGATTGCAAATCACCTCCTGGTTCCTGAAATTGGCCCCCAAAGGTGCCGGGGCCACCCTCAGACAAGTGCACCCCCTCGGTAAAGGAGGCGAAAGAACAAAGCCAGAACTACTTTTCAGTCCTGGAAACACTGGTCTTTCATGTCAGAGTTTGGGTTACTTAATCTTTTCGTGCCGGGAATAAGATTTCCCTGGTGTGACATCCACTGACAGCAACGGACGTTCCGCAACTTGCAGTGCCAAGAAATTAATGCTCCAATCTGCATAATGAAATCCCCAGGTAAGCATCACCATTCCTTTTGCAGTACTTTCTGTACCCTGCATTCCCAAATTCTCACATTTATCCAAACTTTGTGAAAATGTAACACTAACAATTTTTAACTGGGGGAACTTTTAAGGTTTCTATGATAAACATTTACTGCACGAAATTTAGAAAATCCAGGCTAATCAGGTTTTCTTAAGTGTTTGAAAAATGGGAAAAAATACACGGCCTGAAATGCTGTATGCTAAAAGGTGAATTTCCTGAATTTACATTTCAACCCCTTAGTCTATTACAATATAATGTTGATTTATGTTCAGGGTTTGAACCTCCATTTAATATTAAAATCCTTAAAACAAACCTTAGACTCAGAGACCTCTTTGTTTTTCATCAACTTCTCTAACTAGATTTTTTCCTCAAATAAAAAAAGATAGACAGAATTGTTCTTGAAGGTCACAGTGACACAGATTTCAGCAAGCATGATGCTCCTCAGGGATTCTGTTTCTCTGAAGAGCTCAATGAGTTAATCTGATGTTTTGGGAAGGACATGGGAAGGCCAAAGAAGACAGAATCAGGATAAAACAACTTTGTAATTGTATAGCTATAATCAAAGCCACAACCTGGGATTAATGTGAATATATATATCCCACTACTAAATTTAGTCCTGAGTTTAGTACACAAATTTTCAGAACCGTGCTACCCTATAAACTCCTGTTCTTCCTTTACAGTCTAGTTTAGCTGTCACCACCTTCCAGGAGGCTTCTATGACCTAGCAGATAGTGTTCATTGCTGTTTCTTCTGAGGACTTCCAATGGTAAATATTTCTGCTGCATTTACTACTCTACTATCCAATCATTCGTATTATCTGTCTCCTTGTTAAAAAAGTGACCCCTTTAGGTCTGATACAATGTTAATCATCTCTGTGTTCTCAGGAACTTTGAGAATACCATGTGCTCAAGTAAGTAAATGGAGTAATATTTGCTGGCTGTGTTATGAATCCAAATGGGAAGCCTAGTGGCCAAGTGTTGAGAGTACATGCACCATGCTTTAAAAACCCACCCTCATGAGAGTAGAGAAAGATAAACATGTTGCAGGCCATCCTCAGCCATGGAGATTTTACTGGCTTCCTCAGTGTGATGAAGCAGCTGAAAGAGGTGTCAGCCAACGTTTAAACATTGAGAGGGTACAGTACACACTAAATTCTGCAATTCCAGCTGCTTTAAATTTCTAAAGCCATGGCACTGCCTAACCAGCATCCCCCATGTGGCCACAGTGAGCTGGAGCTGATTACAGAGTACACGGCCTCTTTTGCTCATTACCTCACCTGGCTCAGTCCCCGATCACATTGGATATTAAGACACATGATTTTACACTGTTTGAAGTGAGAGGATGGTTTATGTGGACCCAATCTTGTGCTCTTGAAAGATATTAATACACATTTGGGATTTATCTGATTGTAGAACAGGATGTCAGGTACCTTCCATTAAATAACTTAAAAATTTAGGGATAGGGTGGCTGGGATGGGAAACATAACACCTACTGGCTTGGGAAGCTGAGGCAGGAAGATCACAAGTCCAAAGCCAGCTTCAGCATAAGTGTAGTACTAAGCAACTCAGTGAGGCCCTGTCTCTAAATTAAATACAAAAACGGGGATGGGGATGTGGCTCAGTGTTCGCAAAGTACCCTTGAGTTCAATTCCCAGTATTCCCCCAAAACACAAACAAAACTTATACCCCTGAAACAACATGGAAACATGTGTCCCTCTGGCCAAAGACATGCCCATGTAATATCATTCCCTACAGCTATAGGAAACCCAAAAGTGTAAGATAGAACACGAGTTCCAACACGAAGAGATAAAAGGAAAAACTAAAACAGAATAAGCAACTAAAATAACAATAAAAACCCAGAGCTCACTTAAAATGCGAGATAATTTTCCCTAATCATCCAGACTTAAGTAAAAAACACAAAATTTCAAAATCTGCCTTCTTCATCTTGTGGACACAATGTCCTCATTTATATCCCCTTTTCCTTCCCAGGAAGTCATATCATTTGTGCAGTCACCTCCCTCTACCTCCTCCGACACGAGTGTTCCCATTTTCTTCACAGGTTCACTCAATCATTATTTCACATAACACTGAAGAAGGGTCATGTTTGTCCAAATTATGTATTAGGAGGATTCAGAGATCAGTAAGTCAAGAGTCACCAAGAGAATAAAGGTCCAAGCAAACAAAAAACATCATAAAAATCATACCTTGATTTCCTTATAACAGACAGCTGCACCTTCTAGAACACCTGATACTTAGCTGATCATAGCACAGCATTCAGTCAAGATGTGGGGACTGGACTTGTTTAAAAACAAAACAACAACAACAACAACAACAAACTCTCTGCTGATTTTGGAATGAAGAGCAAACATGTATTAAAAAAAAAAAGCACTGCAGCATTGTTACAAAGTAACATCCACATACCACTGTAGGCTGGGACAGTGAGCAGAATGTGCCCAGGAGATTGAGGGAGGAGAGGGGAAGGCACTGTGCTCTTATTTTAGAAGCATTTCCAGAACATATGAATTTAGCAAAAGGACTGGAAGGAGACAGACCCTCTGGAGTCTTTGTGCAGATCTGGCATTTATATTCCCTTGTGTACCCAGCCTCGTGCTTCCCCTGCTGGTCCTTCTCCAAAACCCATCCAGGCAGAGTTAAGCTTCCACCTATCTTTGCCTACCCCTGTAGCATCCCAGGTGTCTCTTGACACATTACTTTGCTTTCATGTTTACTGGGAGACCACAGGATCTTGAGGAAATGTGCTTCTGCACAGAACCCCCTAGCACTGACATACTTCCAGTGCTCCCAGTTGGTTATGAATGAGGGTGGGGGTGGAGTAGCACTGTGAACCCAGAAATGACATACAAAATGGAACAGTTGAAAGGAAACCTATGTCATGCTCTATGGAGGGAAAGTATTTCTGCTTGGTTAGAGCAAAGAATTTGTGTTGGGGTAAAAACAAGAAAAGAAATATGAAGCTATTGAGGGTTAGACAAGTCTATGGAGGGCCCTGGAAGCATTATGAAGAGGGAGGAAATCCCCTTTTGCCCTAACCCTGAAGAATCTTTCACATCTCTGTGCTGCTCTTATTTGATCCCAAAAACAGTGTCTTGGGTTACCTCTCATCATCTAAAGCCTTGCCCTCCAGGAGCTGTGTGATCTCTCAAAGTGTCCCTTACCTTTCAGAGAGGCCACTTTCTGCACCTCTGACAAGTTAATATCCTGTCCAGTGCTTGGTGTGTGAGACAGAATCCCTGCTGCACATTCTCCATATGTTTTCATGTCTGACCGATGCCCATAATGAAGCCACCAAAGCCCTCTGATGACGCAGCGTGGCAGATTCACTGCCCGTGGATATTCTGCCATCTGGACCCTGGTGTTCCTCAGCATCCCTGAAGCATCACAGAGCTGCTATTCCTGTCACTCCAAGGGTCTTTGAAAATTAGATATCACGTTTGCAGGGGAGGGATGGCACCTCTCAGGTTGGCCACAGGAGCAGGTGAGGGGCAGCGTTTATCAATTCAAGAAACTCATAAAGCAAGCATATATCCTAGCAGGGTGAGAAGCCAGGCAGATGCTTTAAACGTGTGTGGATTTTCTTGCCTCATCTCTTGACTCCTTCTTAGCTTATGGCTCAAGAGAGGACCTAGTGGATCAGAATGAAAAGCCTCCATTGTGAGAACTCACGAATCACTGAGTCAACCTTTATCTTCTCTTTCACTCCCCTGCCCCTCTTCTACTGCTTAAACCAAATTATCATAAAGCTCTCTTAATGATTTCTTCTTATCTTACTTCAACCGTGTACATTTGAAAACACCCAAAAGGCAAATATATAGACCTTTCTGAACGAAATACGTACACCAAAAACTGTATTATGACTAACATTTTCCAATTTCTCTGAGTGATCATTATCCTAGAAAAGGTACCTCCATGTTGGCCATTCACTTGACTGTTCAGATCCAGACAGTCCTGTGTGGTTATGTTCACTACACAGTGGCAACAGCAAAGAGTATAAATGCCTGTGTGTATTAGAATAAAATGATATCAACATTATGAATTGGGCTCCCAGGTGCAGGGGATTGGCACAGATACATATAAGTGGACATATGGTATTCTCTCCAAGAAAAGTATAATCTTGCTGGGATTGGAACCCCCTCCCAATTTTCCAGAAAAATAATTTATATAAGTATTAAGCCATCACCAAGAATACACTGAGCATGTATTATGGACAATGAATAAAAGCCATGCTCAGCCTAGGTCTACAAACAGATTACTACCAAGTTGAAATAAAAAGTAATCAAGAAACCCCCAATTACTTAAGTTGCATTGGGTGACTGTCCTTGTCACCAGAGGCCAGAATCCCATAATCCCACACAGGCCATGGAGTGTGGCATGGACTACCAACACTGCATGATCTCCAGCTGGGGGAAAGTTCAGAGAGGACCGCCATAACCCTGAAAGATCCCCCAACAGGGCAGCACAGGCTGGATTTCAGAGATGGGGATGTACTACTTATGAAAAGGTGGAGGGCTGAGTGTGTGGTGTCCTGCCAAATCAGACTCATGGACAGATTTACACTCTGAAAATAATGATTTAGAGGAGGAGAGAAATGAATAGAATTTAAAAACTCTCTCATTTCATTTGAAATATAATATAAAACAGAACACTAGCAAAAAGAAAAAAAGTACTCTGAGAGGTGACAGTATATTTTTGCACCTTGGTTCTAAGCTGCGAGACACTCCACTGCTTATGTAAATGATCTATAACATTCTTTTCTTTCCATCTTGGCCTATGGATGTGGGTGTAGGACCCTTTGAAATACCAGATCAAAAAGGAAAGACCAAAAAAAAATACTGTCTCAGTATGAAAATATGAGAATAATATCCTATCAGGACAATGATAACACAGTGTTCAAAACAAGACAAAGGCAGAACACATAGGTGAGAGGAAATGTTAGATGCCACAGACCAGGAACATTTCAGAAATATGTGAATACAGCAGGCTCTGCTTAGTGACTTCACTACAGAAGACCTTCCAATCTGACTTGGTCACAGGTGGACCAATCACTCTGTTTATCAAAATGTCACTTAGAGCAGAAAGTCATCAAAATGGTCCTCTTGCTCATTCATGTTCCACACAGAGGGAACATGGAGGTGACTGTCAAGAAGGAATGGACTTGACTGCAAGAGTTTTCCAGATTTAAATCCTAACTCTGGCAATACCACCTGTGTAACTAAGCTTTTCTCTGTGTCCTCATCTCCACAGTGAATGCAAAGGTAGGGTCCTACCTCATGGGACTGTAAGAAATTAAATTAGCTGTTGAAGAACAGCACTGACATGTGGTAAGCACTATGCATTTCAATAACATTTTTGGTAAGGCCAAGGCTACTTCTTTGCCTAGAGATCCTATTATCAGAGTTTCCATTAAAACCATACGAAGAGCAGTTTGCATGCAGAATCCCTCTACATTTAGTATGATCCAAAAAATTTGTACAGGCAGATACCTATATTTATTTTGATCATGAACACTGATTTTTTAGTAACTTGCCTTTAAATACTTTTGAAATATTTGGCTTTGTTTTTTAGAAACAATACTCATTTTGCATCATAGTTCATTGGTTTATATACTGTGTATGAAATTAATTATTAATTTCTTAATTACATGTTTACCATGACAAGTATTCCTCACATAAACAAATTGAGATACAAACATAACTCATTCTTGTTGGGCATTCAAGATAATTGGTAAGAGAAGTAAATATGATTAAGTAGAGAGCTTTTCATTAATTTGCCACCATTCATTAAGTTGAAGGTATGGTTCAGTATGATTTGTAAGTGGAAATGTTGAGTATTGGTTAATCTAAGTAGATTTAGTATAAGATCAATTAGAGACCCCAGTCCCTGTAAGAATATGACTTTATTATTTTATTTGCTGTACTGGCTTATTAAGTCTTTAGAATTAAGCTCAAATTGTGATTTTAATAGAGGGATCCCCAGTCCCTTTTATTTTGAGATAGGGTCTCACTAAGTTGTTTAGAGCCTCACTAAGTTGCTGAGGCCAGCCTTGTGTGTGTAATCCTCCTGCCTCAGCCTCCAGAGTTGCTGGGATTATAGGTATGCACCACCATGCCTGGAGAGGGGTTCTTCTTAATTTAATTTGTTATCACTCATTCTTCTAGAGATATCATTTTGGAAACTGAAATCAATACAGAAATTCATTACCAATGTAAAGGTTTTAATTTTCAGGTTAGTCTCCTCTCTCTCACCTGTCCCCATGATGAACCTGGCTTTGTGTTTGAGGGCAGGCATCCCACTTTCTATCATTCTTCTTCACATAACTGTTAACAGCCTATCTGTGATAAATATTATTTAAACCAGAATGGCTCCTCGAAGTGAAAACTATTTAAAGAAGAGTACAAAGTTTGTTGACAGAAAATACCCGATCAATAAACACTGAGTTCTGTTGCAAGGCTATACATCATCCTCTGCCATTTGAACATGGATTGAAGAAATTCGTGACAGCCAATTAAAAAGCTTAAATATCTACAGCACATGTGTTTACTATGCATATCAACTATTCATGATTCATAAGTAGGGACTGCAGATCCTTAAACAATATTCCAGAAAAGCCTCAAGTTAAAACAGGCGAAACAGAAAAAATTTGTGAAAATGCAACAGTTGTTAAAAGTAATTATAATATTGGATCTTGATTATGAGATTGCAAAAGAAACCTGACTTTTTACAAATGCAAGATCCCTTATGACAAACATTTATTGTGATAGGGACCAGGAAATAGAATAGAGATAAATGACTTCCCTCTCTCCCCCACCATAATTTTTGAGTCATAAATTATGAATTATGCTCTAACAGATAAAGCAGAGAGGAAATTAATTTAAGAGATGAGATCTATTTTGTAATTCAGAGAGCTGTTTTATTTTAATTTGTGGGGCAAATTACATTTTGATATTCAGCTTTACCAAACATCTTTCTTTCTCTGAAATGAATCGCAATTTCCCATTATTTCTCTGAGGAGTCCTAAGATGTTCATGCCAAAATTTGGAGGGTAAATTAGTTACAAAGTCTGGGCCATTTAGAAAAGTACTGTCCAGGAGTGCTTTCTACGATGATGAAAATATTCTACTCGTGTACTGTCCAATTTGAATATCTGGACTGTAGCTAGTTTGACATATGAACATAGAGTTAATTTCATGTCAATTTTATAAGGAAAAATTTAAATGGCTATTGGTTCCAGTGCTGGACGGTGTAGTCTAGATGATCAGAGGGTGCAGAAGGGCCTTCCTTTTGGCCACCTGACCAAGCGGCTGTGGGTTGCCCTTTGCAAATTGCACAAGGTGCCTGTGAAGCCTGAGTGCACCCTCTGACAGCTGAGTCCAGAACAGCTTTGAGAAAAGCTCAGAGGAACTTGTTTGAGCAAATATGCACAATAATAGGATCAGAAAGATGGGAAACAGCAAAGCTTGGCCCTGCAAGCCCCCTCTACCAATTCATGTGTTTCCTGGCCATGGAGTGTATTCCTCAGTGCTTTGTCAGGGACAACTACAAAAGGATTCAAGTGGCTTGACTCTCCACAACTTTCCATGTTATGGAGGAGAATGAAGAAAGAGTTCAGTTAGAGTAACTAAAAGACCTGCAAAAATACTGAGAATCCAGGAAGTGCAGTGATGTGAAGAGGGACTCTATATATAGAGAGAGCGATTATAGAAAAACAAATCCCAGTTGTATTTTTTATTATGGAGAGTTGGAAATACAGAAACGTGCTTTGTCATTACATAGAACTCTCTCTTGCTTATCATGGAATGCATGGCTCCTTATACTAGTCCCCAAAGCTCTCAATTATTTCCTAAGTTCATTCAATGGTTCCACTTAGTTTACTGGAGGACACCCTTGGATTGTCCCTTTTACCTGTGTATTCTTTGTTGGTGCATTTCTTCATCTGCATGTAGCTTTCAAAAAAGTCAAGAATCTAAAAGATTTTCAACTTTAATGACATCTCCTGAGACAGGGAAGGATTGGAATTTTGGTACACTATGCCTTGCCTCTAGAGATGCTGGTGATTTTTGAAATTAAGTAACTTCCTATCAACAGCATTTCAGTAGCAAAGACTGTTTTCCATGTCAACACATACCTGCAGGAGCAGATCAGAAGTTGGTCGGACTCGCTGTTGGAATAGGATGCTCAGTGTTCGGTTCTGTTGTTCCAAATCAAACACTCTTGTTTTCAACTTTACACACTCCTCCCTTAGATCCTACAACAAACACATTGAAAGGGGGAAAAATGTCTATAATGGGATGACATCTTTGCATATTATAATCATATTTTATACATTTCAGACACATTAGTAAAAAAAAAATAGGATTTTTATTCTTCAAAGTCCCCCCAAATAAATCACAAACAACATTTTCTTCCACAGGCCATTGTCTGATGGAATTATTATGTGCAGAGAAGGCCAATTTTTTTTTTTTTAAAAAAAGCACCTTGAAATCAGAAGTGCATTCATGTAGCATGCTATTTTTGAAGACGGTAAATCTTAGTGATATAAAGTCAATTTAAGTTTCCACCTATACATTCTGCCTTTTCACTGTCTTCATGAAAGCAATCACAAAGCACAAATCACAAGGACAACAATGTTTTCACAATGAATAGAGATTTGATGAACTAAAGAAACTATCACTTTTGATGGAGTCTTTCGATGTCATTTGTGGAAATGAGTTGAGATGCTTGGCGCCTTGGCTAATAGAGTCAGCGAAGCATTTAGTGGGAAAGGGGGTAGCTCTGAAGTGAAGGCTTTAAAAGGCACTTACAATTTGTCCAGCCAGTGGATTTCCATATCTTTTGGGGGCATTTGGTTCTCAGTGCCAGAGAAGAAATACAGTCAGCCCACCGGGGCAACTTTTCAGAGGAGCTACAGTAGCTCTTTTGAATAGTTTATTCCCCAGCTCACAGGTAGGGAGCTGACACTGGGGAGCTTTAGGGACCCCACCAGGGAACTGCCTTCCTATGGCATCTGTGATAAAGGTATTTGTGGTGCTTAATTGTCTGCACCCTCCCTATGAGGTTCAAGACAGACCCAGTAGAATAATGCCTTCAAAAGCTTATCCTTTTCTACATTTCAGACTTAATTTTTTACTATTTCCTAATGTTTTAAAAAAATGTATTCTGCTCTTTTGGAGCAGAGAACAAGGGTCTGCTTGTGGTTCCTGAAAGCTCTGTGTATTCCTGCTATCCTCTCCTAGCTGCCATCAATTTCTCTTCTCATCTCCTTCTTTCAGACCATATTTGGCCAGCTGATTGAAGTCCACTTCCAACTTTTTCCCCTCTGACACTTCATATGGTATCCCCCAAAGACTGCTCCCTTTCCTGAATTCCCATAAGTCCCATGTCTCCTCTGTGATATTTAACATATAATACTTATGTATTAGTCCCATTTTTTTTGTGGTGTAGACTTCTCTTGTCAATTAAATGACCTTTCCTTCAACAGGCCAGCACAAGATACAAAATAAAAAACCACATAAGCATATTGCTCTTAATATTCTTTTCATTCCATTGTCTAGCACAGCACCATATATAGTAGGAGCTTAATAAATGTTTGTAATTACTTTGCTAGAAGCAATGACAATGGTGGTTCTATTCTCCAGTGATAGGCATGATGATAAATAGAGTTCAAGTTTCTCAAAACTTCTAGTTTGTGGATGTCTGTTTTCTGCCATAGGGCAGTGACAGGCCTTAGTCAAGGCTCTTGCAAGGAAGGGAAAGCACCAGGTGACAGCTCTGATACCCAGGGCATGATGGTGGTCACAGAGGTGGGTGGGCCTGATCCACCACCTTGTATCAACCTAATTGTAAGGCTAGAGAGATCTAATTGCTGAAATTGTACGTGAGCACACTCCATCGTACCCTGTAGGGTTAATTCTACTTAAAAGGGGCAAAGAAATAGTCCAATGTGTGGCTCACTGCACAGTTTATATTCTCTTCCCCCTTTTAGCTAAGTGGGTGAAGTTCATGCATAGGATGTTTTCAATTGATTTGTTGTTAGAATGTAGAGGACAGAAAATTGATATCATGTTTGGAATGATGCACCTGGAAACAAGGTCCAGAAGGGGAGAAGCAGGACTGAGCATTTGTACTCTAGGGTACTCATTCCTTTGACAGAGGCCATTGTCAGGACCTACTTCCTACTCAAGTCACAAGGCCAGGTTTGCTTGTTTCTTTAGAATTCAGCCTCTGTGTTTCACTTATGCTAATTTTTGTTCTTAGCATGCGTATAACACTAATTGTTTTCACTATTACTAATTAAGCAATTAATAAAACTTGACTGTGGGGTAGATAAATATTAATAGTACCCATTGGCTAGGAAAACACAGTCATTTTCATTTGTAGGTGGTGATATGCAAACAGAAGCATTCAAGTGTGGATTTACAAGAAAAAAGGGGACCTGAAAACAATAGCACTTGCAATTTTCAGCAGTAAAGCTGAGAAAAACTCAGAAGAGTCCTCAAATGAGTAAAATAATGAAAAGAAAATATCCATATGCTCTAACAGAGAATTTTTATATAAGTAGCCAGATTTCAACAGCCGTTAATAGTAAACTTAAGGCAAAGTAGTTCATTCAACTCGAAGCATAATAGTTCTGTAGTTTATTAATGGGAACACAGCCCATCCATTCTGAGAACTCTCAGTTTATCACTCTTTGCTCATCCAGTGCAGCATATGGCAGAGGGGACAAAGGAAATGTGATACTGGTCTTACATCACCGAGAAACAAATTGAGCTGATCTGAAAATTTGCAGACAGGAAAAAATTGTTTGTATTGTTTTAAACATTCTTACTATGTTCCTTTACGCTGCAGATGGTCACGGATGCCAGATCGTCACTATCCCATTACATCCCAGCCATAACAAAAACACACACATATGCTTATGTGTATACACATAGGCACTATCAGAGCGGACAGAGAGAGAAAAGCACCTCTGACTGCCATTGTGGTACCTGGACAGAGGGTGGCAGCTGGCTGCCTTTGCTTCCTCTGTGCTCACAATAGGAATCCAATGACATAAAGGAGCAGACGACACATTTAGACTGGGTACGGGAGCAACTCTTCTGACCCTGTCACTTCCAGAGACAAGACCTAAAATAGCCTCTCCAGTAAAGCCTTAGAAATCAAACAACTCTCTTCTGTTTGGATGTCGCAGTCTGGGATCATGGCTGTAGGCGGAGGCTGCACCATCTGTCCCCTCTCACAACATGTTTCTTTTTTTTTTCCTGCTCATTCCTTAACTATATCTCAGACATCAACAGGTAGAACTTGCCGAAAAATATAAGGCTATCCCTTCTTATCTCTTCTGTCTCTTCTGATATAAAAAGGGAGTGTGATGGTTAATTTTATTGTGCGGAAATAATGTCAAAGACTTCACTATGTTTAAGATCAATGTAATGGTCTCTGGGTTTGAGAAAGTAGCCAAGCCTGTTCTCTTCTCAATGCACATGTCACTATCAAACAGAAATAGAGACAAAAGGACTATAGCTGACCTTGAAGGGAGCAACATGATAGACTAATGTAAAGGGCTCCTGTCATCTTAATGGTCCCAAACCACAATTTCACCCAAGTACAGGCAATGCAATTGCAATTACATTGTAATCCAGGTAAGTTTCACCTGCACCTGGGCTGAAAGAAGATTCTGGACCCACTGTTATACAGGCCTGTGGGAGTGTAGTTACTTTATGCACATGAGGAGTAAGACCATTACCGGCTCAAGGCTAAAGTCAATTTTAAAAAATGCTTATGTGCATGTAAGAATATTTCACAATGAATTCCACTACCATGCATTACACTTCTACCTAATAAGTTCAGAATTTAAAAAGAAAGAAAATGCTGATGGCTTAGAAAGAGGATATATGTTGATTTTCTCATAAAAGTCTTGTTGAAAACTATTTAAGTCCGCCTTTATCAGGTAAGGTATTACAACGGTATCCTATTCAAAGGCAATGCGCATCATGGGAATATACCAAATTGGGGATGCCTAGGGATTAGAGGGCCTGGGCTCTGCTCCTTATTACACATATGACCTCGATAGAGTAAATCATTCTAAATAGGCTTCAGCTTTCACATCGATAAACCAAGGCACAGCATACAACTGGGCTTTTCAAGAGATGGGATGTCTCACTGACTTCATGGATGGCTTGTCAAGTGTCAACCTCTTAGTTCTCTAGATCTCTCTCTTTTTTTTTTTTTTTTTGGCAGTGGGGATTGAACCCAGAGCCTCTCACATGATGATAGGCAAGTGCTCTGTGCTACACACTCAACCCTTTTGAAAAATTTGAGACAGCACCTCGCTAACTTAGGATCCTCCTGCCTCAGCTTCCTGAATAGCTTGGTAGGGCTACAGGCCCTGTACTCCTGCATCCAGCTAGTTTCCTGAATCTTAATGGCCACCAAGTCTACCAGCGTCTTCTTGTCACATCCCAAGGAGATGTCATTGATACCTCCCACTCTGCCAAATATGCTAAGGCTTCTGTAAAATGAAATGCCATTCTGGAAAAGGCTGCTCATACCTTAGACTAACCAAGGACCTCAATACCAGATGCCTGTTTTCCTTTTTCCTTGGTACTGGGGAATGAACCCAGGGACATTTAACCACTGAACATTTCCAGGTTCTTGCTACGTTGCTGAGGCTGGCCTTGACTCTTGAACAAATGTGTGACTAAATCAGGACAATGCAGAGGACATAGTGAGTGCTGTGGCATATGGGATTATGGACTTGATATTCTCTGTGTTCATAACTAACCACTGGATTTCAATCCATGTGTTGATTTCCATTGCACCCTTTCCTTCCCTGTTGACCTATGGTAGGGAAAAATAGTAAATGGGTGAATGGGATCATGGAGGCAGAATGGTGCAGTGGGTAAGAGGGTGTATGGACTCTGACACTCTGTAGTAACTGGCACACTGGGAAAATTTTTTTCTTATTCCTGCCTCACATGGTTGCAGTGAGAACAAAATGACATAATCTATTTTAAGTGCTCCATGTAGGATATTGGATATGACTACTAGCCCAATAAATATGAATAGACTCTCTTTAGGGACCAGATTTTACACAGACCATTGTCCAACTGCCCCTTCCCCCAAGGGAAATATACAGGATGCTGGAGTTCTTTAAAGCTACAGAATTGTTCGGCTTTCATCTGAATAACTGCTCAGCTTGATTATATCACACACTAGCCTGGTTCTATAATGGTGAAGAGAAAACATCATATAAATATTTAGTTACTTTACTAACAAGCAGATAAAGATGAGATTGTTGATTTGGAGGAAAATTAATTGTGGGGAAAATGCTTTTCTTCCAAGTCTGATGTTAATAGCAATAAAACATTGAAGAACCTAGGAGTTACATTTTCAGCAAATATAACTGACTTAATGATGATAAAGTATATTTCAGATGAAAACAGGAGTTTAGCTTAGATTATTGATTTCACTGTCACTTGTAGACCTGGGCCCATGATTTAGAGACATAAATGAAACTGAACTGGGCTTTATAATGTCACTTTACTGTTATTGGTTGAAAGGGGTACAGTTAGTTCTTTTGAGGAAATCCACAGGTTTTTTTGTTTGTTTGTTTTTCCTTTTTCTTTGGTACTGGGAATGAACCCAGGGGCATTTAACTACTGAACAACATTTCCAGCCTTTCCTATTTTTTATTTTGAGACAGGTTCTTGCTACATTGCTGAGGCTGGCCTTGAACCTGTGATCTTCCTGCCTTAGCCTCCTGAGTTGCTGGGATGATAGGCCTGTGCCACTGTACCTGAAGAATCCACAGGTATTTGAGATTAAACTGAATTATTTGAACAGAACATTGTATGTACATATAGCAAAAAATAAGTGAACGGGAATAAAATGGCTTTTTCCTCCTTCAATATTGGTGGACTCTGTTATTCAGGATGGTAGTCCAGAAAAATTCACCATACGCTGTGAAAAATACTTTCTTATTTTCCTGCAGGAGAGCTGAAGCCAGGGCAGGCTTGCCTGTGTATCACAAGAAATGATCCATTCTAAAAGAGTACAGTTTGCCTATTATTTCACATCAAAGATTTTTGTGCATATGTGCAATTTGGATAAATCACTCAAAATTTCTACTTTTACTCTGTGCATACTACATCTGCATTAGAATTAGTTTTCTCATCTGCATTTGGAATGCATTTTATTTCCTATATTGTGCTCTTAATTAAATAGAAAATTTTTGTCTTTTTTTTTTTTTTTTTGGCAGCAATTTTACAGTCCCTATAAAAACCAGGAGGCACACATTTCAGCAGAACATGATTCTTTTGAAATCTCCAAAAGCCCCGGCATCTCTCCCTGCCTTGTGATGTCCCTGAGGTATGCTATCTCACAGTGGCACATCTTTCTGTGTCGTACTGCTTAACTGTACCAAAGTAGATTTATCTGTTTACTAGTTATTACCTGGATTTGTAGCTACTTTTTTGTGGCTGACCTGAAGGGTCCCATTTTCCTTTTTACTGTACAAGACAACTTCCTTGTCTCTTTCTGAAGGTATCATTAAAGAGACAGGCATGGAAAGTCTTCCATCAGCTGTACACAGAGCTTCAACAGTGAGCTCTTCTGTTATGGTTTGGATATGAGGTGTCCCCTGAAAAACTCACGTGTTAGATAACACAGGAATGTCGGAGGCGAAATGATTAGATTACGAGGACCATCACCTCCTGGCTTAATCCATTTGGTGGATTAATCATTTAAATGGACTACTGGGTGGGACTGCAGGCAGGTAGGGTGTGGCCGGAGGAAATGGGTCACTGGGATGTTACCTTGGGGATTATATCTTGTCCCTAACTCCTTAAGCAAACTATCTCTCTCTCTCTCTCTCTCTCTCTCTCTCTCTCTCTCTCTCTGTCTCTGTCTCTGTCTCTGTCTCTGTCTCTCCTTCCTGGCTGCCATAATTGGAACAGCTTTCCTCTGCTATGCCCCTCCACCATGATGGTTCTGCCTCTAAAAGCTTCTGGAAGCCTCCTTTAAAAGATAGCTGGTATAAATAAGCTCTTCACTATCTTCGTACTCCTCAAACTTTTATTCTCCTGACAGAAGTGTGGGTGTGATGACTGGAGCTAAAGCAGCTGTTTTATGCCGACCATGGACTGAATATCTGAAACCACGAGCCCCAAATAAACTTGTCCTTCTTATTTGTTCTTGTCAGGTGTTTCGGTCACAGTGAAGCTAACTAACATATCTCCATTCCTTAGTTTTGTGACACAATGAACGTAATTTTCAACAGGAGGAAAACAGGGATAAAGCCTTAGAAAGAGGAAAGACATTCAAATATGTTGTGGCAGAAATGGTCAGGTGCCCTCCTGATCTGATGCACCTTCTCCAGCCTCCTTAGGTGTGGCCTAGTGGCTAAGACCTGTTCAAAGATTATGGACATTGAACTATAAAAGCTTCTGGAAGTTTCCCTTAGAAGATAGCTGGTATAAAATCTCTTTACTATCTTTGTACACTTGAGACTTTTATTCTCCTGACAGAAATGTGGGTATGATGATGGGGCTAAAACAACTATTGTAAGTTATTAGGAGACTTTAGAAATGGGGGCTATCTCCCATGGAAAAGCAAGATAGAAGCCAGAGACATCCTGGACTTAGAGCTATCTACCAGCCCTGTACTGACTACGTATGCATTTACATGTAAGAAAGAAATGATATTTTAGTTTATTTAAGCCACCACTCTTTTGGATATCTGTCACAATGGAAACTAAGTCTAACTCTCCTTATAAAAGTAGTCAAACCTCTTCTATTATGCAATATTAGAGTAAAACCTGAAGCAGTCAAAACTATTTACAAAAGGAAACATGACACTTTGACAGAAGGGGTAGGAAAGAGGCCTAGCAAAAATGTTATCACAATATCTATACATCACAATATCTATACAGTATAAAATCAAAGTAATATTTAGGTATGTGCCTGAGAAGTTGTCAATAGCTGATAAAATTCTTTTTAATTAAAAAAAATTGGGAGAGCACCAACTGTGTTGTTCTCATGAGTCACATCCTCCTGAGAATGCTGCAGGATGGGAGATGTCCTGTTGCACAGGAAGTCTCTCTGTTTCACAGAAAGATAAATCAGAACTAATGAAATCTGAGGGACCTAGCAATTAGCCTCCGAGGGATATTATGCAGGATTTGGGGAAACACTCAGTACAATTCACCAAACCAGCCAAATTTGGGCAAACGATGACCTGCGTTGACCCACTCTGCTCCATTAACATGGTCTGTCTGAAGGCAGAACAGTAGGGGAACAGGAGGAGACCTGCTGCAGAGCGGTTACCCCTTATTCATGTGGACACATAAAAGAACTGTTCTACCCCATCCATCCGTAGGATCATGCAGCACCCCAGGGTGGGGTACAGAACTGTCATCCCTGCCCTACAGCAGAGGAACTAAAGCTCAGAGAAGTGAAGTCACTTCCCAGAACTCAAAGGCCTCTGCTGAGTTTTAGGCCCCAATGAATGCTGTCCCTAAGTGGAGTTCATTTCACAGAAATTGGAAGAATCTTCCCACATATTTAAGTTCATTTTTACTAAGTTAAAAAAATATAAAGAGTCTGCTACTCCTTTGGGTACATCAAAATCTTTCATTTTCTAAAGGCTTCCTATTACTTTACCCAGAGTTAGTACTTTACGATTCTATTGGTCATTCATTGATGTCACTTCACGTGCCATCTAAAACACCCACGAATTTAACCAGAGTGAATAAATAGAGATGTATTGCATCTATCAATCACAATTTCTTGGTTTGACAATGTGAGTTGCATTTCTATTCACAGAAGCATTTTGAAAAAAAAAAAAAAATCAAGGCAGAAAGTGACCTACCTTTTGAGTGAGCAGAGCTTGAACAACTTGGTTGGCTACCTTTAAAAAAAAAGGAAAAAAAAAAGTTGCTGTTTATAATAATGAGACTTTATGCGCATGAACTGTAATTTACCAACAGATACTCCACAGCCCGCTGTGGCTAATTACCTCCTCACTTCCATCTTTTCCCTCTACTTCCAAAAGACCTGATTCTTTTCATAATAAGCCTATCCTTCCAGGTCATATTTTGCTATTTCCGAAGGTGACCTTGTTGCTAATTAAAATGGTTCAGCTGGAAAGATCATTCATACCTTGACTTTCACATTTTCATATTTGGAAAAAAATAATACCCTTTCATATGTAAAGTACCCCAAGAAGGCTAAAAAAAAAAAAAAAAAAACGACACAGTGCACAAAACATGATCCTAATTATCTGTACACAGTTGCAATACTTTGCTGATTTACAGTGTCCTTTGCTTCTCCTTCTTATTCCCTTGCTGTCCCACTGTTTTGCTGCTTAAAATTACTTGCAAGAGGGAAAGCTGAATGGCCTCATCTGGGGTCAACACATTGTTTCCTCTACATCCCGATTCTCTGCATCCCCCCTTACGCCATCCCTTGTGGTTGCCACCTGTAATAGAACCGGGTAGTTACTTCCTTCCTCTAATACCCATGTTTTCCTCCTTTCTCAGTAACAAACTCCAAGGATGGGGTACTGGGCAAATCCAACTACATTTTCCAGTCTCCCTGTAACTATGTGTCACCATGTAACAACACTTTGGCCGATAATATAAAAGCAGACTATTTGGAGGGTCTTATAGGAAATCTAAAAAGAAGAGAACTTCTTCCTTTCTCTGTCTGGGACATGAGAGTGATAGCTGGAGCTTCAGTAGTTACCTTGACATGGAAGAAACATATTTAATGTATTTGGGTAGAAAAATTGGATAAGCCTGGTCCTGATGACATTAAGGGGCTACATTGTTTCTCTCTGAACTTCTGTGTGAGAGAAAAATAAAAGTCATTATTATTTTGAGTTTCTTCCCATAACCAATTGAACATAATTCTTCCTGATGTACTAACAGAATCATAAGTGTCTTCAGGTAATTGAGGATAGTGAGGAAAGCTGGGTCCATTCCAAGGAAGTGAGTCTTGATCAATCTAAACAAATCTCGACAATTCTAGTCCTTTTCAGCAACTAGTTAAGAAAGCAGGTGACACTACTTGACATAAAGACCACATGTAAAACCAGTAACATGTCTCAGAGATTTCAAAGATCTGAAATTTGCCAGGTGTGGTGGTGCACATCTGCAATCCCAGCATCTCTGGAGGCTGAGGCAGGAGGATTGGAAGTTCAAAGCCAGTCTCAGCAACTTAGCAAGGCCCTAAGCAGCTTAGTGAGACCCTGTCTCTAAATAAAATCTAAAAAGGGATGGGGATGTGGCTCAGTGTTGAGCACCCCAGAATTTAATCCCTGGTACTGAAAGAAAAAAAAAACTGGAATTTTATTCACATAGCTATTCATAATTTATATATATATATATAAGTGTATGTGAATGCAGATTTCAAGACACTTGAAACCAATCACCTACTAAACTTCACAGTAACTACAAAGCTATGTACCTACATAGCTAGTGCTGGTAAAACTAAGGTGGACAAAGTATTCAAGTGGTGTTTTCTTTTGGCCGGTATGTAAACTGTAAGAATTCATTAATTCAGAATTAATAACCAAGTCAGAATATTTAAATATCCTAAATATAAGTTACTTTTTCACAATAATTTCTTCCTTCATTTATTTAACAAAAATATTCTAAGAATCTTCTTGCAAAGCTAGATGACTGGGATATAGTGGTATCTGGTATCTGGAATCAGGAAATTATAATTACAATTTTTAGAATTTGAGTACTAGGAATTGAACCCAGGAGTGCTTTAGCACTGAACTACATCCCTGGTACTTTTAATTTTTTTTTATTTTGAGACAGGGTCTTGCTAAGTTGCTCAGGCTGGCCTTGAACCAAATCTAAAAAGGGATGGGGATGACATTCTCCTGCCTTGGCCTCCTAAATCCCAGGCGTGCACCACCACGCCCAATTTTAACACAGCATGACAGACATGTGATTGCCATGGTAATCCTCACATCAACCCAGGACTATGCGGCATACTTGGCTTTTTTTTTTTCTTGATGACAAATTTATTTTTGGTGTTGCTAAACTATTTGTGCTTGTTTCCCTGTCTAGTGTAGCAGAACAGATTACAGAAAGAATGTTTTCATGGAGCTTAATTGTTTTTTGACTCAATATTGACAAAATAGCACATCCTTCATGACAGTTGGCTACCAGCAAGTCTCAGAGAAAATTAAAACACAGGCTGTCATCAGAGTTTGGTTAGGAGGCATTCATACCACAAGCAGCAAATGATGAGGGTCCCATTATCCATGATTTATTAGTAAACTGTATGCACAAGAGGGTTTTTTGTTTTGTTTTTGCCCATCGGTAGCTTTTCCAAATTTACCTTGTTTACATCAAGTAAAACAAAAAAGGCCTTCACTGAAACTGACTATGGTTTTGGAGAAAAGGTATTCTTATTAATATTTGAGTGAAGCTCAAGTTCAAAAGCCTACCCAAGAATTACCATGTACAAGAACAAAACTGATGCTCCATTCTTCCTTTAACTTTTCATTCATATGTGACCACAACAGTGACAAAAATTTTTCACTTCAAACAAATTGACAACAGCATTACTGTGAAAATGTTTTAGCTTTTAAACATTCATTCCAACTCATAATTTAAAGTCAAATAACATATCTATTCTATTGTTGGTAAATAAAATAAAGCAGGATGGAACTAGTCATGTATTGAATCAGGAACAATGTACCCAAGTTAATTCACACCATAAGTAATTTAGTCTTTTTTTTTTTTTTAGTGTCAAACTTTGGATTTGATTTACATTCTCATAAAACTGCCGAATATCAATATTTTCTTTTCTTCCTCCAAACTGGTCTCACTTAAACCATTCTGTGTAACAGTGGTCACATAAAATAGCTCTATCCATGATTTAATGGGAGACATAGAGTAATATCCTAACTGTAACAGCCCACAGGAGAAAATGTGTTATATCTTTGCAATCCAAGTAGTTGCCCCACAGGCTTACAGACTGACACAGTTCCTTCTGGCGTGTACTTTGGACAATTGTTTGCTCTGCCTGAAAATTGAACTAAGATACACTAATACATTATTTCTTTACCTACAGATATGGGATTCTATTACCCAAAAGGACTCATAGGCTCTTTGCAGAAAAGCAGGCAGATTGTACTAATTCTTTTCTTTGTACTGTTTATAAAGACAGTTTCCTAGGTTTTGTTTCTGCTTTTAACAGCTAAGCTTCCCAGATGCATCAATAGAACAGTCGTTTGGAGTTTGTGGCTGCAACCTCTAACTGGCTCACAAGATGATGTTCTGAATGAGCCCCTGCACATAATGCTCTAGCATTACACCCTGAGCACTTGGGTTCCAAATAATCAGACACCAGCAGGCCCAGCTAATGAGAACAAATAACTTCCAGTGTCACCTGCCAGCTTTCTCTCCAAAGAAAGGAAATATAGCAGCTGGGTTGGGCTAGAGGGACACGCAGGGCAAAGCTGATAGTCCTTAACCCCCTGGCTTGTGTTGCAACCTTCTCAGGCTCTCTGTGGAGACTTCCTCTCTTTACTCTTAGGAAATGGAGCAGAGTTGCAGGTGAGATAGAGAAGCCCAGGAGAACACCTGAGTATATCCCTTTTCCTTCTCAGTAATAATAATAATGAGCTAGCTCCTCCGATCACCAGATACCCAGTTCATCTTCCACCCCACAAGACTTAGCTCTTCCTCCTGCTGGGACACCAGTTCCCAATACCCCTGGAAGTGGGCAGAGGAAGGAGGAGTTGGAGCTGCTGAGTTATCTATTATTTGTTGCAAAACAATCCCTGAGGCTGGATGAGAAGTCACAGTAGAGAGTTTATTCAGCCAATTCTCAGGGCATTGAGAAGACAGCCCAGGGCTCTAGTTTAGGGAAGAGAGAGGGAAAACTCAGGGGAGTCAGAACTCAAAAGTCTTCATACCTTGCTTTCATACTTTGGTGTGTTATTCTATCATGTGAAGCAACTGTCATTTCAGCAAGGTAACCTGAAAAACTGGTTGAAAAAGCACATGTCTTTGAAACCGTGCTTTGGAGGAATTTTCTGCTTACTAGACTGAGGCAGCTGGAGAAAAGAAGGAAGAATATCAGGATAGAATCAAAAGAAAAACTTGGGTTCAAAAACTGCCTGTGTTGATGGGACACTGACATGTGGGAGGATGGGGAGCAACCATAAAACAGAGGAACTGTCTGTCCCTAATGTTGTGAAAACTGCATGAGAAGATGGCCATCATCCAAGAAACCACCTAGGACAGGCCTGATATGAGGTTGTCACTCCATAAATATAGAACATGAACCAGGGGGGGTTGAACTTCAGAGAATTTGACACCTTTTCAAATAAGCAGCTAAGAAAGAAGGATTTGAAAATAAGAGATTTTATTATTTCTAAGTGAGTGAGGGGTGTGTGTGTGTGTGTGTGTGTGTGTGTATACACAAATCACTAGGCACCCATACTATTCATTTACCAAAACAGCCCTATAAGATAAAAACGAGTAACTGTGTGCCTCACCATGCCACAGGATGAGGGCGCTGTGACAATGTTGATCCTGAGTCTTCCTAAACCAAAGCCCATGTGGTCTCTTCTAACTCAAATCAGTCTTTTAAGTGGATCTACTGTTTTTTTTTTTCATCTGATTGATCCTTTGGATGATCTTTTGGATTGCTGCATAATAAATGACTGTTCATCTCAGAGGAGATAACTGAAGAAATTATTCTAAATATGTATGTGGGATTTTGGGGAAAGTAATTTGGAAATTAATTTCCTGCTGCTAGTCTCCATTCATTCGTTTAGTCATTTAACAAATATGCACTAAGCACTTAATATAGGCAAAGAATCATACTGGGTCCTGAAAACATAACGGTCAATAGAATGTGGATGCTGCTTTGAGGTGGCTGGAGGGTGGGCAGACAAGAAGATCATCTATGCATTTTATGGCCTTGTCAGGAAGTGGGTGCTGGGAGTACATGAAAACCATGAGCAGGATCACTGTCCATCTACAAGACTGTATCCACTAAGACACGGGTTTTAAAAACTATATAGGGGCCAGATGTGGGATATGCATGAGAATGTCCTGGTAATGATTCCACAATCCAGCCTAAGCATATGGATCAGAGACACGGCAGAGAGATGTTCTTAATGTACTTCTGTCTTTATTGAGTGTTGGCCTAAAATATATTCTGGCATTATTTTTTTTTCTATTTCAGAATGACATTCAATAGTCTCATTTTTCTTGCCCTTTCCTGTGCTTTGAAATACAGAAGTTGAAGAAGAACCTGACCTCAGCATCCTCTCTGACTCTATGGACTGGGGCCCAGCTCTGAGGGTCTGAAGGGGAGGGCAGCTGCTCTGAATTCATAGGCAGAAGTTCCATCCCCTGGAAAGTTTTTGAATACTGCAAATTTCCTCTCCCAACATAGCATACCGACTGCAAAGAACTGGCCCAGGTCTGAGAATGCGAAATTTTACCACTCATCTTTCTGATGCAGAAGGTCCTAGGAACAAACTTTGAGAAATGCTGGGATAGAGTTTATTTATTGTTGGCACTAGGGATTTAATCCAGGGGCACTTTACCACTGAGCCATATCTCAGCTTTTTTTTTTTTTTTTTTTTAATTTTGAAACAGAGTCTCAGCAAGTTACTGAGACTGGCCTAAAACTTGTAATCCTCCTGTCTCAGCCTCTTGAGTTTTGGGATTATAGGCATGTACCACCACACCTGGTGGTAGTATTTATTTTTGGTTCAAAGCTTTGCATTATTAACTCAGGATAACCTAAAATTTCTGCATAGGTCAGTGCTTCAAATTTCAAGGCTCTATCCCAGGCAAGACTGTATCCCAGGCAAGAATCTGATCAGAATCTCAGGGGTGCAGCCTCACCAGAAGCACTTGTGAAGCTCCCCAAGCATGGCCAACATGTACAGGGGTGAGTGCCACTTGCCTTCCCACATGTGAAACTCAACCTCATGGGCTCCATCCAGCTCCTCTGCTGAAGCTGCCCTCTCCTTCTCCTCTGTCCCCTTCACCACCCACCCACCTGCTCCTCCTCCCATCCTCTGGTGCCTGAGCCATCTGTTCCTGAAGTCTCCTTTGCAGCTCATTTGTTCTGAGTTTCTCTTGGCCCCTTTCTTTGTGATTCTGCATTTTCCTACGTCTGCTAGTTTGGCAGCACCATGAGCCCTCAGGGCCTGCATGAGGTCAACACCCAGTAAAGGTTGGTAGGTCACAACTCAGTCCATCCAAATGAAATGCAGTGGTCTTAACAGGTATCATTTTACTTATTATATACATGCCATTACACTTCTGTACATGGGAATAGTTGTTCTGAATGGAACTATGGCCAAAGCAATACTATGAATAAATAGCAATTCACCAATAGCCAGTGAACTGCCTGTCAAACAGGCAGCCTAATAAACTAGAGTCAAACATGGAGAACTCTAAAATCCTAAGGAAAAATGAAATAAATCCTTGATTTTACCTCTGTACTTCCCATCAAGGAAATGATGAGATGGATAGCAGTGGAGGTGATGGTAAGGGGTGTGTATGTGTGTGTGTGTGTGTGTGTGTGTGTGCATGTGCACTTGTGGGCGTGTGCATACACCTATCAAACCAGGGAATATGTAGCTGTGTGTATCTATGCATGTGGGTCTCTTTATTTTTGAGTAAACACCCTCTTTTAGTAGAAAACACAGAAAGAATTTCAGACTCTTGGTGTTTTTTCCCCAAATCCTCAATATATTCTCTGTTTCCCAGAAAATAAAAATCAATGCAGATAGGATTGAGGAACATTAAAATTTACATGTAATTCACCTGAGTATGTTTTATGAAACCTACCAGCAAGGAAATAACTTACATGAGCCTTACCTTGTTAGTTTGTCTAATTAGTATAAAAAGTCTTGAAAAGAATTTCCAGTTGGCATTATTACTACATTGAACTACCCCTTTGAGAGCATTCTCTTACAATGCACAGAAATGGATTGTCTACCTCATGCAATTAGTTACAAAACAACTGGCATGTGTAATCAGGGGCCAGTTTTTGTGAATACAAAACATTTGCATTGCTCAGAGGTAGTTCTTTGTTGTAATCACCTCTTTGGCAACTGTTAATTTTTGCAATTAAGAACAGAGGGACTTCCCCTCTGAAAATTCTGCCTACAGTGGAAACTCTATGAAATGGTTTTGTGGGTAAAAACTTATGTTTCTCCTGACAAATTCTGACAAGACCTTCAGAACACAGACATGGGAAACACATAGAAACCAGACCGTGGTTTCCAAAGAGAAATGCTGTGAGCTTTTTGATAGATGGAGAGGGGTGACCTGGGAAAGAATTGTGACACATAAAAAGTTTCTGTGATGTGAGTCTCATAAATTTGACTTTCGAGTACAGATAAAGTCTCATTGGAAATTTCTGTGCAGGAGGTTAAAGTGAAACTTTGCTGATCAATGCATATGACCCAAGGGCATTATTTGTTCCTTTAAACACCCATAGATCTATTTGATCTTTCTTGGCCTAAACTTTGATTCGACCAAGAGGCTGGGGAGCAGGGGTGAGGGCTGCCGAACTGGCCTCGCTAGACCCTGAGCCTTTATGCCTTCTTTTGTGTCAACCAACTTTTCATGATTCTTTTAACTCTGGACATTGTAAAGATTATTCGGCTCCTGATAGGGCAGAAAATTACAAACACCATATTGCTTTAATAACCAATGTATTTGGCTGGAAATATAACACAATGAAAAATTGAATATTAATATTTTTTCTGGGGACATCTTGGGAGTTCTTTAATCGCATATAAGCAAAAAATACAAATCAGACTGTTCTCAGGCAGGACTCCCAGTGCAGCAGGCACCAGCACCAACTGGAGAGTCTGGTGACACACAGATGACGGGCTCACCCCAAGTCTGATTCTGTGAGTCTCAGTGGGACCCGAGAGTCGGCATTCCCAACAAGGTCCCTGGGAAGTAGATGTTGCCCCTCCAGAAATCACGTTCCAAGAAGAAGTGCTGCAGGAAAACCCCAAGTGTGACCTGTACACTGAGGACAGAGACAGACTCTAAAGAACTATATGGTGATACACTGGGTGTCATAGCTGGGATGGGAGAAAGCATGCTTTACAGTCTCGCACATCAGCCACTAGAACAGCATGGCTGAAGAGAGGGAGATGGAAAAGGGCAAGAAACATCAAGAGGAACTTGTTGGAAACATATTTCCTATTTGTTAGTAGGGAGAAAAAGGACTGACAATATTTTGGTAATCCCCACTGGCAGAGTAATAGAAACGTAATTAAGTATAGCTTTTCAAAAATCTGTTCAATGAATCTCAAACTGAATCTCCCAGAGCACTCATGAGTTTTAGGATGTTGGGCAGATGCCTAAAGAAGTCCTCTCATTTAAGTGATGCCAGCAATCACTAGCAAGTCTCAGAGGAGATATTTCCAATGAGGGGAAAGGCCTGTCCCAGCAGGAAGCCACAGCAGGGCATCTCCAGCAGGATGACTGGTTGGCCGTGAGGTGGAAGGCTGAGGGGAGGACAGGGCGAGGCACACTACTGGCTTCCCCCTTACCTGCCCCAAACCCAAACACCCAAGTCTCTGTCTTCATCTCTTTATTATCATCAAATAATATTTATTGAATTTACTCATGCATGTGGCCCTGTCTCCTTCCATTCGGCTCAAATTTTCTTCCTCGCTTCCCTTTCTCTTTTTGGCTTGTGCTCAATCTACTGATTTTTTCCCTCTGGCTGCCAACTGTGAACATCGTCCCACCCACTCTATCAAGGATTTTTTTTTTTTTTTCCAGAGATGGCTCCAATTGCAGATGCAATGTGCCCCAATGTCATTTTTCTCATTCATAGGCAGGGATCACACTTATTGGACAGAAGGAATTGATCACACAGGGAAGCACACTCCAACTGTGCCCTAAGAATATTAAGTAATAACCAGAAGGAATTTACAGATGCCTGTATTTGTAAATAAGAATGGAGGGAGGGGGCTGGTGTTGTGGCTCAGTGGTTGAGTGCTTGCCTCCCATGCTTGAGCTACTGGGTTCACTCCTCAGCACACATAAAAAAATAAATAAATAAAACAAAGCAAAGCTATTATATCCATCTACAACTAAAAAAAAAGAATGGGGGGAAGAGAGGAAAAGAGATGGGCATACACACACACACACACACACACACACTGCTGATCTTCCTTCTTACAAGTTTACAACTTCCCTTTGGAGCAGCAAATGCTAAGGTTCTTTGGATGCTGGTGATAAGCATACACTAAGATCTGATTATGAGGCTCTGACCAGCCCATATGATGGACCTCTCTATTCACCTTACCTCATCCAGACATCGCTCATACTGCTCTCTTTGATTTTCATTTTCCAAAGCCAAGGCTGAATTCTCCGCCTGCAGTCAGGTACAAAAATAACACAAATGAATCAATGGAATGCTCTGTTGTGTGACAACTCATTCAATACATTTACTAAATATATCTCTTCAGGATCCCAAATAATCTTTTAGAAGTACCTATGACAAGTTCGCTCTAAGTACTATTATAACTATCTCAGGAATGACTTCTGCCTTATCAACTCTCTCACAAAAATACATTATAATTTTAGGAAATGCAAAATTTGATATTCCAAACAGGTAGAAAAATCAAACCATGGCTTGATGTGAGAGTGTTCCATAGAAAGATTACAATGTTTATCTCATTCAAGGAAAATGTGAATGTAAGAAATGCCTTAATCTACTTCATTAAGACCTGTCACAATCTCACAGGCTCTTATTTGTTGAGGCCACAGAAAAGAATCTCAGGTAAAGTCATGAACAAAAGCCGAATTCTGAAATGCTAACCAAACATGTTATTTTCACTGTTATTCACTGACATTTGAACATCAAAAGACAATGAGAAATGCAAGACTTGAACTCGGCTTAAGCCTCCCTCTTCCCACCATTCTTCTTCTAATTACTGCTTTCATGCTCAGGGCCACATAGGTATGTGAATGCTGAGTGTGGTGACTACAGAACTGCGTGGAAGAGCAAGAAGGGGAGACGTGATCTGGAAAAGCAGATCTTTTAGAAGGAGTGTGAAATGGTGGCGTGAGAGCTGCCCTCCATGTCTGGGGACCTGGTTCCAGTGTGGCGGCAGTGGTCCTGTTTGCACCCTGAACTGTGCAAGTCAACCCTGCCCAGAGCTGTGACAATGATCACCTAGTCACCTCCCAAGAAAACAGC
This sequence comes from Marmota monax, assembly GCF_021218885.2. Lineage (NCBI taxonomy): Eukaryota > Metazoa > Chordata > Mammalia > Rodentia > Sciuridae > Marmota > Marmota monax. Next base: position 2,201,172 of record NW_026691933.1, read on the forward strand.
TCTACCCATCTCTTCACTACGGCCCTCCTTTGCATTTGGCAGTGGTGCTCTGAGTCAGTGTGTAGAAAGCACAGTGTATTTTTAGATGGATATAGATTAACATCTTTCTTTCGTAACTTCTCTGTATCCATTTTCTTTTACATTTGGAGATGATAATTCCAAACTTATGATTTACAAGAACAGTAGAAAAAACTCCCACACACATTTTGTCAGACTCACTAATCATTAGCCTTTTGCCACCTCTGCTATATCATTCTCTTTCCCTTTCATTTTTTCCCTGGACCTTGAAAATAGGTTGCAGAAATGACAGACAGCCTTTACCCCTGAACACTTCTGTGTACTTCTGAATAACAAAGACATTCTCTTGCACGATCATAGTCTAGGTGTTGATTTGAGGAAACACAATATTAATAGAGCACAACAATCTAACATACAGTCCATATTCCAGTTTCATCACTTGTCCCAACATGTCCTTTATAGCACTTTTTTCTAATCTATAATGCTATCCACAATCATGCTTTGTATTCTAATGTCATCATCATTCATCCAGTATCCTTTAATTGGAAGCGATTCCTATGTTTTTCATGTTGCTTTTTTCCTTCCTTCCTCCTCCTTTCCTTTCTGAGTAGAGGTCATTTATTGTGTACAAAGTCCCTTAATTTGGGGTTGTCTGAAGTGTCCTCATGCACACATGGCAGGAACAGTGACCTGTTTGATGCTGGGTCCTTCCGCATGCATCGTATCAGTCCAATGTGAGCCACGCATTCCATTACTGGACCTGTTGACTTTCATTACATGCTGAAAGTGGAGTCTGCCAAATCTCTGCTCCATAAAATCACCATTTCCCCTCTTATAACTAATAAGCAATTTTGATGGAGATATTTTGAGGTTATAAAAATATCCTATTGCAGGAAAGATGGTGGAATGAGACAGACATCATTACCTTAGGTACATGTATGATGGTTGTACTTTGTGTACAACCAGAGAAGTGAAAAATTGTGCTCCATTTGTGTAAAATGAACCCAAGAGCATTCTGTCGTCATGTATAACATGATCAGAACAAATAAATTTGAAATATATATAAACAAAAAAGCAGTATGTAGAGAGCACAGTGTGTTTTTCAAAGCAGGGGCATTGACAGGCAGAAAGAGACCTGATAAGTCTGATCCTAAAAAAGGGGAAAGCCTGTGAATGCTTTATTTCTAGTGAGACACACCAAAAGGATTCAGTGAGAAGCTTCTTCAGGAAAACAGGATGAAAATAGGGAAAACAAGTTGGGGCTTGGCAGGTTATGCCCATCTCCAGGTGGCTGCATTTCAACTTAGGGCTGTGAGCTAAGGCAGGGCGCCAGCATGACCTGGACTTTCTCCAATGGGGGAATTTCACCCAGAAGTTCCCAGAAAAGCAACCTCCCAGCCTTATGATGGTGCAAACAAACCCATAATTCATACATGGTTTCCACAGACCTGTCCATGAAAGAGGTCCTGGTTCATGATATTTATATTCTTTTTCTCTTACGAAGACTCTGTATTTTCCCCTCTATATTTGTTTTAATTTTAAAAAATCAGTAATGTTTAATATGATCAAAAGATTGTAAGCTCCATGAAGGCAAGTCCTGCTTCCATTTACTATGTCCCTAGATTCCAGTTCCAGAAGTATAGTGAATACATAAGAAATACTTTTAAAACTTAAAAAAAATCCTATTGCTCACCAAAATTTCACCTATTTTAGCAACCATCAATAAGTTCTTCTTACCTGAGTTAACTATTACTTTAGCTGCAAATGGTGATTTCTAACTCCAGTAGTCACCCTCATTGTGAGGTATACATTTCAAGAACTCCAATGGGTCGCTAAAATTGAGGTTAGTGCTGAACCTATATACAGCCTGCACTGCATAATGATATTTTGGTCAACGATGGGTCCCCTATATGACAGTGGTCCCATAGGTTATATCATGAAGTGACATCATGTCTTAGCTTATGTAAGTGTACTATTTCCACAACAGTAAAATGACACATTTCTCACAATGCATTCTTGTTATTAAATGATGAATTATTATATACTATGTTTTTCCTACGTATGAATGTCTATGCTAAATTTTAATTTATAAAGTAGGTACAGTTAGAGATTAATAAACTCACTAAGAATAGAATAGAACAACTGTAACAATACACTATAACAAAATTACCAGCATCACTACTCTTGTACATTGGGGTCCACATGAAGTCATATAAGGGCTACATCATAACAACCACTGTGTTACTGCAACTGTTGATCTGACAGTCATGACAGCTACCAAGTGACCAATGGGTGGGTAGCACATTAGGCGTGGATATGCTGGACAAAGGGAGGCTTTTGCTACTGAGGCAGGGTGGTGTGAGACTTCATCACGTAACTTTGAATGGTTTAAAAAGTATGAATTATTTATTTATGGAATTTCCTACTTAATATTTCCCTACCCCAGTCTATGGAGGGTAACTGAAACTGTGGAAAATGAACCTGTGGATAAGAAAGACTACAGTACACTTAGGAATTTGTATTCGAACATAAGTATAATTCCTGTTTAACAGTATGTACACATAAAATTTATGTATTATTCAGTCACAAGCCATTATGGTCAATATTACTTTTGATGCTCAAATTGCCCCAGCTTTGGGCAGGCAAGCCCCTTTAAGCTGGACTCCATCATGTTGACAGGTAGCCATTATTTTTAAAACACTTTATTTTCTGTCCCTGAGAGATATTCTAGACCCTTTCTAGATATTCTTGCCTTTTACTTGCACTGTTCCTGAAATAGGCCATGTCTCCAAGGAATCCTACTTCATTTGAATTGGAAAAAATGAAATTTCAAAGCCACAATCTGAGTGTGAACACAATTGCCAATGAAGGAGCACGGCTTCTAGTTGTTTCCAGTGGAAGCACATCTTTCACCTTCTGTCCACAGAATTCTCCCTGCATCCTTGCCTTCCCCTTTTCATATCCGCATCTTCGTGTTTGTATGGTAAGAATCAGGGCTCTCAATATCATTGCATTTACTGGGGTGTCCCTTTCCACCGTGTATACAAACCTATTATGCTACAAAACAACAACAACAACAACAACAAAACAGTACCAAGAAGAGCTTGCTGTTTGCTTTTCTTCAGCAAGAAGGTATGTAATAAAAACCCTGTGTTCAGAAGATACTAGACTGGTTCTCCACCTTCATCATTAGAATGGTTATGTTACTCATTTGAAATTCTATTTGGCTCATTGGTTTCCAATAATATACAAATTTAATTTCCTCCTCTTCTTGACTTCATTTTATTGTTTTGAATATGTAAAACATTAACATGATTCTGAAAATAAAAGCTACATTGAGAGACATAGTCAGTGAGATTTCCCACCATCTTCTACCCATTCCTGTTTAACTCTTATACTTTCTTTACTTTCATCCTCCCTCCTTTTTCTAATCTTGCTTTGTCACTGTCGAGTTAAAATCATGTCCTTTGACTCCCTCCTTCATCACATTTGTAATGTAATTACTCTTCTTTTTCTTACCTTGTTTTAGTTGCATTTTTTTCCTGTTTTATCAGAACATGATCATGTTTCACATAGGATTCTTACACCTTTGTCCCTATCCTTGTTTTGACCTCTTCAATGGACTATGATTGTGGTTGGTGGGTCTTATATTCTCTTTTAAAGCATTTGAAATTTCCCTTCTTCCTTTTTTCCCTTCACAACCACATCTCCAAATTGTACATCATTTTTTGCTCTTTACCTCCTTCTTCCCAGACATATTACACTCCTGAGACTCTGCCTGAGGATTGCACGCTTTTGAGCCCTATCTTACAGTCAGCACTTGGACCCTGGCACCTGTGATCAGTGTTGACCACGTGGTACTGGATTTTCTCATTCTGGGTGACCTTTCTTCTTCTCTTTCTTCTATCATCATCCCCAGGCACACAGGCTTACAGCAGTTCTGTGGGTATCTGATCTTTATTTTTCTACTTACAGTAATTTGAAATCTGTATGTTCTCTAGTTCTGATAATGAGCAGACATGGGCTAGTGTGGTTTTATGTTTCTTGGTGATTTGAATATTTTCTTTGGCAGAGGCATGAGAAGTTTCAGATTTAGGCCAGTTTTTTATCAGTTTAATCAACAAACTTGAGTAAAGTGACTGAATCTGAATGGTCAGAAGAAATTGGGGAAAAGTTCACCTGAAGGTAATCCTGCCATCTGGATCAAGGTTAGACTGTCTCTACCTACTCATAGCTCCAGTCCCAAGACGTGGACACTCTATTTCTTCTTCAGGGTTAGTCCTTGTCCCTTGTTCCTCTGGGTCTGCATCCATGTTCTAGCAATGGCTCCATCATGGCAGTCCCTCAGGTAGGATCCTACAATGTTCCCTCCGTTCTCACCTCAGACAGATATCTGCCACATAGCCCAGGCCTTCTGCTCTCAGGGTGATTCTTGCAACTTTTTAAGCACTTGTTATACTTAGATGGTTCCTTCTCCACCCAAACTAATCTGAAAGCTTTTCCTTTCAAAGCTTTCCTTAATCCATGTTATTTTCTGCATGGATTGCTTTTGGCCCTTGCCACTGAACCCATACCTGCAGCTGGTACAACGGCTTAGTCCTTCCCCCAGGACCGGTGGGAAGAAAGGTTCCAGGTTCCACTTCCATTTGCTTGCAGATTACTAGGCAATGCCAGGGTGTGTAACCTTTAGCAAGTTACTTAACCTTGTTGAGTTTACAGCTCTTTAGTTAATAAACGAAGGGAACAAACTAACCAACCTACAAAGTGACTTCTAGTTCAAATATTTGGATAGCATGAATCGCAGAAGAGAGTGCTAGCATTCCAGTTCTATAAAATCGCTGCTTTCATTGGAGAAATGTTGCTCTGGTGGGATGTGCTGGTATTAGTAAGGAAACAGCACAAAGGATAACAGGAGGAGATAATGGAGAAGAACGGCAATGCCAGTTTATGCTATTTTCACTTTAAATGTCTTGGAAAAGATGTGCATGGAAATAAAACTGAAAATGGGAATTTATATGGGATGTCTATATCTTGCTCCTACTCATATCACGTTGCAATAACACAACAATCGATCCATTCAGATAATTACCATCATTATACCGTTTACATTACTTGCTACACGTTTACTGCTCTGACAATCTATTACAGCCAAGCGAATTAAATACCTAAAGGGTGCTGGTGAACACACAATAGTCACATTTATGGTTACTGTGTTCAGTTACAGAGACCAATTTAATTGATGTAATCCTATATATCCCAGGGGATGGTGGAGATATTAACAATTATGCCAGTGAAGTTAAAATAATCTTGAACTCATGATTTTCTTTAATCCATTTGCATTTATTAGAGATTCAGGATTAACTTGCTTCCAACATGAGACCACAAGGGGAAAAAAAAAAAACCAGAAAAACCTCTTAATTAAATGAGATTTAAAGGAACAGTGAATATTTGTATAAGAAGAGACGGGAAAGAATAAGGCAGAAAGGGAAAGGAAAGGAAAACACCTAAGGACCACTACTGAGAATTACAAAAATTACAACACAAGTCTTTTTACATTTTGAATAAGTATGTTATTAAATCACTATACCCAAAGGGTACAATTAGGGCATTCAAGTACATGTAGCAGTGGATCCCTGTGTTCAATCTCATCGTCCATAACAATCAAAAACCTTTGCTAGACTTTGTGCCTGGCTTAGAGGATTTCCTGCTCATAGTGGCTTCCCCAAGACTCCAAATTATGGTGATCTAAATATACTTTTGGTTTCATCTATGAAATCCTTGCAGGTCCTTTTAAAACAAAAAAAGCCTCAGAGAGTAAACCCAAATTGTTTTGTTTTACTGTGGTATAGGAGTCTGAATTAATATTTAAAAGGAACTATCGTTTTTAGAGGTTCTGCTCTGTAAATAAATGTGCTGACCCAAGTTTACAAATGATCCAGTGAACTAATGGTTTTAAACCATGCTCTACATTACTTTTCCGGATGCATATTATGTTTAGAATCCTTTTACACTTTTCATTATATGTCCTTTTCTATAGGTAGTTGACCAAAGGTAGAATACTTCTGTGTAAAAACTTCCTGTATAAGGTTAGAGAGGGTAGATATGATCAAAGTACAACATATGAAGGTATTTAAATGACACACCGAAACCCATTAATTTGAACAGTTAATGTGCACTAATAATTAAAATATAGATAAATAAAAACTAAAAAGTTCCCTCTGCATAAAGTAGCAGCTCTGCAGTAGGCCTTCCTTTTCTTACAGTCTGCCCGACTCATTCCCGAGAGCTTATCTAGCTGTCACTCCTTAGCATATGCCAGCTCCTGAGCCAAGCCTAGCTCTTGCCTATTTCAGGAAGGTCTCTCTTTTTCCTTTGCTTCTCTTTTCCCTTTGGCCTTTCTAAATCCTATTCAATTTTTGTGGCTTGGCTCACATCTGCACCTACAAAACTATATATGAAGCACATATACCAAAATTTTAAAATTCTGACATACAAAAATGTGAAAAACATCACAAAGAATTTGCCTATATCATCCATTCAGATTCCCTGCTGGTTATCTTTTAGAATTCACACCTCTAAGAAGCTCTCGGGTGTTGCTGCTGCTGTTGTTGTTGTTGTTGCTGCTGGTGATGGTAGTCTGGGGACCACACCTGCTTTATTGTTTGTTGTATTGTCTACTACAGTATCTACAGTTTCCAAGCTGACACAACAACAACAAAACAGTATGTGTATACATGTCATAAGTGGTAGAATATTTACAATTTACATGTTGCTATATTGAGCAGTACAGGAAACTGTGTTTTGATCCTCAATTATCAATGTTACTTGAATTTATTACTAGTATTGTCATAGATCACAGATGGTTGCAAATACTTTGTGATTCATCTCCTTGAATCTTGACTGCATTTATTGACTTGCTTAAGCAATAGAATGTGGATACACAATCAGTCTCTGGACTTTGAAGGCTAGAACCTGTGTTTTGCAGTTCCTACCTGGTGCCTCTTAGAAATCTAGCTCTTGGTGTCCCGAACTGTCATGTAAGACATCTGAATGTTCTGAGGTGGTATAAAGATGAAGCTATGTGGAGAAGCCCTTCAGGATGAGATGTATTGTAAAGAGAAGCACTGGGATACCCGAAGTGAGAGTAAAGGGCACATCTTGGAAATGAGTCCTTCAGTCCAGCTGACATCATATGGACTGGACATGAACTCTCCATTTATGACCTTCCTATATCTCCATCCCACAATATTGTGAGAAAAATAAAATGTCTGTTTTAGACTTAAAAGTTTGGGGTAGTTGATTACATAACATAGATGGCTAGAACAACTACATTTAGGACACACACTTCAACATGAATGCTCTGCACATTCATTCAGTTATTCACTTCTTAGTATACTTTAGGGGCTATGCTGGATTGGGTGGGTGGTCATGAATACGTATAAAACAGAATGGGCTACCACAAAGATTGAAATAGTCTAGTAAAGGAAACAAATTAATATTTTTGCAATGAAAGTTACAATGCAATAGAATCTGGGAACCTTGTCTATGTGCTCCCCGCCCCTCCCCACCCCCCCAAAAAAATTAATGTAACTGACTTTGGATGAAGTAGGAAACATGTTCCTTGGGGAGGTGACTCAGCCCAGTTAAGAGGTTTTCAAAACAACAGTCCTCATTGAAATAGATGAAAATAGTGTAGCTTTTAACAAAATATCAAGAAAATGACATTTGACTTACCTATAATTTAGCTACAATTTAGAAGTAAAGTATCCAACCAAGCTAGAATTATGGGTGTCAATATTATTAAATTATTGTGAAAGTAGATAATGTTAGGCTCCAGTCAACACCCACTGCAGCGGAAACCTTGACTTCAATGAACAAAAGAGACCAAAATTATAATGTATCAATGAAGTTGGCAGAAATTACGCAGGGATAGAGCAGTGTAAAGGAGGGAAGACGGCGTCCTCTGAAGAGACAGAGAGAAAATTAAGTCTAATTCTCAATAGTTAAAAAGGTTGCAACCTATGGCTTTCTCTGCTGCAAGAACTGGTCCCTCTCAGTACGGCCGGCATCTTCCAAGTTTGCTAGAAGCCCTTCAATTCAGCAAAGGCAGGTCAGAACAAGATAAGGAAAAAGATATTTCCCTAAAATCATGAGAATCAAGAATCAGAGTCCTGGGCTGGGGATGTGGCTTAAGTGGTAGCGCTCACCTGGCATGCGTGCCACCCGGGTTCGATCCTCAGCACCACATACAAACAAAGATGTTGTGTCCGCCGAAAACTAAAAAATAAATGTTAAAATTCTCTCTCTCTCTAAAAAAAAATTAATTAATTAATTAAAAAAAAAAGAATCAGAGTCCTGTGGCACCCACCTCAGATCAGTCAGCCAGCCAATGATGTTGATGCCACACCAACATACGTAGTCTGTGGCTGGGGAACTTTAGATTCAGCCTTCCAAGCAAAGTAGAGATTCTCCCCAAATAACCCTAAGGACACTGTCATCTGTTGTATTTTGAAGAGTTGAATAGAAGCACTTCATAAGGCAATCTCTGTGAACTTCTAGAATTTGAATTCTTGGATGGAGCTTTAGATCAATGGCTTGCAAACTTGAGTGTGCATCTGAGTCACTTGGTAGGTTGTAAGCTGACAGGTTGCTGGGCGCCACCCCCAATTGGTGTTGGGTTTAGTGTACCTAAAGGCAGGTTGCAAGAAAGAATTCACACCTCTAAGAAGCTCTCTGGTGATGCTGCTATTGTTGTTGCTGCTGCTGGTGATGGCAGTCTGGCGACCACACTTTAAGAACCAATATCCAGTAGGGACCAACCTCAGAATGAAGGCAGCTGTCACTTCTTTATCTCCCTTGCTACCATTTCTGTGAACTACCCAGGAGTCTCCTACCGTTTCTCTGAACAGTGGGTGCACACCATACAATTCTGTACTTTTCTTTGTATTATTTTATGTATAGTCTCTGTTTCTCCCCCTAAGTCATTTTCCCTTATTGGGGGAAAATGGCGCAAGAAGATACATCACCACGGACATGCACATTTGTGTATGTGTGTAGAAAGGGAAAATGAGTGTGGTCTGAAATATATGATTTAATATTAAATAACACCTGGAAAATAATAAAAGATAATAATACTAGTAAAAAGCAAACTTAAAAATTATCTTGCCTGTGAGGATGTACAGGAAGGGAATCGTCCTATGGAGCTAGTGGGCTGTAGGTGTAGTAAGAAGAATCCTGGGAGGAACCTGTGAGCATCTGATGGGTGGCAACAGTGCATTTCGTAAAAATCCTTTAATTTTTTTTTAATAATACAAAGAGAGCTAGCCTTTGAAGTTAAGTAGGTGTTTATCTGGATCTTGGTACTGCCTCTCCTTTTATTACCTCAAGCAAATCTCTGCGTCTCTGCTTGGTTCCTCTCTGGGAAAAGGGAGTGATAATAAAAATCCATCACCATTTGGGATTGAATGAGATGCTGAACTGAAAATGTATGGACACAAAGTCTGGCCTGCTGTAGATGGGTTCAGTGAACATTAAGCTTCTTTCTATCTTTGCAAAACAAAGGTATCCCTGCTGATACCTGGGCAGCTCACATGCTGCAGAAGGGAAGATAGCCTCAGCCAGGGGAGAAATGTATCTGTTGAGTAAGGAAGATTTCATCCAAGAGAAGTGTAGCCAGGGTCCTTGGAATGGGCACTTTTAAAAATAAAGACGATTTTTTTTAAACTTGAATACTGCATGTTTTTCTTGTATTAGTGCATTACAGTTACACGTAACAGTTGGGTTCGTTTTGACAAAATCATGTATGCGTGAAGTTGCTTTTTTTTTTTTAATTTTTTTTATTGGTTGTTCAAAACATTATAAAGCTCTTGACATATCATATTTCATACATTAGATTCAAGTTGGTTATGAACTCCCAATTTTACCCCAAATACAGCTTGCAGAATCACATCGGTTACACATCCACATTTTTACATAATGCCCTATTAGTAACTGTTGTATTCTGCTACCTTTCCTATCCTCTACCATCCCCCCTCCCTCCCCTCCCATCTTCTCTCTCTACCCCATCCACTGTAATTCATATCTCTCCTTGTTTATTTTCCCATTCCCCTCACAACCTCTTATATGTAATTTTGTATAACAATGAGGGTCTCCCTCCATTACCATGCAATTTCCCTTTTCTCTCCCTTTCCATCCCACCTCATGTATCTGTTTAATGTTAATCTTTTCTTCCTGCTCTTCCTCCCTGCTCTGTTCTTAGTTGCTCTCATTATATCAAAGAAGACATTTGGTATTTGTTTTTTAGGGATTGGCTAGCTTCACTAAGCATAATCTGCTCTAGTGCCATGAAGTTGCTTTATTCCATTTCAGTCCCTGGTGGTTCACCCACACTTCCCCTCCCATCCTCCTTTCCCTAATCGCCTTCCTCTACTCCACTGGGCACTTTTAAATAGCTTCACATAGAGATCAGCTTCAGACACTGGCTCCTTTAATCTCCACCCTCCCTTTCCTACCCTTTTCTCTTCATTTCTCCCCCACCACCTTACTCCCACTTCTAGGGGCCTATTTATCAACAATTCCCATAGAGAAACCTGCTCTCAGACAGAGTACCACTTTCTTTCACATTCAGATTCAAAGGTGTGATAAGGCACTAAGAGGATTTGCATGCCAAGAGATGATTAGGAAATAAACCTTTAATTACAGCATTTTAGGTGTTAGAAAATAGGCAGTTTTGCAAGGGGTGGTCTGGGATACACAGCACTTAATTTTTACATTGGAATCATATCATATCACTCTCTTATAAAGCCTACAACTTGCTCATGACAATTTTTTTCAATGCCTTAATATAGCTGAAAAGAGCTTTGTACTATTCAGAGTTCTTCCCAAACTGTACAAACGAAACAGCCATCTATTGGAACGGTGCATATCTGAGCCAGGTACCTGCCCTGTGCTCCCATAGCATGCTGTATACCCTTAGTCACAGTGACCACCACATTGCACAATGGCTCATATCTTCCCTGTTTGCAGAGTGCTTGAAATATAGAAGGGACCCAGTCTATTGTAACTCTGAACATTTCCATATGCATTTCTTACATAAAAGAAATGCACGCAGTACCTGTGATTTATGAAAAGAAAGGATAATTGGTTAAGGGACATGACCACTTCTGTCTTATGCTTCCAAGTTTCTGCCTCTCGTTTGTACTCATACTTACACTCATGCTTGGTGTCCCGGTGGATCACAACAGTTGCTGATACCATTCTCTTCCCCACTTCTGGCTCCTATGCTATAAACATAACCAAAGAGTCCAGAGAAATCCCACAGACTGACATGGGTGGAGAGAAAAAAAGTCTTGCTGAAACACTGACACAGGGCAGCTAGGCACATGGCCCTGAAGAGAAGAGCTTGTTTGTAACAGCCTAAGTAGTCAGGGTTCCTGACATTCCCACCTTAGCAAGATGACAAATTCCTAGCCAATAGCACACTGGCAAATGTTTAACAAACAGCCCTTTGGGAGAGAAAAGCCATGCTTTGTAACCTTTGCTAATTTCCATGATATAAATACTGCCACTATGACTGATTTTAGACTACCAAATGCAGTGCTTGGAAGAGACATTCCAGCATCCTGTCATGTATGTGTGTGTTCCTCCTATATTAGGATGCAGAACTTAGATAAGCATAAAATGTAAAAATAACTAGGCTATATGAATTATCTTTATAGTATATTTTGTACAAATGCAAGTTTCTATATCTTCATAATAATTGCTGTGTTTAACAATCGGCTCATGACATTCTTGAAAAGGTAACATTGGCTGGTCTGCGCTGGCTTCAGCACACCATGGCTCCTCTCCATCACAGACTTGAGAACAGGTCTCAAACAGTGGAAGTGCACATTTGCATCTGCCAATGCGAAGGGTTTCCTGACTGCATTCTGCTTGAGATTTCTTCTAGGAACCTACTTATTCCTTCAGTGAACACTAGTCCTCAGTAAGGATACCAGTCCCTTACTATCCTCTCCCTGTTTGTGAGAGCACCCTAAAAAGCCACTTGACACAATTAGGTTTGGAAAATTGAGGGTTTAGCTCCATGAAGCTGTCAGTACGCACATCTCCTCCCTCCTTCGAGAGGTTGCTTCCTGTCTCTACATATGCCAAGGTGAACAACACTGACCACCTCTTCACCCTCACTCTGCTGGAAGAGGAAAATTGATCCATTCAGCCTTCAACCCACTGTGCTTTTAGTGTTAGACTTGTGCTGATTCAGGGAAAAGAGGCTGTTATGCTTGACAATGTGTGTTTTTAAAGAATGGTACAAACATTTCCTTATATTTCATTGGCCAAGCATTTAATGACAATGCCAAATGATACTTACTACAATCCAAAACTTCCAAAATTTTAAATATTACAAATGTGAGTTCAAGATGTAACAAGGGGTTTCCAATTACAACAAAAGCCACCAATTCAGGTACTATAAAAGCCTTTGTGAAAAACAACATGTAAACATATTTTATGCCTCCTGTCCCAAGGGGGCTTGCAGAGATATCAAATCTATACCTTTCAAGCTAGGATGGAACAGAATGACTTTTTTGATTTTGGAAGCCTCATAGAGAAATTTCACTGAACTGAAAAATGTGTAACGATTGGATCACACTTTTGAGTATAGAAATTTATATCATTAGCCATCTGGTATTTTAGAAGTATCAGTATTAAAAACTTATTGATTGGCAGAAGATAATATTTATTAATTTATGGACCTTATTACCTCATTTAATTGAAGGTCCTTAGACATTATGGGGCTGGGTTCCATCCCTTTTATACATGAAGAGACTAAGACTCTTTGTCAATACATATCCTTTATGTTATAGGGTGTTTTCCTTCCTTTTCATAATCTTTATTAATAAAGACTTAATGAAACATTTTGAAGAACAAAATGTAAATAATGGCTTGAGACATTTCCAAGAAATCAGGGAAAGTATCCTACTCTACCAAGAAGAACATAATCCAGATTGGGGAAAGTTTGAGATATTCTCCAGGAGTAGGCAGGGCTCCTTGACCTCTGAACTACAGGGACTAAGAGAGAAACAAGAAAAAGCTGAGAGTTTGCGCTGTAGAAATCATCTCACCCCCAAAAGGAAGTCACTTAAAATGCACATTAAAACTACAAAGATAAAGCATCATATAACCTCTGGATTAGAATAAATGACACAACATTTTATGGCAAGTGTTGGTGAGCATATGGAACCACAAGAACCTTCATGAGCTGTTGGTGGGAGTGTAAACTAGTTCACAACTTTCAGGATAGTTGGGGTCAACCTACCGATGAAGAAGATTCTCACAGCTCCTGATCCAGCAGTGCCAATTCTGGGAATAGCCTACAAAGCATCCGGACACATATACCAGGAATATTCATAGTGGCTTTGTGATTGCCACCTCCCAGATGAAAATAACCCAGTAAAATTAGTGGTACAATGGCTATTTTGTGGTCTATTTTCATGATGGAATATTATATAGAAAGGAAAAAAAAACATGAAAGAGAGCCATGTGTGTAAATGAATAAACCTTGCAATGATAACATTGAGTGAAAGGAAGAGGATGCATATTTTAATAATAAACACACACATATGCAAACATGTACATAAGCACATGTACATATTCATATATATATATATATATATATATATATATAGCCACATATGGATATGAAATAAAACTATATTTCTTGATAAAGCAAGGAAATGATTATTATAAAAGTCACATTAATGATTATCTCTTATGGGGAGAAAGGAAGCTACAATAGGAGGGATTTTTCCAGGCTACTGGAAATGCTCACTTGTTGATCTGGTAGCAGCTAATCATTTTTTGCTTTATAATTAATTATAAACAATTACACATATACATTTTACACCTTTTGTGTAAACATTGTTTCTCTCTCACATATTTCCACACTCACAAATAAGTAACAGAGCACTAGGCAAGGCCAGAGAAAGTTCTGGAAGGGCCTCTGTGTATAGAGCATCCCAGAGGCACTAAACTAGGGTCTGTGGGTGGAGAACAGATGAGACCATTAAGGATGAAGATAGACAGGCTGAAGAAGCCAGATGCTGAGGCAAAGGGACACAACCAAATAGGTATTTGAAGAAACTAACTCAACAAGCCAAAAAGGGAAGGATAATCTGTCCTGAAATAAAACAACTGCACTGCCTCCTTTTGAGAGAGAACTTCGAAGTGATCCTTCAGCTCCTAGCCCATACCTGGATGAGGAGAGCTGAGAACCAAAGAGGACATGGAGGTTTATATTCCAAGTCTCTGAGAGGGCGATAAGCTCTTCAATGGAAATAGGGAGCAAAGTGAGATAAGGTGCTATTGTAGGTTTTTAGAGAAAAATCCTATTTTGTGCTATGTAACGATTCCTCACCCCACTCCTACAGAGGAGAGAAAATCACATAAAGGTAGGAGCCTAGTTCTTAAGTGAGGTTCACATGAAGTCACAATGACCCCTCTTCCCTGTCTTTCACTCTTTGCTGGTTTTCATAAAATTGCTTTGTTTAGGGAAGCCGATGGCTCACTCTAAAACTCTCTATTCTTTTTAGCAGAGAATATTGTCCCTTTGCTTCAGAATTTATGAGGAAAATAGGATTAAAGAGTTTGCAATTTAACTGAATTATCAAGCTTCATCTCTGGCCTCCTCTCCCGTTATACAGATATCCTGGAAGGTGGTGCAGTAGGTGGGCAGTATGGGTCCCAGAAGGAAGGGACCCACAGAAGCCTGCCTTCTGCCAGGTTCCCCTTTCCCATCGGCCTCCAGCCTCAGTGAGCCACAGCATCTCAGGGTCAGGTGCCAAGGAAAATGATTCTGCACCCTCCCCCCAACCTCACCCTGGCCCCCAGCAATGAAACATAGCACCCTTAAGGTTAGAGAAAATGTGGTTTTGTTTCCTTGTTGCTTTGAGCTGAAACTGTAAGGACATGGAAAACCCTTTGACTTGTTTCTGTCTTTTGGCATCCCCAGATTCCCTCATTAGGATTCGACACATCTAAACAGAATCCAGCCAGGAGAGATCTGACCCCTCACTGGTGGCAATCCTCAGACTAATGCCTTTGTAAAAATAACCATCTGGGCAGTTTTGTGTATATGAAGCATGATATAAACTCTGGGAGATCTCTAGCCAGGGGCTGGAAGTGCAGGTCAAGTGTGAGACAGAAGCCAGGGATAGAGCATGGCTGTAGCTATGACAGAGGAACATGGGGACTAGGGAAATGATGATGACAATAGCCCCTGACAAGTGCTGCGGTTACTATGATTACTAGGTGCTACACTTGATACTCAGAAATTGATGGACTTTAATCTGTGTAATTCTTTCAGCAAACCGTGGAGAAGGTAACTGTTGTTATCCCCACTTTACAGATGAGCCATGGGAGGCTGAGAGAGGTCTATTAGGTTTTGTCAGCCCACACAGACCTAACTGAATCAGCTGTAGTTCAAGTAAACCCCATATTATCCTGAACTTCCAATTGTTGGGCTATCATGAAGAATGTGTTAAAATGAATCCCCTGATAGAAACCATATTCCCCGTTTGCAAGTCCAAGAGCTAAAAGGGGATGGGTGATGTCGTGCTTTTCTGCAGATAATTGGCAAGACACGGCATGATTTGCTTCGGAAGCCTTCGGGAAAGAGGAGAGCTGACACATTTATATACCAACCTATTTCCTCTCATTTTAGCTTCTAACATTTCCCAGGTTGCTTTGCATGGGTGAGTGGGAGGGAGTTGGCAGATACTCTCAAGCAGTTGAGGCCTTGAGATGATCAGGTTGAGGGGAGCTACAGTGAGATCCTTTATTGAGGGCTGAATCAAAGAAGAGTAAATACCTCAGCGTACGCTCAGTTCACGTGCAATAACAGACATGTGGGCTGGGTAGCTGGCAGCCATCAATTTTATTAAAAGATTTTTTTCTGTTTGAATTACACATAATTCTACCAGGATAATACTGAGTCATGGTGCGTACCGTGTACTTATCCAGTGATACAATGAGGGAGGTATTTTATACTGAGATGACAACTTAGAGATATTTTACATTTAAGAAGAGTGTGATTGCAAGAGACCTGCGTTTTTCATTGTAGTTTTGCAGTTTTAAAAACATTTTCAGCAGTATGTTGTGGCAGAGAAAACAGCCAGTAACATATGGTTCCAAGCTCTGGAATTTACTTACTGTGTGACATTGATCAAGTCACTTAATATCTCTTGGCATTATTTTTTTTCTCATAATCTCATAGGATCACACCATTTCCAAAATCTTTTCCAAAGTATAAGATCCCAGGTTTGTATGAATTTATATAATAAGTATGCAAAGATAAATAATCCTACTGTCATAGATGCTTAAACTTTAACTTACTTCAGAGTTCAACAATCCCTTTTGCAAAACTCTAAACATAGATGGTACACACTTATTTCCTTCTCTGAGTCCATGAGGCATTCAACCAGCTTCCACTAGAACCCTCGTTTAGCTGGCCTCCTTTCTCTAAACCAGACTTTGATGCAATCTGTTGAGCAGAGAGGAGTGTAACCAAACCAGAATGAAGTCTCATTAAGACAAACATGGATGAAATGTCAGGCTGTGAACAGCAAAGCTTATTTCCATGTCTCAACAGATGGCTGAGAAAACAATGTCTTGTTGATCTGGTTAGAACAGATTAAATACAAAGAGCCCGTCTTTATAATAAGGGTGTATATGTGCAGTAACGGTGTGTGCTTAACAGGCTTGCACATACATATAAACCAGGGCTTCTCAACCTCAGCACTAGTGACATTTTCTGTCACATGACTAGTTTGGGAGGCTGTTCTATGCACTGGGGAATGTTCAACAGCGTCTCTGGTCTCTATCCACTATATAACAATAGCATTGTCCTTGCTTCATTTTGACATCAAAGACATCTCTAGACATTGCTACAATGTCCTCTGGAAGGGATACATATACATACACAAGCATACATATATATGCACATATTCATATATCCACATGCCAAACAATGATGTCAGATACTTGCATGGTACTTTCAACTTCATGAATGCATTTTCTAAAATTTTAGAGTTTGAAGGGATTGGGCTATCAAATCCACTCACAGAATTTTATAGATGAAAGTAACTGCAGCCCGCAGGAAAAAAAAAATCAATGACTATACCTCCAGCCACTCAATTTCCTTTTTTTCTTCTTAGACATAAAAATAACAGCTGGAAGAGATCTCAGTTTCATTATATGCGGTCTCTATTTTATAATCAACAAAACTAGACCTCTACTTTTTGTTTTTCTTCTCTTCTACCCATTACACTGATCACTGAGGTCTCCTCCTCTGGCAGACGGAGTATTAAGTAGATCTTAATTTTCTCCTACAAGGTGGTAGAATTTGTCCAATTACTGGAAGAGATAATCTTTCTAGAGCATGTTCCCTTTGATAAAGTAGGTGGCGACAGGTTGAGACAGCTCCAGGCTCAGGTCTCACACCCTCTGAGTTCCACGTAGGTCCCATGGCAGCACAATTATCTAGTCAATTGCTCTGGAGGGGACATCATCTTGAAAACATGACCAAGTTCACACCATTGCAATTAATCAGACAACTGCTTCAGCGTGATGGTGGCTAGCGCCTCACAGACTTTTACTGTCTCTTTAACCTGGGGAAACACTGTTCACATTAAGGTTGAACTCTATTTACAGAGTCCCACATTTAGATGCTAATTAGAAAAATAATACCCAAAATGCAATCCTGCTTAAATGCTTCACCTCTGGGTGGAAAATCATTAAGTAAACAACACGTTATGTGAAACAGAACTTTGTCAACAGCATATATTTGCTATGGAAATATACTTAAAATACCTTATTAAATACTGGACTTCCCACCTTTTTAAAGCTGTCCTAGAATTGCTGTCTTTTAAAAATGAAGATTTAGGGACAATTGGGACAGGACTACATACAGAATTTCTTTCAAAGAACAAAGAGCAGAGTTGCTTTGTGCTTTAATTGCATATAAATACACATCGGGAGCTTAAAGAGGCTGGTTGAAATGTACAAATACTAGTCCCAGATTTTCAGCTATCATATTACATCATCTTCAAATGTTTGAGAGCACAGATAAGACTTGTTTAAACCTCTAGTTGGCATGCTTTTTGCTTCTAAAAACCAAAGCTTCTATTTCTACGAGCATTGGGGCTATGGGTTCCATAGATTTTAAGGATCCCTGAACTTTTGTTCAGATTGGATTTTCCATTTACCAACATCCATATACATAAACAACTATTACTGGGAATCAGGACTATAATAAACCTGGTTTTGAAGCACAACAATCAAAATAAACCTATGTTTAATCTGTATTTGTGAGCAGTAGAATAAAGTCTTCTTAAATCTGAGAATGTCAATTGTCATTCAAAGAGCAATCACAAAATGGCTCAAAAACGAGCCATCCAAGAGAGCAGGAGGCATAGAGGAAGCATTTATGACACGGAGAAAAGGGGAAAAGAAGGCTGATAGGAGGGATGTCCACTTAGAGCTCACTGAGCAGTGCAAACCTCTGGTAAGTATCACTGATAAAGGTCAAGGGGAACAGAGTTATGACAGTGAACTTTAAAAACACTGACAGGAAACACGAGTGCAGGTTTCCACAGCGCTGCTTGCTGTTCACATAAAACCATTAGTCCCTCCAAAGGAAGGGTTATTGATTTACAGAGACACTCATTTGTCACATCTTGTAAAGTACATTAATAGCTGAAGGAGTATTTCAAATATACTCAGCAAATTTGCCTTCTCACTTGTGTGCAGCCTGGGTTCCTGACTACAGGAGAATTGGCAGTGTGAAAGACTCCATTCAAGAGCAAATCAACAACTTCACAAAAGGTGGAGCCTTCTGGGTCCTTCCTGAGTTCTCAATGAGAAGTTGCCCTCCTGCTGGATGGGCTCAGTGGGGTCCTGGGTCTCCTCATATGAAGGGGACATACAACCCAGGCCGAGGGGGTTTGCAAACACACAGTCTATAGATTGCTCACCCATAAAGTTCCCTGACTTTCCATGAAGTTTGTCACCTCCTCTTTCATGGGAGAACCAGGTTCCTGCCCAGTGCTATGGATAAGGAGCAGTGTAGAGTCAGAATGGGAGAGGTGGCTCTGCCTACATGGGTTTGAATTCTGGTTCCACAGCTTCTCAGCCCTCTTGCTCTGGGTGGGTCACTAGCGCTCTCTTAATCACTCAGTTTCCCAATCTTTAAAATGGGGATAAAAGGAATGTCATGATCATAGGTTATTGTGAGGCTCAGATGGGTATGTTACAGGCGAGCACTGAACAAAAGATGAGTTCAAGGCCATGCTGTATTATAGAGCTATAGCCACTGGCCATGTGTGGCTATTTAGGAATTAACTAAAATAAATCCTCAAAATTCATTTCCTCAGCTACACCAGCCACATTTCAAATGGCCAACAGCCATATTGGGCTAAATGACTGCCATATAGGACAGCACAGACTGAGACATTTCAACAATGTGGAAAATTCTACTGGATAGCACCATTCTAGAGGTGCATGTATTTTTACATTTTATTAACTAATTCTTTATAGGCATTGTCATTTAATCTGAGGCACAGGCCCGTGTTGGATAGTTACTGAAAATTATTAAATGTGTTCACTTGAGAAGTATGTTGGCAGACTTCAACTCATCACATTTTTATGACATTTTTTTTTCCAAATCATGTTTTCAATGTTATTTCTATTCATTATCACCGTATCTTTTGAGGTAAATATATTATACACCTATAATTTTCCTCTCATAGAGAGGAGAAATAGATGTTTACAATATCTATATTCATGAGAGCAATGTTTAGCTTTTGGAGGGTTTTGAGAATAACAAACAAATTAGGTAAAGAAGGCTACTCGGGAAAGATGAAGTTCATATTTTAACTGTTTTAAAATTAATAAGAGTTTATTGGAGGAAACTCGAGAAATAAACAAAAGGAGGAAGAAAGCCAGAATTTCTGAAAATAACACAACCTGTAAGTAACCATCATTAATATCACCTGCTAGGGGAATAAAATATGCATATTTTATTCAAGTTTATTGGGTGATGATTTTTTTTCACTTACTATAAGAGTGGATTATTTTTCCACACCATTAAAAATTATTGGGTAACAAAAATGCATAAGATTATATTTGGGGGCTCTCTGACCCATTACTCAACCATTTCTCATTTTTGCTATTAAAATTAATGTTGGGAATACTGTATTTGTATGTAACTCTCATTTTAAGTCAGGGAGTATTTCTGGGGATGGAGCCTTGCAATTAGAATTAGTTCCTTCTCATTGAAACCTGGAGACATTCTGAGGCACTCTGGATCCACGCTAGCATTATGCCTTTTGGAAAGGCTACATCGATTTTCATTTCCCAGGAGTGCCCATGTGTCACTGGCCTTCTCAAGCACCAATTACTACCATCTGAACATTTTGCCGATTTTGTACACAAAATATCCTCTTTTGTTATTTCACTTTTTATTTCTTTGATTGCACAGGGGGCTACATTTTCCCCCTGTGCTTACTAACTAAGGTATTTTCTATCCTACAAATTGTCTCTTCATGTCTTTTGCCCAGTCTTCTGTCATAAATTTTCTGATATGAATTTATGTTGAATCATCATATATTAAAAGTTTTAGTTCTGGTATGTTTTCTGTTTTCCTTTAATTTCATCTGTGATATTTTTATGTTTATGACTTTTAAATTTTTATAAAGTCAAATCAATCTTCCTTTTCCTTTGTGATTTCCTTCATTGGTTTTATAATCAGAAAATCCCTTTCCCACTAGAGAGCAATTAAATAGTCACTTTTGTTTTCTTCAAGTCTAATAATGTTTTAACTGTCTTTTTTTGTGTGTGTATTTTACCTCTCTAAATCTGGGGTTTATATTATGTTATGCTGTCAGGTATATATCCTATCTTATTTTCTTTCTGAATAGCATTATGACTGTCTTAGAGCATTTATGGCAGCAGATCTGCTTTCTGGTTACAACACCATATGTCAATGATAACTATGAAATGCCTAAATATAGGAAGATATACTGCAGGATGACGTATTCTGTTTTATCTATCTTATCCAGAACCATAATTTCATGAATTTAATTACTTTAAGTTCACACCATTGTAATTATGATAGTGCAAGCTGGCATTGGTTACACACACACTCTCTCTCTCTTTTTTCCCCTAAACATTTCTTAGCCTGGTTTCTCTTTTCTATGTGACCTACGAAAGCATCTTAAGTCCTTCCCATAGCACTCCCTTAATCCAATCGATTTTTTCCCTTGTAAAAAAATTAATTTAACCTTTAAATTATTTTAGGAAGAAATAGCAGTTTTGCAGTATTTGCCCTTCTCATCCAGGAACATGGTATGTCTCTTTATTAAATTCTGTTTTATTTCTCTCAGTGAATTTTATAGTTTTGTTTAAATGGGTTTTGTACTTTTCCTTAAACAGTATTTTATGATCTTCATTACAATTATATACTGGGTTTCCCCCAATTATTTTTTTGAGCATTATTCCTCATATGTAGGAAACTACCAATTTTGGGGCTGCTTCCCTATATTCTTTTATTAATTCTAATGTTTTCTTCCAATTGATTTTCTCAGCTTTGTACTGTATACAATGTCATTTGCAAATAGTTTTTTTTTTCAATAGACAGGGTATTATTTCTGATTCTTATGTGAAGGAAGGATTGTGGCAAAATTTCTAAAACAATGTTAGAGCTAAATATGATGATTGCAGATACCAGAACTCTTGACAGCAGCTTTAACTATTGAAAGTTATACTGGTGACAGTGACCAAATGAGGATTATTTTTTTCTTTGTACTATAAAGGAAGTATACTTTTGGTTCTGGTTTTCCTACAGTTCTAAACAGGAATTGGTTTAGAATTGACTGGAAAACTTCTGACCTATCATTTTTCCAGAGTGAAGTTTGGTTTCTGTGCACTAGATTCTAGTATTTGCCCATCTTTTCTCAGGTCTAGAATAGCTAGGAGAGCAAGAAAATTAGCAAATACTTATTTTCCCATAGACCATCTGACAAGAGAGACTGAATTCCAATTTAACTAGAAGAAGGACAAATTAGCTGTTAATGGAAGAGTCAATGAAACTGTAGAAGCAGATGGCTCTTTTCCAGATGAGGGATTATACTATAAAGAGGCTTGAAGGGTTTGGGATTGTTGTTACCACCACACAAAGGCAATAGGGACCTTGTACTTCTACAGAAAATTTGGTTTGGATGTTGAGACTTACAATACTGCATATGTATGAAAAAGATGTGAAAAGTTTACTGCTGATACAAGGGAATTTTCTCGGGGGTATCAGTGGAGACTCCGAGGCCCATTTGAAATAGCTCAAAGAAAGTTAGAGCTCAATGATTTACTGCCTGCCCCAAACCAAAGGAGGAAGTAACTGAGCTTTCTTATCAACTTTCCCAGACATAGGGTGCCAGGGGAAGGGAGCTAAAAGAGGTCAGCAAACATCAGAAACAAGACCAAATTCAATATTTTAGCTTAAGCTAAAGAAGTAACAGAAGGATGCTGATCTCATGATGGAGAGAGAAGGCAAGGAAACTGATGGCAGTTGATCTCAGGAGTTTGGAGGGCAGCCAGTAAATTGTTGCCCTTCCACACAATGTTCAAAATTGTATATGAAAGGTATTCAGGGCACAAAATAAATTTCTTTCTTAACTTGAATAATTTACTGTTTTGAAGCGTATTTCCTCAATTTATACCATGTACTACCATTGTGACTGTTATAACAAAATCAAAATCATTGTTATTGAAATTACAAAAGAATATTCAAACCATGCAAGAGCAGAAACACAGGGAACTTAGCCTCATCCTAACATTCTGGTAAGCAGAATTACCTAGATCAGAACTGTAAAATCCAAAGGGGAAGGTTTTTACAATCACAAGTAACTGAATCAACTGGCATATAATAGATACTATTAATAACACTATTAATAGCCTTATTTACACTTATTAATAGATACTTATTTATTAGCACACCATTAATAGACTCTAATTAATAGATACTATTAATAACACTATTAAAAATCTTATTGGGTAACTTACCATGTGCCAGAGATTGTGCCAAACAACTCACATGCATTATTTAATTTAATCTTCTAGGCAATGCCATATGTTATGGTTTAGATATGAGGTATCACCCTCAAAGCTCCTGTGTTAATGCGGGGATATTCAGAGGTAAAATGGTTATAAGAGCTGTAACCAAATCAGTCCTAGTTTGAATGGACTGAGAGGTAACTGTTGGCAAGGGCCCATGACTAGAGCATGTGGATGTGCCCTGGAAGTGTGCCTTCCTTGGGCTCCCTGTCCCTATCCTTTCTTCCTGGCCCTCATGAGTAGAGCAAGGCTCTTCTACCATGCCCTTCTGCCATGATGTGCTTTCTCACCTTAGCCCAGAGCAATGGCATCTGCTCATCATGGACTGAACCTCTGAAACCGTAAGTCAAAATAAACTTTTCTTCCTCTAAGTTGTTCTTGTCAGGCGTTTTGGTCACAATGACACACGATATGCAGATATTATTATAACTTGGGCTCTACTTCATGGAGGAGAAAGGTGATGTTCAATGAGGTTGAAGAATTTACTTATGATCAGAGAGTCAGTAAATAAGGGCTAAGTTAGGAACACAAATCTCTTTTACTTCAAAGCATTAATTGCCTTTAACCACAGCTACACTATATACTCTAAGACCTATATTCATCGAGTGCTATAGTCATGTGTGAGGATCTGAGGTCATTCCAATCTCAACTACCATTTATTAACAACTTGAGGAAGTTTTTAAACTTCTGCAACTTAGTTTCCTTATCAGTAAAACTGGGATAATGGTATATACTTCCTGCAGTTTTCAAGAGGATTAAATGCTTTTCAAGAATTTGGTATATTGCCTAGCATACATGCTGTGCTCCATCTAGGTTAGCACTATTAACAAGGCAGTAGATATAAATATTATTTTTTAAACTTATGAATAGTGACAAAATATTAAGAACAACATGAAGAAACAGAAATATCTAAGAAAAACTTTGGAGTCCATCCTCATTTCTGAGCAATCACCCTCTGAGAAAAATTAGGCATCTCTGAGGTTGAATATAGACTATGACAATTTCACCTGATTCTTCACTTGGCAGGTGCAGTATGAACTTCCACATCAAGATGACCTAGTCTCTGTTGGAGACTCAGGTTCATATTTTCCTCTGGTTGGAAGAAAAAGCAATGACACATGTCTGAAGCCATCAAATGCATGTGCACTTGAGTAAGGGACCCTACCACTACCTCTCAGTTGAGGGTATTACCACTGGAAAACACTTTAGAGACATCTAAACACCTCATTTAATGTAATCATTCTTTATACAGTCTTATACTCAATGGAGATTTATTTGATCAATGCTTTTATGTTTAAACGTTTCAAAGCTTCAATGAACAGCTCTTTCTATTTTTGGATACATTTAACAGTGATAAAATCTTTCTTTGGGTTAGATTTCAATCCCTATAACCTTTCCCATTAACTTCTTTTTGCCTTTCAAAGCTATAATAATTATATCTATATGTGGTTCCTTTCAAAATTTCTCTATATTTTTTGGAGACCTAAATTATATCTTCTTGGTTTTTATTTTCCCAGATTAAGTTCTGTGACCCGAGCTCATGCCATCTCTTCCTACAAAATGCTTTTTTTGGGTCTATCACTATCTTGGTTGCCCTTTTAAATAGGCATGCTGGTCCTCTGTTTCCTTCTTGAAATGGAAGTACCCAGAACCAAATCCTTTAAGATGTGCTCTGAACGGGCCAAGTGTGACAGGGCTAATCATGTTCTTTGGAAAGAACATTATCCTTTTATTGAATATCCTCTGTCTTAGCATTTAGCACACTCTTAACTCATGCTGCACTTATTCTCAACTACTCTCCCAAGTTTTTCTTTTAATGCTAATTGCTCTTAAGTCTCTTAATTTCATAAATTGACATTTAAGCCCAAAGGTTGGAACTGACATTTATTTCTGTTCCATTTTATCACTGTTCCAGGATATTAAGAGATGACAGGATATTTAGAATTCTGACTGACAAAATCCCAGTTAGTCTCCCTTTCCAGCTTGAATTATCTCTATGATAAAAGCTTGACTTCTTACCTTCATGTCACTGATAAAATACGGTGAGTAACATAGTTTTAAATGATGGAGCCATGTGACAAAATTCTGGAAATCTGTTTTTGTTTTTTTTTAATCTGTGTGCAATGGTCAGGAATCTACCAACTGGAAGACTAGCCAACCTGGTTCTTCATCCTCTCTGAGAAGTATCACAAATTAAGTCATCAGATGTTCTATTGAAATACTGATATGACCAAGTTAAGATAATTGTGTGACTAATGGTTCTTTTAAAATCCATTTAAAACAAAATATCTACTTTTAAGCAAGCCTGTGCTCTATCTTAATGATTATTATTATTATTTTTTTAATTTTTTATTGTTGGCTGTTCAAAACATTACATAGTTCTTGATATATCATATTTCACACTTTGATTCAAGTGGGTTATGAGCTCCCATTTTTACCCCATATACAGATTGCAGAATTACATCAGTTACACATCCATTGATTTACATACTGCCATACTAGTGTCTGTTGTGTTCTGCTGCCTTTCCTATGATTTCCTTTCTCATTTGCTCTTTTCTAGAAATTTACCAGGCAACAATCTCAATCCTCCTGTGCTATGCTTTTCAGATTTTTTTTCCTTTATAAAAATGAGGACTGTATCTTTCCACTTTTGGTCTTGCAGCTTACTTTTCTATTACATTATCTTGGGGACTGTGAACAATGGCTCTGGAATAACATCAGTACTTGGAATGCAAGTTACCTGGACTGGGGGAGGACTCATCTGGAGCAGCTAACTGCTTGTATTCTGTCTCCTCACCAGCCTGGGCATCAATTCATCCCTCAGGATAATTACCCCTTCCTTTCCAGTGTGAGGAATCCTTTATAGGAACTGCGGACAGAAAGCAGGTGGTGATGAACTTTGCCACCTACTGTTCCTGATGCCGCCAATGCTGCCATTTTATTATGTTACAGAAATCTCCATGTGGTTGAGGAATCATATATGCTTTTTCTTCTTAAAATAAGAAGTAATAGCAGCAACCTTTCTAAAAGCACTATCTCTATGTGTTCAGCCTTGTTACACACTTACTACAGAGCAGCTCAGTTAATAGTCACAATGATCCTATAATGGAAGCACTCCAATCATTCCCATTTTATGGGTAAGAAGGTTCACAGAGGGGTTAAGGAATTTACCTAAGACTCAGTGAGCTGAGGAGCCAGTATTCATATGCAGGTGCTTGTGATACCAATAACCCCTATTATTACAATTCATTTTTTAAAAAAGTAAGTTTGGTTGATATACTAACTTTTTGGTAAATTCTGATTCATTATTGATGTTTACATTTTATGATGCTATTATTTAAAATTTGTGCCTCTCCTATATTAGTTAATAATCCTTCCTTATAACTAAATTCCATGTCCTTTAAAAATCAGATTGTGTTGGTGAACTCCCCATATAATATTTTACTTAAGTAGCTTATTAGGACCTTCCTTTTGTACTATGGTGTTTCAAGAGGCTTGTATTTGCATCTTCCACATCCTGTCCTGAGTGGACTCAGTAAGTACAGAAAGGTACCATTGCCATCAAAGAATGGAGAATTGTCTCTGTAGCAAAAAGGTAAGAAGTTTTATGGTTTCCTGTGATCTTAAGATATGCATCTGCTGAACTTCCCCAACTCCTCCTGCTTGCAAAATGTGGGACTGTGAATCAGTAGGCCCTCTCATGCCTCCCAAGCTGCCTGAATGCTGGCCAGTCACTGCTCTTTGCTAGAGGTCAAGGCATGACCATAACATCTACCTGGATGAGCTGGGGATGTTTGCAAAAACTTTTAAACAGAGCTGTTCCAGGCAATTGTAAAAAGAGCCAGGATGGGAAAGGGTACCCATAGTTACCTATTCATCAGAGGCCTAGTTCTCAAATCCTTTGTCTAAAGCCAGATCCTGGCCTGAGGTAACTATGTGGTAGTGACAGAAACAGGCAAGCCTAGGGACCTGCAATAGGGCCTGATCAGCCTGCAACTCAGCCAAGCTCTGTTTTCGGCACAGTGGCCCTTAGGAAAGGCATCAAAGGATCCAGAGGGAAGAAATGCAACATGACCTAGACTTGACATGCAATCCCATCTCAGCCAAACATGCAAGTAGGAGAGTACTGTGGTTGGGAACTTCCTCATGTTAAAGCCCAGTCCCTAGAGTGGTGCTGTTGGGAGGTGCTGTGAACCATCAGGAGAAGGGCCTCAGATGTGTTATCATCCCTCATGCTTCCCAAGGGGATGAAGGGACCCCTGGTCCTTTTTCTCTCTTCCACTTCCTGGACATAATGCAAGGAGTTTTGTTCTACCATACTTTCTGCCATTTCCATCAGGCACCCCCACCAGCTTAAAAGCAATGAATTTGCCTGATCATGGATATGAACTCCAAAATGAAAACCAAAATAACCCTTTTCTCTTTGCAAGTTGATTATCTCGGGTACTTTGTTACAGTGATGGCAAGCTGATTGACACAAAGAATAAGACAAAGGATTCAAGTAAAGAACCAATCTTTTGACCAGACAGTTTTTCAGAATATATAAATAGATTACAGTTCAATCCTTTATGGAATATGTTCTCTTTCAGAAAATATGTTCAGGACTTTAGTTGCTTTATCAGTGAATATTTTGATGTCTGATTTCTTAATGACTAGTTAGGGTGCACATATATAATGACTTCTCTGCTTCCTAGTGTTCCTTTTATGCTGATTTGCCTCTATAAGTTTTCCTTCCTTCTAAATCACAAATCAGGTCTGTCCAGGTGCTCAGAGTTAAGTGCACAGCAGCTGAGCCCTCCTGTTCCCTCTGCTTTCAGAGATGGGAAAATATTTTCAGGACAAGTCAAGAACTTATCAGTTGCTCTGCATTCAGGAGCCTGAAATTCTCAGCTGAAGCCCTACAGCTGAAATCCCATCTTCCACCTCTATCGATGATTCCTTTCAAGTCAGATGAGATTAATCATCCCTTACCCCAGACATTGTGGCTCTAGTGTTAGAGCTCATCCCTCTTGCTATGTGTTCTGCAACTGTAGAGAAGTGATTTTTTTAATGCCACTTCACGAGTTTCCAGTTCACTTACAAACTTGAATTATATCCCTAGAGAACAATGGAAAAGTCTCAGTTTTTAATAACCTAATAATGTGATAGGCTTCCCTTGAGTAGGCGACTGTTGCTTCTTACCTAGATTTAAGATTGGAGCTGGGTGATGCCCTCTCCATGGTAGCTGAGTCATTAGTGGAGATAGATCTCCTTGCTGACCACTCACTACATACCAGGTGCCTACATTACACAGTCACTTCAGGGAATCCTGCAAACTTAGCCTGCAAATAGGGTTTAACAATTTTAATAAATGTAATATAAATACAGATTCTAACTATATGTGGCCACATAGTCTCTCAGAAAGTGCAATTTAGAGCCCTGTGGAACCTGGATGATTTTCTTATTTATTAGCTGTACCTTGGGTCAGATGTTTAAAACCTCGCTGTGTCTTCAATCCTCATGTATTACCTGGAAACAATAAGAACAGCTACTAATAAGGTTTTATGAAGAGTGAATAAGAGCTGAAAAGGCTTGGTATATGTCTGCTACATATTTAACTCAATAAACCTAAGCTGCCATTTTAATTTTGACGACTACCTGACCTGCAAAGTAATCATGTTTTACCCTCTACATATGAGTGATATTTTCAGGGATGGTTTATAAGCTTAGGAAGGTTTTCAACTGGGTCTTGTGGATTTGCTGCTCACCAAATACTGAGACAGTGCCTTATACAACAAACATTTGTTGAAAGAATATTTGAATAAACAAGGCTTCAATTTTTAATATATCTGTGTTTGGAAATACAAAGAACAGGGCTGGTACTGACTGCAAAGAGAAAGTTCTCATAATTTTCCATTCTCTCTATTCTCTATTAGCATACTTATCCTCTTCTTCAATCTACAAGTAAATTTGAAAAATAATGGAAATTCAGATTTATTTATGAAAATGAATCTGCTGCTTCTTTCAGCCCAACAGGCTCAGTCAGTAATATTTCCCAAGGGGGCGTTTTAAGATTCTTAAAGTAAACATATAGTTAAAACTCGCACTAGTTTAATACACCTTGAAAAATAAGCATAAGAGCCTTAATTGCCTTTTTTCTTGGCATACATCAATTCCTACACATGAAAATGCAGCACTGAATAACAGCAGTAAGCCCAATTCCTTTCAAATAGTACATCTGTGTGAATACTAGCTGTCCATTATGTTCTTTAAAATCTAGGAGGCTGAAACATATTTGTGAAAAGAAACTTTTTAATAAAATTTAAAAAGCCTGATTTTCATGCAGGAAAGAAAAGCATAGAAATGTCTCTCTCTCTCTCTCTCTCTCTCTCTCTCTCTCTCTCTTTTTAAATTAATATAAAACTTTCCTGTGTGCTTCAAAACAGTAATAATTTTATGTTAATATAACTCATTATATAGTCTTTTATGAGAAAAATTTTAGAGAAATAATGAAGTGTAAAATATAAGTCAGATGGGAGAAGAAATTTTGGGAATTACAGCTGATTTTTTTTTTTTGTGTGCGTGTGTATGTGTATGGGGGGGGTACTTAATTGTTGAAATAATTCTGTTTTCTCTTTGGCCCACACTTGCAAATATTCTCGTGGACTAATACCACTTTTAAAATGTAAACTCATAGCATCATCAGTCATCTAAGTTAAATTTCAGAGGTCGAATTATTTTTTTTTCTTTTGACAAGACTAAATGAAGTTATAAATTGTTATTGTGCATGTAAGAGCTCTTTTTATATAGGGTGCCCATGTTTTATGCCAGAATGTGCTCATTGAAAATTCAAGTTGGTTCTCTTCCCCTACTGGTTCCTAGAGGAGCTACCAACATGCCTTGCACTGGTGGTGGTGAGAACTGAGCCACAGGGTTGACCCTACGTGGAAGATGTAATCCACCTGTGCCACCTCTCTACTCCCCAGCTGCCATAAATCAAAGAGAACAAAGTCAGAATCAACTGAAAGTTTAAAAAACCCTCTCCTCACCCATGAATGCATAGTAGCTCACCGTAGACCTTCCATGACCGAAATGTCAAGAGCAGGGCCAGGAAAGCACAGTTTTCTAGTGAATGCAACATGGTTGTGCTGCACAGCTTGGTGAAGGGACCCTTGAATTCTAAGACCACATAAGCTATTCAGAGCTCTAAGAGCTGTGCATTTCTCCATCCATAAATGTTATTGCAATAAAGAAGTGATAGTTCTGTGATTCTGGTGAGCCCATGAAAAGTAAATGCTGCCCGGAGCCACTGGATAAAAATATCAATTCCAGAAGGAGGATGCCCTAGAAAGATCATTAGTTCCTAGCCTGAGCATCCGCGGTGGTGATATGAGGCATGGCCAGAACTTAACCTGACGTGAAGTAAAGCTATGGTTAAAAAGAGAGAGAAAGAGGGAAAGGCCTGTTGCACAGTTTCCACTCTTCTAAGAGACACATAAGGATGCACTTTAAATGACAATTAGAGATGTGGTCAAAAGGTGTGGGCAGACGGGTGCTCACTGCTGCACTGTACATGTGATCAGAATCTGACGGGTCCCCTGGACTTGTGGCCAGAACTGCCCCAGTGTTCCTTGCCTGAGTTTACATCCATGGGAAAGGAACTCTATTCCTATAGAGAAGGGATAGCAGGCTGAAGTATATGGGGCTGCCTTCAAACAGAACTGGGGACTACTGGTCTAGGCACCAGAATTCCACTTTGGGACCTCAGTGGGAAAGGTGTGTTGCCGCCATTTTTCTTCCTGTGAGAAATAGTGAGATGGCAAAGTAACAGGAGCTAAGTACTTGGAATAGAGCAAGGGGAACGCTCAGGTTGAGAAGTTTAGAAATTCCCACCAGAACACAGCCTACTGGTGGGGAACTAGGATCCCTGGGTGGGCACTTAGAGCAGCCATACCAGAGAGAGGGTGCTTTCCTATGTTGATTTCAATCAGGGTGCATGTGTGTTGGGGGGCATGGCCAACTGAAAGTTTCAAAATAGAATAGAATCAACTGAAAGTCTAAAAAACAGAAGAAGAGAAGATGTTTTCATGAACATATATATGAACCATCTGTGAATTAATCGAGGAACAGTTTGTTGCAGGGAGAAATGAACTGAGCTTCTGTGTCAGATGGTGATGGCAAATGAGGGACAAGAGCCAAGGACATTGGAATTCTTAATGAGACATAATCGTAACCCTGAGGCAGATGGGTGAGTGAGGTCTGGGAGTAAACTTTACAGGGTGACCATAGAACTCTTGGTTGAACATGGTCACTTTTGAGAGTGACATAGGGTATAAACTGGGTGAATAACAGAGACTTATAGACTGTACTTTTGTATGGGGGGTGGTGGAGCTACGGCCATTGTTGCACCACTACTATGGTGGTAAGGTAAAACACACATTATAATGGGAAAGGCTCCACTGTGACATTATTAAAAATCTTGTTACAAAATAGCAAGTACTGTAGGATCCCATTAAATAGTAAAAAAAAAAAAATGACTGGAAGTCTAGATGTTGCTAAGAGTGCTATTTCTGGGTAATTGGGTAAAAGGATATTTAAATTCTGTACTCTTCCATTTTTTTCTACAGCTTTTATTATTATAAAATTAAGCAATATGTAAAAATGTGAAAGTTAGTAGGTTGACTTAGGACCAAAAGTACAGTTTTATATGTAGCACTGGCTGCTAAATTTTCCTACTTGATTTCTAGGCTCCATTTGAAATCATCTTTGGTGCTTTTCAGGAGACGGAAAATGGAATTTTCTCAAAGGCATGATCTGTATCTTATTTCATCTTTTTATTTCTTTGGAGGGGTCGGGGTAACACCAATTTGTAGCCCGGGTATAGCATAGGATGTGGCCTCCTTCTTAGATAAATCAAACTGAAATATTCCATTTTTAGATCTTGATTTCCTGAGGTAAGATTTATGGGACCACGAGGTGGAGCAGACTTGGAAACAGCAGCAATGTTAGCGAAATGGTCTCCCTGCGCCTGCATGCAGGGTATCCTTCCCGGCTCTTGGTACGCTTTGGCTAAGCCTCATAGCTATCCTGCGAGATAGGATGGAGTTACAGGTAGAGCACTCTCCTATTCCTGTTATCAGATGAGGAAGCCAAGTAGAACCGAAAATGCATAGTCTGTCTTCTATCTATCTGCCGTCACCTCAG
This sequence comes from Marmota monax, assembly GCF_021218885.2. NCBI lineage: Eukaryota > Metazoa > Chordata > Mammalia > Rodentia > Sciuridae > Marmota > Marmota monax. The sequence continues at coordinate 2,233,530 of NW_026691933.1, forward strand.
GCAGGTTGGTAAGCTACTCTTGAGTCTGGCAGTAATGGACTTAACAATGATCTTCCCTACTTCCCCAAGATTTTAGAAAAAGGCTTTCTAAATTAACAAGGTATCTTGGACAACTCATTTGTCAGATCCACGCATTTGGCTGCTCATCATATTTACATTGCTATTGTGGATCAGCATGATCCACAGCAAAGAGCACTGGCATGCTAGTTCAGGCTCAGGAACTGGGGTCTCTCCGCTGCCAGGATGGTAAGTCGCAACTCATCCTTTAACCAACTGGGTGGGTTTCCTCATGATATAAAAACGTGACAATGTTTTTGTAAAGACATATTTTCTATTTTAAAATTCATAATTTCAGGGGCTGGGATTATAGCTCAGCGGTAGAGCGCTCGCCTAGTGTGGGCGGGACCCGGGTGTGATCCTCAGCACCACATAAAAATAAAGGCATTGTGTTGTGTCCATCTACACCTAAAAAATAAATATTTTAAAAAAATTCATAATTTCGTGATCATTTTTTGTTGTTGAACAAACTAAAGAATAAACATAAACTAGACACATATAGGACAGAATATTAACTCACATTATTTGACCTGATTGGCTCTAGAGCTGATCAGCCAGGGTTGCAGGAGAACCCTGGCCACCTGCAGACACAGGACTCACCTACCTACCTTGCAGGCTCTTTATTGAGTCCATCAGAGATGCAGACCTGTAGTTTTTACTCCTAAAGTGTCTTTAGGTTCCATAAGCTCCAATCACTTTGTCACTTAACCCTAAATCCCACAGACATCATTTCACAAAAATTAGTTTCTTTAGGGATCCTCCTCCCCCTCTGCAGGAGAACCAATTTAAATCATCCTTAAATCATCACATTAAACACTAGCTACAACTGGCTGCAAGGGGAGCCAAGAAGTGTATTATAGCAAGTCTTAAAATGCCATCCCTGCCTTTTAAATTTTATCATAAAATCAGAAATAGCTATTTTATCATGAAGGATTTAATAAGTTTACCTTTTAAACTAATGGACTATAATTGGCTCCTTAAATTTTGCATGTAAAAACCCCTGGGTTGGGAAACTTTCAATTTCTCCTTAATAACTCATCACTATAAATCAGATTCCTTTAATATACTATACACCAACACTGCAATGAGCTCAGAAAGAACTGGTACCATTTTCCTCCTGATGGTTCAGTCACAAGGAAAGGCTGGTTTATTTCTGAAAGGTAGTACTCAAAGCAATTTCATTTTATTTCCCTCCACAGAAGATATCAGATATTTAAGAACTCCCATAAAAGATCTACCCTTAGGTATTTCAGAATGACCTGTTTCTTGGAGATTTCATCGGTTTCTTTCTTGTCATAAAAGAATTCTTTTTAAAAAATATGTTTTATGTCTGTCATGGCATAGTCAGTATATATTTTATAATATGGTATTGTTTTTCTCACAGCCAGTAGTTGTATATTAATAGAATACATTTATTGGATCATTTCTCCTCCAATTAAAATGTAATGCTAATAATGATAATGATGGTAGCATGATAACATTGATAATGATAATGACAAAGCTATTATAAAAGAACAACATTGACACATTTTTGATCCCTCCCTAAAACTTTGCATTTCTCCAAAATTCTAAAACATGAAAGAAAGGGACAATAAAATACAAGTTGATTCAAAGGCCAGAATAATATAAATAACAACACTTTCTAAAGATTCAAAGTTTAAAAGTAACAATGAAAAGAAATTGTTCCTTGGATTTTGGACCGTGAATCACAACATTGTGCTGGAAGATTTCCTCTAGTGAAAGGTTTATGTATCACCAAGTATCAGGATGGAAACTCAAGAGACGTTGTTCTCATGTTTGCAAGCATATGGTATCAAATAAAACAAGGATACTTCACATTCCAGAGAGTCAGAACCATGCTGAGTCCTGAATGGTCTCCATTAACTTCTTCTTTAATGATTTAATTTAATAGGCTAATGCCCCTAAGTCAGAGGTGGGGAATAGAAATTGTCCAGCTTCTTTTATATCAACTTAGTGAATGTGACAATTCACATGGCAGAGTGGATTTGCAGTGACGAAAGAAGAAGGCCATTTATGTGTGAGGTTGGACTGTTGATATAGCCTTTTTGGTCTGGGGGAGAGAGAAATGCACTTACAAGGAGAGTCCTCCAGGACACGGTTTACTTCATCTAGATTCATCAGTTACTACCATGCCATTGAGACGCTGAAGGTTATAATGCAGTTCACAGTACGTACTGAAGGACACAGAGGAGTGGAAACCCTGGTAGAGATGTGTCTGTCCACCCTGCTTTGAATATGTGCTCTGCACAGCAGCACTCTAGTGCCCCACTAGAGTCTGGGCACCTGGAGAGAGGGGTGGGCAGAAACTGCCACTGGCAGAGAATTTCTGAACACACATCACACAAACTGCCATCCAGCTAGGAACTTAATATAAACACTAATCATCAGATTAAATCCACAGCATTCGCTGCAAATCAACAGGGGGAGGACGAAACAGCTTCTGAAAACACGTAGACTAGACATTAAGGAAATCTGACCGGATCTGAGAGGAAGCAAGAAAGACATGAGGTAGAAGAAAGGAAAGAGAAGCAAAGAAAAATATATTGGAAAATGAGAAGAAAATAAATAAAGGGAGGGAAGAAACAAACATGATATTAAGCAGATAATAGTGCGCATTCTCTCGTGTATCAACTCTAAGGAAATCTAGGGGTTCAGAGAAATATAGAAATTTGCCTCAAACTGGAAGATGTTGAGTATAATCTATTTTCCATGCAGCTCCATTGAAAGCATGAAGTAAAGTTCCAGAGAAAGGCCACATCTTGCTATGTCTCCAACCTTAGCTACCAAAGGCAGGAATAATCTGACCCACCTCAGATAAGTTCCCATTTTGCTTTCGTGTTCCAGAAACATTCTCAATTATTCTCCTTCCTTTACTGGGCATTAAGTACTACCAATGAGTTATATAGCACAAAGCAAAAAGGCACATGAGACAAAAGACCTTCTTTTGTTTATGGATTTTCAAAGAAAAATATGGGGTGGGGTGAAAGGGAAGTACTTTAAAAAAATCAATACTTGCCTGGAGGTGCAATATATTGATTTTCCATAGCACAAATCATGGTTCTAGGGTCCACACAGTATGTTCCACCGAGAGCTGACTAATGACTATTCTTTGGTAAGGAAGAACTGAGTTGTTCATTGAGGGCTGGATCTTTCTACCCCTCATTAGCTTGGGAAGGCACTTTTTTTATTTTCCTTATTTAAAATTGTATTACATTGGTGATCCCAATTGATTGAGTTCCTGATCTGCCTTGTGACATTTAGACCTTGATATATCATGCTATGATCAAATATCTTTCACTTCCAGCTCACTAGTGTGGATCCCAAGGTACAAAGTCCTGCATTAGTTAGAAGGACATTTACCAAAATATATAGATAGACTCCCGGAAAGGACTTTCTCCACCTTAATCACTCCCCTGACTCTCTGATCCTCTCACAAGGCTTTATCTAGCACTACCATGCTACTGAGATGGAAGAATCCCCAAAGTAAATTCCAGAAGAACCTCATGTATGAAACTGAATGCTTTATCTGTCTCCCCAAGCTCTCTTATAGTGCAGGAGTCAGAAACCAGGTATAATCCTCTATCTCAAGGGTAGAGATATCTTCTCAATCAAGGTCCTACATCTTGTCTATTACCCACTTCTAACAGTTCTCAAACATGTGTCCCACTGCAAAGAATCATTGGTTTCTTCCTTTATTATAACCTGGTTTCTCAAATTCCAAATTAGTTTTACATGGCATCCCTACACACAAATGTTTGACAAGTTTCTAAATAGGTGTTTAAAATATGCAGGTAAATAAGCCAGAGTCCCTCCTCTCATGGTGTGTCAGAGGACGATTTTGGGTCAACAGCTCTTGCATCTCCATGATGATAAAGTGATGTGACAGGCACACACAGGAGGGGTGTATAAACTCGTCTTGGTTAGTCATAGGTGGTTCCCTAGAGGAAGTGTCATTCCATAATGGCTTTGAGGGACAAAAGCAGGTATTATCCAAGTACAACAGAGATCTTGTTCCCTGGACCACATCCCTTCCTTGATTTCTGGGAAAAGTGCCTTGATTTTCTATGAACCTCTTCCCCTACTCCACCAGTCTCTTTCTTGTAGTTTGGTTGGAGCTGATTCAATATGATATCCACTCTCTCCATACCTTTCAGGTGAGACTGACACAGACCTGGACTCCATGATTGTTTCAGAGCCCATGACTCTACGCAATCTAATACAGGACTCACTTTTCACTGACATGGCTGAAAACCCAAGATGTAAATCTGGAGATGTGGCCAGATCATATTGTTTTTTTTTGCCATTTCAAACTAAAAAAGTTCTCACTAATACATACACTAGGCGGAAAGAGTATCTTCTAGGAAGAAGGAATGGATCGATGAAAAGTCTAGAGGCCAAGGAACCATGGTCCATTCTATCTATATAGTTTTGAGAGACCAGAGAATTGGTGTAGAAGTGACTTGGGGAAGTACCTGGAAAGGTTAAGAGCCGGCCTTTTCCAATTCAGTGTTGTTTTGCCAGAGTCAAGGTCATAAAATGCAAATTTGATCATGCAACTCCTCTCTCCTGCTTAAAATACTTTGATGATACCCTAAAGGTTTCAGTATGAAGTTCAAATCCATTAGCTTGGCACCCAAGGCTCTTGATGACCTAGCTGTTCCTTCTCTCTTTGGTTTCATCTCCTACATGTCTCCCACGGGCACCCTGTGCTTCAGCTAAATTGAACTACTTGTAGTTTTCCAAACATAGCAGGCTGTTTCATGCCTCTGTGCTTTCATATTGTACATTATATCATTTAACCCTCACAAGAGCCCCAAGGAAGTGGGCATTATTATCTGATTTTCCAAATGTAGAAATAGAAATAAAGAGAAGTTGAGGAACATTGAAAGTCATACAACTCCATAAGACAGAGAGCTCGGATTTGAACACATATCTGTCTGATACCAAAGCTCTCCTGTTTTCTAATCTGCCACCACTCATTCCAGTTCTTTCTGACTTCTGGTCCATGGATTTTTATATTTCATAACAACGTATTTTGTTTGATACGTACAAGGAACTCCATCATGGATGTTGCTGAGGAAATATCACCCACTGCATTATTTTCAATAATCATAAGTAAAATTTCAGAATTTCAGGTGTGAGAAATAGAGTGATGCCAATCCATCAATTTAAGCTACTGTACCATGATAGCAAACAAAACTGCATTTTCTTCATTCAATCCACAAACATTTTGGGAGCATCTCTCTCATGCACTGGGGTGGCGGGTGGCACAGTCCTTGCCTTTACAGTGCTCTCAGCAATCCACTCCTCACAGCTGATTCTTATTGAGAAGGCTCCCTGGCCATACATGAGAATGAATGTCTCTTTGCTTTGATACGTACAAGGAACTCCATCATGGATGTTGCTGAGGAAATATCACCCACTGCATTATTTTCAACAGCTGCTCATGAGTTATATCAGAGATTAATTGATCAGCTAAATGGGGTAATGTGGAGAATAGGCCAGGAATAAATCAATGAAGGAACTAGTGTGCTGTGTCTTATATACCTGGGATCAATTGTGCTACAGCTCACTCAGAGAGCCTTCAGATTGCAAAGCAGCCTGCTTGCAAGGGGTCATGAACAGGGCAAATTGCTGGCTTAACATCATAAAGAATTTTCATTGCCTTATTTATACCCTATTTCTCACTAAAGTGTACACCATTTCTTAATGGTACTAATTCTGCAGTATCACAAACTGGGAATGTTTTCTTTCCCTCTAATTGAGACAGACTGATCATCATCTAATAGGTTATGTATAAGAAATGAAAACCTAAAAAACAAACAAACAACAACAACAACAAAAAAAAGAACAAGACAGAAAGGATGCACACCACCACAACTGGATGCTAAGGATTCAATGAAAAAAACAAACAAACAAAAAACCAGCTTTGCTTTAACATCAAATCTTTAAGGGTACTATTAGAAAATCTAATAGTTTTAAATTTTTATTTGACAGAAAAGATAACAGAGTTACAACCAAAGTTATGATAAAAATGACAAAGGATTGTCAAGAACTGAAGAATTAAAGAAATAATTTTCACTGCCAAAAAAAGGCACCTTTTGTGAACATAAAATATGTATGTTTGTCCTCCCCTGGCTAGATGTAGCTAGGGTCGAGAAGATTAAAAACTGGATATTAGCCCAGGTAGGCTCAGAAACGATTAAGGAGCCACACGACAGAAAATGAGTGGCTGTCCCCAAAACTGGTTACTGAAATATAGTATCTGCTCAGTGGGGTCTGCAAAGCCAAGTGATCATGGTGCCCAGGGCTGATCCTTTCAGCAGGTGACCCACCCACACTTCAACTGCTACTTCTAGATAGAGGCTTTTTGCAGCCCTGAAAATGCCATACTATGTAGGAGACATTTTGCATAACCAGAAAACAGTCATTATTTCACCCAGGGAAAGACTCCTTTTTCTATAACTGGAATGGCCATCAAAAATGGACTCATTTTTCTTATGTTGCACGCTGGGCTTATAAAATAGTTCCCATATCTCAACAAGACTCTGTAGTAGATGGAAGTTTTGTTGCAATGAGCAGAGAGAGAATGACTTTATATTAAAAAACAGACTCACAATCTAACGATTAAGAAAATATAAAATGTTACTGAGAGGTCTCCATTTGTGTTGTATTTGGAATCATGATTATTCAACGAACTGCTTTGAAAAGCAGCATGGCAAACTCTAAAATATTATTAATTCTTTTAAAATTATATGAAATTTTCTCTTACCAACATGAATCAATAAAATACAAGCAGACATAATTGGTACAATTCTTAACAGCTAGTCCAGGTTAATCCCTTGGCATGGATTAGATTATAAAGGTTTAAATGATAACTAATCTCAAAGCCTTACATATACATCAGGGATTTTATTTTGACTAATCTTAGTGATTATTTGAGTATTAACCAGAGTGACTGAAGAGACGGTAAAACCCAGGCTAAATCACATCAAATGGCACAGGAACGAGAGAGGTCTTCCTTGAAGAGAAGAATTAACATTAAAAAATACTTAAACAAAATATTTCCATTAGAGATTTAATAATGTGAAGGAGATCAGGACAGACCTTTTTAAGTTAAGGGAGAAAATGGAGATTCAACACAAACAAGAATCACCTTTTGATTCAGAATTGTATGTTTTGCACCTTGTGTTCCCACAAAGACCAGTTATATCTGTACATGATAGCTGTTTGCTACATTTAGCGGATAATTAATTTTATCTGAAGGTCATCTTTTAGTGACTTTGCCAATAGTGACAGAGTCAAGTAGGGGATAAAAAGTTCTAAAATCAAGATTTCCTGACTACTAGGGGTTATCCTTTAAAAAAAATTAAAGTATTTACTAATCTTTAAAGAATTGGGATTTATTACAAAGAAGTTAGTCATGGGGGTTCATCAAGACAAGTTCATCTTCCAAATTACTTCTGCTCTTTCCATGATTTCCTGAACATTAACTTATAATTGTTTTCCTATTTCACGTGTAGTGTCAGTCAGCTTTCCGTCACTGCAACAAATCTCTTATATCATCACTTCATAAAGATAAAAGGTTTATTTTACCTCATGGTTTTGGAGGTTCTACTCCATGATCTGGTGAGACCATTGTTTGTAGCCTCTAGTCTAGAAGCCTGCACATTAGGATAAAAGTATGTAGCATAGCAAGATTGTTCACCTCATGGCCAGGAAACAAAGGAGAGAAGGGAAGTGGCCAGGGTCCCACTGTTCCCTTTAAGGACACACTTCCAATGACCTACACACCCCTTATCAGGCCTGACTTCTTAGAGGTGTCACCACCTCTAAACAGTGTCTTCCTAGTGACCAGGCCTCTGATACATGAGCCCATGGGGAATATTTAGGATTAAAACTATAGCACATGTTAAAATTCCTCTATCTCTTCAAGTGGAAGCCAAGTTTCTTACCCTTCCCTACACTTCTCCAAATACTATGAATAATGCTTTGCACATGATTTTTGAGCACAGTGGGGAGCAGCAGGATGCACAGATTGAGAGCTCAGCCTGCCTGGGAGTCCAATTTTAATTTTACCACAGGTTAACCAACGGACCTTGGAATAAGTTACTTGATCTCTCTGTGCCTTAGTACATCCATCTGTGTAACAGGTATAGTAATACTATTTCACAGGGTCATTGTGAAGGTTTGGTGAATCATTCCTGAAGCATTTGGATCAATGACTGGCCCATGCAAGTATTATTATATAAGTGTATGACTAAATTAAAATAAAATGCCTACTGAATGATTCTTTACACCTTTACTAATTAATATTGCTCTTTAATTGATGGGGTTTTCCTAACCAAGACCTGGTTTGCGAACTTGCTAGATTTGAAATTTCTATTTTTTATCATTTGGGACTAGCCAAAAGATAAATAATAGTTCTGACATATACACCTATCTTGTAAGTTGCTTTGTAATTATTTATTACTTGCTGGAAAACTCAAGTGGGCAAAGGGAGGAACAAGGCAGTCATGTTAACATCTAAAACCTCATTAAAGTTTCATCTCCTTTTACCTTCCAGAAAGACAAATGAGTTACCAGAGGAATTTCCTTTCCCCTGTAGGGTTCATACAGGTATTTGTACACACTACTAGCATAAATTAAATGGGATTTCCTAAATGGTCACGTGGCACAGTTAGGGTAGGGGGAAGGAGAATAGATTAAAACCAAACCATCAGGTTTAGGTATGGATTTCAATGTCTAAGACCAAGATGATATGCTCCAGCAGTTAGACCCTTATCTTATGGGGGGCATTTTATTTGGGAAATAAAAAAAGCAATAAGCTATTTTTGACACGCACATAGCAAAAATAAAAGTGATCATCTCTTAAAAAGGAAAATGAGCAAGTGACAATTCCTTGAGACAAATTATTCCCAAACTCACACTATTCCTCTTAAATAATCCACCAGTGATTTCCTGGCTCAGAAGGTATGATAAATTAAAATAATAAAATGATTTTTTCCCATCTATGTATTTTCCTTTGGAAGGTGGATTTACCATTCTTCTTGTCAAGATGTAAGAATTAGTGTTCCCAACGCTCTAGATGTAGCCTGGTCTTGTGACCATCTTCAACTAACACAATGGAGCCAAGGGGACATCACTGGAGTTTCAAGCCTAGGACTCAGACAAGGTCTGGGACCTTTTCCTCTCACCCTCTCAGATCACCATGTGAAGAGGTTGGCCAAGTCTACCAGAGAGTGAAAATACCTTTGTAGCAGAGAGTGATCCATCAGAGATGAGACCCGAAGAGCCAGTTTCCAACCCCAGCCTTCACACACGTGACTGAGGCCACCCTGAACAAGCTGTAGTCACATGATGAGCCTTAGCAAGAGCAGTATGGGAATCAGCCAGGCAAAGCTGTTCACCTCAGAATCATGAGCAAATAAAGTAGCTGCTGTTGTAAGCCATTAGCAAAACAATAGGTAACTGATAACAGATGGTTCTGAAGCTCTCAGGAGGCACTCAATCTTCGGGGGAAAAGAGAAATTCAAAATGAGGCTGCTCCAGACTCAATGTCTATGTCCTCTGCATAATTTCATGCATCAAAGTCCTAATACCCAATGTTATAGTATTTGGAGGTAGGGCTACTGGGAGGTAATCTGGTTTAGATGAAGTCATGAAATTGGAGACCTGTGACAGGATTATAGTCCTTGTAAGAAAAGAAAGAGAACAAGGTGTCTTTCTGCCATGTGAGGATGCCACAAGAAGGTAGCCACGTTGTAGGCCTTCATCCGATGATGAACCTACAAGCACCTTGATTGTGGGCTCCGAAGCCCCAGAATAGTAAGTTCTGGGTGGTTGTTTAAGTCACCCAGACTTCAGTTGTCTATTATAGAGGCCCAAACTAAGACACAGGCAAAGGAAGAAAAACACAGACAACATTCTTCTTGTTCTACCTGACCTATGGCTGTTTGATATAGAGCATTATCAGAGTTTACAATTAAATCTCTGACTCTCTACACAGATGTTATTGATTTTGTTTCACTGGCGTGTTACTTAAGCTATTACGAAAGGTAAAAAGAATAAATAAAAATTAAAATGCAAGGTTTATTTTAATTGTTCATATTTAAAACTCTGAAAAGTATTTTGGAGGCACATTTTGAAAAAAAATAAATTCTAAAATTATGATGCTTAGGAGAACCATTTGAAATATTGGAGCCAAGGGAAGGCTCCAATATTTCTCCGAGGAAAACACCCAAGGCCACCATCTTTGTTTAGTAGAGCACAGTTCTCCAGGGTCTCTAAGGTCTGGGAGCAGGCATATTGAGGTTCTGTGGAACTTTGTCATGTGGTTCTCAAAAGATGCCCACTGCAGTGCTGGGGTCTGTCAAGCTCAATGTTATCTGCCTCATTTCCTCCTGATGGCTCTCATTTTTGTCCTCTCTGGCTCCACTTCCTTTTCCTACTATTAGTTGTTGTGATGGATTTGTGGTATGTTTACTTGGTGATTCCCTTTGTGATATGTTTCAGATCAGAATGAGCCACAAAGAAAAATCTTGAGAGATCTGGAAGAGGAAGAACCACTCAACAGCTATTTTGTAGTTCACAAATATTGCTCTGGATCTGCTGATTCACATTCACCTTGGTATGAAGCAGCTTCTGGACCTACAATTGTCATACCTTCCCCTGTATCCTCCTTTATCTTTTCTGACTCATGAGACAGGCATGTGTGCTTTGTTCGGTGACAAAGGGCATCATCTTCTGCAAGATACCCTCATTATCAAGGGCAGAGGTAAGGATGCAAGATCCAGTTCATCCTCATGGGGGTCCTGCTCATACCTGAGGGTGACAGGCTGCATGTAATCTTTCCTGTCTGATGTCTTTCTCTGCAGACTTCAAACTCCAGCATAAAATAGCCTAACAGAGACTGCTTAACCAGCCTCCACAATTGCATAAGCCAATACTGGGTCTGCTTCTCCAGTTGAACTTTGACTGGTATGGACATTGCATTAACCAGGACAACCCTGGCAAGGTTATCTGCAATCTCTTGGCTAGTAGATTCTGCAGATCTGTGAGGGAAAGATCAAAGGGGCCCCAAGAGGCTTTGGAAATGTGTGATAGTTAATTTCTTGTGTCAACTTGACTGACTTGAGGGACATCTAGAGAGCTGGAAAACCAGCTTACTTCTTGTGCATCTGCAAGAGTATTTCAAGAGGAGATGAGCATTTAATCAGTCTAATTCCCTGAGAGGCCAAAGAATATAAAGAAAGGCAAAGGAAAGGCAAGTTCTCTCTTCTTGAGCTGGGAGGTCTGTCTTCTCCTGCCCTTGGATATCGGCACTCCTGGTTCCCAAACTTTCAGATTCTAGGACTTTATCCAGTGACCTCTCCAGTTTCAGGCCTTTGGATTTGAATTAATCACATCACCAGTTTTCCTGGTTATCCTGCTTGCAGAAGGAACAACATGAGAAGCCCAGTATCCATACTCTTGTGAGCCAGTTCCCATTATAAGTCTCCTCTTCTAAATTCCTATGGGTGCTGTTTCTTTTTAGACTCCTGACCCATACAAATGACTTAGGGATTTAGAAGTGACAGATAAAGATGATCATGAGGACAATGGCAGAAAGTCAGCAGGGATACAGCACGTATTAATTATCGGTCCCAATGCTGAAGACTCATCCTACCAACAACCCAAAGATACAGGCACTCTTGTTTCATTTCCCTCTGTGCTCCTATTTAGACTAAATAACTTGCTAGTAGGTAAAAAAAAAAATCAAGAATTAAACTCAAGCACCCTGGCTCTAGAATCTATGCTCTTATATACCACCTCATGGTTCCAAATAAACCACATCATGTAGTTTCCCTACCTTAGCTACTTTGCCTTTGCTAAACATTCACAACAGAAAAACAGGGAACTAGCCGGTGATAATGCAGCCAAAGAAGCTTCAATTCTGGCCCCGATTTCACCAATAACTGGAGGCACAGTTCTGGATAGGTCATGCTAACGTCTTCATTTGTAAAATGATCTGAATGTTCTCATCAAGCTATAAAAGTTCATAATTCCGTAGTGTTATTAAGTTCCGAGAATACTGTTATAGGTCTTTGGAGGAAGGTTGCTATGTACAATAAAATCAGGTAATAAGATCTGCAACCGTGTATTTGACTTCCTTACATTTGCTTGTCAATGACACCCCGCATCAAAAATCACTGCTCTCTAAGTGTGAAGACCCCATTAGCATCTCTTCTCCCTTTCTCTCTCTCTCTCTTTCTCTCTCTCTACACACACACACACACACACACAGAGAGAGAGAGAGAGAGAGAGAGAGAGAGAGAGAGAGAGAGAGAGAGAGAGAGAGAGATTGGGAATATCCACAGAGAAACAATGTACTGATGCTGCTTTTGCTATAAGTTGGTTGAGAAAAAATATGATAGAAAGCTATGATGATTTGATAATGCTTTTAAGTAATGTTTTAATCTTAAAATATCCAGAAGTATTTTTAAAACAAAAGTGTGTATTTAGTGTATAAGAAAGATTTGATGGTATTGATGTATGGAATCCCTGCAGTCACTTCTGGCTTTCTCTTAGGGTTCTCTGTGCATGCAATGGATAGGCAAGTTTTAGTCAGTTCCTCAATGGTAATCATCTATTTCAGTTTATTTTGTAATATAATCCAATTCATCCTAAAAATCAAAAGAACTGGTTTGTGTGTGACACTCTTTGGTATTTTTTTTTTTTTGGCCTGGATGTTTTTAAATCTATATTTTTTGGTAGGTATTCAAAAAGTTTCTGATCTGGAGAGATCTTCATCATTTATCTTTGTCTTCATTATCTTTTAGCAGAAGTTACCTCATGAGTTAAAGAACCAAGAGGTAGGCATCAGCTTCAAAACAGGGAAACATGGCAGAATGAAAAGAAATTTTTTTAAAATTGGAAAATCAGTCCAGTAAGAGTAGGATCTGACCATACTTACAGGACAGAGTTCAAGTCAATGACCTTCAGAATTTGGTCAAAACTAAACTGAGACAATGGCTATAAAGTAAATTGGTCCTATTGACACTAGCAGAAGTAAGGAGACTCTATGCTTGGAAAGGTAGAGATTGCTAGGAAGATGGACATCACAAAATCAATAGTTGTACTAGCTGCTTTTCTTGCATCTGAGCTTGTGCTAGGAAGGAGTATATTTTACTAAGAAGGGGGGTGTATGCTATGCTACATATATTATGATATTCCTGGGTATACATCTTAGAACTCACTGCTTAAAGGACACATGGTAGCCAGGCAAGTAGCACACACCAGTAATCCCAGTGATTCAGGGTGCTGAGGCAGGAGGATTGCAAGTTTGAGGCTAGCCTTAGCAACTTAGCAAGACCCTGGGTGTGTATCTCAGTGGCAAAGCACCCCAGTGTTCAATCCTCAATTAAACTAAATAAAAAAATAAAATAAATAACAAAGCATAGCAAAAAAGAAGGTCACACAACCATCCTTAGGAAGTTACTATAATTTAATCTTAGGAGCCTGTTAGGGCCCATTTCTTGATGAGGTATTAAAAGAGATCTGAGAGGATGAATAGTAAACAAGTATGGTTCCAGCTCATTACTTTAGATAAGTCTTTCCTTATTGCGTTCTTGTTCTACCTCTCAACCCTAAAATGAATCATCTTACAGCTACATTTTGCCAAAATTCTTCTGTTACACATAAACTGTTCTGCACTACACATGTGCTATACACCACCCTCTCCTTAGACAGTGATAGAAGGCAGGGACTGTATCTCGTCCAATGATCAATTCCTGGTACCCAGCATGGCATCTGACATTTGGGGAGGGCTCAGTAAAAGGGGAATGGAATTAAATGAATCCTGTTAATTTACTCTAGAGATCCAATATGAGGTAGGAACCTAAGTGAATTATTTTCCAAGTATAGGTAAAAATGACCAAACATTGTGTTTCTCTGGGATTAATGATAACTGTCTTTAATTGTATCTAAAGAAAGGTAATATTTATTCTTTTGAAAAAAAATCACAAAAAGCAATGGCAAAATGCCTTCAATATGGCTGTGATCCCAATTAAAATTCTTCAACCCAAAAGAATAACTTTTATCTGATCAAAATGTATGAGTTGCTTTTTTTGTCACCATAATTTAGAGATAGAAAAAAGGTATTTAGGATTTACATATACATGTGGAGTCCAACCTCATTATGATGATTGTACCTAAAAGCCAGAGAATTTTGAATCATAAATGTATTTTCAGAAAAGAATTGTATTTTCAGAAGAAAAAAATAAGAGCTACAACAATAGCTCTAATTTTACTGGAGACATTCATTGCGCAATCTCCAAGAGTAGGATAAATTGTCGAGAGCATCAGCCGACTGTCTATTCATTTGGCTTATTAGCATGAGAGGGGCTTTTTGCCCTGGAAGACTGGCCTCTTCTTTAGGATGTTGGTTTCGAGATCTTTGAAACGAGTATTTCAAATATAGTATATTGAGATTTGCCGCAATTTTAACTATGAAATTAGAAAAGCCATTAAAACTTTTAAGCATAAGCTGTTGGTCTATTTACCCCTGGAAACAATATCTACATCATAACAGAAACTAGATACACTTATGGACAAGAATTAGATCCCTCTGACAATGGCGAGCAGAAACTACAAGAAGCAATGGAGAACTTGACAAATAAAAATAAATAAAATAAATAAAAAAATATTGCTACAATGAAAATATGCTCTTTATTTATTTATTTTATTTATTTATTTTTTGGTACCAGGGATTGATCTCAGGGGCACTCAACCACTGAGCCACATCCCAAGCCCCATTTTCTATGTTATTTAGAGACAGGGTCTCATTGAGTTGCTTAGCACCTCACCATTGCTGAAGCTGGCTTTGAACTTGTGATCCTACTGCCTTAGCTTCCCTAGCCACTGGGATTACAGGTTTGCACTACCATGCCCAGCAAAAAGGTGCTCTTTAAAGTTAAATAATGTCCCCAAACTGAGCTTTGGAAATCAAAGTTAAAGAGAAATATACCATTAAAACTTGAGTTATTTTTCCTCAATTTATTAGAGCATGTGCATTCATTGTACATTTACTTAGTTCCAAACAAGGATCATGGTCTCTAAGACCTGTGAGCAAAGAATCACACCTGATATGATAAACCATCTCTAAAGCCCTTGATTCACTCAAAAGTGAAGAACCCTCTGGTCACAACACCCATTTCATCATACAGATGTGAGTACATGGAAGTCATGGGATTGGTCCGTACTGATCCCTCTTCAAGGTTACTTACTCTAATTTGTCTTATTAGGGCTATCTAATTAGGGCTATTCCAAACACCTTATAACAGTAATTGGGTAAGTTTTTCCCATGGATAAGCCAATAATTACATGGGTTTTCTCTGGCCATAAGAATTGTTTCATAAAATAAATGCGTATAATTGACTTTAGGTCTCTGGTGATATCCAGGGAGCAGAGGCTCTCTGGGGACTTTTGTAAAGTAATGGCTTTGCCATATTTTTCAGGGAGTCCTGTGAGAATTACTTTAGGTGATTCACATTAAGTGAATGTGCAGCTTGGTTGACTAAAACCATGTACCTACCTACACAGGATTTTATGAATAATCCTAACACATGGAAAGGGTGAAGCCAATAACATTGCACAGAAAGATACAGGTAGCCTTCCCCAAAATGACAGATGCCCAATCTATTTTCAGACTCTTTTCAGATGTATGGCAGTTTTAGTTTTCTGATTCTTGCAGGCAGTACATCCTGATTATTATTATACCTCTATAACAGGTTGCCTCTATAAAGGAAGTGAGGAATCAGAGCTGACTTCTGAAGAAGGAATATATTTTTGATGTGTGAATGGCAGCAAGTCTTTTCCAGGGAAAGAAAATTGCAGGAGTCAAAGCAAAGAGAGGTGAAAACAAAGTGTGTTCAGGGTCAAGTCTGTCACATGGAAGGAAAGGTGGGAGGTTAGGCTGAAATACAGCAGGTGGCAGGTGAGCACAGGGGTTTTTTGAATGTTAACTGTGGTGGCAGAATGACAGCTGCCACAGAGGAGGAGGAGCCAGGTGGAGGTGGCTGTTACTGTCACCTGGGCATAAGAGGATGACGATCCTTGCTTGGCAATGAAGATGAAGATGAATTCCTAGGATCTTCAATTGACAGGCAACACACTTACGAGATGGCAAGAGAATAAGAATCAGACAAGAGGTTTCAGTTTTGGGACATCTGGTAAAAGATGATGCCATTAACAGTGAATGAGAATTCAGGCAGAAGAGTGAGGTAAACTACCTTAAATAATTTTTGGAACATATTCGATATCACTTGTTTAAAAGACAGTAATGGAAACAACGAAAATCTAAAATAACAAGGGAATGAATGGTTAGATAAAATATAGCACATTTATTGAATCCATGTAACATCATACAGTGAATTTCCTGTGGGTAACTTCTGAATGATAATATTTCTGTGCCAGACATAAACTATAATAAAGGTCTCTCATTCTCTCTGGATATACCAAGGTGGTGAGTTACATGTTCATTTCAACACTAGCTCTTTCTCCATCACTAACAAATCACCTGGAATTCCATGGCTGAGAATCATTACATAGGAGAAAATCAAGATATGATCTTCAGAAATGGAGAAAAACATTGTTCTAGTATGATCCCAGTTTTGAAAATTTGGAAGAAAATATATGGAAAAAAATGATCTATGCTTATATGATCATACTGATTATCTCTGAATGGTCTGATCTGGAGTATTTTTCTTTCTCTTATCTCTTTATAGTTTCTACTTTTCCCCTTCAAATACATAAGTATCAAAAGGATATTGGCTATATTGGGTTCTTCAGAAGCAGATAATGGGATTCGGATTTGTGTGAAAGTAAGGAAGTGTTCTCAGGAAAAATATTATGTGAGAAGAGAAGTAGGAAGAGTTAAGGGAGGAAGCCCAGGGTATATTGTTAAGCAAAGTCCCTTTGGGGATAAGTGGAGATCAGTTCCTCATAGTCAAAGAAGCTGGTACTCTCTCCTGTCAGTCACTGGTTGAGGGCTTCCCCTGAAGAAATGCAAATGATCAGGCATTTGCAGTTCTTTTCTCAGACATAAAAATGTGAGCACAGTTGGCCTACCAAGAGGCAAGGGTGCCAGTTGTTAGGAAGACTTTGAAAATGGTAAATAGATCTGAGGGTACTCACAAGGAACATTCAATTGAATTTGTTACAAACACTTAAACCATGAAATCTTTACTGTTTCATTTAAAAAATATGAAAACCTATATGACTCTGTTCATTCATATTAAAATATTGGCTTTAAAGGGTAAAGTAGGTTATGTGCAAAGACACTGCCATTTTATATTAGGTATTTGAGCATCCATAAATTTTAGAGTCTGGGAAAGAAAGTCCATGGATGGTATTATGGTTTGGATCTGGAGTGTCCCTCAAAATTCCTATGTTGAATCATGATCCTCGATGCAGCAAGATTTAGAAGTGGGGCTTCTAGGCCATGATTGGATCATGAGGGCTCCAACCTTATCAGTGGATTAATCCAGTTGACAGGATCAATGAATTAATCCATCAAATTGATCAATCCATTGATAGCTGAATGGACACCTGGGAGGTGGGACCTAGCTGAAGGAAGCAGGTCATTGGGGCATGCCCTGCAAGGGTTTATGTTGTCCCTGACACCCTCTCCTCTCTCTCTTTTTGACTCATGCCTGCTACAAGCAGAGCAATGTTCATCCACATGCCCTTTGACCATGATGTTCTGCCTTTCCTCAGGCCCAGAGCAATGGAGCTGGCTGACCATGGCATGATACTCTGAACCATGATCCAAAATAAACCTTTCCTCCAAAAGTTATTCTTGCCATGCATTTTGGTCATACAGTGATGAAAAGCTGACTAAAGTAATAGAGGACCACACTAGTTAGTAATAACCCACCCTAATATCTTTCATCTCTATAGTTTTCTTCAATTTTGTAAAACACACATATTAAGAGACCACGTGAAGTAAAAACAATCTTCTCACCTCTCTGAATGAAGTAACACTGAAAGCATACGCTCATTCTTATTGACTGTATTCACTTACAAGGTGTAGCTTGCTTAGGCGAAACCTGAATACAGTGCTTCAGCTGGATCTATTTCTTTAGGAATTAACTCATTATCTAGCCATAAGGCATGGCACATCTTAAGCAAAATGCTATTGATTTTAGGATGTTGACCTCATATTTGGCCACTTTGCTAAACTCTTCTTATTTTAAATACTTTGTCAGTTTAGTCTGTTGGATGTTCTAGGAAGTGATTGCACTGTCTTTTCCTTTCTTTTTCTTTTTTTTTTTTTTTTGTTGTTGTTGTTTTAATCCCAATTACTACATCTGGGAACTAGTAGTAGCATGGTAGTAGGCATCTCTGTCTTGACTTTGACTTATCAGAATGATAATGATTTCCAGAATTTGAGAAGACAGGAGCCCCACCTGGATCACTAAACAGCATTACTAAAATATGTCTAAAAATAAAGCATAGGATTGTATTATGTTCACATATTTTTCTGAAAAAAATTAAAATAGTTACTAAGGAATCATAGTGGCTGCTAGGAGTAGAATACTTTCAAATATATGACCGAGAAACTTAGGCAGTATACGATATTTTAATTTTTATGCAGTTGAAGTATGCTTTATTTCTGATAATAAGCTTTATACAATTATGTATAAATATTAGATTTAAGTATTAAAAATTCAAACCAGGTTCCATCTTAATAACTTTTCTTGAGAAGGAAAAACATCTTCAACTTTTAGTTGAGAGAGAGAGAATTGCAGAGTAATATATTATTGACTTAGCACTTCTTACTGAGAAGGGAAATTTGAAAAAAATCTTACTTTTGTAAACCTTACTCAAAGAACCTCCTATTCTTTGAATGTATCCCTTTATATTGCTTTACATTCTCAGAGTTCACGTTCCAAAATGTGTATGCTGGGATTTAGGACCATTTATATAATATTTGATGACACTTAGGAACACCAAATGTTAATATTTGCTTGTTGTTACATAGGCAAGAGAACTGAAGTTTGAGAAAGAATTCTTCCTTCCTGATAATACCATGTGAGATCACTAAGAATCTTTGCAAATCAATAGTGGTCTGAATTACTCAACTGATATACCATGGACTAGATTAGACTACACATGTAAACTATGTAGACCATCATATAAACCATATAATCCATCATGTGTTGGTAAGATTCAGGGCTTCTTTCTGTTTCATTATTGGCTAGACTACAATATTCCATTTTCTAAGCTTTTAAATTCTCTTCTCCTTACAGTAAATGGATTACATACTAAACATTTTGAAAGCTACCTGCTTCTCCATCCTTGTAGGTCTATGCAGGTGGTTGGCAACATAAATTGAAGTGTGCAGGGAAAGTCTTATTTCCTTCCTAATAAATGTTGAGTGGATTTTAAAAAAGGAAAATAGTATTACTAATTAATATAAACATAAAGCAATTAGGAACAGTTGTGCTTATGTCTGATAAAATGGACTTTATAACAAAAAATGTGAAAATAGAGAAGGTTATTATATAATGATTGTGAAAATAGAGAAGGTTATTATATAATGATCAAGGAATCAACTCAACAAGAAATAATACTGTATACCTATATGCACCTAACATAGGTACACCCAATTTTATAAAACAAACACTACTAGACCTAAACTAAGAGGCAGGGACTAATACAATAATAGTGAGGGACTTCAATAACCCACTTATCCAGCCAAAACAATCACAAAGGAACATCAGAGTTAAACTTTACTCTAGATTAAATGGACTTAATATTAACAACATTCCATCCAACAGCTGCAGAATACACATTCTTTTCGTCAGCTCAGAGAACTTTCTCTAGAATAGACCATATATTAGCACACAAAACAAGTCTTAAGAAATTAAAAAAAAAGTGAAACCATACCTATGTTTTTTTATGATCACAGTGGAATAAAACTAGAGATCAACAGCAAAAGAATTTTAGAAATAGATGGAGACTGAATAACAAACTTTTGAAAGAACAATGTATTATCAAGGAAATCAAAAGAGAAACTTAAAATATTTCTCAAAACAAATGGAAAATAATATACCAAAACTCAAGGTATATAATAAAAGCAGTACTAAGAGGGAAGTTTATGTTCCTACATCAAAAATATTTCAAATATACAACCTAAAGATGTATCTCAAGGACAGAGAAAATAAAAAAAAATGAACCAAATCCAAAATTAGTAGAAGGAAAGAAATAAGAAAGATCTTAGAAGAAATTAATGACATAGAGACTAAAAAACAATACAAAAGATCAATGAAATAAAGAGTTGTTGTTGTAAAAAAAGAAAAGCAAAATCAACAAACCTTTACCTAGACTATAAAAAGAAAGAGAGAATACCAAAATAATAAAATCATAAATGAAAAAGGAGACACTACAAGTAACATCAAAGAAATACAATAGGATCACTAGTGGTTATTTTAAATTATCTATATGCTAAATATGTGGAAAACTTTGAAGAAATTGACAAAATTCTGGATATATATAACTCCCAAAAGTGAACATAAGGACATAAACTAAAGACGAATGATAAATAATGATATTGAATCAGTAATAAAAAGTCCCCCAATAAAGAAAATCCATGACTGGTTGGCTTTTGGTAAAACTTCTGAGACTTTACATGTATAATATTATATATATATATTATATATCATACATATTTATATATTATATATTATATTATATATTATATATATATATCTGAAATAAATATTATATATATATCTGAGATAGTATATACATTATACACACACACACACACACACATACACACATACATTCTGGCAAGAATGCAAAGAGTAACACTTACACCAGTGACAGAAATATAAATTAGTACAGACATTATGGAGAAAATTATGGAAGTTCCTAATAAAACTAAACATCCAACATATGATCCAACAAATCCCACTTCTGGGTATAAATCCAGGGGAAATCAAATCAGACACCTGTATTCTTAGGTTTATTTTAGCACTATTCACAAGAGCTAAGATAAAAAATCAGCCTAGGTGTCCATGAATGGTGAATAGATAAAGAAAATTTTGTACACATACACAATTACAAAGAAGAATGAAATCTGTCATTTGCAGCAAAATGGATACAACTGGAGAACTTTATGATACAGTCTTGATAAAATAAGGCAGGCATAGAAAGACAAGTTCTGTATGTTCTGTCTCATATGTGGAAGCTAAAAAAGCGTCAACCTGATTAATAGAGGTTAGAAAGGGAATGGGGGCTATGGATAAAGCAAAGTTGAATTTAATCAGTGCACACTGTTCGAGTGTATGAAAATATCATACTGAACCCAATTAATAAGTACAATTTATGATGCAAAAGGTTAAAAAACAACAACAGTTCTATGACCCATGAAAGGTGAAGGACCTCAACAGTGAGCGTTTTGGGGAGACCTGCACTCTCTGCCTCACTGGTTGCTCACTTGTCATACGATCTCATAATAAGACTCTCCCTCCAGGTTAAGAGGATCCTTTCTGGTTAAAGTCTCAGTTCTCCAGAACATGGAAGTCAAATGGCCTTCTTTCAGAGTGCTGAGGAAAGTGTCTACTGCTTCTCTTTTTTTTTTTTTTAATTTTTTTTATTGGTTGTTCAAAACATTATAAAGCTCTTGACATATCATATTTCATACATTAGATTCAAGTTGGTTATGAACTCCCAATTTTACCCCAAATACAGCTTGCAGAATCACATCGGTTACACATCCACATTTTTACATAATGCCCTATTAGTAACTGTTGTATTCTGCTACCTTTCCTATCCTCTACCATCCCCCCTCCCTCCCCTCCCATCTTCTCTCTCTACCCCATCCACTGTAATTCATATCTCTCCTTGTTTATTTTCCCATTCCCCTCACAACCTCTTATATGTAATTTTGTATAACAATGAGGGTCTCCCTCCATTACCATGCAATTTCCCTTTTCTCTCCCTTTCCATCCCACCTCATGTATCTGTTTAATGTTAATCTTTTCTTCCTGCTCTTCCTCCCTGCTCTGTTCTTAGTTGCTCTCATTATATCAAAGAAGACATTTGGTATTTGTTTTTTAGGGATTGGCTAGCTTCACTAAGCATAATCTGCTCTAGTGCCATCCATTTCCCTGCAAATTCTATGATTTTGTCATTTTTTAGTGCTGCGTAATACTCCATGGTGTATAAATGCCACATTTTTTTTATCCATTCATCTATTGAAGGGCATCTGGGTTGGTTCCACAGTCTAGCAATTGTGAATTGTGCTGCTATGAACATCGATGTAGCAGTATCCCTGTAGTACGCTCTTTTAAGGTCTTCAGGGAAAAGTCCAAGAAGGGCAATAGCTGGGTCAAATGGTGGTTCCATTCCCAGCTTTCCCAGGAGTCTCCATACTGTTTTCCAGATTGGCCGCACCAGTTTGCAGTCCCACCAGCAATGTACAAGAGTACCCTTTTCCCCACATCCTCTCCAGCACTTGTTGTTGTTTGACTTCATAATGGCTGCCAATCTTACTGGAGTGAGATGGTATCTTAGGGTGGTTTTGATTTGCATTTCTCTGACTGCTAGAGATGGTGAGCATTTTTTCATGTACTTGTTGATTGATTGTATGTCCTCCTCTGAGAAGTGTCTGTTCAGGTCTTTGGCCCATTTGTTGATTGGGTTATTTGTTTTCTTATTGTTTAATTTTTTGAGTTCTTTGTATACTCTGGATATTAGGGCTCTATCTGAAGTGTGAGGAGTAAAAATTTGTTCCCATGATGTAGGCTCCCTATTTACCTCTTTTATTGTTTCTCTTGCTGAGAGAAAACTTTTCAGTTTAAGTAAGTCCCATTTGTTGATTTTTGTTATCAACTTTTGTGCTATGGGTGTCCTATTAAGGAATTTGGAGCCCGACCCTACAATATGTAGATCGGAGCCAACTTTTTCTTCTATCAGACGCAGAGTCTCTGATTTGATATCCAGCTCCTTGATCCACTTTGAGTTAACTTTTGTGCATGGCGAGAGAAAGGGATTCAGTTTCATTTTGTTGCATATGGATTTCCAGTTTTCCCAGCACCATTTGTTGAAGATGCTATCCTCCCTCCATTGCATGCTTTTAGCCCCTTTATCAAATATAAGATAGTTGTAGCTTTGTGGATTAGTCTCTTCTACCTGCTTCTTGGGGATCCCTTCTACAGGTCAGGGGATGACAGTCTAGAAAAATGTTACTGGAGAGTGAGAGGGCAAAGGAAGAAAGAGACATGGAGGGATAGGTAAAGAAAGAGGAGGGAGGAAGGTGAGAAGGAGATGAAAAAAAGAATGAGAGAGAAATGACTCCAGGATGAGGGTTTGTGTAGGAGGCAAAAGGGAACAGAATTGATGTCTCTTAGGATCAGAGCATGGTACTCCCTTTCTCCTTCTCACTTCCTCCAAGAATAGCTGCGACATTTACATTTTTGAAAAAATCATGTTTTTAGAAGTTTTTACTTAAACTAGGGTGGGAGGCAGGGTAATTACATACTTGTACATATTCTGTTTTAATTTTCACATTTTCAGTTATGAAATCATCATGTCCTTTAATGAATGGTAACATACAATAAGGGAAGAATTTTTACCAGCTCCCTCTTTTGTTTAACAGTGATGATGTGGAAAAATGACCTTTTAAAACCACTTAAACACTTAGCTTTTGATCCCAAGTCTTCTCCCTACCGTTTAATTTGTTAAAACTAAACATATCTTGACATTATAAATTAGGAAAGATGAGAGGGTAGGACACTATAATTGGAAGCCTGGGTTGAGCATTCCACAGAATAGATAACTACGACTATTATAATGCAGTTTACTGAAAATTTTATAGAGTCTCATTCATGCACAAGTAATAGAACTATGACTCATGAATTAAGACTGAATTAGTGAAGTCAAAACTGCAGCAATTTCAGCTTTTCTGTAGACTGAAATCAGCTTTCTTTCATTTATAACAAGCTTCTTTCAATAATGGAGGTGATGATAGTAGTGTGGGCAGGGTAGTTGGGGGAGAGAAAACTTTTCTGGTCCCTCTGTGGATTCTTGGCTCCTGATTTGGTATTCCCCCCACCCCCGCCCCGCATCACTGGGCAAGTGGTTCTACTGGCCCAATTCACATAAGGGCCCATTTTTCTTAGTATGGAGCTAATGTATCAGGCAAAATCCTATAGAATTAATCATGGGGAGAGAACAAAATGAGGCCAAGACTAGAATAGTCCCAAAGACAGAGCCTATGTTCCGGTTCAGTGCTCAGGAAACTCTGGACCATAGCTATGGTCAACAAACATGGTCAATAGTGCTACACACCTAGACTTTCACATAAATCAACCATTAAGATGTGGGTTTACGACGTATAAACACTTGTCATTAGTTAAATATCTTCTAGGGGTAGGAAGTAATATAAAAAATGAATAACACTGATAAATAATCAACAAGATAAATGTCCAAATATAGGGTAGTAGAATAGAATATCATTGACAAGATATTACCTGGACTTTCAAATGATAGCTATGTATCACTGTATGTATTATTGCAGTGGATTCTTAATGAAATGTTCAATTTTTAAAAGTAGAAATTTTTACTCATTCTTTTACAAAGATCTGAGTCTATAATCACGCCATCTTGCTATAGTTAAGAAAAAGAAGCACATAGGAAAATATACAAGAAGAAAAAAAAACCAATATGTTAATGTTGTGCCTCAGCAAAGGGGTTAAGTTTATGAGTGAAATTTTTCCTCTTCATTCTCATTTATTTTATAATTCTATCATAAACTATATTTATATGACTTTTATATTGGTAAATACATCTATAATGATAGAAATTAATTTAATCACATTAATGTATTAATTAAAATTTTTAGATATTTTCTTCTTACATTGACTCATTTTATTGTTTCATAGATATATGAAGGTGACTGAAAACCAAGTTGTCATAACTATAAATTAGAGACAGTCAAGTTTGGCAAAGCCACTGGTCAGGAGGAGAGCAAGTCCTCAAATACATGGTGGCTAATATACAACCAAGAACTCTTTCTCCTTAAATTAAATGGCTATTTCTGATACAAAACCAATTATATCTACTAGAGAATTCACTCCAGGGTGGGGCGGGGTGGGAGGACTCCTGTTATTGCCTGCTAGTACCGCAACTCCTGTTGTTTTTATCTGCCTTGGATCCATTCCATAATCTCCAGGCATCTCATCCTGATTTTCCTCTGTGGACCACTCTTTCCTCACTTATGATCCATACCAGTTTAGGGGGAGCTGTCCTACCTCCCAAGGCCAGTAGTGTGCAATGGCCCATGTTGGACAATCAGCATGATCCCAAAGCCTCCAAACTTAACCAATATGAGCAAGCCCAGGATTGTTAGCTGGAATGACATACTTCCACTGGAGTTGTTAAGCAAGTAGCACAGAAATCTGATGCTCCCCATGACCCTTCTCACTACCATTTAGAGAGATCCTTAGAATGAAATAACTCGGGAAGAATAATAACTGAGAATATAGTAAGGTGATTCCTGGTCATATTGCCTCAAAGCTGGGTCCCGCAATTCCTGAGACTTAATACCTATACCGTTGGAATTTTCATTCACCCCAGTCAATAGATTTGGTTGTCTCCTTTTAAGCTATTTTGAGCCAATTTTCTGTATCTTTCGAACAAAAGACCACTGACTGATATGTCTGCAATTGCCCAGCAAAGGGTACTCAAATATAAGTTCATACATAGTTTCATAAATATAAAACTATTGTAGTTCTTTATTAGGTAGTAATGTTGTCTGTGATCATTTATCACTGTTCTGAGAATGTGCCATCTTCCCCCTTTGCTGAAATAGGAGAAAATTCTGGATTAAGCAGCTATAACTACTTGATTTTTGCAAATAAATATTTTATTTTGGCAAATCAACAAGTGACTTTATATGTGCTGAACCATATTTGACATTGAGTATCTATGGTGATTATGAACAGGTTTTGATAAAAAAACATCATAATCAATAGAGATGAAAGGAAGTTGTTTAATTAGCCATCTGTATTCAATTTGGATTCAGAATCTTCAATGAACTTTAAACACGAAAAAATTATTAGTGCTAATTACATATAAAAATTTAGACCAGTGATTCTCAAACTTTAATAGGCATTAGAATCACCTGGAAGACTTGTTAAAAGACCCAGTGCTGGTCACACTTAATGTCCCCTGAGTTTATGATTCAGTGAGTCTTAGTGGAGCCTTAGACTTTGCATTTCTAATAAGTTCCCAGGTGATACCAATGCTGCTGGCCCATGACCACAGTTCCAGAGTCACTTTGACTTAAAAGAATGTTTTGCATTTTGGTGTAATTTTTGACCCTTCATTTGGTGCCTCTGATTTAAAGCATAGATTCATATTTTTTGAGATATAGACATGATTTAGATCTGGAAATTCTGGACATAAACATAATGATGTGCTTTAAAGGTGGATGGGAAATAATAGAGTTAAAGTAATCTGGGCAAACATTGATTAAAATAATTCATTATGGAAACCAATCAACCTTAATTTTGAATGGATGACATAACCATCAGGCATTCTGCTACATCAAACAAAAATCAGCCGTCCATGTTGCCCTGCTGCAAAGTTCACCAGGCTAAAGTAATCAAGCATACTGCAAATTGCCCAGTGCCTTGTTACCGTTGCCTAATGGAAGGGAAATGATTTCTATCTGCCAATGGGACCCATACCTCTCAGAAAAAGCAACCGAACAGTTTGGTAAAACAACATTAATCAGCCGGAAGTCATTAAATTGAGTAAAATTCAAAGAATCTAGTGATCTCTGGGTACCACACCTTATTACTTTGTCATAATTCTCTTTTGCAGTGCTGAAAATTAACTCAGGGGCTCTGTACCACTGAGCTACACCCCTAACCCCATACCACCATTTTTTTTTTAAAGACAGATTTTGCTAAATTGTCTAGGCTAGCCTCAAACTTGCAATTTTGCCACCTCAGTCTCCCAAGTAATTGGGATTATATGTGTGTGCCATTGTGCCTGGATAATTTTCATAATTGATATTATTAATACAGTTCTTTGTGTAAGATATTCTCGGACTATAAGATCAAGTAGGGTATGAACTCAAATCTACAATGCCAAACACTGACATCTTCCTATCCTTCTCTAGACTTGCCAAAATGGGTCTTGTCTATTAACAAACCACTGCAGTGCCCCTTATCTTCCCACTTAACATTTAACCGCTGATGAGGAACCTTTCGTGTTTTAACAATTAAAACTGGATTATGAGAGAAACCTTATTATAAGACACATGTAAAATATCCTCTTTGGATATCAATTTAAATATAATCCATTTCAGCATACTATATCAAAAGAAGAATATACACTTTAAAGGTACATTCGTGCCAATGTTAGCTTTGAGGCTGTAAATCGCGATTTGCAATAGAGACATTTATTTCTATACAGTGAGGAGGTGTGATAACATATATGTAGAGAGCTAGAGAAATTTTACAGACCATCTGTCCAAATCTTTCCTTATACAAAGGAGGGAAATGAGCTCAGAAAAGGACAGTTTCTTGTTGGAGGAGTTAAGTCTGCCTGTAAAAACAGTTGCCATGAAATTCCTCATTTTCCCAATGGAAATCTTTGCAACACATCTACAGATGACACAGAGCAGGGTAGAGAGCATATGGGTTGTTGGGCAGGAACCCAGAAAGACCCCAAGAGCCTGGAGCAAGATGTTAATATGGAATCCATCTGACCAGATACAACTGAGCTGGAGTCTACACATGCCCTGCGCGAGAGCAAACACAACTATGTAAGAACAAAGTGGGGAAAGGTGGCATTAGAACATGCTAGTGAGAATTCTGGGGTTGTGGACACAAGTATATAGCCTCAGCATGAGTGAAGCGTTACCACACACCTGACCCCCTTTACGTGCAGTACAACATGTGCAGAGGGATGAGATTTTGCTCTGCTGTTCACTGTTCAGGTGGAAAATTGGCCCGATGCCACAGTCACAAGCCCTATGGAGAAACACAATCAATTAGGAAGGTGAAGGGATTGAACCACATCACACAAAGCAATAGAAGAAACTGGTGATTTGGCCCAAAGGAGAGAAGTTTCAGAGAGGATGTGAGAATTTGTCCCTGGATCAGACAGATTATCAGGGGATAAGACATTACATTGTTCTATGCAGCTTTAGGAGACAGAACTAGCACTCGTGGGTGGAACTCCTGGGAGACACACTTCAGAGAAGCATAGAGAAGCAATTCTAAAAGATGAGAGTCCTTCAAAGATGGATGACAGCTAAATAAAATTTTAGCTAACATTTTATGAAGACCTCATCTTGTGCCAACTTCTACGCTGAGAA
The DNA here is from genome assembly GCF_021218885.2 of Marmota monax. Classification (NCBI taxonomy): domain Eukaryota; kingdom Metazoa; phylum Chordata; class Mammalia; order Rodentia; family Sciuridae; genus Marmota; species Marmota monax. The sequence goes on from NW_026691933.1 coordinate 2,261,992, forward strand.
TTTTTAAAATCATTACCTCATTACAGCCTGCTAACAACCCTGTGTTAGGTATATTACTATTTGCATTTAAATATAGCAACTACACCTTGGAGAGCTTGAGCAACTTTTCCAAGGACACATTATCTGGTTATTGAAGTAGCCTGAATTCCAACTTAGGCTATCTGCTAACTTCTCAACCTCTCCACTATATGTGGACTATGGACTACTTTGGGAAGTAAGCAGTTTCCTGTCATTGGTGGTTATCCCAATGTGGGCAGAGGGAATTGCAAGAGGAGCTGGAGATGAAATCCTCAGCAAGATCTTCTTTAGAAAACAGGATGTTCTCCAGAAAGGCCAAGGCAGGTGACCTTCTAAGGTACCCAGGGGAAAAGAGGCAACAGGTAGTGCATACAGAGCCATCTCTAGGTGAACTCCTGGATTTCATTCCATGGTCCTGGGCAATGAGAAGGTTGTACTGTCTCTGGAATTTATAATGACCCTACAGAGGACAAAGCTGCCCTCAAAACACCAGCTATCTCTCCTATGGCATTGCCTATACTCTCGCTGCCCTGTCACATCCCAAAAAAGTCTCTAATTTCTCTATTGATAAGCTAATAAGTAAATGAAAACAAAAAAAGTGAGGTGGTAACTCTACTTCATGAGTGTTTTATCACTTTCAGAAGTTCATATGTGCAGCCAACTTATCACAGGACTTATTTTTTGAAAAGTAAAAGTTACAAAATATGTAATCAAAATGGATGAAATATATTAAGTGGTGTTTCCTATGCATAATAAAAAAATTTCAGTCTCATGGGATATGGTACTTCTATTCAGAGGAACCTGAATGGTTTCTTATTTATCATATTCTCAGTATGAATCAAAACACAGGTGTCAATGCTTAAAGAAAATCAAATATGCTGTGACTACAAATCAAATAAAAATAAAACTAAGGAGAATTATCAACTTTGAGGCTGTTAATATTGGGATTTTTTTTTAAAGTTCTTATCTTGGATACTAAAAAAGAATTTAAAAGGCATCCTGTAGTTAACTCTGCCTGAAAGTCATTAAATGGCATTGCACAGCAATGCTGATCTTGAAGTAAGATATGCTAATTTGTATTGTACTGATAGTAGAGTAAATGAAAACTGGAAATGACGCAAAAGAGGTGAGTCTGTCCTAGGCTTTGTCATGTTTGGTTTATCAGTGTTAATAATAAAGTATAATTTTAAAATAAAAAGATTCCTTCCGCAGATAGTACAGAATTCCCTGCAGCTGAAGAATGGGAAATGGATTAGTTCCACAACCATATCTCAGCTATCATCACTTCAGCGGGGCCCCTCTACTTGTTTTAAACCTTTGTATTCATATGCAGCATTCACTGCCTGGGAAGTTTAAACAAATGCTAGATTTCAATTCAGTGAGCTCTGTAGGATAGGAATTGAAGGTGAAATTGTGATTCCCTGTCTTTGCCCTTCAGGAGCCTACATTATTGTCAGGGATAACAGGACACTTGCTTTCTTTTAGAATGTAACTCCCAGAGATAAAGGAAATAGGGAATTCACAAAATCCCATCTGGAGAGATTTTACTATACAGTTATACAGTGTTCCTTCGCTGGTCTCAGTTGTCACCTGCCCCAGGATGCTCATATAGTCTTGCAGAAATTGTTTCTTATTCTTCAGGATGGATTAGTATATATTTCTGCTATGAAATTAGCCCCAGTGCTGTGATACACACACTCACTGGCAAAACTTACACCAGCCCCTGACCTGAGACAGATAGGGGCTTCACAAATCCTTGTCTGAATCAATTTCTTAGCGTTCTTAGAGGGATCTTCTGAGTGAATGCCCAAGGGAATACAGGAAAGAGAGAAAACTATGAGAAGGTTTTGTAGCCTGACATAGATTAAGTTAGACTGTAATGATGACTTGGTTGTTTTCATATCACTGTTACTGATTCCACTTCATTTGCTGTTTTCTGCCTAGGTATCCATTCTCTGTATGTCTCCTGATGCAGGTGCAAGTAGTGCTTCAAAAGAAAAAGTAGGCCCCCTTATGAGCGGTTGGTTTGGGGGACAAGTATGACAATACCTAGGTTTGTAGTTCATTCCTCTCAGCTGGTTAAATGCAGACAGCATTTGGCAGCACAAACCCAAATAGCTGCAGAGAGAAGAGGGACCACTACCTGCTGAGAGAGCAGAGAATTGCTTTTAAAGACTCCCTGAAGCTCAGACCCCAGTAAGCAAAGACATATTGGCAGGGGGGCAGAGTTAACAGCAGCACTGACAGCCTAAGAAGCAGTAAGAGAAAACAAATCAGCCACTTTGAGCAAAGGTTTGGGGACCAAACCTGAGTGAAGGAGAAGGTCTTGTGGCTAATAGCAACAAGCTCTTTGGACAGCCTCAAGGGAGAGGCTGTGTGGAGAGATGCAGAAAATAACTCTCCAGGCCCTTCAAGCAATGTCAAAGATGAAAGGCCCAGGTACAGAGGGGAATCTTGCCCAACTAACACTTGATCTTCTGAAATGACAGCAGACCCAGCTACAACACAGGGCCCTTATCCTGCCTTCTCCCCACACCTTCATTTTGGTGGAGGTGGTAGGAGCAGGGGTAGCAGCCCCTGAGCACAAATAAATCAAGTCTAGGGCCTGAAACTCCAAAAGATTATCATACAGTAATCACTTAATTCATTGTGGTCAATTCATGACCTGGAAAGAAAGGAAATCTCAAATGGATCAAAAGGCCCATGCCACACTGAAGATCTGTTATCCCAGCTCAGAAGTAACAAGATCTGGAAAAATCAATAAAAAGAAAGATGGCAAGGGAGACAAGACTCAACTCCCCTCCCACATGAACACACACCCTGACAAGTAGCAGCAAAGAAGCTGGTGACCAAGTGAAACCCCTGGGCCAGGGATGAAAAAGCATCCAGAAATCTACAAAATGTCACTCAAGTCTTAAGGTCTGCATTCACTGGGCCATTTATTTTCCATATCCTGATGCTTTGCCAATTGGAGCCTTCTTGGAAGGAGCTGCCCTTTCCATGGTCAACAGCTAATAGACAGTGATCAGTCCACTCCTGGATGCCTCTTTCAAATGCAAGTCAACAAGTCAAAAACCCATGTCCCTAACCAGCTCCCTGTGGGGCTACCAAAAGAGGGACCAAGATCTGTCTGCACCAATTGTCCTAAGGCCAAGTGTCGCATAAACAGGACCACAAAGGTTCCAGATCCTATGCCCCAGAGATCATTCCAACTGCCAATCCTAAACTCTCTAACTCTGCCTCTGCTTCTCCCCATATAAATTCCATTAAAGGCCCTTGTCCACCATGTCCCTGTCCTTCTTATGCCACTGAACTGATTCTGGAGGATCACCATATGCCCTGCCCCTTGGAATCCATGAGTACAACTTTTCAACAGAAGTTAATTCCAGATCTGTTGGTCTTCCATACCCAAATGAGAGTGAATCCTGTATTTTAAAACATAGTCCCCAGGGCTGTGAATGTGGCTCAAGCGGTAGCGCACTCGCCTGGCATGTGCGGGGCACTGGGTTCGATCCTCAGCACCACATGAAAATAAAATAAAGATGTTGTGTTCAACGAAAACTAAAAAAAAATAAATATTTAAAAATTCTCTCTCTCTCTCTCTCTCTCTCTCTCTCTCTCTCTCTCTCTCTCTCTCTCTTTAAAAAAAACAATCATAGTCCCCAAGCCATCTCTATAACTCACTAAGGAGCTCTTACTTATACTTCCAAATACTGTGTGGGTGGTCCATGTGTACGTGTGTGTGTGTGTGTGTGTAAAAAGTGAAGGAGAATGTAAAAGAACAGGGATGCGGATGAGGAGAGAGAAGGAAGAGCAAAGAACAATTTTTTTAGCCTTTTGAAAATGGTCATTTTGTACCAGGATAAGATAAAGGAATTCGTTTTTTTTTTTTGTTTGTTTGTTTGTTTTTTTAAAGATACCAAACTTCAATCTGTTCATCATACATTTACTCCTAGATTCCCCTTATAAAAATGTTTGTTTTTTTTTTGGAAAATTCTTTTTCAATGATTGTGAGCTAGTTTGCTAGTTTAAGATTCACATAAGATTATCAAATAAGCATCTTTTCATATTTTTCTCCAAAAATGTATCACCTGTGAATTTACCAAATTTATATCAGTCTGGCATCAAAAGCTTTCAATATTATTTAAGTCATATCATTATGATATTCCATATATGATTACTAAAACTATTTTAATAAGTATTAATAATAAAACTAGTAATAATAATAATCTATTATTAAATCTATTAAAGTAATTCAGTGAAAATGAACATGGTTTAGATTCTCTGTGATGATCCATGAAGCTCTCATGCCCCGGCAATGAGTCCCTTGGGATCAGTTTTTGGACAATGAGGATGAGGTAAGACCATAGATGGGGTCTGCTATCAAAACTTTAGTAATTCCAGGAAATACCTAGATACTATATCGGAGGGATGGGGGAAACCTATTTGTTTTTTCATATGCATCTCTCATAAAATAAACTGCAGGAACATCTTTGGTTATTTGGATTTCTGAGGAACCCATCATATGCTTTATGCCTGCAGTTACTTCTCATTTTAATCTGGAACTGCCTACAGAGTTACCTCCCCTGAGTTACTTCACTGTATGGGAATAATCTCCTCTCAATGAATTCATGGTCATGTGAGTATTTTATGAGATTACCAAAACCAATTTGACTTTGGCCCTGGGCACCCAAAAAAGCAAAAAACAATAATGATGTCATACAAAAAGAAAAGGTGGCTTTGATGTTTCTGAGAAAATTCTTGTGGACATGATTATAAATTAGACCAAAGTGAAGAAAAGACTTTGCCTGATGAGAAGAGATTCAAATTGTCCAAACTGCTCATGTTCTTTGTTACAGTCTGCAAAGTATATCTTCCTCATGTTGCTAGGTTGGGATGCTATTCTTTCAAAATAAACACAGGTACATATTACCAGCAGTGACCTCATTCAAATCACAGTGGAGCTTGCTTTCTAGAAGAGCCCCCTCTACTGTAAGAGCTGAGTATTTGTGACCACTGAACTCCAAAAGAGAAGTCTCCATGGACTTTGACTAACCAACCAGGTTCTAATTAGAAAAGCAGAATGCCACTGAGCAAGCTGAGGACGCTTACATTTAATAAGTTCAATTCACAAATAAAAACAAAGATGTGTTTTAGATAGTTCTGAAACAGGACTAATTACCAAAACTAATACTGTAGAGATTCCAACATCACAACAGCTTGTGTTTATAATCTCTCCTCCCACATCCAAATCTTAAAATCCCTGGTCCATTATAATACTTGGGTCATACTGCCGTGGTTATAAAGTAAGACTGTATATTTCCCTATTCCCTAAGCAGTGAGACCCCAGGGTTGGAGCTGATTTGAATGCCAATCAGTCACATGGCCCTCAGTCAGCTGCCATCAACAATCAGACTCAGTGGATTTCTATAGCATTGCATCATTTTAGGGCAATTGTCATGGACCCTGCATGTAAAGCCCTACTTTCTTTTTTTAAAGTTTATTATTATTATTTAACAAGGCATTTTTTTCTGGTCCCCATTCTCCATATACTGTGCTGTTTTTCCCCAGGGATATGTAACATTTCCTTCTGATAAACTATTAGGCATTGATAGGATGTTGCAGTTTTGTACATGGGACTGCTCATCAATCATGCTGCTTTTTGAATCACAGATCCTGTAATATTTCTTCATTACACTTAGGAAGGTTACTTCAAAGCACTGCATCTGGGACAATCCAGAAACCCACTGGACAAGAGGAACCAAGAATTGGGGTTTTGTTATCCAAATATACTCACTATATACTGGGCTTCATCAGACTTTGTAGAGTGAGGATTTAAAATGCCTAATTGGCTGTAACTAAGCAAACTGAGGCCTTTTGATTAATCACGCCAGCCAGCTTTCGGTTTCTGACATCAAAATTTATACCCTCCATGAAAAAAACAAGGCCAAGGCTACATCACATTAAACCAACACACAATTAACAACACTTTGTTCTAATTATCTCTGGGCACAATTAATGTTGGCCCCATGGTTCATTTTTCTTCTTTGATAGCTCTTAGAATATTTATGGAGATTAGTCCTGGATGCATTGGCCTTCTCTAAGATCTGGAGTTTTCTTACAAGCTCCCACACAAATCTGAGCCTGGCACAGAAACATACTTATGCAGATTAGTTCTTGACATATTGGCTTTTCCTAATATCTGAAGTATTTCTAACAAGCTTCCTCCAGATCTGGCCCCAGGAAGGCAATGTAGCCATAGATCCCCTAACACCTTGGCCTGCCTCACACTGAGAATTTTTTTTTCTTTCCCTCAGCAGTTGGTCGTAACTGATAAAAGGTCATGTCTTGATTGAACAAGCTTCCAGGAGTTGGAAGGCCAAGAGGGCTGCTGTAAAACAGCAATGTAGATACTAACAAAACCCAAGGTAGGAGGACTCTTCAGCTGCCTGTTATTGGAAAACCTAAATTACAGACGAGTTCAGCTCCCTCACATCAATAGCTGGGGGGTTGAGGGGGATGAGCACCAATCAGAAGCTTTTGGTGATGGGTACAACTTCAATTTATGGGATGCATATATTTTTTTACATGCCAAAGTAGTTCCTCCCAAAGCTGGTGGTGCATGAGCTTTAAAGGGATAAATATTTTCTCCATGGTTCAGGGCTATTTGCACTACCACTTGGCATGTTTCTTTGGGCATGTTCTTTCATGTTCTGAAGAAGGGCTTATGTACCATGAAGAGCTGCAGCTTGAGGGTACTGTGGAGAGTCCACGAGTTGTTAGTTAAGAAAACCTCTAAACAGATTAGAGTTTGATTAGACAACTCCATGATTTTAAAAATAAGCACTCTCAGCTCTAATTATGGAATGGATAGATGGATAGCTCCATGCATGTGAACACGTAGGACAAGTCACATCTTTCAGACTTATCTTTGACTATAGATAACCCCATTGGTCCATATTCATCCTGCTGCCTACTTGAAACTGCTTCAGGAAGTTTTTGTTTGTTTGTTTTAGTTTACTTGTTTGTTTGCTTCTTTTGCAGAGGAAATTTCCTCTACCCTTCCCCTTACCAATTTCCTAGGAAACTAGCATGATACCTTGAAGACTCACACACAGTTCAAATGTCTCCTTCTTATCTCCTTGCTTTCTCAGTTCACTACTTCTACTTTGGTTTTATACTTAACTTTGGAAGTGCATTTTCTGTTCTTTAATTTTAATGAGCATTACTTTTATTATTTTAATTGGTACATTTTTGTTTTCCTTCTAACAAGTGTGAGTGTTTCAAGGGTAGATAAAATGCTCTGTGGATCACAGATGCTGTAATTGCAGCATCTAGCAGGAGCCCAGGCCTACAAATGCCAAAGGAAGGATAGAAGAAGGGGTGAAAACTGGGTATGGCAAGAGAGGAAAGTAGGAAAAAAGGAAAGAAGACATACTACAGAAAAACAGGAGATAATATCTAAGCAGGAACATATCTTTTGGGATACTATTAAAGGAATTCTTGAATTTAAATAGCTAAAACATAAGAGCTTCACCAAATCATGCAATTGATGGATTGAGATGTTTCAGCCTCTGATGTCCAAGAAGTGACAGATTACCAAAGCCAGGTTTTGAAATGCCTCTCTGACTTCTAGGAGCTATGACAGAACTAATAGGGAAGGGAAATGAGTTTTTCCCTGGTGCTGCTGATTCATTGCCAACTGAGCCATCACATGGAGAAAACTTGCCTGCGAATGACACCAGTTCAGAAGCACACATAGCTGAGTGATGGCAAAGCCTCCATACATGTATTACCCATACTTTCCTTCATTGATCCACTGGAATTTCTAGTTACATCACTGCTTTTCCTTTGCTCATCAGTTTGAGCAGCACTTTTATGACTTGCAATTCTAAGGGTGATTACAAATAGAGTTCCTTGAAACAAGAGCAGAATTGCCTGCACTGGCAAGTTTTTCCAAGAATGTAGATCTTTGAAATGACTTCCACAGCCTATGGACCTTTCTTTTGTTTTATCCCATAGTGAGTGACATGGCAGCCCCTTAAAAGGTGTGGGTTGGGTGCTTTTCTCCTAACTTTGCTGCTCCTCATCAGAATCATTTCTGAGATTCTTGATTTTGCAGAGAATTGATTCCTAAATTGGAAATATAACTGACTACTTGTATGACTATTTTAAAAGAATGCTACATTTAAATTATTTTATAAAATGTATGTGTATACAGACTTATACAACATTATAATATAATATAATGTTGTGACCATATTATATAATATCATTACATGATATTGTAATGACATTATAATAGTGAAAAAGTGTCAGTAACCTAAGCAACCAACAGAAGGGGATTAAATAAGTAGTATTCAGCATCTAACCGATAAATTTCTACATAGCCATTACATCATACTTTTGAGGGATATTGAATAACATAGGAAATGATTTCGATACATTACCTGAAAGAGCAAGCTATGAAACTGTGTCTGATGATATTCTATGACTTCTCAATTTGCTTAGTAAAACAAAAACAAAAGACTGGAAACATGCCAAAATGTCAATAGTTGATCATTTCTAATTGGTGCATAGTTATCCCACAGTATTCAATAGGGATTGATTCTAGGACTATCTGGAAATACCAAAGTCCATGGTGCTCAAGATCCTCATATAAAATGGTAAGGTATTTGTATAGAACCTATGTGTATCCTTCTGCATACTTTAAATCATCTCTAGACTACTTATAATACCTAAAAAATGTAAATCTATGTAATTTGTTGCTGTAAATTACATTCAGGGGATAACAAGAAAAAAAGTATGTGCATGTTCAGTCCTGGTGCAATTTGTCTTTTCAGTATTTCAGCCCTCAGTTGGTTAAATCTGTGGATGTAGAATCAGTGGATATGGAGAGCTGAATATAATTTATAATTTATTTACTATGTTTTTGTAATTGTCCATAATGTGACTATTTACTAGTTTGACAAATCATAAAATTGTATTATAAAGTCATAGGTTGACATAGACTTTGGATTTATGCCACCTCCCACCCCCCAACAACTTGAAGCCCTTTTATCAAGGAGAAATTTTATCTCTAATCCTACCTGAATGTTGTTGCTAGGTGACCCACCATAGCATGCAAATTAATCAGGAGAAAGACATGTGTCAGATACCTTAAGAAGGACTATATCCAAAGAACTTAAAAATTGCAGACTACAGGGACACAGCCACATCAATGTTTATAGCAGGACAATTCACAATAGCTAAACTGTGGAGCCAACCTAGATACTCTTCAGTGGATGAATGGATAAAAAATGTGGTATATATACACAATGGAATTTTACTCAGCAATAAGAGAGAATAAAATCATGGCATTTGCAGGTTGGCTTTGGAGGAGGATGGTGTTGGAGAAGGATGGTGTTGAAGAAGGATGGCATTGGAGAAGATAATGCTAAGTGAAGTTAGCCAATCCCCCCCCAAAAAATGCTGAATGTTTTCCCTGATATAAGGAGGCTGACTCATAGTGGGGTAGGGAGGGGGAACATGGGACGAATAGATGAATTCTAGATAGGGAAGAGGGGAGGAGGGAAGAGGAGGAGTCAGGGGATTAGCAATGATGGTGGAATGTGATGGACATCATTATCCAAAGTACACGTATGAAGACATGAATTGGTTGTCAACCTACTTTATGTACAGAGATATGAAAAATTGTGGTATATATGTATAATAAGAATTTTAATGCAAAAAACAAAGTACATGTATAAAGACATGAATTGGCATGAACATACTTTATATACAAAGATGAAAAATTGTGCTCTATATGTGTAATAAGAATTGTAATGCATTCTGCTATTGTGTATTTAAAAAAAATAAAATCAATTAAAAAAAAAGAAGGGATGTCTGGAGTTACCTGTCAGCAAACTGTCATAGAACCTAAAGTTTAGAAGCAAACAGTCATGGGTTTCTATTGAAACTACCACTGGCAGGCTGATTTATAACTTTGTAATTGCTTTTTACATTGTCATAGGAAAACAGAAGATAAAAGTAAGAAGAAGAACAAGTTAAGAACTTAAAGCCAATCAAGAATGCTAGAAAATTAGATTTTTCTTCTCACTAGCAAGAAGCCAAAGCTACACCTGGGTATGTCCATGTCATGGCCACGTCTAGGAGCCATCAAATGCAGATAAGAAGCCATTTCTAAGAATTTCTGATTACCAGTTTACCTAGGCTTAATAGTTCCCTGGCATTGCACACATGTGGGAAGGGCTTCTGAATCTAAGTTTAAACATTTAGGGAGGGTCCTACTGAAGCACACAGGGACAGAGAAAAGTATATTAAAATGGTATTAAGACCCAGGAAAGCTTGTTGGGTTTGGTACTGAAATGGACCTAAATTGTTTCAATAGCTTTAAACATCACTCTAAAAGCCTGCAATTGTTTGACTACGGTTTGTCCCCCAGAGGTTTATGTGCTGGAAACCTGGTCAGCACTCTAATGATTCTGAGGTGGTAGAACTTTTAATAGGTGATGTCTAGGGGAAAGTAATTAGGTCATGGGGCTCCATTCTTATATACTGATTAATGCTGGTTTCCTAGGAGCCTGACCCCTCTCTGGTCTCTTGCTTCCTGTCTTGGTGTGATCCTTCCTGCCCTTGGCTAATTTCCTTTCTGCTTCTCCACCATGTTGTGACATAGCCAGGAGGACCCTCACCAGAATGCTGGTATTATGATGTTTGAATCTACCAGCTCTTAGATTTCTGAGCTAAATAAGCTTCTTTGTTTTAAAAAGTGACTCATCCACAGGTATCATGGTATAGCAACATAATGTGGACTAAAACAAAGCTGTATTGGTGCTTCTCACTCCTGGCTATACATTTGAATCACTGCAGGGCTTTAACAGAACGTGCATTTTTAGTTTCCATCATTGGCTTAGAAAGCTGGAATTCCCTCAGTTGTATTTTAGGTGTCTGAATTTTTAAAACCTCTATTTCTGGCCTGGTTATATCCCTCTTGCCTGCTTGCAGATCTCATACCTACACTTATAGTTCTTTCTTTGTGTCATCACTCTGCCCTTTCCACTGAACCACCCCCATCATGAGCATGCCAACATGTCTAATATCAGTTGTCTAAAGAGCTCATCTTGTACCCTGTCTCTGTCAGGTTTGGCTCTCCACATATACCCCACTTCAGAGGAAAACCTCTCAAGAGAACCATTCATACCTGCTGTCTTTACATCTTTTCCTTCCTACACCTCTAATGAAAACTACAATTATGAAGATCACGAATTTTTATTAAGACCCAAAGCTAACAATGAAATCTGTGCTTCATCTCCCTTATTCTCTTAAGGTTGTCCTTGAAGCCCTTTCTTTTTAGGCTTTCCCGACAGCTCACTTTCTCTTTTCCTCCTCCCTCACCAGCTACTCTTTCCCAGGCTCATTTTCAGACTCTTCTTTAGTTCTGTGAGACATTAATGGTGTACCCCAGGACTCTCCCCTCTACTCTCTTATTGTCCACAGGTCCACTTACTTCTTATATGACCTTATTTGGTCCCACAACATGGAATTTCATCTATATTCTGATGACTGTCAAATTCGTATCTCTAGCCCTGACCTCCACCTTGTATATCCATCAGGCTATCGAGTACCATCATCTAAATGTTTAGTAGGCATCTCATGGACAAAATAAACTTATGATTATACATGCACTTCCCTAAGTCACCTGTCCTTCAAGACTTGACTCTCTCAGGAGTTTGGCACAACTTCATTCTTAGTTGCAAAGGCCCCAAACTAGAAGTCACTTTTGATTTTTCACTTTCCCTTATATTCTACATTCAATCTATCAGTAATTCCTATAGGTTTTCCTTCTAAAATATAATCTTATTTGACCATTTATTGCCAACTTAGCATGGTGGAGCCATACAATCGCATATTAGATTCTTATTCTCTCACATACTATGTCACCTTGGGGAGATAGCCAACCTTTCTGGGGCTCAATTCTTCATTTGTAAAATGAGGATGATAAAATGAGGATGATAGTAACCATAACTACTTCACTTTACTGGGTTGTTATTAAGATTGAAACAATACATATAAAATGACAATCTAGTAATTAGAAAAGTGCTTCAGACATAGCAAGCCCTATATAAGAATTTGCAAACATGGTCATTATTATTCTCCACTAGTCTTCTTGTCCAATGATATTATGAACATATTATTAGTATTATTCTCCATGGATCCTAGGTACCCACTCTGACCCAGTGAAATAAAAACTTCCATTTGGAATCTTAAAAAATGAATCCCCTCCTGCCTGGTCTCTAATTCTACCCCTGTCCCACAATTGCCCTACAAAACAGCATGGACATTAAACAAACAAACAAACAAACAAACAAAAAACAAGCCACAGCATGTAACTTCCTGGGTCAAACATCTCTAATGGCTTCTCTTTGAACTCATAATTATTTCCAGTTGCTTTTATGTGGCCATGGCCTATGGTTTCTCACAGGGTCTGGCCCTCATCTACCCCTCTAAACTCACATCTTTCCCATGTTCTGATCCTGAATCTGATATCGCAGGACACAGTTCTTATTTCTGTTCCTCTAACTTGCCAGGCTTGCCAACATCTTGGAGTCGGGATTCCACACCAGCCGCTGCGTCTTTCTAGAATGGTGGTCTTCCAGTCTTCATATAGCTCTGGGCCTGATGTCAAAAGGCTTCTTAGGTAGGCACATGCCACTCTCACTCCCATCTTGTACTCCTTCTGCCACTATATCACCTATTTTTTTTTTCATTTAGAAGCATTTATCTCTTTATCAATTCATGTTTTTTTAAAAAATTATGTGCTTCCTGTCTCTAGGATGGGGATCTAACACAGTGCCTAGAACAGTGTTTGGCCCACAGATGGTATTTTGTGTACCCATAGAAGGTATATATCTACTGACTATGAATTCTGTATATAATCGTGAAGTGCACTGAGGTTCAATTATTTTGAATTACCTAAACTTAAATAGGAATTGCTGATTTAAAAAAAATGCTTATGCTTAGCACTTTAATTGTCATCCTTTCATTGAAAGGAATACTTGAGAATAAAAAGCTATTACTTACCTTAATATATTTATTATCATATTTTACTGCAAAAAAACAAATCATTCCTATAAGAGGGTGAGTTCTTCTGACCTTGATGCTATTGCACTTACTGGGAAGCTCAGAAATCTCAGGTGACCTCAGGCTGTTCTTCCCCCAGCTGGCACTTGGAAATCAGAGATGCTACAGGAGTTGTAAAAGGAGTTGCAAAAGGAAGGTCCAGCTTGATTTGGGGTCAGCTCTAAATTCAGTGTCCGAGTGGGGAGGAATGGCTGTTGGGGCTTTCAGGAGGAAGCTCTGGAGACAAGCAAATCATGTATTGCCAGGAACATTCCAGGAGCAAATGCAGGCTCTGAGGTGAATGCCCAGGAGGAATGCCCGGGGAAGTCTCCAAATTCAGCCTGTGGATCCTGGAGGGCATGTCTGGAAAGATCTCTCATCAATGTAATAGAGTGAAGTGTGAGAGAGGAAAAGTCCTTTTCAGAAGAGAACTGTGACATAGCAATGCCGTTGAAAATGGTGAGCCCTTTCCTAAGCCAAGTAAGCAGTCCCTGTAATGGTAGCCACGAAAACCTGAACTTTCATGAAACATGTCTGGGCATGGAAAAGGTAAAGGGAAGGAGCCAGTGGACTCTGGATCACCAACATGGCTGTACGGCATATTAAAAAAAAAATCAACAAATGGTTTCTCTACCAGACATCAGGAACCTAAACAAAAATCAGAAGCAGTGTCTGAACTAAGAGGTAAAACAGTCCACTCTTCCTCCCCAGGACAAATAAATATGGCCAAAAGTGAGACACTCAGCAGAGAAATAAAGTGTGCGTGTGTTATTTTGGCTACAGGACCTAGCGTTCTCTTTAGGAAGGTAAACACCTGATTTGCTAAAATACCTTGATGAGCCTGGGCATGGCATGGAATAGACTCATGAGGTGAAGTGCCTAGATCTAGAAATCTGCATAGCAGACAAGGGGGAAGTTGGCTGTGGAACAGGGAAGCCTGTGGGAAAGCTCTAGCCAAGTCCTACATCCTGGGGCTGGGAATTGAAAAGAAAGGGGCTGCAGAGGAAGGTGCTGTAGCCAAAGGACTGAATAGAAGTGGAGCTACCTAAAGATGTGCTGCCATAGCCCCATCTCCTCTCTGAGGCTGGATTTTGGAAAACTCCAGCAAAGCCTGTATTGTTTCACAGGATGTTGGTGCTGACACAGAAGATGAGAGATTATGATCAAAAGTGAATAGGAAATGATGACAAGAGGAAGAAATCCTGAGGTGGAGGTAAGAGGTACCTGGAAAATATTTACTTAATTCTCAAAGTCAGGAGATTTTTCAAATACAATTTACAGTTTAAGTGTTTCAAAATTGTTTTTAATATTTTGATATTACTGTCATATCAATCAAGAGCACAATATTAGACGTAGACTCTGTAACTCCTTTTCCACACTTTCTTGGGACCTGTTTGGGGAGCAAGAATAAAAGAAGACTTCTTTCCATCACCCTGAAAAACATTCTTTGCTGCTTCCTACAATATCAGCAGCTCAGAGATTAAGATATATGCATGTTTTTTTTCAAAGATATACCGGTACAAAATATCCCTTGCTTTTCTAAAATCTCGCTGTACAATATCAAATCTTGCCAAAGCGATTTTGATGCATTACGGTTAATTTCCCTGCAATCTTTCAGAGGAGCATTTTGTGGAAGTGCACAAATCCTCATGGGGGTCTGTGACCAGTTCTAATCACAGTCTGTCAAAATGAGTTCTCTATTTTCTCACAACAAATTTTAACCTATGCAGAGGATCCTACACACTGAGCATATGTAGCAAATTCTTTAAAAATCTAATTAAGTAGCATATGAAATTCATATGAAAATTGGATCACATACAATAAAAAGATTTTATGTAATAAAAATGATAGGATTGTCAAGTATAATGTAGGGAGACACAGGGGCAAAAACAGAGTTAACTTAATATTAAACAAAGAATTTTAGGAAACAAGTAATGATAGTTGGATTAAAGAAAATTAATTTAGGAAATAAAATAGTTTGTAAACTAAAATCATGGGTCCAAATGGCACTTAAATATATCATGTATTGCATCCAACTAATGGTGGATGAAAGAGTTGTTGCTGAAAGTGTAAAGCTCTCTGAGGAAGGAAAAAATATGGCTTCTTTTTCACTCTGAACTTTATGGAACATTTGCTGCCAAAGACATTTTTTAAATACCTCTTAGCTTGATTAGACCAAATGTCCTTCACAAAGTTGTCTCCGACAATAAGATGAATTGAGAACAATGTTCACTGTAATCATAAATAAAAACTAAACAATTTAAGCACATGTCATATCAACTCACTCCTGTTGTTGAATCTAGTTAATTCAGACTGAAGATAGTTGTAAGTTTTCTCACAACTCCCAAACAGAAACTTCAGTTCCCCTCAAGAAGGCCTGCCTATCTTTAACACTACCTTTAAAAATGACAAAAGCATGAGACCCCCTTGGGAGACAGGTGATTTCTGGTCCTTCACACCTGGGAGCTCTTGGAGTTTCCCTCAGTTAGATTCCCTTTTGCTCTGTGTCTAATATCAGTTGCTCACCTATCTGTTTCACTCATGCTGGTGTGCAATAGCTGATTTTTTTTTCATTCATAGTTTTTGTATTGATCATTGAACTCAGAGAAATAGGGGAAAATGACTTAGGAAGAGGTAGCAGCCTTGAGTTAGATGGACAGAAGAGACCAAGCAAAGAAAATCATTGTATACATAACTTATTTAATCCCTGTTACTTTTCTGTAAATTGAGTTGCTATTATTATCCTCATTTCTGCAATTGAGGAAACACAGAGAGAATATGTGAATTTGAAGGTTTTAAAAGCAAAAAAGTATAGAACAAGTATTCAAACAAAACCCTGAGCATCTTGCTCCAAAGTCCATTATCTTTTTTTAAGAGAGAGAATTTTTTAATATTTATTTATTTATTTTTTAGTTTTTGGTGGACACAACATCTTTATTTTATTTTTATGTGGTACTGAGGATCGAACCCAGCATCCCACGCATGCCAGGTGAGCGCGCTACTGCTTGAGCCACACCCCTAGCCCCAAAAGTCCATTATCTTAACCATTGTGCTGAACATGTGCTAAGAATAAAAAGGACATGCTCACTAGTGACCATATGGTGGGTTAGAGGCCAGGTCAGAGAAACCAAGTTATAGAAAACAAAATCTCTCTTCCATTTCTGTTTATGCATACCATGAAAGTTTGCAGGATTCTGTAGAGCTTATAGTAGGACTGATTTTAGATGATGATGGGTGAAAACCCCTTATAAATATATGGAAAAGAGGGAAGTAAACTCTTAAGAAAGAAGGCAGCTTTATTGAATTTTTTAGTACATATAATCGCAATCAAAAACTTGCAGCTGGAGTGTTCTTTGATACTGCTTTGAAAATTCAGGAATTAACACTTGATATGATGTCAAATGCCACTAAGTAATAACCCTGTGTTTTTCAAACAGTATTTTGGTGGACTATAGTGACCCAAAAATCTCCTTAAAAATCCTTTATCCTGGCTTCAACTCTACTTTTTATATGCTGCACAAACAAATTGAACTTTTATGCATGGTTTTATTTGAAAAAATGCTTTTACTTTTTTAAAATTTATATGTGATCTTTATATATACATTGTATATATAATACATGTACAAATGTATGCATATATATGTATATATATATGTGTGTGTGTGTATATATATATATATATATATATATATATACACACACACATACATATATTTACACACACAACCTTTTTACAATCTTCTTTACACACTCTAAAGTATTTTGTTTGTTCATTCACTCATTCATTCATTTCATCCGGTATAAGGAAAACGATGTGAAGCTTCACTCAGCCTCCTGTATCAAAGAGCTTCTAATTTTAGGAATTGATCCAGTTTGAGGTCTGAAATGATTTCAAAATGAATTATTGTCCTACATCCTCTTTCTAAGGCAATAAAGTCACAGCCACTGTGTCAAGACCCTTTCAATGCTGCAAATCTTAATTTTTTGTTCATCATTGACAAAAGAATCTCAGTGGTAGACACTCAGTTATATCAGTCTGGGAGAACTGAGAGAGGAAGATTTATACTCAGTTAAAATCAGTGCCAATAAAAGCAGAACACTGTTACTCTTCTTTAAACATGTAGGAATGGTTCCATTTCTTACCTCTAAAGCTTTCAATCTTTCCAACAGCAATTTCGTCTTTTCTCTGCCCTCATCTGTACTGCTGTCTTCACTCCGTGAATCCTCATCTACCACCATGTGAAGATCATCCAAAGCTTCCTTGTGTTTTCTCTCTTCCTCCGATGGCTTTTCCTGCAACAAGAAAGAATGATTGTTTTCAATAATCTCCACTCGGAAAATAAGGAGTGGAAAATAAAGCTGAAAAGTTTGGAATCTCTATTGCTTTTGCATTCTTTCTGGGGTCGGGGTAGGGAAGATGTGGCTAAACAAACTCTTGAGTGGTGCTTATAAACACAGTGGATGTTTTTACTAACTCAGGCAGGACAAAACCATTGGGTCATCACCTCTGGAGGCAAAAGTCTCTGCCCAGTTGGAGAAGTGACAGAGCCAGTAAAGCCTGAGGTGGTATCATGCAGTTAATCCATTTTTATCTGCACAATGGAATTCAGCTGTTCTTTAAACCAGGAAAAATACATCGACCTTGATGCCTCGAGATGTGAAAAGTTTAGCTTCTTAAAAATAGGATATTTAAAGTCTCTGGACATGCAGCCATCTAATTAAGGGAAAAGCAAACTATCATAAAATATTTAAACCATGAGTTCAGGATTCTAAGCTAAAACCCATTAGTCCCTTCAGCTTACTAATGGCATAGCTTTGAAGGACCCCTTAGCCCCTTCTCTAACACTTTGGGAATTATAGTGTAGCCTTGGGGAAGACATAAAATGTTGTTATCTGGTCTTGCTTCCCTGTGGGAAACTCCTCACCCAACCTTGTCTCTGGCAGCTTTTTCAAAGTTGAGAAGTGTTAATTTGAGACTCCTGTGTGGCTCTGGTTTTTGAGGAAAAAAGAAATGTCAAGAGACTATCATAGGAACAAAATCTGATCCACTCTGTGATACATCAAGGCCCTTGTTCCACACAATCAAGTGAAATCATTTCATCACGTTATTTACTTCTAAACTCACTCTGCAGAAATCTTTGCTATGATATAGCTGGTTGCCAACCATCTGGGGTGCAGTGGATTACCAATGGTGAGAGACTTCTTTATATTTAGTACTAAGCTAAGATCATTTGTAATACATAAGTAAAAAAAAAAAAGATATGATTCTTACCAGTAAGATCTGCATACTATCTACTCAGAAAGAAACAGCTACTGGTGGGGATGTGGGTAAGAAATGGCTGTTCAAACTGTGTTCACCAAGGTGCTTTGAAGGTTCGACAAATATTTTCAATTATTTTTGAAAATATATTACGAAGTTTGTAAAAAAAAAAGTCTCAACATACATGTACATGTGCATATGTACATGTGTATAAATGTGTGTGTGCACGTGGATATATACATGTGTATACACACATACACATATGAAACAGTGCAGATCACAAAGCCAGTAAGTTGATCCATGTGTATGTGTTTTGGGTAGGTTTGATAATATAACTTCTCCTGTTATATCTGCATGTAAGTATATATACAGTTAAAGGGGAAAAAGTCTTTTATAAAGTCTGGCCTGTATCTCTGACCACATACATACAACATGCAAGTGTGTTCACTTTCACAGCATGTGTGAATCAGCTCAGGTAAGTGCCAGAAAGGTTTAAGGTGTGCACACATTGAAGGGAAAGCGAGGAATGAAAAGACGGAGACCAGGCAGAGATACATACCAGCGTTTATTTGTCAGAGCTGACAAATAAAGGCCATCTCTCTATAGGACAGGGAGGCAAAACAGGCTTGGGTTTCTGGGATTTTTAGGGGGAAGCTGAGGAATCAGAGCCCAGCGGGTCCTAATGCAGGGTTGGGTTGGTATGAGGGTGAGCCTTTCTCAGAAACACCCTTGGGCAGGAAAGCAAAACTTTTTCCTCAAAATGGAGGCTCTTAAGATGGCCATCCAGATGCTAAGCAAGGGCCTTAGACCCATGTGTCAGGAAATAAATCTAGGTTATGGTAGTATTCTTATAGCTTTGATTATTTAAGATTTGGCTACTAGTCAGAATTTCATTTCCATGATAAAGAAGACGAAGCTTGTGCATAACAACTCAACTTTGAAAAAAAGAGGTTCTTTTACTTCTAAGATTGGGAGTCACTTATCTGCTCACTAACGTGGGACTATAAATAAAACTTTAAAAAATACTTTTATCTACTCAATGTGTACTATGGTTTTTTATTATTCTCTCAGCAAACTCAACTCGTATTTTATATGCACACGCCCATAATACCCTGTAATAACTAGGACTCTGAACCTAATGAAAACAAAGAAAAACACTGGTTTGGTAAAAGGAAACCCAATAGACTTTGGAATCTCACAGCCCAGATTTCAGATCTACTATTTAGCAGCTTGGCAAATGATCTTGGGTAAACTACTTAATTTCAATAAGAATTCATTTCCTTGTCTCCTAAATAAGACTAATGTCAATGTACATATACATATATAGTCAATTCTCATTATTACTGTAGTTAAATTCCACGAATTGCCACAAACACTGAATTAGCAAATATTGCTCCCAGGGGAAACATAGCGTTTGGTTCCTACGGGCCTCTGGTCAAAACATTTCTACCAGCCAAGCAACACATAACCTCACTGCCTGTGTATTCTGGTTCAAGACAGCTTGTTTGATATTGTTGTCTCCTTATCACCGAAACAGCCAACAGGACAATGATTTACACCTGAATACCTTATACCTGTTTCCACTTCACAGCCTTCTTGTGCTTAGGAGCACCTGGCAGCATTCACCACTATGCTTGGGGGCATTTTTTTGGGGGGGTGGGGGGTAACCAGGGATTGAATTTGGGGGCACTTGACCACTGAGCCACATCCCCAGCCCTATTTTGTATTTGATTTAGAGACAGGGTCTCACTGAGTTGCTTAGCACCTCGCTCTTGCTGAGGCTGGCTTTGAACTTGTGATCCTCCTGCCTCAGCCTTCCTAGCCATTGGATTATAGGCATGTGCCACCATGCCTGAAAGCTTAGGGGCAATTTTAAACAGCAACATCACCAACAAAAAGCTTATAATGCAAAAAACATGGTGCTAAGTAGACTGCAAACAGCACACTTTCTTATTGTATGAGAACTGAAGCAAGAAGGCAGAGGGTAGCATGTTCCACTCCAGCAGGGAAGCACCTGTCTACATGTCTGTGAACAACCATGAAAGCTCCACAAATATTAATTTTGGGGTTGCAGATAAATTTTAGTGAATAGATAAATTTGCTACCATAGGACCGACACAAAATGAGGATCTACTACATGTAACAAACACACATTTAACGCAACTAGGCACAACTTACATATTCTCTGAAACTTGAAGATATAATTCAAGTTAGTATAAATCCTATAAGAGTACTCAGAATCCCTAAAATACAAGGGTCATTGTACATCATTTTAAGAAGGGATGATCAATGAGGGCTGTGAGATCTGGTTTCATGGAAATGAAATGTGAGTTATACTTTAACAGAGATAAAATCTGAGTAGTTAGGCATAAGGTGGGAGTTTGGCCAATGAGAAAACTGAAAAGGTAACACCTGGTCAGGAGTGTTTTCCTCATTGATTCAGGAGGCAACCATTTTGATTATAGCGGAGAAAAGATTTTGAAAGAGTAGAATTGGAGAGTAAGGGAGGATGAGGATTCCTGGAAATGAGACAGGAGATTTAGATATCATTCATTAATTTATTTATTCATCTGACAAAGATTTACGGAGCACTGATTATTGGTCATTTGGTGATCTAGGTGTGAGAGATATGAAAGACAAAACAAAGTCCCTCCATTCCAGGAAAGTATACTCTAATGTTTGGAAACATGACAAACTCCAAACCATATATAAGTAACATAACTGTGACTAGTGATAAATGCTATGAAAAAAATAAAAGAGAATACTGTCTTGGGCAGCAGGAGGGTTATGGACAATGCTAGGTTTGGTGACATCAGATTAAGACTCTTTGAGCATGAGGCCTTTGGAGCTGAATGAGAACCACAGGAAGAGAGGGAAGCAGTGGTGCAGTGGCCAGAGAGAGAAGCATTCCAACCGTAGGAGCAGCAAAGCAAGTGCCCCAGGGAGGGCTAGGCTCACCTTGCTGGCAAGGGGAGGGTCTGTGTTGGGCAGCAGAATGATTACAAGAGGAGGATGCACAGTAATTAAGACTGGAAAGACTGCTGGGCCATGGAGGATCTTACAAAGCACGGAAAGGAGTTTGGATTTTATTTTCAGTGCAGAAAAGAAGAACTGGAGACTAAGCAGGGGAGAGGTAGGCTCTGATTTACACTTTAGAAATACCATCCTAACTGCTGCAATGGAGAATGACTGTGGAGGGACCCCCTGGGAGACCTTTATGTAGGAAGGAATAAAACCGAGGAATATTTGAAAGGTTTTGGTTCTGGATTAATTGAAAACAGTTCACATGGTAGATCTGAATCTGCCACGGATGATCAATGTTCAGCTTTTACATTTCTGGACTTCGCTGGGCAAATCATCTGAACTTTTTAGGTCTCAGTTTCCCCCATTGTAAAGTGTCAGTGTGGACTAAATCTCCCTTTATTGTTAAGATTCTAAGCATTCACCCACTCAAGACAATTTTCAAAAAGGAAATATTCTCAGTACACTCAATGGTAACAGAAATGACAAGAGAACAAAAAGAGGACCTCTATGTTTTGAAATAAGAAGGTGGTTAGGGGGGCCTTGAGAGCTGTTTGACTGAAGGGTGACAATGGTATCCAAATTATTCATGATTAAGCAAAAAGAGAAAAGGGAGAAGAAAATTGTGGCAATTTTCTCGAAGGCTTATTTGAAAGTTTGGCAGGGAAGAGAAGATAATATAAAGAACTGTAGCTGAAGGGTATTTTAGAGGCAAACAGGAACCTTCTATAAGAGAGAGAAATGGAGCCATGTGAAGAAATAAACAGAATGGTGAGCACCAGAGATGGCAGCAAAGGCAGGATCATAGGATGAGATCTCCAAAGCCATGACAGCAGACAAGGAAGGAAAACTGGCAGAAGAATCAAGGTTTTAAAAATGCAGTTCCTGCCAAATATCCCATACAACTCAACATCTCCATTATCATTTTTAAATTATTAGGTAGCATCCTGCATGGGTCTAGAGAAAATAAGGACTTGCCTGCAAGTAGTTTATTTGAGAAATGCGGTAAATGCTAGTAGAGAAGTAAAGAAGAGATTCACTAAAGGTAAGAGAGCATGTTACTAAGTGACTGAAGCCAAAACCCATGGGAAATTAAAGAAGGTGCAAACCACAGATCTCAGAATTATCCCATCCCAGGCAGGAGGAAGGTGGGTGCTTGTGCACTATCCTCTTGAAATCCAGTGATTGAGGCCAGCTCTTAGGATGCTCATTGCCAGCATTCTAGGCTGCTGTAGGCAGAAAGCTTTGTATATCTCTAACACAATCATGCCTTCTGACAAATACTGGGAGCTGGAAGCCAAGGGAGCAATCAGAATGGTTGCAGGAATGGCATAGGAACTGTGCATGA
This sequence comes from Marmota monax, assembly GCF_021218885.2. Taxonomy (NCBI): domain Eukaryota; kingdom Metazoa; phylum Chordata; class Mammalia; order Rodentia; family Sciuridae; genus Marmota; species Marmota monax. The sequence continues at coordinate 2,284,761 of NW_026691933.1, forward strand.
GATTAAAGACAGAGAGGAGGCTTCAGGCCTGCTCTGGTATGTTACCACCCAGGGCAGAAAGCCGTATCCTATCCGCGTGCTACTTCAGACCTCAAAGTCTATTTCCTCTTCAGAAGTCCTTTCTCTACTTGTCTCCTTAATTATTTACCAATGAGAGGATTAGAGTATAATGTGAGAATGAGCAAGAGTGTCAAAAAAGAAAACTATAGATTGGAAGTAGAAGAAGAAAAGTGAAAAACAAGTATCAGGAAAGAGGTGAGAGAGAAAGATCTGAGAGAATCATGGCTATGCCCGAGTGGCAGACCACAACCTGCCAGTTTCAGGTAGCTGTTGAATTAATTTTCCATTCATAAAGCATGACAAGATTTGTAAAAATCAAGAGTCTTGTTTTATCTAAGTGTAAACTGCCTAAGCCAATCAGAGACAATATCAGGATTTTTAATTTCTTTGCCAATTTAATACCTGAGAGATACCTGGTGTGTGTGTGTGTGTGTGTGTGTGTGTGTGTGTGTGTGTGTGTGGAGAGAGAGAGAGAGAGAGAGAGAGAGAGAGAGAGAGAGAGAGAGAGAAGGGAGCACACAACGCAGATGTGAGAAACATATAGTTCTAAATAAAATAGATTCTTTTATGAACCTTCAAGAGAGGAACCAGAGAGGAACCAGAAAAATAAGGGAAGTCCATTTCTGAGGATGCCAAACTGTGAAGAGAATAAGTTGATTCCAGAGGTGACCTGTTTTCATTTTTATGGAGTTTAATCAGCAGTGAATTCTACAAAAGTGAGGCTGCCACACAGACAACTTTCACTCCCCACATATTTCATTCGTGGTTGAAACCATAAGCTTGTTTGCCTCAACAAATTCCAGCCAGTACCCAGGAAGCTAAAGATTTAGGAGCTCAGTTAGCACTGAAGGATTTAAATCAAATTCTGTCTTGTCGGTACCTAAAGCAATCCTTAGGGCTATAAGTTTCTCTAAGTGGTCACCAAGGTAATGATTCACCTTTGGGGGAGTGCTTGTCTTTTGTTCCCAAGCATTCAGCATCATCAGGCCTATGTAAAATAATATCAGTCAACACAAAGCTCTGGGTTGTTTCAGTTCCCCTCAGATGACAGTCCAGGGAGCTCCGTTGGTTCAAGAAGCATGCAGCAGAGCCCTTCACTGACAGCCAGCTGCTGTCTCTTCCATAAGTCAGGGGGCTTTAAAAAATCATGAGGAAAGTGATCATAACACTGTTCCCTAAGATGTGTAAATGTGTCTTACTCACCTTGAGCTCACAAGCTTCCGCTGACCCAACACAGAGTAGGGCTCAATAAATCTTTCATGAGGTCACCGTACTTCAATTAATTTAGCCATTCAATACATATTTGCTGAGCAGATTCTATGTTCTAGGCCCTGGTGAAGATGCTAGGGACACAGGGTGTAAAAGCTCCCATGACCCCTGTTCTCATGGAACTTATGGTCTTGTGGAAGGTGATAGTTATTGAGAAAAATGTCACAAGCACATGTAAAATAATACTACATTATGTGCCATGAGAAGTTTCTAGGGGCTTAAAGAAGCAGTTATAGAAGGATATAGAAAGGAGGTCAGGAAAGGTTTTCTAAAGGCACAGGGGGAGTTGATCAAATCAGGTAATAACCTTGAGATGGAAAGGGGGAGGTCAAGCATTGGAAAAGGGGTAATACAACTGAGGCAACTAAGGAAGTCAGAAAGGTCATGTAGTAGGGGAGGAAGATGAGGCTTGATGGGTAGGTGGGGTCAGGCCATGTGCCAAGGAGTTTTAAGTAAATGGGAAGTTATTGATTAGGAAGTCACTATTTTTAAGTGTGGCGGAGGAGGTAGTGGTGGGGTTGGTATGGTCAGATTTGTGTTTGAAACAGCTCCCTGGTACAGTAGGAAAGATGGACTTGAGGAAAGTTAACACTGATGTGGGGAAAACTGGGTGCTACTGCAAGAGTCTAAGCAGGAGTCATCTGAACTATGATTAAAATGACAGTCTCACAAGGTGAAATGCCATAGTTTGTAAGTCATCCTGTAATTGTGATTCTTTAGTATGCAGCTCCTCTAACAATGACAAAAACATTTCCTCAGCTCGCTGTTTCTCAGAGTGGGCTGACAATCACTGGCATAAGACTCAGTGGAGGGAGGGTAAGGAGAAGAAAATCACAGTTTGTTAAAATGCACGTTCCTTGGCACACTATGGTCGGAGTGAGTCACAATATCTGGGAGTGAGGCCAGGAGTTTTTAATTTTAGACAACACCCCAGGTAATGCTCAGCCATACTAGAGTTTAAGAACCTTTGCACAAAGATGCCCCAGAAGAGAACATAAATCACTTTCACTTAGATAAGCTTTGAAGTTACACATTTGATTTAATTTCTATTATTAATTTGCAAAATGAACAGATAATTAATCATACAAACCAATGCCCATTGGAGAGTAAAAAGAGGGGTAGCTATTAATAATACACTGGGACAGAAGGTGTAATCCAAACAGACATAATTACCCATAGCTTGCTACCTGCTAAATTCTACTTTAGTTTTAGATGTCATATGTTGGCCGGTGTAATAGAAAAACTACTCTATGTTAGTGTGACAAGACAACCCCGGGGAAATTTCTATTTGAGTTCTGAGACTCTGTTATGCTATGATTGTTCCTTTTCGTGGAAGCAGATGACATTAATAGACTGCAACTATTTTCAGTGACTTCTAGAGCAAGCAATGCTGATTCTGAGAGGGAGGTTCTACATTACCAACTCGAGAGGTGTTATGATTAGATATGAGTTGTCCATCAAAATCTCTCATGTAGAACAATGCAAGAACTTCCACAGGTGAAAGGATTAGATTGTGAGACTTATAACTGAATCTCTGCATTAATTCACTAATATGAATTAATTGCATCCAATTAATGGCAATTGCAGGAAGATAGGTTGTGGCTGGAGGAGGTAGGTCACTGGGGGTGTCCCTTTGATTTATATTTCGACACTGGTGAGCAAAGCTCTCTCTCTCTCTGCTTCCTTATTGCCTGTTCTGAGCTACTTTCCTCCACCACACACTTTTGCCATGATGTTTTTCCTCACTTTGTGCACAGAGCAATGAAATTGGACATGTATGGACTGAGACCTCTAAAACCATGAGCTCTGAATAATTTTTTTCTCCTCTAATTGTTCTTGTTAGGTCTTTTGGTCATAGTGACAAAGAAGCTTACTAAACCAGGAAGGAAACATATGTCTACTACTCCTTGTTTGAAAAGCCTTCCAAATTTATAAAAGATGTTTTCTTGCTCTCTTATGTGTTTTCATTTAATAAGGAGAAATATGCCCATCAGTGTACCAAATGAGGCAGAAAAGTACCAAACTGGTTGCCACCGTGGGCTTCTAGCTTGTCTCTCAGGAAAAGTAAAGAGAGAAATCTGAACACCCTCACCCTCACTACCCTTTATTAGGTCTATGTGAGCCCAAGAATGTGGGGATAATTGAAGGCAGAGGGAAAAGTGGTGGATCACATTCAGACCAATATTGGTTTTCATTTGACAGAACAGAGAAATAGTCAATATTAGAAGTCCACCAAATGCCAACTCAATTTCATCTGAAAGTGTGTTCTCCTCCAGGGTTGGGATACATCCACATTTTTAGTAAATCTTAGATCAAGTAGAAACAAGAAGTCTGCATTCCTTATTAGCTCTGCCACTAGCTAATAATAAGTTAGTTACCACATAACTTTTCTGGTCTTCAAACTCTCCACCTATAAAATGCAGGAACACAGGATAACTCAAAGGTCTTCTCTGGATTTAAACCTCTCTGATTTCAGTTATCTGTAAAAACTCATCTTGGGAGAAAAGATACTTAAAAAGCTGCTGAAGATTGTGTATTTTAAATATATAATATCATTTAGATTAGATATGCCTAGAAGATTCTCTGCATGATAAAATTTTGTACTTTTTTTTCCCAGAAGTGAACTTCTCTCTCTCTCTTTAAAGAAACATTTTTTTCCTGTGTACTTCTCTTGGACCCTAATATAAAAATCACTTAGCCCGACCTTTGCAGTTAGCATACCCCATCTTCTGCCTGTATAAATGAACAGTCTGGGGAGAAACATTCAGTGAGAGTTCAGTGGAAGATAAAACTAATGCTCTCAAGAAATCATCCTCAACATGAGCCCTCTGTGGGACAATTTGCTTATGAGAGGAATAATTCCAAGTATGCCTTAGTAGCAAGGCTTTAGAAAAATAAAGCAAATTCAACTCAGCTTTTTATTTTTTATTATTTCTTTAAATGTAGATGGTGGACACAAAACCTATGCATGTTTGCTGACAGCAATAATAGTTATCCTCTGTTCTAACCCATTCATTATTTTTCTGATAGTGACCATCCTTATCTCTTAGCACTGTGGCAGAATAACACCAAAATACCCTCAAGTACTTGTAATTTTTTAACTTGAAATTGGAAAAACAAAATTATGGGGATCTGAAAAAACATCTACTATTATGTATAATTGTAATGCACTGATAAAATATGGAAAAATAAATATAAAATTAAAAACAAATAACATTAAAGAAAGAACATTCAACTTTAGGATTAGTCAGTTGTAGAAATCAGAACTGTATTTTTTTTTCATTTTGAATACCCAACCATGTGTTAAATCCACTTAATACTTCATAGTAAAAAATATGAAAAGATATAATTTAGGACCAATCACATAAGACAGAGATTGGGGTGGTGTTATCATGAAATGTTCTTTCTGGAACACAAAAGATAATAAATAGCATCTAATATTTGTATAACATGTCAGAGTTAAGCCAAGTGAACTCAAATGTACAATTTTATATACTCTCAGCTACAAGATGTAGGGCAAATATTCTGGATCTCCTTTACACACAAGGAAATAGGTTTGATAGGATATTAGGGTACCTGTTTAATAATAAGTGTCAGAGCCAGAATTTAATTACAGTTCTGATTTCAAATGTCATGCTCTTTCCACAGACTCAGTGACCTCTCTTGGACTTTCCTACGCATGTGCAGAACTATCCTCAATGGTAATTCCATCTGAGATTCTACAATCTTTATCCAGCTATGAACCATGGTTCTGCCAGGTAGCATCTCTCCTAGGTTCCCAGGCTTTTTCTCTACAGAGTGGTGATTTTATAAGAAATACCATGTCTGGACTCTACTGATGACTATCAGTAGACCAACATTGGTTTTATTTGACAGAACAGAGAAATAGTAAATATTAGAAGTCCACCAAATGCCAACTCAATTTCAAATGAAAGTGTGTTCTCCTCCAGGGTTGGGAATACATCCACATTTTTAGTAAATCTTAGATCAAGTAGAAACAAGAAGTCTGCATTCCTTATTAGCTCTGCCACTAACCAGCTGTGCGATTTTAAAAAACCACTACCATTTCCATAGTAAATGATAAACCAATTAGTTCAAAACAAACACACCATAGTGCAAGGTAAATGGAGATGTAGAGAGGCCAGCCGAAGGCTGACAGCTACTCCAGTGTGCCCTGGTGCCTTCAGCTTCTGTGATTTATTTACTCATTTGTTTTCTGGTGGTGGGGAGGGTGCACAGAATATATTGTCAATTTAGATAGCACTTCAGCAAATACCATAACAACATTCCCATTCCTAGGGATCACTAGCAGCTTTTGTTCAGCACTAGCATACTAAATTTTAAATGGGGAAAAATAGTGTCAGATAAATCACAGGATTTTAAAAGAACATCCCAATTTGTTCATAGTTTAACATTACTTCTGTCAGGCAAAACATATAAAACTCTTCTTTTTCATCCCTGGATTTGACTTACAAAGTGAACTAAGCACACAGTAAAATCTCCAAGATTAAATGTGTATGATGGATAAGAGAACAAAGTGTTTTCTTTATGTCTCTGATATGAACCCACAACCACTGGCATATCAATTCACATCTACTCCACATTACTCTTCACTCAAAACACTCCTCAATATTGCCAACTGTCTTCCATATTGAACAGATCCATGCAGTTACACTAATAAATTTTCAGATGATGCTTTTATTGCCTGCTCCATCTATCAGTAACATTTATTTCCTTAAAAAAAAAAAGGTTCAATTCTAAAGGTATTTTACATAAACGGAAACTCTGCTGGGAAATAGAATGATATGGAAAAGTCAGCCATAATTTTCATTAAAGGTATGCTCCAGGTGTCTGAATTCTATGATTAGCAAAAGAAATTAGGACCTTGGAATTCATAGATAGCTGTCTGAGTATAAGTAAGAATGCCATGCAGATGAGGAATTGCAAATAGATGGCTTAATGGCTACACCTAAATGCTTGGGGGTCAGTAAAAAAAAACAAAGCAAAACAAAATAAGAACTCATAATTCAATGTCAAATTTTGCAATTCAAATTCAGTCACTCCCCGACCCAATTATTGTCACAGGGTAGGGAAACCAGAGCTTCCAGATGGAAGTGGAGCTCGGGGAGCAATGGCCATCCCAGAATGAACTGCCAATACAGTCATTGACTTGTTAATAGTAGGTGAGCTGGCTAAGTGACTGCCATCTTTTGTACACACCAAGGGAAGCCATATGTCTGAGAATCCTGGGCAGAATTTAATTTAAAATAAATTTAAACATTAAAATTTTCTATCCATTTGGTTCCAAATAGATGAGCCTGGAGGACATTATATTAAATAAAACAAGCCAGTCACAGAAGGATAAATATCGCATGATCTCACTTATATGTGGAATCTAAAAAAGATGAAATCATAGGATCAGAGTCAGATGGTAGAATGGTAGTTCTCTGGGCTGGTAGGGAGCAAAGTATGGGTGTTGGGAAGACACCGGTCAACAAATACATTTCAGTGAAATAGAATGAGTTCAAGAGATCTTTTGTACAACATAGTGACTGTAATTAATACAATTGTATTATATACTTGAAGATGGCTCAGATGTAATTTTAAGTATTTTCACCACAGGAAAAAACAAAAATAAACATGTGAGGACATACATGTTAATTAGCTCAATTTAGCGATTATGCAATGTATACATATACCAAAATGTCATGTTGTATACTATAAATATTAAAAAATTATCAATTAAATATCTTAAAAAGTAAATAAGATTCTATCTCACTGCCCCCGTGAATACACATTGTCAGATAACTAATGTGTCAAATTTCTGTTTCAGAAAACATGGTCAATACAATATCTTTTGTGCATGTGCAGCAATTGCTGGCAAAGAAATATTTATATATCTTCTGAGTTTGTTAAAATTAACTTACTGGGAGGTGACTTCGTCTACTAAGAATTATTTAAGAACTTGAATACAATAGTAAAGATTCTAATAATACAGACAGATGGTCCTCAACTTAGAATTAATGAGTGATTTTTTTGGCTTCTCAATGGAGCAAAAGTAATAAGCACCTAATAGAAAATATACTTCAAATTTTAATATTTTCTTGAGCTAGTGATATGTGGCAGGACTCTGTCTTGTGACTTTGGACAACAGGATGGTGACAGAGAAAACAGCTGCTATGGTACAGTATACTGTGTCATTAGTATTTTGAGGATACAGCTATTCAATGAATTACATGATACGGTCATGTAATTTATTACAAAACATGCTTCATGTTAGTTGTTCTTGCCCAACTGTAGGTGGGATCTGAGCACATTTAAGGCAGGCAAAGCTAACTTGTAATGTTTAGTAAGTTAGGTGTATTAAATACAATTTAATCTTAAAATATTATTTATTTATTTAGTAGTTATAGGTGGATACAATGTTTTTATTTTACTTCATATGGTGCTGAAGTTCAAACCCAGTGCCTCACACATGCTAGGCGAACACTTTACCTCTGAGCCACAATCCCAGCCCTTAAACTATTTTCAATCCACAATTGGTTTATAGGGACATAAACTCATCATAAACATCATAAATTAAGGAATATCATTAATAACAAATAGTTGATAAGGAGAAAAAAACAGTCAAATACTAAAAAAAACAGTAAACCGATACTACAGGCAATTTACCAGTCACAATTATAATCTAAGAATTTCAAGAGCAGGATTAATGTGTTTGATATCACACCCTTATCATCACACTTTGTACAACACAGAGGCATTCAATAAACCTCCAATGTTGATTAATATGCTGATGTTGATTGAGCAATCATGCCACCTGCCTTTACCTCTGATAACACAGTAAGTATAATACTCAACCACTTAAATATTCCTAAATGTTTTTACCAGACTTTTTTGGTAAACAAGTAGTTGACCAACATAGACATAAAACAAAAGACCAATTGAACATTTGCACAAAAGACAAAAACAGTATTAAATTGATTTCCTCTCTGAGCCTGAGATTTTGCATGCTTATCCTTTAACTGATATCCCCTACCACAGTCATCTCACAAAGCAGTGTAACAACTTCTAAGCCATGAAGTTACATATCCTAAGCTACCCTGGAAATTTCTGGAGACTCAGAGGCCCACTCCCAATCAAGGTACTCTATTCCTCCCACCTTCCTCCTTCCAGGGGTTACTGAAAAGAACAGCTCTAATGAGGTATATCAGTTGTATTTTTTGAAAGTCAGAGATGAATTATCTAGTTAATTATCTTGGGACTTATGTCAGAAAGGAAAGAAGCCTTGCCCATTTGCTCCTAAATGGGACTTAACGTCAAGAATATTACATTTCTTCTAGTACAATTTACATAACACCTGCTCTCCAGTCAGGCAAAACTCTGGGAAAAGAGTAGGACTCGCTGTTAGAGGAATTTTACTGAAGAAAATTTTGCTAGTGATATTGTCCTGGTGTGCTTTTTGACGTTAAAACTATTATTTTTATCCTGAACCCCTGGAAATTGCAGGAAACTATCATGTGAAGCACTTCTTTGTCATAGAGTGGGATGCACATCCTGACAAGCCACTCACAGTCCCAGTGGGAGTAAAGATGCAAAAAGCTGCTTGGTGAAGACAGCCATAAACCTGCCAGATGATTCATCCTAGTAAGAGAGCGAAGGAAATTTAGACAAATTAGCAGGAACTAAGTATGATCCTAAAAAAAATTACAGAACTCAGAATATTTACATGAAAAATTAATATGAAAGTGCATCTAAAACTTGGGTAACTGATTTCTTCTTCAGGCAAAATCTCTATGCATTTAAACAATAAAGAATGGAGCAAGTTGTGATTCCCAGGACAAATGGTTCTCCCAGAAGAATTCTTCCAACATACTTTATTATGGTTTCAATATTAGGTATCCCCCCAAAGGTTCATGTATGAGACAATGTAAGAAAAGTTTAGAAGTGAAATGATTGGGTTATGAAGGCCTTAACCTAATAAGTGTGTAAATCCCCTGATAGGGATTAATGAGTTGTGACTGTGGGCAGGAAGGGTGTGGCTGGAGGAGGTGCATCTCTGGGGGAGTGCCTTTGGGGAATATATTTTATGAGATAAGCTTAGACTCTCTACCTCCTAATGTGATGTCCTGAGGTCCTTTCCTTTACCAGACTCTTCTGCCATGATGTTCTGCCTCACCTGAGGTCCAGAGGAATGGAGCCACTGTCTATGGACTGAGACCTCTGAGACCATAAGCTGCAAAATAAGCTGTTCTTCCTCTAAAATTGCTATTTTAAGGTCTTTTGGTTGCAGCAATGAAAAAGTTGACTAAAACAGTCTTCTAGATTTCACTAGTCGTCATTTGAGTGCCACGCAACTAGATACGACTTTTGTTGCAACAGGGAATAGGCTGGTATAAAACTATAATGTGCTAGATCCCAGATCCAGGTCTACCATTCATGGGAAGTGTGACTCTGGTAAAGCTATTTAGTAATCTGGGACATCATTTCTTCACAGGTGAAATGTATTGGTTATAGACTGGAGATAACTTGCCAGTCAACATCAATTAACTTGACATCAATTCAACTGTCTTACTATCTACTCCCTCTGAGTACTTAAGACTTGCTGATCATCCTGTTCATTCCTTCAACTTTTTCCTTAGAAAACCACAGGCAGATGCTAGCCACCTTGCGCACATCAAGGTGACAATAAATAGTTGGTAAACATGAATTGTGGTCTTTGCTACCACAGGAAACATGAGATTATTCAAGGCCTTCGAAATCGTTCTGCTCTCCAAGATAAAAGGATGATTACCTGCCAACAATAACCCTGAACCATTCTGGCTCAGGAAAAATGCTGTTCAGTTTTCATAGTCTTTCTTTCCCTCCATCAAACTCAGAAGGCTTTGTGTGCCAAAGACTAGTCCAGACATGGATAGAAGAATCAAAAGCAATTATAGCTCAGGCTGCTCTGGAAACTAAGCTCTATGTAGAAGGCTTTGAACTTCTTGGCATGAGAGGAGTTGGCTGTGGGCATCAGTGCTGGGACCTGGCTGCCCATGGTTTCTGCCAAGCTTACATTGTATTTTCACAGCCTCTTGGAATGTCAAGGAGAAAGTCTTAGTTTGGTAAGACTTGGTAATCATTTGATTACCAAACACTTGGTAATCATTTGAATTATGAAAAAGATAATAGGTCTCAAGCCCAGTTAACCCTAAAGCAAATTTAGAATCCTCCTCCCACCCTCCTTTTTAAAAAACAAGTCCACAATTTCTTCCTACTATTGCAAATAAAATGACTTTCCATTTCTAGTAGGACCTCCTAACAGTAGGGTTTTTCTCCAACACTTTTGCTTTCTCATGTGTCTCCACTGGGTCTCGCCTAATCTGTCTGGGAGGTCTGAACTAGGCCCAACCCATGCTCCAGTCATTTTCTTGAGTGTTTCCTGAACTATTTGTCCCATGTTCACCACATTCTTAGCAATAGTTGTACATAGCTGAGAGTGAAATCACAGAGCTCTGAGAGGTTAATTAACTCCTCCAAACATCAGAGGCTCAGCAGGATGTGAACCCAGGCTGTTGGTCTTTGAAGGCTTTAAGCTTACCCACAATTCTCTTCTTCCGCTTATCAGAATATCCATATGATCCATAATAATCCTCTTCTGTCTCTTCCTAAAGTACCCATAGTACTCTGCTATCTCTCAGAGTACCCATAATCCTCTGCCATCTCTCATCAGTATATCCACAACACCAAAGAACCTTCCCTTATATCTGAATTCCATTGTCTTTCAACTACCAACTTTTCAACTACCTTCTCTAGGTGAAATATAAATAAGATCCAGTCATGGAAAAATTTAGCATAGTGAGCAAAAAAAAAATACTGCTGAATTGAATGCCCTGATGTGCACTGGTTCTCATCCCAGGCTTTCTATTAGAACTGGCCAGTGAAGGTTCTGAAAATCCTCCCACCTAGTTCACACCCTGTACCAATTAAATGAGAATACCTGGGCTGTGACCAGTATATCAGCAATATGTAAAACTCCCCAAATGAATCTCATAGTTGAGCTCTACTGTTATAGAACATAATTCATGCCAATCCTATAGGACTATGGACTTGGACTCAAAAGATTAAGTCCTAGCCAGGCATGCTGACACATATCTATAATCCCAGTCACTCAGGGGGCTGTGCAGGAGGATCACAAATTTGAGGCCAGACTGGGAAATTTAATGAGAACTGATCTCAAAATAAAATAAAAAGGGTAGGACATAGCTTGGTTGTAGCAGGAATGTGTAAGGCTCTGGGTTCAATATCCCCAATATCAAAATAAATAAATAAATAAATAAAAGGTTAAGTGTACTACAGCCATATTCATTTCACCTGTGAGGTGAACTTAAACTTCCTGCCCTTACTATTTTAAAAGATTAAGGTGAGGATCAAATGAGATGATGCTGTGAAAGTCCTTGTAAACTGTAAAATACACATTAATTATTTTTGTGCCAGTTTTCACTACTGATCCCCCTGAGGTAATGTTCAAATGTTTAGAAGAAAAGAAGTAATAAAAATGAATAAAGAAGAAAAATACAATAACAGTATGGTTAGAACAATTAAATATAGTGACTCCAGAGAAATATAACCACATTTATATCTTAAAGATATGTTTACAAATTATTTTGTAAATGCAATAAAAAAGACTGTAGATTACTTGCAATGAAATTATTTTCAGATCATCACTTTTAATTAAAGCAGAAGCTTACCAATTCAGACTAAGGGATAAGCTTTGCCTTAATGAGGAAGAATGGGTTTATTATGCTAATTTATGAATTTAGTATAGAACAAAAATTTATTAGGGTGAAAGGAACAAATGGAATATATTTGGAAAACCATATATTTTGATCTATTTATAAAACAATGGAATCAACCTGAATGAGATCCTTGACTGTTCATTTAACAGAATACAAGCCATTATTAAGACTTAATTCAAGAGGCTTATTCCAAAAGTCCTTTTGAACTTGGTTCGACACTGAGTGCACCCCACAGAAGGAATATAGTAAATGGCACTGAGATAGCAGATCAGGTCTTCCACCTTTGTTTAGATAGTACAAGCCTCAGGACTGGATCATGAGAGTATGAGAGAAACAGAACAAAGAGGAACAGCAATTTTGTATGCATATGGCCCTCGGTAAACCATTCAAATGATGGTTATAATTTGCATTTTCTGGTTTTGTTCTCACTTCTGAAAACCTATGCTAATTCCTAATAGCTCACCCAGGGGTAAAGTCTCTCCCAGAATTAATCAACATGGAAGATTTCAAGCTCCTAAATTACTTTAGGAAAATTATTCTCCTCCCTTTCTCCCCTCAGAAAACCATGTCCTAAATTCCCACTTTCTGAGATGAGTAGATGGAGAAAAACCTTCAGATTAAACTATTCCACACTTAGGTATAAATTGCCCTCTCTAAAATATTTGTTATAGTGTTTTCTTGGAATGGTGCCTAAATGAATGGATTTCAGAGAAATATGTCTAAGTGGGAAAATGCAGGTAAACAGGCTGTGGGGAAGACAGGCTATGCAAAAGGAGAGGACAGCACCAAACAGACCAGTCCTGCCTAGGAATCTGACCCCAGCTTAGTCACTTCTGAGGGTGTATATTTCTCATAGTTTCATCACTTCCTCCAATTCTGAAGCTTCAAATTAAAAAAAAAAAAAAAAGCTACTGTGTGGCTGTATCCAGAGGTAAAGCAAGATGGGAAAAGGGAAGAGGAAGAATTTGTCCATGTGAAAGGAAAAAAAAAAAAAAAACAGATCAGCAGATAGGGCTAGCTGAATAGCAATGATGATAGCCACTGCTTACTGAAGGCTTTAAATGTGCTGTGCATGTTTTCATGCATTCTCTCTCATTATGACATGAAATCATGCTGAGGAAGCCCTTGGAAAATGATCACCTTTTCCTTTTTCCTCATTGTACCCATTATAGAGGAGAAGAACATGCATTCTTTTAAAATGCTCTACTACTTCTCTTTGATCAGATTGTGTTTTCCCCTGTATAAATCTATATTAGCTCTTACATAGGGAAAAGAAGACATACTGAGCACTGCTTGTATCTATATTTGAATGAATGGCTGACCAACTGATCTGGGGTGAGGGGATGCAAGTTCCATAGACTTCTCTGTATCTCCATACTTTCAGGGCCTGAGGACATGACAAAGCCCAGTGAGCGGAGGGCTGGGGTTGTGACCAAATACTTCACTTGGGGATGGTGGCTCAGCTGGCAAATGTATTAAATGCTTTGGGATTAAGTAAACATTCCCTTCCAAGCAAAAGCAAAATTATTAATGGAAGAAGAAACAATCATTGAATTTCTATTAACCAGCTAAATTCCCTTATACCCTCTAAGTCAAACCTCCTTATAAATTTTCTCCTTGGACCCTCCTCATAGAGATGAGCTAGGGAGAAAAGATCTTCAAGGTCATGAAGTTGGATGATGCACAATCATAGACACATATTCAAATAACCTGGGGAAATTTTCAAACATGTCAAGAGCCAGGTTCAGGTGCTAGAGACACTGTGGATTTGCTCTGTGTTGGAGACCAGGTAGGGGAAAAATCCTATCCCAGCCCAAACCCTTCTGTTATGTTTGGGTCCTGGAAAGATATTTTCCAGGACCCAAACATAACAGATGACCATCTTCTATAAGCTGCAAAACCTGTGGTGCTCTACCTCCTCTGGGTTTGGTGGGACCAATTAACACCCAAACTTGCAATGTCTTCAATGCAGACTTCAGACAAGGAAGGTTAGACCACTTTCCTCTTTCCCTACACCTGACCATTTCTCTTCATTGCCACCAGTGCTCACTGTGCAGACAAAATCAATAAGGATCATATAGCTGAGAGGCTACTGTGTGGAAGAGATCTCAGTAATGAAATCATTGTGTGTGTGTGTTTTTTTCCTTCAGAAGACACTTTCTACTTCCCTTTGAACTATTTCCTCATCTTTAAAAAGTACACATTCTCCCAGACTGTTTCATAACCATTTCCTAAAGCATTAATAAGCCAAGTCCTAAAAAAAGAAAATTCTTTTTAAGAGTCAAAATCTTTTAGCCTGTAGTGAGTTAAGAAAGTAAAGTCAAAGTTCAAGATTGATACCGTGACTTTTCTCTGTTCAAATTCATTCTTTTCATGAAAGAAATAAATAACTGATATGACTGTTTAATAATCAGAAGTGTCCAAGGTATTTACCTAAGTCACACACTTACTGAAGGTCAATATCTTTTGAATCCTGCCTGCAGAACCTTCTGACCTGAAATGCATACTGTGTATTCAAAATAAGGTTTGGTCTTCTGCAGAGAGGAACCAGGAAAATAGAGTGTCCATGGAGCGATAACATTTAAGAAGAGAAGCTGCTTTTCCAGGGATCATTGTACTCATAGGTTATAGTGCTTTTAACAGAGAGATTGTATTCTACTTTTATTTGCCAAAAATTCTGTACCAGGTCAAACTACCTAAAAGGTAAAGTATTCATAGCTGAACACAGAATTTAGGCAGAAAATTGCAAATAAAAAATAGAGTTTGAATCTATTAAACCAGGGATGCTAAGCTCTTGAGAACCTTATTGGTAATTATGTAAACTCTCCGTGATATTATTTAAAACTCCTCTATTCCTTTAAAAGTATTTAGTATGACTTTGGAATTATGAGGCAAATATTCTCTTTGGTTAGTGTGCCAACAAGTAGGTGCTCCCACATGAGACTGTTTTTGAAAAGTTCTAAAATACTCTAGGATGTGAAAACATAAAAGTCATCTTGTAGAATAATTACAAAAAGAAAAGGAATGAAAAGCAATACTTTTGGATGCCCTGAATCTAAGCATGTACTTTGGCTTTGCAAAATCCTACCTTGTTTACCTGAATGCATTATATGAACAGAAGATATTACTTAAAATAAAACACACTGGAATAAAGAAAAATGCTTCCTTAGGAATGGTTTCAATCCTTTAAAACCAACAAACAATAAAAATACTCCCTTTACCACCATAATCCACTTCAGCAGCTATTCAAAGTTCACAGCAATTTAAAGGAAAGAAGTCCAAATTTCTTCAGGCAGAATCAAAAACACTTGAGACTTCCTGGGATTACAGGCCACAAAAATAAACAAAAGTACTCAATAAAAATATTCCATATCCCCATTGTGTAATGTAATTTTAGAATAACTGTGCTAACACTCAGCCACTCTATCAACAAACAGAACTTTAGATCATTCTTCCATCTGGTATGCACATACTCACTCCATTTACTGTCGATCTGTGTCTTTGCATTTGTTTGCTATATTTTGTTTGGGTTTAAAAAAAAACGAGGAAAGAAAAGAGAGCAAACACTTTCTAAATAACTTATATGAATTACAGTCAACTTCTTTAAGCAGTTCACTTCTCTTGGTTAATTAACTGTCAGTGCACTTGGGCTCTGAACTTCACTTCAATTTCATTTCCTCCTTTGCAAGATGAAGGGGAAGGCAATGGTGGAAAGAATGAGTGCTGAAGTGCCTCACTGATTCTTAGAACAGATCTATGGAGCAGAGGACTCAAAATGATCCATCAAAGTTGTAAACAACAAAACCAAGCAGAATTCCAACCCTCATCATTTCAACTCAGCAGATTTAAGAAGTGCCCAATTAGCTGATTCTGTTAGAAGTCCCTCAGGTGATTCTGAGATTCAGCCAGGGCTAGGAAGAACTAGAAATCAGACAGGAACTTTCTGGCTACTGAAAATCATAAAACACTTCAGTTTCTTTTTGTGTTTATGCGTGTTCATAGAAAAAAAAACCAACCATAATTATGTTAGAAGTTAGGGCTTTCCTAGAAAAGGTATTGTTTGTAGTTGAGTGTTTAATTATATAATTTGTCAACCTTCTCATTCTGTTGCATTTTTGGACTTGCTTGAAGTATACTTAAATCATTACAGGGAAAGAAGAAAGTGAAGCATAAAGTAAAAACAAAATCCCCACAACCTCAGAAAAGAGTAACAATTTGTGAAAAATTAACATCTTTCCTAGGCTGGTCTTGGAAAACCATTAATGAGGAAGGTCCCAGACCATGTTGTGTGCTGGGTTCCCTAAGAGGAAACAAATATGTACATATTTGATGACTGATAGGTTTTAGGATAAGTAGAAAAGGTCTGTTTATGAATGCTTACTCATATTTGATGATTCTTCCAAAGAACTATTTAAGGAAAGAGTAACTCTGATGTTTATTTACATCACTTCAAATATAAGTAACTTGGTAAAATACCATATTGCTTTAGATACAGACAGAGGGATCAATGACTGAGCCTAGATCATCTTTGGAAACACTTAGAAAACAGAGTTCAGGACTTTCCAAGATGGTAAAGAGGTGAAGACAAACTTGGACAACACTGTAATTCTGCTGATCAGTTATGTCTATTTCTCTGTGCATTTCACTGTGAAAATCACTCACCGCATCTCTTGACAAAATTTCTGCACTACAATTTTTTAAAAGATTTTTTGGTTGTAGTTGGACACAATACCTTTATTTTATTTATTTATTTTTATGTGGTGCTGAGGGTAGAACCCATTGTCTCACACATGCTAGGCAAGCACTCTGCCGCTGAGCTACAACCCCAGCCCCTCTGCACTACATTTTTTAATAGCAGCCTATTCTGCCAATTAAAAGGGTACAGAAGAGCTCAAGTGACATAACCCTGGTAATGTGTAACTTTGGACAAGTAATTTAGCCTTTCTGTGTAACTCAGTTTCCTTTCTTTGTAAAAAATAAGGAAAACTCTCTCTATGGTTATTTCCTTCTTAAAAGAGTACAGTGCTTACTTTAACTCTTTTTTATTGATGACAATAGGCATTTAGAATTTGTGCTCCATAGTTTAGTTTAAAATCTCTTCTTTTAAAAATACAAAAAAACAAGTAACCAGAGAATTTAAGTGACTGTATGAATTCAGAAGTCTTATTAATGGCAAAAGCTGTTTGCACATGTGGGACTTTTTCCTCCACTTGTTATTTCTACTTACATGTATTTTTTTTCCTTAAATGAGTTAGCTAATGTGATTCAATTCATCTTCCATAAATAAAAGTAGAAACAAGTGTAAGTACACCAGCTACAATGAAGAACCACAAAAGGTAGCTATACAGAGACACAAAGGGCCTATACTGGGGGAACCCCCTCTTAATGTTATGGTTATTCACATCTCACATATCCGGGCTATGTGTATACATGAGGACAGATGAAACTGGAAGAATGACATCTCCCTCCAATCAGCTGCTCTATTTCACTGATTTTTAACTACCCTCTCTCATGTCTAATTGTGATTTTTTTTCCTAACATAAATTTCCTTAATTCAATAAAATGGTGATATGTGTGGTAAGAATGTATGACACATAAGAAACCCTAAAACACCTAGAGAGAATGAGCTGAAAAACCAAACAGAGCAGAAGGGAATGATTCTAACTTGGACTCTTCTAAAGACAATCTTTCCAGGTCTTATATTTTCCTCTAATGAGACAAGTGTGTCCTAAGTGCGCATGGCACCTGCCCTAAATATAAAGATAATGTCTCTTAGACAGCTGTCTCTCCCACAGGGAAAATGAGACTCAACATTTTTGTGGATTATTAACTTATCTCAGTTTACTTTTACTTATTTTTTTTCTTACTTTACTTTGTTTTTCTATTTTTTAATTTTGAAATAGTGACTTCGTGACCTGGGATTTTAAACTGTGTCCACTTTTTATCCTGCTGCCATAAAAATATTCCACAGATATTGTTCAAGCTAATTCTCTATATCTCCTCTAGGAGAATTTGTGACTTATTTCTAGTTCTAGCACTTAGCATCTGCCAGAGTTCAAACAGACCTCTACGAGCCTTGTCCTAAGATGAGCATGACAATATCTATTTTAGAGGCCGATGGAGCAAACAAAGGAGATCTATTTTGTATCAGTGTTTTGCAAACTATAGCATCAAATATATGTGACCTGACAGATAGACTCTATCCTAAAACACCAGGGACATAAAATGGTTTGAGAAATGAAGACCATGGGACTCATGACGAAGCTCATGACTCTCATGTCCATTTTAAGAGACAACCCAAAAGGAAAACTGGTTATTAAAAATGAGTCCAAGGCAGGTGGTGGAGTCTCCAGGGAGGATAGTACAGTAGGCCCAATGGCGCATGCTCCTTGCACAGAAGCTGTGCAAGCTTCTATTCTGGCTTCTCTCACACCATTAAAGGTATGCGATTATTTTCTCCCTTTCCTGACCTGCAGTAACATATAAATTGAGCCTAAATCAGGCATCTTTGAATCTCCAGAATTTAGCTTCATGTCTGCTGGGCATTGTTAGGCTAGTGAGCATGACCAAGTGTGGCAAAGGAAAAATGCCCTCCTCCCCAAAGATGTTCATCTCAATTCCTAAAACCTGATAAAATGGGACCTTACATGGCCAAAGGCTCTGCATATTTGTTTGGATCTCAGTACTAGGGACTGAACCCAAGGTCTCAAACATGCTGAGCAGATATCTACCACTGAGCTGCATATCCAACCCTTCTTTTCAGAATCTAGAGTTTTAGATTCTTCTGCCTCAAACTCCTGAGCAGATGGGATTCAAGAATCTTGAGATAAGGAACTTGGATTACCCAATTGAGCTCACTGTAGTTATAGGATCCTTAGACAAGGGAAGCAAAGTTGGGAAAATAAAATGTGATGACAAAGCAGAGACAAGTGATTTGCTTTGAAGATAGAATCCAAGGAATGGTAGATTTTGTGAAGGGCACAAAATGATTCTCCTCTGAAAGCCCCCAGAAAGAATGTAGCCCTGCCAACAACACCTTGCTTGAAGATTTTTGATTTCCAGAATTAAAAGGGAACAAATCCGTGTTAAGTCAGTAAGTTTGTTATAGCAGCTAGAAGAAACAAACGTAATTCCATAAGAAGATAAATGAATAACTATCATTTGAATGAGAGACCAAGTGAATGAATGGGTGATGGAGGGATGAAGGGGTTATAAGTAGAAAGCAGGCAGGCCCAGTTCAGGTCCCATTTTGAATAATCACCATGGGGTAATTTGGGTCCTATCATTTAATTTCTCTAGAATTTCTGAGTGTAGGAGCTGTGGAGTCAGATTGAGCAGGGTTCACATTTTTTCTATGCTACTTCCTAGCTATGCACCCTCAGGCAAGTGCCCACTGCTTCTTGAGCCACATGTCCGTACCTGTAAAATGAGAATAGGGTCAGGCTCTCCCACCGAAAATTGTGGGGACTGATTGAACAAAAGTGGAGTAACTTTTGATCAGGCTCCGAATGAGGCAATCTGGAAATCAAGGCCACAAAATATTTACTACCACTTCATGCATAAAACTTGAAATCATGCAAATTCTCCAAATTAAAATAAAAGTCAAGAACTGCACAATGGCAAGGTTGGTAAACTATAAATCCCTGATTGCAACATGATGGGAATGCTTTGATTGCTGAACAGAAACACCCACCATCTTTAAGAGAATTCATGTTGAATGACACAAGACATAAATTATCAAAGAACACATGAGATCTTCAGGAACATACTCCTTGAACAAAACACAGCCTCCTTTCATGCATACAAATCATGGGCCCACACACAGATAACTACTACTCTGCTATTATGATAATAGTTTAATGAATTTAAGAGATGAAGGGGACCTCCCTGGGACTCAGTGCTGCCCAGCCACCTTTTCCCTTCTCTTTGTGCTCATTTCCTAAATTCCAAGAGCACAAGGTTGTGCCTCACATGTCTTACAAATTCAAAAAATATTTGTTGAATGTACAAATGACCTCTACAGGTCATGTAACCCATGTCCCTCTCCCACTTTACAGACAAGGAACCGATAACCAATTAGAACAATGACTGCGACATTCCCTTTGTGTAGCATTCAATAACTTGTCTTCTCTCTAGAGGGAAGAGCTCATTTCCCCAAACCAACAGACTGAATTTTGGAGAGGGAATATTTTCAAAACACAGTTTTATTAGTGTATCTATTTTCAAACTAGTTTCCAGTTTCACAAAGTGAATTCTGATAATGATAAGAGTCTCCAATACACACTTGGTTAATAATGGGAAGAGAGATTAGGGAGGCAATAACCTAAAGGAAATAAGAATCTGGATAAGAAATGCATAGTGAGAAAATTAAAAATAAAGCCTAAGTGAAATGTGGTATTGTTTAGTTTTAATGGAGCCTGGTGTTACCTGTGAGGGGAGAAAATGACCTGTTTCAGATTCATGATTCCTTTAGGTTGAACAGAACTAGTCAATGTTCAGTCAAGTCCCACTTTTTTTCCTGTATCTCACCATTCTATCCAAGCAAATACACATACCTAGGAATAATTCAGATTAGTAGGACTTAAATGTCCTAAATTTAGGTGGCCATCTTAAAGGAAAAGCTGAATAATTTTGTGAAGACCACAAAATTCAGGAACACATTCCTTGAACAATAATAGGAGCTTTCTGTTGATAACCCCTTCTTATCCACCTCAAAAGATTTTCCTGCTAGGAATAGGATCTAGTAAACTTTCTGTTGTCTTTATGGAGCTAATTTTAATTTCCTCTGAGATATCTCAAGTCAACTCCTTGCAGTGTGTTCACTGGAGATGGGGAAGAGTTGTCCTTATTTTTGTAGAATCATCCCACGTATGTTTCAAGAGTCAACTATTTAAGCACAGCCTCCTTAAATCTAAGTATGCCACAATCTCACAACCCTGCATGGTACCTTGATTTTTATTATCAGATCCCATTCCCTCTCCTCTTCATAATACACTGGGTTGCAGAACTCTGAACTCATGAATTCAGATAATTCATGCAAAATTATCCTCAAAAGATGGCTTTCTGTGCTTGTCTCCCCAAACTCACTTGATTTTTACTAGTAAAACTAGGGCTTTCCAGTGGTCATCTCAAATGTCTGCCCAATTCCTTGCCTTCATTAGCTTTTTTAACTTGCCATATATAGTTGTATAGTGAATGTCAGGCCTCTATTTGTGATTTTAAGTGATCTCCAATAAAAATCCTGCAGCTATCCATATAGAGCCCCTGTGCTATTTCTGTTGTACTTCCCTTTTCCATCCTGCACAAGCCTCATCATCCAATGGGTGCCATATTCAAATTATATGTCCTGTTCACCAACCTGGCCACCTTGCTAGTGTCAAAGGACTATGGGATAACGACCATCAAGAGAAGATATTGACTTGTTACTTAAATGAACCCTTACTCTCTGGACCTCTTTAGACTCCACACTGCCAGGTGAAGGGCCAGATTCCTGGTCACACCATATAGATCCAGAACTCACCATGGTCTTTATACCCTTGGTCTCATCATCAAATTCTATATCTCACCAAGCCATTATTCAGTTACCCTGAACTTAACCTCACGGTCTTGCTGTCAAGAGGCTACTGCACCTTAGTCTAGGTTCCCCATGATCAGGAATGCCCTTCCCCTCGTTCTCTCCTCTTCAAACTCACCTCAAATGTCACACCTCTGGTGAGCACTCCTCAGCTCCTCAGACAGGATGAATCACTGCTTCTCCTGTGGTCCCAGAGAACATTGCAGATACCTCTCTCATAACCCTGACCACAGGGCAATGCACTGCCTTTAAAAGTCTCCCTGTTTCACTATATTTTTGCATCTTACTACAATCAAATCTTGTGATCTGTTTCAAAGTAGGAGTTTAAGGGAAGAAAAAATGACAACTAAACATGCATTTAATTCCTCAAACCAGAGGTGACTACGTGGCTATCAGCAAGAAAAATAAGCCGACCGATACACAGCCAAGAGTCAGAAACATGGTGTACCTGATAGGTCATTATGTTAACAGATTCTTCTCTCTTCTGCTCTGTAGGTCCTTGACTCTGCAATAGATTTCGTACTGTTTCTTCCATCCTGTGAAACAAAAACATGAAACATTTCTTAAAGGTTTCCTATTAGCACCAGTCTGTCCCAGTTATTAGCAATCACTTTTCAGGGTGTATTTCCTACAATTAGGCCAGAGAATAATTGTTCTCTCTTCTTTATCCTCTAATTTAAAATCTGTCATGAAGTCCTTCATAATCATTCATCAGAATATATATCTCTGGGTTCTTTTTCTCTTTACTAGCTAGGTCTCCACCCTTGGTGGTGGACATCTACGCTCCTGCACACGTCTCCTAACATTTCTCTTCACTTCTAATCACTCCCTTTTAATTCAGTACAATGCCATCACATTAATCTTCCTGAAGCACCACTTTGATTTTTTTAAAATCAATTTTCAAAGTTAACAGGTATTACATAAATGCATTCTCTCCATTAATACACTGTTAGGTCTTTCCTTGGTGGCCTTTGTATGTCAGCACACAAAGACTTGCTTCATTCTTCTCAACTATTTCCTAGCGTATTTGATGGTGTTAATGTACCATAGGTTATTTAGCCATTTCCTACTGATGGAATTTAAATTGCTTCACAATTTTTGCTAATTCAGACAATCAACATCTTTTCATATACAATTTTGTACACATTTATGAATATTTCCACAGGTTACATCACAATGTGTCACACCCTGTTTTGTTTTAAATACTAACCTCCCAGGGCTCCAAAGTAATACCTGTTTGCATTTCTAGACATTTGCTTATGCCATTACTAGTACTGGAATGGCAACTTCCTTTCATCTTCCCATATCCCAAACATTCTTTCCAAATCCCCCTCAAGTCCCACTTCCTAAGATACCTCTTAAATTGTCTGGATTCTTTTGCCTATACATTAAATCATTTATTTGATCACCTAAAAAATTTATTTAAATAGTCAAGTATTTCCTTTACTCATGTTTCATCTTCTGGAGTAAATGACAACATTCAATATAAAACTGTCATATTCCTCTATGTGTCCCCCCATTATGAATAAAGTGGGTATTCACTAGAGAGTTCACATTCATGGATTCATTATAAAAAGAGGAAGTATTTACTCTGCGCCAGGCATTCACCAAGTGTATTAAGACTGCTGGAATGCCTTTGTCCTTGGGCCCCTCCATAAGTATTCAAATGCCAGAACTCAGCAAGCTGAGCACTGTGCATTCTTGCCCTGGACCTGAGTTGGTTTTCTTTCCTAGTCCCAACCTGAAATGTATGTTTTTGTGACTCAATAGGACACCAGTATAAGACAGTTGTGGAGAAAAGCAGGATGGTCCAACTTCTCCCTCTTACTAAGGACTTCCAATATGACAAACTAAGGGCTCTCTAGAAGGCCCATGTAAATCCCCTCTGGGGGACAGGTTATTACAGTAACCAGGGCAGACTAGGTCCAAATGCTAGTCTTCCTAACATTTGTCTTTTAAGTATTTAACAGCAGAGTAAAGAAACTGTGAATAAACTGGTACATCCAAACCTGGATGAGTTATTGAGGAAATTCTGCCTTCTCAGGGGATGGTACCAGGGCCCATTCAGGCTTTGCAGATGATAGCAGACATTGACTATGAGTGTTCAAAAAATGATTTGTGACCTCACATTTGTACACTACTTCCCACAGCCAGCTGGGCAAGCAGAGGCTGTTCCCTATATTTCCACAAGTCTTACATTATTAATAATAACTGAAAATTGAATAATACTTTTAACTTGCCAGAGAACTCTCATCTATTAATCATTTATGCATATAAATATGTACATATATAAATATGTATAAACATATATAAATATGAATATAAATATGTATGAACATGAGTACATAAATATGTATTTGTACATATATAAATAGGTATGTAATACATACATATATGTGTGCAATCCATTCAATGTAAATTATATATAATGATATTTTAAAAGCATATATATATAACCTTTTAAATTCATTTTCATAAAATGAATTAAGGTACACATTTTAAGTATATGTATATATACTTTTATAATATATACTGATATACTTTTAAAATATCATTATATCTATTTGGCAGACGAGAAAAGCTGAGACACAGGAAGGTTAGATAGCTAACTGAAGGAATCATAGTGAGTTGGATAGAGAGTTAGTATTAAACTGTTAACAGCCGTCTCTTTCTACTTGATCTCATTGACATTTGGGAAATTACTATAAATAATGAAAGATTTCATTTTATGTGTACAACCTCTTGAGTGGTAGTAGATTTTCCATGACATTTGCCAAATATTTCATTATCAAAGACAGTAATAATAAGGGTTCTTAAACTTGCCTAATCTGCTAGCTCATGGCTGTTCAGAAAATACTCCTCTGGGTTTCCAATGTTGATTACAATCATATGCTGCATTGATGGTGTCAGTGATGTTTTGGTGAACAACAGACTGCCTATATGATGCTGGTCTCCTAAGATCTTATCAGATAGCTGTTTTAGTTTGTGTGGCATACTCTATGATGTTGACACCATGATGACATCACCTAAGGATGCCTTCTTCAGAATGTGTCCCCATCAAGTGATGCAGGACTGCAGCCTACTTCCTTCTCACTTGAGCACAGAAGCTGAATTCCTTATTTTGATCCTGAGTTTGTTCATTTGTAAACAACCCAGACTACATGTGGCCCAGTAGTTAGAAGTCAGTTAAAATAAAACTATGCCACCTTCTTTACTAAGTTAAAATATAATTTTGTCTCAGTGCTTATCTTGAGGAATTATTGCTGAAGTTAGAAGCTCCATGCTTAAGATGCTGGATCAAAAAGAAAAATACCTATTCACCTTTCCCAATTCTTCTAAGATTTATAATTTTACAAAAGGAAAAAAAAAACTAGGGATAGATAGGAAATTGTTAATCTTAAGCAGTCTAGGACTCTAAGTAACACTGTGAACACTTTTCTGGCTCTGCCTTATGTGAATTAAAACCAGTTTCATCTCTGACCTACAGGTTGGAATAGAGGATCGGGGACCCACCCCAAACCTTGGTAAAAAAAATCAAGCTGTAGTGCCGTTTTATAACCTTTATCAATCTGGTCACAGAAACAATGTTTCAAATCTAGTGAGAATATATCATTATTTATCCCCTGGTAACATCTTCTTTTCATTTTCATTTAGCAAACCTCTATTTGCTTGAAAATCAGAGATCATGAAGAATTGTCCAATGGCATTTGATGCCCAATGACATGTTGCTTCATTTCATTATTTTTATAACTGATTTGAGGGTTGGCATTACCAGTGAGCACATGGCATACCTACAGCCTCCCTTTCCCACATTGGATTATTTATTTCTAAGAGGCTGCTAGGTGTGAATTATCCTTAAACACTAATCTTAATTAATTCTCCCCATTGGATACTCAGTCCTCTTTTTCCTAAATATTGGTCAAGTCACTGTTTTAACTAAAAACATACAGAACAAATTTACACCTAGTGAGATGCAATAAGTTTTAATGCACATGAAGTGAACTTCCTTTTTTAAAGTCAACTTTCAGGCAAGCCAGAGGAAAATAAGTCAAATGCCTATGCAAACAGCATGCTTCAGGTCAAAAAGGTAAAAATGCAGGAATTTTTATTAAAAATGAATCACATTTATTATGGTACACATTAGTTAATGAATAATTTTTTAATATAGTATTTCCTTGGAGGGAAGTAAAAACTGTAGGAGTGCTAACTTAAAATGAGATAAATAGGACTTTAGATAATATAGCATAAGAAAAGCAACAATTCAAAAATCTCTCAAGAGCAGGATTAGTGAGCAATGAGCTACCGTAACTCAGCTCTCTCCCTGCTGACAGGGGTCCCTCCACCTTTGCTAGTGTCCCCCTTTCAAGTGCAGATGACAGGGTACTTGTCATTGTGTCGCCCCTAACTTCTCATTGTCAGGGACTCTCTGGACACCAAAGAACATTCCTTCTGGAAGGAAATGTTTAAACATAATAATTCCCTGAACCCCAAGAAAACACCTAATCATATAGGACCTGATAACATCAGGGGCATTATCCCCCATAATCATAGACTATGACTTGGACCCTGAAGATCTTGACTCAATAATGATAGTTGTGTTAGAAAACATGACTCTGAGGCACATGAGGAGCTGTTCATTCTAATAGGAAAAACTGAGCTTTCCCACATCCCTTCCTCCCAAGATCTAGCCCTCTGTCTCCCTAATGACACTTGAAGGAATCAATGAGGACGTTAAACTGAAGTAGTCTTTTGTCACTCCTATCATCCAGTCCTCAGTTGGGCATAATTTCATTTTTTTGACAGAAATAGAACAAAACAAACAGAACAAAAAGCCTCTTTTCTTAGCTCAAACTGGGAGCTGATGAGTCTGTTTCAATTGAAGGCTGAACCAAACCAAGTCATTGTTTCAAAAACGACTCTAATGTGTACTTGATGATTAAGAAAATAGCGATTAAATAATGAAATTAACAATGGTCTCACTCATATTCTTTTAGTCAGGTGAGAAGCTGCAAGACTACAGCCCATCCGCTTTTGCTAAAAGCACACATTACAGTCTTTTATTCTCTCTTACCATGAAGTTTGTCAAGAGCTGCTGCTGCGACTTACAAATTGCTTTTCCTCCTGTTTCACTGTATTTGACTCCCCATCTTCTCACTTTGAGAAAAGTGTGCCAATTTAAGCAATGAGTTTCACGATTGAACCTCATTTTAATGACAGAAAGAAAGGGGCTGAGGTTACATTAGAAAGAGTGACAAGGGCTAATGTCACCGCAGTGCCTCTGCTTTACCCCAGCCTCCTCCCTGTGAGATCATGACAATGACGTGACCCCATGTGGAGAACGGTACTCATCCTCTAAGGTTAATGGCCATAATGAAGACAAGCATACTTCTCAGATATGCTGGGAGAAAAGAAATTGTTATAATGAAATATGAGCTCTCTCAGTGGATGCCCATGCCCTAGAGTTAAAAGATTTAAGCACTCTATAGCTTAGATGTTCAAAAAGAAATGACATTCATTTATTTTTATATGTAATCAGAGTGGTCTTTTCTTAATCCTTCACATGCTGATTAACATTTACTTTTGTCCCAAGTACTAGATTAAATTATAACTCTAGCCTAACATGATAGATGTTTAAGTAAATTAAAAAAAAAAAAAAACCACTCAGATATATCAACATGTATCAATGGTATGTATTTCCTATATTGGAATATTAGTCAATAATCAAAAAGAACAATTGTCCTTCCATGCATGAAACATGGGAAGAACCTCAACGATATCATACCAAGTTAAAGAAAGTGCAAATGATACACTAAATGCAGTAAAACTACAAATGTACTAATCAGGCACAGGTGAAATTAACCTATGGTGGCAAATGTAAGCATGATTTCCTTGGATGCAGCAGAGACTAAGTGGGGAGAGACATGAAGACAGTAAATGTCCTGTACCTCCCTAGGGGTTTGAACTGCACACATGTATGCATTTGTCAGAAACCATTCAATGTTGCATTTAAGATTTATGTATTTCATTGTATGCAAATTTTATCTTAAGAGGAAAAAAATGAACTACAAACAAATATGGGATTCTAGTTAATGATACTCCTGCTCAAATATTTGGTGGCAAGACACCTAAAACTCATTATGAAATGCATCAGAAATAAGACAATGATGGACAGAAAGTGAGTTGAAGAATATAACTTTTGTACAGGGGGTTCACTGTAAAATTATTTCAAATTTCCTGTGTTTTTTTTAATAATTTTTGTAAAGAATTATTGACAGGGCTGGGGATGTGGCTCAAGCAGTAACGTGCTCACGGTGCTGCGTTTGATCCTCAGCAGCACATAACAATAAAATAAAGATGTTGTGTACACCGAAAACTGAAAAATAAATATTAAAAATTTTTCTCTCTCTTTTCTCTCTCTCTCTTAAAAAAAGAATTATTGACAAAGTTTATTTACAAAGACCATTTCTCTTTTTGATAAAAATGCTTATTCTCTCAGAAGGAGAAAGGCACACTACATCTTTCCACAGATGGTTCCTAGTATATCCAAGTCTAGTTTGATGGACATTGTCTATGGAGAGTAGGGGACTTGAGTGTGGTATCATCTTGTCTCTGGAGGGAATCCCTTTGTTGACGGCTTTGTTGTTGGCCTTGCCTCTGAAGGTTCTGAGGCTGGGAAGGCACCTAGTCTTTTTCTTCTTCTTGTTTGAAGCCTAATGTCCTTGCACCCACTTACGAATAAACTTTTTTTTTTTTTTGCTGCTGAAAGCTGTAGTGCCCCGAATCTTGTCATGACCTCTGCTCAGCTTGTGAACACTTGCCCTACCACCACAGACTCCAAAGTGGGCTCACTTGGTCTCCTTTATGCTTCTAACAACATGGAACTAGTACAGCCTGGAAAGGGCCTCTTTTCTGCATGAGCATATTGGAGCATAATGGACATGGTTGTGCCCCAGTTCATGAGGACCACAGCACAGGAATGAGTGATCCTTTTCTAGAATCATCTATGGGATGCAATGAAGTAATTGCCCCTCTCCTCACTTAATCTACACCTAAAGCATCTGTTGCCCCTTATGCTTCTTGCAGCTCTCTCCAGCACTGGTAGAGGAGTGCCTTCTCCTGACATCTCAGATATCTTGTCTCCCTCCTTTTCTAATGCCAATCTTTTGGTGAAGGTTATAGATGATGGGATTGAAGTATTTTAAGTACACACTGGGAAAGCTTCATGATCTCAATCATCTAGACTTGACTCTTCACAGGTTAAAGGTAGGAGAATAAAGGGTTTTGGGTAATCCTTATTTTATATACCTGAATACTCTCAATACTCTCAATGTCTTATTGCATATTTCTATTTTATGGAAATTGAGTATTCCTTCCTTCATTTTCTTTGAATTCATAAAAACAACTGAAGAAAAACACAAATATTCATGATGAAAATGTAGAACATCACATTGATCTTTAAACAATATATATTACTGTGATATGGCCACTGTATGGCAGACACAGTATGACATAATCCTTAGTATACTTAGTCAAGGGCAGGTATACTATCTGCATGTGTGTTTTTATGTATTTTTATGCATATTATTTCATTTATTAATAAATGCATAAATTGAAGTTTAATGAGAACAGGGAACTCATTCGAGGTTATATACCCACTCATGGTAGACTTGGTATTGACTTGGTATTGACTTTACAATCTTTTCTTTCTGTGCCATAACAGTCTTTAAATGAAAACTTAAAACACTCTGGTGTTTGGTGCTTATTTGACTAGGTGCTAACATCTCTGCTACATTATTATCATGTGCTGACATCTGGTTCAATGGGCTCTTATTACTTGAAAATTTGCATTGGTCAACCTTTTCTCTCAATTAGATTAAAATCCTTCTAGATCCAGGTTAATGCACAGTGATAGACTCCAGCATTTTTAAAATATATTTTTATTATAACCTGGAGCCCAAATAAATACTTGTCAAAGCATTTAATACCAGCTATTCATGGAAACAAATGTCCTGCCCACAGGGCACTCTCAAGTCCACTCAAATGCCATAGAAAACACTTCACCAAGTCTTGACCTCTTCTTTACTAAGGAAACCTCTCCCTTTGTGCTTTCTTTACACTCTGACTCTCCTCTGTCACGGTGTGATAGCACCTTATTAATGATCTCTGAGTTTCTTGAAGTCAGTGCCTGTACCTTGTTTTTTTATTTTATCCCTAGCGACTAAGGACAGCTGCCACTACTGAGTAGGTACTTGAAAAGTTCTATTGTGGGTAAATGAATACATGCATTTTTTTTTTCACTTATTCATTCTCTGACTCCTTGTACTGTCAATTCCAACACAACTATACCAGTAAAGAAAGTTATAACTAGCCAGAAAGAAGTAGTAACTGCCAATAGGACTAGGTCGGGTAGGGGTTTAGTTTCTAGGTATGACACATGGGGCTGAGATGTAGGGCGCCTGGTCCTTGGTAAAACAAACCAAATTTCTTATTTTGTTCTTTTTGTCACATTGACTGCTCATATGCTTCAACTCAACTAATTAGCTTTGATAGTTAGTACTTTACTCTAACAAAGCCAGGGTTCTTGATTCAGTCCCTAGCCTGGACACCCTTTACCACTGTTATACTCCTGGAAGACTGAACTCTGCCCAGACAGTCCATTGCTCTAATGCCCTGGGGGAAAGGACAGGAGAATTACCTTAATGAAGAACATAATTTGCACTGCCTCTGATGTCACTTGCTCTTTAGTGTCATTTTTCATATTCTACTTCCATTGCATTCCTCAACAACCCATCCTATTTCCCATCTGAATTGCAGTGCACATCTTTCCTTGAGAGAAAGAGAGACTAAAAAGAAAAGCTGACTATTTTTCAATTCCAAGAGGAAACTGTTCATCTGGAAACTTTGCTGGTTTTGAACTGGGTTCTGCCCAACTGCACAACTTGCCTCCATAGAAAATGAGTTTCCTCCTTTAGAAGCTAGCACTTTTAAGCACATAAGCAGGAGCAATCCCCAGGTCGGTTGTGACTGAGATGTTCTTAACACAATCACTGCTTATCCCCACTGCAATAGTTAGGAACAGTAAATCTACAGTGAGGATAACTGAAAACTACATTGGAACTGAAACTCAGTCTGGATAAATATTGGAGGGCTGGAGTTTCTTATTTCTTTCCTAGATGATATATATTTTTAATTCAGCACAAATTTTGCAAGAATAATACCACTGCCCAGAAACCACAATACTCTAATTCACTCATGGCGATGCAACACCATTCATAAACAGATCGAAAGGTGCTTGTCCGATTTGAATTACTGCATCATATTCACTCCAGGGCCATCTGTATGTGAGCGGAAAGCGACATAAATTTTCTCCAAGGCAGACTTGTACTGATCCTGCAAGGGGAGCTCACTGCATGAAGAGGCATCAACGGAGAGAGGGCAAAGAAGTAGAGATATGCACTCAAAGAATGAGTTCCATTTTCCACATGGAGTGTGGATGGGAATTGCCTGAATGGTAACACATGAGTCCCAAATGTTCTGCTCAAAAGTGACAGAATACAAAATTAAATTTATGGATGCACGTGTTTGTAGAGTTGCATTCATTTGTGGGTAGGGAGAGAGGGAGAAGAGAGAAGACTCCCTGTATACAAGTGGATGTCACAGAGGAGAAGCATACCTCCCAAGATTCAACTATCCAGGTCAAACAGTGGGAAGACGCTCCAAGAAACCACCAGAGGTCTACAAAATGAATTATTTCCCTAAATGCAGCTAGATTTTAAGTTAATGTACTAATTAATAATATATTTTTACTAACACAAAACAGTTAATAAAGCTAATGTTGTCTCCCATGTCCAGTCTTAGGAAATCATCCATTCAGCTCCAAACTACCCTTGTAATATGTCTCATAGAAGTCTTCAAAAATAATGACATTCCACAAAGAGACCTGTCTTGAGTTCCATGTATTGTATTTTCTTGAATAGTCTGATGCACGAATATCTCTCGAGCCTGAAACTGCTCAAGAAGAACTCTGAATTGCAAAGTGAATACTTTTATGATAAAAGTATTATTTGGGGATAGATATTTATAACTCACTATTAAAAAGTTGGAGGAACTTGGCAAGTAACAGAAAATCAATTTGTTATTGGTCCTCATACATTTTATTGGCAAATTTTGTAGGAATAAAAATATTTTAATATATCATGAAGATATGCATTAAACTTTAATTAGAGAGTGTCCTGTTCTAGAAAACTAACGTAAAAACTTAAGAGCCTTATTTTCTTTATTTTTTAAAATGAAAAGTTAATAATTTTCCCTTGCCCAAGGAAAAATAGAATGAGAACTAGACAACTAAGATTTCTTCTCTCAATATGTGCCATGCTTTTCAAAGTTTGAATTTAGAAATGTAATTTAGGCACTAAAAATGGGGTTCGCTTTGTTTCACATGAGTTTTGTCTTTCTCCCCAGTTGAACCTGGCTCCTCATCGGATGGGTCATACTCCCTAGAATACCCCAACAGACCACCCTCTGTTCCATCCTGCTTCAACCCCTGTTTGGAATTTTGACTCAGATAAAATTAAGAATTGAATGACAAAATTGGACTCTATTCTTATCTCCAAACCCACTTTTGAATTTTTATTTTATATATCTTAATGAGTTTTTTCTTTTGCTTTTTGTTCTTGCACACTGACAAGGTGTTTAGTTATTAAAGCTTATAGAGGTCAAACCAGCAGTCACCTTGGATCTGAATAATATCCAAATCAACACTCTATGTAGCTGGTGTTAATCTGTTGTTAATTTACTTGATGAGAGTGCAGAAGAAGGGCAAGAAAATATAACTGGTTTAATTTGGGATCAAATTATAGTGTTAAATTTTCTGGACAAGAAGGTACAATCATGGGAAAGAGATGCTTTAAAAATTCTCAGAAGTGGCCTCTATAGCCTCATGGATGTCAATAAAATATTTTTTTCACCAGGCTCACTATTTAATTCATAGGCTTTGGGTGATGTTTTTGCTCTGCAATATTTCAGAGTGGTTTCAATTAAGAAAGCAGATATGATAATCCAAAGCACACATTTAAAAGTTGTGTTACCGAATCCTCCTAGGGGTTAGGGCCTCAACTCCTGATGGTCACTAGAACCTCAACTCCCTGGACTCCCTAAAGTGGTATAGGTATCGGATCCTAATGGAGGTGTTTTTACCAGCTGTGTATCTCAGGGGAATCACTTCCATTTTTTAAGTCTCAGTTTCATTATCTGTAAAATGGTTACATCATGCTTGTCTGTCCTACTTAACTCGGCAAGATGTTATGAAGATGCAATGTAACAAAATATAAAATTCTGTATGAACTGGTACTTGAATCAATTATCGCTTTAAAAATAGTCCTTAGGGGCTAGGGCTGTAGCTCAGTGGCAGAGCACTTACTTGCCTAGCATGAGTGAGGCACTAGGTTTGATCCTCAGTACCACATAAAAATAAGTAAATAAAATAAAGGCATGCCATCCATCTACAACTACAAAACAAAAAAATAAAAATAAAATAAAATAGGCCCTTTTGGAGTCTAAGGTACTATAAATTATCTGTTAGTCCTTAGGTGAGAAGAGCAGAAAACTAGCTCCTTGGAAGCATCAGTCAAAAAAGTTAACCCTTTATTCAGGCACCAACTCTTTTGCTTTTTTTGAAAGCACAAGGGGAATGCACTCATTTCCAAGTTTCAGGAAATCATTAGTTTGGAGGCAAACCTACTATGTTAGTCAGGATAGGCTAGGTTGTGCTGCAGTAATCAACAACCTCAACATTTTGGTGAACTAATAGCTGAGTTTCTTATTGACACAAAATCTGAGTACCTCAGCAGTCAGTTGTCTTCCATAGGTAGGGTGATTCTGTGTCCTGACTTCCTACGACTGTCCAGTTCATGTCTATTATTCTAACATATTAACAGCATGCCTTTCATTATGAAACTTGCCTTGTTTTGGATAACAAATATAATACAATTCTTGTCAAAGAAATAACTCGGATGTTTCCCCCTGTCCCCTCTTCTCAGCATGATACAATCATCATGGGATAGAAAGAGGAACTGGAGAACATTGTTGAGGTATTCTCTTCCTATTGTCAAAGCTGACACTTTGGTTTAAGAGCCTTTGGCTTGAACTGGTTAGTTGGTCCAACCAACTGCTAAAGTAACTGGTAAATCAAATTCCAGGAATACCCAACAAGGAGAAAAAAAAAAACATCAGAAACTTGTGCTAATATAATGCCTTCCATATCTGCATGGTCACGATTTAAGGCATCCAAGGAACTACTGCATGATGATCAGCTAGCTGGTCAGCTTTCTGACTTTATAGTTACTTCCAAGTGACTAAGGGCCAAAGTTCAAGTGAGGCAAGGAAGTGCCACTCTTGCTGGCCTTTCTCCATTGTGTGTTATTTGCTCCCTTGGTTGAAGCTTAGCTGTCCCTGTCAAGGTTCTTCTCTTACTGCCCTGCTCAATAATGATTGTCACCTTCTTTCATTCATGCCAAATCGACTGCCAACCTACACAATTAGTCTCTCTGATCTCTCTGAATTGTCCGCAGATATGTTCCATCTCATTGGGGAATTTTTAATCACAACTTCAAAGTCTCACTGCTATGAAGAATACGCTATCAAGTCTTCAGTATGATAGTTGATGGACATATTTTGTTTGCAGCCTATTTCATAGCAAATATCTATAAACATGCAGAAGCAGCCTGGACTTGCAAACAAATCTAATAACTTTCCAAATTTTATTAGTAATCGAAGAAGAAGTGGTTGCTTGATGGTGTTGTCAGAGGAAGTCTTGTTGCCACTACACTATCCTTTACCCACTATTCATTGTTTAAAATATCACAGCACAAGTTTGGGCACTAATTGGCATGCCCGATCCTCGGAAACTCTGGAGTGTGAAAAACTTGTCAAAATTTAACAGGTTAAAGTGAAAGCTAGGGAAAGAGAAGTCAATTTAAAAATATGCCTCTATGTAAGATGAAAAACATAAAAAGGAGCCATCAGAGTTATACGCATTACACTGGAATGTCACAAAGTGTTTTTTTTTTGCCAATCATCATAATCATCTGGTATTTGAATGGAGATTTTTCTGCCAGCTACTCAAGAGAAAAATTAGATTCCTCACCTTCCCTCCTTACCTATCTAAATACTGTGCATCTTCAGAATTATGTTTTCCTGATAACTGTGGCCCACATGAGTTTCTCCTGTGTCCACTGAACAATATGTTCCCTGGGACCCTGAGGAAAATCATTGAAGGCTCCTTGTTAAGAATCCAGATTCCTAAGTCCTCCTGATGCCTAGTGAATGGATCTCTGTGAGCAGAAGCCAGGAATCCACATTTTTCAATAAGCATGCTCTTGCACAATAGCCTATGAGAATCTCTAACCATTCATCTCCTCCTAAACCACTTATTCATATACTACTTGGCATTCTTCAATATTAGAAGAACAATTTCCTCTATAGGTTTCTAGTTTCATGAGAATTCTGTAAGTTCATTAGACTCCTATGTATCTCTTAGGTCTTTTATTACTCACATCACACATGCAGTATTGGTTTATCCTGAACTTCCACACTTGTGAGGTTATATATCATTTTACTTCATTTAAGCTATATTTGATGCTGAAAGCAGAGAGAAGAACCCATTGAGATGAATCTAGTTTTAATATCAATGGTGAAAGGCTTACAAATAATACCTTCTAGAATTCAAATAATTATTTCCTCATTTGTTTGTTCACTCATTTATTCATTTTGTTAGTTGGTAATCATCTCTTGACTGCCTAGAATGTGCTTTGGGCTACAACTAGTAACATGAATAAACAAAAACTGCTAAGTGTAAGATGTAAACCATTACCCCACAGTGGTATTAGCACTAGAAGAGGATGCCAGGAGGTAAATATGCCTGATAGGTCATGAGAGGCCCTCTGGAGGTATAGATATATGGCACACTTTTTATAACTGAGTGGATTTAGCTTGATGGAAAAGGGACTTTCAATCATAACTAATGATCTTGTTCGTAAACTTGCAATTGCTTATTATGGGCTTCCTTAATGAGAAATGTTCTTTAAGTGAGTGCAAAGCAATCCATATGCCTACTGAAAGTAAGAGCCCTCCATTTTAGTTTGAGACATGCATTGGGAACTTAATCAAATGCAAAACTTCATACATCCATTGTTAGCTAAACTACTTAAGGCTCTTCCCACCAGGCAGCACACATTGAAGCTATTCCCACTGTTTGATATGAGTTTATTAACTATATCTCAGACAATGTCAACTGAGGCCTTAAGGTAATGCTCCCCACATGAATACACATGCATAACTGTCTCATTATGGTCCATGAACTTGTGTACTTATCCCTGACACTTTGAGATGCTCAGATTTTTCCCTAGTCTTTGGAATATGTCCTTCTTGACCTTGGGTGTCTATGAGGAAATAAAGTATAACCACATCAGAGTATCTGTTACTAAAAAAGAACTGTGATGATAAAATTAGCACCAATAACTGCAGAACTCCCCAACCACAGGTTGACATTAAATAAAAGTCAATTGTCTTCAAGCATTTTTTTTTACCGTGGAACACAAGCTTTTATATAGCACTTTTATTGCATGTTCCTGCCGGATGAAATATATGTTGGAAATACATGACTTTAGGCCAATATAGTGCCCATTTATTCTGAAATTGTCAATGGCACAATAAAGAAAGCAGCAAGAATACTTGGGGGGAGGGCAGAAAAAAAAATCTATACACTAAAACTAACTTTGAAAATAAAATTCTCTTTTATATTTAAAAGCAGTAGAGAAAAAACACAATTCTCAAATATAGTATAAAAGAAAAAAATAAGGGAGAGTACAGATAAATAGTAAGATAGCAAGTGATAGGATTTTAAAAATGGAAACAATGCATGATCAGGTACTATGTTGATCATACTGCTAGAAATCATGACACCACACAGATAATGATATGTATTATTAACTATTTTCTATCCCATAGCTGTGCTACCTTGGGATTTTCAGACTGGGAATCAGAAGTCCTTTTTCCCCTCCCTCTAGATGAACTTAAGAAACTTTTCAGACCTCTGCAAGGGACTTTATATTGTAATCTAGGTAAAGACAATAGTACCTATACTACATGAAAGTTAGAAACCAAACAATAAGTAGCATGTTTGACTTGCTTCCTGTTGCTCTTGGCTTCCCCATACAAAGGACTGTGCTGGAAGAAGAGCAGATTTAACTGTAAAGTGCAAAGACTTTCCTTAGACTGTGAAGCAGAGGGAGAGGGCCATTCTTCACTAACTGGTCAGAACATGGGTCCCACAGGACTTAATTATCTATATCTTGTTAGGCTATAATAGGGGCTCTGAAATGAGATTGCAGCTTTTTTAAAAGCAAGAAATTGATTAGTAAAGTTGAGTAAATCAAATGTCAGTGTTCTTATGGGTGAACATGGACAGCAGCCATAGCCTGCAATAGGAGCTTCATTACTGCACAGCAGCTAATAAGCAGGGCTACTGGAGGCAGGAAGGGCTTCAATACAGAGCGAGAATTGGTATACACAACGACGGGCAGTGTTTTGGGTGGTGCTTATTTCCAGATTTTCAATTTGAACAGAATGCATGATTATCATTCTATGAAACACATTGTTATCCTTGCTCTGATGCCAGATGCTCCAGAGGAACTCAGTATGTTCATGATCATCTCAGTGGCAATGTCACTGGGAAAAAGTACAGATATGGAGGCCCCTGGGCTCTCCTCTTCATGGCTACTGCTGGACCCCGCCCTAGTTCCACCTTTTCTGTCTCTTCTGGACTTTGTTCTTACACTGTTTTATTTATCTTGTTTCAGTCTTTATTTCTGTCTCCATTGACTCTTTTTTTATTTAATCAGAAAATAAGTAAATTAATATCAACTTTATCCTAATGGAGTCTTCCCTTTGTCTCTGCTTTCCCATAGAAATTTATCTTTCTTTATTGTCTTTTACCCACTGCTTGTTCTAAAGAATAGTTTGTGTTCTTCTTTCACATTTTTTCCATACTAAAATAACAACTGACTCCAATCTTTCACCCTCATCACCATGCTCAGTGTGTTTCTTATCACCCACAGACCTGAAGTCACCATAACCAAAGATCTTTTCTTTTTTTAAAAAAAAATTATTTATTTATTTATGTGTCTTTCGTTTTAGGTGGAAACATTAGTTTGTTTTTATGTGGTGCCGAGGATCGAACCCAGTGCCTCATGCATGCTAGGTGAGCACTCTACCACTGAGCCACCACCCCAGCCCCACCAAAGATCTTTTCTATATGGTTTTGCCTACACTGGCTGGCTCTTCTTACCCAAAGTTTTGTTTCTTTTCATGACTTCCTTCTCCAGGCTTCCCAAGTTTCTTTCTGATGCCCCTCTGTTCCCTACTGAAATCTCCCTTTTCCTTAACTAGAGAAAGCCATACTTCATGTCCAAGACCTCTACCTTCTCTTCTCCCTCTGCTCCTGCTCTCTTTGTCTTCAACCTCATTTACTACCTCCTTCAGATTTCTGAACCTAAATCTCCAAGTCCACATTTATCATTCCAGTCACCTCCTGGACATATACTCAAGTCTGGCCAAAGCCTCATACTCTGCTTACCTGAAGTCAGCAGTTAGCACATCTTGCCTGGACTCTGCCTTCCCTTGTCTTCCTATTGGGCCTAATACTGTCTGCGGGCCCTGGGCAGCTTTCCCATCCTCTCTGGCTCAGAAGCAGGAAGGCTGAGCATTGCATTTGCTCGGACTGTACTGCCAAGATTCAGATCCTCCTAATGAGATGCGCTTGCAACAATTTAGAGGCCCAAAGGAGGCATACATTTCTTTCTGTTCCCATGGGAACTATGGTAGGGAACACATGCACTTGGGCACTGTAAGTTTTTGACATCATTGGTTAGACTCTGCACCCTTCTGCCTATCACCAGTCTCAGAGCTGCTGTGACTCTGGTGGAGCAATTCCTATAGATTGTCTAACTTTGGTAAGCACAGCTCAACCTGAACTTGACAGTCAGAGGGGGACTCCTCATTTTGTACTGTAACTTTTCTTTGTGTTTCACAGGCACCTATGTTCCTGAGTTAAATCCCTAGATATTGGAAGTATATTAACAGGTCTCTATTTTCCTGACTGATACTACCATCTCCAGTCTCTCAGGATGAAAGACCAGAGTATTATTTCAACTGCTTCCTCTGTTCCACCCAAATCCCAACACTTCCCAAGAATTGCCAATACATCTACTTTAAGTCTTCCTCTTTCCTTGACCATGCTCACTCTCTATGTCCTATCATCTACAAGTCCTCTAACTAGTTCTAAGTAGGCAGTCATTTCACCATCCTCACTCAACAGCGGGTTAGTTACCTTTAACAATTATTATTATCATTTCAATCACTTTGTAAAAAAACTTACATGAATCATCCTCCCTGCTCATGGGAAAAGACTGAACCATGTAACAAGGCATTTGAAATACAGTATTTCCCCCTTATCTATGGCTTTGCTTTCCATGGTTCAGGCACCTACAATACAAAAATATTAAAATGCAAAACTCATGCTGTCCTATCTGTAATGTGACTCATCCTTTCATCGAGCATATCCATACTGGGCACATTACCACCCATAGCTGTTGTCTTGGTTATCAGTCAGTAACGGTTGCAGTATCAGAGTTCTTGTGTTCAAGTAACTCATTTTGTAATATAGAAATTGCTCTACTTTATTACTAGCTATAGTTGTAAATCTCTTCTGTGCCTAATTTGTTAATCATGCCTTATAATAGGCATGTAGGTATAGGAAAAGACATAGCATATATGGGGTTTGAACAATCTGTAGTCTCAGGCATTCACTGGGGTTCTTGGAAAATATCCCCTGCAGATAAGGAGGCTCTACTCTGTATTTTCTTATTCCTATGGCCTTATTTTCCCTTTTACTCTTCATGTACCATCTGCAGTCAACCATGGCTACCTGGAATTTATTCTTGCTATATGCCCCTTGCTCTATTGCTCCAGATGAGCTTCTCATTATTTTCCAACCTGACTCTTCTTTTCCCTGAGTGATTCCTTAAATTCTTAAGAATAGGTTAAAATATTGTCAGATAGCCCCATATCCAAAGAGATCCCTGCAGTATTTTTAACCTCACCTACGTGGCTCATTGCACTCAGAGTTTGCATCTTAACAGGTGTGTTGTCCCAGTGGCACAACATAGGTATCATCTTATTTTAGTTGAGTTACATTCTCCACACTGTCTTAAATTCTTGGTTAAGTAAGCTGTGAAAATAAGAAAAATAGTGGACTGAGTTCACTTTGTTTGTGATCCAAACTGGAGCTAACCTTACTGAGATTTGTGTGCTGTGGTCTTACTGCAATTTAAACCTTATGTATTCAATATTCAATGATACACTTCAGCAGAGTGTCCAAATCTCTTTGCCAAATGGCAGTTTTATAGAGACTATTGCTTAAAATTACTGGTTCATGAGATCATAAACTTTCTCA
Organism: Marmota monax; assembly: GCF_021218885.2. Classification (NCBI taxonomy): domain Eukaryota; kingdom Metazoa; phylum Chordata; class Mammalia; order Rodentia; family Sciuridae; genus Marmota; species Marmota monax. The sequence goes on from NW_026691933.1 coordinate 2,324,956, forward strand.
TGTATAATTTTTCTACTTCAAGACTTTCTGATTTATAGGAAAGATCTAAATTCTAGATGGATAAATACATACAAGTTGGGCATCCCCAATTAGAAAATCTGAAGTCCAAAATGCTCTGAAAGCAGATGTTCCAAAAGTGGACTTGGGGGCATTTCAAATTTCACATGTTTGACTTAGGGATGTCCAAACAGTAAAGTCTATGTTAATACTTCCAAATCAGAATATCCTAAGGTATAAAATGCTTTGGGTCCCAAACATTTAAAATAAGAGATACTCAACCTGTATTAAGTTGAATCACATGAGATCGGTGATATTTGATCACTTTAATCTACAAAAGTGATAGTTCGACTTGATAAAGATATCAAAATAGATTTTTTTGCATAGTGGTTTTTATAGCACTTTGTTTTATGTATACAATGAACAAATATACTTAAAAATAGATAAGCTTTACAATAAAGAGTTTTAAAAACAACAGCAGTACTAATGGCTAACATTTATTGAGCACTTAATAAATATCAACCATCATGGTACAAATGCTATGTAGATTATCTCTTTTTTGGTTGGTCAGTTGGTTTTTTGCAATGCTATGTATTGAACCTGGGGCCTTACATGTGCTAGGAAAGTGCTCTATCACGGAACTACACACTTCTCTTTTTCTTATAACAACTCAGTTTTAACCATCATTTGATAGATGAAGAAACTGCAGGTTGAGGTAACCAAGTAACTTGCCTAAGGTCACACACAGCTGCTTCAACTTAAGGAAAAATTATTCAATTATGGATTTTGACCACATAAAAGAACAGCACTCTTTTTTTTTTCTCCAGAGGACTTTTATTCTTTTGGGGGCAGGTAATTGGGGATTAAACCTGGGGGTACATAATCACTGAACCACATCTCAGCCCATTTTTTTTTTTTTACTATTTTCTCTGTTCTTCTTCTTCTTGTTGTAGATGAATACAATACCTTTATTTATTTACTTATTTATTTTTTTATGTGGTGTTGAGGATCAAACCCAGGGCCTCACACATTCAAGGCAAGTGCTCTATCACTGAGCCTCAATCCCAGCCCCCAGCCCATTTTATTTTTATTTTGAGATAGGGTCTTTCTAAGTTGTTGAGGCTGTCTTTGAACTTGCAATCCTCCTACCTCAGCCTCCTGAGCCACTGGGATTACAGGTATGTGCACTATGCCTATCTCTGGAGGACTTTTGGATTCCTCATTTCTTGGATCATTCTGGTATTGATAAGAAGAGGGATAAAGGAGCAGCAGAACTCAAGGAATAGCTCAAATGTCACCTCTTCCACAGAGCCTTCTTTGATCATAGGGATTTGCATTGTTTGTTATACTATGGCACAGTCTTTTAACTTTCTTCTCCTTTGAGTAGTGCTTAGCATATACTGGTTTCTTTCAGCTCTGAACACATGCTGAAATTTCCTGATTCAACTGTAAAGCTCCACCAGGGCAGTGAGTTGCCCACCTTGGGTTCCGTTCCAGGGCAAGGAACAGACACTTTGTTTCCATCCAACATCATCCATCAATAATTACTGGGTTCCAACATTGGTGGATGACAAGAACACTGAGACAACAGGTCCAGCCGCTACTCATAAACAACTTGCTACTGCTTAGTGAAGCATGAATAAGTGTGTCAGCACAAACAGCACACTGGAAGTCACATGAGAGCAGAGAATCGGAATGTGCTGAAGGCGGAGAGTGGACTTGCTGGCTCTGGGGAAAAGGTGTACTTCTCAAGAGATTTTCCTGATCAGAAATTGTTGGGGTAAAGCCTATCAAGGTAAGTGAAGATTTGTTAGTGGAAAAATTGAGATAAGGACATTCAGCAGCAGGAACAAAAGAAGAACTCAAGAGCCTGGGAGGTTTTGGTACCTATGAGTATTTGGTGTTGTACAAGGACACTAAGGGAGAAAAGAGAGAGAAAAGAAATAGAAGGAGAAAGAAAGAAAAAGGAGCAAAATTTTCACTTGGATGTAGGAAGATGCAGATCAAAGTAAAAGCATTGGGGCCTCAAATCAATCAGCAAAACCAGATATAATGAGGGCTACTGCCCAATGGCCCGGTCGATGTTGAAGACCCCAAGGCCCAGGCTCTTGGGGTGTGAAAGGTAAGAAGTTTCCATCACCCAAGTCTGATGATTTACATAGATTTTGGAAAGCTATAAAAACACATAGGCACAAAAGGTTGATGAAAATAACTTCCTAGGCTGGGGTTGTGGCCCAGCAGTAGAGCGCTCGCCTAGCACGTGCAAGGGCCTGGGTTCAATCCTCAGCATCACATAAAAATAAATAAATAAAATAAAGATATTGTGTCCAACTACAGCTAAAAAAATATTTTAAGGGCTGTGGCTCAGTGGTAGAGTGCTCGCTTAGCACGTGTGCGGCCCTAGGTTCAATCCTTAGCACCACATAAAAATAAATAAAATAAAGGTATCGTGTCCAACCAAAAATAAATAAATAAATATTTTTAAAAAAATATTTAAAAAAACTGTCCTACTTGTTTTGGTAGCAGAAGCTTGTTAGGCGAACAGAAGGCACATTTCACAAAAATTTGATGGAAACAAATCCTTATGGGTCTTTTGTAGTAAAAAAAAAGGATTTAGCAGTCTCCCCAAGAGATTAGGTATGTTCTCTGTGTAAATATAAAAATAATATAAAGAAACTTGTCTTTTGGAATCCTTAATTAAATAGTATTAATACTGCAGAACAAATCGTGGTCTAACTGCTCTCCAAGATGAATCAGAATTTCACAAAAGGAGGTTTTCCAAGTCTGGACATATTGCTAATGACATTGCATGTAGGGAAGGACTATTACTTTTTTTAAAAGTGTGTCTAAAAGCTTCAGCAAAGGATAGCTGAGGATGACTGAGAGAACAGAGCTAATGGCCCCAGCAAAGACGATCAACTTCACAGAGCAGACGTCTGCTTGCCTAACTGGGAAAATGTATTTTGACAGGAAACTAGAAGATATGGCAATGCAATATTTATGGATTGCCACTCAAATGAAAACACCTTTTAATGTGTAATTGAAAGACATAACAAATTTATAATGCCTTCTACATTTCAAAATTTGCATTGAATAATGGTAAAGGGCAAGGAAACTACCCTGTTGTCAACTGATTGATATGCATTGTGAAACATGTTCAATATTTATAGCCTTTCTATACCAATCTTCTATTTTTATTTATATGATCATTTCCTGACAAACATAATATGAACAGTGTGTGCAGAATTTTTATTAAAAAAGTGCACAATACCATCACACCTCTATAAAATCATCTGCTAATATCTTCTGTCAAAACCTATCCGTGTTATTTTTCTTTTCCCTTCTAATGTTTTCTGAAGGCAACCATTTCTCATTAAATTAATCCTGGTCACCTCTGAGGCACTTATGCATTCTTCTGGCATTTCACATTCTTTGGGAAACCCCTGGGTAATACAGATTCCATTATGGAAATTCCTAAAATCAACACAGGGTGTGGGTGTCATGAGCTTTGTAATGTTTTGAACAACCAATAATAAAAAAAAAGTGTCATATACCTTACTTTTCCTATCCTAATGTAAAACCAGAGGCCTATGTACAAATACAGTATTTCATTTTGCAATTAAGTTCAGGTGAATTATTCAAACTTCAAAATAAGAAATATGCCATGATTACCATTATTCAAACCACTGTAATTCTCCTTCATTTTTTGAATGGAAACATAGCTGAAGGTGCTTGATTAGTACTGACAAAGAAAAGTATTCTTGCCTGCAGATTCTGAGGAAAAATATTTTCCAATGCTTTAAATCTTCTTCCTTTAAAGAGACTACAGACTCATTTGACTGACATATCCTAATACATGCCCCAGAACTTTTTATAAGGTAAGTTCCTTCCCTTTCCTTTGCTCTCCCTTTCTCTGTACATCCCATCCCCCCACACACACACATATTTTGGAGAGTGGTAACACAGAAGCAATCTCCCTAGACTGAAGTGAAGGCACCAGAACAGCTTTATCTTCAAGACTGTGATTTACTATGGTAATGGTTCTGTTAGATTTCATATCTACTGTTTATTTCAGTTTCCTATTTCTATGTCCAGTGACCTCATCCCTTACCATAGCTTAGAGGAGGCATGATATGACATGAATTTAAATGATTTAAAGGATTAAACACCTAGAACTGTGCACAGCAAGCACTCATGTTGTTTAAGTGCTTGATAAATGTCTTTATCACCTGCTCTGGGGTCAGAACAATTAGCAAGAAAGCTTGAGAGACAGCCACCCTAAGGCTCTTTTCCAGTTTACTTTTTTGTGGGCATCCAGGGTCAAGAGAGTTTGGCTAAAGGAACTTAATGGGAATTTGATCTTAAAAAGAAACCAGCTCATGGTCAGCATTATATAGCACAAAGTGGGCGAATGAGTGTCACCTTCTGTCAAATGTGTCTGTCATGAAAAAAAAAAAATACTCAATAAATGTTACTTTCCAGCTGATTGTCACTGAAGTGCTGCTCTAGACACTGGAACAACAAAAGAACTCACTATGTGAATACTTCTTTATTCACCTAAATGCAGGAGCGCTCCTAGGAAACACAGCCTAGGGGCTGGGGTTGTGGCTCAATGGTGGAGTGCTTGCCTAGCATGTGTGAGGCACTGGGTTCGATTCTCAGGACTGCATGTAAAAAGATGAATGAAATAAAGGTTCATCAACATCTAAAAAATAGTTTTTTAAAAATAAAAAAAAATACAGCATGCGAAATATTCAGTGTCAAGTTACAGAGTCTGGACTCTTTCCTATGGAGAGGTGAGAAACAGAGTTACAGAGGAGAAAACTCCCTAACAAAAAGGGTGCTTGCTGTGGAAGCTGAGTCCTGTGGTGGTTGGCTGGAGACAAGGGGCCATTTTATTTGGATAGTGGGTGCCCTGGACAGAAACAGAGGCAGGAAATGAGACAGGAGAAATAAAGAAATGCTTATAAAAGAGACATTTTCCAGAGTCACTATGACTCAAAGGGAGCTGCATGAATGAGCAAAGGTAAAGGAGAGGCAGGGAATTCTGGCATGGCGGAAGGGTGTCACAGTCACACCCAAGAGGAACTGTAAGAAGAGATACTGGCTGGGGCCTATCTTAGTGTTGTTTTTGTTTTGAATTTTTTTTTTTTTATCCAATTAAGAGCATTCTGTACTTTGAGGACTAAAAACCTGGGAGAATAGATTTTTTTTTTTTTAAATAAACACCATGTACAAGCTATGTTCCCTGATGCACAAGGTGCAGGCTGCACAGAAGGTAGCTGCAGGGGTTCTGCCCAGAGGGGTCTCCTCGCAGAAGAAGGCACAGTTAGAGTGACGTCATGAAAGACAAAGGCTGATTCCAAACTGATGAGGAGAGGATAACCAGTCCGGGGGATGCAAGGGTTGGAAAGGGAGGAGCCTGTGGAGCAGAGAGACAGAGAAGCATCCCAATTGCATCCTGGGGGACAAGGTCAACAGCTCTCTGCCTCCAGTGATGACAGAAATGCTAAAATCCCCAACCACCTTGGAGCACACACTAAATCTCCATTTAGCACATCCAGTAAGAAGCCCAAATAAAATGGACAATATAGACTAGCTCCTGTTATTTATGTTGGGGAAAACAAATTAGTTAACCATGACTGGAGAAAATGGTTTCAATATATTATGTGTCTTAACATTTCAGAAAGCACTGCCCTCAAAGGAATAACAGGCCACTGCATGCATAGATTTTATTGGAAAGAAACATGAGCCTGTTCAATACCTAGAAAGCTGGGTTCCCCTGCAAAGACTAAATCTGAAGGACTGCAAGAAGAAATTGGATGCAGTAGACCTAGAGGCAAGGGAAGCCCACAAGTAAACAAAGGGTTCCCCCAAAGTGAGGAGTGAAAAGAGAAGACATTCCTTTGTCTATGTCAGATTTTTCCTAGAGGTGAATATATGTTGGAAGGTTTATACTTAAAGTGTTGATGAAAAAACCTTCCAATATATCTTTATGAATATTGCACATATGTAGGCACATAGATGCTTATACACTTTATATGCATAAATACACATGATTCTCATGAGGAAAATTATAGTACTTATTCAAGAGAAAGGGCAATGTTATGAGTACTGCTAAGACCTCCCCAATGATCATTACCTTTTGATATTCATGTAAATATGATTCATATTCCCTGTAAACAGAGGTTACATCTAGTATCTTGCTTCAGACCAAAAGAACTCAGAAAATTTGATGGGTTGTCACTTCTGTGATTACATTAGAAAAAAAGTGCTACTCTTCATTGTTTCATTTGCCTGAAGAAGCTTTTTAGTTTGATACCATCCCATTTATTGATTATTGGTTTTACTTCTGGTGCTTTAGGAGCCTTGTTATGAAATTCAGTTCCTAAGCTGACATGCACTGGAGTGTTGGCCTACATATTCTTCTAGTAGGTATAGGGTATCTGTTCTAACACCTAAGTCTCCCATCCACTTTAAGTTGAGTTTTGTGCAGGATGAGAGATAGGGGTCTAATTGCATTTTATTATATATGGATTTCCAGTTTTCCTAGCACCATTTTTTTGAAGAGGTTATTTTCAACAAGGTGTGTTTTAGGCACCTTTGTCTAGTATAAGGTAACTGTATTTGTGTGGGTTTTGTCTCTGTGACTTCTATTCTATTCCATTGGTCTTCATTCCTGTTTTGGTGCCAATATCATGCTGTTTTTGTTACATAGCTCTGTAGTATAATTTGAGGTCTCGTATTATGATGCCTCCTACTTTGCTTTTCTAAGGATTGTTTTTGCTATTATCAGTCTCTTATTTTTTTGAATGAATTACATGAGTGCTTTTTTCTATTTCTATGAGGAATGATATTGGATTTTGAGTAGGAATTGCATTAAATCTGTAGGGATTTGAATGAATCTGACATAACTTTTCTGTGTACATATATGAATACACCACAGTGAATCTCACCATCCTGTACATCCATAAACTGAGATCCTAATTAGACTAAGATATAGTCCAAGCTTGTACGACTATATCAAAATGATTTCCACCATCATGTAACTAAAAAAGAACAAATAAAAATTAAAAAGAAAGAAAAAAAGTGTGACTTTCTTACTAGCAAACTCTCTGTATTGCCTATTCTGCTGGCTGGTTTTGATGAAGCAAATTGCCATGCTGGAGAGGTCTAGGTGACAAGGAACTGAGAACTTCCACTGGCCCACATCCAGCAAAACAGTGAATCTTATCAAAAGCAATTGAGTTTGGAAGCCAGTCTTTCCCCAGTGGGGCCTCAAGGTGAGACTCACAGTTTCATAAAGGCCTGTGAGTAGTCCTAAAGCAGAAGGTGCGGCTAAGCTGTGCATGGATTCCAGGTCCACAGAGACTGTACAGATTGTTTATTTATGGAATTTCCCATTTGATATTTTCAGACTGCAGTTCACCCCATGTAGCTGAGACCTTATCTGAGCAAAACCTTAGAAAAGGAAAGACCCACTGTAATTTTTTAATAGAACAAGAGAAAACTAATACAGGTCCAAGTGCTAAAACAGGTCTTGCCTTCTCCATTCAGACTAGAAAGTGTTCCTATTTTGACTACTGCCAGCACATTTTCATATTGTCTCCTAGACCTGTGAATGTCTATTTAAATTTGTTTTTAAATATGTATTATATTTATCCTATTTTAATTTATTTGCACTTCTTCATTCTGTTCCCTTCTCCTTTTTTCCTTTAAGTAAGCAAAGGGAAACTTCTTTCCCCTGCACTCCTAATATTTAGGACTGGCTATATTTGATATATTCAATAAAGAGTCTTAATATTTGAGGCAAATATGTATGTCTCAACTTCCTTATATGGTTTATATGACTATAAACTATATAAGGGCATGAAGGCTAACTAATCATAGGAGATATATCTATATATATATAATGCTTCCAGGATTACAAAACCAATCATACACACACACACACACACACACACACACACACACACCTACCTAAAGGTATTGCTTGTATTTGAAACTCATCAATGTATATTTGGGGTTAACTTTGCAGATATATTATAAGCTATTTTTCAGAAAGTTCAAAGGACACTTAAAATTTTCTCACAAAAATGGAAGTTAATGAACATTGTCACTCACTCTATTGAACCATGTCACATAAAAATAAATTTCATACACACACACATAAGGCATCAAAATAGAAGCTTCCAAAGGAATGTTTTACTTATAGGTCACATAGTGGTATAAAAGTAGTACTTATCATGCACTAAAAAAGTAGAATTTACAAAGCAGACATAAACTATGGCATTTTATTTAATTCTGAAAATTTAGAGTTAACTTATCTTTCGCTAAGGATGAGCAAAACATTTTTAAAAGATGTTAAAAACCTCATTTAACTTGTATTTAGTACACTATGTAGAAGAAAGTTATACACTTAATTTAAACAATTATAATTTCCTCATATTGAAAACAACAGCTGTGGAAGAAAGTAATTAACATGATTTACTACATAATCATTCTATCATTATATGCTATTTGGAAATAAAGTAGCAAAACTGAGTGGCTTCCTTGCTAACACTCATTAAGAAATCTGTGTTCTCAATCTTTTCCTCTTATCTACCAACTTTACATGAAAACCCGTTGTTAATTTATTATGGAACATTTTAGAACATGCTTCCTTGGACTTTGGAGCTCATTCTTGTTGCCTGGTACAGATACTTAATAGATGTGTCCCACATATCATGTCACAAAGAGATCCAGTGCACAACTTCCTAGAGTGATAATGCATTTGATTAAATGACACAGATTTGATGAAAAGATAACATACTTGTCTACCATATGTGATTATGCTTTTAGGAGTTTTGCAAAGAATGATGATACCTAGTGAATTAGTTTGATTACTACACCAGAGAAAGGGATGAAGAAAATAAGCTTCACCCTTTCAATTAACCATCTTTATTATCAACTAATTTTCTTCAGTTTATTTCTACTATTAACATTGAGGTTAAAGTATGATGTAGCAAGAAAGTTTTAAAATGAACAACTATATGAAAATTTGTCCTATACTGTGGAGAATGGTTCTCTGTGCTTCATCTCCAAAAGTGATTACATTTTGCCTGATGCCTAAAACATAATGCTATTAACTACCATATAATCCATATTTATTTGCTTTTTAGGCAGGGGAGGGTTGGGCTACCTAGTATATTTTTTTCTTTCTTTCTTTTTCTTTTTTTTTTTTTTTTGAAACAATAGTATCCACATTGTATGCTTCCAGGATTACAAAACCAAGATCATGCCATTCAATGGAACATAGATCTAGAATAGAAGGAATTAGTATACAGACTTGTTAACAAGATATTACTGCTTATTTCTGAGTGATATAAATGTCTATGAGAGGTCTGATGAATTATAAAAAAGCACTGTTGGGTGCTGCAAGTGGAAGTTAGTTTCAGAGGGGAGCCTGACACTTTGTTAATTATGGTATCAGCACTCTGCTAAATGTTAGCAAGGAGCAAATCCAGAGAAAGACAAAACCAAGAGGAGTGAATTCAGAACATTCAGAGTAACTTTAGCCTGGGATTAATGGGAATAGAGGATTTATAGCACATTACCATTAGGGCTACTTCCACTGAAGCCAAAAAAAGACTCAAGTTCATTCTTGAGCTTCAGGTTGGTGGTCATTGTGGGTGTGCCCAATGACAATAATGCATGTTCTTAATATAACCATCTCTAGTCACAGTCAAATACCTCTATTCTAGCTTACTTCTGAAGAATACAATCTCAAGTTATTGGGGACTCACTGTCAGTAGTTTCCCATGGCTATGAGAAACAGAAGAAGTATTCCACAATAAAGTTATAATGAAAAAGTTCAGAAATTCATAAAGTTAATTTCTTTCACCCTAAATGTTTCTCTGTTACACACACACACACACACACACACACACACACACACCAAGAAAAAACCCTGAAGATTTATTGGGGGAAAATATGTGCCTTTCATTTGAGCTTGATTTATTATTTATTAGATTTTACTTCTAGGTTCAGACCCAGTGGTCAAAGGAGAGCTTGCCTCAAAGGATGAACTACCTTTGAGAAGGACTGCATTGCAGAAGTCTCCTGGGAACTGTCCTTGGTTCTGAACTTGAATTCCTTGCTGTTTTGACACTAAGCTTTCTACAAAGTTGTCATCACTGCAGTCCAGTGTATTATTCCCTTTGATGAATACACACACACACACACACACACACAGAGAGAGAAATACAGAAAAAATACATTGCATGCTTTCAGGATTACAAGCCTATCATATTCATATATATATATATATATGAATATGATTCATATATTCATATATTCAAATTCACTTTGATGAATATATATATGTATATATGTGTATGTATGTGTGTATGTGTGTGTGTGTGTATACATTATTGTCCCCATTTGCTCATTTGTTTAGTATTCAATTTTTGCATGTTTATATTTCTTCAGATAATACTATCTGCATAACATCACTTTGAATCTCTTCTATATATATATCCTAAAATTCAATCATGGTGCAATTGGATTTCTAAAACCATATCTAGACTGTCTTTTCTGTCCTGCCCACCTCATCCACCAGGGCAGTTTGCTCCAATGCATCCTTTCAGGTTGCTGTGAACCATGATGTTGAGGGAAATAAGAGACTTGCTTCAATTACACTAAATGCACTTGGGAGAGCAAGAAATTTAGCAACAGGAAAGTATAACTAGTAACCATTCTAGTAATACTAGTACCTCTCCATTCCTACTTCTTCCTTGAGCTAGGGAGCATGAAAAATGACTGGGATGTGAAAACAATTGAGACCTGACTATTATACTTGGACAGGAAGTTCAAACACATCATTTCAGACTGTAGCCCACCCACAAACTACATGAATGACACTCTTGTCTCTCCTTTTCACTTAGCACAACTCCTAATTTAAATGATTATAGATTACATGTTACTAAACTGTAACCATTTGTTAGCACTTATATTCCATACCCTGTTTTGCATATATTAACTCATAATTTTATGATAACAAGTTCCATAAGAGCTGTTATTACTTCTCTCACATGCCCCTCAATAATTACATGAAGCACCTAACACATGTTAAATGACTAGCTCAAGATAACACAGATTTTAAGTTGTAGAGCTTGGGTATGAACACAGGTAATTGGGTTCTCTAGTTGTGTGTTAAGTTTATTGGTCTCAGACTAAAATTCCTGAAATTATTTAACACACGTAAAAACATACTATTTATGGACCCATGAAAACTAATAATGCAAATAATTTCTATTCTTAACCTTTTTTGTTCTTATAGGAATAAAAATAAATACTTTTTATTTTTCAGGTAACTACCAAAAGGCATTTAATCAAGCAAACTAAAAAAAAATTGCTTGCTAATATTTTTCCTAAAATAGCACACAATCATTAAACTTGTCCTGATATGACCCAAACGTAATTTAACTTTCCCATGATCAAGTAGAACAGTCACTATAACTATTAATTGCTGAGTATATACCATAATTTTCTTGTTCCCTCAGTTATTGGTCACTGTTTTCACAATTCTTGAATCTAACAGTTATATTTATCTATACAGTATTGCTTCTACTATATTGCTATGAATGTAGAAATTTTATAACCAAGTTGGTTAACAATATAGAAAAAAGATATAAGTCAACTAATTTTGAGTGAAAAATCACAGTATTTTTCCAAAAGTGAAGTGCTTACAATTTAGTACACAGAGGCAATTATTTTAATTATGTTTTTTCATTTAATTTTAGATTCTCAGCAGATTTTTAGGGAGTTGAGGTCACCACATAACTGAATCTCATACCCCTCCTAGAAGCAATATCAGTAGCTGTAATATTAATTACAATAATTATGCTGATAGGTATTTTATGTCAGATATTCTGCTCAGAATGTCATAAGTATTATGACATCTTCTTTTGCCACAACTTTCTGAAATAGACATTATTTCCCCATTTGTAGATGACCATATATAGGTTGCAGAGAAAGTAACTTGCCCAGAACAGTTAGAATTTGAACTCAGTCTGTATGATGCAGAGAAATACTATAAGCTAAAAACAGTTGGGAGAAAGGTAACAGTATATAAAGAAAAGAAAAAATATAGTGGCCCTGGATAATAACATAGTGACAGAAGATCTAATCCAGCTTTTATAGGTCTTCAAACATGGTCCATAGCTAAATACAAATGATAACCAACGTATTATGCTCTGATAGTAGTAAGGCTTAAGTCAGCCTATGATTACTACACAAATTCCAATAAGTAACTATTACAATAGATTTCTGAGGGCCCCTTAATGAGTGGTACTTGTCCTATCCATAATGGCACAGGCTAACAATTGCCCCAGGACACATTAAGCTGTGAAAAGAAACATAAAGAGGAAAAAAAATGTTCAGTGAATGCAGAAGGTGCCAGAGAATGTTCACTAACTGTCCACTCCCATTTGTTTTCCTTCTCTAAATAAGCTATAATCAACTTTGGAAAACCATTTGCTAAAAATAAATGTGGGAGATGATTTTTTGTAGTTATGCAACTAACCCCTTTAGGAAAAAAAACATATTCCTCAGGCCCTGGTGTGATTCACTTCCCATATCAAGAAAATCCTCTTAGTTAATATACAAACCTGTCAATGCAAGCGATTGTTAACCAAATTCCCCTCTTGCATAAAAAGCAGTGTTTCAGAAATGTATTCTTTTATATGCATGTGTAGAAAAGTGTTCTCTGGGATTGATGAGGCTTTAGGGAAGAAAACAAGAAGTTTGATCACTAAGAAATTTCCCTTCAAATCACAGCATCAGAATGGATTCAGATATGGAAATGATCTGAGGGTAGTCATAGAGGAATATCCAATTTTGGTATATTCACAGGGGAATAATTGTTTTTAGGGTCAGGGATGAACAGCTGAATTCCTGATTATCCAGACCAGAGTCCTACACTCAATGCCTGCAGAAGCTGGGCAGGTAAACCAAGTTGAGGGGCAGACGAGGGAAGTGGTTCAGTAACATCTGAAGTCAGCAGCCCCTCTTCAGCTCTTCCTGATCATGTATTCTCAGTGCAATTGGAAATCTGTGTCAAAAGATCGCCCGATTCTCTAAAGAAAACACACCCAGATTTTACATATATCTGCAAATTTTTAAAGGGGCAGGGGATGCATGAATCACTTGAATGATTAAAAACAAAAAAGACAGTTGACTCATTTTGTTAGGATGCCAACCACATTTTGAAGGCTCTACCTGCATGACTTCTTCACTTCACCCTTGCTAACTCATCTAAACTTAATCATCTCACAAAGGCTCCATTTCCAAATGCCAACCAGTACATTGAAGATTAGGGCTTCAATACATGAATTTGATGGAAAGACAAATATTCAGTCCACAGCACAGATTGAGAATGAAGGAGGTCACCTGCATATATGTTTGCTAAAAAAAATTAAAATAAAACCTGTACTTTCACATTTTGGTGTGGCATACAAATGGCATCATAACAGCAGCTTCAAATGTTCCTCTGGAAAATGCCATGTGGAAGTAGATGGCATTTCTCCACTGTCCGAAAAAGGTCCCTGTGAATGACCATGTTCAGGGAATGATAATAAGTATCAGTCAATGTTATCACCAATGAGGAAGTAGACAAATCCAGTGGTATATTAGGTTCCTGTGGATGGTATAACAAATGATCACAAACTAGGTGGTTTTTTTTTTAAAAAGCAGAAATTTATTCTCTCACAGTTATGAAAGCCAAAAATCCAAAAATCAAGATGAATAGGCTCACTATCCCTTGGCTCCGGGCTATCCTTCTTCATCTCTTTTGTTTTCTTTAGCTTCTTGGCTGTGTCTTTCTCTGCTCTGTTTTCCCACTGCCTTCTCCTTTCAGTGTTTCTCTTATAAGGATACTTGTGATTGTATTTAGGGACTACCTGAAAATTGAGAATAAGCATCTCTTCTCAAGATCTTTAACTTAATCAAATCTTTTGCTATATAAAGTAATAGTCACATGTTCTGGCTATTAGGTCATGGGAAAGTCTTCTCCAGGAACCACCACCATTCAACCCACTACAAGTGAGGAATCTGGGTAGGTAGGAGAGATTTCAGTTAGAATTCTGGGAAAACTGAGAAGCCTCAAATGATTTCCACCAGTGAATTCAAGTGGACAAGAACATGAGGTAAAGGTGTCTGGAGGAAAGGGTCTGAGCAGCTGGCAGTTACCAGCAGCCTATTCACAAGGACCAGCAGGACCCAAAGCAATGGGCAGGATATAGCTTGATTGCAGTTTTAGGCTTCTCAGCTAGATTTTTAGACAACTTTACCTTATATGTGGTAAACAAGTCAATACAGTTGAAACCATACTGCTCGCAGTACATTCAATGTTTCAATAAAAACCTCCATAGTTCTGTACAGGAGGGAGTATAGTGTGTGTTGACATTTTGTATAGCAAATCAAGACAAGTTATTCCAGCTTAGTTTTAGCCTACAACTTTAAAAGGAAAACATTATTTTAATTTATTTATAAATGACCATCAACACATCCACATGGTTTTATATTTCTTTTAAGGTCAAAATCCCTGATCTTGAAATTGGGCAATAGTCCAACAGTCTTGAGATCCTCCATAATTAAACCATATTATTATTGCTGCACATTTAATAGCCTGGCCAGGGTTAACACTAATGAAAGGGATCAAACAGCATGAGATAAGGAACACACAGCACTGTATAAAAACACACTAAACATTTATTTGATGTTATAATCCTATAAGAAAATACCAGCAGCCTTTCTAGGGTTAGATCTGTCCCAGAAAATGCTGAACCCTGAATAAGGCACAGTTATGAGAGAGCAGGGGATGTATTTACATGGTTTCTGGTACCAGTTTGCCCAGCCACCAGCAGATTCTGAACAACAGCAGCCTTGTCAGCCACAAATTATGCAGGACCAGGAGAAAGTTCAGCATGCAAAGTTCAGCATGAGTAGTCCCAATAAATAATAATTCTATGCAATCTTCTATTTTCATTTTTTTATGAAAAATAAAATACAAAAATAATTCCAATGTAGTAAATTAATGATTTCTAGATAATTTTTTTAAAAATTAATGAATAAACATTAAGAAAACAAAGAAAATGTCAGTGTGGTGTATATATTCACAATAGAAGGTTACTCAGCCTTAAAAAAAATGACTTTATGTCCTTTTACAGCAAGTGGATAGATCTAGAGGCTATCATGCTAAGTGAAATAAGCCAGTAGAATGAAAATGGAAAAAAAAAAACAAAGGTAGAATGTTCTCTATGATATGTGGATACTAACACACAATAAGGGGTGGAGGGTAGGAAAGAATAGAAGTGCAGTGGATGAGACAAAGGGAAAGAAAGGGAAGGGATGGGGAATGGGAATAGGAAAAGACAGTGGAATGAATCTGATATAACTTTCCTATGTTCATATATGAATACACTAGAGTAAAACTCCACATCATGTACAACCACAAGACTGGGGTCCTAATTAGAATAATTATAATATGTCATGTGTATCTAAAAAGAACAGATTAAATAAATAAATAAATAAATAAAACATAGAAAGGACTAGGGACATAGCTCACAGGTAGCTCAGTGGTACAATACTTGCCTAGCATATGTAAGGCCCTGGGCTCAATCTCCAGAAACACACACACACACACAACACACACACACATACACACAGAGTGAGAGAGAGAGAGAGAGAGACAATTTTACTATTCTCCTGAACAATTTAAATATTTTGAGACCACAAAGATCAGACCACTGATCTTTGTTGAACTTAAAATCATTAGAACTGTAATATTGTTAAAATTCAGATAATTCAGATACCAGGGTATCCTTCCAAAGGTTATGATCTGATAAACACATCCCAGGCAATTCTATCACAGGTGGTCTGGAACCACATAGAAAAATAATGCCCTATAAGAGAAAAAAAATCTTTTCAAAACAGGGAAATATTACATATTAATGTGCCATAAAGTGAGGATGCTATCATAGACATCAGTTCAGAGATTTCAACAATATTTTAAACATATCCTTAATTTGGCAGATTCTTGATTTCATTTTACTCTTTCCAGACACTGCTTTTAAATATGGTATTCCCTTTACTCACAACATTTCAAACAAAGAGAAAAATATCTAAGTCTCTTTAATCAGAAGCACATCTAGCATACCTTAATGGAATTGAAAATTAAAGTGTACTATGATGGCTCAACCTTCAGTAGTCTGATAAAATCCTGTTCAATAATGTCCAGCCTAAAACTCTTCCTGATTCTCTAGAATATTTCTAACCTACTTCTGTGACATTTCCCACATCCTATGCTATGATGTAATGATTCTTGAACTCATCTACACCATTGTGTACACCCTCAGTACATTGCCATGAACAAGGCTGAAAAATCAAATTATTCAACCAAATTAACTGTTCTTTTTAATCTAGGATAATTACATAATTCTTTGATAGTGATTTGAGTATATTTAACAAATCTATTACATCTACCAATTTGATTCTAGAAGGAATTTTTTTAAAGAAAGAGCAGAAAAACAATAATATACCCAGGATATTGCCAACTTTTGAAAAAAACTAATATAAAGGTCAACTTGGAAGGACATCTCATTTCAGGCTCCCAGGTGTAACTAGACAACAATAAGAATGAGTTCCTTTACCAAAGGGAATCAATTTAGATACATTGAAATGGGAGGTTGTGAGGAGTTGGGTTAGTTAACATTGGACTCATGCTATACTAGCAACATTATTAACATTACTGGTTCCATGCAATTTCACTATTTCTTTGGGGCTTGCAAAATTAATTAAAAATTATTGAATTTTCTCCTGGATAATTTCTGGACTGTTCATTTAAATTTGGAGTAGATAAGAGGTTTTGAATGGCCTGAGCACAATGACAAATCTTAGCTTATGCAAAAGTAACATTCCAAGAATAGTGATGCTTTTGTAAAATACCCACTAGGAGTTTTGCACATTTCACAAGATCACCAGTGGACTACAACTGTGAATTTCACATGTGGTGACTGAAATTTTGAAAGGGAAACACTGTATTTGTAACTGAGTTGCATTAGAAGTAATGATGGGAAAAGAAAAGGCAAATTCTCTAGGTGTTAAGAGTGCTAAGGGTTCAGCAAGACATCTGTTCCACACACCTGGCTAACTGGGAAAAATCACATCTCTCTCCACAATAAATCACAAGGTGTCCCAATGCCAGACACTGTAATGGGAAAGATCTATTTTCATGAAAATAAGGATGGTCAATGACTATTTCAGTTAAAATTCTGATAAGAGTTAATGGCAGAAATTTCACAAGTTGTTTTCATTTGTGGCATTAACTTTAAGAAAATAACATTCATATCACAAAATAATTTCCAATCACCTCCACAGATTCAATAGACAGATACTTTAAATGAGATATTTATGCAAGAGAGAGATTTTGAAACATGCATGTAACATCACAGTATTCATTATTCTGAGGTGTATGAATTGAAATTGTCTTTCTTATCTAAGTTGAGGTTTATGAGTTCCATTTTAGAAAAGGTTGCCTGCTCTATCTGTTAAAGGAATGCCTATAAAATTTCATTAGATGTAATACACACCCTAGGAAAGGACATCTTGATCAAACATTTAACCAATGTACTCAGCAGTGAACATGCATAAGTCCTGTGCTATGTATTGATTCAAACTGCAAACATTGACTCTTCTAAATAGAACACCTTCAGTCTCATGAGTAAGAGGGAAATAAACAATATCCTAATGCACATTCTTTGCAAAATAAAGGAGAAAACTTAGGTTTTTGCCAAAATGTTTTTCTAACAACAATTCCAGCTGGATATTATTCTTCTTGTAACTTAAATTCTGTGAATGACAAATGTATCAAAACATACCATATTATTGCTATGAAAATGACATATTGATTATCATGTCATTGATTTGCCAATTTTGACATATTTGACAATATGCTCAAAAGACCATCTGCTAATTAAATATAATCTTTATTGTCTAAGTATGTGATTTAGATTTTCTTACCAAAGAGACAATAATACAACCTAATTTATAGCAAAGTGCTTTTCTACCAATTTTCAAGTTTAAAACCTATGTGTATTCAACAGCCCTAACACAATGAGCTGGTAAGGTATAGAAAGCAACCAGCAAAACATGTGAAGAAAAGAGGCAGCACTTAGAAACTCTTGGTGCATAACTGAGTGGCTACTTGGTGAATAATGAAAAGTGTACCCAGGGTGGAAGAAGAAGGGACAGCCAGCTGGCAGATTTCTTTCTGAGCCTATGGGTCAATTGGTTTGAAATGTTTTTCCAGAAGAAAGATGTGTGAATAGTAAAATAATTTTGATGTGAAACCAAAGAATTAATTTGTAAAAAAAATGAATTAAATATAACTCTTTAAAATAAACCTGATATGTTGTTGTTTTGAAAAAACTGTCACCTCTCTTAAATTTGCTTTTACATTAACATTTTAAAATTTGTATTTAAATAGGAATATGTTTACTCTGAAAATCATTCTACATGATTTGTTTGAATGCATACTCACACACATATGTGCTTGTAGATTTCCATTATTTAAGGATTAATATTAAGGATTAGATGAACCTTACTGCTTCTACAACATTGGAATGATTTACTGCTTGGATTATTTAATTTAAATTCATTTAATTTAACTGCAATTAAGTAAATGAGTGAAAAATCATCATTTTTTTTTCTAGGTGATCTAATCTACCTCTATGAACTAAATGCCTATATTTGGATTGGAGAGAATGCAGATTTTATATAGATTTAAATAAATTCATAGGATTATCAACTATGTCAAAAATTCTAAAGAACTGCATCTATTAGTTTCAAGGTTATTTTTTGAATAAAATAACTTCAAAGGAAGTTTAAACAATACTATACACATTTACTTAGGTAATTAAGTATAACAAAAATGAAGTTAAAAATATTATACACAAGGTATTTAAATATGTCAACTGCTAGCAGCCAGAGACACAATGTTCCTAGACCAAAGACCTTCTTCAGAATTTCACAGGTGGTGTCCAGGCTCATGGCTAGGGCCTCAGCACCTCAGGATCTGCTTCTACATTAACCACTTGGAAAGACTGGCCTTCCATAGGAGAGTTCCCCACCAGAGTTCCACCAGGATTAGAAAGAGAATCCTAGGGAACCTAGATAACGTTCTGGTTTCTGTTGAACATTTTATATCACATTTTTTTTGTGACAAAGAGTTAGAACACTTTTCTATGGAACTAACATCACTTTTGCAGTAACATAAACTAACAGGAATTAAACAGTAACTATCCAAGTTTAATCAGTACTGAGTATTTGTACAACTGTTTATCATCCCATAATCACACTCTGTCTAGCATTTGCTAACTGAAAAGTACAAATCAATGCTAAACAAATATGTCAGTAAGTATACTTACCTGTTGAGTATAGAGTTAACTGCCAGCCCCAAAGGATTAACTCCTACCTCAAGCTTCTCATAGAATTCCTATTTCAATGGGTGCATAAAGGTTGTGCCTTGCTTTTCTTACCTCTCTTGAGGGCAAAAATTTTACCTCATACTTCATAAAATATTCTATCATCTAACTTGCACTGATTCTTGTTAGATGCTGATCCCACAGCTTGGGATTCTATGATAAGTTTCTCTGATTGGCTTGACTCATTAACATCTATAGTTGTAAGTTTGAAGTAATATACAGAGTAAGTAGTTTCTGCCAAAATGGAATATTAAATCTCATTAAAGATCCAGATGCTATAGAAGAGAGAGTTTAGAAACAGATCCAGAGACATCTGAAAATTATGTCAAAGTAATTGGCATTGCAGATCAATGGGAAAAAAGATACTCAACAAATGATACTAAGAAATTGTTTATTCATAGGTAATTAAACCCTTGCCTCATACCATATATAATGATCAATTTAGAGTGTATAATAATATTTTTGTGAATCTGGGATAAGAAGCATTCCTTAAATGGAACCTGAGATGTATAAATACTGAAAGGGAATTTTGATGACTACAACTGCATTAAAATAAGATACTCTGTCCATCAAAAACGTAAGGGAAAATACTGAAGAGGCAGACCACAAAATCAAAGAAAATATTTGCAATTCATATAACCAAACATGGGGTGGTATCTCATATGCAAATAAGAAAATATGAAAATGAAAATATGAGCCAAGTTCATGAATAGGTGCTTCATGGCAAAAGTACTTTATATAAAGAGCTAGTAAATGTACAGAAGAATGCACAGCTCCAATTGTGAGTAGGTTCAAATAAAAACCACAGAGAATATTATTTTATGACTATAAGACTGACTAAAAAGTTAAGTTTGGCAAAATCAAAAGTTGGATGTGGAACATTCCTAGAGGAACAGAGACTGATGGAACAATTCTAGAGAGCAATTTGGCAAGAAGTAGTTAAGCTCTGGATGAGCATAACAAACAATGCAGTCATTTCCCTCCTGTTTATATGGCCCTGGAGAAGCCCCGCTTTATGTGGTCAAGGAGACATGATCAAGAAAGTTCATAGCATCCCTGTTTGTAAGAACCACAAAGAGATACATAGCACAGAAAAAGAGTACTACCAACATGGATAAACTATTCAAACAAAATGCTGAGATAAAAACAATGGAAAAAGAAATATAAATAGAATACATTTAACATCTCACCACTTCAATAATGTTTCATGAATGAAAAACAATACTATAAAAGAACTTGGGCCCCATATATATATATGGGCGCATAGATAGATAGATAGATAGATAGATAGATAGATAGATAGAAATTGGATTAGTAGACACCGAATTTAAAATTAGGTTTATTCTGAGTCTGGAAGAAAAAGAGTCAAACAGAAATGCAAGAATGGCAATAATTCTATTTGTAATATTCTACTTCTTATTCTGGGTGCTGAGCAGATGAGAGTGAATTTGTATTGATATAATATGAACAGAAATATTCCATTTTTTCAATATATCTAAAACCAAAAACATCTAACATATTTTAATATTTTAGAAAACAAAATTTTAAAACAGTTTAAGACTCTTAAAGAAGTAACTCAAAAGTAAAGTCTCTCCAATGAAGTAGGGAATTTCACTTCAGAAACTATCTAGCCCTTTAGAAAGCATATTGGGCAAGAGACAAAATATTTCAGATTATTTATATAATGTTACAAAAATAAGGAATTTCTAGAAAGAGAAATATCTGTATGAGGTTCTTTTTTTTTTTCAAAAGAGAAGAAAGGGATTTGGAAAATAGGTTCTTCTTCTGTTGGTGATAGTGCATTTTAACATCCTTGTACCTTCCTGTCCATCTGTCTGCTCCATTTCTAAGATGCAAGTAAAATGGTAGGCTTGCTTATTAAAATAAATCATACCAAGGAAAGTTTTCAGAATGACTTGCCCTTGTCCCCTCTTTGGCCAAAGAAGCCTACTTAAAAGGCAGTATTCTACACATCTCCTCAGTAAATTCAATTGCATTTCTTTCTGGCTACCTCAGCTTCTATGATGATTGCAAATTGTATCCTGCCCTCATCCTGCAGGCTACGTATCATGCCTCCTATGTGAACAAAAAGCTTTGTGTTTTTCTAGTCCAAAAGTCTTTTACAAAGGACCACATTATAAATGGTGCTGTGTCAGGTACTTTTCAAAAACCTCTTTATAGACAGGGTCTGAGCAATTCCTGCCCCCAACCTGAAAGAACCTGGTGCCTGCTCAACCCCAAACCATGAACTTGCTTTCTCATGAGCATTTATATTCATTAAAGTGCTCAAGATTGATGATGCTCTTTAAAAATCTTCCTATGAACCCAATCCAATTTATATGTGTTTGAAAAAAATAAAACAAACGAAAAACATCAGGAACAACAACAAAATTGCCCACTGCATTATGAAATCTTCAAATATTTTTGCAGGTTTGACCAAAAGGAAAAACTTTTGAAAATATCTGGTATCCTTTGTAAAAATTATTATTGTGATTTTTTAGCCAAACTTATCTTTCCCACCCTCTTCCAGTTGCATGGATGATAATGATGTAATGGCAGTTATAATTACAAAGAATGTCAATTCAATTTAATTTTAATTATTTAAAATTTGTAAACACTCCAGAGCAACCTCATTAAGCTGGTAGAATCAGCTTGTTTTCAAAGGATGGGGGAGTCAATATGTACAATTATTCACATTCCAACCTCCATTCACTCACACTCACCATTCTGATCAACCAGTAATCATACTCACTGAGGCCAGCAGTACCAGCAAGCCTTGTTATGTTTTCTTTCTTTTTTTTTTAAGTGATCTTCAAAGCTGTGTGCATATAACAAAGTCCCATATTTAAAAACAGCCAGAACAACTTTGGTCTGTATATACACTGGTGAATGAGTAGAAAAAAAATCTCACAAGATACCTGAAGGTAAAAATGTTTGCTTGTCAAAGTGAGATCTTAGAAAGCCGACTTATTCAGGTTCACATATTTTTAGAGTGTGCTCTGCACACTGTCCACAGCCACAGGGCTTCATCTGGGTATGAAGCTTACAGCAAGTCAGATGAATAGGAGAACAAGCCTTCTGCCCAAGGTATCCAGAATGAAATTTTCCAGTACTATATTAGTGAAAAGTGCATTGGGTTAGATTTGGGAACACCAGCCTCATATGATTTACTGCTGGTGAGACCTGGGGTATATCTTCTAAGCCTCTCAGAGTCTGCTTTCTTATTAATATAATCCTAACATGAATAGCAACCTCACAAGGTTTAAGGCATGATTAAAGGTGCTGAACACAGTGAAGGTGTGCTATGCATGTAGTTCATAATGTCAAAAACAAAAGGTTGACCTTGAAACAAAAAGGGTCAACCTTCCATTACATAGTCTGTAACTAATAAGATTCTAATAATTGATGACTGAATATATTTTTTAACTCTTTTAATTTTTAGAGCACTATAATTATACATAGTATTTGGGTTCAGTGTGACAAAATAATATATGCAAGGAATTTTATTTCAATCCCTATTCTTCCTCCCTTTTTCTTTCCCTCCTTCCTCCTCTTCTGCTTTTTCCTCCCTTCTATTGATCTTCTTTTCACTCCTTTATTTATTTATTTATTTATTTTTATTGGCATTCTGTTCACACACACAGGTGAAATTATTTGGGGTACATTTGTGGAT
Organism: Marmota monax; assembly: GCF_021218885.2. Lineage (NCBI taxonomy): Eukaryota > Metazoa > Chordata > Mammalia > Rodentia > Sciuridae > Marmota > Marmota monax. The sequence continues at coordinate 2,348,149 of NW_026691933.1, forward strand.
GTGTGGGAAAAGTATTGTTCATTTCATTCCATATGACTGAATATTTTTTAATTGAAAAACCTGGAGTTTTCAAAAATTGTCATCCCTGGTCTGAACACATATGTATATCATACAAAGATCACAGGTAGACAATTTTCAGAATAAAATATTGTCCTATGTCAAAATTCTCTGCACAATATGAGAATGATTAGGCAAATTAAAATTCCACCTGTTGATCTCACGCTCATTGTCACATTCTACCAAAGCTGCTTTCCTCTACTATTGACATTTTAGCACTTCATGCAGACACTTGGTTGAAAGAGAATACAGAAGCTCAGAGGTTTCACTTTCTTCAGTGAAAGTGCAGTTACCACCGTCAACCGCAGTTCTAAAATATTACAGAGAAATTTTAGATTGTGTGCTGCTCTGAATAGCATGCTGAAATTTCCCACCATTTTGTTACCTCCCCTACAGCATGTAAATCTCCCCTCTGTCCAGCATATCCACACAGTCGATACCACCAGCCCACTGGTCAGTCACTTATTCTCCATTATCAGGCTGATTGTTGTGGTATTGCAGTGCTTATATTCAAGTGAGCCTACATCACACACCTGTCATTCATCTCTCTGTCTCATCACGTAGGCACTGTATCATTCCGTATCATCACAAGGACAAGCAGGGTATAACATTTTGAGACAGACCACAAACACATAACTTTTATTACAGCATATAGCTATAATTGTCCTATTTCATTATTAGATATTGTTATAATCCCTTTCTGTGCCTAATTTGCAAATTAAACTTTACATTACGTATATATACAAAAAATACTGTACATATACTATCTAAGCCTTCAGGCACCCAATGGGGGAGGGTCTTGGACTTTATCCCCTGAGGATAAGGGGGGAAAATCATTGTGATATCAATTATCATCTTTACAAAAGGATTTCAATATCAATAATGATTTTTTAAAATACTTATTTTTTAGCAGGACACAATATCTTTATTTTATTTATTTTTATGTGGTGCTGAGGATGGAACCCCGGGCCTCACACATGCTAGTGCTTACCACTGAGCCACAGCCCCAGCCCTTTATAATGATTTTAATATCTGTTTCTTTAGCTTGTTATTACAACAACCTGCAGATTTGGAATCATGGCTCCATTTTCAAGGTAATTAGCAATTTTTAAAGCTATGGAGGTCATTAAATGGCAGGCGCCAGACAGCTCTGCCTTTCTTATATCAAATGTCATGTTTGTTTTTTTTTTTTCCCGAACCTTATTTCTATACATTTATGTCAATCAGAAAGGTGAAACCTCCATTATCAACTAAAGTATAAAAGGGGATCAGACTTCTCAGTGTTGGTAACGTAGAGGAAGGAGTCCTCACCAAATTAACTATCATTCTATGAACAAAGTGAATCTCTGTATTTCATTGTGAAACACTAAAGTGGGGGTCTTTACTTGGATGGTTTCCATGTGTTCTCTGCCCTGAGGAGAACATTCTCGCTATCCAGTGAAAAGAACTCTGAAGAGTTTGGACACACACAGGTGAAGTGACACACACCTCTAATCTCAAGGAAACTGAAGCAGGTGGATTGCAAGCTTAAGCCCAGCACAGGCAACTTGGAAAGACCCTATTTCAAAATAAAATTTTAAAGGGGATGTGGATGTAACTCTGTGGTAGTGAAGTTGCTTAGGATGTGCAAGGCCCTGGATTCTATCAGCAGAACTTCAAAAAGGAAAATAAAAGAATTTGACCACAGTAAATTTTCTGCAATGTACCTACACAATCAGTGGTCATGGAATTGAGGTGGTAGAGAAGACCCATTTATCTCAATTTCTGTAGGCACAAATCCACATGGTGTACCCTATCTAGGGCTTTCTTTTCCCTTTTCTCCACCACCAACCCTAACAGTTGTAGCTCCAGGATTCTGGCATGCATTGATCAATTAACCAACATCTTTCAGTGTTTAACTCAAGGAAACCTGAACAACTATCATGCCAAATCTCCCAGGCTAATGCCCAAAACAAAAGATGCACAGGTATGAACCTGGTCCCAAATTGGGAACAATGGAATGTTTAACAGAAAAGGGAAAGAAATATTCAGAAGCAGATACTTTCAATTTAGTCCAATATGGTAAAACACAGTAAGTCTTCAGCTACTGGGGAGAGGTGGCCAGAACCTAAACTGAGGGTCTTTTCTTCTCTGGCCATACTTTGCTCTTTCAGTAAGTCATAATTCAACATCTTACGGGTTTCCTGTAGCTCCTCTAATGTTCTCTATTACTTCCCTGGGACTGTAAACCACTTGATGGAGAAATGATATCCCACCTATTTCTTGAGGATTCTTCCCAGCACTTGGCTTAGAGATTGTTAATTGATTATGTGCTGAAGTTCTAGTGGACAGGAAGGAGAAAACAGTGAAGAAAGTTCTAGGGAGAAGGCAACATCTTTGAAAATTGAAGGAATAAGAAAAATATCCAAGTGAGGGAAAAAGAAAGATGGTTTTATGTTGGAGAGTTTATTTAGGTAGGAGAAAAATAAATGAGCAACCTTTGCACAAGTTGAAACCTGCATTCCACCAGCTAATAGAAAGTAATCTTTCCCATTTGTAAAATGAAAACCACAGAAAGATGATAAGATACTTTGTACTAAATCTATCTGGGAACGGCATGACAAAATTTTCTCCATTTTCTCAGTTCAGCCCAGAACATAATACACAAAATTGTATTCAGAGCACATTATCTATGCTGCTATTTATTTTCTGAAACATTAGTCTGGGCATATTTTTCTACATTTTTATATCAATATATGTCCCTTAAGATTCAGACATATTTACTCAAGGGAATTGGTTTACAACAATTTTGCAAAATGTTGACTAACTATTTGAGTGATGAACTGAACAAAAGGTCACCTATATTCTTCATTTATCACCCAACAGCCTTTGATGGTTGAAAATACTTGTTAACCTTTCTTCTTCTCGATTTTATCACCAAAAAGAAATAGGGATAAAAGTGCTCACTTTGAAGTCTATGTGCGACTGAATGCATTTGTGAAATTCTTTGAGATTCTCAGATGGAGATGCTAGTGAAATCATTAAAATTTAGAGGACCTTGGGAATTTGAATCCTTTAATACTCCAAAGGTAAAGTAATCAGATTAATGGATTTTTTTTTCTTAGTTAATCTTGTCAAGAGTCTGGGTTGCTTAAGATCAGATGTTTTCTCCTACTCTATTGGAAAAAAAAATGACTTGAGACTTTGAGTAGAGAAATAAAAACCAACTTCCTAATTATTCCCTCTGCGTGGTCCTCTGAGACGAAAGCTGATCTGAGGTTAAACTTATTCTTTAACTAATTAAACTCTATTTCTTTAATTAAGCAGCACTAACAACCTTACTTTAAAGGATGCTGGCTGTGTTACAATCAGAATAATTTTTGTGTATTTAACACCAGAGATGGCCAAAAGGTCTTAAATTACTTTAACCAGGTAAACCTTTAGTCAAAAGGTTGTTAGTGAAGAAGATGAAAGACGAGTGGGTTGGAAGAGTTCTAAGCCTCAACTGATAAAAATTAAAACAGGTGTTGGCTCCCAAGTCCTTGAGTGGGCAGCATGCCCACCCCACATCTACAGTCAGACCTCAATCCCAGGACCTGAATTTATCAACAGAGGATGTGGGGGGTAAAGTCCATGACAAAACTGTTAACTGTGTTATTTTATAATGCACTGAGAATATTTAAAAGAATACAAACATTTACTACCCTAGAGTTTATTTAATTGCATTGAAAAGAATTCAAATGTCTCTCTTCTAAGTTACCATCAAAAAATTTTTGAGCATAGGGCTGAAAAGGTAAGCTTTTTGTATGAATGCAATGATTTATGCATGAAAATAAATGAGTGAGAGATTGAATGAAAAAAAAATGGGATGACCTGATTCAATACTCTCAACTTGTAGGAGAGAAAAAGAAAGGTCCTGAGATTAAATGGAGCACCCAAACTCACACATGGACTTTTTACAGTAAACTTTTGCTGAAAGCTTACAAACCATCAAGGATTAAACTAAAATGGGTTTAATGAAACACAAAACTGCACTTTTCCTGTGCAACTAGTTACCTGTTTTACAAAGTTTGTGAAAAAAAAAAAAAACATTTCTCACAACTGTTCATCAGCAGTGCACATTGAATTTCTAGGTTTATAAGTCATAGGCTCAGAAAATCTTGTTTTCACTTTCCATAAATGGCAAAATAAATAGATCATTCAGCCATCACCCCATACCTTTCTCTTAGCATTCCACTGTAGCAAAATTAGGAAACCACAGACATCATGTACCTGAACTCATCCCAGTCTGTCTGGAGACAATGTACACTAACAGCATTCTGACTCCAAAGTAGATGCTGGGCAATGGGTAGAGGGACAAATGGTTGCTTTCCCACATTCCCAAAAATGTGTATTGGAGGAAAAGTAGCTGATGGGGAAAACGACTGGAAACTGGAGCATACATTGTACACAAATCATTTACATTTTACCTCTGTAAAGAAAAAAAATCTCTTTTATTCCTTAAATTGATGAACAATTAATCCATTACATCCCATGCTTTCAATACTGACTATTTCAATGGAATTGGCACAGGGTACATTAAAAAATTGACAGTGTTTGGAAATCATAATCTAGAGTTTAAGTTATTAAATGCTAATATTACTATAATTGTTCTTATATTCATTACATAATTATATTACATATTAGGTCAATATATACTACATACATAATATGTTCCACCTCTAGGATAATGGGACAAAATGGGTTAATGTAACACATTCTATAAATGGAATAATCATGCTAAGGTAGGTCTCTCTTTAAGGATGGAATAAGAGAAAAATTGAAATGGTGATTAAACAGAAGGTCATGGAGAAAATGATAAAAACCAAAAGAAACATGTGATGTTCTGGCATACTTCCCAAGATGGGGAGTGATAGGGAAGGGTCAAAATGCAGAAGGAAAATTAGAAGACTAGACGGCAAAGAAAAAATGTAAATCCTATTAGTCTGAGTTTCAATTTCCAGAGTGATCGACCCAAATGCCTGCTGCCCCCTCCCTTCGCAGAGTTGCCTGTTGAACGTTTTTTTCATGGCTCTTTCCCAGCTCCAATTCTTGGACAGGTTTATGATAGAGTGGTTAAGTCTAAAAATCCATCCCTTCCCAAATGTATTTTCCATGACTGGTATGCTGCTGGCCATTTAGCAAGAGGTCATCTACTTCAGGAGGTATTGCCGTCCTGGCTGACAGTTGGTGATTTCTGGTCTGGTTTCATACAAGATTCTCCAGAAAATCAAACTCTTGGTTGAAGCAACAAATATTAACTAGTAGTATTCTAGGAAGGTGCTTACTACCTACTTGCTAACTATCCTAACCCTTATTCTACTTTCATACTCTCGATTTTATAATTGAAAATATCCTTGTGAAATACAGCGTCACTTCAGGAACAAACTTTTAATGAAATAATTTTGTTAAGTAACCTTTAAAAAAGTCAACAGTTGAATTTCTTTATTCTCTGAATGAATCTGTGTCACACATGGCCATGCAACTCAGCACCCGTATAATCTGTTTCACTTATGATTTGAACTCCGGCCAATTTCCATTTTATTTTTTTCAAGTCTAAGTTGCTTGCAGGGTAAGATTTCTAAGTAAGCTCCAGTTCCTAGCATCTTTACATAACTTTGGTTTTAGTTACAAAGGAAACACTTCTTTGCTGTGCTGCACTGTAAGTCCTTTAATTCTCCCTTCTCCTAATTCTTAAGTAATCTATTCAAACAGCAAAAGAAAATACTGTGAAAGCATTTCATAAAACACATAGCATGCAGCCCAGTAAATGAAAAAGTATATAATGTAAGTCAAATTTCTTATTAATTGCCATTAGAAATTCAAATTCAAGGGGACCATGCAAGGTAAATAGATGAATGCAACATGAGATAGGTAAAGGTAGCTTATGTATCATAATCCTGTTCTGCTTGTCAGTGTCAAAAGAGAAAGAAAAGACAAGTAAGAGGTTGGACATAAAAGTTAAGGATAAAAGTATCTGAGCTGGCAAAAAATTTAGGCAGCATTTAATCATACACTAATTCTAAAATACTTTGTCCAAAATATTCACTCAGAAACCCAATTATTCCTTCCATAAATATTGAGATGCTATCTTCTTCAATGAGATAGCAGGAATTCAGTGATATATTTCATTCACACCAGAAGAGAGAGAACATGAACAGAAACAACTGCAGAATAGGGCTAATTATGCTAAGGGTTAAAGACATGATGTTCTAGGACAGATTATAAGTTGACTGCTGATGGAGGTGTTATCAAAACACTAATTTAAACAGAGGCATTTTTGCTGGGTTCAGGTAGCACTAGGACATGCCAACCTGGTGCCCATTAACAGACTTGCACTCCAAGGAACAGTGTGAGCATAAGGCATGACACCTAGAACTTATGGCATTGCAAGTTGGCAAATGTCCTAATGATAGATGCAAAAGTCACAACGTGGCCAAGGAATTTGAGTTTTGAAATTGATCCACTGGTAGTAAAGACAATTTAAAGGATTTTTAGTGAGGTTAGAAATGAAAATGGTGCATCGAGGAAAGCTACCCCTGGAAAGCACGGCATTCTTAAAAGTAAAAAGATGTACTTCTACTCTCATCAAGTCATGTTAGGACTCTCAGAAATTAGATGCCCTAGAAGCTACCATTATTCATTTTTCAGCAAAATCATGAGTTGACATTCAGAAAAATCATGCATTGACATTCAGTAGCCTTTTGGTCTGTAAGCAAGTAGACAATAATATTCCCTTCCACAAAATGAAAAAGCTGGTGAAATGGTTACAAAACAACCAAGTGAAATAACAAATCTAAATATTTCTGCATAAAACGTTTTAGTTATCTCTACTGATTTGCATCCTGAAAGTCATTTCTGAACATCTTGCTTTTACTTGAATAGGTAGGAGCTAAGAACAGAGAGCTGAGTCTAGTTTTAAATAATAACCCGAAGCCATTTGTTTCTATCTCAAAGTATGGAATGGAGTTAAGTCAACCACAATGAAAAGGCTAAAGGATGGTATGCTGTATGGTACCAGTTTATTAAAATATTATAAAAGAAAGTTGCCATTTTATCTTGACTCAAACAAAATTAATGCCAAAATAAAAGAGACATAATACCTGCTGTCAGTTGAAGCTCTGCATTGCACACCAGAGGATGGAATGAGAATGTTGGGTGACATTTACTGCATTATTTAGTCTATCTTCCAGTTATTCTCTCCGAGTCTCATTACAGTAGCCAGATGCAGAGCTGCGGGAAAACATAACTCCCAGCAATGGCACCTGTCCTTTTTGTGAAGAATTCAAAAGTACAACTGGTCTTTTTGGAGAGATCTCTGAATTTTCCATCTGGCTAGGCTGCTCTTGAGGTTTGTTTGCCTCTGTTAGAGGGTGTTTATTTCATCATGAGTGTTAATTATGAGAATAAATGCTTTCTTCTTTAAATTACTTGCAACAGTTATTGGAAGACTATTATAAGAGAGTGATGACCATCTTTCCATCTGTCCTTCCTCTCCTTTTTTTTTTTCCTACTCAACCAGTTCACTCGTCAATCTCCCACATCATTCTACAACCTGTATTCTAGGTAGGAGAATCACATGATTGTTCTGTCTGATGTGATCATTGTATCTATACCACTGTCTCATTGACCTCTCAATTGGAATTTTTTCCTGCTTCATTTTGTTTTCAATTTTTTCAAATCTACTCAGGATGTCTCTGTCCCATAGTAGCCAGCTCAATTCTGGCTTCTTCATGAAAACTTCCCTGAAAGCTGTTTTTCCTCCCTAAATTCCAACACTCATCATCCCTATTGGTACAATTCAGTGCTGCTTATAATCCATCATATGTTCGTTTTAAATTGTCTCATAACATAATCCCACTTTCCCATATTTTTCTACACCTCTTCATCATACCCAGAATGTGATTACTTATAACAAAAATTGTTGATAGATCAATCCAAAATTCCCTTTTCTAAAAATATTTAAGGGTTGGGTAAAAATAACAGGAAACTGATTTGCTTCTCTCAACTGTTACATCTTAAAGTGTTTGTCTTTTCTGTTATTATATTTGTGAAGATCTTTACCAATTACCAAATATTTTTTAAAAAATCTAGATTCAGGGATTGTGTTAAGGAAGATCAGGGTAGCAAAAGACCATGTGGACTTCTTTCATTTTTTAATTCTACTTATTAATAAATATTATCAATGCCAAGGATAAAATCTTTCTCTGGAATATTCTTACAGACATCAGGCAGGTATGTACTTTGATAGAAACTTTTTAAAAATTATTATTATTTTTTTGGTGGACACAATACCTTTAATTTATTTATATGTGCTAAGAGCCACAGCCAAGTAATATGATGCATGGCATTTTTGGTTGAAAGGTGGTGCCAGCAAGCCATTGAGATGATATGATTATGTTAAGATTTGCATTCATATGGATATTGGACTCCTGCTGTTCACCTCTGCCTGCTATGGGACTCCTGGAGAGTTCCCATTGGTTGGGGAAGTATGGTAGGAGGGAATTCCGGAGGAGGAACTTCCTCTTGGGATCCCGGAGAACGCTGCATGGGTTGGTCAGCAATCTTCCCGGGAGCATATGGGGCATTGGCGGCAGTTTCAAAAATAAAGTTTGTTCCTGCTTAAGTGGCTCGTGATTTTGTGCCCAGCCAGACTGTGGCAATTGGTGGCCCATATGGGGAACGCCTGAAGCTTGGAGGTGAGTAAAATTGCTTGCCCCTGAGGGAAGGCGAAAGAATGGGTGACCATTTCAAAAAACAATGTGTTCTTGTTTTGATTTATTTTGTTTTTGTTTCAAGCTGCCTATCATTAGAACTTTCTCAGGCAAACTGGGAAAAAGGGTTGGCTCAAGGTTTGAAGTTGTTCGGCCCTGAGAAAGAGAAAATTGATACAACGATTTTTTGTTCAGTTTTTGTTTCATTCTGTTTTGGTTTTGTTTTATGCTATCTTATTGGGTTGCGTTACCTTTATAGTAGATTAGAAACTAATAAAACACAAACCGAAAGACTGTTAAGTAAATTGTTAGAGGTCCAAACTATGGTAGAAAACATGTTAAGTCAAGCAAAAGAGAAGGTCTCTCAAGCTAGTCAGAGGAAAATTTAAAGCAAGAAAGCTTAGAGAAAAAAACAACCATCAGGGGGGGAATTACAACAGGAGGCTGCTACTAACTCCATTCTATCACCAGAGGGCGCAATTCAACCAACAGCTCCCTCTACAGCTGAGGCTGAGCGGCCCTCAACTCCCGTAGTTCATGGACGGAATCCTGAGGCAGGACCTCAAAGATTAGCATGCCCTGTACTTGAGCAGGCAGGAGGGCAACGAATTCACCGTGATTTAGATTTTAAATCACGAAGCAATTAAAGGAGGCTATAACAACCTACGGCCCTCAAGCACCCTTTACCATAAGTATGGTCGAATCTATTACCAACTTGGACATGACACCAGCAGATTGGGCTAACATGTGTCAATATGTGCTAAATGGAGGACAATATTTGTTATGGAAGGTTGCCAATGAGGACAGCTAGGCAAAATGCAGCAGCCGGTTACCCTCAAAGAAATCTAGAAACGTTGTTAGGAAAAGGACCTTATGAGGGTCAACGGCAACAAATTGAATATGATCCTGGTGTATACGCACAAATTGCTGTAGATGTGGTTAGGGCATAGAAAACTTTACAGGGGCATGGAGATTTACAAGGACAATTATCTAAGGTAATACAAGGAACTAATGAATCTTACGCTGAATTTGTAGATAGGCTTATTCAAACAGCTTCTAGAATATTTGGGGATACAAAACAGGCAATGCCATTTATAAAACAACTGGCTTATGACCAAGCAAATCGTTGCTGCAGAGAGGTCATCAGACCATGGAGACATGAAGATTTAAACACATATATTAAATTATGTAGAGACATTAATGAACAAGGGCAAGTCTTAGCAGCAGTACAACAGGCTTTAGATGCCAGGCCAAAAACATGCTATAACTGTGATCAAACAGGACATTTTAAAAGGAGTTGCCCCATAGGAGGAAGGTTTAACAAAGCTAGGTATCAAAGGAATAGAATACGGGATATTTGCCCACGATGCCTTAGAGGGAGACATTGGGCTAATGAATGCCGTTCTCAAACCACCATAGAAGGTATTCCATTATCAAAAAACAGACAAGGACCAAGTGTTTACCCACGATATCGTGGAGAAAGACATCAGGCTCCATTGCCAAAAAACGGACTGGAGGGCCCAATGCTCCGGGGCCCAAAACCACAAATATACGGGGCAGTGGAGGAACCCAGCAACACCATCGAGGTAGTGCCCAGGACGCATTATCCATTAAATCCCTCATCAGACAAACTAGAGGGAGCGCAGGGTTGGACATCTGCGCCTCTGCCAGAGCAGTACTAACTCCAGGGATGGGAGTTCAAATCATTCCCACAGGAGTAAAAGGACCTCTTCCCCAAGGAACAGTAGGCTTATTATTGGGACGCAGTTCTTCTACACTAAAAGGACTTATGATAAGTCCTGGGGTAATTGATCCCGATTATGAGGGTGAAATAAAAATTATAGCTAGTTCTCCAAGAGGTATATCAGTAATTTCACCAGGAGATAGAATAGCACAGTTATTAATAATACCCAGCCTACATGATAAATTTTCCAGTCGTACTGTAGAAAGAGGTTCCAGGGGATTAGGCTCCACAGGTGTAGATTGGGCTATGCTGTCTTTAAATTTAGATTCTCACCCCATGCTAAAACTAAATATTCAAGGACATGAATTCAATGGACTACTGGACACAGGTGCTGACCTTAGCATCATATCTCATCAACAATGGCCAAAACATTGGCCATTACAACAAGCCACTCAAATGCTTCGAGGCCTAGGAGTGGTGACTAATCCCCATAGAAGTGCAATGGTATTAGATTGGAAGGATCCTGAAGGATGTGAAGGAACTATACAGCCCTATGTATTGGATCATCTTCCTATAAATTTATGGGGACAAAATGTCCTAGATCAATTAGGTTTGACATTAACAAATAACATCAGTCCTAACGCGCCCACTACTAGGGCTAGACAAGGCTTTAGGAAAGAAAAAAGATTAAGAGAACAAGAACAAGGTATGACAGGACCAATTCAAATAGATCAAGAAATAAATAGACATGGATTGGGTTTTCAGAAAGGGCCACTGAGACAATCAAAATTACTTGGAAATCAGAAAGACCAGTGTGGGTTCCTCAGTGGCCCCTGACTAAAGAAAAGATACAAGTAGCCCATGACCTGGTCAAACAACAATTAGTGGAGGGACATATACAACCTTCCATATCTCCCCATAATACTCCCATTTTTGTCATTAAAAAGAAATCTGGTAAATGGAGATTATTACAAGATTTAAGAGCCATTAATAATGAGATGGTTATTATGGGACCTGCTCAATCAGGGATTCCCCAATTGTCTGCTTTACCAAAAACCTGGTACGTTTTAGCTATAGATATTAAAGATTGTTTTTTTTTTCAATCCCAATTCATCCTGAGGATAGTCCACATTTTGCATTTACTATCCCTGCACTAAATCATGAAGGTCCTGATCAGAGATATGAGTGGAAAGTACTCCCTCAAGGGATGGCTAATAGTCCAACTATGTGTCAAATTGATGTTAACAAAGCAATCCAGCCACTTAGAAATCAAAATCCTGAACTACAAATATTTCACTATATGGATGATGTGTTATTGGCACATAAAGATAAAAACACATTGCTAGAATGTTATGCCACACTTACAAATTTATTAAAAAATTATAATCTAGAGATAGCAATAGATAAAGCATAATTAAATCTTCCAATTAATTATTTAGGAGTTCTATTATCCTCAACCATGATCCGTCCACCAAAAATTCAAATACGAGTAGATCAACTCAAATAGCTTAACGACTTTCAAAAGTTATTAGGAGACATAAATTGGATAAGGCCTCATCTAGGCATACCAACAGGAGAGCTAGGACCTTTATTTGATATCCTAAAAGGTCCATCAGATCCAAATTCACCCCACATGTTAACGCCTGAAGCAAGAAAGACATTAAAAATCATTGAAACATATATGGAAAATATGCATTTGGATAGAATTGATATAAGTTTGCCTTTATTATTTATTGTACTGCCAACAAAAAATATTCCTACAGGAGTAATTTGGCAAGAAGGTCCATTATTGTGGATACATTTATCTTATTCTCCTAACACTATTCTTACTAGGTATCCTCAGGCTGCAGGACAATTAATACTCAAAGGAATAAAAGCAGCAAAGGGAGTGTTTGGGATTTCTCCCAATAAAATTATTACTCCATATATTATGGATCAAATTGATGAGTTAGCTAATGAGTTAAATACTTGGGCAATAATCATGTGTAAATCTAATGTTTCATTTGATAATCACTTACCATCTAATCCTTTGTTGTCTTTTTGGTCTAAGCATCCTGTAGTTTTTCCAAAAATGACAAGAGAAACCCCTATCATGAATGCTCCAAATATATTCACTGATGGGTCAAATAATTGTACAGCAGCAGTAGTTACCCCTGATCAAACTTTTACATTTTTAGTACCCAAACAATCAGCTCAAAAGGTAGAGCTTAATGCAGTATTACAAGCTTTTATGATGTTTAAAGATTCTGTATTTAATTTATTTTCTGATAGTCAGTATGTATTTAATGCTATAGTATCCCTTGAAGATGCTGGTAGGATTTCCCCTTCTTCTACTGTTTTCTCTTTGTTTTCCACTATACAAAGTCTAATCTGGGACAGAAAAGATCCATTCTTTATAGGACATATCAGGGCACATACAGGATTGCCTGGAGCCCTTAGTTTGGGCAATGAATTAGCAGATAAATCTACACATGACATACATATTTTCTCCACAATAGAAGAAGCTATAAATTTTCATAAAAGGTTCCATGTCAATGCTAATACTTTACAAAAGCGTTTTAAAATAACTAAAGAAAAAGCCAGACATATAATAAAACAATGTCAAAATTGTGTGACGTTTTTACCACAAGTTAAACTTGGAGTCAATCCTAGAGGACTGATACCTAACCATATTTGGCAGATGGACGTCACACACTTGCCAGAATTTGGAAAATTAAAATATTTGCATGTTACAGTTGATACTTCTTCCGGATTTTTTTTTTTTATTGTTGGTTGTTCAAAACATTACATAGTTCTTGATATATCATCTTTCACACTTTGCTTCAAGTGGGTTATGAACTCCCATTTTTAGCCCATATACAGATTGCAGAATCACATCAATTACACATCCATTGATTTACATATTGCCATACTAGTGACTGTCTTCCGGATTTTTGATGGGCTCCCTTCATGCCGGAGAAAAACACTAAAGATGTTATAGCTCATTGCTTACAAAATTTTGCCACTGTGGGCGTTCCAAAACAGTTAAAAACAGATAATGGTCCTGGTTATGCTTCTACCTCTTTTAAACAATTTTGCTCATCATTTGGCATTACTCACATAACAGGAATTCCATACAATCCACAGGGACAAGGCATAGTTGAAAGAGCTCATCAAACTATTAAAATGTACTTATTAAAACAAAAGGCGGGAATTAAAAGGGGGTATATATCCCCCAAAGATAAACTTAAAATAACCCTTTTTACTCTAAACTTTTTAAATTTGGATTCATCAGGGTTTAGTGCTGCGGAAAGACATTTGTATCCAAAAAATGTACATAAGCCTAAGGTACTTTGGAAGGATATTCTAACAGGACAATGGAAAGTTCCTGACCCAGTGATTGTCTGGAGTCGGGGCTCTGTTTGTGTGTTTCCACAGGGAGAACAGCAGCTGATTTGGATTCCAGAGAGATTAACCAAAACAATTTCTACAGACCAAAAAGAAGATGATTTGACTCAAATCCATAACAGCTGATATCCAGAACTCCAGCTTGGCTATTCTTACATCTGCGACAGTGATTAACCAGGATGCTTTTTTCAATATCTATTTTATTATTGCTTTTTCCCACATCATAAAGTTCTATTTTATTTTTGAGCTCATACAGACCTAGGTTAATGTTTTTCTGATCAGTTTTATTTTTTGACTGTGGAGCTTTTAAACATTGCAATGGAGATTTCACCTAGGTAAAGCTACAAGGCTTTTACTATTGTCTTATGTGTTGTATGTTATGTGTGCACACTTCTGTTTTGTGTTGTATGTCTGTATGTGCGTATGTCCATATATCATATATGAGGCGTGCTCATGAATAAATGGATCTGAATTTTTTTTTTATTATTCACGTGATTTTAATGGTTTAATTTAAATTGGGTAAACAGCTGTTGAGGATTATTTTAATGTGTGTACAAATAAGCAGGTTAACAGATCTGTTTGTTTACTTTCACCTTTCCTTTTCATTATATTTAATAATTCTGTTCAGGATAATGTAAATTGTTCTGAAAATTGTTTTCTTAGTGCCTGTTGGAATGTTACATATTTTTTTTTTAGCATCATTGTCAGAATTCCTATCTTCATCCCAGTGCCAGTGAAGACAAAGATGAAACCAAACTACAACTTCTTCCATAATTATCACAACAAACTGTATGAACTGATGCATCAATGAATAATAACTCAACAAGTAATGCTCAATCAATGAGTCGATTTATTTTGGGAGGAAATGGACATATTGATAGATTCCTCCGCTTTGAACTGCTTGCAGAACTTGCCTGGACTATGTATCACTTGTATGCATTGTGATCTATCTGTTGATGCAGAGAATTTTGGTAGTGCTGGCATATCTTTGCTGATGTGTCACCAGTGATGCAATTTTTCCTAGGAGCCATCAATTGGCTTGGTGTCGTGGCATTTCTGTATCTTCCTCCCTTCTACTAGTGATGGTCTAATTTTGGGGGCCAACAGAGGTGAGGCAAAGAACCTCACCCCCCCACTGGTACATAGGCCTATCCACAAGTATGGCTGTATGCTGGACCGGTAGTCAGTGACGGGTATGATCCAATTGCAGTGGTACCAACCTAAGACAGGAGGCTGATGCCTAAAGGTCAGTTCATCCAATGACGGGTAAGAACCATATGTTGAATTGGACAAACCTAACAGGCAAGGTCCCCAGCCACATTGCTTGTTGCTTAATTAAACAGAAGGGGGGAGATGCTAAGAGCCACAGCCAAGTAATATGATGCATGGCATTTTTGGTTGAAAGGTGATGCCAGCAAGCCATTGAGATGATATGATTATGTTAAGATTTGCATTCATATGGATATTGGACTCCTGCTGTCCACCTCGGCCTGCTATGTATGGGACTCCTGGAGAGTTCCCATTGGTTGGGGAAGTACGGTAGGAGGGAATTCCGGAGGAGGAACTTCCTCTTGGGATCCGGGAGAATGCTGCGTGGGTCGGTCAGCAATCTTCCCGGGAGCGTATGGGGCATTGGCGGCAGTTTCAAAAATAAAGTTTGTTCCTGCTTAAGTGGCTCGTGATTTTGTGCCCAGCCAGACTGCGGCATATATGTGGTGCTGAGGATGGAACCAAAGACCCCACACATGCTAGGCTAGCATTCTACTGCTGAGCCACAACCCTACCCAGTTGAAAGCAACATTTTTGAAGAAAGATCTTTCAGGAAAATTTCTTTGAAAATTTTTGCCAAGTGCTTTGAGATCTGTGACTCCAAAGATGAAAAATATCAGCAATAATTGTTTGACTTTAATCAAACGTATGCAGCTTCTCAAGAATTAAAAAAAAAAAAAAAGGAGGAGAAAGTCCTCTTACCAATGAAATCAGCTAAATTAATCAGGTGACTAGGAGGAAGGCAGAGAGTGTAGCTAAAGAACTCTACATTCTCAGGACACAAAACAGGAAGCTAGGATTAAGTTTACACAATATCAATAGATAATGAAGCACAATCACTCTTTCTAAGCCTTCAGTGGGGCTTAGAAAATCATCCCAAGAGTTGATACAGATTTACACATAATCCTATGATATTAAAAAGTAAAGCTTCTGATAAGATTCTAACAGCCTACATATACAATGACAAATTCCTTTCTTTCATAACTCTAAATGTTGCACACAAAAGCAGCAAGTTATGAGTGTACTCTAGAAAAGAAAAATACCAAATTTTTATGGACAGGCTTTTTGAGAAAATCACTTTCAGAAGGAGCCACGGAGAACACACCTATCCCATGACAGGTTACTGGAAAGCAAAAACAAACAAACAAAAATATTACATGCAAAATTCCAGAATTATCAAGTATAAACACCACTGAAGTACAAGTGTTCAGTGTCAATATATTTTATAGCTTCATGTCCATATATACATTTCATGGACTACAAGAGGCTATCTTCCCTCTTGTTTTCTGGCTGTCTCTGAAATCCACTTCACTGCCAAATCTGATCATTCCCCCTTTTTTATTTAAAAGCCATCAAAAATCTGAAGTAGTGAAATTGAATAGAGATTTCAAATGTGGACCAATTTTCCTTTCTTATGTGCTATGAAGATAAACAGGCACACAGTAGTAAAGAATATAAGCTCTGCCCATGATGTGCACTAGGATGAAGAATTATCTCTCTTCTTGGAAGACAGATCTGAAGATTTACTAGCAGGCAGCATACTGGGCATTCTTCTGAATATCTGTGTGTGTGTGTGTGTGTGTGTGTATGGCATATACTATTTCTATGGACTTCCTAGTCCATCCAGGCTTCTTTCCTCCCTTCCCCCTTGCTGGTTGTAGTTTTTTGAAGACTGCTCATAACCCCCATGATGATACATTCTTAGCAAACCATGGGATTGCGGACACTCTTGCCTGTGAATTTGCAACTAAATAGGAGAGCTGCATCTATAATCACTGCAAAAGGGAAAAGCAGAAACAGTGTATATGTCCATGAATGAGAAAGTACTAAATAAAATTATTTTTTAAAAAAAATTGCTTCACTAATAGAATGCAGATAAATTAGATTTTACATTGAATTTGATTACAATTTAACCAATGTGTCTGGGCACTTTGCCAGGCACCAGAGGTGAGGCTTTCATATACATTATCTCATTTAATCCATAAAGATTTCTTAAGAGGGAATATTTTTGTCTCCATTTCCCTATAAAGAAAATTGAGACTCAGAGAAATGACTCATTCTGCCCTAACTCATAGAACTTTGTATTTGTTCAAGAAAATGACAGTAAGGGGGTGGGGTGGAGACAGGGACAAGTTTTCAGAAGAAGACAGTGAGCCTATGCATAACTCTTCATGAGCTTCCTATAGGACTGAACATTTGCCATTAGTTCCTGGTGGCCACTGGGTCACTTTGGCTATGCTGTCTTAGGTCAAGCACACACAATCCCCTGAACATTAAGTTTCTCTGTCCTCCAGAACATTAAGTTTCACTTAGAACTGACAGTGCAGCATGCTCCCTGATTCTTTGGAATATTCAACTAACAAATATACCTGAATTCATGCCTGCTGTTTCAGTTAGTTTTTTCACCACTGTAACTAAAAGACCTGATAAGATCAATTCTAGAGAAGAAGTTTATTTGAGGCTCACAGTTCCAGAGGTTTTAGTCCATATGTGGCAGTCTCCATTCCTTGAGGCTCAAGATAATATCATGGTAGAAGGTTGTAGTAGAGGAAAGTAGCTCAGGAAGGAGAGAGAGAGAGAGAGAGAGAGAGAGAAAGAAAGAGAGACAGACACACTCCATTCACCAGGTAGAAAATATAAACTCAAAAGGCATGCCCCCAATGACCCAATTCCTCCTCACACCCTACCCGCTTATATTACCAGTTAATCCTATTAGGGGATTAATGTATTGATTAGGTTAAAGCTCTCATAACCTGATCATTTCACCTCTAAACTCTCATACATTGTCTCACACATGAACTTTTGGGGTATACCTAATATCTAAACCATAACACAAGCCATGCAAAATATCACTAAAATCTGTGCTTCTGTTGCTGAACCTCCTCTGATGAAGGTTAAAGACAATGCATAATAATCCTAAAGACAGAACAAGACTAGACATAAACTGACTCACACTGGGAAAAAATATAATGAGGCTATATTCTCAGTGTATTTATGTCTAAAAAACAGAGCCCTAGACATCACACATCTATAAAGAGTTGTCATGGATAGGGCAAAACCTTTAAAAGTAAATTGAGTGTACAGTTTCAACTTCCAGAAAACCAAAAGGCCAATTGTTTGCCCTTACTCGTATTTTGCGTTCTATATAGATAACAAGAAAAGAAAAATATACCTTTTGTTGGGCAAGAGATGAGGCAGTATTCTTTGGCAACATAAAGCAAGTCAGTTAAGTTAAACATGCAGATTTGCAGTAGGTACTGAATGGTATTTTCAAAAGAATAGTAAAGGTCTATGCTGAAGTACCAGAGAGAAAAGTAGAAAACACAACTTGAAATATGAAGATTCAGCATCATTTTGAAGAAGTAAACACTTCTATGTCCTCCAATTGAGCTACTTGTAAATTGTGAAAACAACAAAGCAAATCCTGCTGGTAGAAATTCATGGAATTACTCCAATCCTCTTTAAGCATGTGAGCTGGTGGATGGCTTGCCATAACTTTAACAGCAGGACTATAGATTTAAAAATATATTTAAAAGATAGTACACATTTAATTTTATTTCTGGTGAGATGAATGTTTGATAAAGTTGGATTAACTAAAATGCTCTGGAAAATAAGTTTCTTGGTGAATCAATCTTTATAGTTCATTTGCTTACCAAGGTTTACATGCAAATCTTTACAAAACCAGAGAAAATTCACTAAAAAGCACCCATAAATTGACTCATACCGGGAAAAAATATAATGAGGCTATATTCTCAGTGTATTTATGTCTAAATAACAGAGTAAGGATTTGGATGCATGAGACACATTGTAATTGGTCCAGTCTCTCCTGACTGCTCTCCACTTCTTACTTCAAAGTGGGAAGCATTAAAACAAGCAGGCAAAGCCCAGATCACATGGAGGAAGTAGCTACACATTTTGCTGCAGAGAAGCAGAGTAAGGTTAATGCAGTCCACACAAGTCAGAGATCTGAGTGACTTCAGATTAATTAATCACAGCAGGAAGGCACTGAGCTGCCAGACATGTTGCTTAACTGCCCCTATAGAAAGGATCAAGAGTCACACCCTTCCTTAGAAATGAAATGGGGACATGATACCAAATGTCAAACTTTGGATTTGTAATCAATAATTCTATTGTCAGATCATTTACAACAAATGTGTTTATTCAGCTTGCATTGACAGGACACTCAATTTATTATCTCTGAGCTGTGTGAAGTTATATATACACTGCCAACATGCATTTATATATATGCCGGATCCATCTGCAGTTTCTCTTTTTCTGGTAGGAAGAGTTCACAGAGCTTACCAAGGAGGGCCTGGCCAGATCATAAATCAAGGGGAAGCAATTTCTGATAACTGAATATGAGTTTCCTTTAAAGCTTTTATGTGACAAAGAGCTGAGGAACTCTGTGACTTGCACAAGGGAAAACCCATCACAAATTTTTTTTTCCTCCCATCACTTGCTGGCCTCTTTGTTTTAGAATGCACAACCATCATCAGTAGGCTGTTTTCAGCCCTTTAATTCACATTTACCTAGGAAGGCCTCAGCAGCTTCACTTTCTCCCTAGTCATTACTCTCTTTTTACATCTAGTGTTATCTGAAAAAAGTTGAGTTACCATCAACTTTTTTCTCTCCTGCCCAAGATATATTTTCAATTTGTCTGAAAGTAGGGGAAATTAAAATATCTAATATATTTTGTGAGGGGAAACTGCTGACATGTGTGAATGAGCAGGGGGTTGGGGTGGGTAACTTTAAGGTCTGTTCTGGAACAGACTGTAAGTAAGGAAAAGGAAACACCCAATCAGTTCTTAGCTCCTTTGGGGACTGTCCATAGTGCTGAAGCCATGGAAACTTCCTTCTCTGGCCACAAGAGCCACACAAATCAGGCCCAATCTCAGTGAGGACTCTGTGACCAAGAATTCTATCTGATTTCCCTCCACACAGATAAACTGAGGAAAGGGGAAAAGGAAGAAAATACTAACAATAACAAATGCTCTTCTTCATACAGTCTGTGTGTGATCAGGGTTTTCATCACTAGCTATATAACTATAAATAAAACATCACCAGGGAACCAAACAGGATGTAAAGTAATTTGCAATGCTTTATCAAGTTGATATTCAAAGTTATGCCCCACAGAAGAAAAAGTAATTACAACTGGAAGATGAAACTTTTAAGTACAGAGATATCTTAAGCACAGTGTTTTGTTTCATTACAGCTACACCCATAAAAAGAAATCTTTCTAAAGGGGTCTTCTAACAATATAAAAATCACATACATGCCAGAAAGAATGCTGAACAGAAAGCCAAATTTGCTTCTAGCAAATAATGCCACTTTCACATGATGATACAACCAAAGAAAACAGATTAAGGAAAACTGTTAAAAGAGTTTTCTTTTACTGCAGCAAAACAATTTCAAGGAAAAGATGAACTCATAGAACTATTACAAATGTTGTGAAAACCCTAAGAAAGTCTGGTAAGTGAGGAAGTTTTAGATTACTGCTCACATAAAAATAAATGTTACTGTCCATCACTGCTCCAGTTGGAATATGCTTTGCATGAGGAATACTTAGATGCTAGAAAAAAAAATGAAAATGACTGTGATTGCAATCCAAACTCTGTATTGTTTACAAAAGACAGTTTGCCTTCTAATCCATCTCTGAGCCCAGCCCCTAGTAACTACATCCATAAAATTTGTTCTTTCATTTCAAATCCTATTGGAATTTAAAAGTTTTACTGAAATGAATGGGCCAGTCTATGTGAGGATATATGACCATAAGCATCCTTCTCAGCATCTGACTAAAATCACAGTGTTCAGGAGGCTTTGGAAGCAATACCTTCTCTGAGCAGCAACAAACTGGATAAAAATTATCAGGATCGTGAAGAGAGTCATTTAGCCTCATTCTCTTGATTAAAATGTTGATTTTATAAAAATTGTTAGAAGAATGTTCTCCCATTTCTGCCCACCAGAGTAGGTAGAAAGGAAAAAGCTCATAATTCTAAAATCTAACAGCCACACATGTAATTTTTAAAAGCTCAAATGGCAAAAACAGCTGGGAAAAAAAGCTATTTCTGTATTTTTCTTCTTTAACAAAATGTGGTTTTACAACCACATTTTATAAGTTGGTTTTATAAGTTGGTTTAGCATATGGAGAGATATAAAATTTTAATTTAGAGAAAGGAAGGTATGGCAGAAAGATTTTTAGCAGGGCAGTAGGATAGACAACAATTTAACTGCACTAGTGGCCTTCTGACCTTGGTCAAATCATTGAGCCACTGGGCTCCCCAAAGCTGCCATAGTCCTGGGGCTTCACTTGTACACCAGTGACTGTGACACAATGAATGTTTCACTCAAAATTGTTTACACCACAGCAATCTACAATTCATGAAGATACTATAGTTTGATTCCTGTCCCACTCATCCTATCGTGAACTGCTAGTTCTAGGCATGATTTATGTCACAATGTCAAGTGTTTGAATAAAATTTTAAGAAAGGGGCATGTATGAGTGTGTATACATGCTGATACATATGTACATATGCATATAACTCTATTTTCCCCTAAGATGAATCATTAAGATAATTAGAACTGAAGGAAGCATAATTGATGTCTAGTAATTTTAGTAAGAATAAAACAAAGGAAATCTAGAGCTTTGGTACATAAATACAGTGAAAGACAAATTAAAGGCTTAATTACCTAACTGTAGAAGCTATTTGAAAATTATGATTCATGTTAGGGAAACTCACATGTGAAAGAGACTCATCATCATCTTTCCTTTTGTTTTTAATAAGTGTTCTTCTTTCTTCCTACCCAGAAAACTGTCTTCTTTTTTTACCCTTTAAATGCCTCTTACAATTCCATAATCTAATTCAAATCCATTAAAAATTCACTAGATGAATCAGAATCATAATTTAGGTTGTGCCAATGTGGCTCATTAAATAGGATTACTCCAAGTAGACAAATAACATTTGCTACAAGTCACCCATGCCTACACACATTCCTTTTTTTTCCTTCCTCCTTCTTCCTCACATTCTCCATGTTCCTTACACATTTATAGAGACAAATACTGCAAATGTGGAATGCTAAATGTTAAATATTCCATTATGCCAAGTAAGAACAGTCTCAATTCACATAAAATTAAGAAGGAAATATTTTACACTTCCTCACATGTAAAATCATATTTTATATCTATATGGTCTTAGAAACATTACAATATCCCATCTGCAAAATTCCTTACAATGAGTCAATGGGAACTTGGAAAGAATCAAGAGAGAAAAGTATTAAAATCAGAGTAAACCTCTACTATAAAAGACCTTTTCTTTATATTGGGTATTCTAATAGTATCTACATTTTCCCCAGAGAGATTAGTTAAGTTTAGATTTAACAATAGTAAGTTTTAATCCGTTAGTCCTAAAGTTTTCAATTTTGTTAATGTTTCAATAAAATTAACGCAGGTGCATTAAAACAGGTTACAAATCATAATCTAGAGCTCATATATATAATTATATTAGTTAATATTATCATAATAATTATATTTTAAATATAGTATAATTTACATATATTACATGTGACACACCACATATGTTATACAATAAAATAATACATACAACTACATTAAGTTTTTATAGGTGTTCCACATCTGGGATGGTGGGACAAAACTAAACTATTCAAGTTGGAAGTTACATCATTCAAATATTTTCCTGAGACTCTGAAGGAAGAGATAACCAAAATTTGAACAGAATGGAAGAAACTATGCCATTTTGGCAGGAACTGTTTGATAGAATCTTCAGAGTACAACATCATCATTATGTTGTAAATGTTATCCTGTGACTTCTGGTCTCTCACTTAAGCGTCAGTTGTGTATTTTCAATAGTCTACAAGATTTTCCAAGCAAGATGTCCCAGTGTTACTTAAATTTATTAAAACAGAAAACACCACTTCTCAGTCTTCCTTCAGGAATACAGGAAACTAAAACTTGGAAAGAACCAAAAAGAATCAGGGATCATATTGAATTGGGAGTAGACACAACTGACTAGGTTTTAGAGCTACTGTTGAGGGGGTAGCCAGCTGCGCAGTGTACAGAGGAGCTGACAGCCTGCCTGGTTCCAGGAGATGTTGGAGTCTGAGGGAATACAGGATGGTAACTGGGAGACCCCAGCATCACCTCAAGCTCTAGTGGGAGATAATCTACTCAATGAAAATATTATGTTTCTAGCAGCTGGGAGTAGACAGGTAAGTTCCAGCCAGAGGACAGCAAGGGTAGGATTAGACAGGTTGAAAGAGTCAAAAGAGGACCATTCTTTTTGTGGAGAAGCTGTTGTAGTTTGCTTACCTATAGACTCTGAGACAGCCATTAACCAACAGAGAATTTATTGGGGAGATTTCTTCTGAGATCAATTCAGGATCCAGATACAAAGGACTCTGGAACTAGAAGGGTCTTTCAGAATCATTCTAAATTGGGGCGATGCGACCAGGCCTCTACACTCATTTTGAGTTATTTATTGGCTGGCCTGAGAAGAGCCATGAAGTTAGGTAAGATAGATTCTCTCTTCACCAGACGGCAATTTGCTGGGAGTGCTGCTGCTCTCTTCGGTCTACACTCACAGAGCTGGAGGCAAGAAGCCAAAGTCCTGAAGGGGGAGGGTCTGGATGGCATGCCCCCATATCCACTACAGATGCTTCTCAGGTAACTGAGGCAGAAGCTTAACATGAAAGATGGCCATAGCAGTGCCTAGAAGTCACTTGGACAAGATCTCAAGGTTTTAGTGCCCTCGGGGCAAAGCCACAAAGGTCCCCCCTGCATTCTCCCCATAGCCAGTAAGAAACTGTCATGTGAAAAGATGCATGCTCATGGCCTTTGGGTGATCCGCTGTTTTATGTCACTGTGTCGTTCTGATCATGAGAACATTAATAAGGTAACCATGGCCTGAAGATACTGCTGAAGGCATGAAGCAAGGGGAATGAAAGCTAATGAGCAATGCCTTCGGCCTGAATCTGAGGATTCCAAATCAAACAGAGCAAGGGTTTCCATCTAGACACTTCATAGATAGGTTTCTGATCCCTTTGGGGGCTGTTAGAGATGCAACTTAACCATCGTGTCTCAAGAATGATGAACAAAACTGGAAATGATAAAATAATCTCTTTAGGAATTAACTTAATCACCTGCTGTCCAGATGAGGACTAAAAGAACAGCCACATGAGAAGTCTGCTGACCGTACCACAGGGTCAACTTGCTTTTTGGTAATTTATCAGTGCACAAGATACTTGTAACTAACTTCTTGCATAAAGATTTTAGAATACGTATAGCCAAGAAAGACTCTCCTCAGGGTTTAACTAACTAACATATTTGTAACTAGCAAAATGATATATTATGATTTCAACCAAAAAAAAGTCATTTAGGGAGGAAATTAAATGTAAAACAAGGCAATCTTCAACCACTGATATGCCAAGTTAGAAATCAAAATTCTATGATTCTTGATTATAGTTTTCCTTTGTTTACTAAATTGGATAAACATGTAAATTTTGATGCTATGGCATAAAACTGTGACTTGAGGAGTAAGGAATACTGATTTGGGGAAGCAAGATTCCATTTCAAGGAGAGACTGAAAATCAGAAGCCTGAGGGCCTTCCTATAAATGTTTCCAGCCTACATGCAGAATAACTCACAAATATAAAACACTGTATAATAAAAATTTGTTATTGCTATTTTGGTACCTTTCAAAGCCCCTTTCCTAAATATTTTTCTTCCCTTGGGGTATTTTAAGCCCCTTTTAGATATCAAATCTACTTCCTCTGTAACCCAGGTACCCAGAGATCATCACTGAAAATCATGTGATTATGAAGGCAATATCCATATTCCAGACTTTTCCTTCTCACTTACCAATCAAATCCTCTCATCTCATTCTATGAGGACTTCCTTTATTAGGCAATTGATGAAGGAATAACAATTAAGGTATTGATGGCTGTGCCTCTTAATAGGCTACCCATCCCTAATATAGACAGATACTGAAGTTTTATTTCCCAGTCTTTCAATTCCTATCAAAGAATAGAAAGCTGATAGTGTCACAGTAATACCTGCAATCTCTTCCCCACCCCATTAGATGGAAAGTTTAGAGAAAATTATTACAGCTGGTAAGGTAGTCATTTCCTTTCCTGTCTGAATCAGGAAGGAAAGAATGGTACAGATGATTTATAGTGCTGCATAATTATATAAATTACCCAAATATAAATAATTTCACTGATTCATTCAATAAACAAATACTACATTCATCCTGTAGTGTATGTTGTTCAATAAGTAGGTACTTTTAATTTTGCATTTCTCAAATGATAACTTATTGGTGAAAATTTCAACAGCTAGGAAAGCATATTTGGACACAGGAATCTTTGAAATGCAATTGATATAAATTTGCATGTATGATGATTTTCTGAACTAGAGCTCACTAGACTTGGCAAATACTAAAATTAATATTTATACGTGGAATTTGTCAGTGTGTAAGGAAAAACATATCATCTATATGTGACTTTTGTAAGGGGTGGTATGAGAACACTATCTCCTTAACTTAATGAAAAGTAGCATTAGAACCCTCAAGGCTGTGAGGAGAATTATCCTTTAAGGATAATGGATGGAAACTAAAGACAGAAAGTAAATTAAAGTGGAATGATATGGCTAATGAAATAAGCCTTGCCCACCGGGCCCATCAGATGCTTCTCTACCTAAACTGCTGATCTATTTTCATACAGTCATGGTTGCTAGAATGGAATCTTAGTACCCACTCCCCAAGAAAGGAACCTGTATATCAATCTGTTTATACCCGAGAGAAGGTGGCAAGCAGATTTTTCTTGAATCATTTCTATAGGATAGCTACGGACAAACTTTTCAGTTCTAAATTCTGAAAGAGGATCAGCTACTTACCAGAAATCTCTAGGGGCCATCCCTTGCCCTCGAACTCTAGAGGACACCTGACTTCTTTAATGAATGAATGAGTCTTCTTCAAGTCACTGATACACAAGTCTTCAGCATGATAAACCCACGAGAAAGTCATGTAATACATCCAAATTCATTTACATGCAGACATTAGGATATACTATATGGGGGAATATGTGCATATCCTCTTATTTATACAGAAGCAAAAGTTTATTCCATAAAATACATACTGATTTGTTTTACATATCAAATATATGTTACATGTATATATTTTCATACACACACACATAGAACTTGTTTTTAAAAGTCTTGCTCTGAAGAAAGTCTGTGTTATCCCAGGAATACTTTATTGTTCTTAATAATTCATTGGTACATGAAAAGTTATCCTAGGTAATTATAATTCTCAGAGAGTCAATCACACATCCATCAAGTACTTCAGGGAAAACTAAAGAAATAGCTTTAAGCATGTAAAAGAAGAGGACAGTAAAGACATAAAGGAATGTGACGATTCATTTTTAGAAAGTTTCCACTCTAGTCAGACTGGCAGGGAGCAATAGAGAAGTTCAACTATTTCAGTTGTAGAAAAAGTTTGTGCTACAATGGTAAGGGCAAGAAGAACTACAATGGAATTACAGTGGCCGTAATGTGAAGGACTGGTGAAATCTATGGAAGAAACTGTGAGTCTTTACATTACCCTTGCTAGTCAAATTCCACTTAACAGAAGCCAGGGGAAAAATAATAAGGCTGGACAGTACTTCTGATAAGAACCTTGACAGGCCTCTTTTCTTTCAGAACCTTAGTATTTTAGGTGGAAAACAGAATTGAACTCTCTTGCCAATGATCTTCCAGACACAATAGCTGAGTTTTAAAAGTCAGCAACAAAGACAAGTGTATTTCAGGATACCATACACTTTGGAAAGGAGAGAAAGGTGGAGAATTAACATTTCCTAGAGCCTACTGTAGAAGTAGCACAGTGGACAAAAGCAGAGGTTCAGCACCAGCCTGCCAGTTTTAAATTCTGCCTCTGATATTTGCCAGCTATGCCACTGGGCCTAATATTGAAGAGCATAGGAAGTGATCCTTACAAGTCAGTTATTGTTTCTGTTAGTCAGTCGGTAATTGCTAAGAGCCAAGTATATGATGCATGGCATTTTTGGTCTAAAGGTCACCAGCTAGCCATTGAGATGATATGATTATGTTAAGATTTGCATTCATATGGATATTGGACTCCTGCTGTTCACCTAGGCAGGCTAAGGGACTCCTGGAGAGTTCCCATTGGTTGGGGAAGTACAGTAGGAGGGAGTTCCGGGGGAGGAGCTCCTCTGCGAGTCTGGGAGGAGGCCCTGTGGGTGGAAAAAATCTTCCCGGGCGGTACCGGACATTGGCGGCAGTTTCAAAAAATAAACTTTGTTCCTGCTTGAGTGGCTCGTGATTTTGTGCCCAGCCAGACTGCGGCAACTGGCGGCCCGCATGGGGAACGCCTGAAGTTTGGAGGTGAGTAAAATTGCTCGCCCCTGAGGGAAGGCAACAAAATGGGTGACCATTTCAAAAAACAGTGTGTTCTCCTTTTGATTTATCTTGTTTTTGTTTCAAGCTGCCTATCCCTAGAATTTTCTCAGGCAAACTGGGAAAATTGGTTGGCTCAAGGTTTGAAGTTGTTCGGCCCTGAGAAAGAGAAAATTGATACAACTATTCTTTGTTCGGTTTTTGTTTCATTCTGTTTCGGTTTTGTTTTATGCTATCTTATTGGGTTGCGTTACCTTTATAGTAGATTAGAAACTAGTAAAAAACAAACTGAAAGACTGTTAAGTAAATTGTTAGAGGTCCAGACTATGGTAGAAAACATGTTAGGTCAAGCGAAAGAGAAGGTCTCTCAAGCTAGTCAGACAGAGGAAGATTTGAAGAAAGAAAGCTTAGAGGAAAAACAACCATCAGGCGGGGAATTACAACAGGAGGCTGCTACTAACCCCGTTCTATCACCAGAGGGCGGAATTCAACCAACAGCTCCATCTACAGCTGAGCGGCCCTCAACTCCCGTAGTTGATGGACAGAATCCTGAGGCAGGACCCCAAAGATTAGCATGCCCTGTACTTGAGCAGGCAGGAGGGCAACGAATTCACCGTGCTTTAGATTTCAAAACAGTGAAGCAATTAAAGGAGGATGTAACAACCTACGGGCCACAAGCACCCTTCACTGTGAGCATGGTCGAATCCTTTACCAACTTAGACATGACGCCAGCAGATTGGGCTAACATGTGTCGATCTGTGCTAAATGGAGGACAATATTTGTTATGGAAGGTTGCCAATGAGGAATTTTGCATGGAGACAGCTAGGCGAAATGCAACAGACAATTACCCTCAAAGAAATCTAGAGATGTTATTAGGAAAAGGACCTTATGAGGGTCAACGGCAACAAATTGAATATGATCCTGGCGTATACGCACAAATTGCTGCAGACGCAGTTAGGGCATGGAAAACTTTACAGGGGCATGGAGATTTACAAGGACAATTATCTAAGGTAATACAAGGACCTAATGAACCTTACGTTGAATTTGTAGATAGGCTTATTCAGACAGCATCTAGAGTATTTGGAGATACAGAACAGGCAATGCCATTTATAAAACAACTGGCTTATGACCAAGCAAATCGTTGCTGCAGAGAGGTCATCAGACCATGGAAACATGAAGATTTAAACACATATATTAAATTATGTAGAGACATTAATGAACAAGGGCAAGTCTTAGCAGAAGTACAACAGGCTTTAGATGCCAGGCCAAAAACATGCTATAATTGTGATCAAACAGGACATTTTAAAAGGAGTTGCCCCATAGGAGGAGGGTTTAACAAGGCTAGGTATCAAAGGAATAGAATACCAGGTATTTGCCCACGATGCCATAGAGGGAAACATTGGGCTAATGAATGCCGTTCTCAAACCACCATAGAAGGTATTCCATTATCAAAAAACAGACAAGGACCAAGTGTTTACCCACGATATCGTGGAGAAAGACATCAGGCTCCATTGCCAAAAAACGGACTGGAGGGCCCAATGCTCCGGGGCCCAAAACCACAAATATACGGGGCAGTGGAGGAACCCAGCAACACCATCGAGGTAGTGCCCAGGACGCATTATCCATTAAATCCCTCATCAGACAAACTAGAGGGAGCGCAGGGTTGGACATCTGCACCTCTGCCAGAGCAGTACTAACTCCAGGGATGGGAGTTCAAATCATTCCCACAGGAGTAAAAGGACCTCTTCCCCAAGGAACAGTAGGCTTATTATTGGGACGCAGTTCTTCTACACTAAAAGGACTTATGATAAGTCCTGGGGTAATTGATCCCGATTATGAGGGTGAAATAAAAATTATAGCTAGTTCTCCAAGAGGTATATCAGTAATTTCACCAGGAGATAGAATAGCACAGTTATTAATAATACCCAGCCTACATGATAAATTTTCCAGTCGTACTGTAGAAAGAGGTTCCAGGGGATTAGGCTCCACAGGTGTAGATTGGGCTATGCTGTCTTTAAATCTAGATTCTCGCCCAATGCTAAAACTAAATATTCAAGGACATGACTTTAATGGGCTACTTGATACAGGTGCAGACCTTAGCATCATATCTCATCAAGAATGGCCGAAACATTGGCCATTACAACAAGCCAATCAAACGCTTCAAGGCCTAGGAGTGGCAACTAATCCCCATAGAAGTGCAATGGTATTAGATTGGAAGGATCCTGAAGGATGTGAAGGAACTATACGGCCCTATGTATTGGATCATCTTCCTATAAATTTATGGGGACGAGATGTCCTAGATCAATTAGGTTTGACATTAACAAATAACATCAATCCTAATGCGCCCACTACTAGGGCTAGACAAGGCTTTAGGAAAGAAGAAAGATTAAGAGAACAAGAACAAGGTATGATAGCACCAATTCAAATAGATCAAAAAACAAATAGACATGGATTGGGTTTTCAGAAAGGGCCACTGAGACAATCAAAATTACTTGGAAATCAGAAAGACCAGTGTGGGTTCCTCAGTGGCCCCTGACTAAAGAAAAGATACAAGTAGCCCATGACCTGGTCAAACAACAATTAGCGGAGGGACATATACAACCTTCCGTATCTCCCCATAATACTCCCATTTTTGTCATTAAAAAGAAATCTGGTAAATGGAGATTATTACAAGATTTAAGAGCCATTAATAATGAGATGGTTATTATGGGACCTGCTCAATCAGGGATTCCCCAATTGTCTGCTTTACCAAAAACCTGGTACGTTTTAGCTATAGATATTAAAGATTGTTTTTTTTTTCAATTCCAATTCATCCCGAGGATAGTCCACATTTTGCATTTACTATCCCTGCACTAAATCATGAAGGTCCTTATCAGAGATATGAATGGAAAGTACTCCCTCAAGGGATGGCTAATAGTCCAACTATGTGTCAAATTTATGTTAACAAAGCAATCCAGCCACTTAGAAATCAAAATCCTGAACTACAAATATTTCACTATATGGATGATGTGTTATTGGCACATAAAGATAAAAACACATTGCTAGAATGTTATGCCACACTTACAAATTTATTAAAAAATTATAATCTAGAGATAGCAATAGATAAAGTACAATTAAATCTTCCAATTAATTATTTAGGTGTTTTATTATCCTCAACCTTGGTCCGTCCACCCAAAATTCAAATACGAGTAGATCAATTCAAATCACTTAACGACTTTCAAAAGTTATTAGGAGACATAAATTGGATAAGGCCTTATCTAGGCATACCAACAGGAGAGTTGGGACCTTTATTTGATATTCTAAAAGGTACATCAGATCCAAATTCACCCCGCATGTTGACGCCTGAAGCAAGAAAGGCATTAAAAATCATTGAAACATACATGGAAAATATGCATTTGGATAGAATTGATATAAGTTTGCCTTTATTATTTATTGTACTGCCAACAAAAAATATTTCTACAGGAGTATTCTGGCAAGAAGGTCCATTATTGTGGATACATTTATCTTATTCTCCTAACAATATTCTTACTAGGTATCTTGAGGCTGTAGGACAATTAATACTCAAAGGAATAAAAGCAGCAAAGGGAGTGTTTGGGATTTCTCCCAATAAAATTATTACTCCATATAGTATAGATCAAATTGATGAGTTAGCTAATGAGTTAAATACTTGGGCAATAATCATGTGTAAATCTAATGTTTCATTTGATAATCACTTACCATCTAATCCTTTGTTGTCTTTTTGGTCTAAACATCCTGTAGTTTTTCCAAAGATGACAAAAAAAACCCCTATCATGAATGCTCCAAATATATTCACTGATGGGTCAAATAATGGTACAGCAGCAGTAGTTACCCCTGATCAAACTTTTACATTTTTAGTACCCAAACAATCAGCTCAAAAGGTAGAGCTTAATGCAGTATTACAAGCTTTTATGATGTTTAAAGATTCTGTATTTAATTTATTTTCTGATAGTCAGTATGTAGTTAATGTAGTTAATACTATAGTATCCCTTGAATATGCTGGTAGGATTTCCCCTTCTTCTACTGTTTTCTCTTTGTTTTCCACTATACAAAGTCTAATCTGGGACAGAGAAGATCCATTCTTTATAGGACATATCAGGGCACATACAGGATTGCCTGGAGCCCTTAGTTTGGGCAATGAGGTAGCAGATAAATCTACACATGACATACATATTTTCTCCACAATAGAAGAAGCTATAAATTTTCATAAAAGGTTCCATGTCAATGCTAATACTTTACAAAAGCGTTTTAAAATAACTAAGGAACAAGCTAGACAAATAATAAAACAATGTCAAAATTGTGTGACATTTTTACCACAAGTTAATCTTGGAGTCAATCCTAGAGGACTGATACCTAACCATATTTGGCAGATGGACGTCACACACTTGCCAGAATTTGGAAAATTAAAATATTTACATGTTACAGTTGATACTTCTTCCGGATTTCTGATGGGCTCCCTTCATGCCGGAGAAAAAACTAAAGATGTTATAGCTCATTGCTTACAAAATTTTGCCACTGTGGGCGTTCCAAAACAGTTAAAAACTGATAATGGTCCTGGTTATACGTCCACCTCTTTTAAACAATTTTGCTCATCATTTGACATTACTCACATAACAGGAATTCCATACAATCCACAAGGACAAGGCATAGTTGAAAGAGCTCATCAAACTATTAAAATGTACTTATTAAAACAAAAGGAGGGAATTGGAAAGGGGTATATATCCCCCAAAGATAAACTTAAAATAACCCTTTTTACTCTAAACTTTTTAAATTTGGATTCATCAGGGCTTAGTGCTGCGGAAAGACATTTGTATCCAAAAAATGTACATAAGCCTAAGGTACTTTGGAAAGATATTCTAACAGGACAATGGAAAGGTCCTGACCCAGTGATAGTCTGGAGTCGGGGCTCTGTTTGTGTTTTTCCACAGGAAGAACAGCAGCCGATTTGGATTCCAGAGAGATTAACCAAAACAATTTCTACAGCCCAAAAGGAAGATGATTTGACTCAAATCCATAACAGCTGATATCCAGAACTCCAGCTTGGCTATTCTTACATCTGCGACAGTGATTAACCAGGATGCTTTTTTCAATATCTATTTTATTATTGCTTTTTCCCACATCATAAAGTTCTATTTTATTTTTGAGCTCATACAGACCTAGGTTAATGTTTTTTCTGATCAGTTTTATTTTTTGACTGTGGAGTTTTTGAACATTGCAATGGAGATTTCACCTAGGTAAAGCTACAAGGCCTTTACTATTGTCTTATGTGTTATATGTTACGTGTGCACACTTCTGTTTTGTGTTGTATGTCTGTATGTGCGTATGTCCATATATCACATATGAGGAGCGCTCATGCACATGGATCCAAAAAAAATTTTTTTTTTTATTCACGTGATTTTAATAGTTTAATTTAATTTGGGTAAACAGCTGTTGAAGATTGTTTTAATATATGAACAAATAGAAGGTTAACAGATCTGTTTGTTTACTTTCACCTTTCCTTTTCATTATATTTAATAATTCTGTTCAGGATAATGTAAATTGTTCTAAATATTGTTTTCTTAGTACCTGTTGAAATGTTACATTTTTTTTTTTAGCATCATTGTCAAAATTCCTATTTTCATCCCAGTGCCGGTGAAAACAAAGATAAAACCAAACTACAACTTCTTCGAGAGTTATCACAACAAACCGTGTAAACTGATACATCAATGATTTATAACTCAACAAGTAATGCTCAATCAATGAGTCAATTTATTTTGGAAGGATATGGACATATTGATAGATTCCTCTGCTTTGAACTGCTTACAGAACTTGCCTAGACTATGTATCACTTGTATGCTTTGTGATCTATTTGTTGATGCAGCGAATTATGGTAGTGCTTATGGTAGTGCTAGCGTATCTTTGCTGATGTGTCACCAGTGATGTAATTTTTCCTAGGAGCCATTAATTGACTTGGTGTCATGACATTTCTGTATCCTCCTCCTTTCTACTAGTGATGGTCTAATTTTGGGGGCCAACAGAGGTGAGGTAAAGAACCTCACCCCCCCACCGGCACCAAGGGCCAAATTTGGGGGCCAACAGAGGTGAGGCAAAGAACCTCACTCCCCCACTGGTACATAGGCCTATCCACAAGTATGGCTATATGCTAGACCGGTAGTCAGTGACGGGTATGATCCAATTACAGTGGTATCAACCTAAGACAGGAGGCTGACGCCTAAAAGTCAGTTTTCAGATGAGGGGTAAGAACCATATGTTGAATTGGACAAACCTAACAGGCAGGGTCCCTAGCCAGATTGCTTGTTACTTAAACAGAAGGGGGAAGATGCTAAGAGCCAAGTGTATGATGCATGGCATTTTTGGTCTAAAGGTGATGCCAGCTAGCCATTGAGATGATATGATTATGTTAAGATTTGCATTCACATGGATATTGGACTCCTGCTGTTCACCTAGGCCGGCTATGGGACTCCTGGAGAGTTCCCATTGGTTGGGGAAGTACAGTAGGAGGGAGTTCCGGGGGGGTACCGGACATTGGCGGCAGTTTCAAAAAATAAACTTTGTTCCTGCTTGAGTGGCTCGTGATTTTGTGCCCAGCCAGACTGCGGCAGGTAATGGAACTTTTTTTTATCATCTATGTGTTTCTTTTTGTTTTAATTTGTTTTAATTAGTTACACATGACAGTACAATGATCTTGACATATCATACATTTAAATCAGAAGGGGTATAATTTCTCATTTTTCTGAGTGTACAGGTTGCAGAATCATATTGGTCATGCAGTCACATATATACATACAGCAATAATAATGTCTATTTTATTCTGGTAATTGGTCTTTTTATAGAGAGTTCATGGTCTCAAATAGATTTCAAGCTGTTCTGTTTATCTAGACTCTTTTCATGCCCCTGAGTCTTCTCCCTCTTACCTCCAACATCTCACCATTTCCAGGAAGCACTGCCTGCTCTCTCCAGCCTGGACCAGGTACCCTCCATACGCTGATCTCACTGTGTCCTCTAAATGTATCCCTAACTGTAGGCAGAGTACCCATTCTACCTACAGTGTATAGCCCAGAGCCAAATGCTTATAAGGCTTCCAAACTTACTAGACTAACATTTTCCTTCAGTAGATCCTCAGGGCAGCCCTTCAAAATTCACACACTATTTCCATTTTATAGCTGAGACACATGAGGGACTAAAGACTCTGAGATAAAAATGCAAAGAAAAACATAATTGGTAAAAGCAGGATTCAAATGTTTGAATCCATATTTTATGCTTTTTCCTAAGTCCACCCTCCACATGGATATTACATATTACACAGCTGATGAAATTACATATACACAATTATATCAGCATCTAGAGTGAAAAGCAAAGCAAACACACTTGGTATAAAAGATTCACTCAGTTTCACTAGGGGTGATATGCCAACTAAGCAATGTCTTTAGAATGGTCATCCTCAGACTGTGGTCCCTGTACCAGCAACCGCAGCATCATCAGCATTGCTGAGTCAGAAACTGGAGCCTAAGATCCAAGACACAGTTCAATAGTCCTCCAGGCAACTCTGATGCAAGCTCAGTCTTTAGAGCTACCTTCTTGTAGGTGTGCTCTTGACAGATAATGTAACAGCCCCTAGCCCAGATGCGCATTCAATAGAGGAGACTGGATGTTTGTGCCACCCCTCTGACTTTACAATTCTGTAATTTGTCATTCAAAAGCTAACATTTCAGTTAGGCTTTTAGTGACATCTTACGTTTAATGAAATACATTGGGCATCAAGTAGTATTTTTCTTGAAAAGATGTCATTAATTATTATAAATAGAGACTCTTTAAATGGAGTTTATTTTAAGAATCCTAATATTTCCTGTCATTCTAAATTATTGGATTTCTAATTATGGTTCAATTAATGCCATTTTTAATTCACTGTCTAATATTTATTAAGTAACTATATGCCAAGACTGTTCTAGGAGATAGGATGTGATAACCACATAAGCAGTGTCCCTGTTCACAAGCAGTTTATAATTAAAAATATTACAATAATAATCCAGTATAGCAACCATAATCAAATGAAAATGTTTGTGGAAACAAATTAAATATAGTTTAAAAATTAAAGTATCAAATACTGTTCAAGAACAATTATGTCCATAGTATTTTATCAATTATCATCAAGTGTGACCATAGGAATGTGAAAAGAAGCCTCAAAATATAATTTTTAAAAATCCACTAGGGCTTCTAAATTTAAATGAGATAGAGTAAGCACACTCTATTCTACTAATTATTACAAACAAAACTTTTTTTAAAAAATTTTAATATTTATTCTTCAGTTTTCGGCGGACACAACATCTTTGTTTGTATGTGGTGCTGAGGATCGAACCCGGGCCGCACGCATGCCAGGCGAGCGCGCTACCGCTTGAGCCACATCCCCAGCCCAACAAACAAAACTTAAAACTTAAATAGACTACATATAGCAACTATTTGAGAACTCTGAAAGCAATATACATATATGGCAGGGGATTGGGGCAAGGTCAGAACTTAAAGAATGACTCAGGCGACAGTGAGTTGCTATTTCTTGGATCCTCATAAATTTCCTGTCTTACACTTTAGGATAGTTAGTTTTTTAAAAAGAGCTGTCATAGGCAGAAAGCCAAGAGAAACCATTACTTTTTTAGCCAGAAAGGGGGACAAGGAAATGGGTCCTTTGTGGATGGGAGTTTGGATAAGGAAATCTTATCTGTGTGTGTGTGTGTGTGTGTGTGTGTTTCTCTCCTTTCCTCCATGTATGGAGTCAAGAAAGCCCAGTGAAGAGGAATCACTGCTAATGTGACACAAGCATTCAGATATGTAAAACTCTGGCCAGTTAGTACTACAAAAGCTCTGAGAGCTAAATTAACCTTGGAACCAGAACTCATAGCCTGGAAGATGGGATTTATGTTTTAGAGCTAATCAGATGACTACTAAAACAAAAGAATCAACATTTATTTAAAAAAAAATCATTTTTAACAGAGCACAGAGTCTCATTACATAATCATCAAAAGATCGAGACTACAATCTAGTAATCCAAAATTACTCAGCATACATAAAAATATGAGGAAAATTTTAACAATTCCCAAGGGAAAAAAAACAATGAACTAAAACATTTCATGAGATGATATAGATGTTAGAATTATTAGCAAAACCAAAGCATTTAAATCAGTTCATGCAAATATACTCCATGAAGTAAGGATGAATACCCTTGAATGGAAAGACAAAATTTTTCAGTGAATTAAGAAATCATATAAAAGTGGCAATACTACAACTAAAATATGATAAATAAAAAAATCACTGTATAAATTCAAATCAGAAAAGACAATGAATGGGAAGGAAAACAATAAATGTGCATACTGGTCAATAGAAATTACTCAATTCAAACAGCAAGGAGGGAAAAGAACATAGCCTCAGAGACCTGTGAGGCAGTATTCAAAGGTCTAATGCTGGTGCCACTAAAGACACAGAAAAAGAGGATTAAAAACATGGAAACAGAAAAAAAGTTAAATAATGGCTGTGTATTTCCAAAATGTGATAAAAGATAAAAATTCACATTTAGGATGCTCAGCAAACATCAAGCAATAACAACAAAGTAACATAAAAGAAAGCCATATGTAGATATATCAAAATTAAATGGCTGAAAAATAAATCTTGCAATCAGCTAGAGGGAAACAATACTTTACATATCAACATTTAAAGAATTGATTTAACAATTTAAATAATTGTAGATTTTTGATCAGAAACCACAAGGGTCAAATTATACTGCAGTACTGTTTTTAAAGAGATGAAAGAAAAGAACTATCAACGTAGAATTCTCTGTTCAGTGAAAATATCTTTTAGAAATAAAGGTAAATAATAAACACATTCTCAGATGAAGAAATCTGACAGCATCCCTGTACTGAAAGACATGCTAAAGAAATGCTTCAGAAAAAGACACTACAGAGAAAGTTGAAATTTCAGAAATGAAGGAATAGAACAGAAGTTATAATCATCTGGGTAAATGTATTATTTTTTCTCTTTTTAAGTTCTTGAAAAACATGCTTGACTATTGAAAGCAAAAAGTATATCACATTATTGGATAAAGTACTCAACAACATTTTACAGCATAAGGAGGGTAAACGACCTACCTAGTTGAAGACTTCTATGTTCTACTTAAACAGTAAAATATTAACTCCAAAATTTTATGAAAAATCAGATACGCAACTTCTAATCTTTAGAGACATCACTAATAAAGTGTATACAAAGAAACATTCAAAAAACAATATTAATTTTAAAAATTAAAGTAATCCAAAGGAAAGAGAGAAAGGCAAAGAAGAGAGAACAATATAGAAATGAAAACAGAGGAGACAAACAGAAAACCAAAATTATAATGGAAGATATCAATCCAAGTATGTCTATAATTACATTAAAATAAATCATCTAATCATATCAATGAAAGACAGACTGTCAAATGAGATAGCAAACACAAAACCTCATCGTTGTCTTATGGTACTACTTTAAATATAATGGCATAAAAAGTTTAAGGTAAACAGATGGAAATATATATATACCAGGTAAACCCTAATAAAAATAAATTTGGATAAAGTTTATCTTGTAGTGATGGAATTTTTCTGTGTTTTTTGTAGTGTTTACAAAACATTATGTATTTATTACTATAGAATTCTGTGATAAAAGAAAATATTGTGCCTATAAATTTAAAAAACATATTTAAAAACCCACTTAGTATTTTTGCTCCTTCCTTTACTTCTATGAATGATACATACTGTAAAATCCAAAGCTGGGACTTTTTACAACCTAGTTTTTACAATCACATGATCAACCATACGTAATGGAAAATAAACATTTTGTTTTAAGGCTTAATACTACAATTCTGTCTGTAATTAGACAGTGTTTAGCTACTTGTAACAAAGACTGTAACAATAATTTACATGAATTACAGAATTGTTTGCATTCAATTAAGGACTTGACAGTCCAGGGCTTCTGAACTACTGACATAGCTGTGGAGACATGATATCCTCAGTGTCTCAGACCTACACTCTTGGTCTGTTCAATAAACCAGTATAAGTGCTGCTCTCCTCAAGGTTGCTCCTACTTAAGGGAAGTTGGCTAGTGTTCCAGCCATCAGGTCCACATATAAGAAAGTGAAGGAGGAAGAGGAGGTGGAGAAAGCACAAGGGTGTCTATCAGCCAACAAAATGTCATCGAAAACCTTCCTGGAATCTCCATTAGAAAATTCCACCCTATATTTCACTGACCCCTCCTTTCTACAAAGGAAGATGAGAAATGAACTTTTAAAAGCTACACACATTGCCATTCTTAACAATTACAGGGCTTCTCTTAAAGTTAGGAGAAAATACCTCTTGAGTAGAAAAATAGCATTCTCCTTCTTTAGAAAACTAGTCAAAAATCTGGTACTGGCTTCTCAGAAAATTTTAGTTTAGAAAAGAAATTCAATATAAAAAAAGAAAAGAGAAAGCAATGAATTACACTTATATATTTATAAAACTAGAGTTATATTTGTGATGTCTCTGAATGGCAGTGTGATACAACTGTTATGACAAACAGAGTTGTTTAAACACATACTAACAGGCACTCCGTTGCTCAAAATATAATTGCTCAAAAAATAATGATTGATGTCAGATTCCAAGATTTATGTGTTTGAGCTAAGTTCAACTGGAATCAAACATGGATGCTTCTCCTTCTCCTTGTGGAGCCAGAAAAGAGAAGCAGTATAGCATACATTTTCGGGCTGATCCTACCCTCTCCAAGTGAGGATTTTGCTTGCTGACCCCGTTCCAGAAGCTTGGATGCTAGCAGAAAGGTCAATTCACAACTTCACATGTTCCAGATGGTGACTCTTCTCAAAGACTCTCTTGTGGGCAGAAGCTAGAAAAGGAGACTTCTCACTACCTACATCTTTTCAGCATTTGTTTCCTGCCAACACAAAAACAAGCCCCGATGACAGGACAAGTGTTTTCTCTTAAGGTAAGTGTGTCCTTCCAAACACAATGGTGTAGAAAATACAGAAAAGCAAAATTGGAAGGAAGAAAGCTCGCTCTCACAGGCTCAGCTCTGTTGCTAACCAGCTATTAAAACTTCTGCTACCCTAGAAAAGCTTTGGTATATTTTAGAATTCTCAATGTTTTCATCCTGCCATTCAGAGGCATCTTTATGAAGACGAGAGAGACTCATCCAAACCTCAGAAACAGAACAGGAATCTAGTTTCCCTGACTTTCAAGGTGAGGCATTTTTCATCTCATCCATTATAAGATGCTTTTATGTTAAATAAAGGAAAACCAAAAGCTCATTACCTTCATTTGTGTATTTTCAGCTGCTGTCAAGAAGACTTGAGAGTGAGGTGAGAACCCCCTCATTCTGCTCCCACCTCCGGCAATGGGAGGAGCAGATTCCCCAATTGCAAAATAACATGGTGGTCTTGGACTAGAGAGAGCACTGAGTCTCACATATATTGGACCCTGAACTTTGTGAGGTATCTTATCTTGCAGTCTGAAATGTTATTAAATCACCTCTTAGGAACAGTGATCAGTGCTTATGATACATATCATATATGTATAGTGTTGTATCTCTTCTGGAAAGTATGCTGAAGAAATCATTATTTATTCGTATATATTTGCCAACAGCCTACAGTGAATGGTGCTAGGTGTCAAGTCTCTATGAAAGTGAGCAAAGACTGAAATATAGTCTATCAATTACAACACTGTTTATCACTCAAGAAAAAATCAGTAACATATCTTGTGTTTGGCAATAGGGAACAGTTGAACTCTGTATACCTACAGGATGGAATATTACATAACTATTATTAATTACATTGCATAAGAAAGGAAGATACTGGCATTCTACAATGGCATAACTAGAAGAGGATGCTTAGGACCT
The DNA here is from genome assembly GCF_021218885.2 of Marmota monax. NCBI lineage: Eukaryota > Metazoa > Chordata > Mammalia > Rodentia > Sciuridae > Marmota > Marmota monax. The sequence goes on from NW_026691933.1 coordinate 2,388,617, forward strand.
GGCCTGAGTACCTCTGGGTTCTCTGAATGCTAAGGGAAATCAGTGCCTCAGCAAAACTATAGACCCAGTTATTTCACACTCCTCAGGAAAAGGGGGCTGAATATGAGCTCCAATTTTTGATACTTACTGGAACATTTTAGAATCTACAGCTTTATGGTTCTTGTCAGAGCCAGCTTTGAGTGGTGCAATTCCCCCACACTATCTGCTATTGGTTGGTGAGTTGCTGAGAGGGCACTGGTGTGAAGGAGGTAATGCTAAGAACTGGAGAGAAACAAAGCCCGGTGAGAGTTTGATAGCCCAGATTTATGGGGACTAAGGGATGGAGACAGGCCTCTTACCCACCTACGCCTCTCATTCAGAGTACTGACTCTCTTTTATAATTTCTCTTCTCCTTAAATAGGCCTGATCCTGTACTTCAAACTGGCTCCACTGGGTGAGGATTTGGGCCTACAAAGCACAATGATGTTTTGCGTCTCTTGGCCTTGGTCTGATTCAGTTTGTATGTATAAACTTAGATACTCTGTGTTCATGGAAGGACACAGAGATGAAAGAATAGAAATATCATGCTTTCCTTATTTTATATGGGATGAAAAAAGAGATGGAAAATATGAAATAATAATCTTGGGTTGCAAGGCTCTTATTAACTAGAAAGTTGAAATCACTTCATTATTTCTTTTTTCTTTCCCTGAACTAAGTAAGTTTTTAGATGAAAAAAGACACACAACAAAAACTCACTGACAACAGGGATTTATTCAGCAAAGCAATTTCCAGAGGCTATCCTGGAATCATTTCACATTCAGCTCAATATTCTGTATCTTCCACATCTATATCTTTTGTCCTATACAATGATAATTGATGGTCAGCATTACAGCCCCGAGGTCCTGCAACACACTGAATCATCAAAGGGAGATTCAATTATATTCATAAGACCAGATGGACCACAGCATCAAAGGGGACTTAGGGATTGAGAAGGGTTGAAACAAAAGATTTTTTTGGTTAACCCTTAGAAAGACAAAATTAACTGGAAAAGATATAATTCTCTAGAATATTCAGGTTGATAGAAAAATGTTAATAGTTGAATGTGGGTAAAGATAGAAGGACATATATCATTTTATAGCCAACTTAAAAGCAATTTTACTAAAATAAGAATTTCTTGTTTTGCCCAGCAGAATGTGATCCTAAACTTCTTTTCATGGAGACGATGCTTTATTGTTAGTAATTTTGCATAATTAAAAATATCTTCTAGGATTTTTTTTGCTTTTACAAATAATACATGATTATTTTAGAAAATGAAATACAGACACAAAATGATAGAAAAGATCTTTGAGATATCCATAATTGGAAATTTCAAAATCATTATTAATAATTTAGTCAATATTATCATCATGTTGTTTTATCTCTATATAGTTACACATTTAAAGTCTTTTGAAGAATTTTCATAAATAGATTTGAATCTACTTTTCATTTAATATTACATTTGAATAGCTATCCATATAATTAAAATTCTTATGCAATGTAATTAATAATAGTTATGTAATATTCCATCCTGTAGGTATACAGAGTTCAACTGTTCCCTATTGCCAAACACAAGATATGTTACTGATTTTTTCTTGAGTGATAAACAGTGTTGTAATTGATAGACTATATTTCAGTCTTTGCTCACTTTCATAGAGACTTGACACCTAGCACCATTCACTGTAGGCTGTTGGCAAATATATACGAATAAATAATGATTTCTTCAGCATACTTTCCAGAAGAGATACAACACTATACATATATGATATGTATCATAAGCACTGATCACTGTTCCTAAGAGGTGATTTAATAACATTTCAGACTGCAAGATAAGATACCTCACAAAGTTCAGGGTCCAATATATGTGAGACTCAGTGCTCTCTCTAGTCCAAGACCACCATGTTATTTTGCAATTGGGGAATCTGCTCCTCCCATTGCCGGAGGTGGGAGCAGAATGAGGGGGTTCTCACCTCACTCTCAAGTCTTCTTGACAGCAGCTGAAAATACACAAATGAAGGTAATGAGCTTTTGGTTTTCCTTTATTTAACATAAAAGCATCTTATAATGGATGAGATGAAAAATGCCTCACCCTGAAAGTCAGGGAAACTAGATTCCTGTTCTGTTTCTGAGGTTTGGATGAGTCTCTCTCGTCTTCATAAAGATGCCTCTGAATGGCAGGATGAAAACATTGAGAATTCTAAAATATACCAAAGCTTTTCTAGGGTAGCAGAAGTTTTAATAGCTGGTTAGCAACAGAGCTGAGCCTGTGAGAGCGAGCTTTCTTCCTTCCAATTTTGCTTTTCTGTATTTTCTACACCATTGTGTTTGGAAGGACACACTTACCTTAAGAGAAAACACTTGTCCTGTCATCATGTTACTAGTCAACATGTTACTAGTCTCCCACTAGTTTTGCTGTACATGTGACACCTCTGATTGAAGCCACCCATCAGGTTAAAATTGTTCTCCAGCAGAAAGGAACTGTGCTCTCTCCCCGTGCTTTGCGTTTTAAACTGAAAGGTTAACATCCCTGAAAAAAGAAAAAACACTTTCCCATAAGTAACTTTTTTTCAAAATTACAGAACCCAGATCATTTGGTGACATTCAGATAACAGCAGCAAGAATCTCTGAAAAGCCAGACCACCATGAAATTTATGAATGTCCCACCCACCTGTCCAAGACTAAAAATATAACTCAGCAAAATCTCCATATCAGCTTGGTGCATGTGACACCTAAGCAATGTGGCTTTATTTATTTATTTATTTTAGGACAAAAGTCTCCATATTCTAACATGCTGGCTTGTTGTCAATCACACTATTTCTTCCCTTGTCAGTCACTCTTGAGTTATTTGCTTCATAGGATAGAAATGGACCTCTTGAGGTTATACTTTCTTTTCATCCAAATGAATGTAGATGCTACTGTAAAGACATTGTTTTAAATTTTTTAATTTAAAATGCCTTTTAAAAACATGTAACATAAGATATGTTTATGCTATGGTCGTTATCATTCAACTTATATTTATTGGAAAACACTCGTACACACTACATGTAAGCAGAAATAATCACACATTAAACATATTCTCTTTCTCAGTGCCTTATGTTCAAGTACAGGATAAGGAAATGACATCTAAGAAAATGTCAAATGTAGAGAGAACATTTCTAGCAGTTTAAAATGAAGGGAAGCTTAGTCAATAAATGCATGAAAAAATGCCACTGCAGAATTTTGGATCCTAATGCAAATGTGGTCATTCACCTATCCCTCCATGTACCTGAGTTACAATTAACAAGAGTTCAAAAATGCTCAGGGAAAAAAAAATTACAGTTCATTGAACATCTACAGACTTTTTCTATTATTATTCCCTAAACAATCGAGTATAACAACTATTGACACAATTTTTTACTTTGTATTAGGCATTATAAGTAATCTGGAGATGATTATTAAAATCTGGAGGGAATGTGTGTAGGTTAGGTGAAAACACTATACCATTTTATGTAATAGACCTGACATCCAAAGATCTTGGGATCTGTAGGGGATTCTGGAGCTAATTCCCTTCGAACATGGAGTGACAACTGTGTTCACTTTGAATCATAGAAATAACATGTCCTAGACTAAAATAAGGCTTTTTGTGGAACAAGTAAAACAGTCAAAGCCTACTGAATGTGCCAAAGAAGGACACTTCTGGTACTTTTTCATTAAAAGAACATTGAGAGATAGGGAGGAAGGGAATGCAGGAGAGAGGCCCAACTTTCTCCCTCTATCTTCTCCTGACCTGGAAACCTTGTACCCATTTTCTGGGATGGTGCGATAGTTTCCATCTTTCTTGCTCACTTCTATCACATGCAAGACCAGGTGGGAAGGCCACCCCTAGTGGAAGAATAGCCTGATTTGGGGGCACCTGGATGGGTAGACTTGCCATCTCCTCAGGCAATAACTGTCCCTGGTGTCAGGTTATGGAAGTTGAAACACTTTCAGATAATGACTCCTGTGAGTCCCAGTGGCTTACTGTTTAATTGTATAATTATAGACAGTTAAAAATGCATGATATGTAGTGGAGAGAAAATAGTCAGTGCTTCGGGAGCCATTATGGATTACAGTTTATGAAAATTGAAAATGATGCAATGGTTATATGGGTTAAGCTGCACGGAGTTATCATGCAAATGTTGCATGCTGCTCTGGGCCATCAATCCTCCCCAGAAGCCAAAAAATACAGAGAATTGCGATAGATGTTACAGTGACAATATGGCTCAGGAAGAGCACCTTCAGCGCTTTGTTTCAGAATACTCCGTAAGTCTCTGAGCCTTCAGGATCCTGTGAATGGTGTCAAAAAAACAAAGAAACAAACAAACAAACAAAAAAGTCGAAAATATTTAATAGTTATCTGATAGTTGCTGAGATTCAACTACAAAAAAAATGCAAGGACTTTCTTCCTAGAGTCACTTGCTTATTAAATAAGACAAAAATATTCACATGAAGGTAAAAGAACCTCAAATATTCTGGGAAACAAAGCATTTGGTTAGAAGCCATTTAATGACCTACATGGCTAAATTAAAGGTTAGATCCATTCAGGAGCTTGTCCAGCACTGACCTGTCCAGACCATGGATAGCAACAGAACTAGAGTCACCAGGGAGTAGACTGGGGCTTGAGGAGAAGATATCAGTACAACAGTAAATGGTGTTGATATCACCAAACCTCACAGTTGGAAAAAAAAAAAAAAAAAAAACACAAAACCCTGATACTATGGTAAAATCTTAGTTAGGGTCCTCATCCTTAGAAATGATCCCAAATTGTCTGTAAACCCAAGTTAAAAGCAATGGATCAGCATGCATTATATTCCTTAGCAAATAGGAAGGTATCAGGTCCTGGTGACCATAGAATGCCTGAACTCTGTGGGGTTGTTACATCTAAGCACTGTACGTGTGTGCAAAAGCAATACTCTGTGCATTCTTTGTTCATATCTTCCCTCATTCACGGAAACATCATCTTCTAAGGAAAGCCTATCATGTGTCAGGATCTGTGCTTGGTGCTGAAGAACTGGCACTGGTCCTTGATCTTGCTTTTAGGGATCCAAAGTCAGCTAAGAAAAAAAAAAAAAAGGTCAAGACCTTTTTTTTCCCCCCTAACAGAATATAAATATATAAAAGAATAACTCTGGTGAGTTCAAAGGATCTTAAGAAACTGCCTGGAGGGGGTCAGAAGCAACATGGAAGAGGATGTGACAATTGAGATGATTAAGAGTTTCTGGGCAAATTCAGTAGGGGGCCTCCCTGACAGAGAGAGACGCATTCAATTACACAACTCATGCTTGGAAAGGAAAACAAAAACTAATACTAAAACAGTGCATTTGGGGACCAGCGTGTCATCTCCTGGGTGCCTGGGTATGAAAATGGAAGTGAGGGGACAGGAAAGCATCAGAGGAAAGCAGGCACATGCCTGGGAATGGGCACGAATGACATAGTAAAGAGAATTGAAACATAACCAGAGTGAATGGCATATATTTTCACCTTGAAACCTGCTGTCACAACTGAGTGTAATAGCATCACAGGAATATTTACACATGCACATGGTACATACAAAACACCAGTGGACAGAGTCAGATCTCTTCTCACATCATTCATTTTCTAGTTGTGTGACCTAGAGCACATTGCTGAAACCCACAGAATCTCAATTTCCCCATTTGTAAAACATGGCTAACACTCAATTATTGGGGTAGATTCAAGACTATGTGGGGTTCCACCAGTGAATCCTTAACAGTATCTTCACAGGCTATCAATCTTATTCTTGTTATATGAGCCCGAAACATTTCTAAGTGGTGTCTGTGAGCTTTGCTTCCAAAAGATCAATCTCATCCCTACCCTTCAACTGAAATAAATTACATAGGGAGTCTTCCATCCTTGATAGCCAACTCTTAACTACAGCCACCACCATGATCTTAGCATCACTCACACAAGACCCATACACTCAGCTGATAAACTCAAGCATTGGTTAATATGCTCCACTCACCAGTTTCTAAGCATTCTCCATGTTGATATACTTTATCTTCTTAAGCAGAGGGATAATTTAATATTCATAATAAATACCAATCTACCCTTGATTAATTATATGGGTTGACAAAGTTTTTATGTAAAGGGCCAGATATTAAATATTTTAAGCTTTGGGGACTCATATGCAAGTCTCTTGTATTTTCCTGATCAATAACTCTTTAAAAAAAAAAGTAAAAACTGTTTTAGCTAGTTTGTCACATAAAAACAGGCAGTGTAGGGATATTGGAGAGGGCAGATTTGGCCTGCAGGCTATAGTTCATGCACCCTTAGATTAGGATCTTAATGTGAGAGCTATCTGATAGAGGTCACAGTGATACTTGCTCCAGAGGAGGCAAGTGCTGAAACACTGTACTGTTGAGAAACCTCAAAGGGATATCAGAGTCTTAATGAGTATCAGACAACTACTACTTTCAGCAAAATTTTAGAGATGATGCAGCATTTAGCAGAGAAGTGAAAAGCATCCATAGTCTAAAGCCATTGCCTTAAAAAAAAATAAGTGAAAATAGAAAGCGGAATCCTTATAATCAGTATGACTACACATGCCTAACCTTGTGTAGTACATACTGAAACACATATGTACACACAAAAAGAAAACACAAGGTTTTCAACATTGCTTATCTCTAGGTGATGTGGGGTTGATTTAGGGAAGGTTTATATATTTTTCATGCTGTTAAAGTTTGGGGTGGTATAAAGAGAAACAGCTTGTCTGATCTTGAAATCAATTGAAAGATACATAAAGTAAATGCAAATCAAATACAGTATTTCTGTCTTATCTGTAAGGGACATATTACAAACTCCCAATATATGCCTGAAAACAAGGATAGTACCAATCCCTATATATTGTTTATCCAATATGCCCTGAAGCATTGCCACATAGAACCAAAATTAATCTTCTGTATTGAATGCCCTGGTGCCTCCTCTGCAGACTGCTCTTGTATTATGAGACAATTATTAAGTAAAATAAGGGTTACTTGAACACAAGCACTGTAATACCCCAATAGTCAATATGATCACTGAGATGGCTACCAAGTGACTAATGGGCAGGAAGGCTATCCAGCATGGATATGCTACACAAAGGGATAATTCACATCCCCAGCAGGACAGAGCAGGATGGCATCAGATTTCATCACACTACTCAAAACTTGAAATTTAAAATTTATGAACTGTTCATTCCTGGAATTCTACATTTATTATTTTCAGTACATGAAATCACAAAATTCACAGGCAATGGAAATCACAAAAAGTGGAGTTGCAAGTTTTGATGTAATTTCTTTATTACTGATGAAGCTGTTATGGGCATGTGTCTCAGCCCTTAGGCCAAAAGGTTTATTTATCCACCCCTGATCAACTACAGGCCTCCCCTATGGGGACAGAACCCCTCCTGCACAGCAGAGGGAAGATGAGAATCAGCCCCACATCCACACTAGAACCAGATGTCACCACTTCCCCAGGGAGAGGTAGATGCTGAAGAGTGAAAGAGTCCAGGAGTGGTACTCTATTGGTAACAAGTGTCCCCAGCATGCCCCTAAGCAGATTTCCTACCAATATGAAACAACTAGTAAGCACTCAAAAAAATTGTATGATCAATATCAATCTCGTTATGTCACTAGAACCTTCAGCAGTTCTTAGTGAATTGCTAACTTTGTGATTCTAGATTTATCACTTCACAGCTCTGGCACAAGGTCTTCATCAGCAAATTATAGAAGTGATACTAAAATGTATACTGAAAACCTTTCTGGCTCTTTGTCATTGTATGCAAAGTGAACTCTCATTTTTTGAGAAATTTTTGGTTTAGTGGAGGAAATATCTATAGATATTTCCTATATCTAATGATTGGTTTTACACGCTGTCCATGTCTATTCCATTTTCTCTCTGAAGTCAAGTAAAACATCATGTTGAAATAATTTGAGATCCCTTACTGATATTGTTTTGCTTAGTTTTAGCTTTCTTCTTAAAAATACTATTGGAGAGATAACACCTGTTTTACAATGATGTGTTTTACCAATTTTTCATGTGTGTATCAGCCTGGGCAATGGTTACTGAAGAAGAAAACAAATTTGTTGAAAGTTAGGGTGCATTAGGGGCAAAAAGGAACTCTGAGAGAGAGAGAGTCCAGAGGAAAATGTGTTGCATTTCCATGCACCATTTGAAATATAGGAACGTGTTTTCCAAATAATGATAATGCCATCATGTTGACATAATGAGCTAGTTAAAAAATATCTGAATAGTGACTTAAAGAGCAGAAAGTGTAAAAGATAAAACCAAAGAGAATTCTCGGTCATACAATTCATTAAAATACCTCATTTTGAGATATATTAATCTCTGAGTTTAATTAAAAGTCTGAATGGACAAATTGCATTTTATCTAAAGTACAGTTCCATTTTATCTTCCTTCTGATACCAAGAGAGGTTACTGGAACTTTTCAGCCTATTTATTTTCATTTATTTTTATAAATGAGTTCAGATTTGATGTGTGACAACACCCTGCCACTGGTCATTCCATATCTAAACTAAGTTACTAATGAAATTCACAAATCTAGGGACAAAGTAATACAAAGACTGAAAATAATGGTCTGAAGAATCACTGTTTCTCTGTTTCGATCAATCCTCAGAATTAAAGGTAGAATTTATTGATAAAGGCAGAGGAGTAATCCTCTGATGGAATGAGATGGTATATCAGTGTTTTCCACACTGTCGTTTAATTAATAGGCTTCCCTGTATGCAAACACTGTTAAGTGGATGAAATGTGTTGCTTATTAATGATCTAATCTGTATTCTTACAGGATATGGACTCTACTACGTGCTTGCCCATTTTCCCTAAATGTTTCTGTCTTAAGAGTTTGCTAGCCATTTATTTTGATAATGGGTCATCATGCACATCTCTGCTGTTAATAGCTCTTCAAACACTTTACAATGGAAATACCATATAGCTGAAGCTAATCTTATTGTTTTTTATATTAATAATTCTTGCAGCAATAGATCATTAAAATATAGAATGGTAAAGCACAGATGTCTAATGGAGATGCTCAAAAGCACCTACTCAAGTCATTTCTTCATTTCTTTTGTCAATAAATAATTATCCATACCACTCCATTCCAAGTACTGTGCCATTGGTTTGTGTTTTGAATAAAACAGGTATGGTCATTTTTGTCATTCCAGTGGAAGAGAGACCAAGTACTTTAGGAAATAAGTAAATACATACTTGTAAATTGGGATACGGGTTGCTAGGGCTCTATTTTTCTGCAGCATAACCTCCCTTAACATACTTCCTCTTCTTTCCCATCTCGCTATCGATAGCTCACTTCTATTTGTTTATTTGTATGAAATTCCTGCTGCTTTATTTTATTCCCAATTTAAAGGTTAACTGTAGATTCCTTGCACTGCTATGATGTGGAAGCTTTAAGTATTTGACCCTTAAAATTCCAAATACAGTCCCAAATGAAGATAATTACAGTCCATGGCTTAGCGTAAACACAGACCTGGACAAAGAGACACTTCATTCACAGTTGTGCAGACGTCCTTTGAGCATTTCTACAGATCCCAGCATTTGGTCATTCTCCCACTTCAAGCCTTGCCTCATTTGTCTCCCAGACACAGAGCAGAACTGCTCTTTCTGCCCACGACTCCTAGTCTTCCTTCCTTCCTTCCTTCCTTCCTCCCTCCCTCCCTCCCTCCCTCCCTCCCTCCCTGCCTTCCTTCCTTTCTTTCTTTCTTTTCCCCCCCGAGTAAACCTCAAGGTCTCTCTCTGGCACCAAGGAGTACCCACATTGTCCTTGCCCACTCTTAAATGTCCTGGTAGCTTTCCTATCATATCTCCCCTTCTCTAACCACTCATCACTCTGCCTTTGGCTTAATACATGTATAGTCTCACATTTTAAATTGTATATTATTACTTATTTTGTTTATTTTACTTGTTCTAGTTACTTATACATGACAGCAGAATGCATTTCAACCCATTGTACACAAACGGAGCACAACTTCTCCATTCTCTGGTTGCTCATGATGCAGAGGTATCTTATTATTTATGATAGTGGTTTTAATTCTATCAGACACAAGGTTCCATTTTATAACAAATATTATGTAATGTTCCCTTTACTATCCTGAAATGAAATTAACAGGTAATATAATTTACTTATAGTATTACTTCAAGAAAAAAAAAATCAATAAAGTAACCCAAATGTAATACAAAGGAGAAATAAAAGGAAAGTAATTTGTAATAAAATACTATGATCTAAAAAAGGCTATCCTAGACTATGAAATGAATTAAGCAAATGCTTACACCTGCAATTATAATAAATAATTTCAGATTTAAAAGAAGATAAGGAATTTTTGTAAGTTCCAGTTAAGAAGTATGAGAATAAAAAAAAAAAGGTAGAAGCTGCCATTAAAATAAAAACTAATGTTTGGGTAAACAATAAAAGATCAGTTTTAGTTGAATATAAAAAAAATAGAGGAAAACTACCTCAAATGAAGTACAAAGAACATGCAGAGACAAATTACAGACTGTCAAAGTGGAGATGTGAGGAAGCATGATGTTCTCATCAATGACCCAAGTCTTATGTAATATAAGTGTCAAAATTAAAGTATGACGTGCTACAGGGTAGTGATAAATGCCATGGAAAATGTGTCTCTTCTTAAAATCCCACCACCTGCTGAAGGCTTTAGTACTCAAAAGGCTTTGGGAGAAGCAGTCTTTAGTAGGAGACAAGAAATAAAAGATAAACAGAAATGTGAAAGAGTAATTTAAGAAGCCAGAAACTGGTTGTGTGATAACCTCTCAGGATAGAATCATGGTAACATGGAAAAATGCAAGAAATCCAAAGCAATTTTCTTTTTAATAAGTAACTTTCACATGATCCGATATCCTACCATAGGTCTAGTGAAATATTTCACACAAACATAAGAATACACATACTCATATATATGCACATATATAGAAACATACACATACATCATGGTAAAAAATGAGAAATGCATCTAAAATAAGTTGTATAAAAACATTTACCAAGGTCTATTGAGATCTAGATGTATCCACTAATTTAATAACATTTGATTCTGTGTTAATCAGTCTCTAATCCCTCAATTACATTTTTGTATGTGACAACTGCAAGTATGTACAAATGGCAAAACAGGAGTGTTTCCTGTTGACTTGAAGGGTATACATGATGCTCTGGTGAGTAGCAAAATGTTCTAAAATCTTTAAAAAACAATCTCTTCAGCTCTGAATTTTAAAAAAAAATGCCCTCAGTTTACGAACAGTTGCATTCTAGGGAAACACATGCACATTACAATTATGCCAAGCATATTTTTTGTCTATACATAAAATGGGTTTAATATGGGTATAGAGTCTGGACACTCATTTGTAGAGAAATTTTTCTTGAGGAAGTCTTTACCACATGATAAAGGACATCTGGCTTTCTTGATTCTCATCTATTAAAAGCCAATTGTTATGTACATGATTACTGAAATAACAAAAACCCTAATGAGTTTTTAAAATATCCTTAATGGGCATTGATTTTCTAATCAACACCATTGCTTTATGGAATGTTTCTGTGAAGAACCAAAAATTTCATGACAGTTAGCCTTTTAGTTCTCTCCCCTGGCTTTGATTTGTCTGTGGTGTCTTTCAAGGTGCCATGCTATCACGCTGTGACACAATGAACCAACCACACCAGATCAGAAAGACTGGAAAATGACCCTTCACACATTCCCACAAAAAGAAACCCAATCCCTAGGACTTATCTGTGTCACCTTATTTGGAGAAAGGATCTTCACAGTTGTGACTAGGTTAAGAATCCTGAGAAGAGATGATCCTGGAGAGTCTAAGTGGGCATTATATCCAATGACCATCCTTATAAGAGAAAATGGAGACAGACTTGAGACAAACAAAAGAGAAGTTGATACAGAGACGAAGCAGCTGCAGCAACGTCATTATGGAGGCAGAGATTGTTGGCAGCCACCAAAGCTCCAGGAGAGAAGGAACAGAGCCAGAGGGAGTACAACTCTGCAGACACTTTGATTTTGAACTTCTGGGCCTCCAGAACCATTAGTCTAGACATTGATTTGTACATACATGATTATCCAATAAAACCAGGGGCAATTTTTTTGCTAGGAAGTATCTGGGTGAGAGAGTCTCCTTTACATAAGCAGGAATAGAACTATTTTCTCACTCTGCAGAACAATCATTTCATTTTAAAAGTAAAAAGTTACTCCTGTGACTCTGACTAATACTGGTTTCCCCAGTAGAATGCAAGCTCCTCCAGAGAAGAGACTATGGGTATACTCCCTGACTTCTTTTCCTAGGACTTGATATGGCATCCAGTACATAGAAGTTTTAAAATAAATATTTTATGAATGAACATTTACATAGACCTATTTAGAGATATTTTGGTTTAAAAATGCTTCTCCCCCAGCTTCACAGGAGCAATAATAATTTTTTGCAGGATAAAGCAATTTTTAATGAATTGATTGTACAGATTGTACTAAAAATCCTGTTTTAATGGTCTCCCTGCCCAACCTGAGTCAGTACTTAGTGTTTCAACATAATCAGTTCATGGTTCATACTGGCTTAAATTGTGTCTCCCTGACAAATTTGTGTCTACGCAGAAAAGATAATTTGAACTTATTTGGAAACAGGAATCTTGCAGATACAGTCAACTTAAGATGAGGTCTCATTGGATTAGCATGAGCTGAAATCCAGTGATTTGTGTCTTAATAAATAGAAGGAAGTTTAGACACATGGAGTTACACACAGAGGGAAGACGGCCTTGTGATGAGGGAGACAGAACCTGGAGAGTGATGCAAGTATAAGCCAAGGCGGCTGCCAACACCAGAGGCCAGGAAGAAGCAACGCCTTGAGTTATGACTTCTACCCTCCAAAACCGGGCAGGAATAAATTTCCATTGTTTTAAGACACTCAATTTGTTATAGCAATCCTATGAAAATAATGCAGCCAGTAATCCACTGGTATGTTTATGGTTTTGCCCACCTTTCTTATAATGAGTTGCTTCACTGGGATTTGCTTCAGGGACCCCATTTAGAACAACCATTTGCAGCCATTGGCCAATTAGATGGCACACTCAGCAGTAAAGCAGACTCTAGGAGAAGAGTGCAAACTAGCACAATCTGAGAAAAGCAGCACTGCATAGAAAGGCTCGGACACCACAAACTTTTGGGGGTCCATATGTTTTTTTTAGATTTTCCATCTCTTCCTAGTTATATATCCTTGGTTAATTTATTAAGAGACTTATCTGTGCTCTGGGTTCCTCACCTGTATAATGGAAAAAATAATCATTTCCTGTTAGAGTTGGGAAAACTAAATTACATGCTGCATATTAAATGCTTAATTCACCAGTATCCTGGATGTGGTAACTGTTCAGAAAGACTATCTAAAACTATTGCTAATACTGCCATTAGTGAAGTTTAGAAATGAATAATAGTTTAATAAAAAAGTGGCATAGTAGGGTTTCAACAAACCATAAAATTATATTCCATATATAGAAGACAATTTTCTTTGCAGGTTATTCAGCAGTTTTGCACTATATATTATCATTCAATACAAAAAACACTCCATTTTGGAAAGAGCAGTACTTAAGCAGTATATATTGGTGCCTAAACTTGCCTCTATTCCTACTTACAAAACTTGATGACAGAAGTAATTTTTAAGCAAAGCCCAAAGTCAGTAAAACATTATGCTGCTTACTATGGAGACAGAGAACAAGTCCTTCCTTCCACAAGGTTTGTATAATTAGACATCATGGCTTCTAATGATGTGTCCAACCTCTTCTCACTAATAGAGAAACTTTATCCCTAATGGAAATGCAGCACATGCTTCCCTCCTGCCAAATGGTAAAAAGAGAACATGTTTCTCTGCAGTGGTTTCTGTACAGTAGTCAAAGTGGACATGACACACACCAATTACAGTTAGGGTTTGCAAAGAAAATAGTTAGGATTCTTGCTCATTTACTTTTTCATAAAGGTAGAAGATAAAAATGCATGTGAAATATGCCACCTTATGAATTCATACTTCTAAAATCAAGACTAAGGAAGGAGTAAAGTTTATGATATGTAACTACTAAGGATGAGAAACACTATCCAATAAGAAAGAGAAGACACTGGCCTTTAGTCTGGAGGGTCCCTACCAAAGAAGGTGTCAGGGCTTTACTTCCTAGTTTGCAAAGGTATGAGGATCTCAGGGAAGAGCAGGCTGTGCAAAGACATGGAGGGATAGAAGGACACTTGGGTTATAGGACAGTTGGGGTTTTAGACAGTGGTTATTTGCCAACCAATGTAGAAGTATTTAACGTAACAGTTATTTGGCTATAAATGTACCAGTTATTAAATAGTGGCTCTGGACAAGATGTCAGCACAGTGATGGTCAATGACACTGGGGCAGGCACATAGAAGACAGCAGAAGCTGGTGTGCTAGTGCATGCCTATAATTCCAGCAAATTGGCAGACTGAGATAAGAAGATCACAAGTTCTAGGCCAGTCTGGGCAACTTAGTGAGACTCTGTCACAAAATAAAAGGCAAAAAGGCCAGAATATAGCTCAATAGTAGAGTGCCCTGTGTTCAATCCCCAGTACTGAAAAATAAATAAAGAAGAAAGAAAGATGACAGCACAGAAAGAAAGAGAGAAAGAGAGAGAGGAGGAACCAACCACTTTGTCATGTGGGCATGATTGGTTCTAGACAAAACCAGGAGCTGGTGTGCTTGACCCCTCCAATTCTATTTTTTACACTTTTTATTATTTTCTTATTATATTGATACAGGAACAAAAATTTCCCATGTTCAATGCCCCCCTGGCTTCCAAATTTCAGTCTATTCCCCAGAGATAATTACTATTACTGATTTAGCATGGGTTGAACACTTCAATACCAAATTCTAATGCTCCAAAATCCAGATTTTGAGCAGCAACATGAAGCCAAAAGTTTAAAATTCAACACCTATCCTCATATGATAAGTCATAGTCAAAACAGAGGCATGTGAAAAATATTACACAAAATTCCTTTCAGGCTATACGTGTAAGCCATATATGAAATGGAAATTAATGCTCTATTTAATCATGGGTCTTTTCCCTAAGATATGTAGTTTTATGTATTCAAATACTTTAAAATACAAAAGTCTGAAATCCAAAACACTTCTGGTCCCAAGTATTTGGGGTACAGAATACTCGCCCTCTAGTGTCATTTAAAGTATCTTCCTATGTGTATTCACATTGTGGTAGGCAAGATCCTAAAATGATCCCCTACAACTTCCTGCTTAATCCTCGGAACTGTGAATTTAATGAGATATCACACTCTGATCATGTCATGTGTCAAAAAGAATTTTGCAAATATAATTAAGGTTATTAATGTTTTGCTTCTGAGGTAATAACAAGAGATATTATCCAAATGGACCAAAACCAATCACACATGCCTTTTAAAGCAGCATTTTCTTCAAGTATTAGCTGATGGAAAGTCAGAGAGATGAGATTCAAAGCATGAGAAGAATGTGATGCACCACTGCTGGCTTTGAAAATGGAAGCAACCATATGCCAAAAGATACAGATGGTTCCTAAAAGTTATATGTGACTTCTTTGCACAGCCAATCAGGAAGTGGGGACTTCAGTGTTATATCCATAATGAAGTTAATTCTGTAAACAGTTTTAATGAGCCTAGAAGCAGATAAAAACCAGACAGGCCAACACCTTGATTTGAGCCTTTGGAGACACTATATAAAGAGCCCAGCCGAGTCCACTCAGACTTACGATCTACAAAACTATGAGATAATAAATCAATATTTTAGAGCCCTAAATTTGTGGTGATTTCTTACACAACAATAGAAATTTAATACCAAATATCATCCTATAATTTATTTCATTTAAGAATATGTCTTGTCTATGGACATAGCTCAGTAATAGAATGCTTGGCCAGTAGGAATAAGACCCTTGGTTCAACCACCAGCACAACAAAAATAAAATAATTTTTATAAATTTGTGCAAATTAACTCTTATTTTAACTTATCAGTACTATTCCAGTGTATGGGTGGTAAAACATTTCCAAAGATGTTGGCCAACAACTCCTCCCTTCACTCTAAAAATGTGCTGTCCTCAAGTTACTTCCCCAATTCTCATCTATGGGCTGGCCTGTGACTTGTTTTCATTAATAAGATATAGTGGAAATAACATCCCACAACTCTGAACTCAAGTCTTGAATGACCTTGAAGCCTCTGTTTTTGCCCCTGTTGGATTCAAGGAATAAGAATTAACAAACTAAATTACTGAAGGATAAGAGATCACATGGAGGAGAAGGGGGTATAGTTAGTCCCCACTCCAGACAATCTCAGATGAATATGTAGAGGTGAAGAGCCACTTGGCAAAGCCCATACAGATCAAAGAATTGTGAGAAATATTAATCATTATTATTTGGGAAGTTTTGTGTGTCAGAGTTTTGGGGTAGTTTATTATGTAAAATAGAATCATTACATATCATATATATCCCAAATAAGTCATGAACATTCTTATTTATCCATTCTTTTACTGATAAACAATTGTGTATTATAATTATTAAACAAAACCACATGAAACTATCATTGTATTAGTCAAGATTGGTCAAATATCAGCAGTATCGTGAAATTCAATCATACTAACAAACTGCTGCAAATATTCTTTCATCTGCCTTTCTGTAAGCACATATTTTGGGGGTATTACTCCATGTTACCATCCTGCACTAGGCAGAAGAAATTTTGGGTCTCAAACTGGCACATCTTAAACGTTAACAGATGTTGCTTTATTATCTGATAGAAGGGGCATAAATTGGTATATGTACTTTATCAAAATATAAAATAATCTTAGATTCCTGATTTATATATTCCTAGAATTCCATTATAATAAAAATTATTACGAAGCCAGCCTTAGCAACTTAGTGAGACCCTGTATCAAATAAATAAAATGGGCTAGGATTTGGCTCAGTGGTTAAGGGCCCCTGAGTTCAATCCCTGGTACCAAAAAAAAAAAAAAAAAAATCACCAAGGAGTATTGACAAATCTGATGTAAAATTCCTGATGACTACAACTACAAGGTCTTTTTTTGTTTGACTCTTAAATATAGTAGATGACTATTTTAAGAAAGACAAATATGGCTGCCCATTTTTGGAACAGTTAAATTTATATTGTTGAATTTGTTTCCTAAGTAGACCACATTTAATGTTGGAAGTCAAACTGGAATAGAGTAGATGATGGTGATGAGAGATCTCAAAGCCAGCCTAGGAGTCTGTATAAGTTAAAAGATATCTTGCTCCATGGAAAATATTCTCCATCCATGTGCCAATATCATGAATAACTGGGAAGCTGAATAATTCAATACTCTAAACATATTTATTGAGGAATGACTTTATAACCATTCCTCTGTCTATGTAATATATAGGTGAGGCAGATTGAACTTGTACCCTAATATCAGTTCTACTCCTCTTCTATAGGCAAGCTGGACACCTGATCACACTCCTCACCTTTTTTGGAGCCAGAAGTGACCTTATAACTAAGTCTGAACTCATGAAATGTGAAGTGGTTCTTATTGCTTTTGATTTTGGGCATAGGAGACTCTTCCTCCTTCCAAATGACAGGAGATGGGGCAGTGGGAGCAATCGCTTTGAACACTGAGACAGTAGCAGTATGCTGAGGTTAGCACAGCACAAGCCCTGATTGTCTATTTCTGGTACATACAAACATGTGAGGCACATATAAACCTCCTTTTCAAACCACTGTGGTTTACAATTTAGTTGTTATAGAAGTTTTCATGGGTGCTATTTGATTTCAGGGTTGCTAGAAATCCAGATGATCAGTTGGGACCATTTCCATCTATTCAAAGGTTTGTGAAGTTATTTTGTCATACTTTAATTTCTTTGGTTTATAATTTTAGCCTATGTCAAAATGCAAGTTTCCCAAGGGAAAAAAAAAAATCAAGTGTTACATGTCATTCATTCACTTAATCTACTTAATTATCAAGTCTTTTACTAAAAAAAAAAAAAAAAAAAAAGATTCACAAAGGAAGGTAGGAAAATGCAGTTCCCTAAACATTTGGTGGGTGGCTACAAAAGCAAGTGAAGAGCCTCTGGGGAAAAAAAGAGAGAGAGAACACATTAAAGCATTAAAGGCAGAAAGGATACAGCAATGAATGACTCCTACTTAACAACATGGCCACATGTATGTGACCACACAAAGAAGGAGCAAAGAGTGAACCCAATTTACCATAGCTGAATAGCAGTTGCTGTGAAATAAAGATTAAAGAACACATTATTTGAGGCACATGGAGACTAGCTAACTTGCTGGGGTACTTATCCTCAGAGATTGTTTTTTTGAGACTCCTGATGAGTACAGGGGTCAGCCCTATTTCCAGGAAAGCAGCCCAGCTCCCTTGTCCCACTGAAATAGTTCCATGTTACAAGTCACAAGAAGTCACTGGCCTTTGAAAATCTTTCTACTATGCCCTCCTCAAAAGTTGTGTATGTTCAGAAAACATTACAATTTGTTTTCTCCTAACTAAATACATAACTAACACACACACACACACAACTTTTTTCAAGGAAAGCAGGGAAGCAAATGAGAACTATTACAAAAACTAAATTGAGAACGCCTTCTCTGTTATAAACAAAATATACAGCATAAACACCTCAAGTAAAAGTATTTCCAAAGTAATGTGCTTTTAATCAGACACATCAATCTAAAGTTTCTGCAACGACTACAAACTTGAATGTTATTGGACAATGTCACCAAAATGCATTAAAATAATTGCATTAGGGTTTTTGGCATCACTTTATAATAAGTGGACAGTAATTGTTGCTAAACTGCAGCAAATTGCTGCAGAATTGGATATTACATCCATGTTAGGATCAAATGACTCTATAGTGATTAATGATACTGCATTGAGTATCAAGAGAATTAAAATGATTAACCACTTATTCTAAAGTGTTGACATTTTTCTACAATTTTAGAGTTATGTTTCAAGAAAATTTTCCAATTAAACTTATTGTTAATGGTTACTGAGTAAAATTCAGAGACAAATATTCCTTAAAAGGTCAACTTAATAGTGAGTAAACATTAGGATTCTTAAAAACCCACTTAGTTTAACTATCCACATTAAATAACTAATAGCAGATGATGTGTTTAACACCCTAGTTATATTGAAACAATATAGCCATGTAATTAAAGACACTTGATCATAATTAAAATATTCATAATAATTCCCTCTTACAATAATTTGTGCAATTCAGACTACCTACTGTGGTAAACTAGAAAAAAGAAAGACATTATCACTTTTGGAGGAGTAGATTGTCAAGGATATTTTTTCGCAGGTTTTAAAAAAATACAAAAGCACAATCATAAATTGTGCTTAATTGTTTATGGAAGATGGTTCTGTTATAAAGTGCTTGCAAATATTTCCCAGGAGAAGACATGGTAGCAATTCATCAGACTCAGACGTGGCAGTATCTTGGAAAAATAATCATGTACCTGAAAATGGGCATTAAACAAACACTTAACGGAAAAATGATTTATTTTTTTCCAACTTTTTTGGAACTACTGAATATTAGTTACTAAGATAAATACAATATTGGACAAAATATTGTGATTCTTAGAACTAGCTACTGTTGGCCTCAAGAGTAATTTTGTAAATGAATAAAATCTTCAAGCTATTAGAGGAATCATACACAGGAAAAAGAGCTTTATATTTATACTAAAGGAGGCACAATTTCAAATTCTGAATCCATCTCTTATTTAACGTAATGATCTCCTTGGAATTTGTCTTCAGCACTTGGATTTAACATTTTTAAGCTTGATTTTTCAGTTCAATATAATATACAAGAAATAAATGAGATACTGAGAAAACATTTTGAACTTTTCAAAATAATGCTAATTTGTTTCCTCCTGTGTTTATCACTGGTTAGAAACCTTGTCTCAATATTCTCAGAAACTAAAGTATACAATGGAAAGACAATTGAGTAACTATTTTGGGGGGTCACTGCCACTAACTAGCTGGTTGGTATTTCCTATATTTGTTCCAAGTCAACTATAACCTCTAAAAACATAGATCATATGTTGAATATCTATTTAATATTCTCTAAAACTTCTAAAAAAAAATCAGGTAATCTTTTCCCCTACCCCTCCACCCCGGGAAACTCTTTTCGCTTGATCAGGCTTCCAGAATTCTGCTGGTTGTTACCCCATGCTTCTTTAAGATATATCTCATCTTTTCCCTTTAACAATCACTCTTCACTCTCACCCCAACCTCAATTCTTTTAACCTAATTCCCTAGCATAGGGGGTGGCCAACCACAGTTTGCAAGCTAAATAAGTACTGCTATCTGCTTGTACAACATGCTGCTCTTTTGTTACCTGTTTTCTATGGCTACTTTTGTGATGCAAAGACAAAGTAGCTATGATAATTACCATATGGCCCAAAGAGCATTTAGCTCACTTCTGGGAGTCTGCTCCCTAGGAGTTGTCCCTGGGTACTAAATGTAAATGCTAAAGCATTTACTCTGACCCTGTGCAGAAATTGATGAACCCCTGCTTTGGAATCTATAGACTTAGAATCTGTGCTGGATCCAAAAACCAGACCAAACAGAGCCCACCATATGATTCACAGCGTGACTAGAAAACCAAGAGAAATTCAGGTACAGAGAGTGTTTCACCCAAAGGAACAAGAGATGGTCAGACCTAAAAAATCATACCCTTTGAGTCCTGCAATTACAAGACCATTGAAGGTGGGCTAGGAATTTGATTGGGCAGGTGGGAATGAGTGTGTGTGCTTGGGGACTGAGTCCAGGAGGCCAGGAAGGGCAGGATCCAGGAATGGCAGAGGGAGCAAAGGATTGGCTCCTCCACACCACCCCTGGAACCCAGGGAAGATTCCTAGGGTGCAGACTCCCAGCGGTGAGCTAATTTAAAATCTTCAAATCAATCATCATTTGACAATGCACCAGGGGAGTAACTAAACCTAAACCCTGCCTTTGGGAGCTCTGTCTTAGGAAACTCCCCTCACAGAATTCTACAGAACTGGGGAGCCAACAACACTGTCTAACCTACCTCACCTCCTATTGCCCGGAAGGAAGAGAACCCAAGACTTTTTTAACTTCAACTGGCAACTTGAGGAGAAACACAAAAAGAGGAAGAACTTGACAGCCTTTATCTACTACCACAATATATACCTCGTGATAAAATGGAAAGACACTGGGAAGAGACAACCAATATATCATATCATTGAAAAATTTTAACCATCACAACAGAAACAAACAAACAATTCTTTAATTTTATCAAGAACCTTTTAAAATTGTTCTCTATTTTCATTCATTTCATTCTTCCCCCCTCTCTCTCTCCTCCCTCCCTCCCCGCCCCCCCCCCCGCCCCCCCCCAGTTGTTTGTATGCTACATGGTTCATGGACATTTGTACCTAAACATATTTGTCTCACGTTTTTCATTTCTAGCATTTTTTGAGGGTAATTATTTTTCATGACTGTATTTTGAGGGCTAGGGTTATTGATTAGTAATTTTGCATTTATTTTATATTGTTTTTCACTTGTCTATTTCTCCTGATTCTCATTCTCTCTTGCCTTTTGCTAACAGCCAAATTCTACTTTTTTGTTTTTTCACTCTTTATTTCATTTTTTACTTCTACTTTCTCTCCTCCTTCCTCCTCATCTTTGCATCCTACATCTCTTCTGTATTCTCCCTGTTCACCTTTTGAAATAGCAAACCATTTGGCAACCTTTCTGGGGGGTCTTTGGTTTTGTTTTTGTTTTCTATTGGCAATTGATTACCATAGCAGTTCTGTTTATTGTGCCAAATAACATGTGGACATCCTTATAGAAACCAAGTATTTGGGTGCTGAATATTGTTTGAATTGATTGTTGTTACTATTTATCAATCCCTAAACTGTGAGGTACCAGAAACCTTCAGAGACACTACAAGTTCAGAGAGTAGAAGCTATGCCACCTCAGATACATATTGATAAATTGGTAGACACATAAACAATATAAAAAAGCAAGGGAATGAATAATCCCAAACAAATCCACTGATACCACAATGGAGGAAATATCAGAGAAGGAATTTAGAAGCATCATAATTAAACTGATCTGCAAAGTAAAAGATGATGTAAGGAGTGAAATCAGAGAGAAAATACAGGAAGTGAAAGATCAGTTCAATAAAGAGATAGAGATACTGACAAAGAACCAAATGAAAAATCTGTGAAATGAAGGAATCAGTAAACCAAATTAAAAATTCAATGGAAGCATCACCAGCAGAATAGACCACTTGGAAGCTGGAGTTTCAGGTAACAAAAACAAAGTGTATAATCTTAAAAATAAAGTTGACCATTTTGAGAAAACATGTTAAAAGACCAGAAAAAAAAATTTCAATGAATATAGGATACAATGAAAAGAACAAATTTAAAATTTATTGGGATAGAAGAAGGCTCTGAATTACAAAATAAAGGAATGCACAATCTATTCAATGAAATAATATCAGAAAATTTCCCAAATGTTAAGAATTATATGGGAAATCATGGGGATGGAGTTGTAGCTCAGTGGTAGAGCACCTACCTAGCATGTGTGAGGCACTGGCTTCAATTCTCAGCAACAAATATAAATAAATACAAATAAAGTTCTATCAACAACTAAAAAAAATTAAAAGAGTGGTATGGAAAAGCAAATACAGGAGGTATACATGACTCCAAATATACAAAATTCAACAGAGCCATACCAAGGCACAGTATTATGAAAATGCCTAACATATAGAATATAGATAGAACTTTAAAGGCTGCTAGAAAAAAATGACAGGTCATATGTAGAGGTAAACCAATTTGAATTGCAGCTGATTTCTCAACACAGATCCTAAAAGCTAAGAAGTCTTAGAATAAATATATACCAAGCTCTGAAAGAAAATTAATGCCACCCAAGAATGCTATACCCAGAAAAATTAAGCTTCAGATTTGAAAATGAAATAAAAACCTTCCATGATAAACAAAAGTTAAAAGAAATCACAACTAGAAAGCCTGCCCTACAAATCATACTCAAAAAATATTTCAAGAAGAAGTAAAAAATAAAATTGAAAGCCATCAGAGGAAGGAAATATAGTAGATGAATAGTCAAAGGAGAAACTAATAAAAATTTAAAACTAGAAATAAAAATGACAGGGAATAAAAATCATTTCTCAATAATAAAATTGAATATAAGTGGCCTAAACTCATCAATTAAAAGATACAGGCTGGCAGATTAGATTTAATCACAAGACCCCAAAATATGCTTTCCCAGGAGACTCACCTCATACACAAAGATATCCTGAGACTGCTGGTTAAAGGATGGGAAAAAAGATATCATTCACATGAATCTCATAAACAAGCAGGGATTTTTATCCTCATATCAGATAAAGTGGATTTCAAGCCAAAGTTAATCAGAAGAAATAAGAGACAAACAAGATCATTTTATACTATTTAAGGGAATTGTACAACAGAAGAAATAACAATTGCAAATATTTATGCCCAACACAATGGAGCTTCTACATCAAACAAACTATTCAATATTAAGAATCAAATAGACCACAATACAATAATATTGGATGACTTTAACACATTTCTCTCATCACTGGATAGATCTTCCAGACAATAACTAAAAAAAAGAATCTATATAACTAAGAAAATATAATGAATAAATTAGACTTAACAAATATATATAGAACGTTTCATCCATCAATGACTGAATACACTTTCTTCTCAGCAACACATGGATCATTTTCTAAAATAGACTATACCTTAGACCACAATGAAACTCTTAACAAATACAAAAAGTAGAGAAAATATCTTGCATTTTATCAGATAAAATGAAATGAAATTAGAAATCAATGATAAGATGAAAAATAGAGTCTACTCTAACACATGGAGAGTAAATAATACACTATTCTATGATGAATGGATAGCAGAAAATATCAGGTATGAAATAAAAAAATAGAGAGAGGTAAATGACAATATGGATACAACATACCATCTCTGGGACACTATAAAGGTAGTTCTAAGACGAAAGTTCATGTATTGAGCTCATTCATTGTAAGAACAGAAAGTTATCAAAAAATAATCAAACATTATATGTCAAGGCCCTGGAAAAAAGAGGAACAAACCAACACTAAAAGAAGTAGAACACAAAAATAAATAAATAAAATCAGATCCAAAACCACTGAAATTAAAACAAAAAATTCAAATCCATAATGAAAAGGGAAATATCATAGACACTACTGAAATACAGAAGATACTTAAAAAATTATGTTAAAAATTTATAGTCCAATAAATTAGAAAATCTTGAAGATACTGACAAATTTCTAGAGACATGTGATAACCTAATTAAACCAGGAGGACACAGAAAATCTAAACACATCAATTTCAAGAAATGAAATTGTAGATGCCATCAAAAGCTTACCAACAAAGAAAAGCCCAGGATTTGATGGATTCCCAGCCAAGTTCTACTAGACATTAAAAGAAGAACAAATAGCAGTCCTCCTCAAATTATTCCATGAAATAGATAAGGAGGGAACCCTTCCAACTCATTCTATGAAGCTAGTATCCCACAGGTACCCAAACCAGATAAAGACACATCAAGGAAAGAAAACTTCAGAACAATATTCCTGATGAACAGATGCAAAAATTCTTAATAAAATACTAGCAAATTGCATACAAAAACACATTAAAAAGATAGTGTACCATGATCAAGTAGGTTTCATCCCAAGGGTGCAAGTTTGATTTAATATACAGAAATCAATAAATGTAGTTTACTATATAAATATATTTAAAGAGGAGAATGATATGATTATCTCAACACACGAAGAAAAAGAACTGACAAAATACAACATCTATTCATGTTTAAAACACTAGAAAATCTAGAGATAATAGGAACTTAATTCAACATAGTAAAAACTAAATACATCAAACCCAAGGCCAATATCATTTTAAGCAGAGAAAAACTTAAAGCATTCCCTCTGAAAACTGGAACAAAACAGGGATGTTCACATAGTCCTTGAAACTTCATTCAGAGCAATTAGGAAAAGAAAGAATTTTAGAGGATGCGAGTAGGAAAAGAAGAGCTCAAACTATCTCTATTTGTTGATTACATGATTCTATTATTTAGAAGACCCAAAAAACACCACCAGAAATCATGAAGATCTCAAAACCAAATTCTGCAAAGTAGTAGCATATAAAATTAACACCCATAAATAAATTGTATTCCTATACACTAATGATGAATCAGCTGAAAAAGAAATTAGGAAAACTATCCCATTCACAATAGCCTCAAAAAACAAAACAAAGACAAAAACTTAGGAAGCAATCTAACAAACAGGGTGAAAAATTTCTAAAATGAAACTATAGAACAATAAAGAAATTTAAGACCTTAGAAAATGGAAATATCCCCCATGTTCTTGGATATGAAGAATTGATATTGTCAAAATGGCTATTCTACTGAATGTACTATAGAGATTTAATGTGATTTCTATTAAAATTCCAATGATGTTCTTCATAAAAATAGAAAAAGTAGTCATGAAATTAATTTGGAAAAATTATAGGCCCATAATAGCCAAAGCAATCCAGAAAAGCAAAGCAGGAGGCATTACAATACTCAACTTAAACTATACTACAAAGCTATAATAACAAAATAACATGGTATTGGCACCAAAACAGAAATGAATACCAATGGAATCAAATAGAAGACACAGAGACAGACCCATACAAATACAGTTACCTCATACCAGAAAAAGGCACTATAAACATACATTGGAGAAAAAAAGAGCCTCTTCAAAAATGGTGCTGGGAAAACTGTAAGTCCATATATAGGAGAATGAATTAAAACCTGATCTCTCACCCTGTACAAAACTCAACTGGATCAAGTGGGTCAAAGGCCTAGGTATTACCTGTACATTCTAGAAGAAAATCTAGGCCCAATATTTCAACTTGCCAGTATAGGAATTGACTTCCTTAACAAAACTCCTAAAGCGCAAGGAGGAAAATAAAAAAATCAACAAATGGTATTTTATCAAACTAAAAAACTTCTTCTCAACAAAGGAATTAATCAAGAATGTGAAGAGCAAGCCTATAGAATGTGAAAAAAATTTTGTCACCTGCATGTAGATAATGCATAATTTCCAGAATATATAAAGAACTCAAGGGCTGGGGATGTGGCTCAAGTGGTAGCGCGCTCGCCTGGCATGCGTGCGGCCTGGGTTCGATCCTCAGCACCACATACAAATAAAGATGTTGTGTCCGCCAATAACTAAAAAATAAATATTAGGAATTCTCTCTCTCTCTTTCTAATAAAATAAAATAAAATAAAAACTCAAAAAGTCTTACTCCCCCTCAAAAAAATACCCCAAATAACCCAATAAATAAATGGGCAAAGGAACTAAACAGACACTTCTCAAATGATGAAATATGAATGGTCACCAAATGTATGAAAAAAAAGAATGTTCAATATCTCTAGCAATTAGAGAAAAGCAAATTAAAACTACACTGAGATTTCACCTCACTCCAGTCGGAGTGGCAACAATCAAGAATACAAATAAAAATAAATGTTACTGAGGATGTGGGGGAAAGTGTACACTCATACATTGCTGGTGAGACTGAAAATTGGTGCAGCATACATTGCTGATGAGACTGCAAATTGGTGCAACTGCAAATTGGAAAGCGGTATGGAGATTCCTCTAAAAACTCAGGAGTGGACTGACAACTTTACCCAATTATACCACTCCTTGCTAAGTATCCAAAGGAGTTAAAATCAGCATACTATAGTGATGCAGCCACATCAATCAATGTTTATAGCAGCTCAACTCACAATAGCTAAACAATGGAAGCAACCTTGGTGCCTTTCAACAGATGAATTAATTAAGAAAATATGCTCTACATACATAATGGAATAACTCATTCACAAAGAAGAAAGACTTCATGACATTTTCTGGTAAATAGAAGGATCTGGAAAACATCATGCTAAGTGCAATATGCCAAACACCCCCTATCCCAAAAAAGGTTGACTGTTCTATCTGAAATGTAGATACTAACACACAAAACAAGGTGGGGGCGGAGAATGGAAATTCACTGGATTAGACAAAGGGGAATGAAGGTCAAGGAGTGGGGATAAGAATAGGAAAGACAGTGGAATGAATCTGACATAACTTTCCTATACACTTATATGAACACACCACAGTGAATCTCAACATCATGTACATTCACAAGACTGGGATCCTAATTAGAATAAGATATATTCCATGTTTGTAAAAACATGTCAAAACACACTCTATTATGATGTATAACTTCAAAGAACAAATAAAAAAATTTAAAAGAAGAATATAGCAGTGGATTCCACTTCCACTCTGAAGTGCACTTTGATATGTCCAGGAGACGAGTTCATGCATGGATGGAGAAATATTCCTGATGGTGCATAGGCAGATGTCTATAATCGCTTTAGAATAATTTACTTGAAATAAGAATTTCAAGTAATCTAAAAGTCCCTCCCATTGGGAAGACACTGGGAAAAGAGCAGTATCTGTAATTATGGTCTGCAATTTCATCAATGAGGTAGTGTGGATTAGCCATTTCAACAAATTTTTTTAAATTATAATATTAGCTGCTGTTTCTTTTTCTTTTCTTTTTTTTTTTTAGTTTCAATGGACCTTTATTTTATTTATTTATATGCGGTGCTAAGAATTGAACCCAGTGTCTCACACATGCTAGGTAGGCACTTTATCTCTGAGCTACAACCCCGGCCCTAGCTGTTGGTTCTTACCTGATAGTTATAAAAGCATTTCAATTTTACTGAGATCATTTGTTAATCTGAAGTACATATAGCATATCCATCATTTTATTTAATCCACCCAATAACCATATGTAGCTGCTCCATTTTATATATGATGAAACTGAAGTTCGGTAAAGGAACATATTTAAAGATATACAAGCAAAAAGCAAAACTCAGGTTGACCTCAGATAGGAGCAGTACAGAGTTCTCGTTTGTATTGCATGATTTCTACTCACCCTTTATTTGTGAAGTGTGGACACTCAAATTAAAAGAGTAAAAACTGGACCACAGCAATAGGATTAAGATTTCTTATTACTTATAGCAAAAAGCATCTTCTTATTTTAAATTCCATATAAATTCTGTTCCCAAATTTCATTCCTCTTCTGATCAAATTAGGAGTAATATGTCTATTTCAGCAGTTCCAATGAACTCTTTTCTGTGGTTTCAAAAAAATAGTTTTAGCTCAAAATACTTCTTCACCACAGTTTTTCCAGTATAGATATGAAATTACAACTACTCCTTTTTACATTTTATTGAAGTTTTTGGTTATATATTATAAACAATTGGTGGTTTACAAAAATAAAACTTACTGTTTTCAATTCAAGAAAAAGATATACTAAAAGTGAAGTCAGGCGTGTAGAGCGGTAAGCTCCTAATATCAAAAGATGTTTCTGGATGTAATTGAAAAATAGTTCCACTGAGGCTTCATGTCTCACATGGTGGCCTGTGTTGAGCTCAGCAGGGAAGATGGTTGTGCTACAAGTAAAGATGTCTCGTGGGATGTGTGAATGCAGAATATGATAAAGCTGACACCATCTGTGACATATGAATCAATCACTAAAAGCCAAGCAGCCAGGCTCCTCAAAGCAGAGCTGGATTCTGAACATACACTTAGGAGATATAGGAGCTTGTTGGACCAGAGGAAGGAGAAGTCTACGGAGGAAAAAAAAAAAAAAGAGATCTTAAAAGATTTTACCAAAACTCAGCAAAGAATTCAATGATTATAGTAGAAGCATGAGATCATTATGAAAGAATCAAGCAAATCTGACTCTTTTTTTTTTATATTTCCAAAGGCTCCTTAGTTCAAGGAAATAACAGAGGTGAAAACATGTGAGAAAGGAAAAAGGAAGGTATACGTTGTTTTTCCTTTTGTT
The DNA here is from genome assembly GCF_021218885.2 of Marmota monax. Classification (NCBI taxonomy): domain Eukaryota; kingdom Metazoa; phylum Chordata; class Mammalia; order Rodentia; family Sciuridae; genus Marmota; species Marmota monax. Next base: position 2,417,618 of record NW_026691933.1, read on the forward strand.
GATCAATTTCCGGCAAATATTTTGCATAATGATATTCATTTAGGATCCTTCAGCTCTTTCCTAGGCATCTTGATTCCAACGTCCGGGTGAGTTAATGCATCTCCCACAGCTACCTTATCAACACCTTCTTGGTCACACTGCTTGATGGGACATCACTAATTGGATCATATTTGATGGGTGAGTCTGACAATATGAAAACACAGTGGTCTCATGGATCCTTTATGTTAACAATCCCAGGAGTCTGAAATGGTACCAACTTGGGACTGAGTTTCCAGAGAACTGGATTCAAGTTCTAACAATGTGACAAACTCAAGAAGTGACTTCAGAAATGTCACCTTCCCTCCTTAAGCCTCAATCACCCCATATGAAAAATGATGAGTTTGGATCAGCTTTGATATTTTGATATTGAGTCATGTCTGCTACTTTGCCCTATTTCTATAGAACTAAAAGCTCATTTCTTTTCATTTTCCCCAGTGAGAATGATTGATAGCTCCCCCTTTAGCAATCTCATTACATATTTTTACATATTTGTTGGTTATTATGTTTTCCTTCCATCACTTTTCCACATGAATGAGCAGTATAAGTTATCTTCATCTTCAAAAGCTCTACCTTCATTTTTCACCATTTTCTTTTATGACTACTTTTTGAATATTATTCCCTCAAAGCTAAGTAGGGTAGTAGCTCAGAATGAAGGCTTTTGGATTTATACTGCCTGGGCTTGAAAATACTTGCTCAAGGTGAAACCTTGGGCAGATTCCATAAAATGGAAGGTTAAGTTTCCCTGTTCACAAACTCAATTATAACAGTGCCAAACTCTTTAGTCATTATGAGAATTAAGAAATGAAAGCCCATTCTGGATGCTGGTTTACTATTTAAATGCAAGCTGTTATTTCAGGTGGTGATGGTGTTTTGACTCCTCCTCTTTCTCACAATGCCCCAGAAAACAAAAGTTTTCATTATAATTCACTCAAATGAATACTAAATAAGGTTAGAAAAAGCGAAACATTTCCAACCTCTTAGAGAATCATAGTACTTTTCATAGTGAATTAAAATGGCCAAGTGACTTCTGTGTTTTACCATACACTATGGTCGTTCTCTTCAACTGCCTGTGACCTTAGGAACAACTAAATATTCAGTATTTCTGGCTAAAAGTTGACCCTGCCAAGCAGATACAAGATTCTTACCTTCCTGACCTAAAACAAAATAATTTTAAAAATGGAAAAAAACTACAGATATAAGTGCAATTTCTTAACTGACAAATAACCCAGGCACAGAGCTCCAGCCCCACCTCTAGTCAAACACTGAACACAACGCAGAGATGTGCCCCAAAATTCACTAGACTGGCTAAACTGCTGGAAACCCAATTTTTGCCAAATGCTCAGCTTCACATCTTTGACCATGTACCTACCCCAAAATGGTAAAACTGCAGGTGTTACTGGTGACACTAGAATTTCATTGCTAGATAAAGGAGATCTGAGTTTCTAAACATGAGGTTGGTTGCCTTATCCTGAGCAAACACATTTGGTAAGACAGCTGAGATGTTGGCTTCAGAATCTTGTGTAAAACCTGGACACAGAACTGTCACTCACATCAGTGATTTGCAGAAGGCAGTGGGACACTGGCCTTAATTTCCATTTAGACCTCATTTCTTTTCTTTTTTCTTTTTTTCCTGTTAATTCCCTCAGGGCATGAGCCCAGGACCTTTCATATTTCTGTACCAACCTACCCTTTCCTTTGGCCTTTCATGCAGTTATCTTTTCATGCAATAACAAACTTACCCTCTTTCTTCCACATGCATCCTTCCTAAGTACTCAAAGATAATTTTGCTCCCCCAGGTGCTCCTTCAGTTGTTTCCTTTAGGACTCTTAAGTGAATTTCATCAGACCTCAATGATTTCAACACATTCAATTATTGAAGTGAGCCTTAACCTGCTTCCTCCAGATGTGAACTCACTTACTTGCTCATTAACTGTTGCTGTATTAGCATCCTTTGACTATTAACCTTTGTAGTGAAGGCTGAAGCAGAGGAGCTATTAAGGATGTCACAGTCTTCCTGTCACGTGCTAGCCTCACACTTTCTCTCCCTCATAAGTAACCCTTCTCCCCAAGGATATTTCTCTCCTGTCTCGAGGGCACATGCAACTACTATTTAACCTCGTGTTTTAAGAAAATGATACTCTGTTCTCTTTTATTTTCTACTTTATGAACTTTTAGTCCCTCTTATTTTTATAGATATCTTCCAACTCTTTTCTTAGCAATCACACCTAAAATACTTATTGCCTCAATCAGAATCGTACACAAACACATATTTCCTCATAGGACTTATTCTTTGTTCTTAACATTCAACTAGTGAACAGAGATGATTAGAATTATTTTATTCCATCCTTGATTTGCTAAGGGACATTACTTTTTTTATTTTCTAGACATTTTAGAAAGACAATAAATACACTGATGTAATAATGCCATCCCCCCTGGTCTTAGTTTGGGAAATTATAAGGGTTCTCATCTATCAGAGGATAAAATATCAATTTTCATTCAAATTTACCCACCTGATTTTCTCATTTTATGGAGGATCATTTCTTCCCTCTATTTGTCTGAACTCTTTATGTTCCTCTAGGTCACCTGCCTCTAAAAACTGTACCCCATTTGCTTTTGTCATTTTACTTGCATTTGTAAGTCCTTCATTCAAATAACTGAACCACACACAGCCGGTCCACTTCGAATTCCACCATGCTGAAAATGATGAGCCCAAACTCTAAGAGGACAGGACATGGAAACATGACTAAATCCAGTAATTTACAAATGGCCTTCTACACATGCTCTGGTAGGTGAAGAGCAAAGGAACAAAGGAACTGAAGCTGGCAATGTGGCTCAATGGTTGAGAGCTCACTTGTGCATGTGCAAGGACCTGGGTGTGATCCCCACTGCTACAAAAATAAGTGCACAAAGAAATAAAGGAAGGAAAATGAAGAAAGTATTAACATATTTTTAATAAATTTTTTGTGGTTGCTATATTTAAACTACCAGCTTAGGTTCTAGGCCTAAAGGTTTTAGTGGGTTACTTTTCCTTCCAACATGGTCACGTATTGAGCTTCCACAGGCATGAGAATAAAACAAATCCTGCTCATTCAGATCTGAATGTCACCATATGTGCTCTTCCCACCTATCCTCTCTCCTTATGGCTTACTCTTTCCACTCTCTTGCAGCTGACCTCTCCTCCTTTTACTGTTTTACAAAGCTAACTGTATTGAAAAGAAAAGCATTAAGTGTGGGCTATACCAGGGAATAACTTTTAGGAACGACTGATAAGAGATCACCCTTCCATCTTCTTATCAGGCACCGGAACTAAAAGCACCTGCTCAGCGGACAATTATTTGGGGCCTATGTGTTAGTGTTCTCTTACCCCTCTCCAGAGGGGAGACAGATGCTTTCTTACCATTCATGCAGATACTGAGTAAAGGTCACCCTGTTTTAGAAAACATGTGAAGAGTGATATTGGAGTTCAGTCACTTTTAAGTAATGACTTTCTTCTTCTGAATGGCTGTTGAGAAGTGGTGAGGCAGAACTTGTGTGACTGTAAAAATAGCAGTTTTTAAAAATATGGTTAGATTGGACTATAGAAACAGGGAACAGAATAGTGAAAACAGCTGCTTCAGAAGATCAAAAATGTTTATTGGCTCATAAAGAGTTACAGTGAGAATGAGACTAATAGTTTATTTTAGGAGAGAAGAACTAGACCCTAAGACATTAGAGAGAATTATTCAAGGTTACTCACCTTCTTATTCATGAAGCTAAAACCAAAGTGAAGGTCAGTGAAAACCAGTGATGGGGTTTCCAATGTATGACATCTCCTTTCTTTTTGAACATCACTCTCTTGTAAACCTACCTGTATGTCAGAGGTATTTTTAATATACCCCACTTCTGCCTGAATTTAATAGTACAGAGTTGTAAAATGTCATTTTAAAATCAATAAAGCTCCCCAAACACTAGGTCAGCTGTGGTCACACAAAGGCTCTCGCTACCTGCAAGTAAAGCTACATCAAACCCTCTGTACTCCACAGCAGGTTCTACAAATCCTGCAGGGAAGGTGCAACCATAGCCAGCTTCCACAATTTCCCTGTCATCATCTAAACTTTATATCCTAGTTGGTCCCCAATAGGGTCTGTGGATCACAACTGTGGTTGAACATTAGAAAGGAGTCTATCTACCCATGCATTCTGTCTTGCATAAAAATTGTATTAGAGGAAAACTATAGGATAAAGAAGAAATTACAAACTGGAAATTTGAATTCTAGTTCCAAAGTAGCAGAGGAGCTCACTATTTAAAGGGGTTTTGCAATACAGTAGCACAAAATGTAAATAACATCTTAATTTAATGTTAGTCAATCCATATGTTCACTAGCTGAGTTTTCATATTCAGACTTTTATAAAATAGTGTCACATCTGTGTGGAGTGGGGAAAATGCCCTGAGCGCCCTCAGGGTCAATCACACTGGCCAGCCCATGATGAACACCCCCAGGCAGTTACTGAGCACCCACTAGGACTTGGGTCCCAAGCCATAGTTCCTAGACATGGATATAAATAGATAAAGCCTTAGGCAAGCTCAAGTCTAGTAGGGGAAATACAGCTTTAAAAGATAAGGTAGAGCCTCATCTAATGGTTTTGTTGGTAATCATTTTACCATCTTCTTATTTTTGCCCACGTAGAAGACATATTCTTATAAGGTAGAAGATAACCTTTAAACATTATCTAGTCTATCTCCCTGACCCTAAGCAAGAAAATGATTTAATCTCTCTTGTCATTTTTTTAAAAATGCATCTCTTCCCAATATTTTCTAAGCTGTTTAACCAGCTTTACTATTAGGACAGAGTTATATTACTTCCAACCTAAATCTCTCATGCTGAAACTCAGGCTCCCTTTTCTTCAACCATTGACTTTAGAGAAGATGATGGTTATTTAATAACTCTGCTAATTTAACCTGAGTATCATCTCAGCTTCCTGTTTTCTGGCATCCATGAGTTTGATTTCTAACTAACTAGGCAGTGTGCACAATTCTCCTTCATGTCTGTCCTAATCAAGGGAGTCTGAAAATTGCACAGAGTAGACACTCAGAAATATCTGCAAGGACAATAGGAATTTCCAAAAGGCTTGACAAGCATTGAATGACGACAGAAGGGAAGACTAGAGGACAGAATCCTTCTTGTATATGCCAGCACATAATACCTCTCTTTTAAATCAGCTTTCCATGTACATACAAGTATTTCGCTATTCTTTATGATCTAGATAAAACACAATCACTAACAGATTAGAGTTATTCCAATCAACTAGAAGGGAGCAAGGAAAATGGGGAGTCCCAACACTTTCTGTGTTGAATCCTATTAACCCTCCCTTATATAAAAATGTTCTTATTATTTGAGGGAAGTTATGTTATGGCCTATTGATTTTTTTAATTAAGCATAGTGACCATGCTGTTAAACAGATTTTCATAACTTACTCATCTTGTATAACTAAAACTATATCCTTCCACCAACATCTCCCCATTTTCTCCAGCCCCTACAAACTACCAATTCTACTCTGTGCTTCTATGATTTCAACTATTTAAGAGTATACATACAAGTGAGATCGTACAGAATTTGTCTTACTGTGTGTGGTTATCTCACTTAGTATGAGGTCCTCCAGGTTGATCCATGTTGTCACAAATGGCAGAATTTCCTTCTTTAATGATTGATAATATTTCACTGTATATATACATCACATTTCCCTTTATTCATTCCTTTCTCAATAGACATATTGGTTACTTGCTTATCTTGGCTATTGTAAAGAAATGATCTATGAGTTTTATCAACTCTATACTCATCCTCTTTTTCAATTCTTTCATATCTTGCCAAGGTCCACACCTGACTCTCACATTGATTTATTTAAAAAAAAAAAAAAAGCCATTCCACCAAGCTCTTCATGGGATGGCATCAAAGTCCACTACCATAGCAAAGACCTCAAATTACACAGATGTTAATCTAAACAATGGAAGTTCCCTGAGCATTGCAGGATAAAAGTGCTTCATAGAATTAAGATATAATTTTCTTGGCTGTAATATTTCTGAGTTTTATAATCATTTCTTTAAACTCAGATCAGTGATGTGTGCCACAGGACTTACAGAAACAAAATTCTTCAAGTAATTTGGAAATAATATATGCTACAGAAACCCATAATGTTATAAATTATCATCAGTAATAAATGAAGGAATCCGCAACTCTCAATTACATCAGTAATGCTTTCTGCAAAGAAAGTTATAAGAATTTATCTCCCATGTGCTAGCAAGTGTAAACAGACCTATTAAAACTGTCTGATAGTCTAGGCCCATGGATACAGGAAGTAGACAACTACTTGGTAATAAATTCATGATACAGATTTATTTTTATTTAGTTATAGGCTTTTCTTAGGATTTAAAAAAATCTATTTTTTATTTTAGCATACCTTGTATAGTACTAAAAATAGTTAAACTTTTTGAAAGATATTTTCAAATAAAGCATTCTCTTCAATACAAGTGGTTAAGCAGATTGTATATTTACCAAAATTTGATTTCAATTAACCATTCTTAATAGGATCATATTTTACTGAAAAAAAGTAAAACCAAACAAATAAATGAATAAATTTTTAAAAAGTAAAACCAAGTATTAAAACACTTCCATCCCATACTAGTAGGGAAAGTTCCAAATTGAAGCTCATAAAAAAGTAACAATGTCATAAACTCAATTGTTGCATCAAGTTACCACAAGAACATGCAGAAACACAGGCATTCAAGTAAATAAATTATTCTGATTTTGCTGTTAGCCGGCACAAATTATTCATTTCCTTGGACTTCATACAAAAAAGTCTTCAGAGGAAAAGGAGAAATGTGATCAAAGAGCAAAGCACATTACTCATTGTCTGCCTGCCTTGCAGTAACTAGGAATTCTGATCATTCCTCATCCCCCAACAGCCTTGCAGGATGTGTCCATGAGCCAGTCTATTACACACTTAACTTTTCTCATCCAGTAACTTGCTTTATTTTGTAGGTTTCTGCAACAGCTCTCAGCAATGGTAGTATCCTGATTCTTGACTCATTAAAAAAAATGCCTTCAGCTATTTGTTGCTAATAAAATAGTAGAGTTTTCAGATGACTTCCTTTAGAAAGCTGATATGGGATTACTTCTAAAATGATCAAAGCTGATAAAGTATTTACACCTAGAGGGTCACAGATAAGTAGGAAGGACTCAGGTCTAAGGGTCTGACACTGTCCATGGTGCTGGATAAGGCAGCAGATAAGAGGACAACAGAAGCAACGTTTTGGTGTGGAAGGTTCAGACAGGGTTGGTGGTCTCATGGGGTCTCTCTTCCTGCTTGCATATGGCAATTCAACACCATGAATTCACACAGCATTTCTTCTGTGTGCACTTGGAGAGAGAGAGGACATTCTGGTACTTCTTCCTCTTCTTACAAGGGAACAAGTCCTATCAGACCATGCCCTGCACTTAGGACCTCCTTTAACTTTAATTATCACCCTACAGAACCTTATAGTCACCTGAGAGATTAGAGTTTCAACATGTAAATCTGGGGTATACACAATTTAATTCATATCACACACTAAAAGAAAAGAAGAAGAACAAGGCCTGCTCCTACCACTCTCTACTTTTATTTAACTCAGAATTATTGCTGTAGGCAAAGAGCTCTTTAAAAGATCACCACACTGCTACAGAATCACCTGTCCATGTACCCATCCCAAGAAGCACCTCACTAAGGCTTGGCTATCTTGGCTAAAACCACACCTTGTCACTGCCACTGTATGTTTAATTGACCAGCCAGGAAATACTTTGAATGTGGGGGGAGGTACTGGATATTTAACCCAGAGGCACTCTACCATTGATTTACATCAATTCCATGACTATTTTTTTATTTTTTAATTTGAGACAGGGCCCCACTAGGTTGCCCAATTTAACCTTAAAATGTGAGATCTTCTAGCCTCGGCCTATCAAATCGATGGGATTATGGGTTATGCATCTGGCTCAACCAGCAAATACTGGTTACCAAATGTATCCCAGAGTGAAAGAAGATACAAAAGAAGTATAATATTCACATAGTTCAGGGGAACAGAGCAGGTCCCCATAGATCAACCAATGAGTAAGATCAGCCCACTGACACTGTGGGCTGAATCTAGACAGTGTGGTCTAGAATCTTTATGAGAGTTATGTGAAATTTGCACAGATTGGAGAACACTCTACAAAGAGCTTTAAAAATGTACCTATGACCACCACCTCCCTCATATTCCTCTACCATAATTCTTAGTTAACTTTTCATTACTATAATAAAATACTTGAGATAACTGACTCATAAAGAGGAAAAGTTCATCTTGACTCACAGTTTTAGAGGTTTTGTCCATGGTAGATTGGACTCACTGCTTTTGAGCCTGTGGTAAGGCAGAGCATCATGGAGAAATGGGAAGTGTATCATAGATCAAAGATCTATTTACCTCATGGTGGCTGATAAGTGAAAGAGGAAATGGCTGGGATCCTATGATCCCTTCAAGGGCACTCCCTGTGACCTACCTCTTAATGTTTCCACCACTGATGAATAGCACCACTGGCTGGGGATTAAACTTTGAATGCATAGGTCTTTCACAGACACCCAAACCATAGCACCATGGAGATAAGAAGAGTCCCTATCACTGTGGCACAGCCCAAAGCAAATTTGGCCCTGCTATTTTTTTGGTTCAAATTTTACTCAAGAGCCTCATTCATGTCAAGCTGCGATGAACATGTGATCAATAGGATGCTTAAAGGAAAATCATAAAAGAACGACCATGGTGTAAAATGGTCTTCCACTAATAAGTGGAAGATCATATGGCAGTCTAGTTTCAAGAAAAGAGGAACTTAGCAGAGTATGAGTTGTAGAACCCTGACAATAGATACTCAGATTGTAAGAGAATTAAAGGAGTATATGAGAGGATACTGAAACCAGTCCAGCTGTGAGAGAGGCAAAAGTCCCCACAGGTGGAAAAGGGAGGATCAGGGCAGTACAACCTGTAAAACTAGCATGAAATTTTTGAAGTTCGAGAACACGTGAGATGTTAAATGAAAGTTCAAACTGGTCTTAGGTTCTTAGCTCTCTGAATATATTCACTCATCTTCAAGACAGGTATGATGCTGTTTGTTCTCCTGGTGAACTAAACATCCAAATATGTATGCACACACCTGTGCCGGCGCACAGAGTGTCTGCAAAAGTGACTGGTACATCATAAAATTCAGCATAAATATTTGGTGAAGGAGCCCATCCACAGTGTAATGAGTAGCTGTACTTCTGATGTTAACTTTCAGTTGAAACTGTCAGCCACCCCACCCAAGAATGGCATCACCATCTGCAGTGAGACTCAGAAGTATTTTAATCTCTTCCATGCCTTTGTGTAGACAGATGAGTACCAGCCATTCGGTTTAATATAAAATTATTGTCAGGACTACACTATAATTTGCTTCCTACAAATGTCCAGATGCCACTAAATGGAGCCCAAGGTCACCGTGTTGGAACAGACTGTCCTATAACTGATTGTCTTGTTTCTATTAGAGATGACCCAGGGCCAGATGTTTGCAGAGTCCACTGTGAACTTTCTGCAAATGGATGGAATAAAATTTGTCCCCGGATGATAAGCCAGAGGGCATCCCGAGCACTTCTCCTGGCTGAATTCTGTTTCCAGCTGCTCTCTGGGATTGTACTTCCTGTTCTGGGAGTTTTCCCATCAACTTGTCAGACCACTGTGTCTCTCGCTTCTCAAGGTACTATTAATGTTGTACAGCGTCTCTACCTTGGGTACTGCTCAAACAAGAATCTTCTCTTCACTGAAGAATAATTTAGAGAATTAAATTTTTAACTTTTTTTTCTTGAATGCGTTTTGAGCTGGCATCAATGTGACAAATGCATGGGCAGCCAAGTTCTCTGAAGTTGCTAAAAATATCTTGAGAGCAGATTATTTTTTTTATAAGAAAACTACAGTTCAGTTTGTATTTCTACCTGCCCCAGCGTTAATATTTGCAAAACCCACATATCAAAAGCAATTAAAAATGTCAAATCTGGTGAACAGAATTAAGTGTTGTTTTTTTTTTAAACATATAGATTTTTAACCCAATAGCACTGTAGGTCTCTCGAACCCAGGCACAAAATGCCAAGATCTGAGCTCTGAGATGTAGTGAATCTCTGAGATGTAGTGAATTCTACTCTTGCTGCTCCATCCCACCAGGGGAGGACTCCAAAGCATCAAGTGGATCAGCCCATACATTTCTCTCTCTTGTGAGACTCTGGATACACTGAACCACAAACTTCCTCCAAAACAGCCCTGAGCCTGCTTGCAAATCCTGCCTAGGCTATGTGTGCAGCAGAGGTTCAAGGAGTATCCAAAGAGTGGAAGCATATGGGGGTAAAAACAAGATACAAATGGGGAATCTGGGGTTTCTGTACATGTGTACCTTGGTGGTATGAGAAGATGGAGCTGAGTTCAGGAAAGAAAGGGAACCAAACAAGAATTGGGCTATAGGCTAAGCTAAAAACTGGTTGCTGTGGGATCACCACAAGAGGCATGTGAACTTTGAACTCAGTTTATCTACCAGGACATGAAATTTTTTCTTTAAGCTAAGGGAGAACATGTTTTATGTGGCAATGTGCTGGCTTGATTTATGACACTTGCATATGAAGACATGTTGGAATGTGGGCCACCACTCACAAAATCTAGCCCTGGCTTCATAAATGTTAGGATGAAGCTGAATCAGAATAAATTTTAGCAAATGTAGACTTAGAAATAAGTGAAATTTTATTATGTTGTATTCATTTCTTTAGCAAAACTAAGATTATGACAAATAATCCACAAGAAAATAGCGAGTTCCTGAGACTTTAAAAAAAAAATTTCTCTTTTTTATATACTATTACAAACATCTAAAGAAAAGGAGAAGTTGTAGTATAAGAAATGCTCATATTTATCACTTAGGCTAAATATAACCTACTTGTGGCTAATCATGCATCAACATTACCCATGACCCTTACCTCAGGTTTAAAGCAAATCACAGAAACATATCATTTACACCATATTTGTGTGAGTATAAATATTTAGAAGATTAAGATGCTTAAAATACAACCATATATTACCACACTTAAAAACATGAATCACATAAAATGTTCAGTTAGTACACAAATGTTATAAATATGATACATATTCAAGTTGTCTCAGATTTACTCTTTTTTTATTTTTTTGTATCGTCTATTCAAATCAGAATCCATATAAAGTTGACATCACGTCTTTTGAGATGCTTCTTCAGATATAGATTTTTACCCATCCCTTTTTACTTCCTTGCAACTAATTGGCAAAGAAAACAGATTGTTTGTCCTGTAGAATTGCCCATCGTATGGATTCAGCAGAAATAGTCTCACCATGTTTCCTATATATTGATCATTAGATCTACAGGCTCAATTAGATTCAGGTTCAGTTTTTGGAAAGATCACTTAATAAATAGTATAGGGTCTTTCCATCAAGAGACACACAATGCAAAATGTTTCCTTATATTATTTTAGCAACCACTGATGATCACTGACTAGACACATTCTCTCATTTGGAGTCATAAACTATATCTTAATATATTCTGATTATATCACCGTTTTTTCAATTACTAGCTAAAATATCTTGTCTGAGAAACTTTTTCATCATCACTACTTTTTCATTGCTTTGACTAAAAGACCTGACAATAACAATATAGATGAGGAAAAGTTTATTTTGGCTCACATTTTCAGAGGTTCCCTTTTTGGTCAGCTGACTTCATAGCTCTGGGCTTGAGATGAGGCAAACATCTTGGCAGAAGAAAGGAACTCAGATCATAGCAACCAGGAAACAGAGAGAGGGAGCTTCTCTAAGCAAGGACAAAACATTAACCCCAAGGGATACCCCCAGTGAGCTATTTCCTCCAGATCCACCATACCTGCCTATAGTTACCACTCAGTTAATCAGTGAACTAACCCACTGATTAGGTTAAAAAGTCTCATATGCTAATCATTTCATCTCTGAACCTTCTTGCATTGTCTCAAACATGAGCTTTTGGAGGACACATCTCATAGCCAAAGCATAACAATGCTTTACTCATCAGTAATAAGATGGTCTTCAAGCATGAGCTAAAGTTTTTTTTTTTTTTTTCTGGATGGTTCTCTATCACCATGAATGAAAATATTTAACATGCTATAACGTTCAGTACAGGTAGTATTCTTCAAGTATAAGTTGAGCCATTTTTAATAGTAGAAGGCTTTTCAAATTGGATCTTGAGTCCTTTGAACAATAGTCTCAGGTAATGATACTCAATACTCCCTCAAAACTACCACTACTAAAAACAATTACATTTTTCCTTCGTCTTTTTGTCTCTTATCACACCCATTTGTGAATGTACAAACTTTTAATATTTTAAATCACTTCAAATGATCTTTCTCTGTGTAGATTTGCCATCAACTAAATTTGCCATCAATTTTCAAAAATTAATTGTTAAGTTTCAGTTATATTAAACGTGTATATTTCTAATAGTCATATCCTCAAAGAATACTTATTCAGAAAAAGCTTCTATTTTCATCATCTTGCTTTTTTCTATTTATAGGTAACGATTATTTTAAGGTTTTACTTTATCCTTCCAAAAATATCTCATTCCATATTTTTGTGTACGTATATACACACATCTACCCCACCACAAATCCCACTTCCTTCTTGGGTAAAATAGAGCACAATAAATATATACTTTTTCCAATCTGATACTTTCTTGTTTTATGGAAAATTCTAAATTTTATTGTATATGAAAATAAAGAGAAAGTACTGATTAAAGTACTTTTAAAAAGGAAAAAAAAACTCAATATCTTTGAAAACCAGTGTTATATAGAGGATAAACTCCATAAATCACTATATTAACATCTAATATTCACTCCAAATCCAGCTGAAGATCAATATCTCCAATTGTTAAGAGTTCATTAATCAAGTAATTCTGGAAAAAGGCATAGTGATATTTAAATTTAATTAATTTGAAATTTCATGTTATAGAGTTGAAACTATGTTGAAAATAGCTTCTTGTTTCTTAGGCAAAATGAGAGAATTCATCAATCACAAAGAACATATTTCAAGTAATAATAGATACACTTACAGTTTTTCAAGGACACTGAAATAAAAACTCTACTATAATAGCATATATTTAAAACACTAATACTTGATCCCACAATAAAGATTACACTCAAGCAAACACAGAATTTTCAGGATAATGCATTAATTTTTGTAGTATACAATAGAATGTGAATATATCTGAAGGGACGGGCAGACCTGAGTTAAATCCTGATTTGACCAATTTAATGGGTTATGTGACCTTTCTCAAATTGTTTAATCTTATTTTTTATTGATAAAATACATGTTAATATATCCTCAGAGGATTGTAAGCAATGATATCACATGTTTTCAGCATGCAAAAAAGAAGCTGGCACACGATTTATACCCAACAAATATACAATAGGAGTTGATATACAGTAATGGTTAAGTCCTAGACTGAGTTCCAACACCAGCTATATACCTTCAAGTTGTATGAAGGAGGACAAGTCCGTTAACCCATAAGGGTCTCAGCTTCCTCATCTGTAAATGAGAGATTCTAAGAACCTCTTTCATGATGGGTTATTAGCAGAATAAATTACATGTAATATTATTATAGTTTCCCCAATGAGGAAGGGACATATATCCATTTCATGTCACTACTGTATTCCTGTTACCTGGCACATAATAAAGTTTTCTTAAATGTTAATAAAAGTAAATTAGATAACAATTCAAATTTCCTGTGGTCTTATGCTTAAAGGTCACTATGAAAGACACAAGTTGCTGGCTTTTCACATCTAAGAGCTCTCTCCTCACACATTTAGACTGAGCCCTTCTCCTCCCCAGATTGTATTAAGTAGTAGGTGTTCTTACCATCAGTGCAACCTCCAAGGGCCTGGACTTTCCTGAACTGGGCTTCATGTTCATCCAGGATATAATTAGAGCAATACTACTTCACTACTCAATTCTTTACTCAAGAAAGTCTACAGAGAAAGTCTAGATCTGCAGAACCTGAAGCCATTCAAATCTATTAGAAAGACCTGTAGGATATTTCCTGATAACATATCATGAGGCTTGGTGATTGTTTCTGAAAAAGCAATAGACTTGTAAGCATTATGTGTGTCATACATATTGGAAGTATACTAATATATTGCTGCTTCACTGGGGACTCTTTTGACAATAATGTGAATTGCAGAGGGAATCAAAATCAGTTCTTCAAGTGTTTCTGACATCAATGGTGATTGCTGGGCCTCAGAAAATAGTTCAGGGTAAGACTGACTTGCTTGATTGAGATATTCATATGACCAACACCATAAGTTGGCTGGGCATTCTTTCACACCCAGGATGCAACAGAATGATGCAGACCATGTCCAGAAGTCTAAGGTTGCCCAGATTCAGCCTCTGAAGGATTGAGCTCCATCAATACACACTGCATCCTCTCTCCTTAAGGCCCCACTTTGTGCTGTGCTTACATTATGTCACACATATTGCTTCAGTTCTCTCTGCAGTCTTCCTCCTCTGCACAGGCTTCAATACTCATCTCAAATGAATCCCTCACTGGCTCACAGAGTTTCTTAAATAAATTTTTAACTCCAAGTCTCATAGAACACATTTAATTATATCTAATAATAATTTTTATGTTTCTTCTTCTCTTTCTTTTCCTTTTTTTTAAATAAAAAAAAAACAAAGGATCCTTAGGGACAGGGTCATGACTTATTTCTGTGCTCCTTACCTTGCTGAACAAAGAACCAAATCAACTTTGTCTTTTCTCCAATGGTCATACTTTGGCTTCAGTGGTGTCTGCATAAAAATTTAATGCAACAATATTTTCTAATGGAAACTTTATTTTAAATTGAATGAAGGAAAAATAAAAATACAAAAAATTATTTAGCTTAACACAAGGGTCCAGGTTAGCCAAATGCCATTCAGAGTGAGGGCTTATTAATTGGTAAATTTTACCAGCAATGAAGTCCATCTGAAATAGTACTTCATTCTTTTATTTTACCATTTGCTAAGTACTTACTAAATACTAGACTAAAAGCATAAGCAGCTCTCATTATGCAAGGGAAAGAAACACAATATTCAGGTCCAGAATGCTAGCCAAAAAAAGAAAGAAAACAGATAATTGTGTGATTAAAGTAAGCATAGAAATTAAGTGAGGAAAGCGGAGTATTGTAAAAGGCATTAGGGAGATAGTGAATGTGGTATATCTGTTGTTTATTTGTTGGCTAAATATATACTGTCTGAACCAATAGGGAAAGGTAAAGTTGTCCAATCTTAACTGAATCCAATGGCTATGCAGTCCCTGAAGTAAATGCAACTATTTTGATGGTAGCCTAGGTGTTTAGAAACACTGAGTCAATTATCTGCATAGGTGGTTTGGTAATGCCATGTAAAGTTATACTAAAAAAGTAGAGGCCATAACTGAGGCACTATAGACAAAAAAATATTATATCATCTTATGAACTTTGACATGGGAAAATGTTGGTCCCCAAATTTTCCTGTTAGTTGGATATAATTTCATTTATACCTTTGGCCTACATTTTGCTTGAGTATCATCTCAGTGGGTGAGAATTATCAAGTTTAAAATATCAGCAGCAGAGCATGTAAATCTGCAATTCAAGGCTAAATTCTGTGCAGAATACAAGTGCTTCATTTAAGATGCAATTTCTATCATGGATTATAATGTAAAAAATGAGTGAATGAGGGTACAGAAGGATTGTGTCACCAGAAGTCAGAACTCCTGAGTTCTAGGTCAGAATCCTTTTAGCCAGGTCCAAAAGTATGTGACTTCATTTTTAAGTCTGTATTCTGTTTTTACTAGATGTATGATACAATATGTTCTCCCTACCATGTATTAAGCTAGAGTAAGAATCAAATGAAATAATATAGAGGATGGTTTTAGAAACAATGACAAATAAATGATGTGTAAAGTACAGTCATCATTTCTGTAGCCAGGTTGTTATCAATATTAATTAAAATGCTTATTAGAAAATGTAACACCTTTAACTGGTTTTAGGAATTAAATATGTGAAAGAAATTCATATCTCCATCTTAAGAAAAAAGCATCCTGCCTCTTGCAACTATTATGCCTGACAGGTGAAAACCTTTGGTTGGGAGAAATGTGAAGAGAATTTTGAAACACAATTTAGTGAAAACTACAAGACATTTCTTCTGTCAGAACACCATAGCTTCAGCATAGCTAATTCCCTACTTTGTTCTCAGTAAACATTCTTAAAAGCTGGAGGCTGTTGGTTAGTAACAGATGTAGACATTTATAAACAAAGACAATCTTAACTGAATTATTTTTCACAAGTTAAACAAAGGATCTTAAAGAATAGTTACAAGACTTTTGTAGTCAGCACTGAGAGACATGCTCTGTGGAAGTGCTTCTCATTGAATGCACTGTCTATAGACCAGCAAGGTCATCAGAACAATAATCTATACTCCTGGGACTGCTGCCTTTGCACTTGACCCATATGCAACCATAGAGCAATGTTATCAGAGGATCATAAAACACTCTCTGAAAGTAAACTTCACCCTCTGGGAAGTAAACTTTCAATGCACCAAATTCCATTTAGTGCCCTGCAGAAAAGAATTCTGCAAAAGAGTATTCTGAAATAGACAACTCATCTTTTACAGGTGAGCACTCTATCATAGAAGCCCAGGAATGGGAAATCAGGTCTTCATCCTCCCAGGCCATCATGGTTTATAACTCTAAGAATGATGACTATTATCAAAGTTTTAAAGATCCCCAGAAATGGCCTTTCTACAATCTCTCTTGGAAGCAAATTTCTATTGTAAACACACTATTCATAAAATCCTTCCTTGTGCTTTCTACTTCAGGAAAGACACTCATTCCTGCATTCATTCATTCATTCATTCATTCATTCATTCTTCAACCAACAAATATTTACTGAATGCTTACCATGGCAAAGGTCTTTTGACAGCAATGTCAGAGAGGTACTGGAGAGGGAGAGAGATGTTCTTTACTGCTTGGATAGACAACAACCTTTAACTATTTAAATAATCATTAGGAGCAATGTATGAAAACACCTGCAAATTTGCAGAAAACATAAGGCTGTAGAAACACACTGAACAGTTAAAAGAACAAAAATTTGACTTTAGTAATGCTACAGGTCAAATGATCTTTGTTCTTCAACAGATAAATTCAAAAGAAAAGGAAGGGATAGAGAGTAACTTATAGGCGCAAAGAAACTTAAAAGATACATTCATCTTCTAAAACAAATAGGCAGGTTTAAACCAAAATATCTGAGGATACACGTATATTATGAATCTACTAAAGAAACAGGGAGGTTATTGTTTTAAAGTTATTTCATTGGGTGAATGATAAGATTGGGAAGGCCCACCTGGAGGGATCTTGGGAGGTTGACAGTTTTCTTTCTTGACCTAGTGTTGGTTACAAGGGCATTCACCTAAGAATGATTCATTAAACTAAGAAGTTTTTGAGTAGTTTTGGTTATGTATGTTTTTTCAAGAAATATCCATTAATGTGCAACAACTTGAGATTTGCTGATGGGAATGCAACATGGCACAGCTATTTTGGAAGACTATTTGGCAGTTTCTTATAAAGTGAAGCTAATGCTTACTATACAGCTCAGTGATTCCATTCTAGCTATTTGCCCAAGAGACAAGGCAACACCCTGTAAGATCCAGGTGTAAATATTTATACCAACTTTAATAATACTCTCTCCAAACTGTAGGAAACCCAACTGTTCATCAACCAGTGAATGGATAAACAAACAGTATTATCTGTATAAGGAATATATTACTCAGCAATAAGGATGAATGAATCATTGATGTGTGGAACATCATGTAGGCTTCTCAAAAGAATCACATTAAGTGAAAGAACAAGTCTTTCTGGAAAAGACAAATCTATAGTCAGAGAATTCAGATTAGTCCTTGCCAGGGGACTGAGATATAGGTAGGGAACTTATCGGGAACATGGAGATAGTCCAGTGTTTTGATTATGGTGGTAGTTACATGAGAGTATATCTGTTCAAAACTTACCAAATTGTACACTGTAAAAAAACAATCTTTCTATAAACCTGACCAAGAAAATAAGCTTTTATTATCGAGCAGGAATAAATTTAGTTTCCAGTTGTAAAAGAGAAAAATATTCTTCTATATCCCAGACTTCCTCTCTTAAGAATGTATTGGGCATTCGCATAGGATACCAACATGGCAGAGATCTGATGTCAGCAGAAAGCGGTGGAGGAGACATCTTCATCAATACCAGCGGTGACATAAGCAGTTGGTCTCCTGGTAAGGGGGGTGAGGCTCAGTCACCCGAGTCTCCTCAATTTGTCCTCGAGCCAGAGGGAAGGAGCCGGGCCGCCGCCAGCCCCCGGAGCAGGCCCAGCGGCTCGCCAGCGTGGTGACCGCGTGACCCCAATTGGAGAGGGGGCGGAGCGGAGCCGCCACCCACACCCGCCAGGTGGGCAGACCCACGACCCAGTAGTACATGGGCGTGGTAGGAGGGGCAGGGCAGAGCCGCCCTTCGCGCTTGCAAGGTAAACAGACCTGTGACAGCCTGGTGGGTCAGGCCCAGTGGCCTGCCAGTGTGGTACACACGTCACCCCAACTCGAGTAGGGGCAGAGCAGATCCTTATCCCACGCCCGGATCAGGCCCTGCCGGTGTGGTGGTCACGTGACCCCAATTGGAGTGGGGGTGGAGCGGAACCGCCACCCGTGCCCGCAGGGTGAGCAGACCAGTGATCAACCTGCAGATCAGGCCCAGGGGTCCGCAGGCTTGGTAGGAGGGGCAGGGCAGATCCGCCGCCCGCGCCTTCAAGGTAGGCAGACCTACAACAGACCGGCGGATCAGGCCCAGGAGCCTGCCGGCGGGGTACAAACACCACCCTAATTGGAGTAGTGACAGAGCAGAGTCGCCTCCCTTGCCAGGAACAGACCCAGCATCCTGCAGGCGGGGTAGTCACGACACCCCAATTGGAGTAGGGGCAAAGCAGAGCCTCCACTCGTGCCCGAAAGGTGGGCAGATCTGCGACTGACCAGCAGGACAGGCCCAGTGGCCTGCTGGTACGACAGACACGTCACCCCAATTGGAGTAGGGGCAGAACAGAGCCGCCACCAGCTCCCAGAACAGGCCCAGTGACCTGCCGGCGTGGTAGCCACGACACCCCAATTGGAATAAGGAGAGAGCAGAGCCGCCGCCCGCACCTGCAGGAAAGATACGCAAGCAGTATGAAAAGACAAGGAAAGAAAGGACCACAAGCAATGCAGGTCAACGCAACTTTAGAAGAGGTAACAGCTGCAGCAGATGGAATGTCAGATAAAGAATTCAGGATATACATGCTTCAGATGATCTGGAGTATCAAGGAAGACATTAAACAGCAAAATCAGACAATGAAAGATCACTTCGACAACGAATTACGCAAACAAATCCAGGAAGCAAAGGATCAACTATACAGGGAGATAGAGGTTATAAAAAACAAGCAATCAGAAATCCTAGAAATGCAGGAAGCAATAAACCAACTTAAAAACTCAATGGAGAATACTACCAACAGAGTAGAACACTTAGAAGATAGAACATCAGACAATGAAGACAAAGTATTTCAACTGGAAAAGAACATAGACAGCTCAGCAAGACTGTTAAGAAACCATGAGCAGAACATCCAAGAAATATGGGATAACATCAAGAGACCAAACTTAAGAGTCATTGGGATACAGGAAGGTACAGAGCTCCAAACCAAAGGAATGAGCAGTCTATTCAATGAAATAATACAAGAAAACTTCCCAGACTTGAAGAATGAGACAGAATCCCAAATCCTAGAAGCCTACAGGACGCCGAATGTGCAAAATCATAAGAGATCCACACCTAGACACATTATAATGAAGATGCCCAACATACAGAATAAGGAGAGAATTTTAAAAGCTACAAGAGAAAGGAAGCAGATTACATTTAGGGGCAAGCCAATCAGGATAACAGCTGATCTTTCAACACAGACTCTGAAAGCTAGAAGATCCTGGAATAACATATTTCAAACACTGAAAGATAATGGGTTCCAACCAAGAATTGTGTATCCAGCGAAATTAAGCTTCAGGATGGAGAATGAAATTAAAACCTTCCACGATAAACAAAAGTTTAAAGAATTCGCAGCTAGAAAACCATCTCTTCAAAACATCCTAGCCAAAGTATTACAGGAAGAGGAAATGGAAAATAACAATGAAAACCAACAGTGGGAGGTAGGACAGTAAAGGGGGGGGGGAAACAATCAAAGAGGAAAACAAACAATGTTTAGTAACAGAAATAAACAAATATGGCTGGAAGAACAACCCATATCTCAATAATAACCCTAAATGTTAATGGCTTAAACTCACCAATTAAGAGACACAGGCTAGTAGAATGGATCACAAAACAAGACCCAACAATATGCTGCCTACAGGAGACGCATTTGATAGGAAAAGACATACATAGGCTGAAGGTGAAAGGTTGGGAAAAATCATATCACTCATATGGACTTCGGAAACAAGCAGGCGTGTCCATACTCATATCAAATAAAATAGATTTCAAGCCAAAGTTAATCAAAAGAGATAAAGAGGGACACTACATACTGCTTAAGGGAACCATACACCAACAAGACATAACAATCATAAATATTTATGCCCCAAACAATGGTGCAGCTATGTTCGTCAAACAAACTCTTCTCAAGTTCAAGAGTCTAATAGACCACCACACCATAATCATGGGAGACTTCAACACACCTCTCTCGCCACTGGACAGATCTTCCAAACAAAAGTTGAATAAGGAAACTATAGAACTCAATAACACTATTAATAACCTAGACCTAATTGACATATATAGAGTATACCACCCAACATCAAGCAGTTACACTTTTTTCTCAGCAGCACATGGATCCTTCTCAAAAATAGATCATATATTATGTCACAGGGCAACTCTTAGACAATATAAAGGAGTAGAGATATTACCATGCATCTTATCTGATCATAATGGAATGAAACTGAAAATCAACGATAAAAGAAGGAAGGAAAAAGCATACATCAATTGGAGAATGAACAATAGGTTACTGAATGATCAATGGGTTATAGAAGACATCAAGGAGGAAATTAAAAAATTCTTAGAGATAAATGAAAACACAGACACAACATATCGGAATCTATGGGACACATTGAAAGCAGTTCTAAGAGGAAAATTCATTGCTTGGAGTTCATTCCTTAAAAAAAGAAAAAACCAACAAATAAATGATCTCATACTTCATCTCAAAATCCTTGAAAAAGAAGAGCAAAACAACAGCAAAAGAAGTAGAAGGCAAGAAATAATTAAAATCAGAGCTGAAATTAATGAAATCGAAACAAAAGAAACAATTGAAAAAATTGACAAAACTAAAAGTTGGTTCTTTGAAAAAATAAACAAAATCGACAGACCCTTAGCGATGCTAGTGAAGAGAAGAAGAGAGAGAACTCAAATTACTAGCATACGGGATGAAAAAGGCAATATCACAACAGACACTTCAGAAATACAGAAGATAATCAAAAACTATTTTGAATCCTTATACTCCAATAAATTAGAAGATAGTGAAGGCATAGATAAATTTCTTAAGTCATATGATCTGCCCAGATTGAGTCAGGAGGATATAGAAAACCTAAACAGACCAATATCAATTGAGGAGATAGAAGAAACCATCAAAAGACTACCAACTAAGAAAAGCCCAGGTCCCGATGGGTATACAGCAGAATTTTATAAAACCTTTAAA
This sequence comes from Marmota monax, assembly GCF_021218885.2. Taxonomy (NCBI): domain Eukaryota; kingdom Metazoa; phylum Chordata; class Mammalia; order Rodentia; family Sciuridae; genus Marmota; species Marmota monax. The sequence goes on from NW_026691933.1 coordinate 2,439,486, forward strand.
GAAGAACTAATACCAATACTTTTCAAGCTACTTCAGGAAATAGAAAAGGAGGGAGAACTTCCAAATTCATTCTATGAGGCCAATATCACCCTGATACCTAAACCAGACAAAGACACTTCAAAGAAAGAAAACTACAGACCAATATCTCTAATGAACCTAGATGCAAAAATCCTCAATAAAATTCTGGCGAATCGGATACAAAAACATATAAAAAAAATTGTACACCATGATCAAGTAGGATTCATCCCTGGGATGCAAGGCTGGTTCAATATACGGAAATCAATAAATGTTATTCACCACATCAATAGACTTAAAAATAAGAACCATATGATCATCTCGATAGATGCGGAAAAAGCATTTGACAAAGTACAGCATCCCTTTATGTTCAAAACTCTAGAAAAACTAGGGATAACAGGAACATACCTCAATATTGTAAAAGCAATCTATGCTAAGCCTCAGGCTAGCATTACTCTGAATGGAGAAAAACTGAAGGCATTCCCTCTAAAATCTGGAACAAGACAGGGATGCCCTCTCTCTCCACTTCTCTTCAACATAGTTCTCGAAACACTGGCCAGAGCAATTAGACAGACGAAAGAAATTAAAGGCATAAAAATAGGAAAAGAAGAAATTAAATTATCACTATTTGCAGATGATATGATTCTATATCTAGCAGACCCAAAAGGCTCTACAAAGAAACTATTAGAGCTAATAAATGAATTCAGCAAAGTGGCAGGATTTAAAATCAACACGCATAAATCAAAGGCATTCCTGTATATCAGCGACAAATCCTCTGAAATGGAAATGAGGACAACCACTCCATTCAAAATATCTTCAAAAAAAATAAAATACTTGGGAATCAACCTAACAAAAGAGGTGAAAGACTTATACAATGAAAACTACAGAACCCTAAAGAGAGAAATAGAAGAAGATCTTAGAAGATGGAAAAATATACCCTGTTCATGGATAGGCAGAACTAACATCATCAAAATGGCGATATTACCAAAAGTTCTCTATAGGTTTAATGCAATGCCAATCAAAATCCCAATGGCATTTCTTGTAGAAATAGAGAAAGCAATCATGAGATTCATATGGAAAAATAAAAGACCCAGAATAGCAAAAACAATGCTAAGCAAGAAGTGTGAATCAGGCGGTATAGCGATACCAGACTTCAAGCTCTACTACAAAGCAATAGTAACAAAAACAGCATGGTACTGGTACCAAAACAGGCGTGTGGACCAATGGTACAGAATAGAGGACACAGAAACCAATCCACAAAACTACAACTATCTTATATTTGATAAAGGGGCTAAAAGCATGCAATGGAGGAAGGATAGCATCTTCAACAAATGGTGCTGGGAAAACTGGAAATCCATATGCAACAAAATGAAACTGAATCCCTTTCTCTCGCCATGCACAAAAGTGAATTCAAAATGGATCAAGGAACTTGATATCAAATCAGAGACGCGCCGTCTGATAGAAGAAAAAGTTGGCTACGATCTACAGTCGGTGGGGTCGGGCTCCAAATTCCTCAATAGGACACCCATAGCACAAAAGTTAATAACTAGAATCAACAAATGGGACTTACTCAAACTAAGAAGTTTTTTCTCAGCAAAAGAAACAATAAGAGAGGTAAATAGGGAGCCTACATCCTGGGAACAAATCTTTACTCCTCACACTTCAGATAGAGCCCTAATATCCAGAGTATACAAAGAACTCAAAAAATTAGACAATAAGAGAACAAACAACCCAATCAACAAATGGGCCAAGGACCTGAACAGACACTTCACAGAGGAGGACATACAGTCAATCAACAAGTACATGAAAAAATGCTCAACATCTCTAGCTGTCAGAGAAATGCAAATCAAAACCACCCTAAGATACCATCTCACTCCAGTAAGATTGGCAGCCATTAGGAAGTCAAACAACAACAAGTGCTGGCGAGGATGTGGGGAAAAGGGTACACTTGTACATTGCTGGTGGGACTGCAGATTGGTGCAGCCAATTTGGAAAGCAGTATGGAGAGTTCTTGGAAAGCTGGGAATGGAGCCACCATTTGACCCAGCTATTCCCCTTCTTGGTCTATTCCCTAAAGACCTAAAAAGAGCATGCTACAGGGACACTGCTACATCGATGTTCATAGCAGCACAGTTCACAATAGCAAGACTGTGGAACCAACCTAGATGCCCTTCAATAGACGAATGGATAAAAAAAATGTGGCATTTATACACAATGGAGTATTACTCTGCATTAAAAAATGACAAAATCATAGAATTTACAGGGAAATGGATGGCATTAGAGCAGATTATGCTAAGTGAAGCTAGCCAATCCCTAAAAAACAAATGCCAAATGTCTTCTTTGATATAAGGAAAGTAACTAAGAACAGAGTAGGGACGAAGAACAGGAGAAGAAGATTAACATTTAACAGGGATGAGAGGTGGGAGGGAAAGGGAGAGAGAAGGTAAATTGCACGGTAATGGAAGGAGACCCTCAGGGTTATACAGTGGAGGGGGTAGAGAGAGAGGAGGGGAGGGGAGGGGAGAGGTGGGGAGGGGGGAGGGTGGATGATGGGAAAGGCAGCGGAGCACAACAGACACTAGTATGGCAATTTGTAAATCAATGGATGTGTAACTGATGTGAATCTGCAATCTGTGTATGGGGTGAAGGTGGGAGTTCATAACCCACTAGAATCAAAGTGTGGAATATGATATGTCAAGAAATTTGTAATGTTTTGAACAACCCACAATAAAAAATTAAAAAAAAAAAAAAAAGATAAAATCCAGAAAAAAAAAAAAAAAAAAAAAAAAAGAATGTATTGGGGTGGACATAGAGACACATTAGTCCCTGAAAATATATGTACTAAAGAGACTACATCACTGGTATTTTTATGATGTCTTTATTCAAAGAAATCATTCAGAAGTGAAAACAATTATGATTACTACTAAGTTCTCTCTGTTGAGGGTTTTTCCCCCAAACCTGTTCAAATAAATCCTAAAAGAGACAACATCAGAGCCAAGATCGATAAAGATCATGTTCACTGTAGAACATCTTAACTTCCTTTGCCAAGAAAGTTCCTTAGAATTTAATTTTGGCCGTCCTCAAAAGAAATTTTTCATCTGGTCTTGGCAGTTTTCTAATCTTGACTTCTCCACAGTCAAGTAACCAAAAGAGACATGGTCCATCAGCCCTACAGAGTGACACTGTGATGACAGCTAGCCTACTCCAACACTCAGATGAAAAAGCCCGTTGTCAGAAACTTCCTAGGCCTGATTATCACTGCATAATTATTATTTCACCTAATAAACAAAAGCATTTCATTTTCTAATGTGCTGTCTTCAAAAGAGCATAAAAAGCATTATAAAACTATAATGCAATCCAATTTCCTCATTTTACAAATGAACAAACTGAGACCCAGAAGGGTCAAATTACTTAACCAGAGTTATTAAGCTACATATAAGTGGGACTAAAATGAGGCCCTACGCAAGCCACTGAACAGAACAGAGCTCCTTGAAATGAAATGGAAACTCCACTATGTATCAATATTGGGTGTCTTATCAGGAATGAATAATAGTTGATACAACTTCCATGTTGTGTGCCCAACAACAAGTAGCTCTTAACAGGAATTTAAGAAGAAATGTGTGACTATGTCAACACTTTTAAGGCATAAACAGAAGTACAAAGGAATAAAGGAATGTTCCATATTCGGTAAGTCAGTAGTTACCCAGGGAGCTGAAAATAGCTTTTCTTTCTAGTTCTGCACATAGTTGGTTTCACCCCTCCCCCGTTTGTTCAAGTGAGAGCTTACATGCTAGATCACTGAGATATACACTGCTGACATCAAAACATGATCTGTATTATGTTAAACAGGCATTTTTAAATATGCATTTAAAATATTTTCTTTCATCTGTTGTAATTTGATGGAACTCTATCCTTGGACCAACACTGCTTTGCCATTTTAAACCTGGTAGATTTACACAGAGTGGCAGATGAGAGGGCCCCCATTTTTATGAAAAGTCTCAGCCAGAAATATTGCTGATGGTGTGGAAATAGCAACTCCAAATCAATAGAAAATTGCCCTCTATATTCATCAGGAGGAACAAGGCACTCAGGAGAGCCGGCCACAGAGATGAGTTAAAGTTGATGAACGGTCTGAGATGGGAACAAATGTAGAAGAGGAACAGAAGAGCTGTTGATTGTCCAAAGGTCAATTGGCAGCTTTTTTCATCTTGTTGTATTTCACTCCTTCTAAAGATGCAGAGAAAATGTTCTTTTAATGTACCAGACAGATATAGAGGCAGAATGGAGTACGTGGGTAGCACATTTAAGGGCATATTATCCTCTTTCACACTCACTTCTATGCCAGGTGCCTACAGCTTCAGAATGGGCAGCAGAATATGAACCCTAGGATTTCATAAAGTCTCTGAGAGCCCATAATGTGAACAGCAACCAGCAAACAAGTCAAGTGGTGAAACCATTCCCCGTTTATGGCTCCTTGAAGTTCAGCAGGCAGCAGACTGCACTTAAGCATAGCAATCAACTACGACAGGAGAATCCCTATTACAGTAAGCAAAGAGACAGCTCCAAGGCAGCAGACCACAGCATCAGGGGGAAGGACAGAACAGGGGCAGAGAAATCCTGGGGAAAGCCTGGAATGGACTTGGTTGATTTTTAACTATTCTGGATAATTAAGAATGACAAAACCTAATTGTTCCCATTGCTTAGATGTACAATGCCTGGTGTATAAACGGCCCTAAAGATACCACTACCTGCCTCAGGTACCCTTTATTAAAAGGGCCCTGTAAACAGTGGGGAGAGCTTAATTTGAAAGTATCTGTTTTTTTTTTTTTCCTTCTCTGCATTTACATTAAGGAATATAAAGAATTCCTGAAACTTCCAATGTGATACAGTTTGCTAACCAAAGAGGGTTTCTCAAGTGTGGCAGCCAGGTGGCGGTGTATCTGGCGTATCTGCCAGAACAATTCTAATTTAAAGTTTCAAATGTGTCAATCATTAATTTCATCTGACTATTCATGACTATTCATGCATCAGCATAATCCATTACTAAGTCTGAAATCTGGCTGTCCTGAGACTGGACAAAATTTCTCTCATTTACAGTTATGTTATAATATGGTGTTGTACATATGATTATGTATATGGTCTATATAAAATCAGTACTTGTAGAAATGCTTAGGTCTTCACAAGCCTATTTTTTAAAATAGCTATTATTACAAGTCAACAAATCCCACCCAACTTGGAGGTGATGTTCCTGAATATGCTCCTCCCAATGAATCTAGCTGTTGTGCAAACAGTTCATTAACTCCAATGGATAAAGAGGCTTGGGCTAAACTATTATTTCTTTACGCAGACCAGAAGGCAGTGACATAGCCTCAGTCTACACCACTAAGCTGGCAGGCGACACAAGCACAATTCCAACAAGCATTCAGGGTGGGAAGAGAGTCTGGAATTACAGATGATTACAAAACGAATCCCTCATAAAATATGCCCAGCCATGTATTCCTCCAGACAGTGGTTAAGCAATCACAATCACATCTGGAAAGCATCTTTAATTTATATCCCCAAATAACAACAGCAGCAAGAGAAGGCCCTCATGACACCACCAACCTGCCTCAGGTACCCCTTATTAAAAGGGTTCTGTCAACAGTGGGGAGGGCTTAATTTGAAAGTATCTATTTTTTTTTCCTTCTCTGCATTTACATTAAGGAATATAAATGGTCAGAAGAAGTTTGTTATATTTGTCTACAACCCTCTCCATGTAGGGAATTTCTGATTTATGAGTTTAGAGATGATTATGTGGTTTCTGATTGCATATTCTTTTTCTTTTATTGTCCAAAGTTTGGACCATTGCTGTTCATCATACCCTAATCAGATGTCAAGAGGGAGAAAGGCATCATGGATGGAAATTTGATGGTGATATAAAGGGAACCGCTCACTCACTCAAACACCTTTATGTATTTTTATCGTAAGTGACCCTATTACTCATTAATACAGATAATCACAAATGTTCAGGTTTGCTGTGTGTCTTCAAGCCATCAGGCCTAGCACACAGCTGAAATTTCATAAACCAGAACCTAGACTTGCTTTCTTCAATCACTCATCCCGGCATCTGAAGAATACCATCTCCCACATGCCCCTAACTGTTCAGTATCTGACTTTTTATTCAGTTCCTTCTCCATTGCCTCATATTATCTCTGAAGCTGAAATTGGAAGCCGTTAAGTGCTATATTAAAGGCTCCCCTATTTATTATGCTATCAAATACACCAAGAAACCCTTCGTACAACCAAACTCAGGCATCTGTATCTTATTGCTCTATGGAAAAAAAAATAGAAAGTACATACAGTGGTTGACTTAAGAGCATTGGGCAATAGAAAAGTTCTTATTTCAAGTGATCCTTCAGACATAAACCCAATATTCTTACTTCATGTATTACAAAATTCATAAACTGTTTAACTTTTCAGACTTAAGTGACATAGTGGAAGTAGTAATATTCTTCAGAATTATCCTAATTTTCATCATCTTGAACCAATGTCTATTGTGTCCATCAATGTCTCCTATGAAGAGCCCTATCTGATACATTCTATTATGAACTTATTTCCATAGATAGTGTTCCTCTATTAGGAAACAGTAGCCTTTGACTATGATATAACAATTACAGGCCTCTCGTGTTTTCCTTTGCAACATGTTAGCCACTCATTCTCAGAAAACTTGTTGGGCTATGTGACTATGCCTACTTGACATTCTCCTTTTGTGATCTTTATTTTCTGCTTTTATTTTTCCAGCATTACTGTAAATCTACCTTTTATTGTAAGCCATGCCACATTCTTTGAGATAGGAGATTATGAACAATCTTAAAAGGAAACCTCAGCTCATGAACAAATTATGTCCGCATCCCAAATAATAACCCCATACCAAATGAACTGATCAACCCAGAGTAAAAGTGATAAAATTATGAATATAAAAATTTTAATTCAATGTAATAGTTTGGATCATATAAATTATATGAACATTTAAATGCTAAACATGTCTGAGGGCATATTCTGTAATACTGAAAATTTTATAAAGACTTAAATTAACAGGATTATTTAAATAAGCATTAGTAGAAATATCTTCAAAACCAAAATTTAAACTATGAAAGGCTATCAGATGTGGTTCATTAGATCTCCCCAAATTATACTGTAATTATCTTATCTCTTATTTATGCTTATCCCCCTCCATCTTTCACTGATTTATATTAGTTGTCTAGCTGTAATTGGACTTGAACTTTTCAGTTTCAATGAAGGTTTACATAAGAAAACTGATTATACTGGGGAAAAAAATCCTCACAAAAGCAGTATGTAGAATCAACCACTATTTATCATACATATAATTATCTTTTCTTTCAGCTTAGGATACAATTTTGCTCTTCTATAATTCAAATCTGTATAGGATTGTCATTTGATGTACAGCAGATGACCCGGCATCATATGAAAATAATTCACTGTGCCATGTGTCTCACATCATGGAAATCAATAGCTTGAATATAGAGACATCTCGATTAGACACTGAAAAAAAGCAAGATCTGCCTCCTCCTTTCCTGTATCATTAAAATGGCAAGTATTAAAAAAAATGATACTTCTTTTAAAGTTGGTTTGGGGGGAATCTATTATTATTTCCAGTTGGGACACTGATGAGCATTTCCATCAAATGGAAGAAAAATTGAGGATATAAAGTAGTGTCAGTAACAGCCTGAGAGGGATGGAGTGTAGATTTGTTACAGTATCGATTGGTGCATTTCTACAGCACCTGTGTAGTATCATGATCTTGTATAGCTTAACAGGGCGTTCACTTATGATCCTGAACACAGAGAAGTCATCCACTCTTCCTGCTTTGTTCCTTAAGAAGCCCCTAAACCAGAGTCACAGCAATCATCATATTAGACACAGTGAGGTAAATAACCTGAAGGCTGAAATTTGATCTCTCTGCAACATGTGAAAAACTTAAACTACCATTATATAACTTCATAACAAGTAAATCTATAGCATCAAACACTAATCTATAATCAAACAAATCCCAGTGACAAGTTAAAGGCAAGATTCCTAACAGTTCACTGGCAAAGCCTTGTAAAGCAACTGTCCAAACATGATACTGCTTGGGATAAGTTCATGTTGGAGAAGTGAAACAAATTATTTTCCTGATTTTATAAATGGTGAAAAATAGAAATGAAAGCATATTGTCCCTCACCGGGGCCCTGTATCTGGTCTAAGGAATATAAATGTACAAGTTTTATTTTTTTCCCCATGTAACTGAATAGATTTTAACATAATGGGTTGAACTGTCACCTGGCCCCATATTAACTATAATTGCAGTTGAAAGATTCTAACTATGCCAGAATCAAATCTAAAAACAGCTCCTTTTTCAGAATCCTCCCTTCAAATTTTAGTTATATCTTTTTTTTTTTTTTTTTTTTAAGTTTTGATTCCAGAAATTTAAACCAGAGGCGCTCAACCACTGAGCTACATTCCCAGCCCTTTTTAATATTTTATTTAGAGACAGGGTCTCACAGAGTTGCTTAGGGCCTCACAATGTGGCTGAGGCTGGATCTGAACTTTCGATCCTTGTGTGCCACCGCTCTCAGCTAGTTACATCTTTTTAAAAGAAAGGAATATATTGTTTTCAAAAAAAAAAAAAAAAAAAAAAGGAATGCACTGTTTTATTTTGCTTTGTTTTCTTTAGCACACATAAATAAGTTTTTTTTCTTTTTTAAAACTTTTTGTTTTAGTTTTAGATGGATATAATATCTTTACTTTCTTTTATTTATTTTTATGTGGTGCTGAGGATCAAACCCAGTGCCTCACACATACTAGGAAAGCGCTCCACCACTGAGCTATGACAGCCCTAAATGATTTTTTTCCTGAATGATTAGATCCACACTCACCTACTAGGACTGGGATGACAAGCACAATCTCATTTCTCTGACTGATCTGACACTGGACATGGTTATAGGTCCCAAAGACAACGCATACTCACAAAAGACCTTTTGAGAAGCCACTGGGGCAAAAAGCAGGCCACCAGTGTCAATATAGCCAGGACTACTTCAAGGGTAAGTGAAAAGTTTCAGAAAATTAGCCCAGATGTCATAGGATGGCTTAGTCAAAATAGAAAATTTAAATTGTTAGAAAATCAGCTTGAGCAATGAAAACCTAACCCAACGGTGCACGAAGGGACACCTCTCAGTCAAGAACAGTACCTGGAGAACTGCCGCTGCAGACCGCGCATCTGAACTCTGTTGCGCTCTGACTCAAGGGTCACCTCCCGCAACCGCTTCTCACTTTGAAGACGCAAGTGTCTCTCCTCTTCCAGTTCATGTATCAGCTTCTCATGCTATGAAAGACACAGGGAAGAACTTTCAAAAATGTATTTAGGACAAAAAAATAACTAGTAATAGCTGTTGGTCCCTAAGTGCTAGCGTGAGCGTCATATGTGTTCATTTCATCCCAGTGACAACCCCATGAAATAGATTCTGTTATTTATCTATTGTTAGAGACCAGGGAACTAAGGATCAGTGAGATGTAAATGATGTATCCAACTTCAGAGACCAAAAGGTAACAGATTTTGAGTAGTGGATGATTTAATTCCAAAATTTTATGATTTCCCCTAAACCAAGTTGCTTTCGATGAAGAATGATGACCCTAATATACTATCGAAAGCAAAATAATTCAGATAATAATTAATAGGAGCATTATACCTATTCAAAATTATTTCATGTTCTCAATCTCTGCCATATTCTTTATATTACTGTTTTCATAAAAGGACAAAAACCTTCAAGTTTACAAGACAATGAATGAGTTTTAATTTTGCCATATGAGGTTTTCAGAGATAAAAATAAGCCAAATCACCCACTGTTTTTATAATTCTAGATAAATAGATCATTTTACCAATGGAGACTATGGATCAAAAGACAGACTGACTCAGAGTAGTTGGTTCTGCAAGGGCTTAGATCCTCCTTATAAAATTGATTTAGCTATTCTCTTTTTGTTTTGTATGAATTCTGTTATTCTTGTTGCCATTTTTAAGCATGCCGTACTTACTGCTGCTACTAAATTGAGCACTTTCTATAAGAATATGTAATTCTATGATAAAACCAAAGATGCATAGTTTTATTATGAGGAACATAAATTACTAACAGGAAAGAAGAGAAGAAGAGACTTCTATGTTGCCATAAATCAAATTCTATTACTCTGTCGCATGGATTACTCAGGGTTAAATGTGATCCATCACATGGGGCGTACTCATAGAAAGTGACACAAAAGATGAATTTTCTTTAGTTCTAACTTATGAGGGGGAATTTGTCCTGAAGAAAATATCAGAGTCTCATCTAGAAATAAATCATTATCCTCTAAAAATGCCTACACATCCCCCTTCCTCTGCACCTTTGATCATGTCCTCGCTTCTGCTTCAAATACTCTCTAAGGTCTCCATTGGAAGCCAAGGGCCTTTCTAAGGCTCAGCTATAGCCACACCTTCTGGAATTCTTCCTCACCAGACCATCATTCTCTCCCTTCCTTGGATTCCAATAGTGCCTACTATACTTAACACCTTTAATGTTATGCTGTTGTTATTTTCCATATACATTTGTCATAATTTTTCAGCTGGATAAACATCTGTTGGACATGATGAGTAGATTGTAAGAGCAAATGCAATTTTTACATTTAGCACATGACCTAATAGTATTACTGGAAACATTCACTTATCAATTGTGAAGCAATCTTTTTTGTTAAGTCCTTAATCAATTTTTAACTCCCAAATCAGTTACTTTTATCAACATCAGAAAAAAATCAAAATTTTATACTGACACTTTAGAATGTGATATTCTGAAAGCTTTGGAAAGGAAAAAAATTGTTGGTCTTAGCAAAGAATTAGGCTAACTTGGTACAAATGGCTAAAATGGGAATTTTACATTATATACATTTTTTACCAATAAAAATACTCAGTTACTACACACAATCAACATTCTTTTCTTTGTGGACTCACTTGAGTCAGATCTGCTGTTATACTTCTCTTAAAAGTACAAATTTGTTCCAGTGCAATTGATAAATCAGGGAACAACTTGAGCATGACACAAATCTCACATTTGCTTCTGCCCAACTTCATTCATGAGAAAAATATTGTACCCTGCTGACCCAAGTTGCATAGAAACACACAAAATACACACATTTCAAACAGACCTCAGTCCACTGTGCACATCATGAGCCACAATCATTCTGCGCTCACTTTATGATAACTTAGCAGCTGCATGGCTTTTGACGCCCACACCCACAAGTCAACTGTAGGTCTTTTTCAAGGTAAAATGTCAAATTCATTGCAGTTTTTATGTATTTCTTAACCATTTAACGCATGGAAAACTCCACTACCATTTTTATTAGTTTCTTTTTTTTTTAAGGTGTCACTGACAAAATTTTTAGTATCGCATTCCTAGTCACATTCCCTGCCTTATGGTTTCTATTGTGTGGTTTTGCAGAGCGCAGTGATTTTTAGAAATGTATATGCCTTGTTATAGCTGGGCAGACTGTACATCATGATAGAGAAAAAAGGAATCAGAATTAAGAGCAGAATTCCAAAGCACTTTCCCTATCCAAGGACAAGCAAAGAGTTGAATGAATCACAAAGAATCAAACATAAAAACCAAAGGATATCTTAAGTCCAAGTCTTTGTTCTACAAATCATATCTTAAGTCCAAGTCTTTGTTTATAAATCATAGCCCTCACTTAGCAACAGAACTTGCATTAACTCATGCTAATTAAGCTATCCTCTAATTAAACCTCAAAGGGAGGAGATTCTAGCTTCTAACTCATTTTATTAAAAAAAAAAAACAACTGTTCTACTAATGTTTTAACAGTTGCCTAAATCATTCAAGTATCAGAAGTCATTTCTATATGCACATTCCCAGGAAGGAGAAAATTCTGATAATTCCCTCATTTAATAAAGGGGAAAAGAACTATGTACCACCAAATGGATTCATTCATTCTCTTAGAACTTATGTGTTCCCTGAGCTGCTACTATGTGCCAAACACTTGACCAGCTCTGGAGGGTAGCAATGAACCAAAGAGGCATGATTCTGACTCCAATAGACTAACAGAGCAGTGGCAGGTGCCAAAGAAACTACCACAAAGGAAAACATGTCATTTTCAACTAATGAGTAATTAAAGGTTTGTCGAAGCAAGAGGAATTGATGTGGTGCGGTGGATTAGAGGAAGGCTTCTTTGAGTGAGTAGCATTGACACCAAAACCTCTGTGATCACTCAGTGCTTAATGGTGAAGATAAAGGATCAGCATGCCAGGCAGAGTGGGCAGCAAGGGCAGAGTCCTTGGTCACACATAGCAAGAACAAAGAGAAGCCCCATGTAGCTGAAGCCTGGTGAGCAAGGAACAGCCACAGCATGCGATAAAGGTGGAAACAGTAGAGGCTGGACACTGGTGGACCACCACCATCCTATGAAGGATTTGAGACTGGATCCTGAAAAAAAAAAAACAATGGTCACTTGGTACCAAGGCTTAATCATGTGAGTGATAGGATCTGATTAAGATTTTTGCAAATTTCATTCTGGCTATTGTGTGAAGAAAAAACAGAATCTAGCGGCTAACTACAGAATGAGGAAATATTTAAATAGAAACTGGTGAACCCTACCAGCTTCTAAAACACAGTGGTTTTAGACAGGCCATGTAACACTTCACTCTTTTAAGCCAATTCCTTTCTATACATTGAGAAGAGTGAAATGGCCCAAGCTGCATTCATAGTGATACTGTGAGGAAATAGCAAAATAATATGTATTTTAAAAGCTTGAAAGTCCTAAAATAAATTAATATGGATGTTTCCTATTAATGTAAAATTAGTATTTTGATTTTAATTAATATAATTAGCTTTCTATATTTCATACTAAATGTATAATTATGATATATTTTAATTCTTATATGAATGCAATACTTTGGGAATCAATACTTTTAATTATACTTTAAAACAGATAAAGAACATTTGTCTGGCTCACCCTTGGCAGAGAATTCATGACTGTGTTTCAAAACATGATAGATCAGAAATAAAAATGCATTGCACCCTTATATTGAATTGGCTATAATAAAAATTTTAAGATTAAAAATTGAAAGTTTAGGTGCAAAATAAAATTTGCACAAAAAATAAATGTAATGATATAGTTTATATTGCCTAATGTAGTTCAGCTAATTTTGATAAATTCTCTAGGAACTTTAGTCTTTAATGATCATTACATATTAGAGAAATATTCTAGTAATACATCTTTTAAAAAATTAAAAATGTATTTCAATTCATATCATACATTAAAATGTCTTTCCCACAATATTAATGTAAATTTTAATATGAGAATAAAGAAGCTAATTATTATGGATCCCATCTACAATGTATACAACTCTTTATTTGGCCTTTCTTAAAAGATATTTTTTAACCCCATTATGAAGTATAATTTCAAACAGATGGTCTGATGTATGGTGTGCCAAACCCTCAGGGAGAAATTAAAATATGAACACTTGATTTCAAATATAAAAAGTCAATCTGTACCTCTATCCTAAGTCTAATTATATTTGGTGACTCTCATTACATCAGTGGGTGGTGATATTGGCAAAGTGAAAAAAAAAGATTGAAAGGCAGGAATTTTCTTTACTTGGTGTGCAAATTCTAGCTCCACCATCCATGGCCACCTTGTTAAGTAAAATTTCCACCATTACAGGACAGGCCCCACCCACATCTGCCCAAGGCACACCTCTGTGAGTCCTGCTTAGTGAATACAAGGAAGCAGTAGTTTTCTCCATGTGTTCTGCAGTGACCTGATGCTTGAGAGATGTGTGATGACATACAGAATAGTTTTCACAATGTTTCTTTTTTTAAAAAATTCTTGAAATGTGTTCAAGTTGCAAAACTCCTAATCATAATACTTGTGATGAATAATACGTAGATCAAAGAATCATAGGAGAAACAGTAATAACCCTGGGTAGGCCGATCTAAGGTGGCTGGCCAGAAGGAGGCAGCATTCTGTGTCGCTCCATGACTTGGGACTCAACAAGTGAGAATACTGCTTCTCTTCGAGGGATATTCCTGCTTCCGCACAGGAATCACAGCCACCATGACCATGCAGGATTCCAGGACTGGGCATCAGAGTAGGTTTCCCAATTATTTGCCCACGTAGGACTACCTGGTACCTGAGCGGGACCACCAGCATCAGCACTCCCACAGAACATTCGGCCACCCATCTGAGTAGAAATCCAGGATGCAGCTCCCACACAGGACACCTGGAGGCTACCCACGCACAGGATCCCCAGCCGCCACTCCTGTGTGGACCCCCATCAACCAACCTGGGGCACCCCCATCACCTCCATATTGGGACTGTGCAGCAAAGGAGATAGTCCCCTATGTGCTATAGTCCGCCTACACCCGGGAACTACACACAGGCTCTCTAGACAGCCACAGCACATGCTGCATGCCACAGACCCAGTCTCTGAACTCATGGTCCAACACCATCGCCTGGCTCCCCTCACCCAACCCAACAGCTCATCGCTGAAAGCAAACACCTCCATCTTGGATCACCTTCATCACCATCTTTAGTAAGGGCAACTCCCAGTTTGGAACTCTGGCTGGACAGGTACCCAGTTTCTAACTTCCCCTTCTCTCCAGCAGCTGCTAACTTGGCACAGTGCCTGCCCAACAAAAAAAAAATAAAAAACAGCTGTCAGCAGGGCAGGTGCAGAGGGCACCCAAAGTGCCACACATAAGAGCCCCAGAGAGAAAGGTTCCTTATTAGGAAGAAGTAAAGGAGAGGGTGAGAATTATATAGAGATAAGGAGATAAGACCAGGCAATCACATCACAGGAACAGGCCCAAAAAGAGATCCCTGAGGTGCAGTTTCCCTTCAGGGACTGACTGGTGCCAGACCCCATTTCCAGGTGCTCTCTATCCAGGAAAAACCCTCCCTCCCTGGTTACCTTCACCATCCTGTGGGCAGAGATACCAGCTAACAACAAACAACCCCACCAATTAGATAAAAAAAAGGAAGCAGAAAAGATATTGATCTCCAACCAAAACAACCCTTGTTTCTTCTTTTGAGATTTTTTTTTGTTTCTTCTCCCTCTTTATTCTCCAGCCTTCATATCCCCAACATATGTGAAACCAAGTACTTTCCATGAATTAGGATACTGAGGTCTGAGACAACTGAATAGTATATTTCAGTTGTGTTGTATATTTTCTTTTTTGTTGTTGTGGTTATTTTTTCTTTTTTTCCAAGTTTTACTAATTTAACATTTTTTATTTTTCTTAAAATATATGGGTGTTTGTTTTGTGTACTCTTCTGTCTTCCCTCTTACTTGTCTACTCAAAATTATGTCCTCTCTATTCTCCTGCTGCTAACTTTCTTCTTTAGATTTCTCTTTCACACTTCCTAAGATATAACAACTCTATATCCTTACCTCCTCCATCCTTGGCATATCTTCCTACACCTCACCCCCAGGTTCTTTGTCCACCACCAGAAACTATAAACCCTTTTACAAACCTACTGATTATATTGTAGATAATAATTGAATTCACTATTTCTGTACATTGTGACCAAACTATAAATGTCTATTAGCAACTATTTGTTTTTAGGTGATATATTGTTTATATTGGAATCTGTTAACATTGTCCTAACCCTCAAAGGAGAGGTACTGGAACCCTACAGGGGAACTATAAGCCTATAAGGTAAAAATGGTAATACCTTGGATCCACAGTTCTAGAAGGGAAGACACACAATCAATGTGAAAAGACAAGGGAACAAAGTGCCCCCAACAAATCAAAATATCACATTATTAGAATCCATGGCCAGCACAGCAGATGAAATGACAGAAGGAGCGTAGGATGTACATAATTAAAATGTTCTGTGAATTAAAGAATGATATAAGAGAGCAAATACAGGCATCAAAAGATCATTTCGACAAAATCTATATAAACAAATACAGAAAGCAAAAGATTACTCCAATAGGGAGATAGAGGTTCTAAAGAAAAACCAAACAGAAATTTTTGAAATTAAAGAAGCAATAAACCAAATTAAAAGTTCAATTGAAATCAACACCAACAGATTAGACCTCTTTGAAGACAGGACCTCAGACAATAGACAAAATATATAATCTTGAAAAGAATGTAGAGCACACAGTGAAAATGGTAAAAAGTCATGATTAGAACATTCAAGAAATATGGGATATCATAAAAAGACCAAATTTAAGAGTTATTGGGATAGAGGAAGGATAGAGTTCTAAACCAAAGGAATAAACAACCTATTCAATGAAATAATATCAGAAAATTTTCCAAACATGAAGAAAGAATTGGAAAACCAAATTCAAGAGGCTTATAATAGGACACCAAATATACAAAACCACAACAGATCCACACCAAGGCATATTATAATGAAAATGTCTAATATACAGAATAAGGAGAGAATATTAAAAGCCATGAGAGAAAGGAATGAGATTATATATAGGGGGAAACAAATTATGTGCAGGTTTTTCAACGCAGACCCTGAAAGCTAGAATATCCTGGAATAACATATCAATCTTTGAAAGAAAATGGATGCCAACCAAGAATTTTGTATTCAGCAAAATTAAGCTTTAGATTTGATGATGCAATAAAAACTTTCCATGATAAGTAAAAATTAAAAGAATTTACAGCTAGAAAACTTGTACTACAGAACATCCTTGGCAAAATATTCTATGAAGAAGAAATGAAAAACAACAATGAAAATCATCAGAGGGAGGTATTACACTAAAGGAAAAACTAAGCAAAGGAGAATCCAAGTCAAGTTAAGTAATAAAAATGGCTGGGAATACAAATCATGTCTCAATAATAACCCTGAATGTTAATGGCCTAAACTCACCAGTCAATAGACATTGGCTAGCCTATTAGATGAAAAAAAGGGGGAAAAAAGACCCAACAATATCTCAAAGAGACTCATCACATAGGAAAAGATATACACAGACTGAAGGTAAAAGGTTGGGAAAAATCATATCACTCACATGGAATGCAGAAGCAAGCAGGGGTTTCCATCCTCATATCAAATAAATTAGACTTTAAGCTAAAGTTAATGAAATAAAGAAGGACATTTCATACTGCTCAAGGAAACCATACACCAACAAGACATAGCAATTATAAATTTATATGCCCCAAACAATGGAGCATCTATGTTCATAAAAAAAAAAAAAAACTTTCTCAAGTTCAAGAGTCAAATACACCACAACACAATAATTCAGGGTGACTTTAACACACCTTTTTCACCACTGGATAGATCTTTCAACAAAAGCTGAACAAAAGAAACTATAGAACTCAATAATGCAATCAATAACTTAGACTTAACAGACATACATAATATTTCATCCTTCAACGAGAGAATACACTTTCTTCTCAGCAGCACATGGATCCTTCTCTAAAATAGACCATGTATTACACTCAAAGCAACTATTAATACAAAAAAGTAGAGATACTACCCTGCATTCTATGAGATCATAATTGAGTGAAATTAGAAATCAATGATAAAATAAAAAATAAAAACTACTCCAACACCTGGAGACTAAATAATATGCTACTGAATGAACAATGGTTTGCAAAAGATATCAAAAAAGAAATTTAAAAACTCTTAGAGGTAAATGAGAACATTGATACAACATATCAAAATCTCTGGGACACTATGAAGGCAGTACTAAGAGGAAAGTTGATTGCATGGAGTTCATTTCTTAAAAGAAGAAAAAATCAACAAATAAATTACCTAACATTACATCTCAAAGCCCTAGAAAATGAAGAACAAATTAACACCAAAAACAGTAGAAGAAAGGAAATAATTAAAATCAGAGCTGAAATCAATGAAATTGAAACAAAAGAAACACTTGAAAAAATTGACAAAACAAAAAAGTTGGTTCTTCAAAAAAATAAATAAAATTGACAAACTCTTAGCCATGCTAACGAAGGAGAGAGAAAAATCAAATTACTAACATTCGTGATGAAAAAGGAAGTATCACAACAGCCACTAGAGAAATACAGAAATAATTAGAAATTATTTTGAAAACTTGTACTCCAATAAAATAGAAAATATCGAAGGCATTGACAAATTTCTAGAGTCACATGACTTGCCCAAATTGAATCAGGATAATATACACAATTTAAGCAGATCAATTTCAAGCAAGGAAATATAAGATGCCATCATAAGCCTACTGACCAAGAAAAGCCCAGGACCAGATGAATACACAGCTGAGTTCTAAAAGACCGATAATGAAGAACTAATACCAATACTCTTCAATTTATTTCAGAAAATAGAAAAAGAGGGAGCACTTCCAAACTCATTTTATGAGGCCAATATCACCCTGATTCCAAAACCAGATAAAAACACATCAAAGAAAGAAATCTTCATATCAATATCTCTAACGAACATAGATGTAAAAACTCTCAATAATATTCTGCCAAATCAAATACAAAAACATATCAAAAAGATAATGCACCACAATCAAGTGGGGTTCATCCCAGGGATACAAGGGTGGTTCAACATAGGGAAATCAACAAATGTAATTCATCACATCAATAGCCTTAAAGATAAGAATCATATAATCATCTTAATAGATGAAGGAAAAGCATTCAACAAAATACAGCACCCCTTCATGTTCAAAACACTAGAGGAACTAGGGACAACAGAAACATATCTCAATATCATAAGAGCTCCCTTTGCTAAGCCCCAGGTCAACCTTATTCTAAATGAATAAAAATTAAAAGCATTCCCTCTAAAAACTAGAACCAGACAAGGATGCCCTCTTTCATCATTTTTATTTAACATAGTTCTTGAAACACTGGTCAGAGCAATTAGACAGATGAAAGAAATTAAAAGGATATGGATAGAAAAAGAACTCAAATTAGCACTATTTGCTGATGATATGATTCTATACCTAGAAGACCCAAAAAATTCCACCAGAAAACTTTTAGAACTAGTAAATGAACTCACCAAAGAAGCAGGATACAAAATCAACACCCATAAATCAAAGGCATTTCTGTATATCAGTGGCAAATCCTCTGAGAAACGAGGAAAACTACCCCATTTACAATAGCCTCAAAAAAATAAAATGCTTGGGAATCAACCTAATGAAAGAGGTGAAAGACCTCTACAATGAAAACTACAGAAGGCTAAAGAAAGAAATTATAGAAGACCTTAGAAGATTAAAAGATCTACCTTGTTCTTAGATAGGGAGAATTAATATTGTCAAAATGACCATACTACCAAAAGCATGATACAGATTTAATGTAATTCTAATCAAAATCCCAATGACATTCCTCATAGAAATAGAAAAAGCATTTATGAAATTCATCTGGAAAAATAAGAGACCCAGAATAGCTAAAGCAATCCTTAAGAGGAAGAGTAAAGCAGGTGGCATCACTATACCGGACCTTAAACTATACTACAGAGCAGTAGTAACAAAAACAGCATGGTATTGCCACCGAAATAGACTGGTAGACCAATGATACAGAAAAGAGGACACAGAGAGTAACCCACATAATTACAGTTACCTTATATTAGACAAAGGTGCCAAAAACATACATTAGAGAAAATATAGCCTCTTCAACAAATGGTGCTGGGAAAACTGGAATTAAATCCCTCTCTCTAACCATGCACAAAACTCATTCAAAGTGGATCAAGGACCTAGGAATTAAACTAGACACACTGTGTATATTACAAAGGTTCAAATCTCCATCATGGCAGATTAGACCCCAACTTCCTTTTTTTTTAAGAGAGAGAGAGAGAGAGAGAGAGAGAGAGAGAGAGAGAGAGAATTTTTCAATATTTATTTTTTAGTTCTTGGCGGACACAACATCTTTATTTTTTTATTTTTATGTGGTGCTGAGGATTGAACCCAGCGCCCCACGCATGCCAGGTGAATGCGCTACCTCTTGAGCCACATCCCCAGACCCACAACTTCCTTAATAAGACTTCTATAGTGTAGAAATTAAAATCAAGAATCAAGAAATGGAATGGATTCAAACTAAAAAGCTTCTTCTCAACAAAAGAAACAATCAGTGAGGTGAAGAGAGAGCCTACAGCATGGTAGCAAATTTTTACCCCTTGCACATCAGATAGAGCACTAATCTCTAGGGTATATAAAGAGCTCAAAAAATTAAACACTGAAAAAAAAAATAAATAGCCCAGTCAATAAATGTGCCAAGGAATTTAACAGGCACCTCTCAGAAGAGGATATATAATCAATCAACAAATATGTGAAAAAATATTCAACATCTCTAGCAATTAGAGAAATGCAAATCAAAACTACTCTAAGATTTCATCTCACTCCAGTCAGGATGGCAGCTATTAAGAATACAAACAACAATAAGTGTTGGTGAGGATGTGGGGGAAAAGGCACACTCATACTTTGCTGGTGGGACTGCAAATTGGCACAGCCGAGATGGAAAGCAGTATAGAGATTCCTTGGAAAGCTGGGAATGGAGCCTCCATTTGACACAGCTATCCCTCTCCTCGGACTATACCCAAAGGACTTAAAAACAGCATACTACAGGGACACAGCCACATCAATGTTTATAGCAGCACAATTCACAATACCTAAATTGTGGAACCAACTTAGGTACCCTTCAGTAGATGAATGGATAAAAAAAATGTGGCATATATACACAATGGAATATTACTCAGCAATAAAAGAGAATAAAATCATGGCATTTGCTGGTAAATGGATAGAACTGGAGAATACAATGCTAAGTGAAGTTAGCCAATCCCCCCTCCACCCCCCGCTTAAAAAAAAAAACAAATGCCGAATGTTTTCTCTGATATAAGGAGGCTGATTAATAATGGGGTTGGGAGGGAGAGCATGGGAGGATTAGATGAACTCTAGATAGGGCAAAAGGGTAGGAGGGGAAGGGGCACGGGGATAAAAAAGATGGTGGAATGAGATAGATATCATTACCCTAAGTACATGTATGAAGACACGAATGGTGTGAATATACTTTGTATACAACCAGAGATATGAAAATTGTGCTCTGTATGCATAATATGAATTGTAATGCATTCTGCTGTCATTCATATATATATATCAAATTAGAAATAAAAAATTTTAAATAAAAAAAAACCTGGATAATGAGAAGACCTTAAACATAGTGAAAAATGAACAGAGGTCATAAGAGAAGGCCATAGGGATTAAATTATATTTCTGAGTATTAATGGAAAAATATATGAGCTCATTCAAAAAATGGGAAACAAGCTATATATTATGCAACTGGAATTCAAAATCACATGGCCTACTAGAAAAGATGAACACATTTGAGTTAATGATACAAATATAAAGCAAAGAAGAAATCATCAACTCAGAACTTCTAGATCTAGTCCAATCTGCTTATTAATTAGTGTCCAAAAACTCACAGGTATGTCTCTCCATGTTCTCACTGATCAGCAACCAATGTATATGTGAAACAGTTGAGACAGTCTAAAAATTACTGAAACCCAAAATAACCCTTTTAATTCTCTTGGCTACTGGAGAGTCTAAAATTGACAACTGATTTTTTTTTCTTTAAAATACTACGAACTACACACATCAGCAGAAAAATTAGACCAACTGTTTTCACAAAAACTAGTTTTTAATTAAAAATAAGTTCTAACAAATCAACATAAAATGGATCTCAATTAAGCTGTAGTTATTTCATCTAATTGCAGCCCTTTTTTGGTTTTTACACAAATTGCAATGTATTTTTTCCCACAAAGCCCTCTGAATTCAATATCCCCATTAGTTATGAAAGATTCAGTCATCTTAGAAGCAGAGAAACAGATAAGGAACTTAAGAATTGATTTTTTTTTAAAGCCTGTACTGTTGGCTGCAACAGAAGAATCAAAATCAGATTTTGAGATGCTAGGATAGAAACAGGCCAGCATCTATATCCACAGTGCTGATAACATCACCCGAGAGAGACAAAGATTTAGTCTAACTTTAAAAAAGATGCAGAGCTTGGTGTAAAAATAAAAAGTGAGAGGAAGGGGAAAAGGGTGAAAGAGACAAAGAGGAGGACAAGGGGTGGAGGCGGGAGATGGGAATTTCAAGGGTAAAGAAAACAAGTGGGCACTTGGATGACTCTCAGTGTCTTCAATGGTATGTGGGACCTCTACCAGGAAGAGTGCCACGGTGAATCACCACAAAGGACTCCATTTTCTTAGGCAAAGTTTAGTTGGGTATTTATTAGTTAGCATTGGGGTACAGATATGAACATAATGGGAATAATATTTTCAGGGTGGGTTGTAAAGAACAGCAAGGTAAGATAATTTGGCATGTCAAGGATGGTATGTATTGTAAAGATATGATAGGAAAATCTACAACAGATTATAAGATCCAACGAAAAGAAAACTTTTTTAGCATGCAGTCAGTGAAACTTATTATTTATCAACTAAGGCTAACAATGAAGAATGAAATGACAATATCACATCCAAAACATAAAGTAATGCACTTTGGGTTCTGATGTCATCATGGAGTTGAAAAAAGATCAGGAGGAAATTTACATATTGACCTATTTTTCACCAGTATAAACGTCTTCATTTTCACGGTCATGGTTTCTGAGGTGGAGGCATGAGGCTAGTCATCTGGCCTGTCATTTTGGTTTACCCACCAGCTTGCTATCTCACCTTGGAAAATATACTTACTCTCTCTGGACCTACTTCTAAAATACTAAGGTCCCTTCCAAATCTCACATTGTATGTAGCCATGAAGTTAGCCACAGCCATATCAAGAAAAGCCTGATTACTAATAGTGTTAAAGATATAAGGAGATAAAATGATATCTACAAGATACTGTGTAGGTGTGAACATATATTGGGGATCAGTCAGAACATAAATTTCATTTGATACCAATGAAGATGACTAACACCCCAGTTTTGGAAAATTAGGTAAGTGAAGCTAGAGATTTAAGAGGCTAACTAAGAGTATGGTTTTCTTGGCTGGTGTAAAGCAAGCAAGGTGAAGTTAAAATGATGACACTGCACATTGTACAATTGGGAGGGGAAGTGGTGAAACAGATCCCAGACACATCAGTTTAAATTTGATTCCCTAATAATTAGAGCTCTCTGTAGATTTGAAGGAGAATGACCTAATCTAAATGCCATCTGACTAAGGTTGTTCTTCCTGGATGTGGGCTCCAGAAGTGAGACTACTGTTAAGAGGACGGAGCTGACTGTGTCTTTTATTACTGCCATTTATTAGCAATGGTTCCTTGAGTTGGAAAAGGCCCTTCCACAGGGCTTTCCGGCTCACTGACTTTCTGATTTGAACCAGCATCTCAGAACACCATTTCATGCCAAGGCTTTGAATATCTAATGATCACAGGGACCACCAAGGCAGGCAAGACATTGAGTAATAAGCCAGGTGGGTGGCAAGCCTGGTATCAGGAGTCTGCTGTCTAATGCAGACACACTCTTTTCCTTATGCTGATCTTTCCCCTTGAGTTTATTTGGTCAAAAGGCTTGATTCTCAACTGGACTTAAACCACTTCATTTACTTGACCAATGGGTCCTTTTATAAGAGGTCAATGGACTCATTCTTCTCTGCTGGTCACAGATCTTTCTCTGTTGTCATGTCAATTGATTACAATTAACAATAGCTATTAATTATTCTATCCTCATGAGGGTTATCTGAAATCAATTTCTTTTAAGTGCCTTCGTATTTGATTGAAGTCTTTTAAGTATTCTTTTCTGGGAAGGCGGTATATTCTATATAAGGAAAGGGTGATATGTCAGTCTTTAGCAATTTTGACTTCCAATTCTGTACCCTGTACCACCTACACACTTTTAGAGTGACCCTAGATTGTTATGTGCCTCTTGCACTTCTACTATGTTACTTTTCTGTCTGTACCCCAAAATGACCAAGGAAAAATGAATGGATCCTCTAACGAATTTAGTTTCCACTTCAAATGTGAGTCAATGTATTTCTCTATTTCTTTTTACAGAGGACTCAACGATCTTTTATTTTCCCCTTCTATACTCAAGTCTTGAACTTCAGATATATTTACTATGATGATTAACACTTTGCCTTCTCAATATAATGTCTCTTTTATGTACTGCTCACTTAATAATTGGTTTATCTCATTCACTTATGTTCTTAATAATCAACTTAGCTTTTCTGAAAGTTGCATGATGTCATATCCTTTGCTAAACATTTCATATAAAATTAGTTTTCCCCACCTCCTCAGGAAGCATACTTTTTTAAAAATGGGGATTAGGACTTGTACATAGTAAGGAAGCTCCATGGAATATTTACATATTGTCCAGCAGTCCTGAAGTGTGCAATAAATACCTGTTGAGTTTAGCTGACCTTTTGCCCTCTAATTCCTTTTTCCTTAGTTGGTAGCCAGCTCTAGGTGTGCAAAATTTCTATCAATAGCAGCCTTTTAAAAATCATAATCCTGATGATAAAATACTGTGACGGAATTTTTCTTTGGATCTGAATTTCCATTCATACATTTCACTCCATTATTTTCTTTCCCTTTACCATTGCCTTGTCCCCACAACCCACAGACTGCAGTTCCAACTTCATATTCAAGTCTCTTATTTGCTTAGACACTTTCATTCATTGACTATGAAATCAAAGATTTCATTTCTAAGAGGATTTATAGTCGTTCGTTTAAAAAGCGTTTGTAATTGTATTAGGATGGTACATTTTACTGTTCTATTTGTTCTCCCTATGAGGTTTTCTAAAATTGTGAAAGAAAAAAAAATTTTTAGACTAATAATACTTTTATTCTTGTAGCTGGAATCCTTATATTTCTGTCTTCCTCCAGTGATAGGTATAATTATATGTATGAAAAATTAAGAGTATTTGCTATGATAATTATCCACTCTTCTAAAATAAGAGAATAATTATAATGTCAACAACTGACTATACAAGGTACTAGTGGAGCTTTTAAGTCTGCCAGAGAAATGGCTTTCAGTATCATAGTAATTAGTATTAATTTTCATAATACTTTTTTTATTTGTTGTTTTTAGATGTACATGGCAGTAGGGTGTATTTTGACATACTATACATACATGGAGTACAACCCATTCCAATTTTGATTCCATTCTTGTGGTTGTACATGATGTGGATTTACGTTGGTCATGAATTCACATATGAGCATGTGAAAGGTACATCTAATGCATCCTCCTTCCCTCCCCTTTATTCCCCCTTGTCTTGTCACAATACTTTTTATTCTTCTTGAAAACATACTAGATGGCTTCATAATTCTCACTTCATTGTGGAAATTTTCTTTAAACAAAGTCTTGGGAACTACTGGACTGGTTTTTGTAAGACTAACTCCTATTATTTTATGATATTAAAATATATTAGGAACCTGAACATTTTTAAACATGGCTTTTAGTAGTTTGCCTTCTCCTTGTTAGCAAATGCAAGCTTCCACATTTTATCATGCCATTAAAAGGTCAGCTACAATACTTAAAAGAGCAATGTGGAACGAATCACAAGCTTTGGTTGAATGCTTTAGTATTTCATTTCACACAATGACCAAAGTTAGGAGAAACTGAAAATATTGCATATTGAATGGTTAGTTTGTATTATTTCTGAGAGGTAAGCTTAAACAGAAATATCATTTTTATGAAGAAATCATTAAAGACCTATAAATGAGCTGAATGAGCACAGTTAATCTTTTGAAATGGAAAATGTGTATTCTTAAAGACCATCTGAGTGTCTCTTTTAAAAGTCCACTTAACCCTTGGTTAATCACACAAATGCCTTACAGTAGATCATCTCAGTTTCTGAGTGTGGAAGCAAATGGAAAACATGGTCCACATGTACAGATATATATACAAGAAAAGAGGACAACATGGGCTATTGTTACCAGTAACAGAAATTGTTTCTATCTTGTAGCTGGGAAGGAAATGGATCAAGTGGAAACATCTACCTCAAAATTACAGGCTCTTAATGTGTATGCTGAGTGTCAAATTGTGTTCTCAGGGGCCTTTTTATAATCTCCTGGATTCTCCCTAGTTCCAACTCATGGATAAACTTTCAACCTCTCTCATGCAGAAGTCTCTCTGGAAAGCTTTCCCAGACTTAAACAGAGGCACAGTTATTTTTTCACATGGACACCTGTCTTATAGGGCTTATAATCAAAGGGAAATTGAAGATTTCACGCTTACAAAGGTGCTTTAGACCACCAAGCGCAAATAGGTCCAAGAAGGTTCTAATTTATCCAGGGATCCAGCCCATCCCAAGTCTGGGCAGCTGTTCATACAGGAGATCAAACATCCTCTTTCAAGATTCACATTCCAGACAGTTCCAAAACCAATGAATTATCAAGAGCTGGTGGAATTTTGTATTTGAACCTATAAGATTTGTATGTAAAACTTTCATCTACATTTCTAAATCATTTTCTTTT
Source organism: Marmota monax (assembly GCF_021218885.2). Classification (NCBI taxonomy): domain Eukaryota; kingdom Metazoa; phylum Chordata; class Mammalia; order Rodentia; family Sciuridae; genus Marmota; species Marmota monax. Next base: position 2,465,908 of record NW_026691933.1, read on the forward strand.
GTAATATACACTTTTATATATATATATATATATATATATATATATATATATATATATATATATATATATATATATATATAGGCTCAAAATTAAACCTCTGCCTAAAGTTAGAAAAGTGATTGGCAACATCATAAAACATTTTTAATCATTATATTAGTCTTTAAAAGCTCTTCTACAAAATTTTTCCCTTTCAGGAGATAACAGTACTGAAAACTAAGTTTTGGGCAGGTCTTGAATGTTATGAAATATAACTCCTTCACTTTTATATTTAAACATGGATGTGTAACCAATGTGAATCTGCAATCTGTATACGTGGTAAAAATGGGAGTTCATAACCCACTTGAATCAAATGTATGAAATATGATATGTCAAGAGCATTGTAATGTTTTGAACAACCAATAAAAAATGGCATATTGTTCCACAAATGTATGTTTTTATACAGGATCCCAGGATTTATGACCAAAGCATCAGAGTTAACATGTACAAATAAGATGGTTCCAACGAGTGAGAGTCAACTACCACCAAGGACCAATGTTTAGTATTTCTCACTGCTGAAGTCAGGAGGAATTAAAAGGGATCTACATGTGACCAAGTTTTCAGTGAATCAAACACTACTTACAAACAGTGTGGGTCATTTTTTGTTTTGGCATTGGGGATTAAACCCAGCGGTGCTTTACAACAGAGATACAACTCCAGCCCTTTTTAGTTTTTATTTTGAGATAAGGTCTAATTTTCTTAGGACCTCACTAAATCCTAAGGCTGGGCTTGACCTTGTGATCTTCCTGCCTCAGTCTCACAGATAGTTGTTAAATAAATAGAAACACTACTTTCACGCCATATGGGGTCTGGCTTTTTATTTTTTGTGTAGAAAGGATTCATCCACTCAACACAAGTGTGACCACTGACATTAAGACCAAACTACACATAGTGCCAGTAATCCCACTGATGAGTAAGTAAGAAACGAAAACACCTGTATCCATTTAAAGTGCACCTTTTTATTCATGGAAAAAGTATTAAAATTATTCCAAGACAAAGTATGTTAATGAATAAAATAAAATGGCGAAAAGCATGACTATTTCCAGCATCACAAATAATGATAATGCTGATGGATCCTGAATTCTAAGTGCTTTTCAGGTAGTACAGTTTCTACTGAATCTTTACAACCCTGTATAGTAGACACTCTTTCCAGCTCAACTTTTTTTTTATGATATTGTGAAACTAAGGTCACAGTTAGTAAGCTGCAGAGCCAGGGTTTGAGTGTAAGCAATCTGAGTCTGGGACCTAAAGCTTGGTGGCTTCCCTTCGTACATATGAAGAAGTTTCTTTTCTTGTTTAGAGAACTTTCACTTGAATTGCTGAACTGAAATACTTAAGTATCTCTCCTCCCAGTTAGTGACTATGAGGTCTAAAATATCTAGGAGAAAGTCTTAAAAGAAAGAGAGGCAGGCAGACAGACAGATGATCTTTACCATTAAGAATATTATAATGGTGTTACACTAAGTTTAGTACATATGTGACAATTAGGTGGCCAGATACAGCTGGTAGAGCAGGGGTCCTAAGGATCAGTTGGTAAATACTTCAGGCAATTTGTGTTGTGCAGGAGTAATCTCTGTTGCAACTAGTCAATTGCACCCTTCTAGAATAAAAATGGACACAGAAGACACCTTGGATGAATGGGAGTGTATGCTCCAACAAAACCGCCCATGCTAATGGGCAGAGAGGAGGACAGCCAGGCCACATTTTGTGGACCCCCTAATCACAATTTATAATGAATGTCTCACAAAAAAGGAATTGGCTCTAATTGTTTTCCAGGAAGTGATATTTTATTTGTTATCCAAAATTCATAAATTCCCCAGAAGCCACGGTATTGCAGAATTATCTTCTTGCTGTTGAGAAACAAACGTAATACACCTTCTCTTAAATTTAATGGAATTTTGTAGCCACTGTCAACAATGAAAAAAAATTAAGTTAGTGCTTTCCAGAAAGGGTGACCCTTTCAGCAATTCTAGAAATCATGTAATGTCTGTGCTTGTCTGTGTGCTAAGAACAAATTTTTTTTTATCCCCCGTGTGATTTCATCTTTGTACAAAAGCAACAGTTTTGTGTTATACATGGAATTAGATTTTACCCTTTGGTGTTGAGCCATTAGTCAGGATCTCTTCTTATTCTATTAGGAACAGTTGCCCCCTGCTGGAGGGAGAGTAGGCTCTGAAGTCACTTGCTGCCAAGGTAGGTTAAGGTTAGGGTTATTCAAACCACTTAAATTCAACAATTCACAAAGGGCCCACTTCAGATCATACTAATATCAACATGAGGGCTGGGGTTGTGACTCGGTGGTAGGGCTCTTGCCTAGCATGTGTGAGGCACTGGGTTCCATCCTCAGTACTACATAATAATAAGAAAAAAAGAAAGTAATTATGTCCATCTACAACTGAAAAATAAATAAATAAATAAATAAACTAATATCAACATGAAATAATTCTGAATATGTACAGAAAATGATCCCTCAGTCACTTCTGTGGTTTGAATGTTGACCGTCCCCAAAGGCCCATGTTTTATAGGCTTGGTCCCCAGGGTATTGCTATGGAGGTGTTATGGATCTCTCAGAGGTGGAGCCTAATTCAAGATCCTCAGGTCCTTGGAGGCGTGCCCTCTGAGGAATTATAGGATCCCACCAGAAGGGACTCTATTTCCTGGCTCCAGATGTCCGTGCTCACTCTGACCTGCCACTCTGTCCTGATGTGCTACCCTCATCAGAGGTCCAAACCCAATGCAGCCACCAGACCTTGGATTTGAACCTCCATAACTATGAGCTTAAATAAACCTCTCTTTATCTCATAAGTAGTCTATATCAGGCATTTCATTATTATGATGCAAAGTTGGCTAATACAATGAGACAGACTGACATTTTGTTTTGTGTTTGGAATACTACGTAAGCCTACAAGATTTAATGTTGACAGATGTTGCACCTTTAAATAATTTCCTATCATATTTTCTCAGATGCTGTAAAAATTAAGCTTAACTACTCATTTAAAATAAACAACTTAGAGTCTAAAATCCTCCAGTGTATAGACTATAGGTTTTTGTAGTAGAAAAATATACTGCCTCATGTCGACACCCAAAGTTTTATATTTACTGTGTGCTAAATAAGTTAATTTTCCTGCATCTCCAATAATTCAGTGTTCTCGAATGTTCTAACAGTCGAGCTAGCTTAGGAGAGGGAGCACGAGTTTGCAATCTTGACTCTGTATGGCCCTTGGGTCATGCTTTTTACCAATAATTCCCCAGATGGGGCATTTAGTTCATATTTCAAAGACTTCAAAATTTCAGATGTCCTTTTGTCTGCTACTCATTGATTGCTGTTAAACTAAATGTTTTTCACTTCTGTAATCAATGCTTTCTTACGAAAATAAACCCCGGCATTGACAAACAACTCTGCAGCACATTGCAGCTTTCCTGAGAGTGGACAGCATGAAAAAACCACCACCTCCAAGAATGAAAAAAAGATCACATTGGCTCCAGTGCTTATTACAATATTTACAAGCTTCTTACAGCTGAATCATTCCACTGTAACAGGACTTTATTAAATTAGACAGCTATTGAATCATAAGCTTTCTGAGAATGACAATTAATATGCCTTTGTCCCTTATTGCTGTTTCACAGCACCAGCCATGCTGTTCCTGTTCATTTTTCCACTTTCTCTTGCCCTGAAGCTATTAGAGAGCAACAGCTATGTAAAAAGGGTGTGGGAACAAAGGGCAAGATGCAAACAGTCACAACTTTGTTTCATGATGCTACTGTTCCAGAACCACTTTAAACAGCAGTGAATTTTTTTTAAGAAGCTATAGCTTTAGATCCCAAACAGAGGACATGTTTTAATTTGGGCCTTTAATACACTTTCCTGGCTTTTTATGAACATTTACCTTACAATTACTTGTTTATCATGATTTACTCTCTTAATACAACTGATAGCAGGAATCTGTGGAGAATGTAAGGCAGCCACACATGTAAGATTGGCATCAACCAGCACCATATGTAACTCTCTCCCTCTAATACTAACCTACTCACACACTAAATTCCTAAAGTGCGTAACCCCTGTTTTCCATCCATAGACGTTTAGTGGCTTTCATAAAAATGAAAGCAAGTTGAGAAGAAAATAAAGCAAACACCTTAAAATTCAATGAACAAGAAAAACAAGTCCTCGAGTGCATGCACCTTAAATAAGTTTTGGCATGCTCTTGGCTTCAGGTTTATTAGCAAGAACTCAGTAACAATGATTTTTAAATCATTTGAACCTGCATGTATTTATCTATGACAAACAACAACAAAGGCATTTACAATTTTTATTAGCAGCAGTTCATATTTCCTGCCAAGAGACATGGTTTTGCATTACAGCAAAGCAAGTTGATGAACTAACCCCAAAGTTTTCCAAAAGATGTTTTCTATTTCTTATTCCGAGAAGGCTTCTCTATGGCATAGCTCAAAATTGCCACCAAGTGGACAGACAAACCCTGATCTGGTCATAGCAATGCAGCAATGACTGCTTCTAATATGAGGAGAGTTGAGCAATCATCACATCATCTAGCATTTACTAAATGCCGATTTTGCACAGATGTTTTTCTAGATGCTGCAGGTGAAATACATCCTGCTCAAGAGTGAGGAGGCTAAAGGCATGTCATGGGCATCTCAGCACAGATGTTCTTCAGACCTCAATATATAAGTTTTAATTTTAATAATCCCTAAGGGGGAAAAATAACCTATTAATGCTATTTTGAGTGAGAACAAGGACAACATCCAGGTTGAAAAGAAGTTTCTTACTGCTAATAAGTGTTTAATTATGTGAACAAGAAGTTCAAGAGCACATAGAATTGGAGTCACTTTTGCAACAACTCATGGGATTCAGCACACTAATAAACTGGAGGTCACCTGGACCCCCTTTTATGACCTCTTTTGGAGATATGGCTCCACATGCAATAGTGGTGAGGTATAACTCTGTGGGACTCTAAGCTAGGGTAGACATGCAGAGGGATGGACAGCATCTGCATTCCCAGCTAGAAAGCAGCCTCTACCTTATGGGTATATCCTGACCTTTCACACTGTAGAGCTCAGTGTATGTGAAACCCCCAAAAAACGAAATCCATAAGCATGTTTAATGAACCAATTTATTTGATGGAATATTTAATTTATTCAAGTGAGTGATTCTAAGCTCTATTTAGGCTAATCCTCAGCTTCCAGCATTATTTATTTTGTACTATAAAACATGTCTTCTCTCTTGGAAGTATGGGCACCAAAGGGAAGAACAGTAACTTTTAATGGGTGCAGTTAGATCTTGAAATTTTTATCTCAAAACTATAAAGCTTTTAAAAATGAATTTGCAAATGTAATTGGGCCTCTAATAGCTGCTACTGATAGTAATTAAAGAAATCTCATTTCCCTAAATTAAACATAATGAAATGTTTTTCAAGATCAAATAAAACTAGAAAATGCTATCAGGGTGATAGAATTTGCCTCTGAAAGTGGTGTTCTGGAGTTTGCAGAGAAGCCTCAGTTGCTTGCAAAAGCCAGTGGCTTAGAGGGTTATGGGCAATGTGGAAGTCATTTCCACTGTATCATATCAACTTTTATTGGCTGATAACCCATCTGAAAGCCAGTATACTGCACAGCTTCACATTGAGTGCTTATGTAAATGTAACAGTCATCTTTTAAAAATCTTCCATTAGTGCCTTTAAAGAGTTTGTTGTTTAATTAAATGTTGTCAGCATATCTTCAATTCAACTTATGTGTTTCACACTCTAAGTGTCTAATTTTTACATTACTTTTGCTTCTTCAAGTGAAAATGGCATTGAGGAGCCATAGTAACCACCTTATCCAGGTCACTGTTAAGAAGCAGTGAAACGCTTCAATTGCTGACTTTGTTCAAGCTTCTATAACAACAACAACAACAAAGATCACTGACTTAAACCACAAGAGATTTATTTCTTACAGGACTAGAGAACTGGAAGTTCAAGATCCAGGTGCCTGCTAATTTCAGCTCCTAGAAGACCCCTTCCTGGTTTGCAGATGAATGCCTTCTTGGAGCAGCCTCACATGGTGGAAAGAGAAATCAAGTTCCCTCACAACTCTTCTGATAAGGACACCAATCCCATCATGATGGCTGCCTCCTCAAGAGCCACTTACCTCCACAAGGCCCTATCTCCAAATACCATAGCACTGGAAAGTAGGGTTTCAACAAAGGAATTTTGAGAGGACACAAACATTCAGCCCATAGCAATTGCTCAGAACTGATCATTATCTCTGCATTTCTTGATGGTCTCCACAAAAAGTACCGATAGTCTCATTCTACTTCAACACTTCAATGTTCTGGTAATCATAGGGTTTTCCTTAGGCTTGAGCAAGACATTGTGTGCCTTAATTCCTTGTCTTATTGTTTAGACTTCTATGAATTAAAGAAACAATCTCAAAACTCTTCAGAAAATGTTTTATTCCAGGAAATAATAATTAGTCAGGATTTAGACTATTGTTAACAGACACTCTACCAGATATATACACAGACTCTTGGTAAGCAGTATGATGTACTCATGTGGCTTGTCATACATTTTTTTTTTCTAATTTTTATTACATTTCTCTATATTCACAATTCTCTTTAAAAGTGGTAATCAAAATAAAATATAAAACTATACAAATAATTTGACTAATGTTAAAGTTCATTACTTACTACTAATTCTTAATGCTCTGTGTTGCCTTCTTACTTAGACATCAAGTCCTACCCGCCCCCACCACCACAAACCCACAGCTCTTCTCTACCGAGAGTCCTTTAATTTACCTGTTGAATGACACATAGCAGACAGCAAATACCTACCTCTGACCCATTATTGGCTCTTATCTTTTAGTCTACAATGACACCTGAATGTTTTATACAATAGTTTTCCTTGATAATCTTGCCCATTAAAATATTTATGTCTTTTCTTAATCTGTATACATCACAGCATTTTCATTCATTAATTCATTCACTGACTATTTAGTAATAACTTATTTTGTGCCAGACACTCAAGAGATGCTACCTTTCTATTCAGAATAAGACAACGCTTCCTGTGCTGAGGATTACAATCTAGTCACTGACACTCTACTTTAGGACTATTTTTCTAAACCATTCTACTTTTGGTCCCTATTGTTGAATGTATAAATGATCTGTCCTATGTTAACCTCCCTTTCAGACTGATGGTGGGGTATTTGGCATACTCATATCATTTATGCCCTGTGTTCACCCCCCAAATAGATGTCACCTATTAGTGCGATTTTTCAATCAGTTGTTTAGTCTTTGATAACTTTGGACAGAAAGAGTGAATAAACTGCTAGCTTAATGGAAACTATGAGGACTTCTTCATGTACTTCAGGAATCAAGGATATTAATGATGATTCATGACTTCCACGGTTCTAACTTGATCCAGGGCAGAGTTTCATATCATACATGGCTCCCACCTTCTTCTTTAATTCTTTGCAAAATGAGCTTCTGACTCCTTTTCTCTCTGATGAAGACTTCATCAACATTTTGCCTATTTCATGTTTTCCTAGAACATCATTATTTAGCAAGAAATCACACTTTAAATTTTTTAAGTAAATTGGTTTGCTGATGGGATTTTAAATTGGTACCACTTTGGAAAACCATCTGGCATTATCTAGTGAAGATGAATGTATGCAACACCTGTAACCCAGCAATTCTACGATAGGTGCATATGTTTACCCCATATGTACACAGGCTCCTCTAAAGACATGTACTGGCAACATTATTTTCAAGATTCTGAAACGGGAACCAACCCAAATGCTCATCAACATAAATGAATTATGGTATACTGAAACACAAACAGCACATAACAAAGAATGAGCAAGCTACAGATATGCCAAACAACGTAGAGGAATCTCACCAATGATGTTTAGTGAGAATAGCACATACTGTATATGATCTCATTTACATTAAGTAAAACAGGCAAAGGTCATCTATGTTGGTAGGTTTTCACCACGGGGATTTGGCTGGGTGCCTAGAGATAGATGTTATGGATGTTAATGTTCTGGTTTTTTTGGTTTGGGTGCTCATTTACAGGTTCAATTTGTAAAATCACAATAAGCTTTACTGGTATGTGTACATTTGTGTACACTATACTTCAATAACAAAAAAAAAAAAACTTAAAAATATAAAAGCAGATCTAAGCAAACTTGGTTTGGTGAAAAGTTTTCAGACCCAATGCACAAAGGATGATTCATGAAAGAAAAAATAATGGTAAGTTGGAGCGGGGTAAAATCAAAAACTTGTATTTTGCAAAGAAAAAGACACTATTAATGAAAAGTCATTGACTAGAAAAATCTTATTTGATAAAGGATAAGTATTCAGAATATAAAAAGAACTCTTAAGTCAATAATTAAAAATAACAGTTAAAAATTGGGACATATGAAAAGACAACTCACTGAAGAAAATACACAGATGGCAACTAAACGTACAGAAAGATGCTCAACATTATGCCATTAGAGAATTAGAAACTAAAACAAAGAAATATTTTAAAATACCTATTAAAATAGCTCACACACACACACAAACTAAAAACCAAAAACTGACATCACCAAATACTGGTGATGATGTAAAGCTACATGAGCTCCCATTCACTGCTGGTGGGCCTATAAAAATCAGACAATTTAGAAACAGTTTAGAAGTTTCTTATAAAATTAAATATAGATTTAATTTAAAAAATCCATCAGTATTCAATAGATAAATGAATGAATAGATATCCAAATGATGGAATATTACTCAGCAGTATAAAGAAAAGCTTTATTAAGCCATGAAAAACCATAGAACAACCTTAAGTATATTAAGTATTGCTAAGTGGGGAAAAAAGAGCCGATCTGCAAAGGATTCTGTATTATATCATAATATGGACATAGGACATTGCACATTTGTCAACTGTGTCCCAAGAATGACAGCCCTAATATAAACCATGGATTTAGTTAGTAACAATGTAGCAATTGAAATTGGTTCATCTGTTCTAACAGCTGTAACATACAGATGCAAGATATTAACAACAGGGGGATTGTGCTGGCAATACAGGCAGAGCTGACAATACGGGAACTCTGTACTTTTCTGTTCAATTTTTTTGTAACCCTAAAACTGCTTTAAAAAGTAAAAAGTACAGTTTTTTTTTAAGTTTAAAAAGCTAAGGTTTGACAGCTTCAAACATATCAAACCTGCTCTACTCAAATCTAGTCATGTTAATCCAGGACTCATAAAACCCTTAATGTGCCCCTTACACCTTAAAGATAGAATTCTAACTCCAGGGTAAAAACAGTATAAAGCTCTTGGCCACCTATGTCCTCCAGTCGTCACTCTAGTCCCATCTTTAGCTATCCATGGCCACTGCTCTCTTTCCTGGTCCTAAAATCCCTTTTCTCCCAGAAGATCACCATTCCATTGTCTACTTGTGAACCCTAAAGCTCACTAGAAAGAGCTCTATCACTCCTGAGTAAAAGCATTCAGCTTACAAAATGATATCCCTATAAACCCACCATAAATTGAAAACAACATATATTAGACAGCTTCCTTTCACTGTGATAAATACTTGAGATAAATCAACTGCAAAGAGGAAAGGTTTATTTTGGCTCATGGTTTCAGTTCGGCCCCACCATTTTGGGGCCTGTGGCAAGATAGCATACTACAGCAGGAAACACAGAATAAAGCTGCTTATGTCATGGTAACCATAGAGTAGAAAGAGAGAGAGGAAGTGGAGAAGCTGGGGTCCCAATATCCCCTTCAAGGACACACACCCTCCATGACCTTCCTTCTACTAGGCCCCACCTCCTAAAAGTTCCATCACCTCACAAGAGTACCATGAGCTAAGGACCAAACCTAGAACACATGGGCCTTTGTGGGACACTTGTCCAAACCATAGCACAATGTAAATGGAAAACGCATTTAATGCTCTTCATCCATGGAGCCTACTAGCTTAGCAACACAGTGTGCTGTAGAGTTTTGGTCATTATCCCTCGTAATCATGGATCTGACCAAGAGGTGCAAATCACTGCCATTGCTCAGCATTGAGATAGTATTACACTGCATACTAGCCCAGAAAAAAATCCAGACTCAAAACTTAGTTTCTACTGAATTCATGTAGCTTTACCAAAAAATTAACAATCAACCCATCACAAATGGGGACCTTCAGTATCTCTTTCTCCTGTCTTCCACTCATAGCACTTATACTGTGCCTGCTCAAGTTTCCAATTCATGCACTAGAGTGTGGACAACTTACAGACAGTATCCATGTCTTAAAAGCATCTCTGGTACAGAGCACTGGTGTGTTGTCCAGTAAGGTTGTTTGGAAAAATCAATAAATGAGGTTGGAAAAAAAAGTTCCTCATTAATTAGTGGTACTGTTTTCGCCACCCATGTAATCTGAAGGCATAACATAAATGTCAGCTCAGAACAATCATTTCCATGAGGGTCTGAGATTACACATAATTTATCATGGTGATAAAACTTAAAGGTCATGGCAAAAATCACTTGTCCATCAGACATCCTCTGTGAAAGACCAGATGTCTCAGGCAATACTTTGATAAGAGCTTGGCTGCAATCAAGTCATAGTTGAATTCTCTGAGGATAACCACAATGGCAGACAGACCATGTGTCAGAGATGAGAGAGGAGCTAAGATGCTTTACATGCCAGACAAAAAGTCAAAGGGAGTGATCTGTTCAGGAAATTAAAAACTCTGACTTACAGTCTTGACCAGGCAAAAAGCCAGTTCAGTGCAACAGTGGAAGCTCCAGATGAAATGTGATTCTAGAAAGACAAATCACAGGATGCTTCCGCCACTTCCATGCTGCTTTTCGGTAAGCCTCCATATCACAGTGCACACTTACATTACACTTGGCATCTATACCCGGATCACGTGTCTATCCTCTTAAGGTCTCCACTTTGGCAATGCCATCTCTTCTCTGCCCATGGGGCTCACGTTCAATCCTATGTAAATTGCATGTTCCTTAATACAGGGGCAGCATATCTTGCAGTTACCTCCTAGATTTCTTCTCTACTCTTATCCCAGTGCTGAGAAGTGAATCTTTATGGTCCTCCATTAGAAGGGATGTGTCTTTGCCTTCTTAAGAGGTCTGGTGCTGAGAGCCATAGCCAAGTAGGAATGACGCATGGCAATTTCCTTGTCAGCCTACCCCATGTTGCTTAGAGGGAGGACTCTCCATTGTGGAAATGGGCTTGCCTTGGACCCAGGTCATTTGCAGTGACATTGCATGAATGTTTGAGAAAGGTGACCCTGCTCAAGGACCAGGGCGGATCTGGGTTTAGGGCAGTTCCAGGTTTAGGGTGTGGATCCTGCTGGGAATAGGGCGTATCCTGCTGCCTCAGGCGCCCGCTCCTTGAGTTCCTGTTGAGTTCTCGTGGGATTCAGAGAGTATTTGGGATGCAGAGCCCGGTGGAAGTGGAGATTTTCCCAGAACGTGCGTGTAGAGTGCCGGTGAGAGTTCGGGAATAAAGAATTGCTGTTTGAATCTACAAGGCTGTGAGTGGCTCCGTTATTTTGTGCCCAGCCAGACTGCGGCAGTCTGGCTCAGAAGTAGGTCAATCAGGAAGTCAAATGGAAGAGGGACAGAGACTGGATTATTTACTCATCTCACTCAATGCTTCTCAAACTTCGTGGTACACAAAATTCACACAGACCACTCCTGATTCAGTGGGGCTTGAGGGGGCTGAGAAGCCACATTTCTATCAGTTTCTCAGTGATGCTGACTGCTATGGTTTGAATCTATCATGTCCTCCAAAGGCTCATCATTGAAGGCTGGGTCCTTAATGCAGTAATGTTCAGAATTGGGATTTGGGGTGAAATGAATAGATCATGAGGGCTCTATGCTCATTAGTGGAGGGGACAGGGCCTAGTTGGGGGAAGATGGTCATGGTAGACAGTCTATATCCTATGTCCCCAGTACCTTCGTATTTCTTTCTCTGCACCCTGGCTGCCATGAAGTGAGCAGCTTTCTTCTGAGGGACCCTTTTACCAATGATGTCTCTGCTTCACACAGGCCCAGGATCAACAGTCAAGTGACCATGGATTAAAACCTCTAAAATCATGAGTCAAAATTAATCTTCTCTCCTTTAATGTGCTTTTCTCGGGTATTTTGTCACAGTGATGTAAAGCTGACTAACACATGAATACTGCTAGTCAGGCCCCCACTTGGAGAACCACAGCACAGCTGAAAAATTACTTCTAGTGTATTTATATCCCTCTACCTAAAGTCCCTTCTACTCTCAAGGTGACCCGTGCTACAAGACTGTGGTGGTTAATTTTGTGTGTCAACTTGGCAAAACCATAGTACCCAGGTATTTAATCAACAATTACTTTAGATGTTTCTGTGGAGCTACTTCTCAGTTGAGATTAACATTTAAGTCAGTAGACTCTTGAGTAGACCTCATATAACAATTGATTTCTCAAGAAAAGAAAATTCTGCCAGGTGATTGCCTTTGATATCAAATAAATTCTTCCTCTGGTCTCTAGCCTATCTCTCAGACCCCCAGATCTTGGATTTACCACGCTTCCACAACTACAAGCTCCATTTCCTTAAGTTGATCTCTTTCCCCCGCACACCCACACACACAATCTTGTTGGCTCTGTTTCTATGGAGAACCCTGACTAATAAAAAAACTTATTCTCTTCAGATGCCAATAATTGTTCCCTGTTTCCTATAGGAGAACATGTTTCCTATGTGACTCTTCAACTAGGCTCATAACAGCTCAACTGCTACAAAGTTCACAGCCTCTGGGATGTCTCTTGTCCTTTCCCTATTTCTACACCTTTGTAAATAACCCCTAGTTAGTGGAACTTTGCTGAACCATCCTATTTCAAATGTGATGTCTGTTTCCTGTTGGAATCCTGACTGCTGTGCACAACCTTAATTCAAGTGAAAACGCCTACTTGCCTTCTTTCTGGGCTACTGCCCCTGTGATGCTCCCTCCTGTGATTAATAGGATTATTTACTCCTAGGTATTCAGCATCAGTTTTTGATTTCTTATAATTGTTGGCCCAAGTTTCTGGGTTCTCTATGATTCTGGAAGCTCCTTAAAAGAAAACATGTCTCTTTTTTGTTTGTTGTTTGTTTGTTTTCTATCTCCAGGACTTAACATAGCACATACCATCTTCCAGTTGGCCCCAAAGTAGGTGCTGGTGAAATGAATAAATTAAAGTTTATATAGAATCTTAAAGATTATGTATGCCTTTATCATAACATTGTTTCCAGACTCAAATTGCCATTTCTTTGCCCTAACACAAGCAAAGATGGCACTAACATACTGGATCTTGGTCCTTCTTCCAAAGCAGTACCTGTATCTATGTATTCTTCCCATTCCCATTTCTACAACTGTGCTTCACACTTTAATTTGTGACCTAGATAGTTGTTTAGGTTTTTAACCTGTGATCTCACCTCTGATTCTCACTTTCCTATACCCACCATTCATCATAAATCCCTAATCAATACTTTCTCCGTATTCAGTGATTTCCTATTCCCCAATGAACACAATTCAGACTCTTTAAAATTTGCATGCAAGATAATTCATAAATTCATCTCAAGCTAGCATCCAAACTTAATTTATAATCCCCTTATATAAACTCTCCACTCTGGATGTATTCGCCTATATCTCCCATTTGAATTTTCTAACTCTGTATCACACTGTTACTCTTGCCTTATTTTGAATACATCTATCAGAACCTAGCTCCTCTCCTATTCCTGCCATTCTGCCAACTTGCTATAATTTCTTATCACCTCAAATATTTTCAATAGCTACTGTACACACCTGACATCTGGAATCTATTGACTTTTATTGCTTTTGAATATATGTATGTCTCATCTATCAAATTGGGCTGTAGGTAAAGAGAAGACCTACAAAATTATATTGTATTTGCTTATAACCACCAAACCTCAAGCACAATAATTTATATAGTGCAGTAATAGAGATGAACTTGCTAGACCTTCTGTGGGCATACCCATTGCCTATGAAAAGGTTAGCCTGTTAAGACAGAGTATTTCTACATGGGAACATTGATAACAGAGGAAAGGGCTCCCATTTGTATGGGTTTGACAGATTACAAAAGGAACAAGAGGCTCTATACTTAGCTAATTTTATTGAGTATTTATTATAAGAGAGCAACCCCATATTGTTTTCACACTTTTATTGGAGGAGTTTTAGTTTGTATTTTAAGGATTTGGGTATTTTTCCCTTTCAAGATAAACTGCCAAAGAAAATGATTCAGAAGATGTAGATGTGGCCGGAAATCTTCATATTTAATGAACATCTTTTGGGGTTCAAATATTGATGGCTTTGGATTTGACCCCCCACTTTGAGGAACATTGTCACAGTGTATAAAAGAAAACACATAGAAGAGAAACAAAGAGCTTACATTGTCTATGGTACAGCTGTAAACAACACTACCAATATGGAAATGGTTATTCAAGTTAATTTTTTCATTAAAGAAAAGGTAATTCAATGAGTATAGGTATTTTCCAATTGAGAAAGTGATTCTCCATTTGCCTTTCAAATCACCCACATAAATGAAGGTAGAGCTAGTTAATTCCTTACCTCAAAAAACACTGAGGGATGATAGCAATATGGTTGCTACAATATATAATTCAACTATATATAACCAACTTGAATCTATTGTATGAAATATGATATGTCAATAGCTTTATAATGTTTTGAACAACCAATAAAAAAATAAATTAAAAAAAATAATAATTCAACTAAAGGAGAGATGTGCTTCAAAATGAAAGAGAGAATAGGTAGACAGAGAGAGGAAGATTTATTGCCCCATATATAACAAACTAAGCAGAAATCAGTTAGTTGTCCTTTTGGATACTTAATGGGTTCTGTTTCTTCTGTTCTATTTTTCTTGGTTAGGGAGATATTCACCAGGATCTGTTTAAGGCAAGTGCTGAGTATATTTGCTATCATTGTGTTCTTTAATCTTGGAATACTTATGAATGCAGCTGTAGAAACAGGTAATGTGAGCAAATATGAAGAAAGTGAACTTCTTCCTGCAGATGTTTTTTATTGTTGTTGTTTTTTGTTTTTTCCCCCTGGGCTGGTAGGGGAAATCCAAGATAATTGGAAATTTTCTTTCATTTATTCTTAAGAACACAAACAGCAATGCATAGTTCAGTCTTCAGAATTGAGGTTTCATCTTTTGAACTCACTTTGTATTATGAATTAAGAAAATTCATGTGTTATTTTAAAATTCATTCAAAAGTATTATTGAGATTTTGTGCCAGACACATGAATAAGGGACCAACTACTCTGACAGTAGCATCCAGGTGCCCTGTTTACATCTCAGAAGGACAGCACTTCTTTATTCTCCATTCCCACAATAATCTCAGAGTTACATAAACAATTCTCATTTCTAGATTATATCCATCACTTGCTGGTCTGTATACCTCTCGTATTTACAAACCAACTTATATTCAATTAACGAAACAATCTTCCAAAATATAATTAAGATCAATCACCACAGGTTCAAAAACACAAAACTGTGCCTCATCAATTATTGCTCATTTGATTAATCAATCAACAACTAAAGGTACTGAGAGAGACCCTACTGCTGTTCTAGGGATGGGTGGCATGGTTCAGAGGGAGAAGGAATGAGAAACAAAACATTACACATGGATTTTGCTTTGACAGACCATGGTAGATACTGGAAAGAAAGGCCTACCAAAGGCATCCAAAACCATAATCCCTGAAAACTGAATTTAGCAAAAGCAATTTTTCAGATGTCATTAAGGTTAATGACTTTAGAGATTATAAGAGTAGGGCCAATCTAATCCTTTGAGCGCTGAAAGCAAAGAATTTCTCTGGTTGTCAGCAGACAGAAGCAAAGGGACAAGTGAAAGATCACAAATGTGGGAAGGATTCACAGTGCCTTTGTTGGTGCTGAGATGCAGGGCCCATACATAAGGACCGCTAAAAGGCCTCTGAGAGCTGAGAATGGACCACAATTGAAGTAAAGTGATACCCTTATTCCTACAACTTCATGAAATCAGACCTTCCAAAACACTGGATGAGTTTGGAAGCAGATTCTTCTGTAAGCCTCCTAATAAGAGCCTCATTAACCAACACCTTGATTTCAGCCTTGAGACCTATAGCAGAGAATATAGTATAGCCAGTCCAGAATTCTGACCTCTGGAAACATGAGATATACTCCTATTGCTTTAAAATGTCAAATGTGTAACTTGCCATGGCACCAATAGTTAATTAATTCAAAGATCCTGTTAGTGACCCACGTGGAGGGCAGTACTACTCCAGAATGCCGCATGTTCCATAAGGAAATGGAATGAGCAGGGTCTGGTGAGAACTGTTGGTGTGTCCTACACGTTTTGAAAGGATTCAGAAGAAAGAAAAGGCAATGACGCTTGTAGTAGTTATAGAAGACTTTATTCAGAGAATGTTGTAGTAGTTATAGAAGACTTTATTCAGAGAATGAATAAAATCTCTGACTTTTTCAGAGAATTGGGTAAAGATATTATCAGATAAAAAAAATAACCATTTAGAAAGAGCAGACAATATGGTAGGAGCAAGAATGGATAAGTTGAGATGACTATGAAAGAACCACTTGATTGGAGAGGGAAATATTGCTAGGTAGGATGAACAGCAAGACCTACGAGTTAAACAGTAATTTTAAAACTCCTCAGGTATCTTTTTAGACCTAAATCAGGAGAGGAGCAGAGGGAAGATGACCATACATTCACCTGATGTTGGTACCTAAGCCCCTCACTCTTCTTCCCCCAATTTGATCTTCAAAGAGCGATCTGCTTGATGACTTCTGGATAGGACTGCATTTAAATAAAGATCCCATGGCTGTATTAGTTTACCAGGGCTGCTGTAACAAGGTGCTTGCTACAAACAGAGTGACTTAGCACAACAGAAATTCATAATCACACTCCCTCTAAAGCCTTGGAACTGGGTATTGGAAGTTTGAAGAGAAGAAAAAAATGGTACATAGTAGGAAGGCTGATTGAATTGTGTGAATAAATGGCCCAATTTATACACATTGAAGGGTCAGTTGGTTACAGGGATTCCAGTGCTGGTTTGAAGGAGCTGCCCATGTCTCTCTCCCAGCCCTGGGAGGTTTCTTACCTTGTGATAACAGAGTGCCAATCTTCACAGGACGCTCTCCCGTGGGTTCACCTGACACAACTATGACCTTATTTTAATTACAACTTCAAAAACTGTTTCCAAATTAGGTCATATTTTGAGGCACTGGAGGTTACTAGAATTCTAGAGTGCACAATTCAATATATAACACTGATTAAAATAAGGTTTGAAAGCTATATATACACTACAGCAACTCAGACCATCACTGAAAGTCTTATATTGGGTAACTGACCCTCCAGTGTCTCTAAATTGGAACATTTAGTCACACTATTTACTTATTCTTTCTGCTACTCTCCACCCTATCCTTCTGTTAGAACTTCCATACTCAGTACCAAGGTTTACTCTCAGAGATCCATGTACTAATCTATTTCTAGGGAGGCTGTTCATATTGCATTAGTAGTGAACCGGTCTTATGTTTGTTAATCAATTGCTTGGTAATTGCTGCATTGACAACCCCAATGAACTAGAAATAATACCCATGACTCATCTTAATTACCGTGCACCTAAAACAGCACTTTGTAGTCCGCCTGAACCTGATATGCTTATCCAAAAGTAGTCCATCTAAAATTATTTCAAACACCACACACCTAAGAGCAATGAATTCAAGACTAAATTTAGACCTTTCCCCCAGCTATGCACTTCTACCCTAATCTTTACTTCAAGTATATAGGCTCCTCTACCGTGTGTCAATCAATTGTAGCAAACACATATGCTTTTGCTATTAAAGCTGATATTCACTCTTCTAAGCAAAGCTAGAAAAGTGCCACTTCATGCCCCAGTGTGACCACTGTGTGTCCACACACTGCTGAGCCCAGCAACTACTCTGGGGTCTCCCTTACAGACAGACACCATATTTCTTATGCGAAAATTTAAAGATATAAGTCACTTTTAAAGTCTTAAAAACTCTCATGTGAGATTCAAGTGTGAAAGTAATCGCAGTCTTTCTGCTCAGACCTGTTCAAAAAAGGTCTACTTTTTATGACAGCAGGAAATGAGATGCATAATGCCTGAAGCTGTGCACAAAAATATTTTCTCTTAGTGCCAAGGATCTATAAGCCAGAATGCCTTTTTTAAAAAATTTTCGGGAAGACCCTTGAAATACAAGTTTAGACTCAGGCAGTTTTATATAATTCTTTCTATCTCTAAAGAAAAATTTGGATCATATTTGTACTTATTCCCCTTAGTCTTGTTTGTGTCATCTTTCACAATTTAGATACAGATCCTACCATCAGGCACCCATCAATTCCAAGGGCATATGTTTTCCATAACCATAACACCAGCCTCCTCAGAAAAGATGTTCTACAGGAATAGACAAAGAAACAAGAAGATACTTTTTTTTTTAAGTTTTAGATAATTTCTATTGCAGGCAGGCAAGGAATAATGTTTACAGAGACTTTTTTTTAGTAAGATTCATTTAATTACAGCATTTAAAATTCACATGAAGCACTGTGCTAGAGATTAAAGATCTGCATGGAAAATGTTTTGAATTTATAAAGTACGGCACCCACATTTACAAGAGTTATAGCATCTTACGTTGAAAAGGAATTGCTCTATGGAAAGTAGAAGTATAAATACAATACTTTAACACTTCAGTATGATATTTATTTTTAGAAAAAGAAAACATTTATTTATCCCTATACATATAGAGTTACTATGAAAGGGAGAGAAAGTGATTTATTAGAAGTCCTACATCCTTTCTGAAATATCTTTGGGCCTTTGACCTATTACTCTAATCAACCTCTACATTGGGTAACTCACTTTTAAAGAAACATTCAACTAGCTTCCTGACCGTAATACATTTTTTTTTTAACTTAGAAAACATTCCATTCAAGTTTTACATCTTCACAACCATGCACTTTTATAAAAAGACAAGCCAGGAAATTGAAGGCTTTCCAAGCCACTTGTGGCTACTCTTAAATTATTTTCTGTAGTTAAAATAACTATGTGTTTGTAAACCAAGTGTAGTTCAAGAGCAGGAGCCCCCAGACAGTCAGTCATATGTTATTTTTTTCCATGTAAGAAAATGCATTATTGTGAAGGTTCAGTGACATAAAGATGGCACTAGAGAATGAGGGTGATGTTTTCACATCCATAAAGAAGTATAAAAGCATTGCTGTGGGAAACTCATTAGGCTTCATCACAACAGAGAGGGGGAAATGTCTGAAAATGTTCTACCTTCATATGTTTGAAAAAACATGAAAGATAAGTTTCAAGGAACTTAGAGGGAAAAAGAAAATACTCCAACCAGCACTTAGAATATCTCAGGAGAAATTAAAGAGCTATCACTACAGATGAAAATATCCCAGCACTTTGGTTGTCACGCTTCTGACTGTGTGATGGGTCCTGAAGGCCCCAGACACTCCAGTGCTCTCGGATCAGTCTTTTCTGGGGCTTTAACTTGATTGCTTCTATTTGTAGAGACACTAAGGCCTGGAGTCCAGGCCCTCATTTATCAGAGACTCAGAACTCTGTCTGGCCTCACTGAAACCTAGGTCTTCTTGGTCCCTCAGCTACCATAGGCAATTCCTAATGGAGGCCCATAGGAAATTAGGAACAACTATTTAACCTGCCAAGAGTTCACTGGCATCTCCGAAAACCTTAGGATGACAACTACTTACCACTGATGATCATTAATCAATCAACACCAACTCAGGATGGATTTATATCTGTGCTAGAATAAAATTTCACAATAAAAATCCTTTGAAAACTGGAAGTCTAAAACACTTAGCGCCTGCTGAGTAATGGATATAGGTCAGAAATGCTGCATTGCTATGTGCCTCTGTGTTCTTAAAAAGATAAAGGGAGAACAGAGCTTAATTTTGTTATTTATTCACACATCTTCCATTTTTTTTTATTGACTTGTATTCTCATTTCAAAGGAATTTTATTCAAGTCACTTGTGGCTCCTCTTA
This sequence comes from Marmota monax, assembly GCF_021218885.2. NCBI lineage: Eukaryota > Metazoa > Chordata > Mammalia > Rodentia > Sciuridae > Marmota > Marmota monax. The sequence goes on from NW_026691933.1 coordinate 2,485,999, forward strand.
AATTGCTTTCAGTAGTTAAAATAATACACGTTTGTAAACCGAGTGCTTTTCAAGAGCAGGAGCTCCTAAAAAAAAACCACATGTTAATTTCTTCACATGTTAGAAGATGCATTATTGTGAAGGTTTTTCACTTGTCAGTTACCTTAACACCTTAACTTTAAGTTTCTCCGTCAAGCAATTGCATCGGATGATTTTCAGAATGCTGTTAAGTGCAGCCAGCCTTGTAAACTGGCTAAGAGCTTCTCCTTGTTCAAGCAGACTGGATAATTTATCTGTTTTGTAAGCGTGGATATTCCAAACTAAGATAACTTAAATATGAGCATATCTCAACTGAACAAGGCAAGCATCAATTTGCACACCTACTTTAAAGCAAAGTGTTGCCTAAGAAAACAGACAATATAAAGTAAGTGAGGCACAGCAAACAATCAGAGAACAATCCCAAACCCACAGGCAAGAAGTCAATTTTCAAACGGTTCATTGTGTGCAGTTCCATGCTATGGGAATGCAAAGCAGGGAAAAGCTCCCCAGGGAGGCAGGGAAGTACTTTTCCGTGATGTATAAATTAATCTTTTTCAACAGAATCTATCTATCCACAGAATCTGCAGTGCCAAGTGGTCTGAAAGAATTCCTCATCCAAACTGTGGCTTGGCTATAATATTCAAACACTGATCATCATCACAGGAGAAGAGAAGAGGGTAGAAGGCAAAAACCTGGGCTCTGGAGCAAAAGGTGAATTTGAATCTCTTTCCAGCTGTGGAAATTGGTGAGGCTGTTCACTCCTGGGGATTTCATTTGCCTCCTTTATTGGTCTTTGCTGAAAATATAGTAAGAGAATAGGGCACGAAACAAATTAGTCTGTACCTTATATCTAAATGTATAAACAGAGGTTTGGGGGGTGGTTCAGATGGGACTCTCACTCTCATCTTTTCTTTTATCATTCCTACTCCAAATCATATACCCATTCTTGGCAATTCTCTCGTGGCTTACAGACCTCCAGCTTGTTTAAATGACTAGACTCAGGTCTGGTTTGTCCTACCTTTCAGTCTACCCAGAATCTCTACTTTCCATGGATCTACCAAAACGAAAAATTCAAGCATTATTGGGTTGGTACAACAGGGTAGTGGGAAATGAAGCCATTTGTTTTAGAAAAGAATTGTGATAAAATGTCTCATCGTGAAGCAATAAGGCATATTTGGATACCTAAGAGATTCCTCATCACAGGGAAATATGTTGACATCAATTTCCCGACTTTGTGATATTAACAAGTCCAAAGAGAGACCAGACAATGCCAAGTGTCGGCAAAGACAGAGCAAAGGTTCTCAAAAAGGACGATTTGCCTCCTCTCTTCCAGGGGACACGTGGTCATGGCGAAAGACATTTTTGATTATCACAACTGGGGAGGGCTGCTGCTGGCATCTAGTGGGTAGAGGCCAGTAGTGCTACTGAATATCCTACAATGTACACATAATGATCTAGCCCCAAATGTACACACAGTGTTGACGGTGACAATCACTGATGTAGAGAAACAGTAAGTCTCGAACACTGGCAATGGTAACAAAAAATGAACAATATGGCATGTGACAATGTTCTAGATGCTCATAGCTTAATACCCCACAATTCTCCTCCTAGGTGCCTTCAAAAGATTTTTATAGCAGTGTTCCAAGAAACTCTTATAAGTATCATCGGCGTCATTATTTTTGTAGAAGTAAGTCAAATTTCTATTAGAAAGACTAAATCATGGTACACCTGTGCAATGTAAAACCACATTGTAGAGCGGCTCATCTGGAGCCATTAGGAGAGAAGCAGACTGACTCTGCCGGAACACAGGAACCAGGGATGACCAGAAGTTGGAACTCACATGTGCAGAGTCGCTAGTGCAGACATCAAGGAGATCTTGGCTCTCATGTGTTTAAGCTTGGGCTGTGAAACACAGATGCGCTCTGGTGTCATCAAAGTACAAGGGACTGGATACCATTTCTACCAAGTCACCTTCTGATCACCAGTTGGCTCCTTAGGTACCCTATGAGAAACTACATCTCTTGTTCTCATGAAAGGAAGATTCTCCACTATCATCAACAGATTTCATTTAGTGGTCAACTTTTCACATCAGTGTATATCAAAAACTTTCATTATTTTAGAGGTTAATTCCATTAACACTTGCCAGTCAGCAAAGGTGGTGAGTGCCTGAGTGCTGTCTATAGTGCTGCACAGTTGGTGTAAGAGATGTTGCCTTTGTTCTCAGAGGATAGCAGACAAACTGAGGAAAATGTTCTGGGAATTTAAATGGGCCACTGTGGTGGAAGTAATGAGTGGGGCCTATCAGGGAAGGCCTCCTGGAGGAGGCAGCACCTTCAGACAGAACAGAAGGCAGCAAGGAGTCCCCATGTAAAGAATTGGGAGAGGAACCTTTTAAGAAGGAACCCTGAAATTGAAGAAACTAGTCAATAAAGTCATTATTTTAATGTAATATCCTATCAGTCATTTTGTCTGCTCACACTTTAAAGAGATGTAATCATAATTTGCAGACAATTTGATATCTTGTTCAACATTCTACCATAAGTAATTTTTTGTGTGTGTGTTTCAGGGTCTTCACAAAAATGTAAATGGCTCCATTATAGTTCATAGGCTAGCTATAATATCTTTTAATTAATCAATGTCTTGGGTTCAGGTCATTTATATTACTTACTTTTTGTCCTTCTCAATAGTGCTCAGATGAAGGTCTGTCTGTATTTAACTTTTCCCTGTTGTCTTTTGTATTCTTGCCCTAGGGTAATTTCCTCTATCTTAAATTTAAACACATACACACATACACAGACGGATAATGAAGAATGTTTCATTCCTGTTTGATGTTAATCACTTTTATATTTAAAAATCCCTAAGTTTAGAGAATAGCTCACATTATCGAAGCTATAAAATGTCTTTCATTTCGGCATAGTCTTGAATCTCTTTAAAATTCATCACATACTAAACTGAAGAACCGAACTACAACTACAAAAAAGGCTTTAAACTTGAAATCTGGTTTTAGGTGGCTGACATTCCTTCAGTTTGTGATTTACTGTGTGCTTTTTTTTCTTTTTTTCTTTTTTTTTTTCTTTTTGCAGCTTCAGGCAGTCAACCTTACCTGTTTCCTTTTGAGAGGGTTTATGATTAGCAGGCTGCATTCTAGATGACAAGATTACTGAACTTGGTACTGTCTCGGAATTAAGCAGCACTAACTTGAATCCTAAGTAAATTAAACATTTCCACATTAAAACTGAGGAAGCTCAAATACTTTCCTGGGACTCCAGCACCTTCCAGGTTTTAAGATTAACGGGTTGTGGCTTTTAATTAAAAAATAAAATCCTCTGAACTTCAGCCTCTCTCAGATATCCACTTACGTAGGACCAATAGAGATGTATGTGATAAAAACTTAAGTCCTTTTGTTAGAATAAAACTTTTATGTGATGATACTTGGTACATGGATGAAACAGGGTAACTTGAAAAAAACATGGCCTAACCGGGTCGGCCCATTCATCTCAATCTCACTCTGGGGTTGAAATTAGCCCAATAATCTAGTTATTATTTAATAATCTAAAATAAATCATTACTAAATCATGTCTTTGCCATCATTAAGAACACTCCCAGCATGGGTCATTTTTAAATTATTGCATGGTGATGATGCAACAACAACTTACATTTGCAGAGTTCTTCAGAGCCTATAAGCTGTGTTAACATATTTGATTCCCCAACCCGGCAGGGTAGGTAGTAGAAAAAGCCTCAATACTTTACAAATGAGAAAATAATTCTTGAAGAGTAACATATTAGAGGTGAAGGGGTTTGCTTCAAGGACTAGCTAATGAAGCTAAGCAATGGGCTCAGGGCTCCTGATTCCTGAAGGAAGAATCAACTGTTCTTCCTTCCCTGCAACATGATACCCAGGATCAAAGCACAAAACAGGAATCAGCTTGCAGTTTTAGCTTTGGTGTGGATTAACCAGGCTGCCTTGTACAAATCAAGTACTTTGGGGCTTTAGTTATTTGTAAGATAATATTTGAACATATGACCTCTAGTGTTGAAAATCCTATTTTCCGTGAAAGAATTTTCTTCTTACTCGTGGTGTATCTCCCTGCTATGCGGTCCTTCTCCCATCCTCTGTCCAGCTTCACACCTGCCCATGATAACTATAAAGATATGATCTGATTCATTAAGTCAGCTCTAAAGCCACATCACAATAGCGATAATATAATATAAACAGATAATTTTAATATTGTACATACTACTTGCAAGGCCCTATTTCAAGTGCTTTATATATGTACAGCAACTTATTTAATCCTCACAGTGACCTTAGAACTTGGTAATAGCAAGTTAGCATTCCCACTTTCCAAATTAATAAGTCCATGCCTGGTCAATTATGTATTCAACATTACAAAGCTGGAGTGGGGGCTCAACTGACAACATGGTTCTCCAGGCCATGCACTTAGTCACTATTAAGCCATGTTCCTTGATTTAGAAGTTTTGTCAAACTATTTTTGCAAGAGGAAGCTTCGACTAATGAAGTTTCATGATCAAAAAATCTTACTTGAATGTTACTTTCTAAAGAGTACCATAACACCAAGTTTAAAAAAAAAAAAAAAAACCCACCATTTTCTTAATGGATTAATCTCCACATATTTCTTACAAAGATCCCTGAAACATTTATGTGCTCCCTTTTGTTATAGGGATTCTCAATACCAATGTGATTTTTTTTGTGGGGGGAGGGGGGTACTGGGGATTGAACTCAGGGGTACGCAACCACTGAGTCACATTCCCCAGCCCTTTTAATATTTTATTTACAGACAGAATCTCACTGAGTTGCTTTGCGCCTCACTTTTGCTGAGGCTGACTTTGAACTCAGGATCCTCCTGCCTCAGCCTCCCAAATCGCTGGGATTATAGGCATGCACCACCTCGCCTGGCACCAATGGGGTTTTAAAAGCAATGCTTGGTAGAAAAGGTCTATTATGCCTTGGAGTTGACCTTTCCAGTGCCTGGTTCTCTCCTCCTCCTTCACTTGCCAGACTTTCTGGAGTGTCTATTTCCTCTTTTGAGTTAGAGAATCACTGATTTTGGTTAGTTTGCTATAAATTCATCCAATCCCTAAAAGGAACTTGGAAACTATAAGCTGGGACCAAAGACACAGTTTCTCCCCCTTCCTTGTCAGCAGAAAATATTTGAGATAAAACACACCAATTTTTATTATCCACATTTACTATTCAGTCAAAAACATTGTCTTTGATTTTTATAGGTTGTTGTTGTTTATTCTGTTGCTTATGTTCATGATTTAGTTTTCAGAGCAGAGAGACTAAAACTACTTCTCCAATAGAAAGTAGATTTCTCACTGTGGGGTAGAAGTGCTGACTCAGCTCCAGTACTGCCTCTTGGCACCATGGACAGTGTACACTTTCCCTCTCCTAAAAGCTGCACAGCAAATGGACTTGCTGTCCCTGTCTCCCAGGAGTCCCTGAGCTCAGGGACAACTCTACTCATTCCCGTCTCCATTGTCTATCAATATACTTGTCACGTTATAGAACAAACCTGAATCCAGCAACCCAGAATAAGGGTGACTTCCAGAAAAATATGCCAGCATCTGTCAGTAACAACAGATACGTGATAGACATCAAGAAGTAAGTTTTGAAGAAGTCTTCCTGACAGCTCTGGACTTGACCTTGAAATGCTGAAGTTCACTGAATTGAACAGGAGAGCAACGTATCAAACCCTGTTCCTGTTCACTGCTCTGTTTCTAGAATTTCACCAGCACCCAGTCTTGAAATCTCCAAGAGACATACTACAGTAAATCTTCCTCCTACTAATCAAAATGGAAATCTTTTCTTTCCCAATTAGGTCCAATTGCACAGACGAAGCAATGCATCTGTTTGCCTTTCAAGGAAACTCACCCAGGGGATGGTGGAGCTTTACTGACATAACAGCTAGAGGGTTTGTCGTATCTTTTCCTCTCACAGAGTGTTTCTGCCATCTTTTATCGGTGCTTATACACAGCTTCCCTTTTGTGACAACATTAACCCAGGACTGCAGCTGTAAGCATGCAAACTCTACTGGCTGCCTGCAGGGACTTCTGATGAGAGTTATCAGGATTGCTGAGCCCCATGTGCTTACATAAAAGTGGCTCCCATTCATGGTTATTAGTGTGTGTGGCAAGCCCACACCCACACACACGTGAGGCCAGCTCCCCACAACAGACCTACCTCAAGCAATGGAAATCCATCTGTTTCCACTTAAAAAAAATTGCAATTGCATTTCTTTAGTGGAAGAACCCATGTGATATGAAATGAACCTGGCAGAGATGAGAGGTAACGGAAAATTGCTAACACAATTAGGCATTAACCGTTTAAGCATAAGGCAAAAGGGATCACTATGCAACTTAGGGTTGTTGGCTGAAGCAGAAAACAAGTAGATGCCAAAAATTTACTGTATTCCTAACTTACAGTACAAAGAAACAGCAACCATCAGACCCTGACTTTGAGATATTTTTTTTTACCTTATATGATACATTTTTAAATAATTTAATTATAGGAATAATATTATATTCTGTAATTCTCAGTGACCCATACAAAAGCAAATCTTTCAAAAATGGTCAGAAGGACAATATTCATATATTGAATCAAGAGTTCAGTATATGACTAGACTCAACCACTGAGCCACAACCCTAGGGCCTTTGCTTTTATATTTTGAGATAGAGTCTCACTAAGTTGCTAAGTCTGACTGAACTTGTGATACTCCTGCCTCAGTCTCCCAAGCAGCTGGGATTGCAGGCGTCTGCCACCTTACATAGCTAGTACAGTCATTTTTAAGGGAAAATGTGTAATATTGCTTTGGGGCTATTTGTTAGGATGGAAGGAAGTATTGTATAATGGCTGGTAATTGGTGTCTGTGAATGGGTAGTGTTCAAAAATCAACTCTGCATCATCCCAGCTGTGATACTTGGGGCAAGTTATTTAGCTTCCCTAAACCAGTACAATGATGTGCTAATAATAGCTACCTCTGGAGGCACTGTAAAGAGCTTGTACAGACAAGGTGTTCCACAAATATGAGGGTTTGTCACCATCACCCATAGGATATTATGGATGCTCTCATCTATGGGCTAAAAAAAAAAAAGCATGCAAATTACTGATCATAGTGGCACACACCTATAATCTCAGCAATGTGGTGGGCTGAAACAGGAAGATTACAAGTTCAAAGCCAGCCTCAGAAATTTAGCAAGGCCCTAAGCAACTTAGCTAGATGCTGTCTCAGTAAATAAATAAATAAATAGAGCTGGGGAGGTGGCTTAGTGGTTAAGCACCCCTGGGTTCAATCTCCATTATTAAAATAAACAAACCAAACAAAAAGCCCATGATGACTGAATAGAACAAGATAGTTTGCCCAGTGACATCTAGTATCCCCCCGTCCTTTTATCACCTCTACCTTTGTGGATTTCTGTATTCAACATCATCACCTACAAATTTTTATATCAGGAAAGAAATATGGGGAAGGAATTGCTAATATCCCACTCTAGAATTCTGTCCATGTCCTGGCCATAATTTTATGCAAGTTATAGACAGGACTCTGTTGAGACCAATGGGTGCAGTGGGTAAAGCCATCTGTATTCTTGTCTGTATTTCCTTTCCATGTTGTCTGTGGTGAGGCCTCGCTTTATTTATGCTTTTTTGGCCCCAAGATACTTATCAATGTAGTCTATGTGCAGATCCACTTTCTCAGGCATGCCATAGGAATAAACTCCCCTGTCCTCTTCCAAACAACCATCTCTCCGGTTAGTCACTCAGGTGATAGGCTTGCCTATCTAATTAGCTCACCTAGGACATGTCCTTAAATGGCTCATGACAAACCAACACATGATCATGCTGGAATTACTTACAATCTTAAGACTTTGTGAAGCTAAATGTAACAATGCAAATGAATTAAGTGTTCATGCTGGACTTCTATACACTTGGGCGGATACATGGAGAGATAAAGGGAGCATTCTGAGGTGGGGAGCTTTTGAAGGTATCTTCAAATTATAACACAAAAGTAACAATCTATTATTCATACTGTGACATTTATCCCACAAAATGGAGACAGTTGTTTTTGTGGCATGACAAATAGAAGTAAGCTATTACATGCTTAATCAAAGATCCAATCCTTTTAATCCAGCACAAATATGATCCCCAGCTGAGTAGAAAGGTGGGCTTTGGAGAATAAGCAGAAAGTTTTTGGATTGTTGTTTTCATTTGCGTTTTGTTGTTTTCATAGTGAAAAGAATTAGAACATGCAGACCCACTACAGAGCCTAAAGTATCCTCTAGGCCTCAAACTTTTGGTGGTGGTCTCTGTGGCAGCCCCCCTCCCACCCCAAAGAAAGGCCTGGTTCCAGCATGCTTGGAGCATGATGTCACATGCATTCCATCTGGAACTTGCTGAGAAAAGAAAGAATGCAACTTGGATTATGGATATTATTTTAATGAATGTGGCTCCCTCTTCTGGTGGAAATCCTAAATCAATAATAAAATCAACTGTACAGGAGACCAGGGGCTTAGCCTCTGGCTCTCCCAATATACAATTCAATGCAATTCCTCTAACAAGTGAGCCCACAACAACAGATCCATCCTGGTTCTCGTATTCTGCCACTCTGGCTCACCGGTGAAAAGATCAAGAACTGAAATACAGCAACAAGAGATGAAAAAGAGAAACCCTGCATTGAAATAAAGAAATAGAGACACTAACAAAAGGCATTCTCCAAAGATTATGTTTAAAGGAGGCATTTGGGATTAAAATAACTCAGTCTTTCTTTAAATAACAGAAATTGTTCTCTGATCCCTGACTCTTTTAAAAGGAAATCATGCTGATAAATGTGTCCATGGATATAGTAACAGAGAAAAAACTAAAAACTGCTTTGAAAAATTATGATTAACAAGGAACAGGAATAAGTAAATAAAACATGCTTATTTAACATCTTGATTTTTCATGAGGTCAAACCTTCAGCATTAAAATTATCTTTTAATACATACCCGTGAGTTCTATGAAGACTTTGAACTCTGAAAACATTTGTTTACTAGAAAAAGGGGGAGGGAGGACTTGAGCTCCAACTATGTATTTGTCATTAAGCCAAAAATGTAGGCAATCTTAAGGATGGTGTCACATAACTTATGTGTCAATAAATACAGAAGCAGAACAAATTTGCATATTGGTGATGCATAGATATACTGCTTTTTAAATCAGTCCTAATAGGCTGAAGATTATAGAAGCCTAAGAAATGGTTAAACAAACAAACAAACAACAACAACAAAAACCCTAATACTCCAAACAGAAGAGCCCATTTAGACTCCCACATATTGTGTCTTAACACTTCATTGATTGCTAAGTTATATTCACTCCTGAATGACCCCAATGTTTGTGCATCACAAATCCTGCCACTTGCTGGAGGCTGTAGCCCAGATTTATCATATCTTTATAAAGGACTTCAAGAACAAGGCATGATGAACTGCGCTGCTATACATAAGGTTCAGGAAAATGTAAGGCTGCACCTTTATGCCAGAAGCAACCAACTGAAGCCCAGTTGCTACTGTTTGGATTCTGAGGACACCCTCCCCTACGAAGATTAGATAAACTTTCTAAATCTGGGGGTGGCAGAAATTTGGGGTGAGACATTGTCAAGGACAATTTGGGTTAGTGCTCATTCTATTCTTTCATTTAAAGAGGCATACTATAACTCTGGGGGGAGCTGGAAGAAAGGAAATGGATTTGGAAATATTATTCATACTGACACAGAGTCTCTCCTTGACTAGACATTATTCAGGCTATTCTGATTTTCTTCTTAACCAAGCCCTGACTTGTGGGCTGCTATGTTCATCCCTATTGTTTAAATTCAGTAAAAATCCTGCTAAGTCAGTTAGACAGAATCCCATCCTCAACATCTGGCTATCCTCCATATCTGGTGAGCTTCCTCATCTTCTGCCATCCCCCAGGATAACCACCCTGGCCTGCCTCTAGTAAGAATCCAATAGGGTTGGCTTAGAACCCTCCCTTACTATCCTCCCAATCCCCAACCTCAGATCTTACTCCTTGGCTATAAATTACCTTCTCTCCTTGTTGCATTGTTCAGAATTGAACCAGCTCTCTACAGAGGTCTCTTTCCCCATACTGCAACAGTCCTGGATAAAATTTGTTTTCCCACTTTCTCCACTGTCTAGCTCTAGATTTGCTTTTTTTATTTTTATTTTTTTAGTTGTAGATGGACACAATACTTTCACTTTATTTATTTATTTTATGTGGTGCTGAGGATGGAACGTGTTAGGCAGGTGCTCTACCCCTGAGCTACAACTGCAGGCCCTAGCTCTAGATTTTCTTTAACAATATCCAATATAAGACTGATTTGTTAAAAATTAAGACACCAGCATACCTATAAATGACATATTCTCAAATCAATTTGGGACCTGGCAGAAGGGGTAAAGGGAGTGCAGAGAAGACAGGAAAATACAAACAACGTTTTCCCCCCAGTGACTAAAAAAATGCATATAACTGACCTCATACAATACCATTAACTAAACTGAAGAGCGGAAGGTTGGGGATGTAGCTCAATGGCAGAACACTAACTTAACATTCACAAGACCCCCAGTTCCATCACTAGACAGAAAAACACACATATGTGACTAAAGAACACATTTGAATTTCACCATTTTTCTACTCATTTTTCCATGATCAGACACTGGGTCCTATGCTACATTTACAGTCACATCTCCTTCATGTCTTCTAAGATGTAGCAGTTCCTCTATCTTTCTTCCTTAACTTCTATGACCTTAATATAATAATCCTCTGTGTTTTTAATATTTTTTCTAGTTACTGGAACAAAACTATGCATTTCAGGCAATTATAGTACAAAGAAAAAAATCAGTGCATCATATTAAAAGGTTCATCATGCTATCATGCCTTAATACCTGAAATGTTTATTTGGATCACTGAATTGAGGTAGGGTCTGCCAGGATTTTCTACCATAAAGATTTTATATTTAATACATATCTTGGATAAAATACTTTGGGAACAGGCAAATTCTATTTTTCAAACTGCTCATTTTGGCATCTCTATCAGTATGGACTTATAGATATTTATTTTATTCTATTCATTAAAATCCATTGCTAGAGTTATTTTGTTGTTGTTGCTCAGATTATTCCAGCTTTGATCAATTAAGGGCTACTTTAGGTTGGATTTTGTCTTCTTTTACAGAATCTCCACCTTTTGGAGGGCATATTCTTACTCTCTAGCACAATAAAACATTGTAACTTCCTTCCTCTTCCTTCCTTCTTTTCTGGCTTTGGACTCTGCCACTTCTTCAAAGAGCCTGCAATCATTTTTTGTATAAAGGTGTTTAGAAGCCACGATCTGGGTTCTAGCTGTTCTCGCTGTGACTGGATTGTCACCACTTTAAGACCTTCCAGAGGATGGAACTAGGAAATCTGTGTATATGTAGTAACCTACACATATACATCATATCTTTATTTCTGTATACATCATCTTGGTGTGTTTATATGCATTATATGTTGAGCATATAATTGTGTGTATCTGTATGTGTATATACATAAGCATAAACATAAGTTCTTAGCCATAACTCTGATCCCAACCTGAAACCACAAATTCAATTTAGCATTCTTTTTTTGTTGTTGTTACTTAAAACTTCTTTTTCCAACAATAACAACCCGGCTCTCAGGGCTGGGGTATGGCTCAGTCATACAGCAGTTACCTGCCTAGTCTACATAAGCTCTGGGTTCTATTCCTGAACCACATAACAAAACCACCTCCTATAATCTATAATTATCTACAATATAGTGCTTTAATTCTAATAGATGAGGGAGCTTCTCAATTCTTAGCTCATATTCTTGAGAAACACCTTTATTACTAGATTACAACCTTAATGCACAAGTTTTTATCATTAGCCTTAGCAGCATCCAAAGAACTATTTTTAGTTACTTAGGTTGATTCTTCTCCTACTTCCTTCACTTTATTATGAATCTACACTAATATTACATATACTATATAGGTATAATGTCTGTTATTGTCTGTAATTCATTTTAGGTTTCCCATATATCCTGATTTGTTTTAATTATTTGATTTTTGGAGTTTGCAGAAGGTATGTGAAACATTATGATTCTAAAAGTCAGAACCACACAAAATGTTTATATATTCTTTTTACCAACTGCATAGGATTCCATTGTTTTTATGTAATATAGTTTATTCAACCAGTCTCCTATGTGTGAGCATTTGGGTTCATTCCAATATTTTGCAATTATAAAAAAAAATGCTACAATAAATGATTTATACATGTACCCTATATTTTTCAGATGCATCATCCGTGTACATTTCTAGAATTGAGATTGCTAAATCCAAAGGTAAGTGCATATGCATTTTGTTAGTATCAAATTTTCCCAAAGAATTGCACCAATCTGCAATGTTTCCAGTAATATGGGAGATTGTCTGTATCCTTGCAACTTCACCAGTAGTGTGAGTTGTAGTATTATCTTGTGTTCACCAGTCTGATAGCAGAAGAATGGTATCTCTGCTGTCAATGGCATCTCAGAGGTGTTTTAATTTGCTGTTCTCTAGTTATGCTTGAGCTTGGATATTTTCCCATATGCTCAAGGGTCATTTTAATATCATTTTGGAAATTGTATGTGCATATCCACTTCCCCCTTTCCATTGTTTTTTTTTTTTGGCCTTTTGCCCTTCAATTTTAAATATTATTTTTCTTTTGCTATGGTATATATATTACTGCTCTGCTGTGATACATGTTGCAAATATTTTATCCCAGAGTTTCCCAAGTGTCTTTGTATATTTTCTGCATACAAAAAAATACTAATTTTCACATGAAATATATCAGTTTTTTTTTACTGCATCTGGATTTTTAGTCATATCAAAGCCTTAAAAAGGAATTCATCTTTCTTTACTTCTGATACTCAAATAGGTTCATTTATTACATTTAGATCCCTAAACTATTTTGAATTCATTGTTTACAACAACTTGAAATGACTGAATTTTGTGGGGTTAATTTCCAGCATTTGGGCCTTTTATCCATTTTTACACAAAAACAGTTCTAAGAACTGCCATGATTTGTCTACTCTACCTACACCAAGACCAATTCCGGTAGTAGATATTTGACTTGGAGTCACTAGATGAAAGAAAACTTTTGATGATTGTATAATCCATATAGGTTTTCCTCTTTCCCTTATCCTCTCTCTTGCTCCATGTCTGCCTCTGTCTGTCTTCCTTCCCCACAGATGGGAAGCTAGAACTCAAATGATAAGCCTAATTGGGTTAGGAGCCACAACGGAATGATTTTCTGACAGCCCATTCTTTATTTGAGGTACACACTCAGCTCCAAACACCAACCTTCATTGTGAAGGATGAACACCAGCGACCATGGTAAATCCATTCATAGGATTTGCTTCTCCATTATTAGTACCATCTGAGTCTGTTAAAAATCTTAACTAGGAGTTTAATTTCTCTACAGAGGGCTTTAAATTAATTAGGGGTTTACATGCTAACAAAGAGCCTGATATGTCCATAAATCAATCCTGTGTAGGAGGACTACTCAGAGAGGATGTCTATTCAGTGGAGACCTCACATCCAGCATCCCTGTCGGGCTCCCAACAAAAGGGTGCAGGTGTGGAATAGGCCACTGTGACATGGAAGCCCCAATAATTATTTTGCATCACTTAAGCCACAGCAGGTAATATGGCAAATCAAAGTCCCAGGCGCTCAGCAAGTGAAATCCATGTTACCATGAAAAGCCACATCATATCACTTTAACCTCTATAAATGAATTGCCATAACACTGTGATTTATTTTATACCAAGTCTAAGAATTAAAAGGACATTGATCAAAATGATCTCCTTTTTTTCCTCTCTTTTGTTAGGAATAGAAAGTAACAGATGGAACCATTTTTTTTTTCTTTTTTAATCAGCTGAACATCACTTAGAGAAACCTTTGGAATTGCTGGTGCCTTTTTTTAAATACACTTGCACTGAGGTTTGCACTCACACAGGGTTGTGTACTTTGGACGCAACATCACTCGTAACCCTTTAGTTAAACACACCACTTACATTTTTTGAAGCAACTCTAGAATTGCTTAACAATGATTCCTGATCTTTAAACATTTTCATGCACTAGTGGTTTTGTTTCTTCTGTGTCTTTGATTAGCAAACACCTGGTAAGCAAAAGAAGCATGGATTCACTTTTAAGTGATTTTGCATTTCGTCATAATGGCATCTACATCTATATGAAAATTATGAGTGGACCTACATGTAAACACAACTATTTTTTAAAATCTATAAACAATGCCTAAAATGTGTGGTTAGGTCTATCTACAATAGTTTCTTTGTTCATCCAGCTTCCTCAGGCTCCATCCCATATTCCCAACCTCAGGTTTCTAAAGTTCACATTGTAGAGCAATTGCACTTACATCTAGATAGGTAATATTCTATAATGAATTTCTCTTTGAGCTGAAAATTTTGTTATTACATAACACCCCACTACAAAAGGTATTAAGAAATCAGTACTTTTAAAATCTGACACGAAAATGTTCCAGTATAAACACAATATCTCAAGCTTTTATGGATTTAAACTAAGTAACCCAGGTTGCAGGTAATTTAAGTTTAGAAATGCCAGAGTCGATATTCTAAGAATCTTGGTGACACCGGAGGCTTTTTTCCTAGGTTTTCAACATGAGAAGCTTCCATGAAGTGTACTTGCCACCTACCTACAATCACAGCATTTGGTTAGGCTTATAATGCTCCAGGCCCTGCAGGGTTCACTGCCATGGCAAGCCAAGAAAAGAAAATGAAGAAAGTAACTGTGTGTGTGCCAAGGAACAAGGATTTAATCACATTCCCTATTCTGGAAGGCCCCGAATCCAACTGTGAAGACGAATGCAGTGGGTGGGGGATCCAGAATGCATGGTCCAAGTCATTCGAGGGCAGCCTCACTTTACCCTCTTAAACAACACAGATGTCCTCAGAATGTAAACACACATTAGCTCTAGCCATGTTTTAAAATAAAACAAAGAACACTCCTCCTTTGATCCCATACCCCATATGTCCAGCTATCACACACATTTTTTTGGCTGCTTTCATACTACAGGTTTGTTTGTAAAAGGAGTGAATATTTGAAGTCTCCAGGGCTATGCCCAGTATTTTCTATTCTAAATTTCCACAGTTGGGTGGCTAAGAGGAGATATTCCAATATAAGAAGAGGTATCAGAAAAGGCCACAGAAAGCCCCCTGGGTCCCACGGTGTAAATAGACACACACTGGGAAGCCTGAACTTCCACTTATAAATGACATTAATGGTGCAAAGACTTGAACCCAGGACCCTCTGCTGGGGCAGTGTCAGAGCATATCTAGAGAGACAGGATTTTCAGCCTCACTCAGGGTAATGGGGATATTCACCCCTTATGTCAATGGAGGCCACACAAGCAACAATAACAAAACACTCCTTCCCTTCCTATGCAATGGGATAGCAGTAGAGATTCTCCTAGGGAGCCTGGACTTCTAAACTTGCCCAGCAATAATCAAAAGTCCCCTACCTCCTTGTCAATGGAGGCTGATGGGGAAACTGGACTAGTTCCCTCAACTGACATGAGACTGGCCTTCCCCTCCATCCCCTTGCTGAAGGAGTGTATGCAGAAGCCAGAAAAAGCAGAAGGTTTAAATAAGAACCAAGGTCCCTAATACAATACCCCAAAGGTCCAGATATCAGTCAAAAAAATAAGCAAATAAATAAAAAAGCAAACCACTTGTCATGCAAAAATGCCGCAGTCTGGCTGGGCACAAAATAACCTAGCCACCACACACCTTGTAGATTCAAACAGCAATTCTTTATTCTCGAACTGTCCCCGGCACTCTAAATGCACGTTCTGGGAAAATCTTTCACCTCCACCGGGCTCTGCATCCCAAATACTCTCTGAATCCCACGAGAACTCAACGGGAACTCAAGGAGCAGGCGCCTGAGGCAGCAGGATACGCCCTATTCCCAGCAGGATCCACACCCTAAACCTGGAACCACCCTAAACCAGATCCGCCCTGGTCCTTGAGCAGGGTCACCTTTCAAGCAATGTCACTGCAAATGACCTGGGTCCAAGGCAAGCCCATTTCCACAATAGAGAGTCCTCCCTCTAAGCAACATTGGGTAGGCTGACAAGGAAATTGCCATGCGTCATTCCTACTTGGCTATGGCTCTTAGCAAAAAAAAGAAAAAAGAAAAAACAACTAAGATCTCAAACTGAATGAAAAAAAATAAAATGAAATCAATCCCAACTCTAAGACAAGAGAGATGTTAGAATTATCTGACAAAAATTTTGAAGTGGTCATGAAAAAATGTTTCAGTGAGTAGTTATGCTCATAATTAAATGAAAATGAGAAGTCCTTATTAGCAAAGAAATAGGATGTCTCAACAAAGAAATTAAAAATATGAATCAAATGGAAATCTAGCACTGAAAAATACAAGATCTGAAAAAAAAAACCAATGAAAGAGTTCAAGAGCAGAATGGAGGAAAAGAGATTAGAATCCGTTTATCTGAACATAGAGCAATACAAAACACACAATCTGAATGGCAAAGTGCAATTATGCTTAAAAAAAATAATAATAATCAGAGCCTCACGGTTTATGTGACTAAAACAAAGCCATGTCCTCATCATGGATCAGAGCTCTTGAAAGAGAAGAGAGAGGGGCTGAAGAAATACTCAAAGAAATAATAAATGAAAATGCAAACTTAACAAAATACATAATTCTGGAGGCCTAAAATACAGAGTAATCCCTAGAAAGATAAACCCAAAGAAGTCGGTACCAAGACACATCACAGTCAAACTTCTAAAAATGAAAAACAAAGAAAAAAATCTTGATAGTAGTGAGGAAAACAATGGTAAGACACACATAGGTAAAACAATTAGAGCAACAACAAGTTTCTCATTAGAAACCTTGGTGGCTAGGAGGAAGTGGCATATTTTTCAAGTGCTGTAAAATCAGTACTGTCAAATCCAGCACTGCAAAACCAGCCAAAGACCCACAGAAATGAAGGGAAATCAATAAATTCTCAGATGAAGAAAAACTGAAAAAAAAATTGTGTCACACCTGTCCTAATGGAATGGTTAAAGAAAGATCCCTAAACTGAAAATAATTGATTAAAAAAATGAATCGCCAAAAACATACATTGGAGAAAAGTAGCCTATTCAACAAATGGTGCTGAGAAAACTAGAAATCCATATGTAGCAAAATGAAACTAAACCTCTATCTCTCACCGCACAAACAGAAGAAAAAGTAGAACCAAATCTTCATTACATCATCTTAGGACCTGACCTCCTTAACAAGACTCCCAGAGCACAAGAAGTAAAATCAAGAATCAATAAATAGGATGGATTCAAACTAAAAAGCTTCTTCTCAGCAAAGGAAATAATAATGTGAAGAGACAGCCCACAGAATGGGGGAAAAATCTTTATCACAGATAGAGCACTAATCTTCAGGATATATGAAGAACTGAGGGGCTGGGGATATAGCTCAGTTGGTAGAAGGCTTACCTTGCATGCACAAGGCCATGGGTTTAATCCTCAGCACCACAAAAAAAAAAGAAGAACTGAAAAAACATAACACCAAAAAAATAAATAACCTAATCCTAGTGGCTCAAGAAGCTGAGGCAGGAGGATCATGAGTTCAAAGCCAGTCTCAGCAACAGTGAGGCTCTAAGCAACTCAATGAGACCTTGTCTCCAAATAAAATACAAAAAAGGGCTGGGGATGTGGCTCAGTGATTGAGTGACCCTGAGTTCAATCCCCAGTAACAACAACAATAAAAAAAAATTAATAAATGGGCTAAGGAACTGACCAGACACTTCACAGAAGAAGAAATACAATCAATCAACAAACATATGAAAAAATGGTCACCTTCAAGAGCAATTAGAGAAATGCAAATCAAAATAACTCTAAGGTTTCATCTCACTCTAGTCAGAATGGCAATTATCAAGAACACAAGCAATAATAAGTGTTGGCAAGGATATGGGGAAAAATGTACACATATACATTGCTAGTGGAACTGCAAACTAGTGCAACCATTATGGAAACCAGTGTGGAAATTCCTCAGTAAACTTGGAATGGAACCAACATTTGACCCACTCCTTTATCTGTACCCAAAGGACTTAAAATCAGCTTACTACAGTGATGCAGCCACATCAATGTTTATAGCAGCTCAATTCACAATAGCAAAACTATGGATGCCCTTCAGTACATGAATGAATAAAGAAAATGTGGTACATATGCAGAATTGGAATATTACTCAGCCTTAAAGAAGAATGAAATTATGGCATATGCAGGTAAATGGATGGAGCTAGAAAATATCATACTAAGAGAAATAAGCTAAACCCCCCAAACCAAAGGTCGAATGTTTTCTCCCATAAGCGAATGCTTATCCATAATGGGGGCATAGGGAAGAATAAAGGAACTCTGGATTAGAGAGAGGGGAGTCAGGAGAGAGTGGAGCTGTGGAGATGGGAAAGACTGCAGAATGAGACAGACGTTATTACCCTGTGTACATGTAGGATCACACTACTGGTGTGACTGCACCATGTACAGTCAGAGGAATGAGAAGTTGTGCTCCATTTGTGTACAAAGTGTCAAATTACATTCTACTGTCAGGCATAAATAATTAGAACAAATTAAAAAAAACAAAAAAATAAATAAATAAATATTTTTTTAAAAAAAAACATGCATGTAACATATGAAATGAAAGAACTCAGAAGAAAATACTGGGAAAAATTCTCATTAACACTGGCATTGGCAATGAATTTTCATTTGTTGGTTTTAGTATCACACCAAAAGCTCAGGCAATCAAAGCACATATAAACAAGTGAGACGACATGAACTAAAACACTTCTTCACAACAAAGAAATAACTGGCTAAATGAAATGGCAGCCTCCAGTTGAGAGAAAATATTTACACACCAGCCATTAAGGGGTTTATATGCAAATATAAATTAATCAATGATATAAAGTAAAATAAACTGAAATCAACAGCAAAGCAAAATAAAATAATAAAATGGCTGAAAAATGAGAAAGGGTCTGAATAGACTTTCTCCAAAGAGGACATAAAAATGTTAAACCTCTTGGTCCCCAACATTTTGGATAAGGTACAGGAGGAGAAAAAAGATTAAATGTCACCAGTCATTAAGGAAAAGTAGACCAAAGTCATGAGAAAAATATCACCTTGCCCCGGTGAGGAAGTCTAGTTTCAAAAGATAACCACTATTAGTAAGAGTGTATTAATAAGTGAGCCCTTGGATACTGTTGGTGGGAGTATAAATAAACACAGCCATTACAGAAAACACACAATACTTCCTTTAAAAAAAAATAGGGCTGGGGATGTGGCTCAAGCGGTAGCACACTCGCCTGGCATGCGTGCGGCCCTAGTTCAATCCTCAGCACCACATATAAACAAAGATGTTGTGTCCGCCGAAAACTAAAAAATAAATATTAAAATTCTCTCTCTCTCTCTCTCTCTCTCTCTCTCTCTCTCTTTAAAAAAAATAGAAGAAACAAGTACTACATGACATAGCACTCCCGGTCACTTGGATATATCTTGTCCGTAGTATAAAAAGGAAATTTCTCATTTAATTCCAAATTACATTTGAAAAAAATGGTTTCTGTAAAATATTAGTATTTTTTAGTAAAAAATTAAGGACACTGATGTTTTGCTACTTAAAATTGGCTTGGTGGCTAGGCTACTGTTGCTAAGGACAACCTGACAGTGAATTCACTGCTCTTAAATTTAATACACATTTTTGAACAAGTGCACCCATACACATGCATATAAACGACATTCTCAGCATCTACTCAGGTAAACAGAAAATGACAATTTCTTTAAGGATCCTTTTTCTACCCACCCCCCACTAATGGAAACTAAAGGCCACAATCTCTCCAACTAAAAATGGTTTGAATTTAGTTATCCTATACCTAAAATCGATCCAAATTTACAGCTTTATAGCTCAACTATACATATGCAAGCAACAAACTGCTGGTTCAGAAAATATAATGTTGTAATTCTAATAGAATAAACTTTTTATCTTGTGATTGAAAAAATACTTTCCTCCATCACAAACCTTTAAAATGCATCTTTCTCTAGATATAGGCTGAGCACCTCAATCTATAAATCTGAAATCCAAAATGTTCCAAAATTTTTTGAGCATCTAAAACATTCTGGTTTGTGGAGTATTTTTGATTTTCAATTTAGGGAGATAAGTAGTTCAAACTCTTAAAAATTCCAAAATCTGCAACTTTTTGGTCCCAAACATTTTGGATAAGAACAGTCAGCCTGTGAAAGGCAGGGGCAGTATTTACAATCAGGAACCTGCAAATCAGTCCCTTAGGTTTGGGACCTCTTACTCTCTCTTACCCTGCGTTATATACAGGATGGGCGTCTACTGCTCTCTAATCCTACACTTACCAAGCACATTTACCATGCTAAGATTTCCAATGTGAAGGTTTTTATTTCTTGAATTTACAGGTTAAATTTTCTCTGGCACTTCCAATGATTAATATCTTTTCTCACATTCACATTCTCTTTCTCTTTCCCCACATCTGGAATCTTATTCATATTTATGCCAATACTAAAATTTAATTTTATAGCTAGGTCCATGTGCCAGTTATGTGAGGTGTATGTTTCTAAAAAAAAAATGCACCCACAGACCCAGAAAATAAAGAGATAGTTATCCTGTAAAAGCGATCACTGCAGTATGGACAGGTCTTAGACATCTGATTATTAACTGGTACATGTGAAAAAAAAGCACCCTCTCACCATTAAGTTTTTTATTTGTCAAGCAAAGTTATACAAATAATAGAAAAAGACTCTTCAGTCTTATAATGTAAGTGCATGTACCCCCAATCACTAGGAAAGGTATGCAAGATGCTGAAGTTTCCAGTTTACTTAAGCTCTTGCTTTTCACACTGTATACTCCAGACACTAAGAGCTGAAGGCTAATTTCAGAAGCAGTGACCAAACAGTACAAAGCTGCCTCACACCACTTCCTCTCACGCTGTGTGAGATTGTCAGGATAACGCAAGTCACCCTTTTAAATCAAGACACCCTCAGGTGAGGAGTTCAAAGAAATGAGGGCCTTCTGAAAAATGCTGCTGTCAAAATAACACAATGTGAAGTTTCGGAAGGTGTGGTTATTGGATGACACAGAGTTCCAAGGACCCAGTGAAAGCACTTGCTGGGATGTCCTGTGAATAACCAACTGGAATCCTTGACAGTGCAGCTTCCTTGAAGGCAAAAGGCTCTATAGAACGAGCGTGAAAACTGGCACAAACAAGTCATGCTTTGCTCTTACTTCATTCCATCCTCCATTTGAATCACTGTCAACCACTAACCAAAGGCATCTGAAAACAGTTCCCCATAAATCTTAGGGGGACATATTCCTCCTCCAAGCCTCTGAAGAGTGGAGAAGGTGAGGGTGGAAACTAACCAGTGTGTAAATCAACACAATCATACTTGAATGGTGGTCTTATCATTGCTCCTTGAGATACCATGAGAATCACGCGTTAAAAACTGGATTTTAGTAACATTAGGGAAAAAAAAGAATTCATGACAAATGTGCTAAGGCAAGTGAACACTGATAGGGAGTTCTGCTCAAGAAATAGTGCTCAAACAGAGGCAAAATACTGAGAGGGATAAAGTCAAATTTAGCTGAGGATGGAGAAAGCCTCAAGAAAACATTGCATCCATTGTAACAATGAAAACCAGGCTGATATGGTGAGTATTATGAATTTTAAAACCCCATGAGAGGACTAAAGCCATTAAGAAACATAAATGATGTGAAACCCAGAAACCAATGAATCCTCCCCCTGCCCCAGAAAAGAAAGAGAGCCTGGGTAGGACCATAGAATAGAAACTGCAATTAACAGGAGTCAGCAAATAAATATCAGATAAACTTTTTCTAAAAAGCTTCAAGGTTGAATATGCTGGTGATTTTACTCAGAATCCCTAGGAAGCTCCAACTAAGCATCTATCTGTCTTTTCTTTTCTTTCTTTTTTTTTTTCCCCTTGGTGATGACCTTTCACTGAATCTTCACCTGGAAATAAATAATAAGCCAGAGAGAGCGTGAAGACAGAATCCCACCACAGTGTGAGCGTAGTGGCCATGGAAAGCTAAGGGCAAAGCTATTAAAAAAAAAAAAAAACTCCTGAAATATTAGAGGCTTCCAATAGACAGAGGCAGGAACGGGAAGCCACTGAGGAAGGATCCAGGAGACCTAGAGGGAGCTGCTGTGAGGAGCATATGCACAGAGCTTTCTAAAGAGTCTGGGCACACAGCACCTGATGCCCTCACTGATGACACTTCTACAGCCTTTAATGCTGCTCAGAGGGCATCAGGGAACAGTCCTTGAGGCACAGAAAATCTGGCAGTGGGATTAACAGCAAAGAGAACTTCACAGTGAATTCCCAAAATGCCATCAGGAGCGCTTGTATAGCAGAGCTTATGTGGGCTCCCATGTTTCCAGATGAGGTCTTCTGGATAATGCAAAGGCATTCTCCAGGGTCCTTATCGTGTTCAGATTCCAAGCCTTGCTGAAGGAGAGGTCCTGATCCTGCCTAAGAATCACTTGAGGGTTCTGCTTCCAGGACTGATGGAGCAAGAACACTGCAGGCTGTCCCTCCCACTGAACACAAACATAAATCCTTGACGGGATGCATTGAACAGCTTTCTAAGGACCCTGCTTTGTTTTGTGGTGCTGGAGATTGAACCCAGGTCCTCACACATGCTAGGCAAGCACTCTACTACAGAGCTACATCCCTGGCCCTTCTAAAGTCTCTGAAAATAAATGGTAGCAGGCATACTCAAGAAGGAGAACAGAATTAAGAGTTCCCTGAGCTAGCCATGAGTTCACCATCTTTCCCCTCTCTGGTATCACCTTGCCTGGACTCATATATGGACCAAGTCTCAGAATCATACAGCAGGTGTGGATAGAACCAGCTCCAGGAACATCTCCTTATCTACTCTGAGAAGCAGGTAAGAGAGCTTAAGGGATCATAAGGACTGAGGACATACTATAACTAGTTTTTTTTTTTTTGTTTCCCTTTCTCCCTTTCCCAGCCCTTTCTGCACTGATGGTGACAGCAAAAGGAGGGTCACTAAGATTAAGTACTTAAAGCTCTGAAGGTGCTTTTCAGAAAGTTGTGATTACAAAAGTGAGAGGTGCAGACCTATTGCTATTTTCTCCTATCTTCTGACTGCTGAGCTACACACATAGGTGCATTCATGGGAGGTGAGGAGAAGGCAAAGTAAAGCCCCAGGTTTCACAAAGTAAAGCCAGGTCATAGGGAGGCAGAAGAGCCCAGGAACAATTCTACAACACTGCGATGAACACCTATGTTCATCTCTCAGCTACACATGCACAGATGTGATCTCAACAGCCTACGCCGGCTATGAAGATTGAGCTACAAGGACCAAAGCCAAATCACAGACTGGCCTCGGGGCAGTGCACACCTGGTGGGAATCCAATCAGTACTGTGAACACTGTGAAAGGAAACCCAGGAACATGGCCCACAGAGGGCAGGTCAGAGCCTGAGGCTGAATCCAACCTGGTCAACTGACAGCTAAAACAACTCAGAATTCTCTGATGTAAAATCTCATGATGTAACATTCAAAATGCCTGGCAGACGGCACAGAATTACTCACCATTGAAGAACTCAGGAAATCTTAACTCATGAGGGAACAAAAAAGTCAATCAACAGATACTAAGCAGAGATCATAGAATATTTTTAAATAAAGGATTTTTTTTAAAAAAACCTTCCTTTAGAGAAGAAATTATAACTTCTTTTAACAAGAAATGCAAACTGTTAACACAGAAGATATTAGCAAAGAAACAGAACAAAGGAAACCATTAAAACTGAAAAACAGAAAAAAAAATCAAAATAGACACTAGTCTGATTCAGTAGTGGAATGTAAATGATCAAGAATCAATGAATATGAAAGTTATTAACAAAATTTATCCAATGTTACAAAGAAAGAAAAAAATCAAGAAACACAGGAAATATTCATGAAATATTAAGTCTAGCTTTTATAACATTAGAATTTTAGAAAGGCAAAAAGGTGTGGTATAAATATGCATATATTGAAGAAATAGTTTGATGAAAGAGAAACTCTGATTCAAGAGCTCAGTGAGCCCCAAGACAGGATAATTTCAAAGAAATCCACATCCAAACACATCATAATCACAATGCAGAAAACTAAAGACAAAATAATAATAATCCCAAGAATGTCAGAAATAGAAATTGTGGTATAATACTAATGACCATGAGTTTCTCATTAGAAATTATTAAAGCTACAAGAGAGTGGAACAATTTTTGATGTTCTGAAAAGAACTACCAACAAATAACTTAAAACAAAATTTGCAAAAAGTTTCATCTATTAGCTTCAATGAACATAAAATAAGTAGGGTTAAGTTTAAAAATATGAAGTTCAAGATCTCCAGACAACTAGAAAATATTGCTCAAAGATATAAAGGAAGGGGCAGGGGTTTTGGCTCAGCAGTAAAACGCTCGTCTGACTCGTGTGGGTTCAATCCTCAACACCATATAAAAATAAATAAAATAAAAGTACTGTGTCCATTTTACAACTAAAAAATTTCTTTAAAAAATACTAAAGAAGATCTAAATAAATGGAGGTTTACATCACGTGTAAGGATTGAAAAATTTGATACTGTGAGATATCACTTCTGCTCACATTGATCTGAAGATTCAATGCTATTATAAACAAAAATCACAGGAGGCATTTTAAGGAAATTGACAACCTGATTCTAATATTGACATGGAAATCAAAGGGACTTAGAATAGGAAAAATGTCTTAGGAAGAGAAAAGAGTTGAAAGACTTATACTACCTTATTTGAAATCTTATAAAAATCATGATAATCATAAAATATGTTATTTGTACAGGATATAAAAATAGCTACAAAGAATAAAAGTGAGAGTTCAAATATAAATTTGTTCACATAGAGGCAAATGGTTTTCAACAAGTTACCAAGAAGATCCATGAAAGGAAGTTTATTTATTTTTTTTAAAAAGTATACAAGCATATGTGAGTGTCTGTAATTTTAATAATGGCAAAACTGGATCCACATCATAGAAAACATTAAGTCCCACTGGATCATGTGTCTACATATAACACCCAAAACTATAAAGCTGTGTGTGTGTGTGTGTGTGTATGTGGTGTGTGTGGTGCTGGGGTTTAAACCCAGGGCCTTGTGCATGCGAGGCAAGCACTCTACCACCTGAGCTATATTTCCCAGCCCCAAAACTATAAAGTTTATAGAAAAAATGCAAAATAACATTTTTATAAACATAGAGTAGGTAAAAATTCTTAAAATACAGAAAGCACTAATTGTCAAAGAACAAGTAATAGATCTTCAATATTTAAATACTTCAGGTCATCAAAAGACACCATTATTTAAAATGGATAGGCAAAGCAAAGAACAAGAAGAAGTTAGCAAGACATATTTTCACAAGTATTGAAAATATATATTTAAAAAAACTCACACAACTAAAAGAGAAAAGTACCCCCTGAGCATGCAAAGGAATTTAGCAGAATCACACATTAAAAACTCAAAATAGATCATGATTGTACATACAAGGACTAAAGCCATAACCTAGAAGGAAGATCTTTTTGACCCGGTTTTAAACAATGCCTTCTTAAATAATTTATCAAAAGTAAAACAATGGGGGGGGGGGCTGGGGTTGTGGCTCATCAGTAGAGCCCTCATCTAGCACGTGTGAAGTGCTGGGTTCAATCCTCAACACCAAATAAAAATAAACAAATAAAATAGAGTTATTGTGTCTATAACTAAAAAAAAATATTTTTAAAAAGTAAAACAGTGAAAAAAATAAATTGGAGCTTTTCAAAATTAAAAATAAAAAATCCTTATTTTTTTAAAAGGACACCATTGGAAAAAAAGTGAAAAGAAAACTAACCAAATGGGAGAAAATAATTACAAATCAAATATCTAATAATGGACTGTAATATCCACATAAAGTATGGTCCAAGAATTTCACAGCTACCTTATTCATAAAGAGTAGAAACAACAAAAATATCTGTCAAAAGGAAAATGGATAAACTAATTATAATATTTTCGTTTTAAATGGACAGTAAGTGGATGAAAAAATGCTCATTTATTTTACCATATAGGCAGAGCACATCAAAACACAACAAGATCACCTTGCATATAAACTACAATGGCCAAAATCAAATGGACTGATGATTTCAAATGTTGGCAACAAAACCAACAAAATCTCTTTCATTTTGCTGGTGGCAAGGTAAAACAGAATACTTTGGAATACAGAAGAGCTGTTTCTTTTAAAGATAAACCTACATTTACCCTAAGATTCAACAATTTGGGGTGGGGATATAACTCAGTGTAGGGCATTTACCTAGCATGTGGGAGGCCCAGGGTCCAATCTCCACTGCCCTACCATCATGATTCCCTGCATAAAGTATTCATAATAGCTTAATCCATAATAGCTAGAAACTGGAAAATATTTAAATGGATTTGTATCAATAGAATAGATTAAAAATGCAACACTACTCAGCCAAGTAAAGGAATGAACCACGAATACATATAATGACGTGAATAAATCTCAGCATTATGCTATGTGGAAGATTTAAGACACAAAAGAGCCTGTGCTTTAGATTTCATTCACCTGAAACCCAAGAATCAATTAAACTGGATCAAAATTAATAGGATCGATTCAATGCAATTCCTGTCAAAACTCCAGTTGACTTTTTCCCTCTGACATCAACAACTTAATGCTAAAACTTGTGTGGAAATGCAAAGGGCCTAGAATGACCATCAAACCTTAGGAGAGGGAAGAACAAATGGGGGACACACACCTCAATTTCAAAACTTATTACACAATGGTACTTGTGTTACTTGATTACTATTGCAATCAAGGCAATGTGCTAATGGCATAGGAGAGATTGACAGATCCGTAGAAACCCACGGAAATAAACCTTTGTATTCATGTCAATTGATTTTCAACATGACACCAATATAATTCAAAGGAGAAAACCAGTCTTTCTAACAAATTGTGCTAGGCCAAATGGACAACCCCATGCAAAAAAGTGAGGTCAGACTCTTCAAATCACACACAAAACTCCAAGTGGACCACAGATGTAAGTAAAAGGATTGAAACCATAACCTTATAGGAAAATCTTTGTGACCATGGGTTGGGCAATGCCTTCTTAAATAAACTACCAAAAGTAAAAAAAAGAAAAAAGAAAAGAAATCGGAGCTCTTCTAAATTAAAAAAAAAAAAGTTCAGTGTTTTTAAAGGACACCATCAAAAAAGTGAAAAGAAATAGGAGAAAATATTCACAAATCATATATTCAATAATGGACTGATAGATCCACAAATAGTATTACCCAAGAATTTCATAATTACCTTATTCAAAAAAGGTGGAAAAAACTCAAATATCTTTCCAAAGGAAAACAGATTAAATAAACTGTGGTATTTTCATACAATGAAAAAAACAACTTAGCTGTTGTTGTTGTTTTTTTTTTTTAAAAAAAACTACTAATGAACACAAAACATGCATGAATCTCAATAACATTATATTGAAATACAGCATGCAGACATGAAAGAAAATTGTACAGTATCAGTTACATAGAATTCAAGAGAAGGCAGAATGAATACAGTATATCAATAATTAATTATGCAGAGGTGGAGGTAGGATTGACAAGAGTGAAAAGGCAACTTTGGTGATGAAAATATTCTACACCTCAATCAGCTGCGGGTGTCATAGTGAATCTAAACTAACCAAATTACATAGTTAAGACACTTGCATCTGACTTTGAAATTTTACTTCAGATTTTTAAAGAATAACAAAAGGAGAGTGTCATGCTTCATGGTGTCCTTTCTCACCTTCACCCTACTTCAAACACAAAACAAAGCCATTCTAGCCACCAGAACTATGAGACTTATTGCTGAAATAAATTGTCTTCTGAAACTTCTGTTGGAAAATGAATGGAACATTCAATTAAACTTCAAATATTTTAATCTCCTCCTTGATGTCTTTTGCAACCCATTGTTCATTCAATAGCATATTATATAGTCTCCAGGTGTTGAAGTATCTTTTATTTTTTATTTTATCATTGATTTCTAATTTCATTCCATTGTGATCTGATAGAATGCAGGATAGTATCTCTACCTTTTTTGTATTTACTAAGAGTTGCTTTGTGGCATAATATATGGCATATTTTGGAGAATGATCCATGTGCTGCTGAGAAGAAAGTGTATTCACTCATTGATGGATAATATACTTTATATATATATATATATATATATATATATATATATATATATATATATATAATCATTTAGGTCTAAGTTATTGATTGTATTATTGAATTTTGTAGTTTCTTTGTTTAGCTTTTGTTTGGAAGATCTATGCAGTGGTGAAAGAGGTGTGTTAAAGTCACCCAGAATTACTGTGTTGTGGTCTATTTGACTCTTGAACTTCAGAAGAGTTTGATTGACGAACATAGATGCTCCATTGTTTGGGGCATATATATTTATAACTGTTGCTTCCATATTTCTGGTAGAATCTAAAAGCTGAATTGGAAAAAAGGTAGAAATTTCCCTAAATATGATGGTGGACCTGGGATATTCCAGGTGTTACTTGACCTGGACAGGGGAGTGCTACATAGTAATGTTATCTTTGACAACTAATTATATCCTTGAAAGAATCCTGGGGCAATC
Organism: Marmota monax; assembly: GCF_021218885.2. Classification (NCBI taxonomy): domain Eukaryota; kingdom Metazoa; phylum Chordata; class Mammalia; order Rodentia; family Sciuridae; genus Marmota; species Marmota monax. The sequence goes on from NW_026691933.1 coordinate 2,514,788, forward strand.
TGAAGTTTCCAAGGCCATCCACCTTTTCAAGCACAGTTCAATATTGCACTAATTCAGCTACATAATCCACAGCATTATTCTGTGGATTTCTCTACAAATTACTAGTATTTTATCTCCTTTTGTTGATTTTATATGTTGCAATAAAAATGGCATTTCATTTCCTGTTATTTAACCTTTTGTATGATAGAAGTTATCACCTTCTCTGTCTGATCTCCATCTTTTACCTTCAGTTTATGACACCGCAGTTATGCTCAGACATGTATTTGCCATGTCCAGGTCATAGAAATAACACATCTTCTAATATCTTCTTATTATTCCCATCATTCTGTTGATGGTACTATTTTTAACTTCAATATTTTAGTCTAAATTCACTTATGATCATTAGCGATAAAGTATTTTTAAAATTCAGAGAGTATTTCAGAAAATGCAATACTACATTATTCCATCCAGTGTTACCATATTTTTTAAAAATCATGTATGTACTTTATTAAAAAATTAAATAAATCGATACAACTTAAGACCTCTCCTCCCTAAGGTATTCATTATAATAAATTTGAAGTATGATATTCCCATACATCTTTTTTTTTTTCTAATGTTATGCTTCCGGCATTTATCCATGTACACACATGCAAATCTAGTTCATTTTAACATCTGCATATTATTTCTCTGAATAAATCTTTTTATTGCCCTGTTCTACTAAAAGACCTTGACATTGTTTTTACTTTTTCTTATAAAATGGAGCTAACGTGTACAGTTTTCTATGAACTACTTTGTATGTATGTTAAAAAATTCTCTAGTATAGAAATATAAAATGGAATTTTCAAGTCACAAGCAATTTGGACTTCAACTTTACAAGATAATACAAAATGGATCTTCTAAATATTTAAATTAGTTACAATCCCACCAACAGTACAGAAGAATTTCAATGTCTACATATCCTTGCCTAGTGGAGTTCTCAACCTTCAAAAATATTTCCAAATAGATAGGCAAAGGATTTTAATTTATCATCTGCATTTTTCTGAACAAGAAACTTTTCAGCATTTACTGATCATCATGCTACTCTGCTAGCTTCTATTTCAAATATCATATTTTTTCATTTTGTTAATGACATCTTTCTTAAACAAACATTTTTATTTCAAATGTATTCAGATGTATCTATCTTTTCCCATTATGGTTTATGCATTTTGTATTTAAAAAAAAATCCTTTCTTATTTATACATCTCATATTCCCCTACATTAACTCAGAAAAGTTGTATATTTTCACTTTTAATTTTCCAACTTTTGATTTTTACAAAATTCACTTTTCTCCATGGTATTTGGTAGCAACTAAATTATACCATTTGCTATATAAATTGCCACAGTGGCCTTTTTAAATTGCCCATTCTCTTCTTCCTAGTTTGTAATTCTACTTCCATTATCTCCCATATACACAGGTATAATTCAAGGCTCTCCATTCTATTCTAGGGTTGATTTGAATATCTTTTCCCCAACATCACACTGTTTCAGCAATAAATCTTCATGCATGACAAAACACAATATACACATTATTTTTCTTTAAAACCGTATCATATATGGTGAAACTTTTTTTTTCATGTTAGTATCTGTATTTGCTAGATAAATTCCATGAAAACCCTGCTGGGATTCTGATTGTCATCACATTGAATGTATACATTATTCAGATTGGTATCTTCATGGTAGTGAGTCTTCCCTTTCACAAGTATGGCATAATTTTCCACTAATTTTGGTCTCCTTTTAAGCCCTTTAATAATTTTTCTCCATCAGTATCTCATAACATTTTGCCTGAGATTTATTACTACATCCCTTTTTCCATGTTTTAAATATTTTTTTAAATATACTTTATAAGGATTGATGTAGGAGAAAGTCTATTGATTTTTTTTCCATTCATTTTACATTCAACAATCTTCAAAAGCTTCTGTAAAGATTCCCTGAGATTTTTTCTGTTTACAGAGTGACTGACAGCAAATAGTACAAACCGCCCCTCAACCCTTATACCAATTATTTGTCTTGCCTTACTGTGCTAGCCAAGACAAGAACTTCAACCGAAGCAGTGACAGGAGACATCCTAGTCTGGTTATGGATTTTAAAAGGAATGTTTGAATACTTCATTATTAAGAACAATGTTGACTGAAGATTTTCACTGGGCATCCTTTTATCAACTTAAGGAAATAAAATTCCACTACTGCATTTTATGAATGTTTTTTTTTTTCCCCCGAGACTACTGGAATTGTATTTTGCCTCTTCATCTATTATTTTTGCCAATTGTGTTGATGATATTTCTGGTGTTAAGCAGACATTACAACCCTGGAATAAAAACTACCTTACATAAGCTTTATAAAATATGTGAGTTGACACTCATTATTCATGTTTTCAAATTCACTTGTCCATTAAAAGGAGCCAGATTTCCTTGGAGAAATACTGATTCTATGACAGGGGCATGAAGCATACAAAGTGAGCTTACAGAATCTTGTAATTATAGAAAGAGAGTGTTAAGAAGAATTTTTTTTAAAAAAAAAAGTAAACACAATGATGGGAATCTGTCAGAGAGACTGACTCAAGAAGCCAATAAAAATGCTCATAATAGTCAAAGTTGGAATCATTTCCGTTAAAAAATAAATAAAATGGTATTTGTTCATAACCCAAAGTATAAAACAAACATCAATGCATTCATGAATGTATAAATAAGCAAGGGAACAAATAAAGTCATGGGGAAGAAGAGAAATGTACCATGAAAGAATTCAAAAGAACTTATGTAGCTATTACCCTCGAGAAGGTAGGATCACTCTCCACTCCTATGTGTGGGCTACACATGGTGAGTTGGTTTCAAAGAGTACAAGATAGAAAACGGTGGAAAAGTAACTATATAGTAGGGAAATTCAACAAAACCTACCTCACCCACCAGACCAACATTCGTGTTAACAATGAAATGTCATGATGACAGTGTATACTCTGGATATGATGTGACTAAAAAGGGTATTTTAACATGTGAACTACTTTGCTGAAATACAAACCAAATCATGAGAAAAACATCTGATAAATGCCAGTGAGACAAATGCCAAAAACAAAACAAAACAAAACAAAAAACCCTAACCATTATTCTTAAAACTATCAAGGTCATCCAAAACAAAGAAAATCTGAGAAATTGTTGAAAACTAAAGAAGCTTAAGGAGACACAAAAATAAATGTTACATACATCATTGATTGAGACCCTGAAACAACAACAACAAAAAAAGGACATTAGAATGATGGAAATCTGGTGAAATATGTAGTTTATTAACACAACATATCACATTGGCTCATTAATCATGACAAACGTACTAGTGTACTAATGTAAGATCTTAATAGGGGAAACAGGATATGGGGTACATGGGAATGTTTTATATAACCTGAAGTTTTTTTCTGTAATGAGTTTATTTTTAAAAAGTGAGTAGGGGATATTCTTTTATTTATTTATTTTTTGGAGACCAGTTTGTATAACAGTACTTTAAATGGAAAAATATCAGCATTCCCATTGCTGACCTCGGTTAATATTAACTTTGGGAATACTAGATAAGGTTAAAGATAGTAAAGGTTACATTGTTCAGTAATGATGCTAGAAAATTAATTATCAGTTTGGTAAAAAAAAAAAAAAATCTTTCCGATCCTTACATCATGCCAAGCATTACTACCTAGAATTTGTGAAGATTTACATAGAAAAAAACCCCAAAATTATAAACATAAAAGATATAAAAATATAATATAAAATATAAAAAATATAATATAAAAGATAGTGAGAATGAATGAATTGATACGCTTGGGGTGGTGTTTTAATCAGCTTTTTCATTGATGTGACCAAAATGTCTGTCAAGAACAAGGAGAGGAGGAAAAGTTTGTTTGGTTTACAGTTTAGAGTTCTTGGTCCATAGATGGCAATTCCATTGCTCCAGCCAGGCAGAACATTATGGTGGGAGGGTGTGGTGGAGGAAATCAGCTCAAGATTTGGCATCAGGAAGACAAGGGAAAACTTGCTCACCAGGGACAAAAAGTAAACCCCAAAGGTATACCCTCAGGAACCCACTTCTTCCAGCCACACCCTACATGCCTACACCCAGTTAATCTCTATCAGGGGATTAATGCACTGATTAGTGCATTTTTCCTCTACACTTTCTTGAATTGCACACACACACATGAGTTTGGGGGGGACAACTCATATCCAAACATAACAGGTGAAATGAATATTTTTTTATCCATAAAAAAGTTAAGATGACATGGAAGTTTAAAGACAGAACAGAACTTGTAGTACACTGAGCCCGTGGAATGGACCACAAAATGGAATAATCTCACAGAAGGAAGATGAAGGATCTTAGAGAGTTAATGCAAAATAACCAAAGTATGAAAAATACTGGTGAGAGTTATTTCTTGAAAGTGAGAATGAAGGAAAAAAAATAAATAAAGCATTCAATATGCTGAAAGTATCCTAAAATTAATATCTGAGATAGTCGAACAGAATCACAAACAGAACTGATAAAAAGTAGCAATGTATCCAAGGTAATATCATTAACCACCAGTGGAGATATACACTGAATCCAGACCTGCCTCACCCCAAGCTCTGGTTTTAATTCCACATATGTGTTCAACTAGCCACTAAAAACAATCCTTTCTACATGCAATGTGTAATCCAGGGTGGTATCCCAGATCAGAAAAGGGGACATAGGTGGTGTAGGGCATGATGTAAAGTGGGGCATGTTGCATCAGAAAAGAGGAAACTTAACTTGCTGGCTGCTACCCGCTTCCCAGTCCTGGGGCCACGTGTGGCTAAGAGAGCACCTAGCGATTAGCCAGAAGGCATTGCCATGGGTTGTGATGAAGAATCGGCCCACCTCTAGGATAGGCTCAGAACCCTTCTGCCCCCACAGACATTACTGCCTGTAGGATGGGTGTAGATGTAAATTCTCTGCACCCTGCTGACCTTTATCCTGATTGGCTCCTGTACATTATATTAGCTGTGTATGTTTTCTCATTAAACGAGATCCTGCTTTGACAGTTCTCCCTGGCACTTCTGCTTGTCCTCCAGGGGGGGAGGACTGAGTGCAGGCAGCCAGTCGACCTTTACCTTTCATGGCCTGTCCTGGTCAGAGCGTGCTCCCCCAATCTTTCCCACAGGTCAGGAGGGAATGGGGGGCTAAAAACCCTGACAAGGTAGGAAAACTGGTGAAACTCTAATAGAGATTTTGTTTAATAATAATATACCAATATTCATCACCATGTTGACATTTATCCCACAGTTATGTATGGTGTTAATGTTAAGGCAAACAATAGGCAAGTTCACAATGCTCTGTAAATCTAAAATTATTCTAAATAAAGAAATTATTAAAACATTAATTTCTCAAAATGGTGCCTTGGAACAGTCTGAAAACATATAAGTGATGAGATCTATTACATAAAAGCAAATTTTAAAAAGAGCACATTTTGCATTAAGGACTTTGATTATAACAAATTTATTGATGACTTCTAAAAATAAATATCTGCCTCAATTCATTCATATGGCTTTTTAAGTAAACCTTTTACATATTTTTTCCCATCCCATTTTTTCTTTCATGTGGAAAAACAGAAAATGGGGAACAGTGGTTTTTGAAAGCATAAGGTGATCTGGTTGAGGCAAACTCTCCACTTCTGCTAAAGATGAAACAGAAGTTCCACAGAAAAATTTCTAGCAGCAAGAATTAAATTTAAAGGATTTTAACAGAACTGCCTTGTTTTAGGAGCTCTCAGATACTTAAAGAACGAAGACTTTAGAAATCAAGAATTGCAGGAGCAGAAAAGCTGAAACATAAAATTAAATTACAAAACTCAAATGATTGTCTATATAAGGAAAAAAAGAAAAATGAGAGAGGAGTAGAAAATAAAAGTAATGAAAGTTAGAGATGATGGTGTCTCAAAAGAACTGAGGTATAATTAATGATGGAATGGGAAATGACAGGGACATGAATGGCATTGATCCATAACATGTCACTGCCTTGTCCCTAGTTTCCCAATGATTCCTTTCACAGAAAGCATGCACCAGTGATTCAGGGGGACCTGAGGGGCTGACTCCTCTGCTCCCATCTCTTCTGACTTTCTCCTCCAATTTCCCCTCTCTTGGAATCCCTTGCAGCCAACCTTGCCCACACAGTTCCCTGGGCTCTGGCCCACCTTTGTATTAACTAAGCTGCCTGCCTGGATATCCTGCCCTCCTCCAGATATCCCTGGGGGAAAACTCCACTTCCTCTTCAAGATTTGCTCAAATATTAACTTTTCAGTGATTCATCACTATGCATATTCTACTTAAAATGGTAAGCCCCTAGACCCCCAGATCTCCCATTTTGCTGTTTTATTTTCTCATACCTCCTTCCACCAGCTAACATTTTAATCATATTGGATATCTGTTTACCCAACCACTGCACTATAATAACCAGATTTTTGCCTGTTTTAATCACTACTGTTTTTGATAGTACCAGGCATATAGTAGCTGCTCAATAATTATTTTTCCAATATATCAGTATAAAATTGTCATTTTCAGTAACATCATTAAAATACAGTAAGAGAACATGGGTAACTTGTAACTTCTACAAAGTCAGCTGCTTTCTATCTGTATATAGATTTTCTGGTTTTGCTTTTGTTTTCACACTGAACCATTACTTCTATCGTGTTTTAAAAGAAGGTTTTGTTTTTGTACAAGAGTAGACATTTATCCATCTGCAATCATTTCAAATCAGGCACATTCAACATCAGAGTCAGAAAGAGTGAAACTTCATTGTTCCAAGGTCTTTGCTTTTCTGAGCTTCAATAATATTTAGTTATTACCATAAAAAAAAAGCTGCGCATCATAAAACCTTTACATGGGCAAATGTTTGGCAGCATGATCCACTGAGCTAAGGGAATCATAAAATTTCAACCTCCTCATTTTCAAGATGAGAAAACCGAGACCTAGGAAAGGCACCTCCTCAATTCAATTCAAGCATAGCTGATGAAGTGGTAAGCAGGAGCTCATCCCAGAGGACTAAAGTATTAACAGATCGGCCTTGCCTATCAACATTTCTAAATGCAGACAGAACTCTAGATTGGAAATGTTCAGTTCACCATTCAGCTAGATCTTTATTTTTTCCAACTTATTTTTCCATTTCATTGCTCAACGATGTTTTGAGTAGCTGCTTCAAATTGCCTGAACATTCAAGATTCTTTTTGCATTATGATCAATAGCAAAACAAGCAATGTAATCACCTTCCCTAAGATTTGGGCAAGTTCTCAGGCCACTATACCTTACAGAATCCACTTAGCATTCAGCCTCTCACTCCAATCTTGGGAGAAGTGAGAGGACAGTATATTTCACAAACTTCTTACTCTTTCAGTGGATGCATTATCAATTTACCCCTACAAATCAAATGGAAACAGCCTTTCAGGGGCTGAAAATGTGTCCGTTCTCTTTAAAAAAAAAAAAAAAAAAAATCTTCAGCTGAAAAATTACACACATACCACTGCTTTGTCATAAGTGGGGAAAAATAAGTTTGGTGTCATATTTTCTTCTCAGAGGTAGCAATAGCAGTTAATCTACACACATGCATTCCCTGGGTACTGGAGACAGTCGTCTCGGATATTATAGTGTCACCTGGGCAAATACTTTGGCAAAGACAGTCTATAAAATGAAGTTGCTAGGGACCAAAACAACCACATTGATTTTTAGTACAATTCAAACCACAAGGAAACATCCCTTTTCTAAATGGCACAAGCTGAAAACGACAGGGAGAAATGTATTGCAAATAGTGGAGAGAAGGAATAGAATAAAAGACAATTACATTAGCAAGCATCTTGGTGCTTTTTTCAGTTATTTGTTTAAGGTCAGAGAACTAAGAGGGTTGAATTATGTTAAACATCCTTATCTGAAAATCTAAGATTACTCATTTATGGACCTTGTGCTCACAGCTGGAAGCCTGGGCAGCCAGTGGAGCTTTTCGAAATAAAGCATTACAAGCCTTTGAATATTTGAACATTTTTTTCAAAGCCCAAGTAGTTTTCCTGTCAATTAATCTCTTTTTCTCTGCAAATGATAGAGCAGCCTAAACTGCACTATAAATGTATAATTTACCAAAGAGTCATTAAGTTTGCTGCAACAAATATTTTGCTTAGTATCTTTAAAAGGACAAAATGACCTTGAAGCCAGAGACCTCTGAACAAGAGGTTCAGACCAGTCAGGACTCACCATGGCCCCCTGGCTTGTTCTCTGGGCAACTTCTCGCTGTAGTCGGGCCACAGCCAACTTCTCCCTGGAGAAACAAAAGTACAAAATGAGTTGACCATTCCCAGGGTAGAGGCGATTCCAGAGTGGCTGTGAAGCATTCCTTGGAGATCCCCAGAGGAACTCCCTCCTTCCTGTCCCTTACATCCTCCATGATACTTTCTATAAATATTTAAAGCAATTGGCCATTAGTGCTTTACTTTCATTCAGTGTTATGAGAGAGAGATTTTTTTTTTTGCCTTAGATTTGTAATAACCATATTAAGGTTGAATACTGAATAAAAGCTCTGCTTTAAGTTAATTAGCATATATCCTTTATACATACATTTCCCAAGGCTGAAATTCTTCAATTGTTCTTCCTGTGTCAACTTTGCTTATATGTTTTTAATCATCTTTGTTTTGTTATTCTACACCAATATCACATTTTAAAAAGCAAAGAAAACATAACTTTACAGTGTTCTTAAAATAATAATAGGAAACCATCTGTTACAGAGGCTTGCTATGTAACACTCTCTATGTTGGGCATTTTACCTGATCTCATATGAGCCTGACAACTAACCTACATTCCATTAGCCCCGTTTTATAAAAGAGTGAACTGAGGGTAACAGAGGCTGTGTAAAAAAACCTGAAGCCCTATCTGTCATGTAGTAGTTTTAGGATAAAGGTTTAGATTTCCTTACTTAAAAGCCTAAATAAATCATTCTTCAGGGTCTAGGAAACATGAAAAATGTAGACTTAAAAATCAAGTAATTTTAATATTCTCAGTTTAACAGTGGGGTTCATTTTATATTCCTTATAATTGAAATTCTGAGTTTAGATACCTGAACTGGGGAGGGGGGGTTCTTCTTAAATAGTGGTTAACATAGAGGCGGCTTCTTCTGGAAATCCCCAAATCTTAGTTTTATCAAGGATTTCTCCTGAAATCCTTTGAACACTGTCAATATGTGAAACTATTTGAGTGACATTTCATCCCTTAATCTGCCCTCTGCACAGGATCAGTTCCATGCAAAACACAGAGGAGGCTGCTGGAGTCCCAGAGGGGTGAAAGGATTTCTTCTGTCCTAATTGCCTTGGTTTTTGAAACACCTCCGACTGCCAAAAGAGCATGTGCCTTAGTTGTGTTAAGGCCAAGCAAGCTTCCAGTAGGAACTTGACCAAAGGAAACAAGAAACTGGAGATGTTCCCGAGTTACAAGTTTGGGATCCTGGGGCAAGACCTGTGGGTTCCTTGTCCCCGTGAGAAAGGGCAATAAACTAGACAAGAAAAGAATAAAGAAATGAAAGTCATAGTCCCCTTCTGGTTACAAACAAAGTAGAGTCCATGTGTGTTCTGACTCAAGTCCTGATGAGTAGTTTAAAGGACAAATACAAGGAGCAGAAGTTGGAAGGGATGCATACGCCTAATGTTTAATTTGATATGAAAATTAAACTCACGCATTCATCTCCTCTTTCCCAGGAAATCATTAAAAATGCAATAGAAGAATAGTAATGATAAAACATTTTGTAAGTATTTTAAGAGAATACACCCATGGTGAATGACACAGCAAGTCTACTTTGGAATGCAAACCCAGCAGAAATGCAAATACATGTTCACTCAAAGCCACAGACTAGAATGCTCATAGAAACACTGCTTGTAACAGCCTTAACCTGAGAATGCATACACCCATTGACATCAGAGTAGATAAATAAATTAGCACAGTCATACAAGGGAATAGTATAAAGCACTGAGAAGGAATAATCTACTGCTAATCAAAATACATGGAGTTATCACAAACATGAGCAAGTGCCTAAAAGCATATGTATTCTGCTTCTGAAAATATACACAGAATTTCTATCCCATCTGATAAGACAAGAAAAAAGACATGAATATCAAAATGTAAGAGGTAAAACTGCTCTATGCACACATGACAATTTCCTATATAAAATATTTAAGTGATTTTTAAAACAATTATACAACTGATATGTGAATTTAGTAAAGTCACAGAATTATTTTTAAAAACTATATTTTTTCTATCATAGCACCAATCAATTGGAAAATAAAATTTTAGGAGCATCAATTTATAATATTGTGAAAAACAAAATACCTAGAAAATACACTTACCAACACTTGCCAGACTGCCATATTGTAAACTACAGAACACTGTTAAGAACACTGAAAAGAGACCAATAAATAGAAATAGATACCACATACATGAAGTAGAGGGCTTAATATGACTACAGTGTCAAAATGTGCACCACCCACATCTATACATTCTTTTACTCTGCCAAAGCAAATAAAGAGTAAGATATGACTATAGGAAAAAAGGAATCCCACACAGAAGAGGAGAAAAAGGAATCCACTTTTATTGTCTTTGTTGTTGTTGTATTTAAAAAGAAGTCTCTACGCAGGAATTCAGAGAATCACCCAACCTGACTTCAGCGAGAGGATGGAAAGCTCAGAAGAATGACTCCATGAAAAGAAGCAAAGATGGATCCAAAAAAAAAAAAAAAAAATACCTAGGTGCTTGTAAACATTGAGAAGAGTTTGAGTTTTATTTTATTTACTTATTTATTTACTTACTTATTTCCTCTGTGTTTTGCATGGAACTGATCCTGTGCAGAGGGCAGACTGAGGGATGAAATATCACTCAAATAGTTTCACATATTGACAGTGTTCAAAAGATTTCAGGAGAAATCCTTGATAAATAAGTTGTGCTGGGGGTTGAACCTGGTCCTTGTATATGCAAAACATGCTACACAAGTAGTCTACCCCTGAGCCAAGTCCCTAGTCCCAAGAGTTTGAGTTTTAATGCAGAATTGGTTAAGAATCAGATATTAAAACACAGAAACCTAGGCCAACTCAGGTAGTAGCAAATATGTATTTTAGGAAAAATTAGTGTTACTCGAGATTTGCAATGCTAGAATTAAGACATATCCATAAGTGGCATTTACATTACTTGATGTTTATAATGCAGTAAATCAACTAATCTTCTAATGAAAAAATTGTAGAGAAGGGGAAATGTGGAAAGACAAGAGGCATTGGAACACTAAATCCTGACCTTTCATGATAGGAAGACAATATAACTTTCTAAAACAATCGATATAGAAATAGGAGGGCAATAAATATACACAAAAATAAGAAAAGCATAAGTACACAGTTAAGTGCACTTAAAAATTAAGAAATCTAAACATAGTGAACATGTCCATGTTCCTGTCGGTTGTGGTGAAGTTAATATCACAAAATAACAACCTGTGACTGGCTAAATGATACATTAGTCACAGAATCTAATACCAGCCTACCTGGTATTAGATTCTATGACTACTTTGCACTTACATGGCATAATTCCCAGGTCCATGCCCACACACAATGATTCCCACCTTCCAGTGGAGTGGAACAAAAGCCTTTTAAAATAAAGTCTGAAGTTACAAAAAGCATACCTTTCATAGGCCACCAGGTAAGTAGTCAAGTAAGCCTCAACAAAGTAAATTCCTACATAAGACCCTGAATAAGGAACATGTAGAGCAGTATTCCAATACCTGTGTCAAAACCTTTTGTTCATATGGATTATATCGTTTGATATGAACCACACAAAAGTGAAAACTGATAATTCTCTAAAATATTAATTACAAAAAATAAACAAGCCCATACTAATATAAACAAACAGCTTTACAGTGGGGAAAAAAACCCCCAAAAAACTATATTCCAAAGCAAAATAAATTTCCCAAGAATAACACTGCTTTAGAATTTTTTAAGTAGCTTCTTTAGAAAGCCCCACACATGCAAGAAGGTGAATGAAAAAGGCAATATCACTTTAGAGTTACTATAAAAATAGTTTGACCTTGTAGATCCATTCAAAGGGTCTTGGGGACACTCAGGGTCCCAGGACCCACACTTTGAGAACATCAACTAAAAGACAGATACATAATCAGGAATGGAGGAATGTTCTGGAAAATTGCCTTAAGTCATCATTCTTGATTGCTGAATCCTCAGAGGGTGCTTTAATATACATGCTAATAGCGTGTTAATTTTTCACAAGAGTGGTTTAACATAAAAGAGACACTTCTAGGAACAGACCAAGAGTCTATCTTATCACCATCATCCTACTAAATGAGAGTCTTAATTCTGTATAAAGGTTAGGAACATCACTCTTTTATGTCCAAAAGAGGTGGCCTTCATAACAACTATTAGAGGTTGTCACACTGTACAGACATTTATGTAATCTTATTAAATTCAATTTGAAGGAAAACTTCAATGGTTTCAACAATCACATAGCATTTTAAAAGGACAGTAGTAATATATCATGAAATTTTGTGGACTGCCCATATATTATATTTTCAGGCATTCAGTGAAGAGTGAATAAACTACCTACCATGACAGGGCCATCTCTAAACGGATGCACATTAGCCATGTGATTTGGTGAAATAGTAAATTATGTAGAAACTAGAAGCACCAACTTCAGTTTTAACTTAAGCACACAGAGACACAGGCTGAGAGAAACAGGGGAAGTTTCAGAGTAACCTGGACCACAGGAAAACAACCCTAACCCCAACCCTGCTCCCCAGCCCTCCTCATCAAAAAGTGAGAAAATGGTTCCAGTGTAGACAATTCAGAGATACCGCAACTCAGAGTAGCTAGGTGTTGAAGGGGAAGAATTTGCAAGAAGAGTAAATGCAAATGTCTCTTTAGGACTATGCTCTAAACTTGTTTTAAATCACTTATGCAGAAATACAACATACAATGTCATGGAGTAGGGACCTTCATGGTTCCAATAGTTCAAGGTCCTTATGGGGTAAGTAGGCACAGCAAGGGAAGCTCAGTCTCCCACAGCAAGAACACTCCAACTCTGCTATTTTATGAATACAGCTTCTGAATGACATTCCCTTTAAAAATAGGGTTTTAGAGAGAAAAAACAATATAAAGGATTCTTTAAGGTTCAATAATTTTTATATTCTAGATATTTCAGGTCCTTAGTCTTCCAAGTGTGCATTTCATATCGGGTTTTAGTAGTATTTCCATTTCATTTCTATATGAAAAAAGTTGTTATTCTTTTAAAATTAAGAAAGTGATAAGCTGCCAAATAGGAGAAAGCATCAATAATAAAATACTCAGGATTTCTAGAGGTTAACACGTCTGGGATCAAATTATCAACTTAAACTATCAAAAATAAATGGCTTTGTCTTTTTTTTTTTTATGGTAATCTCATCCGCCTTTGGGTTTAGTCCCTGGCAAACCCTATCTTCAAACCTCCATGGTCCCAATATGTGTGAAACCAATTGGGACTAGCATCTTTTTCATGCAAATTGAAAGTTCTTACAAACAGCTTTGTGTAAAAATATAAAGAATACTTGACTTGCAAGCTACCCAAAGCAAATTAAATACACTCACATAAACCAAGGCCCTTGTGCCAGTTCATCTGCTGGGAACAACTGTGCATTACTGTTTTGTGTCTGTGGCAAAGCCAGTAGCTCATTAGGAAGTGGGTATTGACTTTGTGATTACAAAACAAATGCCCAGGGATATTTTATCAAAAGCTGTGGATCCTTATTTACAGAATATGGATAAAGAAGAATATAATAAATATATATGCAATAAAAGAGGCCACAACATTTACTTCCTTCAGTTAAAGGCAAAAAGATTTTTTTTTTCTTTCTGAGAAAAATGAAACAGAGTCCTTCTTCTCATCTAATTTATACCCAAATGGAGAATCAGTCTCAGTTTTATCAACTGGCTTCTAATTCCTTCACTATAACTCTAGACTTTCTCAACTAAAGATATAACAATTGTTTTGTGACATGAAACATAGATATCAGAATACCACGGACACATCTGCAAGAATCCAAGAGGATGTTGGCATACTTTCAAATCCAGAAAATACCTGCAAGACATGCATGGTTGGAAAATATTCCCCAAGGACAAGGTCTCACAAGGGGGAATATATTCATCTTGCGATGTGTGGAGACCGTAGACTGCAGCGTGCTACAGAGCCATCTGTTGCATGAGAGTAAAAGGCCAGCCTGTCTAGAGACAGATCAAAGTTCTCTGGTCACTCTACATGCAGCCTAGGATCCCCAGTCATGCTAAATGGAGACAGCGGAGCTGCCATGCACCCTGCTCTCCCCAGGCAGACGGTACCCCTGTGGGAATGCCCTGCAGAGCAGTTAGGGCACCTGGTGGAAATGTGAAGAACTCTATTCATGTTAAGTCTCATCGCCCCAAACTGCTCTACAGGATGCCAAATGCAAGGTGATAATCTGAAGAGACAACTGTACCTCCCAGAAAACAAGCAATTAATGTGTTATGAACTCTGTGTTTCTATTAACGTGCCAGGTCAGGTAATGGGTATGAACTCTGCTTGAATTTTCTAGAAAAACAGAGTGTAACACCTAAGTGTGTTCACATATGTATAAAAAAAAAGAATGAATCTTGCAAATTTAAAGTGAGTTTCCTTCACTGTGGTAAAGATATTGTAGTATTAAGGAATCCTATAAAATACTCTCCCTTCCCCCTAAAAATCTAAGCTCATGTTAGTTTTAGTTCAAGTTCCTATTTTCAAAATTTAAAATTTAGTAATATCTGTGTCATCTAATATGCACATCTATGTCTATTTTAATTTACTTAGAATATTTCAGCAAATGAAAGTATACAATCCAATCATAATGAATATTCTAATCCATTCAGAAAACACTAGTGTGCATTTATTCTAAGCCTGATGGAGGCTCAAGAAGCATATGACAGCTGCCAATTCAGAGAGGTCAAGCCCTATAGACAGCATGTAGGAGATGTTATAAGCACATAGACACAGGTCCTTCATACTCACAGTTGCATTTAAAAATAAATGTTAAGTGACCATTTTTACCAAAAGATTGAAATTAAAGTTCCTTTAATAGAAAGATATATTTTTATAGAACGATATCTTCAGCTATTTCTAAAAGTTTTTGTTTTCAAGTTCATACTTTTCAGCAACAAATAATATAAAACTGGTCTGTTCTCATAAATATTTTCATTATAAAGATCTCTATTACAGGGGCTGGGGATGTGGCTCAAGTGGTAGCGCGCTCGCCTGGCATGCGTGCGGCCCGGGTTCGATCCTCAGCACCACATACAAAACAAAGATATTGTATCCGCCGATAACTATTACATATTTTATGTTATTCTCTAATTTCTTAGGTCTTTTGAATACAATGTTGTTGAGTTCATGTTCAACTCCAAATGTGCCACAGCATTTTATTCCAGGTCACTTCTTTGATAGACATTCACCCAACTTTTCCAAATATAAAGAGAATAATAAGAGTTGCAATGTTAGGCACTAGGCTAAATAAGTTACATGAAATATTCTTGAGGCCAGAATTATAAACTTCATAATATTCAACAATGCTTCTCAAACTTTTTGGATTCAGTACCACTTTTATGCTCTGCAAAAAAATCACTGAAGATCCCAAAGAACTTTTGTTCTTAAAATAAGTATTATGTATCAGCCTTTCTATATTCACAATTCAAACTGAAGCTCCAAAAGTATGTATTAATTTACTTCACATAACAATAGCAATTCTATTACAGGTTAACACACACATATAATTATGAAATAGGACTACAGATTTCTAAACAAACTACAGTAAAATGGGTGGCACTGTTTTATACTTTCACAAACATCTGGCTAACAAAAATGAGACATCTGGATTCTCTCACATATGCTTCTATAGTCAATATGCTCCCATGTCACATGTGAGATAGCCACTGTATGCTTTTGAGAGAATGAGAGTTCAAAAGGCAAATAACATCTTAGTATTCTTATAAAAATAATTTTGACATTATAGATCTACTGAAAGGTCATAGGTCTCCAGGAGGCCTCCAAGCCACAGTTTGAATATTATTAATGTGTAAAACTACCTCTTTTTACTTAGCATTATATTATCCAACACTTTCTATTTACCTGCAAATGCCATGATTTTATTCTCTTTTATGCTGAGTAATATTCATTATGTATATATACCACAGTTTCTTTATCTATTCATCTATTGAAGGGCATCTAGGTTGGTTCCATAATTTAACTATTGTGTACAAACAGAGAAATGAAAAATTGAGCTCCATCTGTGTACTATGAATTGAAATGCATTTTGCTGTCATTTATAACAAATTAGAATAAATAATTAATATTAATAAAAATAAATATCTGTCTTCCATGGGGAAAATGAAGCTGCACATGTAGACTGGAAAACATGCCTATCAATCCATTGCTGAAAAGTTAAAATATCACCACTATTTTTTTTTCCAAATTTGTAGAATGGCATGAGTACATATTCATTTATTTATTTATTAATTTTTGGTGGTGCTGGGGATTGAACCCAGGGCCTTATGCATGCTAGGCAAGCACTGTACTAGTTGAGCTATATCCCCAGCCCAATGAATATACATTTAATTCAAATCCTATTTGTTAGAACTTGGACCTCTGTATCTACCATGCTATACTAGCACTGCCTATACTGCTAGGGACATAATCACAAATAACTGAAGAAATGACTGGGATCTTCAAGGATGTAACATGTTTGGGGCCAATTTAATGTGAACTGATGAGAAAAACACTAATATAATTTTTGAATAAGGCACTGAACTCCAATAATAATAGTCTTCACAGAGAAACATACAAATAAAACTCAGAAGCAAGATTTTTTTTATTAAGATCCCTTCCTATTTTTTTCCCATGAAGATACCACCAAATGCCTAGAAGGGAATTAGATAGATTGCTCCCATTTATGCCTTGGGGCAGAGAGTCATACACTAACATCCTGGAGAAAAGTTTCAATTAATCATCAGCCTTTCCCATTTCTAGTGCGCCCCAAGAAAGAGAACCTGGTGGCGATCTGGTACGTGTGTGGGAAGAACAGGTTCACTCCCTGGAGGAGGCCCAGGATCATTCTCTTCACACACACAAGCATCCTGGGGAGTCATCCGCTGCAGGGACCATGACAATGCCGAGGGCCAGGTGCACCTGTCGTGTAGGCAGATGGGGAGACCGGTGGCAGCAGTCCCTGAGTCATGGCTAAATTAATTAGCCTTTCCAAAGAACATCATTTAATTATTCATCCTCTCAGATACTCAGTGCAAGAGCAGATTTTATATAAACTTTGAGAGCCACAGAGTAATGAAAGAAACTTCTTCCAATCCTTAATTGCCCCCACAACTTTAAATCACCAAAAATCACTCTTTTCATTTCATGCTTCCAGGGAGTCTATTAGCATACCTAATGCATAAAATCAGTAAGTTGAGAGTGCATTCTATTTTTTTTTTGATCTTTGCACAGTTTTGTGCATAAACAACTAAAAAAAAAAGTCATTCTGCAGGAAACTCAGAACAGTTGTCACACACATCCTACTGACTTTGGGGGAGAATGGTTGTTCAATCACATTGTGTTAGTTTGGTTAAGGAATGCTCCTCCCCACTCCCCACTCCCCACCCCACCCCCCAAAAAAATCAAGAGACTTTTTTAAAAATTTGGTGTGTTAGAATACAACAGTAATTATAAAAGCAAAAGCAAACAGAAGCTCTGTTTAGCTGCCTGCTTTTCAGGGGAAAAAAAAAAAAAACTTGCTAAATCTTTACCCCATATATGTATTCTCAAAATTGTTCCTCTACGCTCAAGAAGAATGCCTCAAATGACACCCACATGCTCATTTATTGATTCATTCATACAATTATTCAGACAACTCACTATGCTGCAGTTGACTGCTTACCTGTTTTTCTCCCCTACCAGGCCCATAAAGGCTGAGGACTTTAAGATCTTTGTGTGTCTTGAGCATGAACACATCCTCAGTAAATGAAAGACCAGGCTTCAGAGTAAAAACAGTCTCACAAACTTAAGGGAAGATTACAAGCTGCCTTCGTGCTTATTTGATATCAGAAGTTAGTCCCATGACCCAGAGCTTAATAAAATGTGCTAGTTAAGACCACAAAAGTCAGCTGTGAACCCTGCTACTACACTTATAAATGAAGCATTTTGTATATTTTAGACATTCCATGTACTCCTGGTAGTCAATTAAAAACATCAATAAAGAAATGAGAAATGAACTTGTCTTGAGTTTTCTTTTTCTTTTTTTACACTTACAACTGTTAGCTTTCACTAGAATAATAGTGCTGTCATCCCTATATTTTTAATAAAGTCAAAAGAATCTGGATTTAACATAATACTGAACTAAAGCAACTCACTTTCTCCTCCACCTCTCTTTGGAACAAAATGAAATACCAAAGCTGTCCTACCTAACATGTCTCTAAAATCCATATAAGAGAAAAAACTCCCCTAACTTCAGTTGTTAGCCTAAATTTTTGCAGTAACTTCTAAAGCAGAAAGTTAGTTCGAAGACTTCAAAAGAGGTTTCTTGGAGATATATACTTTTATGAGTCATTGAATAACATTTAATTTCTCAATCTTAATTTTCACTCTTGAAAAAGCTAGGTTTTTGTTTCCACAATTCAAAGAAATGTGGAATTCCCTAATTTTTATGTATCCTCTATATTTCTTCTTTTATTCTTACAACTTTGACAAAAAGATATTTAGGTCTGTATTAAGGCTGGCAATTAAGAAAAACATTATCAACAAAATCCGGTTCTATAATGTTCAATTTCCTTCCATCAGTTTTGGTAACATGCAAAACTGATGGGCTATATGTAGCTTAATATGAAAAGGAAATTCTTACAGAAAAGAAAGCACACACTAACCATGTCCTAACATGTGAAAATAGCCCTTATGTGACAACTAATTTACTTTTCCATGGCTCTCAATTATCAATGGCCCTGAAATCTCATTCTGTCTCTATTTGGTTGAAGGTCCCAAGACAGTGTCTTTGGAGAGACTCAAGCCATCTGTCTAGACTCAGAAAAAGGAGGAGAATGAGTCTCAAAAGAAAAAAGTCGAAAGATACATTGAAGGAAGCCCTGGTGGGAAAACATCTCAGTTTTTAAACTAAAACTTCTGTACTTTGTACAATGATCCAAAAACCCCAGAGTGAATTCTAGGCAACAAAACAGCAACTTTTATGACAGGTTATAAATGCCAACAATTCATTCTACAAACTTTATGCCACCTACTGTGTTGGAGGCACTTTGCTTGGCTCTGTGGAAGACACCTGGGTAGGTAAGGCTCAATTGTACACCAGGGAGAATTCTATCCCAGAATACACATAATAATACATCGGTCTATACTCAAGTGTTATGGGCTTAAGTGTACCTCCCCCTCAAATTAAGTGTTGAAGTCCTAACCTGTAGTATCTCATACTGTGACCTTATTTGGAGATAGAGAATCTTTCCTAATGTGATCAAGTTAAATGAGGTTACTAGAGTAGGTTCTAATCCTATATGACTGGAGTTCTTATAAAAAGGGAAAACTTAAAAGATAGACACAAAGGTGGAACCTCATGAAAGGATAAAAACAGAGATTAGAGTGATGCTTCTAGCTAATGAACAGCAGAGATCAACAGCAACACACCAGTGGCAAGGCAGGAGGCATAGGACAGTCTCAAAGCCCTCAGAAGGACTAATCTGGCTGAAACCATGATTGTGGTCTTCTGACCTCTGGAACTGCGAGACAATAAATTGTTGTTTAAACTAACCTGGTTTGGGTACTTTGTTATGGTAGCCCTAGCAAATAGATATATTCAGATATATTTTATCATGAAATCTATCAACTATGTATGTCTATATATAACCCATCTATATAGAGGCTGAACATCCATAGTCCAAATAACCCATAACCTAAAACATTGTGAGCACCATGATACAGTTCAGATTATAGACTCTCAATCATTAGTCTATGCACATACTCCAAAATCTGGAAAATTCCAGTATCTGAAATAGTTCTTGGACCAAGTGCATTTTAGATTAGGGAATTTTGCTTGTCCTCATATATGCATCCATATAACTTGGGACAATAGAAGTGAGTCCCCCCAAAAAATGCATTATATGTGCAGCAAAGGAAGTGTTAAATTCTGTCCACAAAATCAAGGAAGTCTTTATAGACAAACTGGCCAAAAGGGAACTTCACAACAATAGGGATCATGAACTAATTACTACAAAGATCTTTTTTGCTTGTTTTATCTAAGGAACTTACTTCTTTTAAATGCCATTTCTCAAGAGAATGAAAGATAACTATATAAAATGATTAAAATGACACACTTCACAGCTAAACCTCCACAAATACACATGATGTTGGACAGGGATAATTTTAGTACTTTCATTATCATACTCTTCCTACTAAGTCTACCATGATGTCCAGCATAAGATATGATGTTACCATAAGCTTATTGAAAGAACACTCAATTTGTTTTCTGGAGTAGCTAAGATTTACAAATGCATATACACATTCTCTGGGTGCCATACTACAGGGGTATATGTTGGTCACTTGTGGGCAGTGAGGAGTTAGGTGACCTGTGACCTTGGAACTGGACTATACAGAGAGGGTTCCCATGCAAGGTCCTCATCAACTCAGGTCTCTACCAACTGAGCCATTTAACCCTCAGGAACACACTAAATTTACTGATATTTATAAACCAATCAACTTAATAGCCTTGTCTAAAGTATTTATAGTAATTTCTGATAGTTGGTCATCTGCCACTTGATTTTTATTAGTCTATAACTTATCCCAACCAAGCTCATTTTCATTTCAAAATAATTTTCACCATTAACCTTATGTACTGGTTATATTCTTCTTTTCTAATTTTTCTATATGGACTGTGTGAGTTGGGTTTCTCCTGGTTTCAAGTACCAGAAATATGCCATGGCTAGAGTAGGAAATATGAGACATTATATTGATTGAGTTAAAATGTTTCAGAAGGAATTAAACCACCAAAATCCTAGGAAAGACAGGAACCAGGTCACCTCTGAGGACTTCTGCAACAAGAATTTTATGCCTCCTTTCTAGATGTTTCTATGATGTTCTAGGCTGAGTCCTGAGGACTGCTGTTTTCTTTTACCATCACTTCCAAATCATACATTTAGAGAGTGAGATCCTGTTTAGAGAGTGAGATCCTGTTTGACATAGTTTGAGCACAGTGCACATGTTGGATTGAACAGCTTTGGTCAAGCAGGAGTGTGGTAGACATCCTCCTACTCCTTATGCATCAGGACTCTTCTAGAGGAAGAAATAATTGTAAGAGTCCACCAGAGGGTTTTTAATTTAATTTGTATTTTCATAATTCCCTTTCTTTGGAAAAAAGTTTTTACATATTTTTTTCATTCTTACATGAACCTGTAGCAAAAATAAACATCTAAAATGTTTTAACTCAATTTTTATAATAATTTCTATTGGATTAGCTCCACTAGGAATTTCCTGTTAAAATATTTAAGTAGGATTGAGGATTTATCTTGCTTTCTTCATACCATCTTGACCCCCTCCACTGTCGTTGTGACTTACAAAGTTATACTGAGCTCATTCCTCATTCTTCCTTCCAGAACACTTAATTGGCATTTGGTCTGCATGCTGCTTTCTGTAAATGATCTTGATGCCTCCAGTGTGAGCACACTTAACTTACACTGAGCATGCTCACAAAAAGGTGATCAACCAAGAGACTCTGCACAGGTTCCTAACAGTATGTAGAGCAGTGCCAGAGGGTAGCCTCTCAGGATACATTCACATCAGAAGCTTCTCCTGCTGCTCCTGTCTTTCCCACCAGTGCAGCAAGACTATTCCAAGTACCAACAGAAGGATTTCAAAAGACACAGAAAGTTTTAAAAGACTAGATAATAAAAGAGAAAATCACACTTCCTTGTATTCCTTAAATAATGTAAATAATTGTGGCCAAATATGCATCATAATTAATTAATATCTGAGCTGATATATAACAGAGAAACAGAGAAATATACAAAAACAAAAAATAGTCAATACTGAGAATACACACACACACACACACACACACATTTTTTTTCTTTTTTGGCACCGAGGATTGAACCCAGTGGTGCTCAACCACTGACCCACATCCCCAGGCCATTTTTTATTTTGAGGCAGGGTCTCACTAAGTTGCTTAGGGTCTCTTGCTAAATTTCTGAGGCTGGCCTTGAACCTGTAATCCTCCTTCCTCAACCTCCCGAGTCACTAGGATTACAGGCATGTTCCACTATGCCTGACCAATGTCTAAAATTTTTAAAGGGCAAAAGAAACTAAGAAGAAAAACACACATAGCTTAAAATCTAAGAGATGAGAAATGAACAGATATTAGTCTATGAAATCATTTAATAATGATTTCCAAAATGCTTGGTTTAGAGGATCAGTGGTCTTTTTTTTTTTTAGTTGTTAATGGACCTTTATTTTATTCATTTATTTATGTGTGGTACTGAGAATCAAACCCAGTGCTCTGCCACTGAGCCACAGCCTCAGCCCCCAGATTTATGAGTTTTTCAGATCACAGAATATTTGCATAGACTTTACTAGTTGAGCAGCCTCAATCCAAAAATCCAAGCTCTGCTAGACTTGAAATTTTGAAAGATTTTACATTCCAGATTTCTGAATTAAAAAGGTTCACCCTCTATATATCATAACAGGCAAAATTCTGAGAGGAAAGGAAATAGTTCCCAAGATACATAACCATTGAGGACACTCTCAATGGTGAAAAAAAAAAACATATTTTAGAAAACAAGACAGCAACTGGTATGCACACATAAGCAAATGTTTTGGCAAAATAATAACAGCACAACAACCAGAAAGGAAAATTAATCCTGTCAAGACAGGTTATTATAAACTTTCTGTTTATACATAAATAAGTCTAAGCATTTATAATTATCATCTGTTTTGCTGACACCATTTGTGTGTGAGAGAGAAATAAAGAAATAAAGGTCTCTTTTGTATTTTAAAAGGACAGAGAAAAGGCAAGTAATGAGTGGATCCAAACAAAAAGCCAACAAAATCTACTTTCTAAACGATGACAGACACCCTTCTTTCCTGGAGGCAGATGATGGCTCGAAAAATCTTTGAATACAATTTGTTTACATTTAAGATAGAGAAGAATAATCAAAACAATAATGAATTCTCACACAGTGGTTATATTCCTAGTACTATAATTAGTTGGTTCATTTAATCCTTACTTCAACATTGAGGTAGGAACTATAATATCCCCATTTTACAGATAATGAACACAAGGTAGAGAGATAAGTATCATCCCCAGAGTCCCAAAGCTGGTAAAAGATGATGTCACAATTGAGACATTGGCACCCTTAGCTCCAAAGTCCTCATTCTTAACCAAAAGCTATGCTGTCAATGTGATTTCAGTTGGGGTTATTATTTTTACATTGCATATGATTGTTCAACAATACAGACAGTAAAAAAGTCTAAATGAATTCATGGGAAGCTCTCAAAACCCATTTTAATTCCATTGGGAATCAGACAATTGAAAAGGCAGAAGAGAGTTGTAGCTAACACAAATGTCTCTTAGAATCCCAGCCCTCCCCTTCCCAGCTCATTGACCTTGAGAAGGTCACTGGCCCCCTCTGAGTTAGAGTGCTCGGATGTTTACAAACACATACTGCCGCCAGGTGGGGGAAGGTTTTGCTTTCCCACCCCACTGAACCCAGGCTTGACCTGTGACTTGTATTGGTCAATGGAATATAAGTAGAAGAAACCTGGAATGTCTGAGCAGAGACTCTGAGAGCAAGGACAAGGTGCGCCATGTTTCTCATTAGCACCAGCAACATTCAAGAAGGCTGGCCTGGGCCCTGAAGAAGCCCACCCAGACATCTACTAGGTCAAGAAATACACCCTTGTTCTAGCCCACCATGATTTGAGGACTGATTTTTTTAATGTAACTGCCTCTCCACACCCATACACTGAGCCTCTATGTTTTCCCAGTTTCTAAGGATGTTGTGAGATTAAATGAGTGATTATTACAAAGCACATGTACCAGTGGCTGCCACTGACAAGCTTCACAAAAGTGCTCACCCTTATGATTATCTTCTCACATCAGTAACAGATCAGTGACCCAGGTACTCCCCTGAAAAGACTGTGAGTAGAGAAATAAACAGGCATTTGCAATACAGATCAAATCAAATGCTTTTCTAGTTTTCAAATCTTTACAACTTTGCTCTAATACTAGACTGGCTGCCCTTGGGGATCTTTGCAAATTTACCACCTCTTTGATGCTCCCTTATCAATGTGGAAAACTCCTATATATATTTTTTTATTATTATTCAGGACTTTAATATTACTGATCTCAATACTCAAAACAGTTTTTCTTCTACAAGATTTAGTCAGTTGCTTTGGCCATAAAGATCTTCCTCTGAAATTTCCTCCTTTCCTCTTAGTCTTCTGTTTTGAAATACAGTTAGATATCAGTTTCTGATCTGTGGCAAACAATTTTTGTGGGTATCTTAATAGCTATCACCACTTTGTTTTTATGGAGGAAGGATTAGATCACTTTGCTAAATCTGTTTCTTGAGTTTGGGCAGGTTTCCATTTACTAAAGCACAGATCTTTATAGTAAAGCCAATTTATGTTCCACAGACTGCCTTCAGGGTATGCTGCCTAAGACCACTATAGATATGTTGTAATAGGCAGGGATATTGAGTCCTCTGATGGGCAAGGGGAAGATAGTGTGATACTCCTTCCTAGTCATCTTAGTGAGGGCTCAAGGACATCTCTGACACCAATGCCCTCATTAGAGAAAA
The DNA here is from genome assembly GCF_021218885.2 of Marmota monax. Taxonomy (NCBI): domain Eukaryota; kingdom Metazoa; phylum Chordata; class Mammalia; order Rodentia; family Sciuridae; genus Marmota; species Marmota monax. Next base: position 2,539,673 of record NW_026691933.1, read on the forward strand.
GAGGAAATAGAGGCACAAAGGTTGACCATCTGAGAAAAATACACGTGAGTTCAATGGTAAACTCGATTAAAGCAGGATCATCATCCTTAGGGTCAAACTAGTCCTATTTTCAGGGTTCATTTCTTTTAAAAAGAAAACATGGAAACAAGAGGAATAACCAATCAACATGTTAAGTAACCAACCCAGAAATTTGTTTCATATTTCTTAGCGTCTTACTGGGTTTTGATCTGGCACACTCACAAAAGCCAACAGGATTAATTAGGCTCCACCAAGCTTATGTCTCAAGCAGGATGCTGGGGCTGAATCAGTGTCAAAGCTTATCTAAGCTCAGATATGAAACAGAACCAGTTACTCATTCTATCTAAAAGCTTTCTTTGGTACTCACCTGATATATAAATAACTCACTAGATAATTGCTCCAAACAATAATGATTAGAATGGCTATCATATCCAATGAAGGAATGAAACAGGCAGAGTCTGTTGGAAGAAAGACAGGAAGGGAGGGAGGGAGGAAGGAAGAAAGGGGAAGGGGGAAAGATCTGGAAGAAAGATAATATAGATATCCCTGGCTGCTTCTGACTGCTATTGTTGGGAAATAAAACCAAAAGTTACTTCCATCCCTTATCACTTTAGTAACCTCTAAATTTCTTTCTGTAAAAAACTTTTTTAAAAATGTAGAAGTCATCACTAAGTCTTAAAAGAAAACAAACGGAACATGTAAACTACTAAGGGATTTGTTCCCTTTAATTTTATTCTAGCTATTTTCCCAAACCCCAAAGAAACACATTACCTAAAGCTTCCTGTGGCTTCTAGGAAAACAATTTCCCTTATAACAAAATAAGTAACAAAAAGATGATTTTTTTTTTTTTAGTGGACAATGATAAAACTGAGATTTGTAGTTTATGATCACAAAAGCCTGCTCCTTGGCCAAATTCTCAGGTCTAAAAGATACAAGAGAAAACAAAACAAAGAGAAAAGCATTCTGCAGACACCTATATATAAGAAAGCTGCAATAGTCTAAAGTTACAATAAAGAGCAGATTGTCATAGATGGGAATTCCATTACAGGAAGACACTATTTCTGCTTTGGAGAAGGGCTTGATCCATTTAAAAGGAAAATAAAAACAAAGTTGGGAACTAAAACACATTCAAAAGCCAAAAACAAAACAACTAGCAATGTCCAAGTCCAAAAGGAAAGAAAACCCAGCACAGACTCTTTGGCAAATGGAAAACGTCTTTAGCCACAACACAATAAGACTGCTGTGTGTGACACCTTGATAAATTAAAGAAACAGAAACACTGTCACAGAAAGAAAAAGAAGAAAGGAAGGAAATTCACAGTGCCCACAAAGGATGGATAGGAAAGTTTTAAGAGAATACCAGCATTGATTAAAGGCAAGCAAGAAAAACAAGATAGCTGCTCTCTAGCAAACCCTCCACTGCACATGCCTATTGTATTGTTTCCTCTGGCACCAACAGCAAGAGAGCTTCATCCTATGTCTAATAATACCATTATTTGTGAAATGGAAGAAAAACATCCTGATAAGAATATATTCAATGGAAAAAAATCTCCTATATAATCTGAGTGTACAGATGAAAAAGAAACACTTTTTCAAAGTAATAACAATTACAAAGCAACCAGTGAACAAGATAAGCACTTGCAGAAGGAGCCACACTGAATACATTCAACTGGCCAGCTTCTCTGTTATGTGAGTCCAAGAATGGATAACTGCTGCACACTGGGAAAACCTGCAGGGCTGTAAGAATTGGCCCATGCCAGTGAGGCTGGGGAAAGAAAATGTTAAAAGAATTAAGTTTACAGAAAAACAGAGGAAAGTAGGACAATAAAACTCTTTGTAATTCTTCATTCAACATTAGAGCCATTGACCTATTACATATAGGTCAATTCAAAGACAAAAGTGTGTACAGCATATGGTCCCTGCTCTCCAAGAGCTACGGCTTGTTAAACGCTACTCTGGTTCACGATCATACAAATGCTCGTGATTCATAAGCATAAAATAGTATCAACTCTATAAATGAAGTTATTTTCAAATGCTGGACAGCATCCCTATAAGCATTTTTTTTTCCTTTTTGCTGGAACACACATATATCATGTTAAAATAGAATTGAATGTTTATAAACAGACTCATAAAAAGATTCAATTTCTTGAATATGGATGTTTCCTACTTCAAATTTTTGTATACATAATATGCACACTTAGCTACGCATAAATACCAAGTTTTACATACTAAGTGCAATGTGATGAGGTATTTCAAAAACTATGCTAATAATTCGGTAGAATAGAGTACTATAACAATATGCAGCTAATATCTTTTTAAGTTGTTACCACGTGGCAGCTACTATCCTATATGCTTTTGTATGAACTGTGCCAACAAATCTTTACAAATTTCTCCTTCTGATAGATGAGGAATCAGAACATGCAACTTCACAGTCTACCCTCTAACTCATGGAACCATTCTCCTTTCAATCACATGCTACAATTGGTTGTTGGCTATTAAAAGAAGGGACACCTTTGAATAGATGCATCCATTCTAATTTTGAGGCTCTGATACAACAACAATAGCAGCAAAGCAGTTTCCCTTAGAGGAAAGCAAAAGAGGACTCAATATCAAGTTTACTTTTCAAATGCGTATTCAAAGTTTTAAAGGTTGACCCTGTGTTTTAGAAGACTAACAAATGTTGGAAAGCACAAAGCGATAAACAAACATAGTAAGCCATTCATTCTAAAGAAAACACTTAAATGAATACAGAAAAAAAATCCTTAAGGCTAAATAACAACTAAGGGCATTGATCTATGACGATGAATGGTGTTGATGTGCACTGGATACTTAGTAGATGCTTGCTTAACTGCATTACTTCACATCTGAGTCTCATTATCTCCATCTTAAATCTCAGGTGATAATCCAGTCCACTCTAACTACCCATACATTCCACACTTACAAGCTGGCCTACCTTCTCACTAAAACAAACGTCCAACCCCCAAATCAATACCCATGGTCATTCACAGTCTTTTGCAGAATTGCACAGAGGGACAGAATGCATGGTACCAGTATTTGTGTTCCCAACTGAGGTCAAACAATGGGACACTCAGCACTTCTCAGTGTTGCAGTTGTCCTTTTCATGATCCACTTAGTGTCATACTCTTTGCACTTTTGTGCTTTCTGTTGGTGACTTCCCTGGTTTAAATGCCCCTCCAAGCACAGCGCTTAAGAGCTATCCAGTGTTCCTAGGTACAAAAAGGCTGTGATGTGTCTTATAGATAAAAATATGTGTATCAGGCTAGCTTCATTCAGGTATGAACTACCGTGCTGGAGTTCAATGATAATGAGTTTATGTATAATAAGGTATCTTTAAACAGAAATACATGTAAAACTCACACAAGACTACATGTTCACCTCCTGATGAAAATATTTTGACCAGAGGCTCACAGGAACCTGTGTTCTTCCTCTAGAAGCAATGGTTCAGTATTGCTAATTCCATGTTCATGCCCTGCCAATTGTTGTTGTTGTTATTTTTAGGTTCTAAAGAAATGTAGGTTAACAACTTGGTAAAGTGACCAGTGAAAGTGGACATTTGAGGAATCTCGTCTACCTCAATGCAAAACCAGAGTTCTTAAGTGTCTGATAAGGAACACAATTAAAACTGTCAATCTCAGATCCACTATATCACATAGAGAAGGACAGGAAAAATGAAATTTAATTTCATTATATCACTTAAGTCAACATTATTAGAAGTGGGAAATATTAAGCTATCATTTACCATCAGTCAAAAGGCATCTGGATTCTAGATCAGGTTATCATTGACAGAAAGTTTTCTATCCACTCTGCCAACTAGAAAATCACAGTCTTTCATTCATAAATGCTTCCAACAAATCTAATTACAATGGCAGTTCGGACTTGAGCTTATTGGTGACAAGTCCTATTACCCTGCAAGTTTCAATTACAAAGCTGTCCTAGCAGCCCACACATCGGGCTGGTAAGAACAGAAACACACCAAGAAACGACGAAACTAGAGAATTTACTTTAGGAAACATGAGTGTATCATTCAGTTTTTTAAAAACAATAGTACTTTCACTAATTATAACAAATTATGGTATTCCCAAGCAGAGATAGACATTTTAAATTCTGTATACAATTATAACAAAGTAACTATTGGTTAAGGCCACTGTAATTTAGATTTCACTAATTCAGAATCAAGACCCTAGATAGATATTGATATTTTTTTTTTGAGAGAGAGAGAGAGAGAGAGAGAGAGAATTTTATTTTTTTTAGTATTTATTTTTTAGTTTTCAGTAGACACAACATCTTTGTTTGTATGTGGTGCTAAGGATCGAACCCAGGCCGCACGCATGCCAGGCGAGCGCGCTACTGCTTGAGCCACATCCCCAGCCCTAGATATTGATCTTTTATTCCACAAATTTTAGTAGGACAAAGGATAAATGATATTAAAAGGGGCCAAAGTTTTCAAATATAGAAGAATTTAGAGAAAATATTAGGACCTTAAAAGCATCAATTTACATGTGACTTACTTATCTATCTAGTATTCATTAATCCTATATGCATTTATTAAGTTTCACTCTGAACCAGCCACCAGAAATCCCCAGGAAAAGACAGGACCAGGCTTCTGAAGCTTGCTATCTGGTAGTCAAGGGTCTAAACAGAAGGTCTGAAAGAGGACAAATACAACCGAGGCTGTAACTGCAAAGGAGGGAAAATGCCACCCAGATGACGCAAGACTGAAAATAGTCCCTAAAAAGGGATCTCACCTGCACTGAATTAGAACAAATTATACTCCATGCTTTTGTAATTATGTCAGAATGAATCCTTTTGTTATATATTACTGAAAAGAACCAATAAAGATAAATAATTTAATTAAAAAACCAAAGTGGGGGGACCTCAATCTGGCACAGTTAAGGGTCCTTCTGAGGCCCCTTTATCAACTCAGTTCTAGTTCATATGAAAACTTGAAAAACAATGAAGTTATAAATCCATGGAGGTGAGAGGGAGACCTGGGGGATACCAGCACTGCTCACCCTCATCCTCAGTCCCTTTTGTCATCCAGACCTCAACTAATTGAAAGGGACTAAGGTCACCACAAAGTAGAGGCAGGCATCCTGCTTGGGTGTTCCAGGATGTCACAGAGTGAGCCCTCCTAGCCCATGAAAACCTACGATGTGCTCACGGGAGAAAGAACCGGAGGGAGTTCCATGTCTTGGGATTGATTGCTTAGTCCAGTGATGGACAGTTCACTCACTTCATCTTTTCTCAGAAAAGGGACAATTCCATTGTACTACCACATAGTTTTATTCCTTTCTGATCTTCCTTTGTTTATAATACAAAATATCTGTGATTTAATGTCCTTTCCCAGGCTGAGGATCTGAATGGCTCATCTGTTTGAAGTTCCTAAAGAGAAACAGGATCAGTTGGGAGAACTTAATCACCGACATCCGCACACACAACAGCCCATCACCAAGGCCTCACTGCCAGGGTCTCCTCACAACAGCACAGTCTGGGGGGATCACTCCCTGACCAACAACAGAATGCTCTCACAGTCTTGAGGGAGAAAAAAAGAACATCCTTCTCATGAAATTGTTGGTATCCCTGTTCTAACAGGCAGATTCACAGTCCTTCCAGCTCTGCATTTTTTTTTTTTCTATTTCAGTCAGTCTAAGAGCTAGCAAGGCCAGTCCTTGGCCAGTCCTCCAAACCAAGATCATTAGGAATCAAATGTGATGGAATACATAGAGTCCATCAGACTGGATCAGTTATCGTAGTAAAAATCATCACAGCTTTTGTTTTTAACATGACACACCCACAGAATTAAATGTCTCACATGCATTATATGATTTATTTCTTAGGAGAATGTAGTGATAAAGAGAAGGAAGCGAAGGCTGTTTAACACCACGGCCCCTCCTATTTGAATACAGAATCTTGTCCCCATGCTTCTAGGAAGGCAGGAGCTTTAACGAGAAGTCAAGAGGTGGCATGGGAAGCAGAGATTCCAGGACAGAATTGGTGGTGGGGTGCGGGGTAGGTAGTGGTCAGGCAAGGAGTGAAATTAAGGTCAGTCGGGAGAGGCCCCTGCACATGTGCTGCCCCAAATGGAGGAGGTCCCGATGCCCGCTCTAACTGAACTGTCTGTGTTTCACATAACCTTGAAGGTCTGTCTCTCACCAGATCTCTTTCCTTAGTTCTCTCTACTCAGAGGCCCTCCCCTCTGGGCACTAGGGAGACAAAAAGTAACACAAAGGACATCCTTCTCATGAAACTGGGAGAACTGTGAATCTACCTGTTAGAACAGGGATACCAACAATTTCATGGAGAACAAAAAGTAACACAAAGGCTTAGACATCTCTGAACCTACGCTTCATGATAAAAGACCCGGATCCTGACACCAAAGCATGAGCAGAAAGAGAAAGCAAAGGAGTTCAATCATTCAAAAATAAACCAGGTGAAGGAGTTGACAGAAAACACTCATTCAATCTCAGGACTGATTTAAAACAGATACTTATTCATTTATGTGACCATGTGTGTGTGTATATATTGTTTATATATATAATCTTGCTGTGCACACAAGAGCATACACCATGCTTATTACATATGATATACATATACTAAATTGTATATCATATATACAAATGTGTGTCTGTGTATGATTGCCAAATACTTATCTCAATCCATTTCTTCTTCTTCTGGACACAGAGATAAACTACATTTTCCTGCCTCCTCTGCAGTTACAATTTCAGCCAATGATATCTGCATACAGTCATATGTGACTCTACATTAAGCCCTTAGGGACATTCCACAGATGCTTCCACTCAGTTTTCTTCTTCTCAACACCAGGATAGATGGAGAGGAACCAAGGGTAACCTTGAACGACTCAGTTTGAGATGGCAGAGCTTCCATCAGCCTGGGCCCTTGAATAAGCATGTGGAGAATGAATCTTAATCACTGAATCTTAATACATTTTTATTGCTTGAGAGTTTATTTTTTACCATAACCAAGCCTCTTGTTTCTATTACACAGTTGAGAGTACCTTACTCTTGGGCAAACAATGAGGCACATGTCATGACAACTTAATAAATATATTGTAACATGTCTCCACTGCATCTCTCTCTCTCACTTCAATTCCTGTGCTCATCCGCCTTTCTCTCTTAGCATGGGGGATGAAGCCACTTGTATCAGAGAGAAGGAGGATTATTTGAGAACATGTCTGTCCACACAGTTTGCCCGCATAGGCATGCACTGAGCACTCTGCTGGTAGAAATTGACGCACCAGGACTGGGGTTGGAGCTCAGTGGCAGAGCACTTGCCTAGCACATGAGTTTGATCCTCAGAACCACATATAAATGAATAAAATAAAATATGTGTCCATCTATGACTACACATATTTCTAAAAAATGAAATTGACTCACCCCTTTAACTTTTCCTAAGTTAGGCAGACTGAAGTCCATTATTCTGAATTCACAACCAAAAAATCCATACCCCCCAAAGAAATAGAAATTAGATACTATATTTTTAAAATGTAGGTGACAAAAACTATGACCTTCATTCTTCCCAGCATTCCATTACTAGGTTACGATCAAAAGGCACTTTCCCAAGGCCAAGGAAATAAATTTGGAAGCATTTTGGAGGTCCTGGCACCTCAGATACTGAAATAATTTTTTTAGCATAGGTCAGAGATGGGGAGTTATTGCATAATTTAATCAAAATCATATCGAATGGGAAAACCTAGACCACATGAAGCAAGGTGTAAATTGTAATTCTAACAAGGAACTGTATCATCTGAACCTCCCTCCTTCAGTCAGCTCAGTATCTCTACTATCAAGCTCTTACACTTGTCCAGTATCTCTTTAAACAAATTCTAGAAAATGGAAGCAGCCCCAACTAGATACACGTCAAAGAAAAACAGTCTTATTTCCAAGTGAAATAGTTTTGCAGTAACTTATCTCATTCTTCTCTGGACACAGTTCAATGCCAGGTGGTTTGGCAGAACATTTAAAGTATGAGGGATCAAGGTCTTGCTTCTAGTTCTTGTACCTTGTAACTGGTTTCAGAAGATCAAAACCTATCAGGTCTCAGTTTTCTCATTAAAAAGCAAGAGGAAAGGATAAAGGAGCATCTCCCTATGGTGTGCATGTACACATATATAACAAAGCATCCCACTATTATGTATTATTATAATATGCCAATAAAACTATGGGGGGAAAAGAGTCTCTCAATTCCTCCTTCAGCTCTCTTAGTTGGATGAGTACTGCCTTGTCATGCATCTTCTATCCAGGTTAATAACGAAAACCAATTCCTTTATTTTATGAGGTCCTTATGTTCAACACAAAATCCATAGTTCATCAGGATTTTAAAATACTATTTTATAGTCAATCATGATGGAATTCACAGTGTGGGAATTGCTCAAAGAATTAAAAATAGAACTACATTATGATCCAGCAAACTCACTACTGTGTATATATATTCATAAGAAATCATATGTTGATAGGCACTCCCATGTTTACAATAGCCAAGTAATGGAATCAAACTAGGTGACTACTGACAAATGGACCAGTAAGGAAAATGTGGCATAATGGAATATTATCCCACAATAAAAAAAAAAAATGAAACCCTGGTATTTGCAGCAACACAGATGAACATGAAGGATATTATGTTAACTGAAAGAAACCAGACATAAAAAGACAGATACTACATGTTATCATTCATGTGTGGAAGCTAGAAAAGTTCATCTCATATAGAGAGTAGAATAGTGGTTACAGAAGCTGGGAAGGGAAAGAGCGGCTGGTTAACCATACCAAATTACAGTTGGGAAGAATAAGTTCTAGTGTTCCATGGTCCAGTAGAGCAACTATATATAGTGGACAATAATTTATTGTACGTTTCAAAATGGCTAGAAGAGAACACTATGTTCCCAGCACAAAGAAATGATAAATGTTTGAGGTGACAGATATGCTAATTGGCCTGATTCGATTACATATTGTATACACGTATCAAAACACCACCACTATAGCCCATAAATATGTATAGTCAAAAATTTAAAAAAACATTTTAAGATTGCTTTAAAAATCATGCTAGATTCCCATAAATAGTTATTCATATCTGCCAATCAAATCAGCCAAATTCACTTACCAAAATCCATTTAATACATCATGTGCTGGCATTCTCCAAAATACATTCTCTTATTATGTTTACTAGAAAGAATTTTTAATGAGCAGCTGCCTCAAAATTAATTAATGTGTATAGCTTACACTATAAAGTTACAAGCCAAATCCCATTACAACTAATACAGTTTCAGTGAATAGCTCAAATTGCAAAGGATAGCCAAACTCCAGCTGATGGCCTATTTAAAGCTGTATGTGAATCAACAAACTTTTAAGAGCATGAAACAAACAGTTCAGATCATGATGTATATTGCATTCTATGAACTTGATACCAGGAATTCTAGCAAATTAAGGAAACCCTAATGATAGTTTTTTTCTTTTTTTTTTCCACTATATACTCTAAATCTTTTCTATCATAGTCCCAGGCTGCTTTTAAGGTATTTGATCACACCAACTACATTCTGATTTTTCTATACCCCCCAAAAAAAATTCTCAAACTGAGCAATTATTTTACAGCTCATTAACCAATTTCCATCAAACCCTGCGACATTTCATTTATAGCCTATTCATGTGCTAAATTGCAAAGCATTTTTTAAAGAAAACTAAAACCACATTAAATAAAGCTGAAACACAGCTCTGTCCACATTTTTTTTTAAACATCAAAATCAGGTATAATTGAAAGACAATGATCACACATCTCGCTGGCACACTTGTTTCATTTTTGCAAACAAACATTCATACTTACCTATGGGATGCTTCCATCTGCTTCCCTCAGTTTGGTTTCCATGTCTTCGCTTTAATTATAGTATGTGGGCAAGTTACCAACATCTTACTACTTAAACAACTGTGGCCTTACTTTACAAAATCATACTCTGCCAAAAAATGAAATCAGATTTTCTCAAATCATCTTTCAGCAACTAGTCTTTAAATCAGTAGAAAAGGAAACCTTCCCATGACAACTTGGGAAAAATATAAATCTCACCATCACTTAAGTCTAGAGCTATGCACTCTATAGTAAGTTAGCCATGCACACAGAATACCTACTCTCTTAGAGGCTAAATCCAAACTTAATGTTTAAGAATATTTTGAGAATTGGTATAATAGAAATCTTAGTAATAAAAAAAAAACATTTAGTAGGTACACGGTGGCCAAATATATCTCAATTGGAGATGAAAGCATAAGCATTTATGGCTCAGGATATTAGGCCCATACCAAAAGTGACATGGGCTCACAGAAGTGCAAACCTTGATCACACCAAAAGTCCCAATGAACAGCAAAAGCTTCAGTACAGTACCCAGACACTTTGCCTTTGCCACACCCCACTTCTGACACCCTCAAAGAAGCAGCATAACTGATTTATCTTTCATCCAGATGGCTGGCGTCCGGAACAGACTTCAAATGCTGACTGTGTCTTGGGCATGCTTATTCAGTGAGACTTGAAAGCCATTATTCACTAATTTCATGTGGAAATGAAATTTCAGCTTCCCATTGTGTACAAATAACTTGGCCACTTATACCACATACAAAAAGTGCTTTTTGCCAGGCGAGAGTGGATGGCTAGAATGCAAAAGCTCTCCTGTGTGCTTCCCTGGCCCGGACCCAAGCTGGCATATGGCAGCTCCACCAACCACCTCCACAAGAAATACTAGGTGAATGCTCTAAGCAAGCTCTGATAATCTGATTCACAAAGCACTCATTAGAAGGTTGTCTTCTGCCTCTATTTTCCTTCAGGATGGGATATTCAGCTTATTTAATAGAAAAACATTTCAGTACATTATATTTTTCTCCTTTGCTTCCACCCTCCCACAACACTGACTTTAAAGACAGGCAATTTTGCCAAAATTTTGATATATTTAAGAAGAATCATGAGTTTCTAAGCTTTCTTACCTTATCATTTCCTTATTCTATAATTTAATCCTCAACATAGGGTTTGCTTTCTGTTTCAAGTCTGGGACTAGCAGGCAAAGAAAACTGGCTTTTTAGAAAGCAAGTTGGAAGCTCCAGTAAGCTAGTATGCTTTGTGCGGAAGATTCCCACACACTGCATATAAACAATTATTGATGTTTTCTGGAACTTCATTCCAGAAATTGTTTGCTTTTAAATGTCAGAGAACTCTCTTCTCTACCCTTCTTGGGGTTTTCTTTCAGGCTCAGCTGTATTACTCAGCAATAATTAACAAAAATTCACACATACAGACATATATTTCATGCTTTGACTGACAGGCTCAAAGTATCTTAGAGACATTATGAAAATCACTGATGACTTTTAGCTCTGGAACCTGACTTTTGGATCTTCCCCAAGAAGATTTATTTACACCAGGTTTGCAAAATACAATTTGTATTTATAAATTCAGGCATTTTATCTGGTGCTCAACTGTTGACACAAGTTGTATCCCTGGGATTGACTTTGTTTTCCAAAGAAAGTTCCCAGAGACATAAAATACGGCAGTCTTTGGTGATCTTTCCTCCTGATTCCAAGAAGTAATGCCTTTTTCTCCTCTCCTACTTTTATCTACTGTCTCAGGTCTTTGTTTTTCAAAGACCCCAGGAATGTGGTTTGATCAAAGGTCTTTCTCTGGTCAGTCTTCTAAATTTCAGGATGAGATGAGTGATCTGGATACAGGGATATCTTAGACATTAAAAATAAAATGAGGCTGGGGATATAGCTCAGTTGGTAGAGTGCTTGCCTTGCATGCACAAGGTCCTGGGTTCAATCCCAGCACTACGAAAACAAATAAATAAATAAATAAATAAATAAATAAATAAATAAATAAATAAATAAAAATTGACCAAGACCAAACAGCTCAATCCCTATTTTAAAACATCTTAATCCCAATTTCTAAAAAGAGTAAATACTATCATAATCTGACTTGGTTAAGTGCATGCATTTTCTAAACTATAAAAACATTAGATAGAACATTTATAAAAATGAACTCTGACCTACCCCTGGAATTATACTCTACTACAACAAAAGGGAAAGGACATGTCATTAAAAATTTAAAAAAAAAAAGGTAATAGAAGGGAAATCAATTGAGTAGAGCTAGTAGACTAGGGAGGAAGAAGGGAAGAGAAAGGGAAGGTACTGAAGAATGAGATTGATCAAATTATGTTAAGGGCATGTATGAATGTGGCACAATGAATACTACTATTATGTATAATTATAACACACCAATAAAAATTTTACAAAGAGTAAAAGTGCTTTAAAAGCAAGAACCTAGCTCTATCTGAGAGATAATACCCAGAGACAAACAAAAATGTTCCTAGAACTTCTAGAAGCTGAGACTTTGAGGAAGCAGCTGGGTTGGATGAGACAGGAACATATCTGTCCCCAAAGTGTATCTGTTGAGCCAAATCATACATGTTATTTGGAATATGGATTTATTGAAGGTTTGGTGCAGACAGATAACAGAGAGGCAACTTTTAGCCATGTTCATGTACTCTTCAAAGCAGTCTGGAAAAGGATACTGTCACTGCCTATCAGCCAGACCTTTCTTAATAGTCACTTTGATCTATCAGTTTTAAAAGAAATATAAATGAATGAGAAAACATTTTTGAAAAACAAGAAAGAAAAGAATACACAGGCCCAAATTCAAAGACACATAAACAATAAATCAAAGTGAATGTCTATTTATCTTCCTCTCATACCTGGGAGTCATTATTGGGAAGGCCACATATTTTTACATTGAAGGAATAAATGTCTGTTTTTGTTCATACAAATGGTAGATGACTATAAAACTAGGGTAACATGATATACATCAATGTATATTTTATATCCCAAAATAAAAAAGCAAACTGTCATAATGTTTCTTAGATGTTAAGTGCTTGGCATTTTTAGCTGACCATATTATACTGAAAAGTTCAAAGTAAACACTTTAAGGATCCTTTGAGAAATCATTTTATTATACTCCTCTTAAAGGAAAAAAAATATTCAGGAGCAGCAAATCCTGGATTCTTCTATCATTTAACTGTAGTCCAAATTTTTTAAATCACAATTAGCAGGGCATTGTTCAATAAAGTTGTATCTGGAAAGATGACCTTTACTACGATCTTTTTTTTTTTTTTTTTTTTTTTTTAACAGAAAGGCAGTTCTAGTCAAATCTCAGAAAAATGAGAAAATTCCCCAAAAGAAAGTCAATCACTCACTGTAGCACTTCCCAGTATTTCATCTCCAGAATAGCTTGCCTTAGTAGTTACCATGAGCAGTAAAAGTAGCATAGAAAAATATTCTGCCACAGCATTTGCTTTTGATTCCACCCAGTAGCTATGGAAACTATATTTCAAAGGCCAACTGGCCCTTTTCTGGGCAAACCACATAAAATCAAATTCTTCCTTACACTGGTGGATTCCATGGTTAGAAGCTTCATTTTTCAATATGGTCAAATCATCTAAGCCCTCTCCAGCTTTAGCTCAGGTATTTCAAGCAAGAGCTATGATATTTACTGGACACCTTGAATTTAAATTAGGAAACACATGGAGGTATTTCTCAATCAGGCTGCAAGGAGCCTTTATTAGTGTTCTTTGGAGGAAAAAAAATCAACAGGAAGTATGAAAAGAAGATTTAGTAGATTGGCTTACATGACCAGAAGCTGGATAATCCAAAATGGCTGTCTACAGGCTGGAGAGCTGGAGGAATCAGTAGCTGCAAAGTCCAAAAGGCTGAAGCCTCAGAATAAGAGGGATCAACCATGCTATGTAAATCTGAGACTGAAGGCTCAGAAAACTCCCTGGACAATCACTGCCAGAGTTGGCATGGAAGAATGAAGGCGCCAGAGTCTGATATCCTTAGTCAATCACAGCAGCAATCAAGAACCCATTCAAGGATTAAAAAAAAAAATGTGGCATATATACACAATGGAATATTACTCAGCAATAAAAGAGAATAAAATCATGGCATTTGCAGGTAAATGGATGGAGTTAGAGGAAATAATGCTAAGTGAAGTTAGGCAATCCCAAAAAACCAAGTGCAGAATGTTTTCTTTGATATAAGAAGGCTGATTCATAGTGGGGTAGGGAGAGGGAGCATGGGAGGAATAGACGAACTCTAGATAGGGCAGAGTTGTTGGAGGGCAAGGGAGGGGGCATGGGTTGTAAATGATGGTGGAATGTGATGATCATTATTATCTAAAGTACATTATAAAGACATGAATTGGTGTGAATATACCTTGTATACAACCAGAGATATGAAAAATTGTGCTCTATATGTGTCATAAGAATTGTAATGCATTCCGCTGTCATATATTAAAAAAAAAAAAAGAACCCATTCAAGAAGAATGGAGCTTGCACCTGCTGCTGCTTCCTTGTTCTTCCAACTTTTATTACATCCAAGTCACCATCCTATTGGACAGTGCTGCCCATGCTTAGGGAGACTCTCTGTTTCAGTTCACTGTAACACACGCCAATCATTTCTAGACACACCTTCATTGACACACTCAGAAGTCTCTTAATCTTTAGCATTTATTAATCCAATCAAGTTAACAATTCAAACTAACCATCACAAAGTCTTAATACTCAGAGATCCAGCCAGTGACTCACTCCTGTAATCCCAGTATCTTGGGATTCTGAGGCAGGAGGATCACCAAGTTTGAGCCAACTTCAGCAATGGTGAAGCCCTAAGCAACTCAGTGAGACCCTGTCTCTAAATAAAATAAAAATAGGGCTGGGAATGTGGCTCAGAGATTGAGTGCTTCTGATGCTCCCGAGTTCAGAGTTCAATCCCCAGTACTTAAAAAAAAAAAAAAAAAAATAGAATGTCCAGATAATAAGAAGTAATGTCTGTGAAATCTGCCTTATATACTCCAAGTAATACAATGTTTGCATATTTATATTCCCCTCTGTCTCCTCTTCTGAGGTAGAAATGCACATAATCACCATGACTTGCAATGTCATTGGTCCATGTGTTTTTCCTTTCTGTGCCCACACATGTACTTAGACAGGAGCTAAAACTGGGGGTCAAGAGTTTCCTTCTATTTAAGATTTGTCTTTTGTGGCTCCCTCAGTAGGAAAATGATTGACAAGTTAAAAAAAATAAAGCAACACTAAAGCCTTTTTTTCTACACAGATTTTATTCACACCCCACTCAAAAATGGAACCTTCTCCAGAGATCAATTTCTGGGTTTTTTTTCACTGTTCATTTTTTATTATTTTATATCCTTAACTATATTTAAGCTTTTATTTTGGCACACAACTTAATAAAGCTGTTTTTCCTTGTATTCATTTTCCTACTTCAACTATCACCTTAATTCATTTTTAGAGTCTTCCCACCACCTAGTCAAATCCCCTCAGAATCTCTCTCTCTGTATAAGACCTCCCCTCATCAAATTCAGGAATTTTGAAGTTTGCAAAATCAGGACAGAATAACATCTTCCAACATGCATGGATTTCTCTCATTGGTTTTTCATTGTCACCTTTATCTTTAACCTCCCATTGGTCTCATAAAATTTATTGACAGTGGACTCTTTATAGAGTGTTATTTTATGCACAGTTAGCATGACACTCAAAACATTAAAATCTATGATGCCCAAGACAATCTTAAAGATGAACAACAAACATTACAGGACTTACACTGCACATTAAGAACAGTTGCAAAGGAAGAATCAATACAGTGTCTTTGAAGCAAAAAAAAAAAAGAAATCAAAAAGACCCATGGAACAGAAGGGAAAACCCGAAACAGGCTCTCACATAATTATATCTGACAAAAGTGACAAGGGGACGTACTTAGGGAAGAAAGGTCTTTTCACTACATGGTTCTGGAAGTCCATAGGAGAAAAATGACTCCTGATTCTTAGCCCATACCACCAACCGAAAGTCAATTCCTGAGGGAGTGCAACTATACATAGAAAATAGAAAGCAGCAAAACAACTATTAAAAAAAAAAAAAAACTCAACCACTCAGAATAAGCAAAAGTTTCTTAGATCACAGCAAATACTAAGCAGGAAGGGGGGCCTGGCAAACTGGCTTCTCTTTTTCACAATAAAAATATATTCAAAAATATTAAGAAGAAAGCCACAGAATGGGAAAATATACGTTTTTAATATCTATACCCACATAAAGACTTAAAAATACCAAATGCCCATCATCAAGGACATAGAGAACACAAAACCCTCATTCACTGCTGGTGGGATCTAAATTGGTACAATCAGTTTGGCGAACTGTTTGGTCGTACCTAGTACACCTAAACATAAGTATACTGAAGAGCCAAGAAAATATTTAACAAAAATATGTACAAGATGTTCAATAGCTACATGCTCCACAAAAACCCTAAGCCAGGAAAATATTCAAATGCCCATCAATACTCATAAATAAGCTATGGTATATGCAGTTAATAGAACACCGCACAGTAACAATTTAAAACTACTTGCAGGGGCTGAGGTTGTGGCTCAGTGTCAGAGTGCTCACCTTGCGCATGTGAGGCACTGGCTTTGATCCTCAGCATCACATAAAAAACAAACAAAATATTGTGTCCATGTATAACTAAAAAACATAAAAATATATATGACATATATAAAACTGCTTGCAATAATATAGGTAAGCATCACAATTATAACATTAAATGAAAAAAGCCGCAAAAATCAAAATAAAAGTATTGAATAGCCTACTTATATAAACCTCAAACAGGAAAAAAACAAATTTATGGCACTATAAATCATGATAGTATTTGCTGGTGACTACAACAGGATACAAAGTGTATTCTTGACTTCTTTTCCTTACTTGTATACCATTACATGGGTGTATTCACTTTGTGAAAAAACAATATGCTTTGGATTTGTGTGCTCATTGGAATGCAGGTTACACTTTGTTAAATAATTTCAAAAAATTAAAGGCACCACTCTATTCTTTTGTTTATTTGTTCATTTTAGATATATATGACAGTAGAGTATATTTTGACATATTATAGATACCTGGAGTATAGCTTATTCTAATTATGACCTCATTCTGGTGGTGGTATATGGTGTGGAGTTTCATTGGTGTGTACTCAGACCTGAACATAGTAAAGTTATGTCCAATTCATTCTGCCTTTCCTATTCCCATCCTCCCTCCCTTCCATTGATTCCCCCTTGTCTAATCCAATGAACTTCTATTCTCCCTCCACTCTGACATTGTGTGTTAACATCTACCTATCAGAGAGAACATTTGACCTTTGGTTTTTGGGGATTGGCTTATTTCACTTAGCATGATAGTCTCTGGTCCCATCCATTTACCTGCAAATGCCATAATTTTATTCTTCTTTATGGCTGAGTAATATCCCATTGTGTACATGTACCACATTTTCTTTATCCATTCATCTGTTGAAGGTCACCTAGGTTGGTTCCATAGCTTAGTCATTTTGAATTGAACTGTTATAAACATTAATGAGGGTGAGTCACTATAGTATGCTGATTTTGAGTACTTTGGGTACATGCCAAGGAATGGGATAACTGGGTCAAATGGTGGTTCCACTCCAAGTTTTCTGAGAAATTTCCATACTATTTTCCAGAGTGGTTGTACCAATTTTCAGTGCCACCAGCAATGTATGAGTGTACCTTTTCCCTCAATCCTCATCAACATTTATTATTACTTGATTTCTTGATAATTGCCCTTAGTGCCTATCAACAAAAAATGGCATGGTATTGGCACCAAAACAGACATGAAGACCAATCGTACAAAGTAGAAGACACAGAGACAAACCCACACAAATATAGTCATCTCATACAAGACAAATATGCCATAAACATACATTGGGAAAAAAATAGCTTCTTCAACAAATGGTGCTGAGAAAACTGGAAATTCATATGCAGCAAAATAAAATTTAACTCCTATCTCTCACCTGCACAAAACTCAACACAAAGTAGATCAACAACCTACGCATTCAATCAGAGCCCCTGAACCTACTAGAAGAAAATGTAGGCCCAGCTCTCTACCATGTCAGCTTAGGAACAGACTTCTTCAACAAGAATCCTAAAGCATAAGTAGTAAAATCAAGAATCAATCAATAAATAAGTAAATAAATGGGACAGTATCAAACCAAAAATATTCTTCACACCAAAGGAGACTATCAAGATTGTGAAGAGAGAGCTTAGAGAATCAGAGAAAATCTTTGTCACCTGCACCTCAGATAGAGCATTAATCTCCAGGAAATATGAAGAACTCAAAAATCTAACACCAAAACCCCAAATAACCCAAGCGATAAATGGCCAAAAGAATTGAAGAGGCACTTCCTAGAAGAAGAAATACAAATGGTCAACAAATATATGAAAAAATGTTCAAGATCTTTAGCAATTCGAATTAAAACCATCCCTACTTACAATGGATATATGATACAGTTTTAAAGTTAGAGAATTTAGAGGGAAAGCATGAGGAACAGGTAACACATCACAATCAGTTTCCATTGTTGCATTCAGCGAGTTCCTACACCGGGGCCAGGATTTTAGGAGTGATGAAAATATAAGAAATATAGAAAAATGTACCCTGCTCTTCAGGAGTTTATAACTCAGAGAAAGAGAAGAATAAAGATTTAATTTAACAGAAAAAAAGGAGATAGAAATAGCAGATATGGAATGATTATAATGCTGGGGCAGCCAACTCTTGTATGTTCCAACAGCTGAGCTACAGGGAATGAGAAGCATGATAGTGCAGGTCTGAAATCATCAAGACAGATTTTCCTCAAGGAAATGGCAAATTTGAGTGCTGAATGGAATGAAGAACAGTATCTGAATCCATAGTCTCAGGAAATAGTAGTCTCTCTCTCTGGTGAGGGAGACTCCTAAGGACAATGCCAGGTGACAGTGAACAGACTACATTTTCCTGGTTAGGCAGGTAAGGAAGAGCCTTTGGAAAAGAAAACACTGAAAATCAAGATGTATTCTAGAGGTGGAAAAAAAAATCACCATCCACCCTTGCAATAACAACATGAAAAATGCTTGTTACAGAAAATAAAAAACAGACATATCTATGCAGGGCACAGTGGGGCACACCTGTAATCCCAGTGTCTCAGTGGCTCAGGAAGCTGAGGTGGGAGGATGCCAAGTTCAAAGGCAGCCTCAGCAACTCAGCAAGACTCTCTCTCAAAATAAAAAAATAAATGATAAATAAAATGGTTGGGGATATGGCTCAGTAGTCAAGCACACTTGGGTTCAATTTCCAGTACAAAAAAAATGACATATTTATTCCTTCAATATAATAATATCTATATCTCTATCTATATATGTATATATATTTTTTTTCTGAAAACTCTTTAAAGTGGATCACAGTACATTACGAAGGAACAAAAATTTCCATTGTGCTGCAACTAATATTCTTTAAGAATGAGATAGATTAGAAAACACTTGCACTGCACAGACCTTAGCAGAAACTTACATAGTTATTGCAACTGATCCTGCAGCCAATGGCTGGGATTGGTGGGGAAAGGCATAATGGAAGCAAGGTGAGGTACCAAATGCAGTGGCCAACTCTTCACGCTTTCCCTTCATTTCAATTTGTGGTTTAGCACCATTTCATGAAGTCTGAAACTATGGTGTGTGTATATATTTGCATGCATATGTGTACTGGGTTGAAACATAAAATGTATTTCTTTTGGTAGCCTTGTCAATAAAGTTTGAAAAACAGTCCTCTAGAAGGGCAATTCTACAGAATTTATTTGAACAAAGAAAGGGTTAATAAAGTCTGTGCCAAAATGACAATTAGGTGCATTGTAAATGAGTGAGCAGCCAGGCAGTGTTAAATCTGCACTCTGAAGATATTGAGTCCCACTCAATTTATGCTTAACGTCTTAGAGTTATTTACTCCTCCCTGGATGCCCTGTTTCCCAGAGGTTCCTCAACCTATGGTTCCTTTTAATAATACGAAATGAGGCCAGAATTTAACCATTTTCTAAATTCAATACTTTCAGCATGATGAAGCTAGCAAAAATTTGAGATCTTGTGAATGGAATCATTTATATCCACCTACTATTTAAAGTAATGTTAGTTTGTCTTTAAGACTGTGTTTCATTTATAATCACAGGTTACCTACCTAGTTCTCCTTAAAAAGAGTCAAATAATGAAATTTAGGGCAGAAATGTGATGTAACTACTCTTTAAATTATCCTATTATTTGCAGGATGGAACTGGAGGTCATTGCATTAAATAAAATGTCAGATGATACAGAAAGACAATGGCTCTATCAGTAGTGATTAGTAGAGACTGGGAAGGATACTGGTGGAGGGGGACATAAGGAAGCTGGATAACAGGTACCTAAACAGTTGGGAAGAAATGGTAAGTACAATGTTCTATAGCACAGTAGAGTGACTATCACTCACAGACTTCTTACGCATCTTATGAAGAACTAGAAAAGCTTGAAGCTGCAAACACAAAGTAATGATAAGGAGATGGAAACATGAATTACCCTGATTTTTTCAGTACATGTTATATACATGTATTGAAATATCACACTGTACCCCATAAATTTGTACCATTATGTATTAAAACTTTTTTAAAAACGTTAAAGGCGATGGAAACTTTTCTGACTTGATCATTCTACATGGTATTTGTACATTAAATTATCACACTGTACCCCTTAAATCTATACCAAGTTGTTATTTAAAATAATCGATTACCTGTCATGTTTCCCGACATAATTTTCACTGTATAAATTTAGCTCTTGTGAGACTAACGGATGTTTTATGATAGTCTCATTAATGATGTTGACATTAAAAACGAAGAAACAGTAAAAATACTTGACATATAGCAATTTTGTTCTATGTTAATTTCCTAGCCCCTTAACGTTTTGCACTATTCATTTATAATCACATAAAATTTCCCAACCCTTTCAAATTTTATAGCATAAAATTAAAATCCAATAAGCAGCCTCCACCTATGTACCCACCCTCATCACTTTAAATTAAAAGGAAAGTCCCCTAGGAACCCAAGGTCTTATGTGGTAAAAGCATTCCAATCAGCCTCACAAAGCCTTTATTGTGGGAGGATATCCATTAACAGTTAAAGACCCACTTAAATACATGAATATATGTTTTCTTTACAAAAGTGTATCCGAGGAGCAGAGAAGACTTACATTCATTCTGAAACCTGGCAACCGCACGGAGGCAGGCACAGAACATCTCAGGTGTATATTCCCTTCCTGTTCTGTCTATGTCTGCTTCTCCATGGTTTTGTGATTTCCGACACCCTCCCCCTTACCACATCCTTTTCTGCCGTGGCTAGTTTAAGTCATGTTTGCCTCAGGTTACGTGTTCCAGAATCGCTCTGAAGTATTTCGAATGGGTTACTGGACTAGGAGAAGGGAACTGAAAACTTTAAAGATCCTGTCAGATTATCTGTAGTCTCTTTGCCAGTAAGGTCATGTGTTAATTGCGTGCTAATAGACCAATCATATTGTTGATGAAGTGTTCCAAGCAGCTGAGAAATTCATCCCAAGTAGTAGTGTGGATATTCTGGAGTAACTATTGTTACTGCCCAGGAAGAAAATGGGCTCCATCGGCACTAAAAGGGAAACACTAGTGATCAATCCTTTCATATCAGCCTCCCGGGTCAAGCTCCCTGGATTTCATTACAGATACCATGAGAAGATGGTGGGATAATGCTCTGTTGACAACAGGTGCCCCACTGAGCTACACTGCTTGTGATCATCCCTAAATCGGCATGTTCCACTTCCTTCTATACACTCTCAGGAAGGGTTTCTTTTTGTCCATCTCTCATCAAACCAGCCGCCCAAGGCTCCATCAAAAGGCAATCTACTAGTTTTAGATGGGGATTCTCCTTTACCATGTGCCTCCTACAGGAGGGCAATGAACGTAGGACAGGATCATGTGAGAACATTTCAGAGGAGGTATCCAACAGCTAGAAGAAAGGCAGCATTGGAGCCAGGTGTCCTTGGTCAACCTACTTGAATTTCCTAGGCCTTAGCTCCCTAACTTGTAAAACGTGGCATCAAGATTCAAGAAAAATTCTCTTCTATATACAGTTGGGTAACAGAGATTCAGAGATTCATGGCAACATCCTTTATCCAGAGAGATCCAGCCCAGATGCCTACTCAACGCTGTGCTGCTCTAGCTTATTCTCCCACCAAGTCATCAGAGCAGCCCTGGTCCTTGGGAAATTCTATTTCTTCCTTCCTCAATTTCAATTTGCAACTTCACTATCCTGAAAAAAAAATAATAATTCCCCCTTTGCTGCCCCGTTTTAGATTAGCAGTATCCCTGGACGCTGCCCATAATCTTACTTTCTGATTTTTGTTCTCTTTCAGAGACGCCACTAAATTTGTTTGTCCTGAACTATGCCTGACATTTTAGTCACTCTCCTCTCCTAGCCCAAAATCTATATTATGCCCCCTGACACGTTTGCTTCAACAGCTAATCCAGTAGTGATTTGCAAAATGATGTCCCCACCTCCACCTCAACCCATGTCTGCATCCTCATCTCCAGAACCTGTTAATCTTTTTCTTACATGGCAAAAAGGAGTTTTCAGGTGCAATTAAGGATCTTGAGATGGGGAGATTATCCTGGAATATCTGAGTGGGCTCAGAATCATCAGTAGGGTTTTTATACAAGGGACCAAAAGATTCCAGATTAATAGAAGAAGGCATGATGATGGAAGCAAAGGTTGAAGTGATACGGTTGCTGGAAGAGGGCTACAACCAAGGCATTCAAGCATCTTTGAGAAGGTGGGAAGGGCTTCATTCTATCCACAGAGCCTTGAAAAGTAATGCAGCCCTGCCAACAACTTGATTTTAGGACTCCCGACTTCCAGAACGGAGAGGTAATATAGGTGTGTTATTTCAAGCCACTAAGTTTGTGGCAACTTGTTACAGCAGCCATAGGAAACTCATACACCCTCTAGGTACCACCATCCCCAGACTGCTTAATGCCAAGTACCCTTCTTCCTTTCTTTCCTTGTTCCTTCTAGTAACTGTTGAATGAGGACCTCCACATTTAGCTCTACCATCAGTACTGAATAATGAGCAAGACAAACATTGTCTCTATGTTCATGACACTCTAACAAGAAATTCTGACCTGAAACTATAGGTACGAATGTGATGAGAACCACAAAGGAAGTACAGGATGCACACTGCAGGTGGTGGGGGCTGGGAAAGGCTCTGACCGAGTCTATGGATGGAGGAAGTTTAAGCTGAGACCTAAAAGATGAGGAGTCATTAGGCTGGAGAAAAGAGCCCAGCAGCCAGCAATGTGCTTTTTGAGCAGTGAAAAGAAGGTGAGTGAAGAGGGAAGCCAAGGAGAAGCCAGGGCCCAGGCAGGCAGAACTTGTGGGCCACGGAAATGTTTTGCTGTTTTTCACTTTGGCATAAGGAGAGAAGTTTAAACAGAACAAGGACATCTGAAAATGCCTGGCTCTTGAGACAACATCAGGGAAGTGACTTCAGGACACAAGGACGAACACTGGGTTCAAGCCTTTGAGGTTCTGATTTAATGTGCAAATATGCCTCAGGAAAAGAAGTACATATTCATCTACAGCTATGTGATCAAGTTTATCAGAAACAATTTCATCTCTCAGTGAGTAGACCACTGAGCAGTTCCGCAAAGAAGGGAGGGAAGGCTGAGAAAAATGCATGGCAAATGGAGTGAGCAGTCAGCCAGGCCGGCCTCCAGGGACTCAGTCCAACAGACCATTGACCCGGGGAGCGAGTGAGGCTGCTGGCCAGTGGCCCAAGCCTTGTGCATTCAGGACCTGCAGGCCAGAATAACCCAATTCACATTTGCCATTGGATGGGCCTTTAGATGGCTGGGCTGTCTGCCTCACCCTGGTACCCACCAAGCAGACAGCTCAGCTCAGACCACGGCTTGAGGCATGCAGGGAAGCGTTCCAGGCATGCCTCCCAAAACACGTAGAGGCAGCTGAGGACAAGGCCACTGGCTCCTCAGGCAGGCGCTTCCCTCCTGCACTGCTGGCTATTTTCTCAGTGGAGAAGAACCTAAATTGGAAGCAAATTCTCTCAGATTTACTTTTATTAGCCTTTAAAGCAAACATCTGCTGCTAGTCCCTATCACACAGTGAAACAGAAAACCGATAAACGAATTTTGACCCAGACCCTGAGACTGCCATTGAGCTCTCCCACCGACATTCAGATCTTATATGAACATTCTGGTCTGTATTTGGTGACATGGGTCTGACCTCACCAGGCACATAGATTTTAAGGAGAAGAACGCACCATCTAGCACATGGCAGATGCCAAAAACAAAACAAAACAAAACAAAAAAACACATAAGATCATTCATTATTGACTCCACAACGCACTCTACCCAACCTTAACCCAAAGCAGAAGCTTGCTACCTGACAATTTAACATATATATGAAATTTAGAAAATGCAAATTAAATCAGTGTATAGAAAGAAGCATGAACTCCCAAAAATTAATTTAAAAAGCCTATTCCTTTTCATAGCAATGAAGACCAGACACAGATGCATATTTCTGCCCCATAAGCAATCAACCACATTTTATGTATTTCAGTGGTTCTTTGAAATCAAGGTTTTAGGCCTGTGAGACCATAAGGAATTTTCTCAATGTCAATCATGGCCATAACCCACTACAGTCTTATTTTAATTTAATAGGCAAAAGGTATCTGATGAACCTAAGTTTCATTCAAGAATCGAAAAGTGAATGAAATGGGGGATAAGGTTAACTACAGTGAGTTAATAATGTCCTCCTAATACCAGGAATATCCTTAGTCACAAGATAGTGACATTCTAATCCCCATATCTCCCGATTAAACAAACAAGAGACCAGCGGCTTCATTTTCAGATGGGAAAGACATGTATAAGCAATAAGGCGAGAGTTCCTGACAATAAAAGTTACTTAGAAAAACTGTAAAATCACGTTACCCAGAGGTCTTAAAAAAAAAATGCATGTGCTTGTATTGGTTTGATGTAAGCATGCCTAGGAGCAGTTGCAGAGAAAAAAGACACTTTGAGCTTCCATTGTCACCACAGGGCTCTTTTTCTAGTCACAAACAAGCAGACACACCAAAGCATGATCTCCCAACAACGTCACAAACTCAGAGACGCATTGCCACAGACTGAGGCTGCTTTCCTCTCTGTAATACATGAACTGTCAGATCACATCACAAGAGACCACAGCACAGAGCTTTGCTGCTGTGAAATGGTCACCTTTAAACTCCGAGGATACATTTCTTCTACCCTGTCATAGATTTAAGCAAAAGAAGTATACTAAGAACTTCCTCCAGCCCCAGGGAAGTGAATTCAGCTACCTCATTTTAAAGCACAGGTTCCTGAGGCCAGAGCCAGGTTGCCCAGACGCACCAACAAATACAAACGCAGAATGCCTCCATTCCGTGCCAACCATAAAAGGGTCTGGGAGGCTTTTGAAGTCGTAGAGCACAATGCCTGCAAATTTAAATTCATGACTTACTTGCTGCTGGTAGAATTCATCTCATGTCCAGAATCTTCTACTGAAACAGTCATTTACAAAAACAAGCCAGCACACTTTACCATCTTCTCAAACAGGCGACAAGCTCCAAGGAAGAGGGTCTGTAGACAGCAGCTTTAATGGGACATGGGTAAGGATCTGGACAGTTGTGTTCAATCAGGTCACTAGTCCTGTGACAGAATAACGAGCCCTGTGTTTCCAGGCAGAGATGCCAACCTTGCCAAAGTTGCCGGTCTCAGAAGTAAGCATAACAGAGTTCCTGCTGGGCAGCCAGGCAAGCAATCCTCAACTTTTCCATTCATTGGTCATGATACAAAGTGTACTGCAAATGCTAAATGCATTTCAAAATATAATCCAAGTTCAGCTTCATGCCTCAGAAAGCAACTTAAGAAATGGAGAGAGGAAAAAAAATGAATATGTCTTATATACCTACTATAGGACAGGCACTCTGCTAGACCATTTATATAATTTCCTTTATACTGAAGATGAGCCCATAAAGAGCTTAGGCAAGAATAATTCTTCCCTATCCCATGGTAGATACAGTATTTTCCCACAAATGAAAGATGTAAAATAAGTTAAACACTGGTGTCCATAAAGGCAGACAACGGCAAGAGTAAGAAGTGCACTAAGAGCCCTGCCCTCTCTAACCACCCCATGCTTTCTTCAAGCACTCTCCTCCTACTAGGCTTCCTGCCCCTCATCCCATCATATGTATCCTTAGAATGGAACCAAGATGGGAGACAGTGTCCCAGTTGTGAAAGTTCTGAGTCGGAGCGCTATTTCTGCCTTTTTAAGTTATGTGCCATTGGAAAGGTCATTTAAACTCCTCGTCTCATGCTGAAACTTTGTGCACTCCAGTAAGGTGAGAATAAAGAGAAAATATATGTTAAGTACTTGAAAATTATAAATTCCAATGTGAGGCAGTGTTACCCCAAACCACTGAAAAACCAGATGTCTTTCATCATTTCCTTTACCAGGTGTACCTCAGAGTACGAAAGAAAGCAGCACTCCAGGATGATCTTTAGAAGAACCGCCAGGTTATCTGCTTTCCTTCAACTCTGGGAATAATTAAGAAGAACAGAAATCCTTTTCACATGCTGGCATTGTTTCAGTCATTTTTCCACTGCAAAGGCTCTAGATCAACTGAAAAACTTTCAGATGATGATGACTACAGTAGTCGAACAAGGACAACCTATCATGACCCAGACTGCCCTGATGTAGCCTCTTTTCACAATGAAAATAGGTTGGTCCTGTGACTCACTGGACTCACTGTGACCTATAAAATGTGGCAGAAGTGACACCCTGTTCCAGGACTCAAACTTAGAAGGGTCTCGAAGTTTCCATGTTTATCCTGAGCAATCATGTAAGCAATCCTGATGGAAGGACCACATGGAGAAATGATAAGGGGAGGGAGAGAAACCCAGTTGCCCAGCACCCCAGCTGAGCCCAGCCTTCTACCCATTCTCCTGGAAGCATCAGATGTTGAGTCAGCCACCTTGGGTATTCCAGTTCAGCGAAGACCTCAGATGATGGTAGCCCTAGATCAGGTCATGAGGAGCGCATGGGCCCAGATGAACCCAGTCAACCCCAAAAAATGAGAGGTAGTACCACTGAAGTCATTTAAAACATTAATTCTGAGGATTGTTTGTTATATAGGAAAAAAGGAGGAAGTAAAGAAAAGGGATCTTTGAATTCTACTATATGCTTCACCCTTCACATACATTATCTAGTTTAATCTTCATTATAACTATTTGATATGGGCAGAAGGATGCCAGTTTATATATGAGGCTGGTTGAAGTTAGGTCATCCAAGGTCAGGCAGATCCAGACATACTGGTTTCTGCTAAATAATTGAGAACTAGCAGGGAGCAGGAAGTGTTACTTGTTAATTACTTAATTTAAAAAATATAAATGGAAGCACTGCATTACATTTAAAAGAGCTTTAGACTAGGAGCCTCAAAACTTGAATTTGACTCCTGACCTCATCATTAGCTGTATGAAACTGAAAAAGAAATTTAAATCCCCAAAGTATCATTTCATAAAAAAGGAAATATCTTCTTAGAATTTTATGGTTGTTGGAGAGATCAAAATGAAATATTGGATAAAAAGGACTTTTGCAAACAAGAGAAAAAATGTCCTATACAAATGTAAAGAAATGTTCAGTGAACTTGAATTTTCATCAATTTATAGTTATCACAGAAGCAGCGGGATACAAACTATGTGTACTTTCCTGTCTCTTTCCAGGAAAAAATATTCATATAAACACTGCTTTGTCTCAAGAACTTTGGAGCACATCGCTTTTTGAAAAAATGCAAAATAAACTCACAGACAACTATTTAATACAACACCTCCTTACTAATATTTTTGGAGAAAAAAACTACAAAAAGTATAAAACCTCTAGTTTTTAGGGAATAGCTACATTTTTCCATCCGTGTGATCCACTATCTGATGATAGTTTTGTTCCTGAAGAGGAAAAAATGGTATTAGTGATGACTGCAGGAAATGTGTCTAGTCCGCAGTCCTGAGGTGGACAAACGAAAGGCTCAGTGTTGCAAAAGTCCTTTTTATCCAATATTTCATTTTGATCATTCTTTATTTCCACACGGTTTGTACCTCATTCTTTTCATTCCAACCAAGATATGAGGAATGAAGTAGAAAACAGGTCATTGGTAACACAGACGGGCCCAGGTAAGTATCCAAAGTTGTCTCTTCTGTTCAATGGTATAGGATACAAGTTTTCTCATGAACGAGCTCTTTCCTCTTGGGTGGGCAGTGGCAGGCAGCTAAGAGCATGAGAACAGCCCTCCAAAGGCATTACTTAGTAGTGGGAGTATTCACCACTCTACATAAGATTCTCTCACTGTAAGTAACATTTAGGAGCAGAATAAGATGATAAGTATATAAAGCTTAGATCACGGAATTAAGAACAAAAGTTTTATTAAAGAGTCAATTATGTGCCAACTCCTGAAAATGAAATGATAAGTAGCAAGTATGTGCTTTCTCTTAAAGATCTCAAAGGATTCTTTTCCAAAGCCCCAAAGCCTATACATTTGTTTTTTGCTACATGAATAAACTAAAGATTGCAGTTCACATTTCAAAGTGGAAGGAACAATGGCTAAATTAAGACTAAGAAAAACAATCTACTTAATGCAATAAACATTTTTAAATAAGGATAGAATTAGAAATAAAATCTAATCTATTTGATTCTGAATTCACAACTCAGTTTTTTTTTTTTTTTACAAGTGTACTAATCTCTGTTAATCTAATGTATACGATACATATGTACACTTATTTATGTGACATGTTGTCATTTGTTCACTGGAAAAATGGGAACCTTAACCACTCTTCTGAACCTAATTACATAAAGATAGAAACTATGAGTATCCCTCTATGTTAAATCCTTTATTTGAATTAGCAATCCCATTAGGAAAATTGTGCTCCCAAAGTAATGAACACTCTAGTATGATTACGGCTGAGTTGGCATGTCTTTTGTCCCATCTTTCTAAAAGGCTATTACAAGTGTTTTATTATTATGAATATTAATAATATACTGTTTATGTTTGTATTTTTAATCAAATAACACTCATAAAACTCTGAAAAACACTCTTTATAAAATATTTCTTTTAATTGTCAATGGACCTTTATTTCATTTTTTTATATGTGGTGCTGAGACTCAAACTTAGTGCCTCACATATGCTAGGCAAGCACTATACCACTGAGCCACACCCCAGCCCTGAAAAATACTCTTAAATCCACATTTTGAAAGGCACAGCCAATATTCCCACGAACATATTCAATTTTTGGTTTATTAAAAAAAGGGATAAAATATCTGGCAAAATACCTTGATTGCATTGTAACCATCTGAACAGAAAATAAATGTGGGCACATGAACTGATAGAGACATGACATTATCTCCCATTCATTGGTTATCATTCCAAAATTAATGGAAGAAAAATACACTGTGCAGTTAAAAGTTCTTGTTCCAATCAAGCATGCTAGAAGCCATTTATTAATGTCCCCGATAAGAGTCTCCTCCCCAGCTGTGGCTTCATGTGCCATGCCTCCTTGGATTAAGCAGCAACATGAGGCCCCGAATTCTGGCTAGCCAAATAACCACAGCTAGCCAGCTCTGTTGGATCCACCACAATGGTTCCATCTATAGATGTCAGTGTGTGAGACATGGCACACATATAACCACCACCTTTAAAAAGGAGCGATTTTGCAATGATATAGTGAGTTT
This sequence comes from Marmota monax, assembly GCF_021218885.2. Lineage (NCBI taxonomy): Eukaryota > Metazoa > Chordata > Mammalia > Rodentia > Sciuridae > Marmota > Marmota monax. The sequence continues at coordinate 2,569,404 of NW_026691933.1, forward strand.
ATCCAAGGTAGACAGTCAAATAAAGAATTTATGCATCAACATGAACTTCTTCAGCCTGAAGTAGTCAACACACTCAAGGACAATGGTATATATCTCTGTAGCGCAAGTTAATTTAATAAGACACCAGTGGGAAGAAATCTTTCAAACAAAAGCACAAAGAAACACAACGTAGGGTTTTCAAGGCCCTTGTGAAATGCAGATAAGCAATATGGCAGGAGAATTAAAAGGATTCAGATATTTTATGGAAGTGCAAACAATAAAGGAGAAAAATATTCAGAAATAGTCACACTAATGACCACCACTACTTTGAATCATTTGTAAGCTACCAAATACATGAACGGAGTTGTAACAAGTGTAGGCATGAAAAGAAGCAAACACAGAGGTTACAGGTGTTATTAATTAAGCAGTTAAATTCATTTATATTCATAAATATGTAAGAAAACTGGAAAACTTACCATAAGTACTCTGATGAACAATTCAAGAGGGAAAGTACAGCTCCGCTTTTCATTTTACACTACTGCTTTCTTCCACTGCCTATTTTTAAAAGTGTTAAGAACTCTACTCAAATAGATAGAAAATAATTATGGGAAAAGAAAGCATTAATCTACATAACTTCATGAATGACTAAAGAGGCAGATGTATAATATCAGGCCCATACCTAAAGCAGGACGTAAAGATTGTGAACAAATCTATAGACCAGTCCTTGCAGATGAGACAGATAAATGATGGGTTCCAACACGGTGTGCTGAAATTCTTTGTATCTCCAGAGATGAATAAATGCAAGAGAGTTGGCAGAAACACCTATATAATCTTTTTACTATGCCCACTGCCTTTCTGATAGAGTTCCTCAGGATGAACAGAAAAGAGTGCACTTAAGCCAAAGAGCCAGATTCTCTATGGCAGGGTGTAGAGTCAGTTTCACGTGGTAGACACTTCCTTCCTGGGTGTATATCAGCCACACCACAGGACAGATAGTGGTCAGGACTGCACGGGACCACTTAGGGCAATATTACATCTGACACATAGCTTGACCTTGCCAAATTGTGTTTTCAGTGTTTTATACTAAGAAAGCATTTTGACTACAGAGCAGTTGCTACAAAAGGGACATGTCTACAAAGACATCCCTGTCTCCTTGGGTTCTGAGTACTCTTGGAGTACCTCATGGTCTTTGATGATTATGCCAAGGATAAAGAAGGTCAGAAATCCATACAGAGATTGCTATCTCAGGCTCCTAATGTAGACATCTCAAAAATGTGAGCCATTCTTAATTCTATCTTTGCAATCCTTTTTTCATCTGGACATTCACAGATGAATGAAGGTTCTTTTACCCAAATATCTAATAGGTCCTCAAATCTGTCCCTTCCTTCCCATTCAGATGCTTCAGCAACAAATCCAGGCCTCATCACATCCATCTAGACAGAGTCAAAGTTCCCTCATCACTCCCTGGTCAGATCCATCCTTTGCAGCATTTGAAAATTCATGTTCCAACACCAGCCACCCAGTATTGCCTCTGACTCAAAATCAATGACTTCTAACAACATTTCCCAAAATAGTCTTCACAGACAACTCCCCTCCCAAGGAGCTCCATCAAAAACAGATTCAGTGATCAAAACTATTTAGAGAAGCTCTTAGACATTAATAATGTAGGTTAGCATATTATACCCTCTAAGAAATTCCACAGGAGAAAACTTCAATAAAATGTATCCCAGTTTTTCCTCAGTTTTTCAATCACAGAAACTTGTTTTGATTAAGACCCCTACAATATCCAGTAGAATCAGTAATACAGAAAGCTGCATTTTGGGTAAAGCTGCCCCAGAACACAAAGTCCAAACTGTTTGACATACTGACTTAACATACAACCTTTATCACTGGGTCCTGCTACTGTAAAACCTTCAGAACCCCCTTTTCAGTGCTGTTCGTGTCCTTCCTAAGTTCAGGCTCTCTGCTGACTGATGGATTACGCTCTCCTGCCCCTCAGGTCGAAGTACCACCAGGGTCAGCTCCTGTCCTCCTTCCCAGGTCTATCCTAACCTCACTGTCTCATCCATCATTCCATCTTCCAATGTCCTGCTGCACTGAAGTTTCTAGAGCAGCTCCACACTAAGGTTTTGGTATTCCGTATGATGGCATCCCTTTCTCCACCTAAATTGTAAGCCCTAGGGGGAATTTGGAATAGATAACTACTTTTATCACCAGCTCACAATGATTCATATTTTACAACTAATTACTATAAATTCATGAAACCTAGAATAAGATTTTATACCATGCAGGTGCTAAATATCATTTAATGAAAACAAGGTGGGCTGCTCCAATTGTATCAGTGTAAGAAAAGGAAGGGGGAGGTATATTGTAATAGAATGAAATTCTCAGAGTAGAAGTAATTTGGCAGAGTGGGTAAGGAAGGAGTTTCTACAATGCTGCACCGGGATTCTAGATTGTCTATGAAAACATCCCCAATGCCAAAACAACAAATAAGTAACCTCAAGGCCATGTGCACCAAACCCAATTCAAAGGGAATTGCCCAATGGGAAAAAAAAATTGCCTCTGATAAGATCAAAGGTAGTATACAGTGGTTTACAGGGAAAAAAAAGAGGGTCAGACCTTCTGGAGTATGTTAAGTCCCAAGTCAGATAATTTGCTAAATCCTAATACAGTAAGTTTCTTCTCTTCCCTTCCTTCCTTCTAGTCACCAGTTATTTATTAAATTTTGACTAAGTGTCAAATACCAAGAAAAAAAAAAGAACAACAACTGGAAATGTCTCAGGGAAAAATTAGAATAAACTGAGGTATGGAAGAAAAAAGCCTCTACCTTCTCAAAGTCTTAGGAAATAGCAATTTTATGTTGTTTATGAACACAACAAGGATAAGATAGCCTAAAATAAGTCTTATCTAAAGGCTGTCAAGAGTAATAAGAGGGCAGAACATGCAATGTTTGACTTTTTTTTTTTTTTTTTTGGTTTACTGGTTTGAGAACCAATGACTCTGTCTTGCTAAATTGAGTTCAGTGTTAAGACTACACACTGCTGGTAGCAATCAGTCTTCTAAGCCTAACCCATTGCCTAATACATGGTGGGCACTTAATAAGTCTGTTGAGTCAACTGTTGAACACAGAAATTAATGAAAGAAGGCAGGAAAGGAGACCTTCTGCCTGTATATAGAAATGCGGTTTGGCTAAAAATTTTTACAGTGTAATTCCTTTATAGTAGAACACAGTGGAAGGTGGGCTGTAAATCTCCATCCTTACCTTCTTGAGTTAATTCGCATTTCCCTATAAGATACTAAAGATTAAAATTCATATGCAAAACAAAGTCGATAGGCCTATGTGATTCCCTTTTCATGTAGTAGTCATTCAGCCAAATTTAGGTCTCCTTTAATAAAAGCACCATGACAGAATTTTGCATGGACAGTCTATTTTATACAATCTCAACAGAAAAACAGGTGAAGAGAATAATAGTTGAATTGAGACACCTATCACATAGGAGGTGTGGTGTATGCTCAGTCTGACCAGAGAGCCAGTTAGCTGAGCTAATTTAACTTTACTTATAATACTGCATTTACTACTTGGCTTGTGCACACATGCAAAAGTTGCTAGGAATTAAATGAGGAGAAAATGTTGGTAGCTTAAAATTCATGTCATAGGATAATAGGATCACAAAATTGAAGACAATGTGATCTAAGACAGCCTTACAAGAGAGAAAAGATATTTTTCCGTAGAGGCATTTGCAATGAAAATGAACAAAGATAGAAAAAGGAAGAACAAATTTCTCAGTGGCTGTTTAACAACACCCAATCCTTCCTTGTTCTCACTTCTATAATGCTGTGAATAGGTGGTAGGCTCAAGAGATTGCTGAAACTAATACAACTCGGGATAGCATAGTTAATAAAGAATCACATTCAAGATCCCCAAACAACTCACTCAAAACATTAAAGAAATCCACCTGCAGTAGGTTTATCTGGTAGGATAATGCTGCACTTTGCATGCTCTATTATGTTATTAATATATTAGTATGATGCTTAAGTTTATACTTTATAAATCTCTATAATGGAGACAATGAGATCATCTCACAGATAAAGACTTAGTATGAAGTCCAAAGATGTGAAAAGTCTAAAGGTGTGATTATAGTATTTGTCCGACACATACCAGGGCTTAATAAGTGACAGGTAGGTTTGTTTCAATGTTCCTAATAATTATGTTGTTACTTCTCATGTCAACCTTCATTTTAGCATTTCTTGCAGCCCAGTCCAGAGCCTTTCATAGGCATTTAGTGAACTGAATGTTAACTGAAACTTTCTAGGCTTACCTTGTAAACTAAAACGTTTATCTTATTGACTGACACCTGTTGCTTCTCAAGGGCAGGTATCATCTCCTGTCACACTGTGGAGGGTTCATGCTCCCTCTGGAAGTGGCTACAATTGCTTTAAACTATAACTTCTTTACAATGGTTGTTTTCTGCATGGTGCTGAGAAGAGGTTCAGAGATGAGGTTGATACATGAAAAATGCCACCTTTTTCAAAGCAACATGAAAACATCAGAAGACCATAGCCACTAAGATCTGTTGTGTTTCTTGTTTGTTAAGCACTTCTAAACCCTTAATATATGTTAGATTTACTCTTAACTTTTCATAAATGCACATAACTTTTCTTTGTATTTTTACAGATGAGGAAATAGGTTAAATAGATTAATAACTTTAACCCCAAATCACATAAATTGTGAGCGATAAAATCAGGCTGCGAGTCCAGGTCTCTAAGAATTCCAAAGTTTGAACTCATAACCAAAAGCCATATTACAGGCCACTTTAGCAACACTGAGTTACTAAACATCCATCTACTGTGACACCAGTTTTACCCATAGCCCTACAGACTCTGACTTATGTTCAATACCTTCCAACACAATAAAAAATGATTCGCTTCTTTCCCTCCCTATCATCTCTTTCCACCTGCCAGGTTACCTGAAAATCTAAGTACCAGCATCCTCCTTGAAGCACCTTGTCATGTCATGTCTACTAATATGAAAGAGCCACACTTGGAGATGAGTGACAAATTCACAGGGGCTGTTTATTTAATGCATTGCTACCTACTATCTGAGCTGAAAGGATACATGAAAACTGAGTTCACCTTAGAAATCTTTCTCAGTTTCTCTTAAGAAAGAGGATAAAAGAGTGCAATTCCCAGGATGCAATTCCAGCCCTCGCAGCTGCTACTGCCAGCAACACTATACTCCACGCAGTAGGAAATTCTCTCAAACACCCATATCCTGCCTTTAAACCAAACCTACATGTACCCCAAAGGGTGAAACTTTCAGGTATCTGTAAGGAGACTGTGGATAAGCAAGAAATGGCACAGTTATGCCTTAGAAGCAAGGCGGCTTAATCTCTAAAACAGCACCTCAGTAAGTATTTATCAAATGAATGAATAATTAATGGAACACTAGATTGGAGGACAGTGGAGAAGACAGCCAACCCCATTCCAGGAGGAACTAGCTATCAGTGTAGTGCCGAAAACTTTCCCTGCTAAAATCTCTCATGTTAAATTAAAAATATCAGAGTATGCCTAAGGCTGGAATCAACCCCACCTCTTTCTAAAAGTCATTTCAGAATCCAAAGTTAATGAATTCTCCTTAGAAAAGGGCTACCCCCCTCACTATGTCCAATTTTACTTCCTAAATAGACAACAGATATTTTTACTATGCCCTTTTCATTGACATATAACTAACCTAGAGACATAGGTAAACTAAAATTTGTAACATTTATGAATGAAACTAATATCCTAGAATGTCAAATACAGAATATAGGTGGAGTCTCAACAATATGAAAATCCAAAATGCTACAAAATTCAAACTGTTTTGAGCATAGACATGATGTCAACAGGGAGAAAATTTCATACTTGACTTCCTGTGATGGGCTTCAGTCAAAACATAGATGCACTGAAAATATTCTACAAAATTACCCTCAGGTTACATGTATAAATTATATATAACATAAATTATTTTCACATTTGTATGTGGGCCCCAGCCCCAAGATGTTTCATTATGTATGTGCAAGTACTCATTTAAAAAGAAAAAATCCGAAATCCTAAGCACTTCTGATCCTGAGCATTTCCAGTGTTATGATTTGGATATGAGGTATTCTCCAAAAGCTCCTGCGTTAATGCAGGAATATTAAAGTGAATGATTAGATTATGAGAGCTGTAATCTCGTCAGTTCATTCTAGTTTGAATGGACTAACTGGGTGGTAACTATAGGCAGGTGGGGTGTTGCTGGAGGAGGTAGGTCACTGGGGGGTGCCCTGGAAGGATTCATCTCTCTCGTGGACCCTTCTCTCTTCTTCCCCCTTTTTCCTCTTTGTTTGGCTGCCAGAAATAAAGCTGTGCTCCTGCACCAGGTTATTCCACCTTGATGTTCTGCCTTACCTTGGACCCAGAGCAATGGATTCTCCTGGCCATGGAAAAAACCCTGGAACCATAAACCAAAATAAACTTTTCCTACTCTGAGATGTACTTGTAAGATGTTTTGGTCACAGTGATGCAAAGCTAACACATCAGGTAAGAGATACTCAATGTATAATAGTTTTGACTAAACAAACTCTAGCAAAAAACCTACACATCTATGAGTGGCATGAAGTTGCAGGATATGAAACAGTAAATGCCTCTCTGATTATCTCTAACCTTCATCACAATAAGCCTTACCCTGTGACTCTCTCTTTGGCTTATATGTAATCCAGGCAAACCCAGAGCTAGCACCTAGCCCTAACAACTTATACTACCTTGTTTACCAAACTTTACAATGATATACAAGTACAGTAGCATAATATCTGAAATGCCAATTTTTTTTTTTAACTAACACCTATCATTCCAGAAACTATTTCTGAAGGGAAGTCACAAATGAAACTCACAATGAAGTCACAGAAGGGCTGCCCTGCACCCTGCATGTTCAAGAAGCAGAGAAAGGGGACAAATCTACATGAAGCCCTACAGTACTGGCTCCCTATAAATTATGTATCAAAAAAAAAAAAACACACACACAAACAGAAACTGCCATTTATCCATGTGAGATATGCCCAGTTTTCAAAGTAATGGGTAAAAATGCTCCAAACCTCAATTGTCTTCATTATGGCTCAGACAAGGCACACAAACTCATTTTTTTTTATTCTCTAAGTACAGAAAATTGCTTCACTTCTCAAGTAAATATATGCTAGAAACTTGCGGATATCTCAAGAATGCTTTGTAGCTAAAGAAAGTAACATCATTGCCTACTCATTTTGCTTAATTTGCTAGTCTCCCAGCAACTTTGTGCTAACACTTTCATCCCATTTTAGATCCTAGGATAAGGCAGCAGTCCAGGGCCCTGGAAAGCCTCCACCTCCAACAGCCAGCAGCTCACTGGGCCACCAAGGTTGCGGGATGGAGTCTCTTCCCAGGATGCCTTCCTGCTAATATATTGGTTACATGCATTTTACTTATTTTCTCCAAGTTACATTCCAGTAACTAAGCTTCATAAGCTTCTTCGGAATTGTTTATTCTGTGTTTTAAAGCTCCATCAGCTGTTGGGATAATTTGCAACATTCTCTTTCTTTTTAGCTAAGCAGGATTGGTGAGCATTACTGGACCTTTGGGTGGAATCCCCGCTATTTAAAATTCTTGCTGCTAGGATTAAAGGAGATAATGCCTATGAAAGCTCTTGGTAAACTGTAAAGTCCTAATCAAATGGAGTGTGCTGTTATTATATTAACCATCATAGCCATAATCACAACGCAGCTGAAATGGTGGCTTTAAAATACTGGTACACATTTGGGCCTTCTCTTGGCTTCATTCCCACACCAAGGCCTATGTTGATGTCCAACATATGGAAACCCCTCAAAGAAATTCTGCTTGAATGAATAAATGAACGACTCAAAAACATCGCATGATTTCCAAAAATACCTGCACAGGCAATGATAATAACAATAACCACAACTAAGCAGGACAACTTAAAATACTCTGCCAAAAAAAAAAAAAATGTGGTGCTGGGAAGAAATACTGCAGAACAAACATTTTTCTAAAAATAATTTCTTTGATAATGAAATCTAGTCCTTTGCAATAAGGGGAGGAGATGATGGAGTAGATGCATACATGAATTCATATCAGTCAAAAAAAATCTGTATAATCATGATAGCTTGGAGAAGGAGGCTGCCAAACCAGAAAAAGGGAAGGGGTGCTATAGTGTGAATGGGATTAATTAGGCAATGGTCACCCTCAAATAAAGCATTATAAGAAAAGATCTTTTTTCCCCTAAACTGTGTATTTCTAGGTGTGGAAATAACAAACTATATGTCTCAGAAGGGAAGAGACACAAGCAAGAAAGAAGTGACTAAAAAGGAGGTTATTTATATAAAATGTTTTATTTCATTTCTGGAAATAAATCCAGAAGAATGCTTCTGTGAACATTTGCAAGAATAGCTTTGGGTACTAAAGGGGTGATCTCCTTTAGATGCCTGTGTGTAAAGTGGGGTGTAGGAGTAGGTGAGGAGAAAAAATAAAAAGAAAGTGGCAACAGCCATCAAAAGGGGGCTCTTTTATTTTATCCAACTTAACAGAAGCTTCAAGGATGTAAAGAAATGCCAAGGTAGCTACCCGTTACTCAGAAGAAAAGCAATGTCTGCACCGAGTTTAACCTGGATAGATGAGAATAACCTAAAAGTCCCTTTTATTCTAAGGCGCTGGGGTATGGTGGTGGGGAGTGGGGGCTTAGAGGAGGGTCCACATCCCAGGCGGTCTGCAAGGCTCTGAGGCAAAAGGGCCAGTGCACCCACAACCGCTCAGCTCCACTCCAGAAAATATCGTATTTCTGCCCATCAATCAACATTAAGCAGCTTAGGGGCTGAGCTTTAGGCACAGGCAGTTGCCACTAGCAACAGGGTCCACGCTCCTGGTGAACAGAGGCAGACACTGGCAGGGAGAAAAGAGCCACCTGAGTGAAAGGTCCTGGGTTGGGCAGACAAGGTCAGGGACCAGGTGCATAAGGGGAGGGGGAGGGGCAGTGGCAGTGGGAGGTGGGAGCCAACCCTACTGGGGGCTGGGCAGGCAGTGGCCCAGACGGCTGATCTCCCAGATGAGAGTCGGTTTCTCGTGCCACAGTACTGCACTTGCCAAATTCACCAGACTCCGTCTCCCCCATCCCCCGCCCCCAAGGCGCCAAACTCTGCTATCACCTGGATACCAGCCCTGTGCATTGGAGTAGGCCAGGGTACCCAAGACCCACCCTTCTGTGCGTGCCTACACTCCTGCCCTTTGGGAATCCCTGGAAGATGAAAACATGGAAGTGTGTCTGCACGTGTGCGTGTTTTCATTTGCGCTTCCAACACAAAAGCGAGGCCCCACAGGTGGAAAAATCCGATGTGTGCGTGTGTGTTCGCGCGCACGCACGCTGCGCTGGGTTTCGGCTTGGGTTGTTTGGGAGCAGGGCGGCGGATGCGCGCACACTCACTAACCCGAATTCCACCCACCTTCCAGCCTTGCCTGCCTCTCAAGTCCTGGCACTAGCTTTGAGATTTCAGAGAAGAGAGAACCCTTAACCTCACGCCACCTCCCCGAACTTCTCCCCCTGCCGTAGGGATCCGGTAAAGTGGAAAGGGCGGGCAACCCATGACCGAAAGCGAAGGAGGGCAGAGGTGGAACTAGGAAACCAAGGAAGGACAGGCACAGGTCCACAGAGACCCAGGACAGCCAAGGAGCCGAAGGACTGGGGGATTGTACATCACGGGAGGCCATTCGCTAGGGACACCCTTAGGAGGGGTGTGGGTTGGTGTCTCCTTACCTGGCCTTCGGTGGAGCATTTTGCAGCGGGCTGGGGACAGGGTAGGCGCTTTCCCCCTTGAGGGAGACCTTGCATTGCCATCACTTTGGGGGCAGCAAGGCTCTGGCCGCAGAGTCCGGAGTTGACAAACTTGCCATGGCAAGCCTGGGCCACGCACACTCCACAGCCGGGGCACCTCGCGTTCTTCTGCTTTGTTGTGCTCGGCTGCCAGTGCCCCCTGTGCCTGCCTGCCTGCCAGTGTCCCAGCGCCCTCTTAGCCACGGGACCTTTCCTTGGCGTTCATTCCTCCTCCAGTCGGCAGTTCCACTTTCCTGTGAGGCGTGTGTTAAAGAGATGCCCCAAAGCGCCTGGCTGGGCTGCACAGCGTGCGCTCCTACCGGGAGGCTCCGGCAAAGGGATTCCCGCCCCCAGCTTTCTCCCCCTCCCCGCCCCCTTCACGCCCCCCCCCCAACCCCCAGTCAGAAGCTGCTTAGATTCAGCGCTGTCAAATCCAGCCCATCTGCTGCAATCATAATCAGTCTCAACCGAACGGTTCTGACAAATCTCCGCCTGGAGCCGGAGTTGGGGGAGCCGGTGGGTGAGGGGCGGGGAGGAGAGGCGGGGGGAGAGGGGTGACTGGGACCCAGCATTGAAGGGAAGAGGGGGCCTGGAGGCTTCTATTGTCCGCCCTACTGCCCCAATCAAGGAACTGAAATGGGAAAGTAGGGAACCAACCAGAAGGGGAAACAGTGCTTCCATTTCCCAGTTTCTAGTGTAAAATGAAAGAAAAGAAAGAGAATAAAGAAAAGATCCATTCCAGGAGGGCCCTGGTTCCCCCCCCCCCGGCCCCCACCCCCACCCTTTGCTCTGGGTGGAACGAATTTCTGCTAATGAACTAAGCAAACAGGTCCCTTAATCTTATCCTGGAGCTGACCCAGAGACTGGCACAGATTCCCAAAGTATTGTTAATTGGCAGGTAAGAGCTGGAACTAACAGCCATTTGTCTGGAGTCAGAAGTTGGTTCCCAAGTACATTTGGGAATAAAGACTATGGAGGAAAAAAATCCTGCTGGCATTTCTGGAGATAAAAGGAAATTTATTTTGGGCCAGAAAATGCTGAACTCAGTTTAGACTCATTTTGCATTTAAAGAATTCTCATAAATTTTCCATTTTCTCATGAAACTGCTACTTTTCAAGAAATGGTATTTTATTAGAAATAATGACTCCTAAAATTGATATTTTTCCAAACTAAAATAGTTTCTTCTGCAGATAAAATGAGGTGATCTTTTTAACAATATACTTTGAACTGTTTAAATATGCCATTTTTATATAACCACATACATTTGTACTGGTGATACAGTCACAAGGACGACCTCAAAAGGTTTTTTTTTAAATATAATAAAAATGACAATAGTCTTAGAGACACATAAACAAGTCTTAAAACATGAAATAATACTACCAATGGGATTATACCTGGTTTTGTACATTTATCTCAAGTGCTAGGGAATGTTCAATTACTTTGAATGACAGTATTTGTTGGAGAAATAATTTGTTAGATAAACAAATCATCAGTGGAAAAGTTGCAAAGGAGAAATTTTAAGCCATTTATTCAAATAGATTTAAGATCTGGGAAAAAATAAATATACTTTACTGTGAAAATTGAATGGAGTTTTAAATTGGTGCTCAAATCGTTCTTTTGCTTTATGCTGTACTTGAAAAATGTATGCAAGCCACATTAAGCACCCACTTATCTAGGCAGAGACTGTGTCTCCCACTTATTTTATAGCTCAGTGGTGCTTACAACGACACTGTACAGCTACAGGCACTCTGTGAATACCCTTAGTTTTAAGTTTCATTTTTCAGATCAGAATTAAAAATCATAGGCATTATAATGAGGTAAAGTGAGGTTCAAGTGTTACTCTGTGTAAGTAATTAAGTCAAGGATGATGACACTGGTCATATTTTAAGATATTTTTACTAATATTTAAAACTATAGTTTTTCATTGTCAGGGTATTGATTAGATAAAAATTCTGAAAAGATTAACATGCTACCAAGAAAAATTTTCCAAAAGAGGTCTTCTCCATTAGCTTGAATTACGCTGGTGAGACCAAGTAATCCTGTTCAGCTAATTTGGTACTGTCCAGAAAAATAAAGACTTGGGCTGAGAGTTAGACATTTGGTTTCAGAAACCATCCGACACAAGAAATTTTATGAGTTCGATTGTGTATTTTTCTATCTTGGTAGTTTCAGGTGCATCAGTGGTAAGTGATAGCCTTAATCTAATACCACACTTAAATTTCTCAAATCCTAGGTACTAGCTTCAAAGTATAATCTATTTAGTTTTCTCACTTATTTACTGAGTGATTGCTATGGTCAGTGCTGGAATCTATGAGTGAGAAGTCAGACAAATTGTGACCTTGTTGACCTCACATTCTGGAGAGGAAGACAGACATTAGAATAGAATATGTAAGTACGTTAAATCTGGTTAGAAGGTAATCAGCACTATGGAGGAAAATAAAGCCGGGTGGGCTGGGTGGGATACAAGCTTAGGCATTGTTCATTGAAGATCTCATAAGGCTGAGCTTGACCAAAGGAAGCTGAGGAAAAGACAAGCCTTGCAGATACTTGGGGGAGATAGGCTTATGAGATATTGGGAAAAGCCGGTATTAAGCATAGCCTTAAATATGATTCTACCTGGTAAGGTCTAAGAACATTAAAGAAACCATAGGGATGAAAGAGAGCAGGAGGAGGATAAAGAAGTGGTTTGGAGGACAAATCATCGGTGGGAATGAAGAGGCCAATTTAAGTATTTGTTCTTTAAGCAAGGTTATATATAAGGATACAGTAACAGAAGAAAGGACATGATCATCTGCCTTTGAAAGAAAGGAAGGAGTAAATAACTCCAAGCCATTTGACCTTAGCACCCAGAGGAGTGGGTTTGCTATTATTTGAAATGAAGAAGAAACTAGGAGCAAATTTTGTTGGAAGAATTAGGAGTTTGGTTTTGGATACATTAAGGTTGGGATGCCTATTAATTTCAACATAGTTGATTTGCATAAAGCTCCTAGAAGAGCACCTGGTTTTTCAAAAGCACCACGTAAATGTTTGGAGTGGGGGAACTTGTGTTACAGGGACTTGGCATTGGTGGAGGTTATTATTGACATTTGTCAATCAAAATGAGATATTGAGTAGATATTTTAATGAATATCAATGTATAACGTTTAGGATACAAATCCGGGGAGGAAATGTAAATTTGGGAGTTGTATACACTGTAGATGGATAATTTAAGCCCATTGAATCAGTGCCATCATCAGGGCTGTAAATCCGGTTGGAGATGTTGAAGGATTGAATCTTGAGGCCCTCTGGCTTTAAACAGTCAAGAAAATGAAAAGGAATCAGAAAAGAAAACCAACCAGAGTGGCAGCCGGTGAGGCAGAAGGCAAACCAGGAGACTGAGCACCCCACCAGGAACTGAGAGGGGATTTCAAGAAGGAGGGAGTGATCCACTAGTCAAAGTTTCCTAGTATGACTTGTTTCTTTATAGAAAACCCAAATAAACATACAGGAAAACTGAGTTTATCACAGACAATTTAACTTTCTGTTGTCTGTTTATAGCACAACATTCATGGTGGTCCCAGCACCTAGCTAAAGGTAAGGCATGTGCTAGGTCTTCACTGTGCATTGCATCAAGTAATAAATCAAGGAATGGAATGCCTTGCACTGCAACGCACTCCTCAATGTATGTATGGTCCACGAAGGATGTTGCAAGGGGCTTCTACTCTTAAATTCAAGAAATACTGATGTAGGACAAGATTTCTCAGAGGAAAGGGACCCGAGAATCATTAAGTATTTCCTTTATTTATATCAAGCCCTGTCAGTAGACAACAGACTACAAGCCCACAATCAAGTCTCATCTGAAACATTTTCTTATAATTTTATTTTCAATAAAATTACTCAGAAAGATATAACTCACAACTGTGGAAATTTAGAAGAGCATTTCTCTGAGAAATCCTACCACTTATTAAGACAGCGACCAAATTAGAATGAACAAGACTTAAACAGACACTTTACCAATGTTAAAAAAAAAATAGCAAAAAAAAAAATGTATGCAAAGCAGTTCAACAGCATTAGTCATTGGAGAAGAGTAAATCACAATGAGATTTACCCACACCCACTGGAATTGACAAAATTGAAAAAATAGATAATATCAAGTGTCCACTAGGTTGCAGAACAACTGAAATTCTCATGCGTTACTGATGGCAATATAACAAACTTAGAATACCAATTGGCATAAAGTTAAAACAGACACCTAAAGGCTCATCCAGGAATTCCACTCTTTTTTTTCACCTCAAAGAAATGAAAGTGTTTTCACCTTACTGCTTGCACATAAATATTTATAGCAGCTTTATTCCAAATAGCCTCAACCTGGAACCTAAACTTTCATAAACTTGTAAATATATAAACAACCTATAGGATATCCAACCATACCATGAAATACTATTCAGCAATGAAAAAGGCTCAACTATTGACAAACATAACAAAATGTTTCTATCTCAAAGGCATTATCTAAGTGGAAGAAAGTCATATTTAATAATTTTCTTTTGTTTAATTCCATTTGATTCTTAAACTGGAAATAGGGGATTGACTGAAGAGTGACAGAGAAGTATTTGAATGTAGGAAAAAATCTAGATCATTGTGTTGGAGGTTTCAAAGTTGTATATTTTCTCAAAATCACATTGCACACATCAGTGAACTTTACTGTTTTGTACATTAAGATTTAAAAAGGTTTTTACAAGAATAAATAATTTAATCTGATTTTTAAGTAGAGAGACTATAGTGCTTTCCCATCTGAGACAGAATTTTACCCCAGAAATATCACCATTATGTATCTCTAATAAAATAACTGATCCAAATAAATGTCACCAAGAGATGCTAAAACCATTAAATGTAAGTTTTATGGGATATGGAATAGTCAAACAGTGCAAATATCACTTCCTGATTTTTGTTAGATAAAAATTGTATTACACAAGGGAACCATCACCTGACACGTTCCTCATTGTATAATGCTATACAAGAACTACATAGCATCACCTATGGAGTATTTTTGCAAAATATTCCATATTTTGCAGTATGTTTAGCCTGAATCTAGGCAAGGCCTTTGCCATAATTTCCTGCTTCAGGAAATAAAACGACAGAGGAACAGAAAAGTGACACCAGAAAGAAACCATGGGGCATGTGCAGAATATGAAGCATCATCAAAGTCGCCAAATCTCAACATCTATGGGTAGAAAAAAGCACAGAGTCTGTAGTAGATTGAAAGAAACCTGATATAACAAGGCAACTAATGGGCTTACATCTTGGTGCAAATCAGACAGCTATGAAATACACTTGAAGAACAGTTAGAGAAATTTAAATAAGGTTGGTAGTGTAGGATGTAAAGAAATTTAAATTTTACTAGGGGTAAAAATTACAGTGTGGTTATTACAAAGGAAGTGGCTCCTTATTTTCAAAAGATATATGCTAAAATACTTAGGGTTAAAGTGTTATGGTGTTTATTAGTCACTTTAGGAAAAAAAAATAGTTATGAAGCAAAAATGTTAACTTAGGATGTCTTCCTTTTAAGTTTTTGGTAACAATTTAATAAATGTACATATTTATCAGCTATGATTTCAAGACATCTGCATGTACTACTAATCAAGTCAGGGTAATTCACAAGAGTCTATTACATATCTTACAAAGAAATGCTTCTATTTGTTCATATTAAGTTGTGGGTGGATCAGTCTTCTGTTACCCTGATCTTCCAACTTTTCTGAGTGTTTGATATTTTTCATAGTGATAATTCAAAAAACTACACTTGTAAAAACCCATGGATCAACAGTTACTTATAAGGAAATTAGAAAAATTTGGAACCTGTTGTCTTAAAAATACCAAGTTGTAAGATGGAACTAAAAAAGACACAGAGGAAGCAAATAATTTTAGTGCACATCATGGAAATAAAGAAAAATCTGAAATTAATGTTTAAAGCATCCAAAGAACTTTGGAAAAGGACAAATAGAATGAAAGAAATAAAGATAAAATCAGAGTTTATAGGAAAACACAGATCATTAATATAGGATCACTAAAGCAAATCAATTAGATAAAAGAAAAACAGTAAAGACATAAGTCAGTAAGCCTAGGAATTAAAATGGCTACATAATTAAGGATACAATTCAGCTTTTAAAAACATAAGACTACCTCACTATGAGCAACTTTACAGCAATAAGTTTAGAAACAGGCAAAGTGATCAGTATCCTAAAATAAAAACTTAGTAAGTCACACTGATCCACAGATTCTTCAACCATGAAGTATATTGAATCAATGGCTGGGCGGGGGGAATATCCCATAAAAACACAAGTCTAAATTTTTAAACATCTTCACTATGATACAATTCACCAAAGTAAAACATACAATTTATGCAATTTTAGCATAGGCCATCACCATCCTCTATATTTAGAACAATTTCTTCACCCCAAAAAGAAATCAGTAGTACCCACTGGCAGTCACTCTTTATTCTCTCACAAAAGGCAGCCAAGATCCCACTTTCTGTCTTCTAGATTCGTGTATCATGGAAATTTCATATAATGGAGTCATACAATAGGCCTTTTGTATTGGGCTTCTTTCACTTAGCATAATATTTTCAGGAATTATCTATATGGTAGCAAGTATTCATGCTTCATTCTTTATTGCCAAATAACATTCCATTGCATGAAGTTACTACATTGTATTTATCTCTTTGTCAATTAATGGACATTTGGGTCGTTTCTGTCTTTGATTATAATTAACAATGCAGTAAACACTCATGAACAAGTTTTTGCTCGACCTGTGTTTCCTTTACTTCTAGGTATACACCAGGGCAGTGGAATTGCTGGATCCTGCAGTAACTCAATGTTTAACATTGTGAGGAATTTCCAAACTACTTCCCAAAGCAATTACATCATTTTACATCCCCCTGCCCCCCAGCTCACAGATGAAGGTGCCAATTCTATGTTCTCTCCCACACTGTTATCTTTCTTTGACTATAAGCATCATACTGGATATGTATCTCATGTGATTTGTATTTACATTTTCCTGATGTTTAATGAAGGTCAGTTTCTTTTCATATGCTTATTGTTCATTTTGTGTATCCTGTTTAGGGAAATTTCTTATCAATATCTTTGTTCAATCTTAAATTGGGGTGTCTTTTTCTTGCTGAATCATGGGCTCAGATATCTTAAGGTGATCTTTACAAAACGTGAAAAACACATGAAAACTAATAATTCAAAAATTGGAGAAAGAATTACAGGGCACAAAAAAAGAGAAAGTGAGGAGGAAAATGAAGAAATAAGGGAAATAAAAGTGAGAAAGGAGGAGGGCAAAGGAGAAGAAAAATCTACTGAGACTAGAATGACTACCTACCCAAAGTAAACCTAAGCCAAATGGGAAAACAAGCTTATGAGGTTCTCAAAAATCCTAAATAAAAATTAATTCATCAACACAGAAAATTATAGTAGCAATATTAATGGCAACAACAAAATAGTGTGGCCAAATATCATTTCTCCTATATTGCAAAGATTATTTGACTTTAGGAAAAAATCTATTAATTCCCAAATAACCTCTTAAAGTAAAAAATGTAAAAAAAGATATAATCATTGCAATAAATACTGGAAATTATTAACATCCCATATTTACTCGCAATTCTAAAAAAATATATATATAATGAATTAATAGAAGTTTCGACTCCCTGGGAATATAAGGGAATTCCCTAATGTGATAAAGGTGTGTACCAAAAATCTACAGCACAAATATTAAATGTGATTTAAGAATCTTTCTGTAATTTTCCCCTAGACAATAGTGCCTCTATCATGACTTTTAGACAACATTTCCTCAAAGATTTTAGAACAATGACATAAAGAAACAAAAGGATAGAATCTTGAAAGTAATAAAATTCATCATTATTTATCAGCAATATTATCTCCATAGGAAATTAAAGTGAGCCCAGAAGCAAATCAGATACATTAATAGAGTTATTAGAAATGTAAAAAATTTTAGGAGGTCTTTATTAAAAGATAATAAAAGTAAAAAAAAATAACTTGGACAGTATATGGAAATAAATCTAAAGGTGTGAAGCACCTTTATAGAGAAGACTTTGTTAAAGGGCATAAAAGAACTTAGCAAATAGAAAAACATAAAGGTGGATTTGAAGAATCCATCTCCTGCCTTCACCTTTAAATGTGAAAAATTATTATTCAAAATCTCAATAGGTTTACACACCTTACCAGCTGATACTGAAATTTTTATAAAAAAAGAGAAAGAACCCAAATAACCAAATATTTAAGGATAAAACCCTCTAGCATTCCAAACAGGGTGAGACACCTTATTATAAAACTGGACCATTAAAAAAGTGAGATAGGTAAATGATCCAAAGTCTAGAAAGAGGCTCAGGTGCAGAATCAAAGAACATGACAGAAATAGCATTATTTTACAAATGACTGTTAAATAATTGATTCTTAGAAAAAAAACTATGGCACCACATCAACTTTCTATCTGAACAGAAAAGACTCGGTTAGGACCTGTTTCAGCACATTCACCAAAAATCAAATCTGATTAAAAACTAAATATGAAAAGTTGAATTTTTAAGACATTTTGAAGAATATTATGGAGAATATTTTCATATCATGAGGCTGGTAAGGACAATTGAATATCTCACTACATTAAAATTGTAAACCTACGTAAGAAACAAAAGACAATCAACAAGACAAAAAGTCAAGTCACTGACTAGAAGAATCTTTTTCAGATTGGCTAACATTCATATCCTAAAAAGAATTACCATCTCAAATTTATAGAGAACCTCAAATGAGTACTATCTCACACCTATCACAATTGAAAAAACAATTCTGATTACCGTATCTCTTGGTGAAGATGTATAAAAACAGGTGTTCTTAACTATATCCGTGGTGACTATCTGAATCTATGTAGTAGAGCTGCGGTTACTCATGCTCTAAGATATTGCAATCCTGTGAGGATATACACACTCAAGAGAAGGGCTCACTTCCATGTAAAATACCACAGAACATAGGCAAAATCCATTGTATAATCAGGTTTTAAGGTAAATATCAGCAAGTTCTAGAAAGTAGAAATATTACAAATATATTATTAATAATACAGTAAAACTAATTATTAACCAAGTTTTTTTTTTAAGGTGCAAATCCTCCCATCCTGGAAACTGAAAAATTAACTTTTAATCAATTCCTGAATGAAATAAGATACAAACCAAAGTTAAAAATAAAAACAATAATGAAAACACATCCCAACTAGAGGAACTTACAGCATGGTCACAGAGAAATTCAGTCATAAGCGTATTTACCAATGAAAATTAAAGAATACAGGTTGAGTACCCCTCGCCTGAAATGCTTGAGAGTAGGAGTGTTTTGGCTTTCAGTTTGTCAGAATTAGAATATTTTCACATATATAATGAGATATCGTGGGGATGGGATCCAAGTGTTACCAGGAAATTTACTAACATTACTTATATGCATAGCCTAAAGTTAATTTTAAGTGATATTCTTAGTACATCTACAGCACAGCATTATGTCAGTGCTCGAAAAGATTTAAATTTGGAAGCATGTTGGACTTTAGATTTCCATTTTAGGGATGTTCAATGCATATAAATAAATTCCAGGTTCAAAAGCCAAAAATGAGAAAATACCAAAAGAAAGCATGAGGAAGTAAATAAGGATGAGAGCAAAATGTAATGAACAGAGAATGGAAATACAGTAACCTTACATAAGACATCAAAGTCAAGGTTGCTTTGTTTTTTCAATAAGCTACTACATAATTTAAGAAAGGAGGAGGAAAAGGTATATGTGCACAAAGACACAATCTAACAAATGACAAATAGGAAATAACTACTAAAACAGGAAAAAATTTAACAAGCTACAGATCTCATCTCTATGCAAATAAATTTGAAAAAAAAAAAAAGCCTTTAGAAAACACATTTACCAAAATTGGTTCTATTAAAGATAGAAAGATTAATCCTATCAGCATCTCCAGAGAAAAGTAACATATTATCCCGCAAAACTCTCTAGGCCCAAAGAATCCTAACAAACCCAAGATCAGACCATTCCAATATTCTATACTTGCTTCCAAACATGAAGAAATGAAGGAAATTTTTCTATTTGTTTTTATGAAGCAGATAACATTAACAACATGATAGTCAAAAGAAAAAAATGCAGACTAATGTCACTATATCAGTGTAAAATTACTGAATGTGAGCAAAACAATATAACCACATTAAAATTATACAGTGACCAAATGACTTTTAATCTAGGAAATGCAAATTTGGCTCAATATTAATACATTAGTAAAAAAAAATCACATTAACAAGTTTAATAAAAATTGCATGATCCTCAGCATACATGTTTAAAATGTCTTAAAAAATGCTAAAGTCTTCTTGATGAAAATCCAAGAAAATAAGAACTGGTGTATATTAATATGATAAAACTCATATCCCAACAATAGTATCTGACTTAATAGAGAAATACTTGCATTCAACTTGATCATAATCAAGGCCAGGATGCTCACTTCCTCCAATGCTATGAAACATTTAATTTGTATCAGGGAAAACATACAAGATATATCAAACAAAGTTATAAGAATTGGGAAAACAAAAATTAAAATGTGTAGATGGCTAGAAAAATCATGAAAATTAATAAAATTAACTTAAAATTCAGATTCAGTGAAACATACTAGACAGAAGTCAGTCATCTCCATAGACACCAATAGTAACAGATTGTAACCTGTTGCAGAAAATTCCATTTACATGAGCAACAGAAAAAAAATACATAGGGAACTTCATAAACAGAAATGTGTACAACCTACAAGGTAAATATTAAAACTCCTGCAAGCTACAAAAACAGACTTGAAGAAATCAGAAACATTCATTTCTGTGTAACAAAATGACTCAATATTATAAAGATAGCAGTGCTAGGTTACTTCATACAATTAACATAATCCCAATAAAAATACCAGTGAGGTTCTTTGGGAGTGGGGCTTGTTAACACTAAAGTTCATTATGAAAAAAACTTGCAAGAATGGACAGAATACCTCTACATTCCTTGGCCCACGCCCTTCCTGCCATCTTCAAAGCCAGTAACTTTGTATCATTCTGATCTCTTTTTCTGTTGTCTTATCTCCCTCTCACCAAAGCCAGGAATGGACTTTAGCTTTTATGGACCTTGTGATTAAGCTAGGACCACCTGAATAATCTAGGGTAATCTCTCCACCTGAGTCTTTCATTTAATCACAACCATTAGGTCCCTTTTGCCAAGGCAATGCATATACAGGTCTAGGGATTCAGACACGTACATACTTGTAGGTCATTATTTTGCCTGCTACATATAGCAAACAAGTATTTTAAAAACTGAGACAGTACTAACAAAACAAGATAAAATATATCTCAAATAAAAAACTAACACCACCGAGATAGTACTAAGACCAAAATTAATATAAAGAACTCTTTAAATTGAGGAAGAAATGCTGAAAATACAGTAGAAAATATTGGCAAATCATAGACAGTTCACAAAATGACAGGAAAAGTGTCCTTTAAAACATAAAAGATGGTCCAGTTCATAACTAGAGAAAGGCAAATTTATACTGAGATGCCATTTCTTACTGGAGAACATTTAGATGTTGGAAAACTCATCTATCTGGGAGATCAGGAAAACACATAGTGTCACACATTGCAAAACTCCATTTGCATTGACTGAGTGCTCATTCTCCTTCTGGAATTGATCCTGGAAGTACACCTCCGACAATCCAAAAAACACAGGCACGTGGCAACTCATCGCCACATTATCTTGACCATACAAGTTGTTTAAAATGTCTCTAACTTGTCCTTGATTTCCATGTCTTTCTTCTTCTCCTTACTTTACCACTTGTCTCATCTGTTGGTTTTGGGCTATAAGACACTATTCAATTTTGCAATCCTTCATTTGGGCAGCTTCTACGCTCTTCTCTGCAGAGTAACACCCAATCAATGTGTGCTGATTTGAAAATCGTTAGGTCTAAACAAGCATTTTGTTAAATGATGTTTTATTTTGGAAAAAGAAAAGCTTAACTAATATCACATGGTTTGTTAATTTTCTGTATAGCCAAGATTATTGTTTAATATGGTTCTTTTCATGGTTCTTACTAAGCATTTTGTTTTATCACAGCGAGTCTTATGTAAGAAAATTTGATTTCACCAGTAATTGAATATCTGTAGCTACGGCCAGCTGAATAGACCACAACCACTTCCCCTGGACTTTTCACACTTCTTCCCATGCTGAGAAGTCCTCTGTTCCATAATAGTACTGTTGTTACCAGTGAAATTTAGAAATAAAATGCACTTAAGTAGTGCCTCATGATTCTCCTGGGGCTTGGTAACAAAGACACACCCATACAATAGTAATCATTGATACTTAAAGACTAGTGTCCTTTTATTAATATTGCTATTCACTCAACTACATTGATCTGGTAACTAGGTAACCACTATGTCAGGTTATTAATGAAGAAATAGAGGGTCATGATCTCAATTTTTAACAGCATATCCTCAGGGTATTTGGTTGATTTTTTTTTTATTCAAATCTTCTCTTTCAACTGTCTATCAAAATTAGTATTATGTGCATATGTATAGATACATTTACATGTAGGTATATATACACATATGAGTTTATGTCTCTTTTTCTACAAGCAAAATTTAACCTAGGTGCAAAGAAGTAATGAAAATAAACTCCTCCTGTGTGCCAATTTTTAATAAGTTTGTCCAAATCCATCAAAATTATGGCTCAAATTAGCATCCACACATGAAATTGCTACCATAAGAGAAGAGGTAGAACTTATTTAAACTCAAATTTGGGAAATTTATTAACCACACCTCAACCCTAGCATGGGGAAAGCTACAGTTTTCTAATAAGCTATAGAATCCAGTCTTATGAAAATAATTATGAACATATGTGGGGGAGGAACCTAACAAAATAGCAACATGTTATCTCTCACTAGGTTCTAAAAGAATTTTACAAGGATATTACTCTTATACTTAATGACTCATGGCTTTGAGGTTTTTAATATTTTTATATTATATTATTACATTATGTTATATTCATTAAAAAGCATATGATTGGTGAAGGGAATCTAGAAATGACCTCATACCACTATTCCCCATAGATGAGAAAGTTGAACATACACATAATATACAGGACCACACAGGGACACACTGAGAGAACTATGTGTTGACTGTGAGGTTTCCTAATCCACTTTTCCATTGGACAGGTAGAGCCCTTAGTGTCATAGAACTTAAAGCAACTCTAAGATATGTCTTAGAAGGACCAGAAGGAAGTAAATCAAATGAGTGATGACTCTTCCTTACTAGTTCAATAGTTAGTATGTTAGGGGTTATGAAACAACACAAGAAAGTTTTTTGAAATCTCACTCCATGTCAAGGATTGACATTAACAGAACAAAATTTGCCTGATAGTCAAGTTTTATTAGAACACGGTTATACCTACTCTCCCTTATGTATGTCTCTGACTGCTTTTGAGCTACAATTACCAAGTTGAATAGTTGAGACAGTGACCACATGGGCAATGCACATAAAGCTAAAAATGCTTGCTATGTGGTTCTTAACAGAAAGGTTTTCTAGTCCTTACTCTAGAAAATATTGCCCTCACCAGGTATGGTGGACACACCTATAATCCTAGTGGCTTGGGAGACTGAAGTTGGAGGATCACAAGTTAAAAGCCAGCCTCAGCAACTTAGAGTGACCTTGTCTCAAAATTAAAAAGAAAAGGTTTTGGGAAGATGGCGGCGAGGGGAGTGCATTGCCCCCGTGGGCTGCTTCACTGTGTGGGAGTATGACAAGTCAGGACGGCTAAAGGATATCTTGTTAGGAATTTCCAGCAATAGTGGGGTGCTCCGGAACCTGGAGGAAGGATTTCCATAGCACGAGGATCGGCTACGGGGACTCAAACGCGAGAGGTTTGTCGCACGGAGGGTAACACTGCTTATTCAGCAAATCGCCCCGCGGCTAGAGTCTGCAGCGCGCTGGGAAACGAGGAGATAGCGACTCAGGGATACAGCGCTGCAGTTTCTGCCAACCGTGCAAGCACCGTACTCAGGGCTGACTTCTGGGTTTGAGACGGGGGAAGGAAGCGGTCCATCTCGGTTCTCCACACCGGTCAGACCACAGAGGAGGCCAGCAGACACCATGTTGGAAAGCTGAAGTCACCATCCCTGTTTTCGACTGACCGCAGCTCATTCAGCCATAGAACAGGTAATTTCAGGCTGTCATTCGCCTGCGGTTTGCAGACAGATTGCTAGGGTTCAGTGCCTGGGGGCTTCTTAGAACCTGATCTTATCGGAGCGCACACCGAGCGCGGGGCGGCCGAGTTCCGGCTCCTGGAACCGCCCTGGCCCAGGGCTGGGGAGCCTGCAGAGGCTGCTTCTTGGACCCTGCTCCTATCAGAGCATACACCAAGCACTAAGCGGCCGAATTCCGGCTCCCGGAACTGAGCCCGCGGGGACTGCTTCTTGGAGCCTACTCTTATCGGAGCTTACACCGAGCACGGAGCGGCCGAGTTCCGGCTCCCGGAACTGCCCTGGCCCAGGGCTAGGAGCCCACGGAAACTGCTTCTCGGTCCGGGTCCTGCTGAGGGCCGGTCAGGACTCACCCGTTGCTTTGGTTGCCCGGCAAGGGGAATGAAATGCTGCCATTCGCATAGGATACCAACATGGCAGAGATCTGATGTCATCAGAAAGCGGCGGAGAGGAGAACTTCATCAATACCAGCGGTGACATAAACAGTTGGTCTCCTGATAGGGGGGGTGAGGCACAGACACCCGAGTCTCCTCAATTTGTCGTCGAGCCAGAGGGGAGGAGCCGGGCCGCCGCCAGAGCCCGGAGCAGGCCCAGCAGCTTGCCAGCGTGGTGACCGCGTGACCCCAATTGGAGAGGGGGCGGAGCGGAGCCGCCACCCGCACCCGCAAGGTGGGCAGACCCGCGACCCAGTGGTACATGGGCGTGGTAGGAGGGGCAGGGCAGAGCCGCCGCCCGCACTTGCAAGGTAAACAGACCTGTCACAGACTGGCGGGTCAGGCCCAGTGGCCTGCCAGTGTGGTACACACGTCACCCCAACTGGAGTAGGGGCAGAGCAGATCCTTCTCCCACGCCCGCATCAGGCCCTGCCGGTGTGGTGGCCACGTGACCCCAATTGGAGTGGGGGCGGAGCGAAACCTCCACCCGCGCCTGCAGGGTGAGCAGACCTGTGACCAACCTGCAGATCAGGCCAAGGGGTCCGCAGGCGTGGTAGGAGGGGCAGGGCAGATCCGCCGCCCGCGCCTCCAAGGTAGGCAGACCTGCGACAGACCGGCGGATCAGGCCCAGGAGCATGCCGGCGTGGTACACACACCACCCTAATTGGAGTAGGGGCAGAGCAGAGTCGCCGCCCGTGCCAGGAACAGGCCCAGCAACCTGCAGGCGGGGTAGTCACGACACCCCAATTGGAGTAGGGGCAGAGCAGTGCCGCCACCCGTGCCCGAAAGGTGGGCAGATCTGCGACCGACCAGCGGGACAGGCCCAGTGGCCTGCCGGTACGACAGACACGTCACCCCATTTGGAGTAGGGGCAGAGTAGAGCCGCTGCCCGCGCCTGCAGGGTAGGCAAACCTGCAACTGACCGGCGGATCAGGCCCGGTGGCCTGCCAGCGTGGTACACTCGTCACCCAATTGGAGTAGGGGCAGAACAGAGCCGCCGCCAGCGCCCAGAACAGGCCCAGTGACCTGCCGGCGTGGTAGCCACGACACCCCAATTGGAATAAGGAGAGAGCAGAGCCGCCGCCTGCGCCTGCAGGAAAGATACGCAAGCAGTATGAAAAGACAAGGAAAGAAAGGACCACAAGCAATGCAGGTCAACACAACTTTAGAAGAGGTAACAGCTGCAGCAGATGGAATGTCAGATAAAGAATTCAGGATATACATGCTTCAGATGATCTGGAGTATCAAGGAAGACATTAAACAGCAAAATCAGACAATGAAAGATCACTTCGACAATGAATTATGCAAACAAATCCAGGAAGCAAAGGATCAACTATACAGGGAGATAGAGGTTATAAAAAACAAACAAACAGAAATCCTAGAAATGCAGGAAGCAATAAACCAACTTAAAAACTCAATGGAGAATACTACCAGCAGATTAGAACACTTAGAAGATAGAACATCAGACAATGAAGACAAAGTATTTCAACTGGAAAAGAACATAGACAGCTCAGCAAGACTGTTAAGAAACCATGAGCAGAACATCCAAGAAATATGGGATAACATTAAGAGACCAAACTTAAGAGTCATTGGGATACAGGAAGGTACAGAGCTCCAAACCAAAGGAATGAGCAATCTATTCAATGAAATAATACGAGAAAACTTCCCAGACTTGAAGAATGAGACAGAATCCCAAATCCTAGAAGCCTACAGGACGCCGAATGTGCAAAATCATAAGAGATCCACACCTAGACACCTTATAATGAAGATGCCCAACATACAGAATAAGGAGAGAATTTTAAAAGCTACAAGAGAAAGGAAGCAGATTTCATTTAGGGGTAAGCCAATCAGGATAACAGCTGATCTTTCAACACAGACTCTGAAAGCTAGAAGATCCTGGAATAACATATTTCAAACACTGAAAGAAAATGGGTTCCAACCAAGAATTGTGTATCCAGCGAAATTAAGCTTCAGGGTGGAAGATGAAATTAAAACCTTCCACGATAAACAAAAGTTTAAAGAATTCGCAGCTAGAAAACCATCTCTTCAAAACATCCTCGGCAAAACATTACAGGAAGAGGAAATGGAAAATAACAATGAAAACCAACAGTGGGAGGTAGGACAATAAAGGGGGGGAAAATAATCAAAGAGGAAAACAAACCATGTTTAGTAACATAAATAAACAAATATGGCTGGAAGAACAACCCATATCTCAATAATAACCCTAAAGGTTAATGGCTTAAACTCACCAATTAAGAGACACAGGCTAGTAGAATGGATCACAAAACAAGACCCAACAATATGCTGCCTACAGGAGACGCATTTGATAGGAAAAGACATACATAGGCTGAAGGTGAAAGGTTGGGAAAAATCATATCACTCATATGGACTTCGGAAACAAGCAGGAGTGTCCATACTCATATCAAATAAAATAGATTTCAAGCCAAAGTTAATCAAAAGGGATAAAGAGGGACACTACATACTGCTTAAAGGAACCATACACCAACAAGACATAACAATCATAAATATTTATGCCCCAAACAATGGTGCAGCTATGTTCGTCAAACAAAGTCTTCTCAAGTTCAAGAGTCTAATAGACCACCATACCATAATCATGGGAGACTTCAACACACCTCTCTCGCCACTGGACAGATCTTCCAAACAAAAGTTGAATAAGGAAACTATAGAATTCAATAACACAATTAATAACCTAGACTTAATTGACATATATAGAGTATACCACCCAACATCAAGCAGTTATACTTTTTTCTCAGCAGCACATGGATCCTTCTCAAAAATAGATCATGTATTATGTCACAGGGCAACTCTTAGACAATATAAAGGAGTAGAGATAATACCATGCATCTTATCTGATCATAATGGAATGGAACTGAAAATCAACGATAAAAGAAGGAAGGAAAAAGCATACATCACTTGGAGAATGAACAATAGGTTACTGAATGATCAATGGGTTATAGAAGACATCAAGGAGGAAATTAAAAAATTCTTAGAGATAAATGAAAACACAGACACAACATATCGGAATCTATGGGACACATTGAAAGCAGTTCTAAGAGGAAAATTCATTGCTTGGAGTTCATTCCTTAAAAAAAGAAAAAACCAACAAATAAATGATCTCATACTTCATCTCAAAATCCTTGAAAAAGAAGAGCAAAACAACAGCAAAAGAAGTAGAAGGCAAGAAATAATTAAAATCAGAGCTGAAATTAATGAAATCGAAACAAAAGAAACAATTGAAAAAATTGACAAAACTAAAAGTTGGTTCTTTGAAAAAATAAACAAAATCGACAGACCCTTAGCCATGCTATTGAAGAGAAGAAGAGAGAGAACTCAAATTACTAGCATACGGGATGAAAAAGGCAATATCACAACAGACACTTCAGAAATACAGAAGATAATCAAAAACTATTTTGAATCCTTATACTCCAATATATTAGAAGATAGTGAAGGCATCGATAAATTTCTTAAGTCATATGATCTGCCCAGATTGAGTCAGGAGGATATAGACAACCTAAACAGACCAATATCAATTGAGGAAATAGAAGAAACCATCAAAAGACTACCAACTAAGAAAAGCCCAGGACCAGATGGGTATACAGCAGTTTTACAAAACCTTTAAAAAGGAACTAACACCAATACTTTTCAAGCTACTTCAGGAAATAGAAAAAGAGGGAGAACTTGCAAATTCATTCTACGAGGCCAACATCACCCTGATACCTAAACCAGACAAAGACACTTCAAAGAAAGAAAACTACAGACCAATATCTCTAATGAACCTAGATGCAAAAATCCTCAATAAAATTCTGGCGAATCGGATACAAAAACATATCAAAAAAATTGTGCACCATGATCAAGTAGGATTCATCCCTGGGATGCAAGGCTGGTTCAATATACGGAAATCAATAAATGTTATTCACCACATCAATAGACTTAAAAATAAGAACCATATGATCATCTCGATAGATGCGGAAAAAGCATTCGACAAAGTACAGCATCCCTTTATGTTCAAAACTCTAGAAAAACTAGGGATAACAGGAACATACCTCAATATTGTAAAAGCAATCTATGCTAAGCCTCAGGCTAGCATCATTCTGAATGGAGAAAAACTGAAGGCATTCCCTCTAAAATCTGGAACAAGACAGGGATGCCCTCTCTCTCCATTTCTGTTCAACATTGTTCTCGAAACACTGGCCAGAGCAATTAGACGAAAGAAATTATAGGCATCAAAATAGGAAAAGAAGAACTTAAATTATCACTATTTGCAGATGACATGATTCTATACCTAGCAGACCCAAAAGGGTCTACAAAGAAACTATTAGAGCTAATAAATGAATTCAGCAAAGTGGCAGGATATAAAATCAACACGCATAAATCAAAGGCATTCCTGTATATCAGCGACAAATCCTCTGATATGGAAATGAGGACAACCACTCCATTCACAATATCTTCAAAAAAAATAAAATACTTGGGAATCAACCTAACAAAAGAGGTAAAAGACTTATACAATGAAAACTACAGAACCCTAAAGAGAGAAATAGAAGAAGATCTTAGAAGATGGAAAAATATACCCTGTTCATGGATAGGCAGAACTAACATCATCAAAATGGCGATATTACCAAAAGTTCTCTATAGGTTTAATGCAATGCCAATCAAAATCCCAACGGCATTTCTTGTAGAAATAGAGAAAGAAACCATGAAATTCATATGGAAAAATAAAAGACCCAGAATAGCAAAAACAGTGCTAAGCAGGAAGTGTGAATCAGGCGGTATAGCGATACCAGACTTCAAACTCTACTACAAAGCAATAGTAACAAAAACAGCATGGTACTGGTACCAAAACAGGCGGGTGGACCAATGGTACAGAATAGAGGACACAGAAACCAATCCACAAAACTACAACTATCTTATATTTGATAAAGGGGCTAAAAGCATGCAATGGAGGAAGGATAGCATCTTCAACAAATGGTGCTGGGAAAACTGGAAATCCATATGCAACAAAATGAAACTGAATCCCTTTCTCTCGCCATGCACAAAAGTGAATTCAAAATGGATCAAGGAGCTTGATATCAAATCAGAGACACGCCGTCTGATAGAAGAAAAAGTTGGCTACGATCTACATACTGTGGGGTCGGGCTCCAAATTCCTCAATAGGACACCCATAGCACAAAAGTTAATAACTAGAATCAACAAATGGGACTTACTCAAACTAAAAAGTTTTTTCTCACCAAAAGAACCAATAAGAGGGGTAAATAGGGAGCCTACACCCTGGGAACAAATCTTTACTCCTCACACTTCAGATAGAGCCCTAATATCCAGAGTATACAAAGAACTCCAAAAATTAGACAATAAGAGAACAAACAACCCAATCAACAAATGGGCCAAGGACCTGAACAGACACTTCTCAGAGGAGGACATACAGTCAATCAACAAGTACATGAAAAAATGCTCAGTATCTCTAGCTGTCAGAGAAATGCAAATCAAAACCACCCTAAGATACCATCTCACTCCAGTTAGATTGGCAGCCATTATGAAGTCAAACAACAACAAGTGCTGGCGAGGATGTGGGGAAAAGGGTACACTTGTACATTGCTGGTGGGACTGCAAATTGGTGCAGCCAATTTGGAAAGCAGTATGGAGATTTCTTGGAAAGCTGGGAATGGAGCCACCATTTGACTCAGCTATTCCCCTTCTCGGTCTATTCCCTAAAGACCTAAAAAGAGCATGCTACAGGGACACTGCTACATCGATGTTCATAGCAGCACAATTCACAATAGCAAGACTGTGGAACCAACCTAGATGCCCTTCAATAGATGAATGGATAAAAATAATGTGGCATTTATACACAATGGAGTATTACTCTGCATTAAAAAATGACAAAATCATAGAATTTGCAGGGAAATGGATGGCATTAGAGCAGATTATGCTAAGTGAAACTAGCCAATCCCTAAAAAACAAATGCCAAATGTCTTCTTTGATATAAGGAGAGTAACTAAGATCAGAGTAGGGACGAAGAGCAGGAGAAGAAGATTAACATTTAACAGGGATGAGAGGTGGGAGGGAAAGGGAGAGAGAAGGGAAATTGCATGGAAATGGAAGGAGACCCTCAGGGTTATACAGTGGAGGGGGTAGAGAGAGAGGAGGGGAGGGGAGGGGAGAGGTGGGGAGGGTGGAGTATGGGAAAGGCAGCGGAGCACAACAGACACTAGTATGGCAATATGTAAATCAATGCATGTGTAACTGATGTGATTCTGCAATCTGTGTATGGGGTGAAGGTGGGAGTTCATAACCCACTTGAATCAAAGTGTGGAATATGATATGTCAAGAAATTTGTAATGTTTTGAACAACCAACAATAAAAAATTAAAAAAAAAAAAGAAAATAAAAGCGGGGTGGGGGGAGCGCTGGGGATGTGGCTTAGTGGTTAAGTGTCCCTGGGTTCAATCTCCGATGCCAAAAGAAAACAAAACATTGCCCTCTTCCAAGCTATTCTAAACATGAGTAAATACTTCTAAAAAAAACTATTACAGGTTGATCATCTGTAACACAGAAATTAAAAATGCTCCATAATCTGAAACTTTCTGAACATCAATTTGTGACATGAGAGCACAAGTAGAAAATTCCATAATTTATCTCCTGTGATGAGTCTCAGTCAAAACACAGGTGCATTCAAAGCATTATATAAAATAATCTCCAGCCTATGTATATAAGAAGTATATGACACATATGTGAAAATTGTATTCAGACTCAGATTCCATACTCAACATATCTTATTTTGTATATGCAAATGTTCCAAAACCTGAAAAAAAATTAACATCAAAAACACTTCTGGTTCTAATCATTTCAGGGGTACTCAATGTAATGATTAATAATTTTGATTTCTACTTAGATACAAGTACAGTAATTAAATACATGGTATGAATTATAACAAGTCCTAAGTTTCACACACAAGTTGTTCTACAACATATACTTTTCTGCTGACTGAGACATTCCATTCTTAAGAATAGGAGTGATTTTAGCTAATTAACTTTTAAAATTAAACCCGAATTAACTTTTTATAGCCAGCAATAATTGTATCAAGATTATTGCCAGATAATTAAAATACAGAGTTACTAATGAATAGATACGTACTATAGCTTTCTTTACAACATAGAGTTGCTTATATAACTTCACATTTTCTTTTTTTTTGTGTGTGTGTGTGTGTGACAATAAAAGTTTATTTTATTTATTTTATTTTTTTTTAAATTTTTTATTGTTGGCTGTTCAAAATATTACATAATTCTTGATATATCATATTTCACACTTTGATTCCAGTGGGTTATGAGCTCCCATTTTTACCCCAAATACAGATTGCAGAATCACATCAGTTACACATCCATTGATTTACATATTGCCATACTAATGTCTGTTGTGTTCTGCTGCCTTTCCTATCCTCTACTATCCCCCCTCCCCTCCCCTCCCCTCACCTCTTCTCTCTCTGCCCCCTCTACTGACATTCATTTGTCCCCCTTGTATTATTTTCCCCTTTCCCCTCACTTCCTCTTGTATGTACTTTTGTATAACCCTGAGGGTCTCCTTCCATTTCCATGCAATTTCCCTTCTCTCTCCCTTTCCCTCCCACCTCTCATCCCTATTTAATGTTAATCTTCTTCTCATGCTCTTCGACCCTACTCTGTTCTTAGTTACTCTCCTTATATCAAAGAAGACATTTGGCATTTGTTTTTTAGGGATTGGCTAGTTTCACTTAGCATAATCTGCTCTAATGCCATCCAGTTCCCTGTAAATTCTATGATTTTGTCATTTTTTAATGCAGAGTAATACTCCATTGTGTATAAATGCCACATTTTTCTTATCCATTCATCCATTGAAGGGCATCTAGGTTGGTTCCACAGTCTAGCTATTGTGAATTGTGCTGCTATGAACATCGATGTAGCAGTGTCCCTGTAGCATGCTCTTTTTAGGTCTTTAGGGAATAGACCGAGAAGGGGAATAGCTGGGTCAAATGGTGGCTCCATTCCCAGCTTTCCAAGAAATCTCCATACTGCTTTCCAAATTGGCTGCACCAATTTGCAGTCCCACCAGCAATGTACAAGTGTACCCTTTTCCCCACATCCTCGCCAGCACTTGTTGTTGTTTGACTTCATAATGGCTGCCAATCTAACTGGAGTGAGATGGTATCTTAGGGTGGTTTTGATTTGCATTTCTCTGACTGCTAGAGATGGTGAGCATTTTTTCATGTACTTGTTGATTGATTGTATGTCCTCCTCTGAGAAGTGTCTGTTCAGGTCCTTGGCCCATTTGTTGATTGGGTTGTTTGTTCTCTTATTGTCTAATTTTTGGAGTTCTTTGTATACTCTGGATATTAGGGCTCTATCTGAAGTGTGAGGAGTAAAGATTTGTTCCCAGGATGTAGGCTCCCTATTTACCTCTCTTATTGTTTCTTTTGCTGAGAAAAAACTTTTTAGTTTGAGTAAGTCCCATTTGTTGATTCTAGTTATTAACTTTTGTGCTATGGGTGTCCTATTGAGGAATTTGGAGCCCGACCCCACAGTATGTAGATCGTAGCCAACTTTTTCTTCTATCAGACGGCGTGTCTCTGATTTGATATCAAGCTCCTTGATCCATTTTGAATTCACTTTTGTGCATGGCGAGAGAAAGGGATTCAGTTTCATTTTGTTGCATATGGATTTCCAGTTTTCCCAGCACCATTTGTTGAAGATGCTATCCTTCCTCCATTGCATGCTTTTAGCCCCTTTATCAAATATAAGATAGTTGTAGTTTTGTGGATTGGTTTCTGTGTCCTCTATTCTGTACCATTGGTCCACCCGCCTGTTTTGGTACCAGTACCATGCTGTTTTTGTTACTATTGCTTTGTAGTAGAGTTTGAAGTCTGGTATCGCTATACCGCCTGATTCACACTTCCTGCTTAGCACTGTTTTTGCTATTCTGGGTCTTTTATTTTTCCATATGAATTTCATGGTTTCTTTCTCTATTTCTACAAGAAATGCCGTTGGGATTTTGATTGGCATTGCATTAAACCTATAGAGAACTTTTGGTAATATCGCCATTTTGATGATGTTAGTTCTGCCTATCCATGAACAGGGTATATTTTTCCATCTTCTAAGATCTTCTTCTATTTCTCTCTTTAGGGTTCTGTAGTTTTCATTGTATAAGTCTTTTACCTCTTTTGTTAGGTTGATTCCCAAGTATTTTATTTTTTTTGAAGATATTGTGAATGGAGTG
Organism: Marmota monax; assembly: GCF_021218885.2. Lineage (NCBI taxonomy): Eukaryota > Metazoa > Chordata > Mammalia > Rodentia > Sciuridae > Marmota > Marmota monax. The sequence goes on from NW_026691933.1 coordinate 2,603,237, forward strand.
GTTGTCCTCATTTCCATTTCAGAGGATTTGTCGCTGATATACAGGAATGCCTTTGATTTATGCGTGTTGATTTTATATCCTGCCACTTTGCTGAATTCATTTATTAGCTCTAATAATTTCTTTGTAGACCCTTTTGGGTCTGCTAGGTATAGAATCATGTCATCTGCAAATAGTGATAATTTAAGTTCTTCTTTTCCTATTTTGATGCCTATAATTTCTTTCGTCCGTCTAATTGCTCTGGCCAGTGTTTCGAGAACTATGTTGAACAGAAGTGGTGAGAGAGGGCATCCCTGTCTTGTTCCAGATTTTAGAGGGAATGCCTTCAGTTTTTCTCCATTCAGAATGATGCTAGCCTGAGGCTTAGCATAGATTGCTTTTACAATATTGAGGTATGTTCCTGTTATCCCTAGTTTTTCTAGAGTTTTGAACATAAAGGGATGCTGTACTTTGTTCAATGCTTTTTCCGCATCTATCGAGATGATCATATGGTTCTTATTTTTAAGTCTATTGATGTGGTGAATAACATTTATTGATTTCCATATATTGAACCAGCCTTGCATCCCAGTGATGAATCCTACTTGATCATGGTGCACAATTTTTTTTATACGTTTTTGTATCCGATTCGCCAGAATTTTATTGAGGATTTTTGCATCTAGGTTCATTAGAGATATTGGTCTGTAGTTTTCTTTCTTTGAAGTGTCTTTGTCTGCTTTAGGTATCAGGGTGATGTTGGCCTCATAGAATGAATTTGGAAGTTCTCCCTCTTTTTCTATTTCCTGAAGTAGCTTGAAAAATATTGGTGTTAGTTCCTCTTTAAAGGTTTTGTAAAACTCTGCTGTATACCCATCTGGTCCTGGGCTTTTCTTAGTTGGTAGTCTTTTGATGGTTTCTTCTATTTCCTCAATTGATATTGGTCTGTTTAGGTTGTCTATATCCTCCTGACTCAATCTGGGCAGATCATATGACTTAAGAAATTTATTGATGCCTTCACTATCTTCTAATTTATTGGAGTATAAGGATTCAAAATAATTTTTGATTATCTTCTGTATATCTGAAGTGTCTGTTGTGATATTGCCTTTTTCATCCCGTATGCTAGTAATTTGAGTTCTCTCTCTTCTTCTCTTCAATAGCATGGCTAAGGGTCTGTCGATTTTGTTTATTTTTTCAAAGAACCAACTTTTAGTTTTGTCAATTTTTTCAATTGTTTCTTTTGTTTCGATTTCATTAATTTCAGCTCTGATTTTAATTATTTCTTGCCTTCTACTTCTTTTGCTGTGGTTTTGCTCTTCTTTTTCTAGGATTTTGAGATGAAGTATGAGATCATTTATTTGTTGGTTTTTTCTTTTTTTAAGGAATGAACTCCAAGCAATGAATTTTCCTCTTAGAACTGCTTTCAATGTGTCCCATAGATTCCGATATGTTGTGTCTGTGTTTTCATTTATCTCTAAGAATTTTTTAATTTCCTCCTTGATGTCTTCTATAACCCATTGATCATTCAGTAACCTATTGTTCATTCTCCAAGTGATGTATTCTTTTTCCTTCCTTCTTTTATCGTTGATTTTCAGTTCCATTCCATTATGATCATATAGGATGCATGGTATTATCTCTACTCCTTTATATTGTCTAAGAGTTGCCCTGTGACATAATATATGATCTATTTTTGAGAAGGATCCATGTGCTGCTGAGAAAAAAGTGTAACTGCTTGATGTTGGGTGGTATATTCTATATATGTCAATTAAGTCTAGGTTATTAATTGTGTTATTGAGTTCTATAGTTTCCTTATTCAACTTTTGTTTGGAAGATCTGTCCAGTGGCGAGAGAGGTGTGTTGAAGTCTCCCATGATTATTGTATGGTGGTCTATTAGACTCTTGAACTTGAGAAGAGTTTCTTTGATGAACATAGCTGCACCATTGTTTGGGGAATATATATTTATGATTGTTATGTCTTGTTGGTGTATGGTTCCCTTAAGCAGTATGTAGTGTCCCTCTTTATCCCTTTTGATTAACTTTGGCTTGAAATCTATTTTATTTGATATGAGTATGGACACTCCTGCTTGTTTCCGAAGTCCATATGAGTGATATGATTTTTCCCAACCTTTCACCTTCAGCCTATGTATGTCTTTTCCTATCAAATGCGTCTCCTGTAGGCAGCATATTGTTGGGTCTTGTTTTGTGATCCATTCTACTAGCCTGTGTCTCTTGATTGGTGAGTTTAAGCCATTAACATTTAGGGTTATTATTGAGATATGGGTTGTTCTTCCAGCCATATTTGTTTATTTATGTTACTAAACATGGTTTGTTTTCCTCTTTGATTATTTTCCTCCCTTTACTGTCCTACCTCCCACTCTTGGTTTTCATTGTTATTTTCCATTTCCTCTTCCTGTAATGTTTTGCCGAGGATGTTTTGAAGAGATGGTTTTCTAGCTGCAAATTCTTTTAACTTTTGTTTATCGTGGAAGGTTTTAATTTCATCTTCCATCCTGAAGCTTAATTTCGCTGGATACACAATTCTTGGTTGGAACCCATTTTCTTTCAGTGTTTGAAATATGTTATTCCAGGATCTTCTAGCTTTCAGAGTCTGTGTTGAAAGATCAGCTGTTATCCTGATTGGCTTACCCCTAAATGTGATCTGCTTCCTTTCTCTTGTAGCTTTTAAAATTCTCTCCTTATTCTGTATGTTGGGCATCTTCATTATAATGTGTCTAGGTGTGGGTCTCTTATGATTTTGCTCATTCGGCATCCTGTAGGCTTCTAGGATTTGGGATTCTGTCTCATTCTTCAAGTCTGGGAAGTTTTCTCGTATTATTTCATTGAATAGATTGCTCATTCCTTTGGTTTGAAACTCTGTCCCTTCCTGTATCCCAATGACTCTTAAATTTGGTCTCTTGATGTTATCCCATATTTCTTGGATGTTCTGCTCATGGTTTCTTAACAGTCTTGCTGAGCTGTCTATGTTCTTTTCAAGTTGAAATACTTTATCTTCATTGTCTGATGTTCTATCTTCTAAGTGTTCTACTCTGCTGGTAGTATTCTCAATTGAGTTTTTAAGTTGGTTTATTCTTTCCTGCATTTCTAGGATTTCTGTTTGTTTTTTATAAAGTCTATCTCCCTGTATAGTTGGTCTTTTGCTTCTTGGATTTGTTTATGTAATTCATTGTTGAAGTGATCTTTCATTGTCTGATTTTGCTGTCTGATGTCTTCCTTGAGACTCCAGATCATCTGAAGCATGTATATCCTGAATTCTTTATCTGACATTCCATCTGCTGCAGCTATTACCTCTTCTAACGTTGAGTTGACCTGCATTGCTTGTGGTCCTTTCTTTCCTTGTCTCTTCATACTGTTCGCGTTCCTTTCTACTTGGTGAAACTGTTGTGCTATTGAATTTTCCCCCTATATATTTATATTGGTCTTGTATAGTTGCAAAGTCTCCCTCACAGGCGCAGGCGGCGGCTCTGCCCCTCATCCAATTGGGGCAATGTGCCTACCACGCCAGCAGGCCGCTGGGCCTGCTCTGCTGGTCGGTAGCAGGTCCGCCTACCTTGCAGGCTTGGGCGGCGGCTCTGTCCCTCTGTGGGCCGCTAGGCTTGTTCTGTCGGTGGTCGCAGTTCTGCCTACTTTGCAGGCGCAGGCAGCGGCACTGCCCCTCTGCAGGCCTCTGGGGCTGTTCTGCCAGTGGGTCGCAGGTCCGCCTACCTTGCAGGCGCGGGGGGGGGGGCTCTACCCTTCCTCAGGCCACTGGTCCTGTTCTGTCTGTCGGTTGCAGGTCTGGCCTGTTCTGATGGTGGTCACAGTTCCCTCTACCTTGCCGGCGCAGGGGGAGGGGGCGGCTCTGCCTCTCAGCAGGCCGCTGCTCCTCTTCTGCCGGTGGGTCGCAGGCCCGCCTACCTTGCAGGAGTGATTGGAAGCTCTGTCCCGCCGCGGGCCACTGGGCCTTTTCTGTCGGTGGTCACAGTTGTGCCTACCTGGCAGGCGCAGGGGTTGGGGGGCGGCTCTGCCCCTCAGTAGGCCGCTGGGCCTGCTCTTGCAGGAGTGATTGGAAGCTCTGTCCCGCCGCGGGCCACTGGGCCTTTTCTGTCAGTGGTCACAGTTCCGCCTACCTGGCAGGCGCGGGGGGTGGGGGGCGGCTCTGCCCCTCAGCAGGCCGCTGGGCCTTCTCTGTGGGTTGTCACAATTCTGTCTACCTTGCCGGCACAGGGGGAGGGGGCCCACATTTTCTTTTGTGCATTCAAGATTGTATTTTCCAAAAATGAAAACATGAATTTTTTGAATCTTTTTTATGAAGTGTGAATGCATCAATTATCAAATTTCTAGAATATCATAAAATCTTAAAATTACAAGCCTTCTATTTGGTCCGTTAGAGTCAACCTTTAAAAATGTTAAGAAGAATGGTTTCCAGAATTTCTTAGAGAAGGAATAAGATTTTGAGAAATATTTTGGAGAGATACTAGAAATTAGACAAGGCCAAGAATTCAATCTGAAATGGATGCTTTTTAAAGCACCATAATGTTATTAACTTTTAGAAAATAGATTCTAGGTACATAAAGAATCTGTTCTGCCTTTACCATAGTTTAGACTATCGTAGATACAGGGTAGACTAGGTTATCTATCCATTGGTAACAACTCCCCAGATCTCAGTGCCTTGAGAAAAAGGCTGATATCTCCCTCTAGCAGCATGGTAATCATTCTATGAGCCTAACTTTAAAGAGACCAACTTCTTGAGAGTCTCTGGTTGTCATGCCACAAGGAAAGGGCATGCTGGTGGATTGTGTATCCACAATGAAGTGCTTCAACTTGGAACATGCCTTGTACTAAACAACTCATTGGCCATTACAAGTCACTTGACCTCTCTCACCCACAAGGGCGGGCAAGTTGCAGTCCTATCATGTGCCTGGCAAGAAGGCAGCTGGAAGGATTTGCTGACAAATCACTGAATGTATAGGGTAATGATTAAGGACCCAGTCCTTAGGCAAGCCTAGTTAAGTGTGTCTGTGCTTTATTTTCCTCATCTGTAAAGTAGGAATACTGAACTTCATAGAATTGTGAAGATCAATGACTTCATATTTGTGAAGCATTCAGATATATTAAAGAGTTACTGTTATCTCATTCCAACCTTTGTACTTGCCACACTGTTCTCCAGAGCCTCAGACAGAGACGAAGGCAAAATCAGAAGTGGAGAGCCTGAGGAATGCCAACCCAGACCCACCAGGGATGCTTACAAGAAGTATTTTAGAGAAAAGGCCTATGAACAAATAAAAGAGTCCACAGATGCTAGATCTCCTAATTAATGATGATCCAAAAGTTAGAGACAGGCTTTTGGTAGAGTCAAGTTCAGTTTTAGCAGAAGCTGGAAGATCAGAGGGATAAAGACACCTAAACTCACAACAGATTTTATGACCTATGACAGCCATGTAGAACATGGATGCAGTGAGTGGAAAATGATGGGTGGAGCCAGCGTGTATACTTGGGTAATACAATATGTGAATGAATCCCTTCGAATCTATGGTTTAATCTACACCAAACCAAATACACGAGTTGAAGAAGGATACTCTCATTAGAAAGGGCTAAGACAACCATGAAAGAAGAGTGGGAGCAAAGAGAAAGTCAACCAAGAATCACAATCCCGAAAATGCAGTGAGATGGCAACTCTCCCATGCAGAAGCATAGGAAGTGGTGGATTAATGCATTGGTTGATGCCTATCAGAACTCCCCTATTTCCTCAGCACTGACACCAGTACAATGTCTCTGTTCATGACATCCATGACAATCTGTATGCATTCAAACTGTTCTGGACTGTGTTAAGCACCAAGACAATGCAAAAATGAACCCAATTTTCCTCTTCCAGCAGCTTCCTGTTCAACAAGGAAGACAATATATATAAACCAAGACAACTCCACAGAGCCTGTGAATTAGAAGGAAGTCCTCTCCCCAATACTTATGCTTAGTGTTACCAACAGGAATGAAATGGAGGACTGACAATAACATGATGTAAAATCACAAGCAGCCATGCAAATAGGTAAGATACATTATTTGCAGGAAGTAGAGAAGGAATTAGATGTTCATAGCAGCACAATTCACAATAGCTAGACTGTGGAACCAACTTAGATGCCCTTCAATAGATGAATGGATTAAAAAATGTGGCATTTATACACAATGGAGTATTACTCAGCACTAAAAAATGACAAAATCATGGAATTTGCAGGGAAATGGATGGCATTAGAGCAGATTATGCTAAGTGAAGCTAGCCAATCCCTAAAAAACAAATGCCAAATGTCTTCTTTGATATAAGGAGAGCAACTAAAAACAGAGCAGGGAGGAAGAGCATGAGAAAAAGATTAACATTAAACAGGGACGAGAGGTGGGAGGGAAAGGGAGAGAGAAGGGAAATTGTATGGAAATGGAAGGAGACCCTCATTGTTATACAAAATTACATATAAGAAGATGTGAAGGGAAAAGGAAAAAAATCAAGGGAGAGAAATGAATTACAGTATATGGGGAAGAGAGAGAAGATGGGAGGGGAGCGGAGTGGGGATAGTAGAGGATAGGAAAGATAGCAGAATACAACAGTTACTAGTATGGCATTATGTAAAAACGTGGATGTGTAACCGATGTGATTCTGCAATCTGTATACGGGGTAAAAATGGGAGTTCATAACCCACTTGAATCAAATGTATGAAATATGATGTGTCAAGAGCTTTGTAATGTTTTGAACAACCAATCAAAAAAAGAAAGAAACCATAAGCCAAAAATAAATAAATAAATACATTTTTAAAAAAGAATAAAGATACATTGAAAAATAAAAAAAGAAAGAACTTTGTCTTTTTTTTTTCATATACAAGTAGTAATCTAGCAGCACACATTAGCATGCTTCATTCCATAATTTGTATTTATAAGATCCCTTTTATTCTCCAATATCAATTACAATTTTTAAATGACTACTTAATTTTAATGTCACTTCATGGCTTTCAAAATGTAAGCTCCACAGTTCACATTTTCTTGGATGGCCACAAATTCAAAAGATCACACACAGTGCATATAAGGCTCAAATTTTTGTTTTATAGATGAATAGCTGAGTGACCAAATGACATATCCACAGCAACAGGGTAAGACAGTCAAGACCAAAATTCACATCCTAATGTGAAACATGTATATTTCCTTCAATGCTAAAACAATCAAGAAAACAGAACTGAGTCCAAGATGCTTCTTATGTTCTGTAAGGATTCTGTCAGAAGCAAAGAGAGTGACATCAGTAAGACTGGAAATAATATAAACAGAGTAAACATGGAATCATTCACCAAGCCCTGCAATGTCTGCTGAGACGAAATACAAGGGAGCTCAACCCCACAGAGTAAGGGTGAAGTTTATGAAATTCATTATACAATCAGAGGTGTAAGAAGTTAGAAATATAAATAGATTTTAAATGGCTTATATAAATGAATGACAGGCTCATCACAGCTAACGAGTAAAAATAGTACGTGTGGGTCATGTTATGAATGTTTGAATTTGACATCAAAGAGACACTTGCTTTGCCAACTCTGGCAAAGACAGATGGCACATGGCCATGGGGCTCCCTGGCAATTGTTGCTTCCGTTTGTGAGCATCTCCAAACGCAGTTTTGGGATGTCACGAGAAACTGCAAGCCTGTGGGGTTGTAAATTGAAGACGGACATTCAAGAAACAAACTTTTCACTATATATTAACCAAGACAACTCCAATGCTGTTTATTCTCACTCAGAAGTATAAGGGACATTTTCACATTCTTACTGTACATCAAGACCCATGGGGTCTCTGAGATCCCACGAGAAAGTTTTCACAAGGATTTATCCTTACTTTCCTCATTGGTTTGCTCAGATGAGAAGCAGGAAACCTTCTAGACATCCTGAACCCATGAACTTTTTGTGGTTTGTCCATCAACATACACAAAAGTCAATGCAGCAGCTCACAAATCTCTTCCCATTGCATTGTAGCATGGCCTTAAATTATTTCTGTATCTATAGGTTGCCCATCCCCAGCCCACTCTGGAATGTGATCCTAATTGTGTGTTCCTTAGGAAAAATGTCTGATTAGCCCAGCAGTGTTTGAAGACCTCTATCCTGTATCTTGTTATAATTTAGATAGTTTATGTCTGGTTTCCAAAATGAGCTTCCCAAGCCATCCTAACTGATGCCCTCCAAATGTTGTTCCCTGCTGAGAAACAAACCAGTTTTTGCCTCTCACCCAAACTCAGCTCACGTCTTCTCCAAAGAAATTATTAGGACATTCCATTAGCTAACAATGGTCCCAGCTAATTAATGTACTCCAATGTCTAGCAACTGTTTTACAGGAAAAATAATCTACATTGTATTTACTGCAAATCCTCACCAACATGACAAAGACAAATGCCAACTTTACATAATTATTTTTCAGCTGTTATGCAACAATTAAAGTGATTTTCAAATATGAACATTACAATTATGAGAAGGAAGGACTTAATTCTGCTTTAAAACTGCCTGGAAAAAGAACTCGTATACTACATTAATGACTTAGGATTGAACTAGAAAAATAGACTCTCTTACTAATAGAGTAAGTGGGGCAGAAATAAACCTCCCATTGATTTGGTGGTGGTAGGGGCCACACTTTAAAAAAGGGGCAGTGGAATTGTATTTCTGAAATAAATGATCTGCAAATCTTATCAATGTTTGAAGACATATTTTTGTAAAATGCACACACCACTCTCATAATGTTGCAGAAATTGGAAAAAATCCATATTGTACTATGGTTCATCTGCAATGGCCAAAGTTAAGCCCCTGTCTTCAGTAAAACAGAACACCCAATGTCACTGTTCACTTCAGCTGTGCTCTAGGTAAATATTTGTCCATGATCTTTGTTTCTTCCTTCTAGTGTGATTTTCCCCAATATTCCTTAACATTGGAATAACAAAAGTTAAATTAATATTTGTTCATTTCAGTGATGATCTGAAATTTACTTCCTTCTTCCTTCTGAAGGCCACAATAATTGTCTCATAAAAGTTCTACCAAGGTCAGGGATGATCTAATTTACTTGTAATTGTGAATTCTGCTAAGAACTCTTACCCATAAATAAGCCTTGGCTATGGAAAAAAAAATGAAGATCCGAAACAGGATAAGGCAATTAAAAATGGGGGTTGGGGGAATAACGGAGTGGTGGAGAAAAGTGGATTTTCTAAATTTAAAACACTCTGCCCTTTCTTGAAATAATGATTTATATTCTCTGAGCCCACAAGAGAGTAATTGGATATGCATGATGCAATGCTGGAATTTTAGGCATTTTTGCCTAAAGGTTATTAACAATTAGTAGCATGAAGGAAAAAAATCATAAAGTTAGAAAAATAACCTTCTCTCAAAGGATAACTAAAACTGAACTTGTAATCTGTTCATAATAAAATATATCATGTTTATATTAGAACCCCACATGTTAAAAGGAGAACTGAAGGGCTGGAGGTTTAGCTCAGAGGTAGAGCTTTTGCCTCTGATGTGCTTGGCCCCAAACTTGACTTGGTCCCCAGAACTACAAAAGAGGAAAAAAAGAGAGAGAGAGAAAGAGAGAGAGAGAGAGAGAGAGAGATAGACAATCGATGGACTAGAGTATGTGAAGTAGAAGTTCATGATTAAGTGGGAAACTGAACAATAATTTGTATGAGGAAGAATAAAATAACTTACTTCCTTTGTAAAAGTAAAGACTGAGGAAAAACATGAAAAGCTGTCTTTGAATGAATTCTTTAAGAGAGATGATGGAGTAGACATTGTAAGTGAAGTTGCTGATATATCATACGGACTAGGGTGTGAAAGCCAGATGTTGAGTCATCTGGACTCAATGGAGCACAATTCTTTTCACATTGCAGCTACCTGGTTTTGCTTTGATAGTTGCAATGGTACAGAGCTCACTATCTCAAGAGCATCTCTAATACATGTTATAATAGCCCTCTCTGGTGCTGTGTTGTCAGGTTGCAACAATACTATGGTTTGGGTGTGATTTGTCATCTCCCAAACTCACTTTGAAATTTTGTCCCTAAGGTAACAGTGTTGAGAGGTTAGCAGATCTTTAAGAGCTGTTGGCATTAATATCTTTCTCTTGGGAATGGGTTAATTCTCCCTTGAGTGAGTTATTTATTATAAGAACTAGTTGTTGTAAAGTAAGGCCACCCCTCTTGTTTTCTTTTTCTGCATTTACACACTTGCTTTTCTGTTTTCATACCATGTTATGACAGATCATAAGAACTTTGCCAGATGCACTTGCCTAATCTTGGACGTCCAGCCTCCAGAACTAGGGGCTAGGAATGTGGTGCAGTGGTCAAGCACTTTTTCCCAGTATGTGTGAAGTTCTAGGTTTGATTCCCAGGGCCAAAGTACAAAACAAAAATAAACAAACAAACCCCTATTGTTCAGCATGAGAATTGTGAAGCTAAATAAGTGTACTTTTGCATATCACCCAATCTCAGGTATTCTAGTATAGCAGCAGAAAACAGACTAAGACCTTCAGATAACTGAATAGCTCCATCCTCTGGAATACATTCTAGGGTGCTTCTAATCCCTTTCCCACAAGACAATTCATTGAACATTTCAAACAATGATCAGGTGCATCCTTTAGTCTTCTATTTGCCAAACTAAATGTCTCTAATTCCTTCCACTGTCATTCAGTACTTTGCATCTCACACCATTTTAATAACTGACTTTGTGAATACTGCTTGGTTTGCTGTGTCTATGATAGACATATGAAACAGGTAGTCTTGATATGATCGAACCAACAAGATTACCACATAAAACTTTTAATTTCCCCTTTGAAATAAAAAAAAATTGGTATGTGTTAGCAGAACACCTGTCTTATTCAATCATATGCTAGCCATCATTTGATAGGCAACAAATTCACAAATATTTGGGAAGTCAAAATTAAGATACAAAGATTAATTTCAGAGTTTTTATAAGATGTACATTGTTATATATAAGTATGTGGTATAGTCTCAAGTTTGGGGCGAGGGGATGATGGAGTCCAGGTGGGTTGAGGAATCCACACTAGGAGATAGAGAGTAGAAGAACCCAGACTGATCTTTGAAAGATGGGTAGAGATTTTCTGTTTGGCATGGAGGGAAAAGGCAAGAAAAGAGTGTGTGTCTAGGAATAATGAATGACAGAAGAGGTCAGGAATGGTAGGGTCATGTGTGTGGATAGAAATAGAAATACTTAGATTTGCACTGTGACAATTCTGGTACAACTTCCTCTCTTCCATTCTAAACATTTGGTTTAGCTAAACATTCCAGTACTCAGACTTCTGAGGATATTAATCTAGCCAATGAAATCTTGATAAGATGCTATGAAGAACTGAGAGTAATGTTAGGATACCCTTTAGATGGCAGCTGCAGATTTCAGAGGTGATTACCTAGATAACAAATTTCCTTTATTCTGTGCATGGGAATTTTAGTCAGTCCAGTGACAAAGATATTTTTGGATAGACTTAACTTTTGGTATATTTACAATTATATCATCTTGGGGCAAATAGTCCCCAAAGCACAAGTCTTGAAGTGTAATTCTGATGCAACTATGAGAACTGAACTTTACTCAGATGTGGCATCAAAGAACTTATCTTTCAGAGTAACCTTCTGCAACCGGCATCATTCATATTTCTATTTCCAAAGCAGAGAAACAGCAAAATTAATTAAACGGTACAAGTGAATAATTCCTGGTAAATACTTTTGACTTTCAATTAGCAGTGAGTCTGAATTTCCATAGAATACTGAAGAGATAGCATCAGACAATGCAATTTCCTTAATAGGGACCATAACCCTAGAGAAGCTGCTGCTGCCTCTTTAATATCGTGCAATTGACTTTTTTTTTTCTTTTGCACCATGTTGTGCTCTTAACTTTTGTGGAAACTTAAACATTATTCAATGAAACGATTTCCTGGAAAACCTTTTGAAAGTGGTCAGACTGTGACCTTGTTCTTGTACCCTGCCTCTGCCAGCATGCTGTGTAATCATCTCTGGAAGGTTCAGGGCCAAGAGACAGTGCAAGAGTTAGCCCCTGAAGAGAATGAAGTTCACAAAAATAATTGTTATCTGCCTACTTTCAGGAAAGGGAAACTACCACTTCCAACATCAGTGATTTTATAGGAATCTATCACCTCTTTTCTATATTTGTTATATTTCAACCTATTGACCCAGAAAACTGGCAAAAATTATCAAAGTATTAACTCTTTAAGAAATGACTGTGGAAATGATTAATCTCAAGCCTTTCTCACAAGCAGACATCAAGGCCTAAAATGCCTAAATGCTTTCTGCAGGGCCACACAGTGAGTAGAAGAACCAGGATTTGAACTCTGTGCTGTGGGGGAGGAACCAGAAATGGTATATGTTTGAAACTGAAGCAACAGTATGGCAGACTCTCCAAATAATCAGAATAGAACTCCTGATTGTACTGGTAGGCTACCAAATACCAGTCTCTACTGGAGTAGTATGGATATCAGTAATATCATAAGGGATAATGAGAAAAAAATGCTTTCTTTACAAATAGGTTATCAAAAGCAGCTGTTAAAATAATTTATGTTTAGGCATTAGTTCTTCTCTTTTACCTTTTCACGTTGTTTTCCATTGCCACTAATCCTTTGAAAACTCATCCTCCATTTGGCAACCCCTACCACTATTAGTCCTACTCAGCTCTGCTGATTTCAAGTATATGTTCTGTCTTTCCAAAATTCTCAAGATCTCCTCCATAAGATCACCTTTCTAACCTTTCAGATTAATGCCTGATGATGTTTGTAAAAATAACTTGGTCTAGATGTCTACAGTTGTTCTCACTCAAGTACAGGGAGAAGAGGCTTCATGATTTTATCATGGATTTTTAGGCCTTGGATTTTATCATGAATTTTTTTTAAACCTGTGATATCCTCTTAACTCTCTTCTCTTCAAAATTAAGAGATATTCTGTGTTCCTATTCATACAGTTGATAGCAGCTCAAGATTATAACTGGTAGAACAATGGAATAAGATGATAGGATAAAAATACACATTTGATTATTACTGACACCTGTTATAGTCTTTATAATGATGTGCAATGATGTGATTAGCTATTACAAGCCTTTAGATTTTATTTTATTGATGGTACTTTTGAAGATGTTTGAAAGGGTCTCAGAGAACAAGTACTCTGGCCTTCGATACCACTAACCATGTTGACCTCTTTATCAAGTGTCCTAATCTTTAATTTGTTGTTAATTAACTTGAAACTGTGCATCTCACTTAGCATCTGCATGCTACTGAGCCAAATGACTTTCTGATAAGCTTATTTGACTTGTTTTTCTTACATGAATTTACAAATAAAAATGGGCTCATCCCTAGTGAGCCCAGAAGCCCTTAGTAGTTTCTCTTTCTGATCTATCACCAATCCCTTCAATATCTTAAGTGTTTTAAGCATCTATAATTTTTTAAGTCACTTAGCAACCTAGATGAATAAAATGCATCTCCAGTTGTCTCTATGCATAGAAGATGGATGAAATTTTACGTTTAGTTTCATATTTCATGCTGAGCATTATGAGAGACATGAGGAATGAGAAGACTTGGTCTTATAGGTCAAGATGCTAAGAGCAAAAGATCTGTCCTTAAAGGAAAATTAGAAAAACTGATTCAGAGTGATTGAGACCTGCATGGTTGGGACTCGGCATAGGGACCATTAAGGGTGACAGTAGAGTCAGTGTGTATGTTTGGAGTATTTAGCTTAAGTGTCACAGAGGCTTACGGCAATGAAGCTTACCTACTATGAACTGAACTTCTGAAACCGTGAGCCCCAAATAAACTTTTTCATTTCCTAGTTTGTTCTTGTCATATATTTTGCTCATAGGGATGAATAGCTGAGAGAGAATACGCAGAGAGAGGTCTGTTGTATTTGTCAAATGTGACCATCACCGCAGCACAGACTTGACAGCTGTAGTATCTTCTGTGTCAGGTAAAATTCTACATCTGGTGAAAATCTAGGATTATCTCCATGGACACTCTGTCTTCAGTGTGATTAATGAGTGTTCATAAGAAGGCAGAGCCTGCGCAGCAAGTAAGCATGGCGGCTCCTAAAGCAACCCGGTCTGGGTATCTGGCCATGAACCCAGCCACAGGCTGCCAACCTCAGTCAATTCTCCAATCAGATCTTGCCTTCTCAGAAGTTACCTCTGCCATGAGATAATTAGCCTGTGTCTCTACCAACAACTTCCTCATCTCATTAACCTGTTCCTTTTTCTTTGATTCAGGTCACCCTTTTTGGGGAGTTACTTATAAAGTTTAATTGATGACATACAATTATAAAGTATGCCATAGTTAAAAACCCTGAGGAAAGAAAATGCGCTTTATATGTTCTCTTTTCAGAGAGGCACAGACACTTCTCTCTTGAGCTGGGGAATGGAGGTGGTTACTAGAATGCCCTTCCTGTATATGGAAAGACTGGGGATGAGGGAGATAAGGAAAAAAAATTATTAAGTACAGATTGCCCATATAGAGATGTGATATGTAGAATGATATTCTAACCATCTCTTTAAAAAAAAATCACTAGTATGGTCATACACTATCAACTTAGTGAATTTTTCCATTAAAATTAAATAGAAGGCCATGGTAAATTACCCATTTCTCCTTCCAGATTAAAAAAAGGCACTTAGTCATTTCTTACTGTGGGTGCACTCCAGCCTTATTCTATGTGTTTATGCCAAGTAGGTCATTTATACTGCTGCCTGCTGGAGTTTTTCTTACAACTTAGTAGGGAATATTTGTGATTTTTATTACCCCGAATAAATCTACAAGATGCCTTTTGCTGCAGGCTCTTTATTTTAATTTCAGATAAATCACATCAGGTTCCTGGCTGTCATATTAACATAAGCATGGATCTAAAAATAACAAGTGTGCATTAAGTTACATGTCTAAAGATTAAATAGTGGTAAATTGGGTGTGTGTCTTAATGAACATTAAGCTGTTGAGAAGTATTTTGAAACCATCAGTAGGCCTACTCTGAACATGTCATGCAACCCAAGTTCTCAGTGCATGCAGTGAACTGACCTTTAAGAGAGGATATTTTCCCAGTTACATTAGAGGGCAATTTCACATCTCTGTAAGTTAATTTAGTGACTCACTCACTCTCTCTCGAAAGTGGCTTATTTGATTAACTGTGAAGAATTCTGAACCTGAATTTTTCATCATCCTCGTACAGTTACATCCTAAAAATCTTAAAAGCAATCCAAATTCAAATTATTCAACAATTGTGTTTTCATCTTCTCTCACTCCATCAATTCTCCTCCTACCAAGATTTGGATCAAAACACCACCTCCTCTGGGAGGCTTTCTTTGAACTTCAGTCAGAGTCTCCCAAAATGTGCTTTTATAGACCCCCATAGCAGCCGAAGTGGAGTAGCCTTGATTTAAACATGTGAATTTCTCTTGCATTCAAGATTTGGAGAGAAGTAGAAAGGATAAAACCCATGGGCTTATTAAGTCTATTTTACACATTTATTATTAAGTATAACTAAAACCTATGTTCTCTGACAGATTAATACACTTCTAAAGAAAGACAGGAAGACTTGATATGAAATAGAAAAATCATGGATATAAACTTAGTACAGATTTGCTCCCTGACCCTTTTTGTGTCTCCGTGGTCCAGAAAACTTGGGTTCAAACTCCAGGCGCCCCATAAGCAAACAGATATGCATATCTCACAAGAGTAACCCAAATAAACTATAACATTTATTGATCCAAAGGTGCAAGACCAGACATGAAACCTGGAGATCTTCTGGTTCGAATCATCCAGATGCCTTTCTGGACTTAGTTCTACTAACCCCTTTTCACTGTAGAACAGCTGCTTAAAGAGAGTGATATTATATTATCAGAGGCTTCAGAGCCATGACAGAAGCCCAACACACCTTTGCTCCTCTAAAGCAGAACTTGTGGTCCATAGGAAGCATCCCTTGGTATACACTTAGCCCTTAGCCCTCCCTTCCACTGCCAAGGGATGATATAACCACTGAAGTATGTGCCAACGCCCAATCTCCGCAGCCCTGATTTATTCTCCTTTGTGCTGGGCAGAGGGCATGGCTTAGAGACCAGACTCATCCTGGCAGGGGGCTGGGACTGTCTGCATCTCTGAAACAACCCCTGGTGGGTAATTGGGGAATGACATTGATGGGTTCCCAGGGTGGCCCTGGGACTTGTGCTTTGCCAAGAATACAGCCATGATTTAAAATTCAGCCCAGGGGTTGAGAGGCAGGGAAGATAATGTAAAGCTCAGTCTCCTTTGACCTCAGCAGAGAGAGACAGAGATGCAGAGTGAGTTGGCATAGCGTGATGTTTTGCTTTCAGAGCTTTTATTGCTATTACAGAGCTCTGAGTTCTCTTTGTTTGCTACACATTCTAACCCCCAGAGATAGCCTTTTTTTCTCTTGAAGGGATTTAAACAAATCATAGTTTTTATTTTATTCACTGTCCACCATTAAGAATTCATGCAGAGCAATTTTACTTGTTGCCAATTAAGATCTCCCAGTGGAGGTCTCTGATTACGCACAGGCAACCTGTTTAATACTTGGCATCTCCTTAGTCTACATAAATTAACCCTATGAGGATAGAAGCATGCTAATTCTTTAGAAGCCTGGATAACACCATCCTTGGATCCATGATTCACAGAAGGTAAATCTCTGGGAGACTCTGGGAGATGCTGAGCCTGATGCTACTCAGGGTGTATCTGCTTTTGTTTCTTACCTCTTATTTTACAATTTCCAGATAACACATTACCAATAATTTTGTTTTTCATCAGAAGTAGCCATGTGGACTCCCAGCAGGCGATTTTAATATCACTCTTTTATGTATAAACGAATGTGTATGTTGGCGGGTAAAAGTGATATTATTATTATTTTTTTTTTTTTTTGGTACCGGAGGAGATTGAACTCAGGGATACTCGACCACTAAGCCACATGCCCAGCCTTATTTTGTATTTTATTTAGAGACAGGGTCTCACTGAGTTGCTTATTGCCTCGCTATGGCTAAGGCTGGCTCTTGAACTTGCCATATTCTTGCCTCACTCAGTCTTCCGAGCTGCTGGGATTACAGGCCTGTGTCTCCATGCCCTGCAAAAGTGAGATTCTTTTTATGCACTTCCCACCTTGGGAAGCAGGAGTTAAGTGCTTCAATAGGGAAAACAGTTTTTATTCTACAGTTTACAGATTCTTGGAGTTTAGTGTTGAGGCTTGTGTCACCCTTCTGGAAAGTGGTGAAAAACTTGGGACTAACATTTCTAAATATTGCCTTTTCCCCTTTGACTAACAAGTTGGAGTCCTTGCACTCTTAGGTGACTTTTCACCACATCACCCAGCACCGGACCTGTGAGGAAGGGGGGGGTGGGAAGTACAGGTCATATACATCTGGATATCAAGAATATAGATCACCATTTCCCAAGGCATGTTCCTGAAACCTTATCCACAGATAATATTTCAAAATAGGTAGTATTTGAGGACTTTTTAAAAAGTCAAAATTATATGTTGTATCATGTTTGCATAAATATACATAGCACATATTAACAATATTAATGGCTCTGAGATGTTCCCAATTTAAAAACTTAAAACCTTGTTTTATCTAGTATTTTTCAAATTTGTCCACAGCATACTTTCATCTTTTTTTTCTCAAAATATCTATCACACAGTGATCTAGTGTATTAGTGTTTCTTGGAATATGCTTAGGAAAACACATAGATCACTTAGAGTGCTGGTTCTTTGTGAGGAGAGGAAACGATTTTGTCTTCTGGGGAATTCTCAGAAAATTTCTGAAGGCATTTTTGGTTAAGTAGGGGATGTTACTGGCAGGTAGTGGGTAAAATCTATGGATGGTCCTAAACATCCTGCAATTCATGGGACAACCCATCTCCATGATGAAAAAGAATTATCTATCTTCGAATGCCAACAGTGCCTTGGTTGAGAGAACCTAATCCAGGTACAGCTGGATTAGGGACTTAGGTGATCTAGAATCTCTGGATTGGCAGCTAGCACTCTTCATTCACCAGATAGTCATGTGATTTTTGTCATGCAGATTTCCTTATTAACTTATAGGTTCCAATATGACTTATTAATATAGAATATTAATAATGAATATTCTAAAATGAATACATTGATATTTTCTGGGTACACTACTGGAAAGCTGTTAGGCATGTTTAGTAGTCATGTCTACTCTGTTCTTTGCAGTTTTCTATGATACATATATATTGTGTAGTATCAATTCACAATATTTAAGAATTATCAAAAACATACATTCTTATATGGTCAATAGATGCAACACACTCTTCTAAACTTTATGGTTCATATAATTTCAGCAATCAGTAATCTCAAATACTAGTTATATTACTACTTTTCTTTTTAAAGATAAGGAACTCAGTCTCAGAGATGTTAATCAACTGCTAATTTGGATAGGCTGAGACAGAAATCCAAATCCCCAAAATCTCCAGGCCAGTCCTCTTTTCATTATTATGGTATGATGCTGAATCCATTTTTTCATACATAATTTTGCATGTGGCATGAAAGAGTAATTTTAATGCCATAAATATTCATGAATTTTATTTGTATTTCCCAACTGTCTGTGTTTATTCTAAACTCTTAATTTGAGGCTGCAAATGGATAAAGATTTTTATCGAATGTTAGGAGAAAGTATTCTCAGCAGTTTTTTTCTTAACATAATCTTTCTTGTCAGTCACAGATATATTTAACCAAATCAGAAATAGCGACACATGATAGGAAAATCATCAAGTGCAAAGCAATCATTTCCTTTAAATATTAAGTTTCCATATCAGAGCAAATAAAGATGCAGGAAATGGTGATTGTGTTTAAACACCAGTGTATATGTTGTAATGATTTTTTTGTTTGTTTAAATCAAGCAGTGAGATGAAGAACAAATTACAAATTAAGTATAAATCTGGGTGGGTTTAGATTCAATTCTAGATTCTGACTTTATCCTTTTCATTAAACGAATTCTCAGAAGTTTACCTCTTCAGAAAAAATGTGTTGGTGTAAAGAGTTGAGCTAAATGATTTCTCGTTGTTGGATATCTAAATTTAAACTCCACAAATTCCTTTGTACTTTGAAAACTCAGAGATAGATTATAGGTCTATTTCAGTAGAATACTAAATAGGACCCCAAATAACTTGAATGTGATAACAATGTTTTTATTATAGAAGATTGCTAAGCTATAAGAAACAACTGAAATGTAAAGATTTGTAACCTCTCATGAAGACAAGGGAGCTTTGTAATGGTTATACCCAATCCTCTATCACTTTTTTCCAACTCTTATCATTCACTAAGCAGAAATAAGAGCATGTTTCATGTCCACCATGATTTTGATCAATCCTCAAAAGGGGCAGCCATAAAATAATGCTGACCATAGTTACTACTGGATGATCTAAATATATTCTGAACTCGTCTTTCAAGGTATGTAAATGGAAGTTCATCATTTAATATTAGCAGCAGTGACAAATAGCCCACTCCATGATAACCAAAATTCAAAAGCACAATAAAATCAGAGGAGTCACACTGTTTATGGGAATATTTGTTTAACTTCAGGCAATCTAGTCATTCTTATGTACATGGTATGAGAATAACATACCATTTATGTTATTTTCATGATCCTCTGCACATCATGGATTCTACCCCAACACATGAATGATGCATTTACATAACTTAATCATAACTAGAAAGAATTTCCCACACTGCTCCATGATATTCATATATTCTTCACCAAAAACAATTTGGCTACAGCTATAGTTATGATATTGTAATAATCATCTTAAACCCTGTTACTTTAAGTCAATCAAGTCAGGATCTGTTTGCAAAATATAATCAAATGTAATTTCATGATTCAGTAAATTGTATGTAAGTCTGCTATCATTGGTTTTCATTTTCTTTTCAATACTACTATTTCCATTTTTTCCACTGGTAGCTATTCTGACTATTCAAATGTCATTATTGCCTTCTATTGTTATTCAAATGGAGCTGTTTTATTAGATCCTCCAACTCCACATAGAAGGCTTTGCTTCTTCAACAGTAATATTTCTGAAGGAAAATGGAAGTGAATGCACACAAAATTCTGAGCTCTTACTTTATGTTAGGCTAACTCCATGCCTGAAATAGGATTTTAATTTAATCATATCTGAGAAAGCCAAAAGGTTTTTATTAGCTACCTCAAGAAAACAGGAAAAATAGCCTTTTTCATGCAGGTTTTTATTTAGTTCAAAGAGCCCATGAAACCATTACTGTTCCACAATGATATATTTAAGAAACACTTCCTGACCAAATTAAACTCTAAATTTCTTTGATCAGATAGCAGTCATCATTTTTGTATATTCTTCTCTTGAAAGATAGGATAAATAAAATATTCTATACAAGTATTTGAAATATAGTATTAAATACCAGTTGCATATCAGTTTAAAAATATGCTTTCTAATAGATCCATGGAGAATATAATTAAAAAGGCACACAACCATAAATGCATAGTTGTAGATTTTATTAGGACACTGGATCACAAAAGAAAATTATCAAAACTAGGTTATGGTTCTCAAACAAATCCAGCAAATATTGTATTAGTTAAATATAAAAATAACTGTCCCTGTTATTGGGGCAAACTTAACAACTGAACTTCTGTTGTATTCTACCAGCAGTTTTTCTATATATACAAAAAGAATATTTTCTATTACTATGATCAGAGATCTGTTCTCCAGTAGGTAAACCATGTGAACAGAATGAATTAAAATATATAGTGCTTTACTAGAACTACTTAGGAAAGATGAATGAAGAGGGAATAACCTACTTGGAGTTCAGTGGTGATGGAGTTGGATGAGGTTTGGTAAGAAAGTCTCGGGGTTATTATATACTTATCTACCATCTCAGAATACAGAGAAAGCTCTCCCCTTCAAGAGGTTAGAGGCTTGCTGACCCTTCGCCAGACTAAGGTAATTTCATGAAAAATTTCTAGTATCATGTGCAGCATCATATAATTAAGCATTAGCATATTTCAAAAATCAAGAGTTATAGAAGCTTAAAATAGGAAAATCAAATTTCATAATAGTACTCATAGACAACAAGACTCTAAAATAAGGTCCCTAAAGAGCTAAATAATGACACGTCAAACATCTTTGCCAGTGTATTCCCAAGAGATGTCATGGAATGTATACACAACTTGGGAATGTGACTCCTATTTTATTAATTTCTATTTCTGACATGGCTTCCTTACCTAGAGTCAGAACCCACCAAGTAAAACTAAAACTAAATATCAGAGAACTGCACAACTGTTCTCCCAAAATATTCCCCTTTAAGACGAAAAGAAGCAGAACTTTTAAGCAGACATTTTTTTACCTTTCAGAGAAAATCTTTCAGTAGTTTAGTATCAGAGAATCTGTGTTCTATTTCCCACCACATTGTAAGTTTGCCATGCAGCCCTGGGAAATACCTTTAATTCCTTGACTTTGACAAGTTTCAGGATTCCCACCATCCTTCTTGCACGGTGCACATCTGACTCAAGGATGGCTTTTGGTGTTGTTTCTTTACTTTAACTAAAGAAATCACATTCTTTAAGTAGCCTCTGACTATTCTTATACACAAAGGTGCCTCTGGCACCAATTGGAAGAAAATTCCTTTTTCCAACTCCTGACCCATGGTCAATTTCAAAGCTATAGAGACAACTACCTGAACAAACAAGGAAGACAAGAACATGAATTCTACTCACCTCCAGAGACTTCTGTGTTGCTCCTCCAATTGAGTTAGCAGATGCTCAATGTATTTATTAGAGTCCATGTATTCCTGCATCAACAGAACAAGACAAAACCCCATTACAATAGTCAGATTCTAAGACTCTATCCCTATTGCTATAAGGAATATTTTCAACAAGATAAGCCCTTGGACCCTCATCAGTCTCAGAGTCTTTGATTCCATGATTTGTAAACATAGTCATTTGAAGATGAATACTATTTTCCCTTTATTATCATGTGCTAATTTTAATAAAAAAATTTCTGTAGAAAATAAAGTTTTACTGAATCATCCTAAAAACCCTTCTATTTGCCTAAAAAAAGCCTTTATTTCATATTATGTACACTGGAGCCCATGTGATCTACCATATAAAAGTAAATGAGCCAATGTGTTGCTGTTAACCTTTAAAGAATATGAATAAAGTAGAAAATACAGGACTTAATTTTTCTGGTTTGATAATCATCATTTTTAGGTAAAATTCATTTTTAAACTACATAGGATGCTTCATATATGTATCTCATTCACTGTGTGTTCATGTACATGTACGGACAAGGCCACATTCTTTCATCTCCTTATAAATACAAGAAATAGAGTTTGTTTCTTTTCAGCCTTAGAAGATAAATCTTTGGCTTATAAGAAATTATAAAAGGTACAGTATATCTTATTCTATAGAAATGTGTATGTGAACTCACTTGTGTAAATCTAACCCTATTTTCAAGAAAAATGTCTGAAAATTAAGAATTATGTTTTTTTACATGAGAATCCTACAGGAAAATCCATAGGTTATTACAACTGATGTTTTAAGTTTGTGGCTTCTGAAATATGAGGTTCACATATAATAGAGGTCCAGTTGATAACTTGGAGCAAATACAATGTGTAAAACGTCTCATGATATTGTTTCATTCTGATTCTGCTACTTCTTCCCCTTTCTGTTTGGAGATCCTTCCCACAGGCCTCTGCTTCTACACAACAGCTACCTACAATGGACCAATGGGGGGACATTAATCTCCCTCAAAACCTACTGTTTCCTGGGATACAAAATAAACTGGTAGCTTTGATTAATATTGATATTTTTACTTCTGAAATACCTTTTTATACATAATCTATTATTCTATAGGAATATCAGTATAATAAGGGGGAAAAGGTGTTATGGTGAGATCTGATAGAATGGAAAAGGCCTAGTTTTGAATTTCTGATCCTGGTTCTAAAAGAACCTTTTCCTTTCTAAATAATCTAAGTATACTAAGTATAATACATTTCAGTGCATACTAAATTATTGTCTAGGTTAAAAAAAAAAAACTTACACTTCCAAGACATTATTATTCTGCTGCAGATAATTAGCTGAAGTGTTTTATGTCTAATAAATAAACATTCATTTTCAGGTAACTATTGAAGAGTTAGTTAAATAAAACTACTATTCAGCATGTTAGAACCAAAGCAGAAGTTCCAACATATATGGTTATGGTTTTATGTGTGCTAATCAAGGCCGAAACACGATTTAGAATGCTCAGCATTACCAATGACTAATTATTAAGTATTTTCAGTTGAAAAGATTATTAAGACATTTTTACCAAATGGAATCAAATTTCAAATTCATTTACCCGTTTTTCATTCAACAATTTTCATCATTTATGATGTGCCAAGGGCTATTCTAAGTTCTATAGATACAGTACTAAGAGAGAAAAAACCACTCCCTGGAAGAGTGTGTACTTTTGAAAAGGGAGACAAGCAAATAAATGAACAGTTAATTTCAGATCAGGTACATGCTATGAGAGAAGTCAACAGATTATAAGGAATACTTGAAATGGGAGGAAAAGCTATTTCACGTGAAGTCACTTTTGGAAAACTGAGCACAAATAAGTCTGTTATCAGCTAAGACTTGCTAGAGAAGGTTGAAACCATATAGGGAAAAGCCTCCTGAACATTGCAAACAAAGGATTCAGTATATTCAAAGATCTCAAACGTGCCATTTGAAGATCGGAAAAATCCCAGTGTGTGGCTAGGAATAGGAATACGAAGGGCAGAGTCCAAACAAAGTTGGAGTTAGGCAGAAACAAAATCATGCACAGTTTGAACTAAAACCAATGCATGTGTTGTTAATTCTGATTAGCTCAAGTCAGAGGTTGAATCTGAAAAACATAGTGATGACAAATATGTCCTTTGACTCAAAAGAGATTTAGGCTCAATCCTGGTTTGATCTTACTAGCTATATTCCCCTGGGAAAATTTGTTAAGCTTTCTAATCTTAATTTCTTCATCTTTATCAGAGGGATAAATCAGACTTGAGCTATGAAGGTGTTATAAGGGTAAAATTGTGTTAAATATATATCATCATGCCTGCCAAATAATATGCATAGCTTTTAGCAGGAATTTATTTATTTTGCACATTTTTATTGGTACATTACATTGTGTGCATGTAAAAATATGTAACAACAAATCCCGTCGATATGTACAACTATGCACAGCTTTTTACAAATAACTATACATCTCTTCTCAGAAGAGCAGTCACTTTACAAGACGAGGGTATTGTTTATTTTTCTTCTTTTACCAAACTTCAAGAATTTTAAGTGTACAGCTTCTCTGAAGAAGCTGCATCTGTATTAAAGATCCTGCAGACTGACCTTGGCTGACTAATAAAATTGCAACTATGGAAACAAGGAATGTTGTAGGTCAAGGGCCAAAATTATCCTTGGACTATCTCAGGCCTTTTAATAGCCATTCACCTTAACTTTTGTATGTGACTTAACATCTTGTGACTATTAGAGTAAAAAAAAAAATCTCAGGATATATTCCTAAGCTTAGGAAGCCTGTATTGTGCACCAGCCTTAGAGCCAAGAATGCTGTAGGTAACATCTGAAAGCCATGGGACAGATGGCCCCCACTTTGCTACAGTTCACCTACCTGCTGCCCTACTAATGTATTTGGTGAATGTTCTGGTTTATGTTTTTCTTTTGTTTTGTGACTATAAAAATTCATGTATCCTCTTCTACTGTTCAAAATGGCACTTTGGGTAACTTGAATACACGTTCCTGCTTGTATTTGACTCAGAGTAAACTATTTTCTTACTTCCTGAGAAACGCAGTTACTCTTTCACATCAAGTTGACTAATCCTTCTTCCATTACTAATTTATATGGCGCTAAGTTCATATGTGTACCATTTGGTTGGTGAAAACTAAGCCTCCTATAATCTAGAAAAGAAAACTCATCTACAATCTTCCTGGTGTCATTGTACAGTATTTGCAACACATTATCTATAAAAACTTTCATAGATAATGTTTCCCAAGTCTTGTTTTGCCTTGTTATGTCAAATAATACAGATTTCCGATCATTAAATATAGTTGTCACCAGATTGCATTCTAAAAGCTATTTCAAATAACAATATAAGCTGATTCTGTTTAAACTGGCTTTATCCAGTTTTTCATAAAAATAACTATGAAGACAAATCTTAAAAACACTTAATAATGGGAAAGTAAGATTATGGATTCTCCATTCCCCATTGTAGTTTTCTTTTCATCTGTAGCACTCCTATTTCTAACACCTAGTATAGTTTACCTGTTTAAATATTTGGGTATAGCTTATTACCTGCCCCTTCTACCCACCTACACACATAAGGCTAACAGATATGAAAAGGGGAAAAAAGATGATGTTCACGTGTACTTTTTGCTACGTGAAACCATTCCTCCCCCACCTAAAAGAATTTAGGATTTCCCCTGATATGTTTACTATTTCTGGTCCCTGAATTATAAAAGTTAGATAACTCATGAGAAATCCTTTTCATTCTATAAGATTATGACAGGAGTACTCCCAGTGGGAATTTTGTCCATCTATTTGGAGATTAACTCCAAGAAAAATAATGGTGGGGTGGCACTAGGGCAGGCAATGGTGTACCCTGGGGCTCTAGTCACACTAAGTAAAATGCTTAGGGCTCAGTGGCTACTACTAGAACTTTGGTACCAAGTACCTACTGAAGAATAGACTCCAACATTCCAGAATATCAAAAGCACAGGGAGGTAAGAGTGCTGGACCAATCATTTCAGAACAAATAGAAAAGTCACAACACAGAACCATGAAAACTAACAAAGGATAAGAGAAAGATCATCACTCTCAGTCACAAGAAAGGGTGTGAGTCAGACAACCATTGACAAGAAAATATAAAAGTTTTTTTTGTTGTTGTTGTTGTTTTAGAAAGACCCTTCACATGTTTATTAGTGTCTAGAAAGACATGGTCTCTCTGACATGTGCAGAAAGTTTTTAAAAATACCGAGATGGGCAGAATTAGATTTAAGATTACTGGAATGAGCAGCAAAGATAACAAAATGAAACAAAATTTAGAGGGAGCAGGGTGGGCTAAGAATTAAGGAAACAAACTGTGGTAACATAATTGAAATCTGCTTCTTATTTTTATTATGAGATGACTCTCCCCACCACAAAGTGATGCTTTAGACACGTATAGGCAATGGGTTTTGGCTTATTGATACTGAAATTTTCACTTTGAATAAAGTCTACTTCCCAGTATCTCATTTGGAAACAAATCAAACTCCCAACCAAGACCAGATCAAGTACATATTCACTAACCTTCCATTACTAATTTCTATGCAATAAGTTAGCATGTGCATAACTCAGTCAGTGAAAACTAAGTCTCCTATAATCTAGAAATTTTAAAAAATGATCTACATTTTTTCTATTGTCATTATATATTATTTGCAACATATCATCGATGAAAAATGTCAGTTTCCCAAGGCTTGCTTTGCCTAACTCTCTCTCTCTCTCTCAGAGCACAAACTTTATTAATGTTACTGTTACTAACTTGAGGAATATATTTTTCTATTGACTTTCCTGAAAATTACAAAACTCTCATTAGATAGGAGTAGGAGAGTCAACAATGATGACACACAATTCTGTGCAAAATAAACATTATACTACTAAATCAAGAAATAAAGTATAAAGATGAAAATGAATAGAGATGACCAATGAAAGAGCAGAAAATACAGGCTTGCTTAACAATCACACCTTTTGAGTATTTAGTAAAATTTATAATGTAAACAGATAATTAACAAACATTTTAGGATAGAAAACAAAGGGCTCATTTATGTGCATAAATAAGGCTCATCAGAATCTCAGTAGAGTTAATGGAGGACAGTCCACACATCCACTGGCATGAGAGCTCTCTAAAACTGTGAGGGAAAAAATTAAAAACAAGGCTGCAAACATCCTAAGAGGTTTCTAAGCAAGGATTAAGAAGAGTTGGCTCAATAGCTCCTGGCCAACCCTAATACCCATTGAAGTTAACTATACAGAGAAACTCAAAATATTATTTTAAAACAAGTAGCTTCTATATAGAAAAAAAAAGAGGGACATTCTTAGGTATTCATGAACTCAGAAAGTACAGAACTCGCTTCTTTAATTAAACATTTAGAGATAAATATGCATATTTTAAAGGTATCTGGGTGCATATCAAATATCTAAGTGACGAATAAAAAACACATACCAGATATGTGTGTGTTTATGCACACATCCAATATCTGATCAATGAATTGATATGGGATTCACAATATAAAGGGAAGGGTTGAAAGTAGTTAAGCCATTGTTTAATAGATTATAAAATTAAACATAAGTATCTCAGAAGATATTGAATCCACATCTTTGTCTGTGATGGGAAGAGGGAGGATCAGAGCAGGGAAAGAGAAGTTTCTTCATACATAGGGACAAAAGTTGTTTTGTACTCGACTTGGTAACAAAAAAAGAGAAAGTACAAAGATGTGCTTTGGCTACATTTGCACAATTGGGGAAAGCAATTTGGTTTTGCATTTTGTGAATTTAAAATGTATATGTACCTTTGATCTAGAGGTTTAGGTCTAAAAAAAATTCTGAGGAAATAATCAGATAAAGGAAATGATGTTCAAAATATATGTGAAATTTGAAAAACCTGGGTGTATCTGTTTCTAAAATGATTAAAATAAAGCATGCTTCATTAAGAATTAGAATTCTTTAATAACTAGCAATATATAAAGCAAAACATTCAATAAAATATGAAATGGAAGTTGAATGT
Source organism: Marmota monax (assembly GCF_021218885.2). Lineage (NCBI taxonomy): Eukaryota > Metazoa > Chordata > Mammalia > Rodentia > Sciuridae > Marmota > Marmota monax. The sequence continues at coordinate 2,631,024 of NW_026691933.1, forward strand.
AAAACTACATATACATGTTATCACAATTCAGGAAATGTATATAAAGGTTTTAAAAAGCACACTGTGTATTGTAGTATAAATTAAATTTTCTTCTGTATGCTTCTATTTCTATAATTTTAAAATTCTATATGTGCACTATAAATATTTTTTAGATGATGAATGCTATTTGGAGAAATACACCTCCAGAAATAATGTTCACAAACATTTGATTATAATTAAATTGTAGAAAGCTGGATTTACAATATAACAATAAAGCAATTTCCTTTATATTATTCTACAGCTAAGCTGGTATTTGAAACAATGAACCTCTTTCTTCTTGCCCTTGTCCATGTTCTGATAAAAAAACATTCCACTAAAGCTGGGATTAAGGAGGCGAGGAACATCAAGTTATACCAAGGCACATTTATATGTTTTAATTTTTTTTTTTATAAAAGGTACAGCATTAAAGAGACATCTATTTGTTCCTTGACTAAAAATTCTGAAAATTAGAATCATTTTAAAAATACATTTCAGAAAGTTTGCCTTTCATTTCTCTTTATGCAAGGGTTTCAGGGCAATCAATATGAAACATTTAAAGTGATTAGAGGTTTATAGATACACTGAACACTGCATGTAAGTGCAGCATTTAAAGTGAACCTCCTGTTGTCTAAAACAGGTCACTTCTGAGAGAGGCTCATTAAAAATGAATCCCAATGAGGCAAAATTCTGAGGTGTCATTCATTGGAAGGGCAATTTGAAATACAATAGTCTATCAAACCTTATAGATATCCAAAATCCCTCCAAATAATCCTCATATTATAATCAGCATAATTTATGGCAAGCTTGTGAAATTCTGAAAGCAAACTAATGGAGAATTCCCAATTCACCTTTCGGCAAAGAAGCAACAAGGAGGCCAGCTGTTCAAACCAACAGAAACATCATTAGATACAGGAATTTCCACAATTAGGAAACGACTAACTACCATAACAAGTGATGCTGCCCTCGAAAAATTATTTTGTCATCTTAATGAAAAGGTACATCTGCGCGGCAAACACAAAAAAAGAAGAACATACCCACACTGGGAATTACACAGGCAAGGTAATAAATAGAAAGGTGTCTCAATCTTAACCAGCATCTGTGCCAACATAAATTCATCCAAGCAGGCAACACTGCTTGTTAAACACCACAAACAAGTCAATTCATGAGCCCTGGTTTTAACAGATTAATTCCACTGCCATTCTTTCGCCATTAGCCATCTTTAATTCCTCTTCCCTATTCAAGCAACTATAACCTTGCTTCCACTGGAGACCTTTAGGTGCAACTTCTCTATGAGAACTACTAATGGCCTCCACAAAGTGGAATCTCATGATTTTGCTTGGTTTTTATCTTATGAGTAGTTCCTGCTGCCCTTGACATTTTAAATTCTATTCTTGTCATCTTGGTATTCCCTGAAAGTGTCTCCTACCGCTATGAGATCTGAGTCTTCTTCATTCCTTGTGGCCCTGCATCAGGAGTGAGGTTCCATTCTAGGTTATCTTTCACTTTCTTATGGAAAACTCCATTGTCCACCAGAATTTCACTTATCACCCAAATATATGTCTCTGTGCTAGGTCACCCTCTCAAGGTGAAAACCTGTGTGTCTAGCTTTGCTAAACATGTCCCTGTGGATATGCCAAAACATTCTGCAAAGAGTATCTTCCTTCATTTGTGGGTACTTCAACACCTATCATAGCACTTGAAACATCACAGCTCTCAAAGTTGTGTTAAATAAATGAACAAGTAAAATGACTAGCTGGACACCATCACACTCAAAATACAGGAGAATGAGATTATGTTTCTATGAGTCTTGTCCTTTAGAACTTTTTAATTGTGGTTATAATGATCATAAAGAAATTATGCAGTCATAAAGATATCAGAAGGCAGTGTTTATCTATCTAGTCTCATACATCACTCGAGAAAACAATTCTGATACCAGATGTGTGGGAATTTTCCCCTATATATCAACCAAACAATCCTCCAGCAGATACCAGCTGAGTATCCTGTAATTTGATTCAATTCTGACACAGTCTACCTCAAGATAGCATCAGATCCTACAAGTCGAGGCCTCAGTTTCACAGACTGTCCCCAACATCAGATGTCAATCACAAGTAATGGCTTCCACCCAAACTTTTGTCTGGACAGCTATATAAATCCAGGTTCCCACTACGCATTTTAGGTCCAATTAAATTGATTTAGCTGCTCACAAAACTCAGGGAAGCCCTTTACTTATGTTCATCTTATATGAATGACACCCCAAAGGATAGAAATGAACAGCCAGATGAAGAGAAGCATAGGGTGAGGTATGAGAGAATCTTTCATACATATCTTTTCCTGGCATGCTACCCCCCCAGGAACTATCACATATTGGGATGCTGGGAACTGCCCAGACCTGGTTCTTTCCAGTTTTTAATGGAAGACTTGTTATGCAGGCATACTTGGTTACCTTATCTGCCATGGGTATGAACACAACTTTTTTTTTTGAAGGGGATTGAACCCGGAGGCACTCTACCACTGAACCACACTCCTACACCCTTTTTAAAAAAAATTTTTTTTTAGTTGCCAATGGACCTTTATTTTATTTATTGATATGTGGTGCTGAGAATTGAACCCAGTGTCTCACACATGCTAGGTAAGTGCTCTGCCACTGAGCCACAACCCCAGTCCATTATTTGTTGATTTATTTTTATATTAAGACAATGTCTCACTGAGTTGCTAAGCTGCTGAGACTGGCCTTGAACTTGTGATCCTCCTGCCTCAGCCTCCAGAGTTGCTGGAATTACAGGCATGCATCACCATGCCCGGCTTCAACTCAATTTTAATCCCTCTCCTTACCCTTGAGATTGTGGGGCCAGGCTGAAAGTTCTAGCCTTCTAATCCCGTGGCTGTTTCTTCCTGCAACCAGCTCTATCCTGAGCCTGCTGAGAGCGTTTTATTAGAATAAGATGTACCTTACCACCCTAGAAACGCCAAGAGATTCAGGAGCTCTGTGCTAACACCAGAAGTCAAAGACAAAATATCAGGACGAAAAATTTTTACTTCAAAATTTTAAGACATGTTTGCCAGGAATGGGGGGACAATAGCCAAATATATAGGTCCTACTTTATTATACTATCACAACAGTTCCTAAAATTACTATGTACTAACTTCCATCTATTAATACAAACCCAGAATGGCACCCAAAAACAAGCTATTGACAATTCCATAAAACAACAAAAATGTGCTTTTTCAATATTTTAATCCTGAAGATTTATATTCATTGTTCATTCATAGCAGAGCCATCGGGGTCTATCAAAGATTTAAAACCATGAAAATCATCACAACCCAAACTTGCTATCAAATGGAGTAGCAACTGATAGAATAATGACTAGCAGATCCCACAGAGTGAAAACAAATCTCCGTAGACTTTCATAGATGAAAATTTTATCAATATGAATTACCAGTAACTGAATATAGACCTATATGTGTCCATTGAAAAGCTATATTGCCGACTATTTGGCATCAAGAAGCCTATTACTGCAAATCAAACTATAGACACATCCTAGCAAGTTTTAATTGTGAAACACATTTTAATTTGTTGGGCACTGCATATCTGTCCCTTGTATTTTCCCTTCTTCTTCTTCTTCTTCTTCTTTTTTTTTCTTTTTGGTGGGGGTGGTTACCAGAGATTGAACTCAGGATCACTCAGCCACTGATTCACATCCCCAGCCCTATTTTGTATTTTGAGATAGGATCTCACTGAGTTGCTTATGCCTCATTGTTGCTGAAGCTGGCTTTAAACTCTCTATCCTCCTGTCTCAGCCTCCAGGCCACTGGAATTATAGGCGTACATCACTGTGCCCAGCTCCTTTATTTATTTGAAATTCATTTTGCATCATTCACCAGTTAGATACATTTTTCCCAAGCTAAAGATGTTTCCCGCCTCCTGTTCTGCAAGGGATGAACATGTGATTGAAATCAAGTCAATGGGATGTGAGAAGAAATGGTATGTGCAACATCCAGGGAATCTCCAAACTAAAGACAAGGGGCACACCTATTTTACACTCTTCTCTGACACCTGGCCAGGTGATGACAACCTTTGGCTCAGAGACATCACCTGCACGTCGAGGATGCAGGTGATTATTCTTAGGACACCTGTTCACTAATCTTTCAGTCTCCCTTTAGCTTTTCACATAAAAAAGAAATGGATTCTTATTCTATTTATAAACACCATATTTTGGGAAGCTTAGTCTATTGTGAGTGATAAAATAAGGGTTCACCAATTCTTTTGAAAAGATGACAAGCAGTGAAATACTGGGGAATTTAACATCTCAATATTACTTTATTGATTAACTGTAGAGTTGTGTTGTTACAGTTTTCCAAAGTGCTTCCACATCCATCCCCATTAGATCCTTATAATGTCTTTGAGTCAAGGTCAACATTTCAATGTAGAAAAGTAATGTTCAGATTACAGGTTCGTAATTTGTTAAGGGTCAGATGGTAACAGCCTTAAGAAATAGTCTTATTGCTCAGTTCAGCATATTTTACACTGTGTCTCCAAATTATCCTCTCACAGCTAACTGAAAGTGGATTTTTAAGTGCATCCTTCAAAGTGGATTCTATATTGGTGAGATGGAGACCAATGGTAGAATGACTCCCACCACCACAGCCCTCCTCACCCATTTGGCTCATTAACACAGACTGTTGGTCGCCAATCCCACCCAAATCCAGTGGGTGTAGGATGCAGCCTAAGAATGTGCCTCTCTAACAAGTTCTCTGGTGATTGGGGGAATACTTAACTATATGCAAAACCATAATACAAAGCCAACAAATGAACTTTCAGATTCATAGCGGTTGTACATCTAAATTTGTTTTTGGTTCCACCTGGATTTCTGTGCCTACTAAAAAGTACGGGTAGAAAATAAGTTGTATTCTCACATTCTGTGCTCTGATAAATAATATGAATTTATACAAGTTAGCACTTTTTAATTAGATTTGACAAAGGTGCTTTACTTTTATTTACTTTTTTTGAGTAAAAGATCAAGAGAATTATGGTTTTTAAGTTAAAAAAGTGATCATTGTATTTCTAAGAAGCCCATATTATTTTTTAAATATTATTTTTACAGCAGTGTTGGAGATAAATACATATTAGCCAAATGAAGGACTTAATTTAAGTCAAAAAGGAAACAAAGCTGCACTTATGTGAGTTGCAGGATTTTTTTTCTCCCAATGTAGAAATGAAAACTAATTCAATGTGTCCACAATTCAGTTACACAATTCAGTAACATGTTATTTGTCAGTGTAACAGAAGATGGAACATACACAGAAGATACCATAAAAATATAAATGACAAGTTAGCCAACTTCTCATTTCAACCTCTCTTCTTGCATTGATGGAGGCCTACTGTCTCAATTACAACCCCAGCTATTCTATGTGGAATAAATTTGGCTTTGGAAAGCCATGAACTATAACTCAATTCAAATGACATCAAAACACTGCAGGAATTAACCAATGTGCCCACTGCATTAATGTTCTGTACTTTTGCACCTTTCTTTTCACCCAACTAATGGATCACAAAAGAGCATTTCACTCACTACAGTACCTCATGGTCTCCTGAGTCTATTATTATCAATGCCCTTCAAAATCTGGCCAGTGATGTTCTGATTTTATCTATTACTTCACAAAACTATACTGGGACCCAGAGAAGACAGGCTCCTTGCTTTTTCTGGAGAGCTGCAATATAAATTCTTTGCTGTGCTAGCACCTAGCACAGGGTCTACAAATAATAGGTGTCAGGGGGTAAAAATCAGCAGTGTTACCCACTATTGGAGTCTGAAATCATTTCTAGAGGTTAGTGCACTTGAACTGGCTTATAGCATCGCCCTGGGAGGACAACACTTGCTTGCTTCCACTAATGGTTCCCATTGGTTCCACTGAATCAACCTGGAGGGCTGATTAACACAGACTATTGGGCCCCAGCCCCAGGGTTTGATTCAGTGGGTATGTGTGGGATGAAACCAAAGAATATGCATCTTTAACAAGCTCCCAGGCAATTCTGATGCTGCTGATCTGGGAACCACTCTGCCAATCACTGGCTTATAGTACCAGGGATTTGTTTATTTGTTAGCTCTATTGCCATCCACTGTTCTCTTGAAATATTAACAATAACAATATAAATATGGCCAAATCCAAGTATTCTACAAATACATGGGTTATGTTCAGACACTCTTCCAGATCTGGGGAGTACAGTCAGTATACAGAGGTCCCTACCCTCCTAGAGGTTACATTTTTATGGATGAGAGACAGTAAAAAAAAAAAAGTAGAGGAAAGGATTATATGGAATAACTAACTAGAGAAGAGTAAAAGGAACAGATGAAGTAGAGGAGTGTATGTGTGTGTGGGAAGAATGCTGGAGGAAGGCACAGTAAAGAGACTTTGGAAAAACACCTGAAGAAAATAAGGGAACTATACCAGGTGACAAACTTTGGAGGTTCATTCTAGGCAGAACAAGTACAAAAGTTTTTGAGGACTTCAGAGAGAGCACGGAGGCCAGTGGCTACAGTGTAGAGATGCAGTGGAGGAAAGAAAGAGATAATAATAGCCTCAAAGTTCTGGTAAAAACTGTGTCATTTGTTCCCAGTGAACTAGAGAACAAATGTAGTGAGACTTGAGTGAGGCATTAAAACAATCTCCCATAAATCTCAAAAGGATCCTTCTGGCTGCTGTGAACCACAGGGGTGAGGGGCAGGAGCAGATGCAAGGAGACTAGCTGGAGGCTAGTAGAATAGATGACTATTACTTCAATTGAAGTCATCACAGGGAGAATCATGCTAAGTTGTTCAGTTCAAGATGTGTTTGGAAGATGGAAGTGTTAACTTGATGGATCGAATGTGGGCTATGAAGAAAACAGAATCAAAGACACATTTGGTTTTTGACCTAAGCAACTGAACTCTAACATTTACTGACAAATCACTATGGAAGGAATATGTTTGTGCAAGGGGTTTTGAATAACTGTTCTCCTCTAGACAGTTAAGTTTGAGATGCCTGTGGCATATGTGTGCGTAGATGCTGAGAAAACTGTTAGTGTTCAGGAATTTGGGATTCTAATATGTACGGTTAGCACATAGAGCCATGACACTGAAGGAGGTTACCTAGGAAGAAGCCATACTAAAGAGAACAGAATCCAGCATTTAGGGGTTGGAAAAATCAGCTGGTCAATGAAGGAGAGGTCAGTGGGGGAGGAACAGAAGAGCCAAGTGATGCAGGAAAGAGTGTTCTAAGAAGAAAAGGGTACCCAACACAGTCAACGGTCAAATAAGTCAGGTCCCCAAGTTGACCAAATTTGCCAACATGGACTTACTAGTGAACTGAAAGACAGATTTAGTAGAGGAAGCATCGTAGGTATCTCATTATGGAGGGTGGGTGGGGAAAGAAGAAAGAGAAATCTGATGCTAGGGTAGAAAGAATAAAGCTTTCCAGAAAATACCATACGTTTCTTAAAGATCAGTGTGCCTGAGAGACTCTGAAGAAGTTTGAGTTCCAGGTCCCACCCTTGAGTTTCAACAAGTCTAGGAATAACCTGGGGTCTGGAGATACAATTTTAACAAAAGTTGGAATAAGATGTTGCCAATTCTCCCTGGTGTCTCTTTGGGGCATGGTGTCCCAAATGGAGGTTTGGTACACTTTGGAGAACGTAAGGAAACCAAACAAACTAACAATCGACCAAACCTTCCCTGAAATACCTACAATACTTTTTCTACCAAGGAAAAGTCAGGGCCCTGTATTCTCTGAACATTCACATGTCATCAGGAAAGGAGACAGTAAACACAAAGATGTTTAGAAAAGAAGCTGGTTCTGTCCCTGTGGGATCCACAAAACTCTTCTAGGAGCATATAAACTGCCTATCCCAGGAAGGGCCTTCTGCCATACCAGAGGGTCATAAAAATAGTTGACAATTCTTTGCTTTGTTTTCATGTTTATCTTTACCAGCTTTTCCTCAAGAAACGGTCAATGTCTTTGGAGGTGAGGGAATTTTGCATTTCTCTACCCAGACAAAAAACTTGTTTGGATTTTATCTTCAAGCCAGAGGGCATTGGTGAATTTGAGGATTTGAATGTGTTCTCTGTTGAAGCTGCATTTCCCACTTGTGACCAATGAACATAAATCACACTGGAGGAAACAGCATTCCCCCTCAAGCATATGATTTCTCTCAATCACTACTGCTTCTACAATTGGTGGAGATAGGTGTTCCTCAGGATCAACCACATTACATCTCCATGTTCATGGTGAAAACAAAAATAATGTACCTGATCTAAGATATTTTTGCTCTCATTAAGGAGCAGAATAGTGTTTCTATGAGGTATCTAAACATTTTCCAACTTGCTCTTTTTGTGTTTTCTACAAAAGAGCAGCAAAATACTGAATTACCACAATTGGTCTCCATTTTCTCCTTTTATTTCTAAATTTGGTCTCTATGATAACATTAAGTGGCATACTACAGGAGAGTATAGGTATCCCCTTGACACACACCTCCAGAAATATAGGAAGGAGCTCCTGAAGAGACATTATCCTCTGAGCCACCTCTTCAGATCTAATAATCTGCAGGATACAGATGTCTCTATATGTGAAAATGATAAATATATATATCATTCATGCTAAAAACAAAGTGAACCAAAAGTTGTAAAGAATTCTGGGTGTCTCGATTTTAAATCTGACAACAAAACCTATAAAACCACAACTCAAATTGTTCCCAAGAGAAAATTACCATAAAGATAAGGGCCAAACTGGAAACATTCCAAGCACAGTCCAAACATTAACAATAGGAAGAACCTCTTAAACAATTGTGTGTGGGATGAATTTTAGGATGGTACTCGGTGGCCACCCCTCCTCGAATATGTAAAGACAAGTAAATAGAGAAATTGAACTTGGGATCATAAAAAAACTTTACTGAGGAGCAAATTTCAACCTGAAGAGGCAGTGCCATGAGGCCGGGGTAGGGTTTGGGGTTGGGTTTTGTGTAGGTATAGGGGCCCTAAGAAAGAAGCAAAGCAGGGCCAGGGGAAGTATCTCAGTGGTAGAGCATGTGTTTAACTTTGAGGTAGGGGTGTGTGTGTGTGTGTGTGTGTGTGTGTGTGTGTGTTCTGGATTCATTCCCCAGTATATACACACACAAGCAAAAAGAAACAAAGCAAAGCTAGAATTCACTGGTTCCCTGACAAATTCTACTGCTCAGTAGAATTGTTCTTCACTTAAGGCACCATCTTGGAAGGCTTCTAAAATAAGGTGAAGAGTCCTGCATCCTTCCTCTGCTTGGCAGCCTTAGTGTTGAGAACACTTGAAATAGTCCAATATCCTCCACAAAGAAACTAATTCTAGAAAAAGACACTGCTATCCCTCCCCCAGGACTCAGTAACTGTGTGTCAATAAGATTTCCTACACCAAGACCAAGACTTGTATAACATGGAGGCAAAGCTGGACACATCCAACTGGCACTCTTCATTTTAGGGTCTTAAAATTTGGCCGTGAAAATATTTAATAGGAACTCAAAGGTAAGAGTAGGCATAAGAACCATCTTTTGGCAACAGGCCTCTGCCTTTTGAAAACAGGGACCCCCATCGAGGGCTGTAAACTTTTTCCCCACTTTCTAATTTGCAGTCAAGGAAGAACATGGAAAAATCAACAGAAGGAAAATAGACTGAAACTACAGAGCATTTTCTCCTTCAAATTGCCTCCAGAGATTCAGCCCATGTCTTAGATGATTCTTAGTATATTACTAGAGAATCATACTAAGTGATAAATCACTTTTAGGAAAATCTTGCCTACAACAACAACTGCCAGTCATACAAGAAAGATTTCACCATGGTTTTGGGTTAAAAAAAATGATTTACCAAGTATAAAATACTTCACAAGTATCACCTGCAAACTTGTTGGAAATGTCAACTCTTGGCCTTTTCCCCAGGCCCACTAATCTCTGGAGGTAGAAGGGCCCAACAACCTCTGTTTTTAGCAAGCCCTTCACATGTTTCTGTTCTCACAAACCTCTGAGACGTTGTGTTCAATAAATGGTGAGCTAACCCACCATCATTGCATTCATTCCCTGACCAACAGAAATAAACTATAAGGAGAGTAACTAAGAACAGAGTAGGGACGAAGAGCATGAGAAGAAGATTAACATTAAACTGGGATGAGAGGTGGGAGGGAAAGGGAGAGAGAAGGGAAATTGCATGGAAATGGAAGGAGACCCTCAGGGTTATACAAAATTACATACAAGAGGAAGTGAGGGGAAAGGGGAAAATAATACAAGGGGGAGAAATGAATGACAGTAGAGGGGGTAGAGAGAGAAGAGGGGAGGGGAGGGGAGGGGAGGGGAGGGGGGATAGTAGAGGATAGGAAAGGCAGCAGAATACAACAGACACTAGTGTGGCAATATGTAAATCAATGGATGTGTAACTGATGTGATTCTGCAATATGTACACGGGGTAAAAATGGGAGTTCATAACCCACTTGAATCAAAGTGTGAAATATGATATATCAAGAACTATGTAATGTTTTGAACAACCAACAATAAAACATTAAAAAAAAAGAAATAAACTCAGTAGCAAACACTTCTCCTCTTTTCCAGAGACCAAAGTTGAACACAACCCGATTTTCAGCATCTTCTAACCTCATCTCTGTAGCTTGTTATATGTGAAGCAATTTAAGATTGTCCTCAGAACAGCCCCAAATGTCTTGTGGTATAAAGTGATTACCACTCGTCTGATTAAAAAGAGCTTTTATTGGAGGTAACCTGGAGGGTTGATACAACCTGAAGTAAATAGCTCTGTTCTCTCGTCTGAAAGGTAATTAGAAAGCCATTTTGCTCTGGCAGTGGAAAGTCTGATTCAGGAGGAAAGAAGTTTCTTGTCTCTTGAAAGACAAGACAAATTAAACACATGATGGAACATGGTTACAGGCATCTAAACTCTTCCACTGGAAAAATCAAGACAAAAGTTGCTTTGTATGACAATACTTCTAATTCAGAGAAAAGCCTTGTTTTCAGAGCCCCCATCTATGTGCCTGTTCATCCAGAGAAGGAAAGCAGTGCTGAAAAGTAGCCACTCATCACTTCCTATCTTCTGACCACTTGTGGGACTTCTCCTCTTGGTTCTGCTAGATCTGACCAAAATGGTACTCCAAGCTTCCAGTTAATACCCACTTCATAAAAACACCCTTCTGATCATTAAGATCTGCTCCAGTGGTTCTCCCAGTGTGGTCTCCTGACCAGCATAATTAGCATCAGCATAATCAGTATCAGCATGATTAGCATCAGCAATACCAATTCCTAGACTTTTCCATAGACCCACCCATCTCTGGAGGGGGAAGCCCAATGAGCAATGTTTTAGCAAGCTCTCAGGTGATTCTGATCTAACTGAACTTTGAGAGCCTGTATCCAATTGTTAAATACTAACCCACTGTCATTATATTCATTCCCTGGGCACGACACATGCCCGTGCATACGCTACCTCCTCTCTCCCTATTTTCCACTAGCCATTTGAGGCAATAGTTAATTTCTTGAGTTGCCATCAGCATTCAGCAACAAATTAGAGTTTCTTTGTAAAAATCTCATTTTGAGGTAGGAGACAGGGAAAACATTAAGTGATGCACTTCCTTGCATCAGGTGAGAAATCCCAGTTTAATTAAAATAATGCAAAACCAGCAATAGCTGCCGTGCTGTGAAGCCTCCATTTGTACTAACTATGTAGGAGCCATTTTAAAGATCAGCATGAGAGCAATACCCATGATAAATATGATGCAGATGCACCTGGGCTGTTATTAAAAAATAAAGTATATCCTTGCGAAGCTTTAAGTTGCTGAAGCCATTCAATAAATGAATGCGTACCTTTGGGATCTGGAGACACCAAAGCTCATGTAGGTGCTTTGTACTGGGACAGTCGCCCAGGACAGTAACTGTTTCTTAAAATACACATATTTGTGGTAGCAATACTAACAAGTTCACTTACCAATGGAAAATAATTTACCTATTCTAATCCTTACTTTTGATGAAAATCAGCCACACTTAGACAAGGCAGATGTGTTAAATCAATTTAGGAAGGTAATTTACTATGATGAGGTTGTTAAAGAGTCACAAGAAACATCGGGAAATTTATGCAAATATTTTTTGGGGAATTTGTTCTGAGTATGCAAATGTCACATAATTAGTTATCATGCTTTACATGCAAAATTAAGTTTGCTATAATAACGAATCACACTCAAGAATAAGGCTATTTAACATGAAAAGAATCCTCATTTTTATGACTGAAAGGCTGTAAATTGAGGGTAAACTGCAGGTGAACCCAATTCCAGCCTTCAGTATTGTTATTCATTTGGAGGTCAAACAAAACCAACAGCAATAAGAAGCAGGAGGGTTCCCTGGCTCTGGAAGTCACCCCTATGGATGCAAGAATCAGAAGAAGTAAAAGCAATGCAGTAGTTTGCTTTTTGGATTAGACTGTTTCAACTATTATTAACCAGATAGTCCTTTAGCCTGTCATTACTGTGGAAGAACTCAGTGATATCATTTAATATTTCACAGACTAACAAAGCCAAACTTCTTCTTTGGAAACTCTCTAAAAACTAATTACTGCTCAGTCCCTGTCTGCCCCAGGCTGACAGGCAGGCTGGAGAGAATGGGGAATTCCAGTATGCTGGCTTTCCCTGACTCACTCTGTGAAGGTCCCCACTAGTAGGTAGGCTCTCTGGACCTTCACTTGCTGGTGAAGCTTTGGATTTGCAATACTTGCTGGGAAATAAAGGAAATAGGGCCTAAATTTCTCCTGGCCACTTAGGCTGTAACCTATCCCTGTTTGTCCAGAAATGGAATATCTCGTATTATAAAACTTTCAGTGAAATGTCCTGGGCAAATGAAACTTAATTCATCACTTACCATGATCACACTTTCTTCCAATACTGCTAGCCTATATGCCCATTACTCACCACTGGGCTTTGGTTTTTCTGAACATGCTTCAAATTTTTTTACTAGGAATGAGCTCAATTCTAGTGCTACTGACTAGCCCTAATGCCAGGAATCACTTTTGCCAGTCTACTGAAAAAGTGCATGCTTCTCCTAGGAGGTCCAATCATTGACAAAGAGCTTGCTTTATCCAGGTAGGTTACTCTGGAATAAAGGGGTTACCATCTTCCTGAGTATTCACTTGGAGGGGTTCTGCTGTCGCCACCACCTCCCTTATAAGAGTTTGCATCATAACCTTGTTTCAACCACTCTGGTACTGTGATTAGGGTTCAATTTTTGGAAATTCATTGGTACCTAACCTTTAACTGGATGAGGCTAAAATTAAGATCATGGTTCACAACTACTCCAAAAGGGTTCATTGCATAATATACTTCAAAACTGATTTCAACAATCTATTGGAAATGAATGGTGTGCTTTTGAACATTTGTGTTACCTTAGATGATCATAAAGTACTGAGTATAGCACTGTTGCTCCATAATCTAAGGTTGGTAAGCACTTCTCTATATTAGTACTAAGTATAGAACAACAAAAGGTTTTAGTGGCATGTTTTTAGCAAAAAGAGAAACCCAAAAACTGTTCTAAAGCTAAAAGAAAACTTCAATATTTGAATGCTACATCTATGTCTTAGAATGAAAATATGACAAACCTGGCAGAGACATTTAAAAAATGTTAAATGCAGAAAAAAAATTTTAAAGATGCAGAAAAAGAACAAAATGCTTGATTGCTGGTAATTGGAAACATCTAATTTCCTGTTTCCTGGCTGGTAAAAGCACCTGACTTCTTTGTAGCTCAACCAACTTTTTCTTACAGCCTAAGCTTGATAAGGAGATATTCCCTAGTTTCATACTCACTTTCCCACTTCAACTTAAAAAAATATATACAGAACAATAGCTAGATAAAAGTCTTAATCTCAAAACAAAATATTTGCAATAGGTCAGTACTGCCTTCTCAAATTCAACCATCTTAGCCCAATATTAAACAGTGAGTAAAATCTTTATCAAATGTGTCAGTGCAACTAATTCTACACAAATAATTGGTACTTATAAAGCTTTCATTTATATTTAGGTTTTTTTAGTTAAGTGAGTATCATCCCTTATTTCCACAGGGCTCATTTCATAGGTTTACTTAGCAGAAAGTTAATAGATGTGATTAAATAGACATAACTTTCTAAGTCTGTAAATACACCAGTAAATTCAACAAATATTTTAGTACCATTATGCAAATAATACTCTGCCAAAGACACCACTGTCAGATTCAAATCATGGGAAAAGGCATAGATGTAGGGGAGTTTCTACATAGTAAATTACACACACATTTTACAACAAAAGGCTAGCACCCTGTGACAGATTCAGGGACAGGCAAAACAAGGGTGGTTAGGATTCAGCTGGTGGGAAAAAAAATTGCAGACTACATTTTACATAGAACTTTATTTTCAACACTGTCACAAAATTTGTTTAATTCTCCCCTACAACATGCCAGTAAAGCAAGTATTTCTATCTCCATTGGACCTATAAGGAACCTGTTTAAAGAGTTTGAGTAACAACAATATCTGAGTGGGTAGTTGAAAGGAAAATGTTACATGAAATCACCAGAAACAAAAACTTGCCTTTCTTTCCTCTAGTTTCGATGCCCAGACAGAACATTCTTCTAAAAATGCTGCATCTTAGAATCTGTCCTGAGAAACTAGGTCTTATACAAGCTAAGATGAGGAGGTAGGACCAGATAGGTTGTTGGCGAACATCTGCAAGCACCAGGCTCACCTCCGGGGCTTGTAGGAACAGATTGCTCACCCCACCTCCAGTGTCTCTGATTCAGGTCATCTGGGAAAACCTGAGAATCAGAATTTCTAACACGTTCCCAGGTGATGATGATGTTGGAGCTGCTTATCCAAGGACCCACTGTGAGAACCCCTGTACAGGACCAACTTTAAGACACCTAAGATTTTTGAGTGTGCAATAAAAGAATATCCTTATCTGCACCAGCTGTAAATAAGTGTTTATCTTCCATTCATTCATTCTACAATTGGTGAACATTTATTACCATTTTTTTTTCAAATAGTTCCTAGTTTGAAAGTATTGGAAACGATTAATAAAATACTTCATATGATTTACGGATATTTGAAAATTTGAATCCATTTCTGTGATCATGTAAAAACCAAAAAAAAAAAAAGAATTAAATCAGGAAAAAATATGTGAAATTATGAACCTAGTGCCTGACACAAAGGAAGAACTTAGCACACATTAGCTACGTGGATCACTGAAACTCTGAAAATTCACATATCACATCTCCCTTTTTCCCCTCACACTGCTCAATCTCTCTTATTTCAACATTTCAGGGTTTTCCTCACCTAGCTTATGAAGGCTGAAAGGGTCTAATCAAAATAATGCTGATATAGGGATATGTGGGGTTAACAGGACAATTGAGTCCTAACACGAGTTACCCAATTAAAAACAAGACCCCACCTGTCAGTTTTTTACCAGCTGCCTCACAGTACATATTTCTCCCATGTCACCTCACTGCTTGGGACAAGGGATGGGGAGCAGCATTGGCAGGAAAATAAATGGGCAGAACCAGCACAATAGTCTGGACAATAGACAGTGTTAGACCTAATTGCTGACCCTCCCCAATCACACTTTTACAGGGCTCAGGCTTTGTACATATGCTCAATCAATCAATCAATCAATCAATCCCTAATGTGTTTCTACAAGACTAGACCTTAGGCTTAGCTCAGCTTCTCAGTGTGGAAAGTGTTTCTCTTAGCCTGGCACTAGCATCAGCAAGTTGAAATTATGCCCAAAGACACTCTCTAAATTCCTAAATTTGTAGTCAGCCCAAAGTCACCTTAGTTTTGTGGATCCTGAAGTCCAACCAGAAATCTTGATTTCCATGTATTAACGCTACCTGCTCTCACATACATTCTTTGACTCCATGAGGTTTCTAGACT
Source organism: Marmota monax (assembly GCF_021218885.2). Classification (NCBI taxonomy): domain Eukaryota; kingdom Metazoa; phylum Chordata; class Mammalia; order Rodentia; family Sciuridae; genus Marmota; species Marmota monax. The sequence continues at coordinate 2,646,971 of NW_026691933.1, forward strand.
ACAATTAAAGTTTGAAATTACATCTGTGAAAAGAAGCCTGGCCTGCATGAAGCTTCACTTAAAAACCTCCCTGTATAAATTAGAAGTGGACCAGGCCTGCTGTGCAGACAGATCAACCCACCCCAGGCATGGTTCTGGGGAATAATGAAGAAACTCTCCTTTGAGAGGCCAGAAGGCCTGAATAGCATTTAGGTTTCTCTGAGGCTTATTTTGTGAGAGCAAAACAGACTCACTTAGAATTTTTTTTTGAATACTTACTTAGAATTACACACATACACACACAAATATATTTAAAGTCTCCCACTCCATTTCATAACTAATAAATTCTGTTTTTGCAGCTGCTAAGTCAGAAAGAAACAGAAAAATCTGTGGAAATTTCAGCCTCTGTATTTTCCCTGATCATGCTACTGGGAGATGTTCCGAAACCAAGCAAGGTAGTGAGGCATAATTTAAAAATTCCAGAATTTCTTCTAAAGCTTTCACTTGGGTGTCACTTAGAAGGCCTGACAGTAGCAATACACACAAATACACACAAAATATTGCAGAGTTACATATAAGCCTCAATTGCTATTAAGTGTGGAAAAAGGTACATATTTTGAAGCACATATTGTTATGTCAGGCTCTATTAAAATTCACTCATTTAATTATTCACTCAGCAAACTTTGCTGCTATTTCATCTTGCAATAGGAGCTACTGGATAGAACCATGCAGAAAACAGACATAGGTCTGGGCTGGGGGTGTGGCTCAAGCAGTAGCGCACTTGCATGGCATGCACAGGGCGCTGGGTTCGATTCTCAGCACCACAAAAAAATAAAAATAAAAGATGTTGTGTCCACCGAAAACTAAAAAATAAATGTAAAAAAAAGAAAATAGACATAGGCCTAAAGTGTCTTTTTTTTTTTTCACTTTTACAACTACCTGGGATAGAGGGGAGGCACTGCCTTCTTACCTTATAAATGCAGAACCATAGCTTTATCACATAAGCTACTTTTGAACACATAGCCAGTGACGGGGAGAGCCAGAGATAGCCAATCCTCAAACCGGGACTTTGTGTCTCCAAAGTGTATGCCCCAGCCTTTGGGGAAGGGATAGCCTTGAAGACAGCATTTACATATTCCCCTCCAAGTGCCCTTATAACCTTCCCTAGGTAACTCCTCTAACAGAAACTGGCTTTCCTTCGTAGTATAGGTACTTTCACGTGATGTTTCCTGAGGGACAGCTGTGTGGTATAACTCACTTTTATTACTTCAGCCCTTGCTTTCCCTAAGCAAGCACCACTGTACACTGGTTTAAGAGGCATTGCTTTGCTCAGAGTTATTGGTGGGCGAGGACACCTGACATTTGTTATTTTGGAGGACACCAAGCCCCCTTCTTTGGGGTAATCATTCTTCCCTTGCTCTGTGGCACTCTAACTCTGCTTGCAAATGGAACTTCTGATCTGAATGAAAGCCATTTGGTATAGCACCTGGAGATACCAATGTGCTCAAGGATGGGAGTGGGATCCAATCAGAGCCAATGAGGCTTAGCTGGGACTAACACGTAAACAGCATCTTTCCTGCCTTGGTCTTCTAGCTTCGGCATTTGTCATAGATTTTTCTATTACCAGAGCCCATCACATGTTGTCTTTGGCTTCCTCCATACAAATGACTGAAATGTGTGCCATTTTCTGATTCCATCAATAAAAAGCTGCTGATGGTGCATGCCAGAATTGGTGAAACCACCCAAATGGACCAAATGATGGTACTGCCTTTCAGCAATCACAATTAATACATAAATAAAATCATGCAGCTCTCTTCTTTAGCTCCTTCTTGATGATGACCACTTTAGGGATGAATTGCTCTGCATTTCTGGCAGAGAAACAACAGCCACTCAGAATACCCTAGGCTGATAAAGCACCTGAGTCTGTTGAAGAACTGAGACATGAGGGCAGGAGTCCAGAAACAGCAGATGACAGTTCTGCCTTCCCTTGGAGACATTGTCCAGCTGTTTATTGGAAATATGAAAATATTTCTCAGAAACGTGGGATTCTGATCCCAAAAGTCCATGCCTCTATCTCCCCTCAAGTCTACCTCATTTCTCCTACCTGTCTGGGAGCCATGACATCACCCACAGGGTAGGATTTAATGATGACTCACCTGCTTCATTATTCTTCCTGCTTAAAGCCAACAGGGCCCTCACTGCTCAAATTGGAGTGCAAACACCCAAGAGTCAGCCTTTCCTGGAAGCTGTTTAGAAATGTAGTCCCAGGTCCCACCTCAGACTTACTGAGTCAGAATCTGGCTCAGAACCTGCTTCTGATAAATGTCCAGCTGATCCTGCTGCTAGAAGCTTGAGAACCGCATTCTGAGTAGCAAGGATTTAGATGTCTGGGTTTCCTAACCCTATTAATCGTGCTTCTTAAACATAACTAATTCTGGCCACAACCTCGAACCCTCTGAATCAGAATCCCCATAAAAGGGATTCTGTTTTCCAGGCCACCTGGAGGATCTTGAGGAAAGGCAAGCATGAGGAACCCTGGGACTCTAACTGAGGAGGCTAAGCTCTGAGCTGCCTGCTCTCTCCTACCAGAATCTGTGGCCTAACAGATGGAAACACACTGCTGTTCCCTTTGGGGCTATTTCATTTTCCCCTTGTTTCCTCCCAAAGGCTTGCTACCAAATGCTGCATCCTCAGCATCTGGAATTGTTTTTTACTTTCTCTCTACATTGTTAGGTAAGAAAGGACCTCAGAAAGATTTAAATCCCAATTCTCGGCACATACTTGGCATTTCTATTTAATGTTCTTCATGTTTTGAAGATAAAAAATGTAGATTCCTAATCCTGATTGGTCTATCAGGCTGTACTCCTAATATACTGATTGGTCTGCATAAAACACTCACAATATGCAAATGATAATTTGGTAATTACCAAATTAAGGGTAATGCAAATGGTGATTTTCTAGGATCTAGGAAATTAGCCTTTAAGTTTTTCTGTATCTTTTATAAACTGGCAAGTATACTTAATATGGTTGCCTAAAATATATAGGGCCTTTGGAAAGTGCTTAAACACTTTTCTTCCTTTGCCTTGAATACTTATAAAATCATACAATGTTAATACCTGATGGGCTCTACCTGTGAAGATTAACAGCAAACAGGCCCACAATCCTCAATATTGGGGGATAACTGTGTACCTCAGGAGTCCTTGTTGGTTGTCACAGAGTGATAAAGAACATGGTAGTGGCAGATAGAAGATAGAAGCCAGAGATGCTGCTAAACATCCTACAGTGACAAGGACAGCCCCCACAGCAGAGAATTATCAGCCACGATACCGTCCAGGTTGAATAATTCTGACACAGATCGAACACCATCCACATCTTCAGAGCTCAATGACTGTCAACCTGTACTCCACCTACCCCACATCTGATCCAAGGTTACTCAGTTGGTGGAACCAGGATTGAAACAGTACTCTGTTATCTCCAAAACTATGTTCTCACCACCCCATGCTGCCTCTCACTGCCCAACAGACCATGGTAATCTTTTCACCTCTATTTACAGGAGATGCTGCAAATTGCAAATTCTATTTCAGTTCCCAAATACCTGAATACCTGCTCTCATGATACAAGCTTCAGGTGGAAATGGAGGATTGAGACTTAAGGAAACAAGGAGAGCCCAATATACCATAGATTGGGTTTTTCATTGATCTTGTTTTAAACAGAGAAAGCGAGCTCTTATGAGAATTGAGATATTTAAAACAATATGTTTTTAAAATATTTTTTTTAGTTGTCAATGGACCTTAATTTAATTTATTTATTCATAGGTGGTGCTGAGAATCAAACCCAGTGCCTCACTCATGCTAGGCAAGCACTCTACCACTGAGCTATGACCCCAGCCCTATTTAAAACAATGTATTTTAAGAGAAAGAACATTGAGATTCCACTGCACAGGCAGAACTTGAGGCAGTTTGTAAGCAACTAACAATTTCAAACTTGTCTTGCCACCACATGTGGCTTCTGGAGTCTCCATGGCCTGGCCAGTCCTTGACATACTTTGATAGCTAAATTGTTAAATATTTAAGATCATTAAAAAATGAACACATGATAGAAACATGGAAAAATCAGACCCTGTGAACTCAATTACGATGTGTTGGCAACAAAGAGTAAAAGCAACTAACCCATCCAATGAGGTCTACAGACCCATGTAAAAATGGCAAATAGATACAATATTACTTGTAGGGTAGACTAAGATTTCATGTTTAATTTAAAATGAACTTACATTTCAACCTAAGATGAGCACTTCTGAAACATCAGGAAATGCTGATAACTTTCACAAAAAGAAAGCAACAATCTGAATAGAGAATTTTGTTCTCTGAGGGTATCCATAATCTTAGGACAAACGATTACATATACCCTTTAAGTGGAAATACTCTATAGTTAAAATGAACCTCTTATAATAAAAGGAAACACAGTAAAAAGGAATTGGTTTTAAGAAAGCCTTTAGAGTTTCCTTTCCCCGCATATACCAGCCATTAACTTCTCTCCATTGAACTTTTAGAAAGTAGAGTCAAATTTTCCATGACATAGCTGAAGGAGGAGCATGAGAAAGGAGACAGTTGGGCTCTTCCAAGATGGGGGCTCTGCTGACAGAAGCCCTCAGATTTGGCATAGCCTTCCCATCTCACTTCATTAGCAACCTCACTCCACAGCCACAGGTGGGGTGTGGGGTCAAGGAACAGCCAGGAGACAGCCCCATGGACAGTGGCAAGGAAATAGGAGCCCAATAAAGCATGTAAGAAGAGGGAGGAGGCTACCTTGCTTGCCTCACAAGCTTCCAGATGACAGAGGAAAGAGGGAGGGAGGGAGGGAGGGAGAGAGAGAGAGAGAGAGAGAGAGAGAGAGAGAGATATGAATGCAGATGGGCTCCAGGTAGAATTTGCTTACCAGACAGAGGGTGTCAGTTTTAATTAAGACTATTCAAGTGTTAAGAAAAAGAGACTAATTCTAACCAGAGTGGGTGAGAGGAAGCAAAGCATTTTGATGGAAACAGAAGAGCCGGATTGTCTGAGCAAATGGGTTGAATATATAAAGCTCTTGGATTTGTCATAATTTACATTAGGGAGGACTGAGGATATTTGTATGATAATATATTCAATGATTTATTAGTTAATCTCATCAAATCAAATGCTAGGCCAGATTACATACATTTTGTAATTCTTAAATTCTCCAGAAGTTTGGAAACATTAAAAACAAAAATAAAAACAAAGGACCCACACAGACGTATTCCAAATGTGACAAAAATAATGTGACTACTCATTCAAACCCACTGATCTGCCCAGTTTCATGAAATCACCTGTGAAGTCTTTTATTGAAATGAATCTGGGAGAGTCTCTTGATTGATGAGTTTGAAACAGGTGTGAGGAGTCTGAGATTTATAAAGTTCTCCAAATAACATTAAATATTGACTAATGACCTCAGAGGTTAGTTAAGATACTATAAGAAATGCAGAGAGTAAATTGGACATTATTTTTCAAATTTGTAAGGGAATACAGGAAAGAAAGCCAGTTCTTCTATTTCTTGCTAAATTTCCCATCAATTTATTTCAAAACAGTATATGCTGTGGCAAGCAAATACAAAATATTTATTAATACAAAGAAAAACTGTTTTCTAATATCTTAATTATAACTTCACTTGCTTATATGACTTTCTGCATCACATAGTATTAGTGGCAGCTACAAATGATTGTGCATATACTCTGTGCTGAGCTTTTTAACACACACACACATAAACACACACACACACACTAATGAGACACTTTTTATTTTATGAATAAAATAAGATTTTAGGTGAATATGCCTGCATAAGTGTGTATGCATGTGTGTATGTGTGTGTGTGTGTGTGTGTTGTGGTTTTAGGTTAAAAAATTGCAGATATCCTAATTGCCCTTGACTGACACAAATTTTTAATCTATAATTAATATTCTTGTGCTGTGTCAATTAAGACTTTTATCAGTTCTTGGGCCGAATACAAATATTTATACTTCTCTCTCTTTTTTTTTTTTTTTTTGCTGGAAGGGGATAGTAGTAGTTTAAGATACCTTTGTAAAGAGGTTAAAAACAAACAACTGACAGATTCCTCCAAAGTTCTACATTAATGGTTAAACAAGTATCATCTGATGATTTACTCAGCAACTCGAAGACAATAAAACATAACTAAATCTGCCAATTAGCATTTTCATATTCTCTCCTGACAGAGCTTAATCGCATCTGCAAAATGCAATTTCCAACCCAGAGCTCTCTGACATTTTCTATCTCCTTCTGTGCTTCTCTCCTGTTGCTCCATTATGACTGAGAGCAGTAGCAGGTTCTAGTCCATAGTGACAAATGCATCACCTGCCATTGAAAAGAAAGCAATTGTTGTATCTTTGTTAAATCTGGGGATAACGTGGGTCCTGCTTGTACACTTAAGTGCATAAACAGCCAAGGCAGGACCTGTTTTAAGTGGCTCAATCTTAGTGACAACAGCTGGGCTGCAGTTGATGTCACCTGAGGTGCCCATTAAAGGTGTGGAAAGCTGCCAGATGAAGAGTGCATTCCAGGAACAACAACTCCTTTGTCATGAGAGCATCCCACATACCAACACACAAAAGTGACAAACAGTGACTTGGAAGACAGCATATTGACTTTCCTGTCCTGGTCCCACGATGTGAGGACAGTGACCTGGGCATGTTGGACTGTTACTCAGAAGGGTCTCCCGCTGGTAGGAGTGAATACTATTTCCACGAATGTCGGTTTCTTCATTTGTACCTCTCCCAGGCAGCTATGTTTAGCTCACATGTTATAGGTGTTGACCTGTCTACTTTGCCATCTCTGAACAGTCAGGAAAGGGGAAATGTCAGATGAAAGAGAAAAGTGTACCCTCAGGGAAACTTACAGCATCACCTTGGCACTTTGCATCTAATGGGAACATCTTAATTGCTCCTAGGCTTTTGAGTCAAGTGCCCCAACAAACCAATCTCAATGTAACCTTTCTTCTTGAGTTATTTTTAATGCATCTTTGCCTCGCTGTGCTTAAATATATGTATGTATGTGTGTGTATATATATATATATATAAAACCAAGCACCAAATGAAGCATCCCTTTCTAACTAAATATGACCAACCACCATTAACCAGAACCCAACTACCTGATACATCCAATTAACCAGAATCAGGTTGAATTTTTAGAAGAAAGGAAAATCAATGCTCAAGAACATGTGATCATTTATCCACCACAAACAAAACCAAAAGCAACAATAACAACAAAACACAAATTTACATTATTTTCTTGGATTTGTCTTAGGGATTCAGCTTTTCCTCTAGTTTCTTATATAGTGAATGGGTTTTTAGAGTTGAGACAATAATCATAGTCATCATATGTAGATGTCATTATTAGCATGCTTGTGCTGAAGATTGTTGTATTTTAGAAACAATTTTCCCACTGTACTGAAAAAATTTTAGGAATTTTAGAGTTAATGATAAATAGTAATTTATATTCACTAATCTGTCCTTGGCCTTTAGTACCTCAGAACAAAAATTTTAAGAGCTTCTTTTTCCAAGCTATGGGTTCTACTTCTGGGGGAGGAGGGAGGCTAACTGACATGCTTAGAGTGAGACAGTGTGTTGATTTCTGTGCAGAGCAGACAGTCGCGGTGGGCCATGCACACCTTGAGTACATTCATCACTTGACATCACTTCCTCAAAGTGTTCTTTCTAGGAATTTTTTTTTCCAAAAAAACAGAACTTCTATTACCCAGCAAATGGATTCCTTGCTACCTCATTTTTTTGGAATACTTAGGAATCTAAAATTTGCCATTGGTTGCCTGAATTTTCCTTTAATGCTCCCTGGCAGAAAGAACACAAAATCCTCTACAAATTAAGTCTTCCCAGACTTTGCTCAGAAGTACAATTTCTATTACTCTGCCTAGCAGCTCCAAGAGTTTTATAGGCAATTGGTGGTTAATTCATTTCAGAGTTGCTTTAGGCAAAAAGAGGATGATAATGTTTAGATGTTTAGGTGCTTTTTAGTTTTTAGATAAATCCTGGGGTCTTGGAATTTGGAGAGGTTCATTAGTCAGCACATGGTAGACTGGAAGAGCAAAGGGTATAGAGACACCACTCAGGCTGAATTTAAAGCGCTGCTCGGGGCCCTGAATACATTATCAATCAACATTAATGCTCTCCCCTTCCTCCCATGACTAGGCAAGCCGGGGCCTTGATTAGCAAATACTCCGTGGTTATTCATTTCTACCATTAGTATCTACATTAGCCACATTTTATCACCTTTTTAACAACCACGGAATTACTAGGAGAGTCAGGCCTGATGGCAACCTAGACTCTTCCCATTGTCCTTCAACGCTTTATTTTTTGTTGTTGTTGTTTGGTACCAGGAATTGAACCCAGGGGGACCTAACCACTGAGCCACATCCCCAGCCCTTTTTAGTTTGAGACAGGGTCTCACTAAGTTACATAGTGCCTTGCTAAGTAGCTGAGTCTTTAAACTTGTGATCCTCCTGCCTCAGCTTCCCAGGCCACTGGGATTTCAGGCATGCATCACTGCCCCTGGCTTGGCCTTCAACACTTTAAATAATCATGTCCAAAGAAGTCCTGACTGCCAATCAAACTGAATTGCTAAACACGAGACCATCCTGTTACAGAAAACTTCTCAAATCCCCTTTGCCTCCATTTCATACTATTTTTTGCTTTCCCACAGAGTGAAGAGACTACATCAGGTGCTGTAAGGAAGTAAGACAGAAAGAAGGATCTGCAGTCTCTCAGGCAGGCAGGCAGATGTGTGCATATATGAATCTAGCACAAGGCAGTGCATACATATCTTTACTTTTGCATATTCTTTGTTGTCATTAAAAGGCCCATTAAAAGCTGAATTTGATAAGTGCTACAGGAAGAACCCAACCAGTAATGAGGAGGAGAGGCTGGGAGGACGGCCAGTTACCAATTCCTTGAGGGATGGCTTATTCCAGGGGTTATGTGTGTGTGGTCACTAGAGCCATCCTGCTTGGCTTCAAAGCCCAGCTTTACAACTCACTGGTTTCTTGACCTTGGCCATATCCCTCAGCTACCTTGTGTTTTTAGTTTCCTTACCTGTAGAATGAGGATAATAATAATGGTTATGATTAATAGTCATGGAAATTTTTAAAGGATCACATGTAGAGCTGTCACTATATGAGTGTTAGGTATTTTTCTTGAAAACTGAATTGGCCCACCAGTGTTCATAAGGTGGTGGTGGTTAAAAGAATTGGTCAGAGAGGGCAAGCCAAATGAGAGATATCAGTTTGGGTACCTCTATGCCCATATCCTTCTTTAATTGGATCTTCCTAAGAATAGATAGCATCATCTCTACTTTATGTGATTGACATGGAAGTTGAATGCCTTGCCCATTCCATTGGTGGCCAATGGCAAAGTGGAGATTCAAACCCATGACTCTGCAGTTTCCTAGTTTATGCTCTTATCACACTATGTGATCTTGGGACTATTTCTCAGGATTTGCACATAAAATTTTTTTCTTTCCATTGAGAGCACATAGATTGTACTCCAGTCATAACAGTCCCCATCCAGAGGGCTGACATACAACTTAAAGATAAAATTGTAGTGCATACTCATTGAGTGTGGAGAGTACCAGATACCTTGCTAGAAGGCAGATAGAAAATTCCTGAATGAAGGTGCCCCTCACACTGACGCAATGTTGAAAAGTGTTTACTGATGTTAAATTTTGCATATTGATGAGAGGGATCATTTGGTTCAGTTGTGTCTCTGCTGTGAATGGAAAAGGAAGAGAAAGTCAAACACATATCCATTTACTTAAGGTCACTCACTATCTTCCTTAATGATGGCAAGTGCTGATTTCTGATTATATGCATGGATTGTTAAAATTGTTTTACACAAAGTATGTTTCTCAAGTTTCATATTGTCCAAAGGTGGAAGTGTGTTGTCATCCCCATCTTGTAGATTCACAAACCAAAAAACAGAGCAGTCATGTAACTTGTCCAGCTTTTCATGGTACCTGCAGACTATCTCAGGGAAGCTGCAAATATAGTTGTGGCAATCTACTTTCAGGGCTACATCACTATTTTGCAATTCCTTCCCTTCTAATTCTTGATCAAAGCAAGAAATTATACTTTAAGCAAGCCAATTGCTATGTTTGATAAAAGAAATAGAAGCCAAATCCTAATTCCTAGAGTGTAAGTAATTCTTCCTATTTGATCATTAATTGAGTGCTCTGCTTAGGAGGAGTATACCTTTTCCCTTCCTTGAGTTGCACAAACACAGGCAAGCAGAGAGTATGGATATTATCAATCATATAAGGAGACAGCTAGAAGTCACTGTGGGGGCTGGTATGTCACCAAAAGAAAAGCAATTACACAAAGCCCTTAGTCCTGTATATATTTTACCTATACTGTAAATCTCCATTGTAAATCTGTCACTTGTTCTATAAAACATATAAAGACTAAGGAACCATGAAAAAGTTAAATAAAATTTTTAGCTTAATGATATATTGATTGTGCACACATATCTTTACTTTTGCATATTCTATGTTGTCATCAAAAGGCCCATTAAAAGCTGGATTTAAATAATTGTTCACTCCTCACATTACTATTGGAATCAATTGCCTATTATGAAAATTATTGCTATCCTTAAGAATTACTTTGCTAAGTGAAGTAATCAGAACTGATATTTTATTTTCTACTTAAGTTCCAAAATTGATTTTATATGTTAATCTGAGTATGGAAATTGGGATATAAATTTCATAAACAAAATGAATGGTTAGTCAGGTTTCACATTTGACACTTTGTAGTAGTTAAGTGTTTTTCGAGGCCTTTTGCTCTTAAGAACAAATTGTTGATTGCTATATCTGTCAGAACTGAGGTAGGTATGTCTTTCTCTATTTCACAGAGTCTCAAGTGTCTGAGAGTCTAAGAATGAAGATGTGTAGCCTTCACTCAGTACAGAGGAAAATCATACCTTCCATTCACTAAAATAATCATTGTTTCTTAGAGCTTCACAAAAAGATATAGGGAACATTTATTGAATGTCTTGGGTGTGCCTGGTAGGAAACTCTGTAAAATGTATATTCTTTCTATTTCTCACAGTTATCTAGTAAGGCAGTTATTGTTGTTATTATTTTTACAAATAAGGAATAAATATCAGACAAGGTATTTAATGTATGCTCTATCAAACACCTAGGAAGTGGTGACACTGGGAATGAAATCCAGTCTGCTGGCTCACAATTCACAATAGCAAGACTGTGGAACCAACCTAGATGTCCTTCAATAGACGAATGGATAAAAAAAATGTGGCATTTATACACAATGGAGTATTACTCTGCATTAAAAAATGACAAAATCATAGAATTTGCAGGGAAATGGATGGCATTAGAGCAGATTATGCTAAGTGAAGCTAGCCAATCCCTAAAAAACAAATGCCAAATGTTTTCTTTGATATAAGGAGAGTAACTAAGAACAGAGTTGGGAGGAAGAGCATGAGAAGAAGATTAACATTAAACAGAGATGAGAGGTGGGAGGGAAAAGGAAAGAGAAGGGAAATTGCATGGAAATGGAAGGAGACCCTCATGGTTATACAAAATTACGTATAAGAGGAAGTGAGGGGAAAGGGGGAAAAAGCAAGGGGGAGAAATGAATTACAGTAGATGGGGTAGAGAGAGAAGATGGGAGGGGAGGGGATGGGGGATAGTAGAGGATACGAAAGGCAGCAGAATACAACAGACACGAGTATAGCAATATGTAAAACAGTGGATGTGTAACCGATGTGATGCTGCAATCTGTATACGGGGTAAAAATGGGAGTTCATAACCCACTTGAATCAAAGTGTGAAATATGATATGTCAAGAACTATGTAATGTTTTGAACAACCAACAATAAAAATTAAAGGAAAAAAAAAACTTAACTACCTGCCTTTGTATTATGCTTGTCATAATCCTGTCATTTTTGTAAGTTCTCAAGACACCCCCCTTTTGCAAATTTTTGTGCTATAAAACTGCAGTCCTAGAGAAAAAAAAAAGGTTATGCATTTTCTTCCCTTTGGCCCTGCCAAGTGCAAACAGTTTAAACGAATAGGTTTCATCACACAAGATCCAGCTTTGTGATGGTTTGGCCCTTTGGCCCAGATGTCTTGGTAATGTTTCAAATGAAAGTGAATGGCCTTCCCCTGGCCTTCACACTTTGGTGCATAGTACAGGGAAATGCATAAAACCACAGGATGAAGATGCTTTAGAAGCAAAAAACCCAAATAATGTTGTCATATATATTACTGGAGTTAGAGGAAAGGGAGGACCAAATGTGGGATAACAAAATGGTAATCCTAGTTCCAGATCAGCTAATAAAAAACTGAGAGATCTTGAGGAAGCTCCCCATCATATCACATGGGCCTTGAAACAAACATCTCATTTGTAGAAGGAAGGGTTAAATTTTTCAGTAAATAACTTCTTCTTTTGCTACAGGAATGGCTCATAAGGTTGATGTCTTCTCTAAAATGACAGCACAGCGGGGTTCTGTTAAAGAGAGGCCCACCCATCCCCACCTGATCTCAGTGCTCCAAGAACACAACAGATACTCATTAAATACTGTCACCCTGATTTATCCCCATGACCTTAGGTGTCTAGTAAAGAGACATAAGTGACATTTTTTTTTGTAATAAATATCAAACAACTAAAATTGTGAGATCCTTTAGAGACTCCTGTCACAAATCAACAAACTTCCTATACATAGCTAGAACTCAAGCCTCTTTTCAATTGTGCTTCCCGCCCCCATCTCCCCCATATTCATTTTATCATAATAAAGGGCACAACTTCACAATAATGTCAATATGATATATAATTGTTATTTTCCGCATAGCATATGCTGTCTACTCTCTGCCATTCTTTAGCTATACCCTCAGAATTTCATCAGCAGGTCTGTGGCCATAGAATCCTCATTCACTTGCGATAGTTCATGTTCTTGATACTCAAAATTCAGGACAACTTGGTTTAGGATGCAGGTTTATGGAGGAAATAACCAGTAACCTGTGTTCTGCATTAAGATTTGTTAAATATCTGTTATAGCAAGGGGTCCAAATCAGACTGATGTAAGATAAAATGTTCCTTATTGTTTTTTGTTTTCGGCTGAAGTGTGTGCCATCCGAGTTCCCACGCTAACTCCCAGAATGTGACTGTATTTGGAGACAGGTTTTTTTTTTTTTTTTTAATTTTGTAGTTGTAGATGGGTGGAATGCCTTTATTTTACTTATTTTTATGTGGTGCTGAGGATCGAACCCAGGTTTTTTATAGAGTTATGTTAAAATGGGGGTCACTAGTATAGACCCTAATTCAACATGACTGGTGTCCTTTAGAAGAGATTGCACAGTAATAGAGGCACTGGGAAAATGAACAGAAACAAGGTGGTCTACTGAAAGCCAAGGTGGGAGGAAGAAACCAGCTCTGCCCACATCTCGATCTCAATCTTGTAACTCTCAGAGTCCCTAGAAACTAAAATTCTGTTCCTTAATTCACTCAATCTGTGATACTTTGTTATGGCACCCTTAGGAAATCAATACATTAATTATAGCAATAATAAACCTCCTTAGTAAGGATGGGCCATTTTTATGATGGATTTTATGCTATAGCACAGAAGGCATATGCTTAAACATTTTACCACCCAAGTAAGTAACTTTTTCTTTAGATTATAAATAAATGATATATCAAGTGCTATATTAAGATGCTTAAACATATTTTTTTTCAATCAAGTACATATGTTTGAATTAAATTTTTAATAAGTCTACATTTTAATGTCAGCCAGTAATGATAAGGATTTTTGGAATATTTAATAGGCATGATTTCAGGAAGAACTGTATTATGTGGACTTACGGAATTTTTTGTTTGATTAAGTCAAATTTCTAAATTTAAATAACTTGGTTAAGAAAAAATACATCAATTTGTCATCAGGCACATTTAATGCTGTGAGGTAGTGAGTGAAATTCTATTCAGAGTGATAACAGCATGCTGCCTTCTAAGGCTGCGAATAAATGTTCAGATATTTGGGGGTCCTATAAGAACACACAAGTTATATTAATGATAATTCTGCTGGGAAAAAATGAATGCATATGATTTTGTCACTGCATTCTAACTCATTAACAATAAAAATAAAGTACATATGTATTTGGAGTCTGGGGTCTTGTGTTACACACGACCAAACTGAATTATGCACTCCTGTCTTCTTATAGCACAGCTCTCATTCTGAGAGAGTCAATCCTATTACACCACCATTGAGCAGTATTTTTTTCCAATCTTATAGCCTTCCAGCAAAGATAATACAATGCATATCAGTTTCCTCTTTGATACTTAAAAAAAACTGAGGAGCAGCTGATTTGCTGAAACATAAAGCCTGTTAAGTGACTTTGTCTCATACTAAAGCCTAGATATCCCCTGCTTATAGAATGAAAGGGTTTGGTTGGTCCCTTTTTCCAAGAGAAGGTGCTATGACATATATGCTTCCTCTAAGGTACAAGGCCACATTCATATTTCCATATGATCCCACTATAGCTGTAAACAGGAAAAAATTGTATTTCAATACAATCATTGTAATCAAATTCTTGAGAATGTCTTACCCATCTTCCTTGATTCTCTACCCACCACCCACATCCTTTAAGTAACACAGAGAAAAGGAGAAGTTGTATACATTTTTTAAAAATGAGTCTGCCAGAAAAAAAATCTCCTAGAAATAATTAGAAGTTTATGCAACTTTTCTTCTTTTGATCTTTAAAAAGAACTCAAGGCTAAGTCACTGGGAAAAAAAAATTCCATGAAACAGTTCCCCTGGGCTGTGGGTCCAGGCTTCTGGGCTATTTTTTGATAAAGCATATAAACAATGGGTTGCTTTGGTCTTTGAAGGCCTGAACTTTACAACAAGGAGAAAAGAATTCCATGACTTTTGACATATGAGAATCTTTACGTATGTGAAGGGGAGCTAATTGAACAAGTGGGCTGGGATGCCAGGAACAGAGATGGAGTAGCTATATTTTACCCAAACATCATAATATGCTCAATAGCAGCCATTAATTTATTTCTACCAAGACAGATGGGCTTCTTCTTGATACCACTGGGGGAAAATAATTAAGAAAAGGTAGAGCTAGAATGAAAAAGATACGCTGTCTTTTGACAAGGTGATTCTTCAGTTTGTAATTAGCAACTGATAAAATGTTTTGCATGCTAACTTTGGGGGTGAATGGCTAGTTATTTAAAATACTAATCTCACTTTCTTTTTAAATTGCTTTTCACTGTTATTTGCTCTTTCTGTCTCATCCTATAAGTAGGCCATACATTTTTGAAAAAAAATAAAAGAAAAGAATGTCAGTGGATACCAGCTGTAATTTTATACATTTTAGTGTGGTCTTTGGTTTAAAAATACATGGTTTCAGGAAC
The DNA here is from genome assembly GCF_021218885.2 of Marmota monax. Taxonomy (NCBI): domain Eukaryota; kingdom Metazoa; phylum Chordata; class Mammalia; order Rodentia; family Sciuridae; genus Marmota; species Marmota monax. The sequence continues at coordinate 2,662,408 of NW_026691933.1, forward strand.
AAAGCCAATGCACATTGCCAATTATCAGGTGGATATTTTAGCATCTTGATGTTAGAGAAGCTAACACCCATTCCTATACTCTTCATGGGTTTCTCTTCACTGAAATTTCCAAAATGCATGTTCCCTGGGCTTTTAGTATGTTTGTAAATCATGCCAGAGGGCATACCTAAAAGATGACTGCTAGCAGAGCAAATGGGAGAGATTTGAGACTTATATTAAACTACATCAATATCAAGTTGTCCACAACTTCTCGAGCTTTACAGCTTATAGGTTAGTATATGTTTTGTTTAAATTAAGGGTAATAAATTCGAGGCTTTTGTTTGGAATGGAAAGTAGCTCTTGGTGTTCTCACCTTGAAGAACAAAGAATTTTTTCCCACAAGTCCTTTCCTTTGGTCAAAATAAATTTTACCAAAATATCTCCTGATATTTCAAATATTGGAATAGGTAGTCTTCTTTTTTTTCCTCCTCCTTTCTCATCATTCCAAACACATGTTTTAAAGACTTTATTATGGCCCGGCATGACCAGCAACTTAAGAGGCTTAGACAGGAGAATCATAAGTTCAAGGCCAGCCTCAACAACTTACCACTCAGTGAGGTCCTGTCTCAAAAATGAAAAAAATAAAAAAAGGCTGGGGATATTGTTCAATGGTAAAACATACCTGGGTTCAAACCCTAGTACCAAAACAAAACAAAAACAAAAACAAAAAAACAAACAAAAACCCAAACCAAAACAGCTTCAGGTTGAATTAAGTTGGATCTTCTATAATTGACAACATTGCATTTTTTTGACTTACAAAAATAGCTCTGGACACCTAGTGACAGAGTATGGGAAAAGAAGAGAAAAGTGAGCAGGGTGAAGTGGTGCATGCCTATAATCCCAGCGACTCCAGAGGCTGAGGCAGGAGGATTACCAATTCAATGCCAGTGTCAGCAATTTAGCAAGACCCTGTCTCAAGAATAAAAAAAAAAAAAAATAAAAGAAGGACTAGGAATGTAGCTCAGAAGTAAAGCACTCATGTGTTAACTCCTCAGTATCAAATTAGAAAAAAGAACGACAAAGTGAGATATGGTATCAGTTCTCAAAGACCTTTAAACCTAGTTAACATGCCAGGAAAGAGGTAATGAATGACCCATAACAATAGGCCTTAAAACCCATAATTTGAGAGCACAAATAGTAAAGGCAGCACGAATAAAGAGATGGTCATTATTCCTACTGTGAGAGTAGACTGGGATTTCTTTGTGTATGGAGGGATTAATCCAGATCTTAAAAGTATATTTCAAAAAAGATAAAGCATTCTAGTGCCTAAGTATTCCACTTCTCAGGTCTTATTGCACTCCTTTTTCCTTTTGTATCTTAGCAGCTAGCTTGCATCCTCAGAAGCATTTCCATACTTCCCAAGGAACATTGCCAAAATATTTTTCTTTAGGGACTATTCTGTTGTCACTTCATACAAATGACTTTAGGTGTTCACAAGTCTTTCCAGTCAGATTCATAATATTAATTATGATCTTTTTTTAAAAATTCAATTCTGTTCATCCCCACTCACCTTTGAATGAAATCATGAAGATCATTGGGTAAAATGCATTCCTTGGTGTCCCTACCACCACATTCATTTACTCTGTGGGAGAAACACTTAGTAGGGTGACATATAGATATAAAATGTCAGAATATAGCATGGTATGCTGTACATGCCTGAAATTTTAGCTACTTGGAAGGGTGAGGCAAGCAGATTTCATGAATGAAGCCAGTCTGGGCAACTTAGAGAGACACTGTGTCAAAAAAAAAAAAAAAAATGGGGGGCATGCAGGCTGCAGATGTAACTCACTGGTGGAGTGCCCTTGGGTTTAATCTATGGTACCACAAAAGAAAATAAAAGTCAGAATATAATAAGTGACCAGCTGGGTCAGACTCAGCACCTATCTCTGCCTTAGAACCATGGAAATGAGCAGTAGTTCTTAAATTTTATTATTCTATGTGTGTCCATACACTTGAAGGATATGACTCCACTCCTCTGTCAGTGTTTTTAAGTGGTGATATATGGGGTTGCAGTATAGGCTCTTTCTTTCAGAAATATCACAAATGATCTTATGTGAAAAAGAAATGTTTAATTCAAAAAAGGTCCCCCAGTGATCTTGATAGCTTCTTGGCTACATTCTCAGATATACATCATTAAAACTATTATTAGACTATACATAGGTTTGTTCTTGAAATCAGTCTCAATGAGTGGTAGGATAACTTTTCTCACTAATCTATTATGAAACTGTCATCTAAGAATTTATCTAAATAATTTTATAATCATCTATATTACACAATGCTGGTGGTCAGATATCCTCCCCAACCTTCCCACTCTTACACAGCACAGCACCCACCACACTCATCCACACTGGTTTATGGTTATCTCTTTACCCATGTATCTGTCCACTCACACTGTCCATTCCTCAGAGTTAAGAGATTTCTTTTTGGTTCTTACATTTCCAGCACCTGGGACAGGGCCTGAATTTAACATGATGAAGAACCACATTATATTGCCACTTTTGCCACTCAAACATGGGCACATATCAATAATTTCTTAAGATTCCGTCTAACAATTGGAAGCCATGATAGCAATTTTCTGAATAAAAGAATGACCTAATCATTCTTCATGGCTTTAGAGAAAGGAAATAGAGGAGGGAAGGAAACCAATGTTTACAGAGATTGTGGTGCCGTAGGTCTGGGCTGGGGCCCAGGAATCAGCATTAAAGTAATATCACAGATGATCTTAAGCAGATGATCCAGACCACACCGTGACAGATGCTCTCTTTAGGGACAGAAAAGGTTAGATCTCTGGTCAATTAGGAGGAAAGCAAGAGACAAGCCTGCCCCAATTCCTTCTTTCTCTGCAAATTATTTCCAATCCTCTCTGACTTGGCTGTGTGAGTCAGAGCCCAAAAGTCCTGGACAGTCTGGATAGCTGAGCTCATCATGTCTGCTGCTATTTTTCTTTTTAAAAGGCATTTTGATCTTTGAAAAGTGCCTAGCAGTTTTATGCCTACCCCATCCTATCCACTCTGTGGATATGCATGGGGGATCACTTAGCCCCAGCATTCCCAAGTATGCCTCTTAGAAAAAAAGGTGCTCAGAGACAAAAGCATTCAGAGGTCACTGTATTCTTTGTTCAGGTGGCCACACAGTATGCAAACACAGGGGACTTTTTGACAGATGTCATGGTATTGTGATTAATTAGTGCCCACACTTGACAGGCTAGGAGAAGGTCAGTGGAGTGGTTCCCCTAGGATGGTACACCATCTCTTCATGTCAGAACAGTGGGGTACTGTGGAAGATGACGGGAAGACATGACTCTGTAGAGGCGGCTGCAGGCTCAACAGATCTAAACTCTCTTGATTCTTCTAAGGGGTACTAGAGGTGAAGGTTTATTCAGTGAAAATCAGATGCAAGTCCTTTGAGGCAGTGCATCCCATCCCACATGCAGGTACAGTGGCTGATGGGCATGCTGTGCTAATGACTGCATTCATTACAATTTGCACAGTGTGTTGAGTTAGGCACTGCTCACAAGGGACAACACATTAAACTTGTCATGTTATGTCACTGACACATCATATACTGTGATGTAGTATCAACATATTATTCATTATGTAGATTGCCTGGGTTTCCAGACTTAATAACTACCTTGAAGAATATTAAAAAATGTTCATATGTTTAATGTAGACACTTACATGAATGTAAGAAAAAAAATTAGCAGCAGAAAATGACAAGTTCATTATGCTTGCAAAAGGAAGCACATGTCTGCTTATGTTAAAAACAAGAGAAAGAGCGAACCAAGGCTCAGAGCAAAGAAATATTGCAGGGACTCAGAGTATTAAGGAAAAGCAATGCGAGGAAGGAGAGAGCTTGGTGGATCCTATTGAGGGGAGGGGTTGGCAGAGGTTAAACCAGGGTCTTGTGTACGCTCATTTTTGAATGCATGAGATGGAGAGTTAATAAAAAGTTTTGAGCAAGGTAAGGGGCCAGGCTGATTCACATTTTTAAAGAATTGGTCTGGCTGCTGTGTAGAGGAAACACTGCACTACAGGAAAGGTGGTTTCTACAAAAGTGAAGACAGGATGACCAATTAGGAAGAGTTTGTAGTTATCTAGGCAAGAAGTACAGGTGGAGTGGTAGAAGTGGAGGTGATGGGAAATGCTCAGACTGGGGATTTCTGCCTAGACCTATATTTGGGATATATGAGTTAGACCTACCAGAAGCCAATGATGGACTGAATGTGACAGGATCACATTAAATCTAAGGTAGTCTCAAGTCAAAGGTGACCTCAAGATTGACTCTTAGTTAGCTTTGACACTATGTAATTAGTAGGTTTAGCTAATATATGCCACCATTAGCTGTGGTGGGGAAGAACAAGGCAAGATCAAGTACAGAGGGAAAACTAAGCTCTCTTTCACTAGATTGGAGTTATTGGCATGCAAGTGTAGATGCCAAATAAGCATCAGAATATACAAAAGTTAGTAGCTTAGAGGACAAGTTAGGGATGACTTTGAAACAAACTATTATTGGTTGTCTTATTGATTGTGCCATTGGAGCATCATTTGAGAACCAGTGCCTTAGATGATGGAAGAGACTCAGCCTCTAAGGAATCCTTATGGAGGAGGCAACCTCATATAGGGAGATGCATGAAGCATAGGCCAAATATAATCCCCCGCCACTATTAAGCTCTGCATGTTCCTGAAACTGCAGCTGTTAAGGTATACTACATTCCTAGAATGCACCTGTTAAAATGCATGTTTACACATATTTACAAACTAAGAGAGATTTTCTACCTGCCCAGTTAACTAGAGAGCTGGGTTTTTTGATGTTTAGAATAGGGACCAATGATTCAGCCTTAGATGTATATTAAAATTAGCAAGGAATTTTGAAATACCAACACCTGAGTTCTACCCGGTGATTCTGATTTAGTTGTACAGTTATAGAAGGTATGGACTATTAAGGTAAAGTTAAACAAGGGTCAGGAAAGTCAACAACAAAACCAAAGAACAGAAGATCTCAATAAAGCTGAGGACACCACTTACCAGAGTCATCCAGCAACATAAGAGTTTGTGGTCTGTGTGTGGAATACTTTGGTTGTGATTTTGAAGGTGGTTCAGGGTGTGGCAGGGGAGTTGAGATGGAGTAAAACAAGAGACCACAGCGGATAAAGAAGGACCAGTTTGCTTGGAAATCCTTGGGATTTTGTGTTGGCAGGAGCAGAGATGGAAGGTGAGTGGACAGGAAGTCAAAGTCCTTAATGAATGAGAGGACAAGCAGAACAACTGGTCGATGGCATAAATAAGAAGTATCAGGAAATGCTCATTCAGAAAGACTGAGCAAAAGAGACATCCAATCAATTGAGGACTTCTAGTAGGTCCCCCTATAAAATAAATCCCAAATATGAAATTTGGGATATAAAATTTCTTTTCACCTCTACCTCTACCACTTCAGTCTAAGCCACTTTTGACTTCTTACCTATCCATGGAGGAACAAAAATGCCCCAAATATAACAGTGGGGCATAGGGACTATAGCAACCCCAAATTCAAACCACAAGCTTCCAAGAATATAAGGAGGTGGATAAAAGATTTTCTATTTGAAAGAGCTGCAGAAGATGCAAAATCCTCAGGATAGGATTCCTATTTAGGGAAGGCTACCAAGTGGAATATTCTGAGAAGAGTCTCATGATGAAAGACTATGAGTTCAAAAGGATTTTTCAGAGGGTGAGATGGGAGGAGAAATTGGGCCACATAAAGATTTTTTGAGATGTGTGAGATTAAGAGGTTTGGGTATTAGTGGATTCCCAGTGATGCTTAAATTTCTGGTGTTGACTAAGGCAAAAGATGTTAGAAAGATGTAATTAGTCTCACAGCCTCTTAGAGAACAGCTCCAGGGTGATGATCTGAAATATTCTAATGAGCCATCTGGCAGCTTTTCCAGGGCTGCTGCTCTTCCTACAGTATGTGATGGTAAGATGGCCCGCTCAAGTAGCACTGGGCGACGTGGACATCAAACTGGGCTGCTGCTTCACAAACACTGAGGAGGAGAATTTGTGAATGGATGTACATATCTAAGTTCCATCATACTGACAATGATATGACAGGAGGGCAGTCATATGGTAGAATGGGATCACCCCATTATGTAGTGTACATATTACTTTGTGAAAAACCCTGGGTAATAACACTCAGTTACGGCCTATTTATCAGAAGACTTTAAGAAATGTAAGACTGGGTGAATTTATATGAGCTATGAAAAATACATTTTCTTAGCCTCATCATAGCCTGTATGCTGTAGTTAATTGTTGCCATAGGCCCTGTTCTTAAAATGACCATATTTTCTAAACCACAGGCTGATCATCATATGTGAAATAAAAATAATTTTGTTTCCTAATCTTTAAAATCATATATATTAAAAGACTTCCAGGTGGAGTGTGGTGGCACACACCTGTAATCCCAGAAGATCAGGAGGCTGAGGCAGGAGAATCTCAAGTTCAAAGCCAGCCTCAGCAAAAGAGAGGCAATAAGCAACTCAGTGAGACCCTGTCTCTAAATAAATACAAAATAGGGCTGGGGATGTGGCTCAGTGGTAGAGTGCCCCTGAGTTCAATTCCTGGTACCCCCACAAAAAAGCCTTGCAAATTGTATATACATAAAGAAAGGACTAGAAGAAATAGTTCTTATTATAGTAGCACTGTGGATAATATAAAATTTTCTCTTTATCACTTTTGGTGCTTTGCATACACTCATACTATAAGGTTGGCTACATTTAAAATTGCAGGGCGACAAGTTATTTATAAAGTCTAAATGTCCAGAGTTGGCATTCAACATGAAATCTGCCCTGTCTTAAAAGATCCATGCTGTTGGATGCTGTCCTCCTTCTTTATCCTCCCACTCTGGGATCCTCTCTCATAGGATCTTTGTATTGACCCCTCTGTGGGAATTTATCAACTCTCAGCAAAAATCTTTCTCTCAAATCTTACTCATCTATGAGGCCAAGGGCAGTTGGATTTCACAGCATGTTTTGCTCTCTAACCAAATTGATTGAATTGAGAGAGGAGAGATTCTTTCTTTGGGGAATGAGAAATTGTGACAGAGACAATAGTTGGGTTTGGAAATTTGCTTGAACCAAAACTTTGAGCTCTGTGTTGATCCCCTTTTGTAATGGGGCAGAAGACACAGAAAACTGTCTGGCAGACAGAGAGGATGATATGTAGCAGGCAGAGAGAAGGGAGACATGGATCCGGGGAACACCTGTTTTCAAACTTTTTCAAAACATGCAATATCCCAAAAAGCTGAAACCCCTTGTTCTGTGTCTGCTACACAGGTTGGCTCTTCTTGCTTTAAACCAGAATAACCAGGATAAGGACAACTTCCTTGTCTCTCATCCTTTCTCTCCTTGTTTCCATTGTGAAATTAAAAATGAAAGAACCCAGTAACGAAGTAAGCATCTCAAGTTTCAAATCCAGATTTTAAACAAGAGAGTTCCAGAATATAACCATTGCCTGAGAAGGGAACTATTTCATACATGTGTGCAAAGTTTTATTTGGGAAAAAAAAAAAGGTTTCAAAATCATTTCAACGTTACAAATCTCTGTCCATGTATTTTATTCTCTGGGTGTCACACACATAAAAATCAAAACCTGCATTTCAGTTTTGGGAGAGGCATAGTCCTGGAAACTATAAAGAATAAAACTGCAGCAATATTATGTACCAACAGCACCACTTCTTCACATCCCCAGAGGCCCCTACCACCACAGCGGCCACATTAAACCACACATCACACAGCATTGTGTGCTACTGGTCACGGAAAACACAGGTTCAAGACCTTCTCCAAGCAAAGGAGCTTCTTTGGAGCCAGGGGACTCCTGTTATCCACATGCTACAAAAAACAGCGCAGGCAACATTTTCTGCTAATGGTTAATAAATGAAGGACAGTTTAATATCCAGCAAAGATGATTTATCTTATCATGCCTGCAACCTGCTGCCCAAATGGGAAGGATTTATAAGAAATTAGAAGACATATATAATAAGGAAGAGCTAAAGTTTAGAAAGTTCCCAAAGACATGCAATTAAATAAGAAAAAAAGTAAATACCAAAATAGTTTTTGTTAGAGGTCTTCCAACAACAGCATCTTCTCCCTGGTGCTGAGTAATATAAAATGGGCTCTTCTAAAAATAACTCTCAAGCATATTGTTAAAGCAGTTTATTTCAAGTACACATCCTTCTCTATCTCTCACCCCTTGGCAATCTGAAAATGTGGTGTCAACTCTTCCCTTTTTTTTGACTTCTCTTTATCCCTGCAAGGAGGGAGGGGGGTTTCTTTCTTTTCTTTTCTTTTTTTTTTTTTTTTTTTGTAATGTGGTCATTTCAAACCTTATAATTCTTCATTCATCCGATGGACTTAGGTTTAGGGAAAACATCTTTTGTTTTCCTAAAAAGAAGAGAAGAAATAATGACGGCATAGTGGATGGATATGCTTTTCCCAGCCCCTACTCTGGCTGCCCTGGAGGAGGAGAATCAGCAGTTAAGGGGAGGAAAACTGTGTTAGAAGAGGCAGACCTGGGCCCCTGCCTTTTGCCTTGCCCAACAAAAGGACACCCTGGGCTGCCCCTTCTCCCCATTCCTGAGTGCCCTGAGTTCCCAGATGAAGGACTAAGGCAGCCTTCCTCCTGGGATTCACCCAGCACTTTCTCCCTGGAGAGCATTTGATAGAGTGGATAAAGCAAATTCTTACTGGGAACAAATGGTTTTGAAGCATCTGCCCTTAACCCTGAAAGTCATTGCTATTAGTTTTTCACTCTTTTGTTTGTTTGTTTGTTCATTTATAATGGAAACTGGTTTTCCTACTTTGAAACCATCAGGCACATGGTTTTTTGACATTCTAGGGATCTTCTTGGTAGGATCGCTTAGCACAAAGTTAGACACCCGGAGTAGCCTACTGACTTTATATCTTCTACCAGTTCACTTCCTTCCAACTCCTCCATTTGATCTTGCTCTCAGATCTTGTGTGGTCCACAGATCTACAGAACTACTCTCCTCTACGAATTCTGTTTCTAATTGGCCCAGCTCCTTCCTGTCTAATCTCAGCAACCAGAGTAAGCTTAATTCTTTTCTCATTTTGAAATAATTTAGACTCATAAGAAGTTGCAAAATCAGAACAAAAAATTCCCTGTACCTTTCATCTAGCTTTGCTCATGCTAACATTTTACATAACAGTAAGCATAACATGCAGAAAACAGATATTGGTACACTGCTATGAACTGAACTCCAAGTGATTGTTTATAAGGGCAAATCTGATCATGCAACTCTTCTCACTTTACTACAACCTGTTATGACTTCCTGTCACTTTCATAATAAGGACCTAAATTCTTAACCTGGTACATAAATAGTCTACTATCATTCTAGTTTGGCCAGGTGTTACTGGTTCCCACTTATGCCAATAAACTATTCCATTTAGTTTTTTAGCACTGTCAAAAGCATAGAGGTTTGGGTAATAAATTATGTGTTAATACCATTACAAACTACATAGACCTCTAGCATTTTGGTGGTGGTAGTGGAGGTTTACCAGGGATTGAACTCAGGGCACTCAATGACTGAGCTACATCCCTAGCCCTATTTCATATTTTATTTAGAGACAGGGTCTCACTGAGTTGCTTATTGCCTCTCTTTTTGCTCAGGCTGGCTTTGAACTTGCTATCCTCCTGCCTCAGCCTCCTGAGCTGGTGGGATTATAGGTGTGTACCATTCCACCCAGCTAGCACTTGTTTTGTACCACTGTACCTGCTCCTGAGCCCCTGTGATGCAGACCTTCTTTGGGATTCCAGGATAGGATGTGGGCTGTAAAATGTTTCTTTCTGCCTGATGGCCTTTGTGCACGTTCTCTCTGCCAGGAACACTTCCCACCCCCTTCCTCCTTTACCTGGTTAGCTTCTACTTGTCTTATTTCAGCAAAATTATCACGAAACTGGGTCATATTCCTCCATTAAATGCACACATGGGACTGATCCCTTGAATTGCTTAGCACAGTTGTAATTTTACAAATGAATCTACAAATGAAGAGGAAGCTGTTAGAATTTAGGAGGCATATTTGTATTTGTACAACATCTTATTCCCACAGTAGACAATTACTTCATAGTTATCACTGAATGGATAAAAGTTCAGCTGACAGATTCATAAATGAGAAAAGCAAAACATTAGGGAAAAAGATAAAAGTGAGGATCACTTATGGCACACTGTCTGTACACTGATACCAGATGGCTCATTTGGTGACTTAAAAATCTGTCTTTGGAGTAAGGCAGACCCAAGTTGGAAATTTGGTACCTATAAATAAGAAAACTTATGCCAGTATTTTAGTTTCTGTGAGTCTTAATTTTTTTCATCTATAAGTAGTACTAGTAGTAGTAATAGTAGCAATAACAGTAGAAAGTCATCTGCTTGATAAGAGTCTTGTGAAAAGGGAATGAGAAAATATACAGGCAGAACTTACACTCAGACATCATTAGGTAAAGGTGAGTTATTATTATTAGGCTAAAGGTGTTCAAGAACATAGTTTCTCCTGTGTCTATCATGTTTCAGAAAAGATGCACAGTGAGGACAAATGCTCTCTCCAGCACTGCCTCCACCTCACCTCCCTCTTCCCCATATCCCACATGCATCTCTCAGGGCAAGAGCCAGCCTAATCAGACACTTTGGCATAAGTTATAAGGCACAGAATAGAGTACAAACCCTCTGTGGAGTGTGTTGGGTAGAGGCACAGGAAGAGGAGGAAGATTATCTAGGGCTTATATAAGTATATACTGATGCAAGAACAGCCTCCTGACAGTCAGCTAAGTCAGACTTGAATGTGACATTGATAGATTGTTGAATGTCTCACCACTTTGGGCCTGCTAGTGCCTGTGTACTGAGGGATGAGCACGGGTGCTCTGTGGGAGGAGAATGTAAAAGACAGTATGTGTTCACATTGAGAGGATGCTCTGGTTAGGTGGGCCTGCCAGACAGTCATTTATATGGACTGCCTAAGCCAGAGGAATGTCTACCAGAGAAGATTATGGCCCCAAATCCCACTGGCTTAGATAAGCCAGTTTTGATACAAGCCAAATTCATTTCCCGTGGTCAATCTGAGTAAAATTTCTCTTTCTGATTCTTACCTACAGAATCCCTTGATGTTTCCATATCTCCCTAGGTAAGGAACAGAATCCCCCCGCAGTCTTGGCCTGGGCAGTTATTAGAAGTTGGCATGATACATCAATTAATAGATGAGAAATTTCTATAGATTATAGTTAAAGAGAAACTGGCTTAGGGTCCAATGTCCAGATGTTGGTGAAATAAAAGCCAAAAAGAAATTAATGTTCACTGCTTCTTTTATGACTCCACAGCATTTTGCCAAACAGAAAAGGCTTGTCTTGTTAGAAGCTGGAGACTGAACCTGGGCTTTAGCTTTGGGTGGATGGGACTTCAGAGCCAACTTCAGGCCATAGTCAGATGAGCATGGACTGAGTGGTGGATACTGAATTCTCAGTTAGAATGCAGTTATTCACAAGCTCAAAGGAAGTGAACTTTGATCATTCAAAACAACAACAACAACAACACAATTTAAAAAGAAATAAAAGCATAGAGAATCAGCCTGCAAACCTGAGGCCTGAATCCTGTTACTGTCACCAAAAGGCATGAGAAACTGGCCCCAGAAAGAAACTGAATTACCACCTACTCTCTAAAAGAGAAGAATTCTCAGATTTTAAGGCTAATAGTCCTCTGATATGGGTTTCCTTTACCAGTCTCTTACATGGACTTCTGGGTTCAGTTTTAGCTAAAAATGTTCAGTTCCCAAACATGAGTACATTTCAAATTGTTCTGGCATCTCCCGGCTTCTCCGTTCTTTTTCCCTATGCTGAGAATGGAATACATTCTGCTCAAAGTTTCTTTTTCTCAGATTTCCCTCCTCTATCTCCCTGAGCTCTATTCTCTTTCTGATTCTTGTCTCCAGGGTCCCTCAATGTTATCATTACATATCTCACTGGGTAAGAAACAGAATCTCCAGCAGCAGTCTTGACCTGGGGACTTATTAGCAGTTGGTCTGATTAATAGATGAGAAAATTCTATAGATACTAGTTAAAGTGTCCAACATCACACAGCTTATTAATGACAGAAGCAATTTCACAGCCCAAGCCCTTTGATTCCTAGCAGAATACTTCCACTAAGCCTGACATGGTAGCACAGGCCTGCAACTCTATCTAAGGCACGAGGATTGTAATTTCAAAGCCAGCCTCAGCAACATAAGTTACTTAGGCCTAAGCCCTAAGTAATTGAGATCTTGTCTCAAAAAACAAAACAAATTAACAACAACAACAACAAAAAAAAAATTCAAAAGGGCTTGGAACTTAGCTCAGTGGTAAAGTGTCCCTAGGTTCCTAGGTTCAATCCCTAGCACCAGAAAAAAAAAAAAAAAAAAAAAAAGACTTTCACTAAAAGATTGCGAGAATAAGTAAAATAAATTTATTTCCATTTTTACAGGTGGTGGGCAAACTACAAATAACTTCTAAGATATTGATAAATCATAATTCTCTAGGAAATGTCCTAAAATCTTAGAAAACAATGCTTGGTTGAAAGAACACCAAGTTTATCAATTTTATAAAGCATACAACAAGACTTTCTGTGACTGGGAATGTAGCTCAGTGGCTGAGTGCTTGCATCTGTGAGGTTCTGAGTTCCATCCCCAGTGCTACTTAAAAAAAAAGAAAAGACATTCTGAAGAGGCTGCCCTAAATTACCAGATTCATTAACCAGATACATTCTAACTAGTTTTTATATAATGTCATCATCTTAGCAGAAAAGTAAAATAATTCTGGGTGGTTAACATAGTGTGGAATAACATATTTACACTTCTTAACATTTGTACTTAAATAATTGTTTGACGCCTTCACACACGATCAAAAATAAAATTTAATAGCTCATTGACCTTTATGCTTATAACTCGTAAAATGGTGGGTAAGTGAAAACAGAAATTTTATTCAAATGCAATCACAGTCTTTTTGCAGCTTAAATTTTCTCTGGCTTGGTTTGGTGATAGCCTGGTACTTTACATGAGTGATTATGAGGCTATCTTAGATGGTAGCCATTGCCCTAAAGAAAATGTTTATGGCCTGACTGGGATAATTGCATTTGCCTATTAAATATCACTCCTTCAGGGCTAGTTATTGTCGAGTATAAATGTGCCACTTTATATGCAAATAAAATGTACTGAGATTTGTATAAAAAGTTCTGCATATATCTACTGACAAATCATCTTATTATGATTCATATAAGCGGACAGAACTTCTCTGGATGAAATGTTCATATCACACACGACAATAGATGACTCTTTCCCTGAATTTTTGATTTAAAATGTCCAGATATAGCTGGAAATATTGTCTTTCCTTATAGCTACAGCTTATTTGGGGTTAACATTCTGAGTTTTATTTTGCGTTAAAATATTTAACAGTATTGGAATTTGTTATTGTCAAAAGTTTTTTTGATCTTGACTTCAGTCATTTTTCCGTATACCTATATACTTGGAAAAATCAAATTCTCAGGAGGATGTGCTACTACAAATGACACCTTAGAGCTCAGTTTTCCTAAGATGTCTTCTGAATTTTTATCTGGAACGGCAGAGAACTTCTGTAAATATTGTACAGGAGGTACAATCACAACACATTACTTATTTGTACTTTTATATTTTTTAACCTATATTCTTTGAATTTGTTCTTGGAGGCCAAAGAATCATTTTGTGAAAACCAGGATCTTGTTTTTCCCATTTAAAAGATCAATATTCTTACATCTCAAAATCCCATGTAAGTCTCGTGCCTTGTGTTTTTAATAGCAACCTCTCAGGGTACCATGCAACAACTCTTCAGAAAATATTCTGTATATTTGGTCCCTGTCTGTGCAGAGTTAACAATATAAGATAAACACTGGCTATTTAAGGCAGAAATAATGCAAAGCATTTAATCCTCATTTCATCCTTTCCCTGCAGCTTTGCTGTGTTTTCCTTGAGCTGTCAGAGGAATGTGGAAGAATTCAACGGTGCTATGTTGAAAACTGAACTCTGATTTTCTGACCAATACATCCAATTCCCTAGAGGTAAAGGATCTTGTAGATGAATGGAACATGAAGCAAAGGATGTAGGTGAGGGCACCAAACAAAAACAATATTGCACATTTGGAAATTTCTTTGCTTAGGTTGAAATTTTGAGAAAGCCCTACATTCAACATGCTAGAAATTCATTCACCTAGGAATATCAAAACTACATATTTACACTTTTTGAGAAATATCTATTTTTTATGATGAAGTTGGAATCTATTATACTTTTAAATTAGAATTCAGGAATAATAGGAGAAACCATAAAACCAATTCTTGCATTCTATATAAGAGGCTTTTAACTTTTTTCTCAGAAATCCAGAAACTCATGCTCATTTCCAACATGCCTTCTCATGCAATTCAAAGACAACTGGTGGAGACCTAGAAAATGCCAAGGAACTAAGATTCTTGATCAGCTTGAAAAACCAGACTTAGATAAATGGTACTATGGATTATTTTTATATTAACTTAATCAGGGAAGATACATTTATTTGACTAACATCTGCCATCCCTGCTATGTTGTAATTCCCTAAGGTCAAGGTTCATGTCTGTTTTGCACCCCACTGCTTAATTCTTACTCAGAATAGTCCTTATTATCAAGTAGGCTCTAAAATACATTGAATGGAAGGATAGATGGATGGATAGTAAATGAAAGGATGCTTTTCTGATCCTATTGTCCTAGTTATTCTAGATTTTTCCAAAATGATAGCAACCCAATATGTAATCCCATTAATAGATGTTCTCTCTCTCTCTCTCTCTCTCTCTCTCTCACACACACACACACACACACACACACACACTCAAATATGAAAACAGAGCCTTTTCCTCACAGCTTTTAAAACAGAATCAATTTTTCTGTGCCCATAATCTCTTAGATGTTCTACTTAAAAGCAGAGAAATGGCCTAAATTAATCCTAAAATAGAAATAATACAAAATTAAACCAATGTAATTAACATTTTAATGTTAATAGGATATAGCAAAGATCACCCTTGAATAATGCATCTGGGCAAAGATCATAATGGTTAGAGAAGGCACAGATAGGCCTGCATGGACCGTAAGCTTACTCCATAATATCTGGAATGAAGGGAAAGAGCCCCTGGGAAGATTTGTGCTTCAAATATGACCTCTTTATCAATCTCTTTGTTTTTATTGGTTTCCACAAATTCCATCCTGCCATTTAAGTCAAGCTGTCTATCTAAAATACAAATTTGTCACATAGTTTCTTGGCTTAAAAAACTTCCACCCTTTAGTAGCTTTCACTGCCTGAAGAGCAATTTTTTTTCTGGTCATCTGCTTGACATAAAAGCCCTGATCTGAACTGTGTCACTTCTGTAGATGTCGTTCCATTTCCCATACTCCTTGCCTTAAGCCCTCTGCTCTGCCAGTACCAAAGGGCTGACCTCTCTGAGCACACTGCAGAAGTTCAAACCTCACACCTTTGTTCTTGCCTTTTCCTTTGCTTGGTGTGTGGTCTTCCCTTTCCTTCCTTCCTCCTCTTGCTGACATGTTCTCCCTTATTTATCTAGGTTCCTCTAGAAGATGTCTGGTTAAGTGTCCTTCTGCTATGTTCTAATATAAGATGGCACATAGTTCAATTACTTGGAAATTGATCAAATACGTGTCTGTTTTTTTATTCTAGGCTCCACATATTCCCATTACACTGTGTCTTAGTCTTCTTCCTGGTTCCAGTATCCATTCTGAAATCAGAGTACCAATAAAATGAATGGGTAGTGAACCACAATAATCATGTAACATTATTTTGTTCTTTTATCCATTAAGCTCATTTCTCAATGATCAGTTGTGATCATTCCAGAAAAGATCATCCCCTTTTCTACTACAAGTTGATGAACTCAGCTACTAATGTCCTTCAAAATTAGAGGGCAGAAATGTTCTTCATAAACAGCTGTTAACAAAAACCATAGATGTAACTCAGTGAGAGAGCATTTACCTGGCATGTGTGAGGCCCTGGATTCAACCACCAGTACTACAAAGAAAAAAGAAGAAAGAAGGCAGAGGAGGAGGAGGAGGAGGAGGAGGAGGAGGAGGAGGAGGAGGAGGAGGAGGAGGAGGAGGAGGAGGAATCATTGTCGTCACAGCAGCTAAATTGCCAACACTGATCCATTTGTAAATCACATTAAATTAGGAACTCAGGTGAGAAAAGTACTCATGCATGAGTAAACTTCATGTACTAATATTTATAAGAAATAGTTATTTAAATTGCAAGCAATGTTTGTGTTAAAGCATCTCAATTATTTAGCAGTAATCAAGCTTGATGTCATTTGCATATTTGGAGTACTTCAATAGCGATTTTTTAAAAAAAATTTAGGAGCTCAGTCAAGTTTATAAAATCAAAAATATAATTATAGAATTATTTCTCCATTTTAATCTGGTATGCCAATATATTGCCTAGAGAGATTTTCTTAAAAGCTCAGAAAAAGAAAAAGAATTTAAAATAGAAATGCTGACATTCTTAACAATGATTGTTCTAGAAGGCACCTTGGTGTTATCAGATATTGTGTTTCCTGGTCTCCAAGCTCCCTGTCTCCAATTTCCAGATAATGCAACGACTTAATCAGTACTCTCTAATGCACAAAGTGGGCAATCTTTTCTGCATTTCTCACATCTTAGAGAAGATGTGTCCCTTCAATTTTCCTGTGTGCCACCTACCCCCACACCTGTCTTACCTATATCACTACTCTATGATTTCTTCTGGACTCAGTGTTGTTACTATGCTGAAATTTTATGCATAATTATGTAAGGTTGCTATGGAGATTTTGTACAATTTGACATGAGGAAAATCTATTGTGTTTGAGATAATTTTTCACACTAATGACTCAAGAATTCCCCCACCCCATATTTTTTCTGGGATTATAATCAGCTGCATATATTTGAATATCTATAAGCAAAAGCCGTTTCATAAATTACATAACCAGAAAATTATTGAATCCATCACTAAGGTGAAGCCCTTTACTGCAGTCAGTTTAATTTCTCATGATTTAGAAAGAACTTCTAAAACAACATACTTCGGGATATTAATTGAATTCTTACCTACATTATTGAGGAATATGCTTCAAAGAACTTCTATATATACATTTCTTAAAATCCTGTCACTAGTCATGTATTTTGAAAATGTCATACTTTTAAAATGTAATTTGGAAGAATATGTTAAAGTATTGTGAAAAATTAAAGGTATATATGACAAGTTTATTTTAAAAAAACTGTTTGTCCTACTATAACATAGACCTTTTGGAAGTGGGAACTAAAGTAAAATGGTATTTGGTATTAGTAATGAAAGGCAATTCAGATTAAAAAAACAGAAGGCAAACATACCATTCAAGGTCATAATTTTATGTACTTCTTGACTGATCTCCCCATCAGAGTCTAGGAGTGGGAAAAACCTGAATTATCACTGGACAATTCACATGGATTTCTCTTTGTCCACCAGATAGGCAAAGCTGATTTCAAGCTCATGATTGACTTGAGGAGAGTCAGTTACAGGTTGGAGCGAACTGGGAAAACTTCAGCAGTTTGCCCTCAGGTGGGCAGCACCAGGCAAGAGAGAAGGTAGAAAAAGCAGACCTCAGTCCAAGGCAGACTAATCACAGATACAATTCCCAGGCAGCACTTTGAAAACACAACCAATTTACCTTTTTCCCAAATAACTAATTCTGGAAAGAGGGTATGGTTTTAAAGGGCTAAGGAAAATATTAAATATCTTCCCTGTTCATGTGCCTGCTGTGACCTTCAAACACCATTGACAGGACATCTAAAGAATGCTGACTTGCTTGTGGGTTTGGCTCACTTAGGAGACCTCAGTCATTCACTTATCTCAAGGCTACTGCTTCCTCCCTTTGTGGATCTGGCCAGTCCTTGGGGGGGGATGAAGTGTCCTTGAGGGGATCACTAAGTCCTGCAGCTTGCTGGAGCAAAGCTTTCTTTGTTATAACTTGTATTTAAGGAGCCCCACTGAGAATAAGACTGGAGTCTCACCCATGGACAACAAGCTGTGCCAGGGACTTCCCAATTGGGACTCTGAAAAGCTACTCTAGGACTCCCGCGCTGCATGATTGCAGGTGTTGGTGTTTCCCCTAATCTGGCGATATAATTTCTCCTTCTCTCTTTCTCTGTTTTTTTTTCTCCTATAACTTTTGCTTTTGTTCTTGCTTTCATATTATTATTAAAATAAATGCTACCTTGTAGAAAGAGAGTGTTTTTATTATCTATGGGATCTGACCTGCCCAATTCAGCTGCTGCACACATACAAAATACTATAATATTAAGGGTTTTCACTCAGAATATTTTTTTTCCCCTCTGGGAATCCACACACAATGCTACTGGAACAGAGAAAGCAAGGAGGGAGAAAAGAGGGAGGAGGAATGTGGTCCAGTGGGACAATCTGGAATAAGGTGATGCACCCACTTTGAGCATCCCTTTTGAGAGTAGAGTTGATGTTGCTACTCTGTGTAAATCAGGGCTGCTGACTAACCCTTAAAGATTTAAGGCATAGAGGAGAAAGAATAGAAAAGAGTGAGAGGAGGAAAGAAGAAAGGAGAAACATAATGAAAGCAGCTTCTCTCAGGCCATCACAAAGCAAGTGTATAAAGGACACAGTCACGAACAGGCTTGACAAGGAGGAAGGCGGTATGTCAAGGCTCCTGAAGGAGTAACAGGAGGACTCCTGATCCACTGAGTGCCTGATAACTCTGGACAGAAAGGGAGTCCATTCATTGTCCTGATATTAACACACACACGGAAAGCCTTCTTCCCAGAGGCTGAGAACTGTCAATGCTGCCCCATACGTGTGTTAGTGTCTACAAAGTGTCAAGCACTCTTTCTAGAACTGGGTATCTGGGACATGGGTAACTTGATTGTGTTTTCAGGCAATGTATCACCTAGGAATTGTTTCTATACTTGGTCTGCCTTTGATTGGAGATTTGCTTTCTCTAACTTCTTTATTCTCTGATAGATCTTGAGGGGTAGGTATCTATGTCCCAACTGATCAGAATGGAGAAGTATTTCTAGAAACACGAAATCATGCAATGGAGGAAGGTGGGAGAATGTGAAAGGAAAATAAAATCATCTCAAAAGGCTGGGGAATGGAAGATCCTGGCAAATCAAATTGAGCTAGAAGGGAGCTCAGCCTCAGTAGATTGAACCTATAAATGGCTTGAGGGTTTGCCTGTGAAATAAAAAAAAATACCATCTCAGAGGAAAGACTCAGCTACCTCAGCCATGGCAGATGCAGGAAAGCAGTCCTCCCTCTAAACAGGAGGCAAGGACTTGTGCTAGTGACGAGAGAGCCCTTGCTGAGATCTTCAGAGGAAGTCAAGGGCCCCTATCCATGGATTGCAAGGGATTGGGACCCTTCTAAGAACAAAATTCTGAAGTGAGAGGGAAGAGTCTCCAAATCACAGAAACAACACACTTTTAATTCAGGTAATGGTAAAAGAGAAACTTGTGAGATCTCCTGTGGTTTTGAAATTATACATAGAAAACTAAAGAATTTGAGAGTTGAAGCAGTCACGTCCAGTTGAAGGACGGGTAAAAGAGGAATTATCCTTCGGAGAGATATCAGCAAACATTTCAAAGGAGTCTAAAGGATTTAGTTTTTTTGGTCAATATTTTTCAAGCCAAGCTGCAAAGATAGACTCTAAGATTTCCTTAGTATCGAATGTCATATTCTCATGGATTCACAACATTTCAATAAATAAATATCTTTATATCTAGAATCTTATATTTTTAGTCTTTTCCCCATTTCAGTGGGATCAAATAAATATCAATCATATTTTGAATGTATCAATAAACAGCCTTTGACCAGATACTGCCATGTAGTCCAGTGTCTTCTCTGCACCTGAGTTTATGATGCCATTATTAAATCTTCGAAGAAGAAAACACAGGTGAGATAAGTAGTTAAATGGTGATTAGATAATGCTTACTGATGTCTTCAGAAGAGCCACAAATATCCTTGCCACAATAAAGGCAAAAATAATACAATTATACATTAAACTAACAAACAGCTTGTGGCTTGAAGAGTTGAACTTCAGAAAGACAATTGGTTACCATACATCACAACTCTGTTCTGGGCAGCCAACTGGGGGGAGAAAAAAATCCTACTCCTAGTAGGTAATCATTTGAAACACACACACACACACACACACACACATACTCAAGTTGCAAATAAGTCTGGCAAATATCTTAGCAAAACACCACCATCTGTCACATTAAATCTATGTCATATATTTTAATTTTATTGGTTTTATAGTTTGGGATTTGTAAACTTATTTTGTTCTGTACTTAAATAAGAACTACAAACATAAGGAGTGTGTGGAAGAAAGGAAAATTACCAAGGAATAGGGAGAAGCATAAATCTGTAAAAACAGTGTCAAAATGTTCAGAGTGTGCCATGGCTTACAAAGCCTGATGAAATGTAGAAGGAGTGTTAGGTCAGGCTGTGTGTAGAGCCAGATGAGAACAAGGATGGGATTGCCTTATAGCTCGAAGCAAATGATGTAATGCTGATAGAAGCTAGAGAGAAAACAGAACCATTCAGCTCCTACATTGCTTCCACCTCTCAAGGCAAATGATCTCCATGCTGAAAAGAAAAGGAAAACATGGTGCCCAAGATAAGTGAGGTGATCCTGAGGGATATCAGCAAGCTGCTTTGCATGAATCCAAGTCTTAGCAATAAGTCACACCCTAGGGTAATGAAAGGACTTCAGATGTGACTGTGGACGCATTGTTGGCAATACTTGAGAAAACATGATGAGTCACAGGGGCCCCATATTAAAAACAGGATTTTTTTTTCCAGGATGAAAGGAGAAAAACTGCATTTACAAGTTACAAATCTGTTTTTTGTTCTAATCACCATATACCCTAAAAAGATTTCTAGAATGCAATGTTCCAAAAGAGGGTATATGACTCTTTAAAACAGAAATTATGCTTACTAGGAGTTACAGAGACTTCCTAAGAAAACTTTCATTCATATCATTTTGGGGTAAAAGCAAAGTGAGTCAGGATTTCTGCTGGGTATTTAATAAAATACTTCCTGATGACCAAGAGACAGGATGTAGAAAAAGGGATGGTTTAGTTAGGTGAGATGGCGAGGGGCAGACCCTGATGGTCTCTGCCTGATATCTGTTCTGGAAAGTTACAACAGAGCATCCTGAAAAACTTGGGCACAGAGAAATAAATCTCTGGTTGAGTAACCGCTTTGCTACTAATGCGTTCAGGTGTTCCACAAGCTCAGTCTCTTGCCCACTTTTTTTATAAATAAAGTTTTATTGGAAGACAGCCACACACATTTGTTTACCTGTGTTCTATGGCTGCTTTTGAGCTTTAATGGCTGAGTTAAGTGATTGCATCAGAGCTATATGGCACAAGAAGCTAAAAGGCTGTTTATAGAAACAGTTTATCAATCCCTTGACTAGTTACATAAACTTGGATGCATCATAAACTCTCTGATACTCATTTTCATTGTCTCCATCAATCTAAATTAATAGAAATTGATAATTACAGCCAAGTGCTTCTGATGGTATCTCATGGGATAATGTATGAGAAAGCTTCTTATGGACTGCAATGTGTTATATGTTATATATGGGTAAGGCATGGTCTATGATCACTCTGCCTATTCAATGACACATAGCAATACTTTTCACTTTAAACCCATACCATAAACATAATACAGTAATAAAAAATCTCATAAAAATAGAAAAAAAAGACATACCAATCTCTAGTAAAAAGAGACCCTCACAAATACTGGATGAACTTTGGTTGGCTGCCTGGCTGCCTGGATGGATATATGCATTAATGGATGACAGTAGTAACTACATCTACTTAGCACTAACCAGGTACCAAACACATACTGTTTCAGATACCTTAGCTTTTTGAATCCTTACAACAGTCTTGGGACATTGTTTACATTTTACTGTTTTGTAGAAGAAAAGAGACTTAAACCATGGCCACAATTTCAGAAGCAACAACTTATATTTATAAATTACTTGCAGTGTCTTACCACTGTGAGAACCAAATGTTATTTCACAAAATTTTCTCATGAAGTATGTGCTGATATCATCAATATAATTATCATTATTCCATCTTATACAGGAGAAAATTGAGACCCATGGAAGCAGATAAATGCAGAGCAGACTCCTAAATCTCATCTTCCTGATTTTGAGCTTCTAACCCTTGCAAGCTGTGGCAACTGAGTGGCATCAATAAGACCATTTTTATTAAGGTTAAATGTAAAGTCTTATAAGAATGATTCAAAATCTTTAACTCTCTGAAGTACCTATACATAATAGCAAACTATGAAAAATAATGATTTGAAAAACTTCTGATTTTGAACTAATTCTATTTTTAAAGAGAAATAGTATCAAATTCCTTTTATATCCCTCATGCTCCCTCTAATATAAATATCTTACATAAGGGCTTAAGGTACTGTGCAGTGCTAGAGTATGTGCTTATGTGTTTAATATTTGTGAGGGCTTGGACTCAATTCCAGTATCTGCCGACTCCCCCCAAAATAAAGAAAACTCACAGATGAATCATCTTACATAAATATAGCACAACAGTGAGAACCAAAAAAATAATAACAGTATAATACTATTAGCTAAACTAGTGATCTTACTTAAATATCACTAACTTTTTTACTTTTTCCAATGATCCCCCTTTTTTTTTTTTTTTTGGTGCACCAGGATGCTACCTAGGATTCCACTTTGTATTTAGTTGTGATACCTCCTCCTTGGTTTCCTCCTATCATTAGCAGTTCTTCCCTCTTTCCCTCACTTTTGTGTTCTTGGAACTTTGGAGGAATACTCATTATTTTGTCTAATATCTCTTGATTTTGATTTGCCTGAATTTTTTTCTCATGATGGTGCTGAGACTATGTGTTTTTGACCAGAATACCACAGAGTAGATGTCATGTCCTCAGTACATCATACTGGGAGTTTATGAGAGGAATATGTTTTGTTATTTTAACAGACTAAAATGTTAGTAAGCTAATAGGTACCCTGCCCATAACACACACACATGCAGACACATACAAAATCCAACAATAGTTCCCACTATTTTAGAAAGCATTGAAAACTTCAGCCAAAATATAATATCAATTCTATGTTTCTCTCTAATAGCTAGATCTTTGAAATAAGTACTGGCCTGACAGAGACTGTGAACAACTTCAGTTTAGTTCCTGTTCCCTACTGTATCCCTACTAACTGGGGTAGCATGTTGCCTGACAGAAATGGATTCTTACTGCATGTATCTGAACACTAAGTGAGAAGACAAACTTGGGTCATGCTCCAAATACTCAATCAGTTCCTAGCATATGCTAGGCTAAGCCCTGGATGCCTGCCCTACCTGTAAGCCAGGCTTGTTGAATGATGGACACTTGGAGGAAGATTTTTCCAGCATTTCACCATTATGCTAGTATTTTTTGAAAAGCCTCAATTCTATATTCATACTGAAAGATTCATTTTCCATGAAGACAAAGGGAGTTCAGCTTACACGTGACTTCAAAATTGTAAATGTGCTGAAAATGTGCTTGGTGTGAATACACTGAAGGCCATACTCTTCTTACACAGGCATAATGACAGAGGCCATAAGGAGATCTCCCTTTTCTTTATTGGCCTGACTTCTCAAAGTTTCCTGGATTTCAATATTTTCCTCTCATTTTTCTTGTTAGATGTTTATGATCTGAAAATTATAGCTTCATTCAATTTGAAATGTCTTCAAATTCAGTCAATGTGGAAAAAAGCTTTTAAAAATTAAAGCTGCAAAAGTATACCTGCTGGCACCAAAATACCCTTATTTGTGTTAAACATCAATATTTCTACATAAAATCCCTTATTTGACAATATACTCTCATTATTTCACTTGTAAACACTTTCCTGACAACATACATTTAAAACACATACTAAAAGAAAAGGGGGGATAAAGAATGGCTCATATTAAAAATGAAAAACCTGCAGAATTCAGAAAAATAGTTTGGTGGGAAGATTTGTTTAATAGTTATAGTTTTAGCAATTTTGTATGACCAATTTGAGTAGCAACTATCATTTTGAGAACCAATCTAAAAATCTCTCATTGATAGTAAAAAAGTAAAAAGCTATAAAATGAGAATATTAGTGAAGGATTATTTTAAATCCTGGAAATTTAAATATAAAGAAATATTTGAATCAAATATTGTCAAATAAATGTATTTTGGTAAATCTTTCTAGAGCTTAAAAATTCTAACATTCCAGATAACTATACAGTTATTAAATAAATATTTGTTAAGTGCTTATTCTTGATTTATTACAACTTAAAATCATAAGGGAAGGAACTTTAAGGATCTTAAAGATCTGTAAATTGGCACTATATTTCTGGGGGATAATCTGATACTATGTTATAAAAGCTGTAAAGTGCATACACAGCATTTCTTAGAATTTATCACAGGAACTAGTAACATACATTTACAATAAGTATGTGTAAATATGTTCACAATCATCTGAAAATAATGCAAATGTCTAAAATAGGGATTTCTTAGTAAACTTTAAGACAAGTGCTCCTTAAATCTAGACCTTCAACCTTGAAATAAACTTGGACTTCTATAGCACCTCCTTTCAACTCTTCTCAAGTGCTAAGTGTAAGCTCTTGTTTATCTGACCAAAAAAGAAAACCAGCATATCAACAAAATCCTTCCCAGTCATACAATGGAGGTACTCCCTGACAGGCCCCATGTCCCTGGTTACAGTATATAGCTGCAGATCTGACCTGCTGGATATCACAAAACCCCAAATCCGCTGTTACTGTTTTCATAAAACCAGAGCAGGAGAGACCTTGGAGGCTAGGGAGAGGCACCCAGCAGAACTGAGATCAGCTCTTCCCCTTCATTGAGAGCAACTTGACTTTTATCTTGACTACAGTTGGTTTTCCAGGTAAGATTCTATTTGAAGATGTTTTTAAAAGCCAGAAAAAGAAATACAGTCCTATGGCACAGATGGACCTTTCAGTCAAGGACAGCCCATATATAAAACAATGGTCCCATAAGATTATAAAGAAACTAAACATTCCTTCTGTTTAGTTTTTTTTTTTGTTTGTTTGTTTGTTAACTGCACCTTTCCATGTTTAGATGTATCTAGATACATAAATACTTACCATTATATTACAACTGCTGTATTATTCAGTATAGAAATGACCCACAGATAGGCAAGGGACAATAGACTACCATACCATCGAGGTTTGATTAAATATATCGTAAGATATATGTACAACAATCAAACCACCTAAGGATTCATTTCTTAGAATGTGCTTCTTTGTTAAGTGTCACATGACTATACAAGTTTAAAAACCACTACTGATTTTTGTTTTTAATGAATACAAATCAGAAAAACAAAGGGGTGATTTTAGAAGTTGTAGGGAATGTAGATCTCATAAAATTAGGACAGGGCTCCAATCTCTTATTCAAAACTCTTTATACCAGATGCATTGTGGAATTTAGAATATTTTGTATTTATTAGATAGGAAATGGAGACATATGTTATGAAACTCTCCTAACAAGCTTGGGAGCAGCAACTCTTAGTCAATCCATTAGTATTTCTGAGGTAATTTACATAGATATCTATACTAAATGAATGAAATAAAAACTCAAAATTGCCTCATACTGACTCACAACAGGCTTTTCTGCCAAATGATCTGGGTCAAACTATTGGGGGTGGGAGGCAGGAGAAAAAGAAAAGAAAACTAATTCTCAGAGCTTTGAGGATTTGGGGATTATGACTAAGAGACTGTGCACCTGTGTCATGGAGACAAAGCTGGAATTTCTGAGGAGCAGGAAATAGAGACTCAGTCACATCAGATGTGCACTGATCAGACAGACATTTGCCTGTTAGGAAGGCAGAATTAAATTCAAGGTCCTGTACAACAGGTAGAAATACCTTATTAATGATGACAAGTTGGACCCTTTTCAGCAGTCAGTATCAATGTTTATTTCTACAACTTACTTTACAAAATACATTTTCTAATAAGGCATTACATAAACTTTAATATTCACACAATGCCCCAAGAGTTTGAGGACATGAAAATATATTATTAAGTGGGAAAAGTTGCCAAGAAATAACAATCTCCCATTATTAGATAGACAGGCAGATTGACAGAGAGATGTACAGATAGATTTGTTACTCATGTGCACATGGAAGGAAAAATATTTATGTGAATTGATAAATATCAAACTGTTAACAGTATTTATCTCAAGGTAATGAAAATTCAGCTGGTTTTTAATGTCTTTTGTGTTTTATATTGTTTGCTTTTTTAAATAAAGTATATTTTAATTTTTGTGAACAAAATATAGTTCTTCAGCTCTAGCAAAACAAAATGCAATTATTATACATTTCATCAGATTATAGTTTAGTTCCTTGATGCCCAAGTGAGTCACCTTGTTAATTTAGAGTAAAACTATTTTTAGACTCAAGGTCTTTGGCTGTAAGCCTTGTACCCTGTCCATTATTCCAGGCTATGTTTCAAACCAAAGCATGAGTAGGGTTCCTGCCTTTCAGGGGCTAATGACTGAGAGGAGATAAGGTATACAGGTGGAAAGCAATGGCCATACATTCTAAGATGCTATCTATTTAACTAACTGTGGCAAATCCTCTTAGAAGGTGGAGGCATATAAATCTCAAAAGAAAATGAAATGTAACACTGTACGATACATATTGCAAATTCTTATAAATTCAGAGAAGGGGAGATAAGACCTGTCTCAGAAAAGGCTTCAGAGATGGAGAAGACTAAGATCAGGAGGGTATTTCCCCAAGAACACATTAAGGCAACATGAAAATTATTGACGGTAAAAGTAACAAACACCACACATGTGCTGGGGAGCAGGGGAACAGGAATGAACAGGTGGAGTAGACCTGATCACAGAAGTCTACGGAAGCCAAGAGAAAAATGGTCTAGATAGGACCAGGAAAGAATGGG
This sequence comes from Marmota monax, assembly GCF_021218885.2. Classification (NCBI taxonomy): domain Eukaryota; kingdom Metazoa; phylum Chordata; class Mammalia; order Rodentia; family Sciuridae; genus Marmota; species Marmota monax. The sequence continues at coordinate 2,689,486 of NW_026691933.1, forward strand.
AGCCATGAGCAACTTTCATCAAGGGAATCACTGGATGAATGGCACTTACGTGGTCTCAGTATTCCAGAAGTGTGCAGGGTGGATTGGCAAGAGGAGTCCTAAAGACCAGACATAGGGTATGGATTGACATCAGGCAGTGGAAAGTGACAAGGACCAGAATTGGAGGTGACAGCGAAGGGTTGAGAGTTACACAAATCTCAACGTTTTGAAAAGATGTCTTTGTAAACAGTGATCCCTGACAGAGACAGATGGTTTAAGGTGAGCCTCAACATCTCAGAAGGAAGAACAAAGTGTACAGAAAACAGTGAGTGCTCCTGTTATTAAATTATAACTCTTTAGCTACGTAGATTTAAGCACTGGAGCAGAGGGACCAAGTTCAAACTTCCAACTCACAATATACTTTGATTCTGTCCTGAAGCTTCAACCCTGCACCTCTCCTTGCATGCAACTATCACAAACACAAGCCTATGCTGAAAGTCTGGAAGACAGACAAGTCAATTCCAATGAAGGAAAATGACTTCAAAAACAATCAAGAGACCTCCATATAGGAATGTGGGACCAATAGCCCTTTGTTTATATGTAGGAACAGGATTTTATGTAGCTTAAATAGCAATTGAATGTTTTTATATGTTTGTGAAAGAGAAAGGAGAAATCCTAAGTGTAGAAAAAGAACTAAAATACAAGTATGTGTGTCTTTCCTGTGTCTCCCTTGGTATTCTATGTTTTGTTTTGTTTAAAGCTTATTTTAAGAAATGACTTATTTTTGGTCCATCTCTCCCCACCTTCGTTGGGTCAGAGAGGCCGGTTTAGATTGGACATCATATCCTCTGAAACCTTTAAGCAGACAGTGCTTTGAATTTCATCTCTGAGATCAGATGACATCCAAATCCACTTAAATGTTTAGCTGGGGTGGTTTTTGATGTCACTGGAGACCTTGATGAAATTACAATCCTATTAGTCACGATGGGAGAAGACAGGAGACCTGAGGTGGCTAATGTTCCATTCATAACAAGAAAGAGCCATTTAGCATTTGTAAAGGGCATTGATTTCTGATAGTTCCCTGAAGAACAAGTCTGAAGTGAAGAAATATGACCAGAAAAAGCTTGGGAAAGAAATGATAGAAAAGGCTAGATTGCATTTATCCAAACAACTTAACTCTGTGTAATTTTTACAACTTCACTTGAATCCAAAGAATTGGGTCTTCATGTAAATGTGGGTAAGAGGAAGGGCATGCTTAGCTATGCAGAGATTCTGTTACTGAGAAATCTGGGGAATTACACTATGTCTTTGATTGATGCCAAGGAGGTGCCTCTAAATATAAAGGGTAAATGGAGGTTATGTGCAAAAGGCTTTTAATCTGGGTGATAAATTGCCAGATTCCATTATGCCTAATGAGTCTCATCAATGCATAGCTAGACTCAAGAAAATAATAAGACCCCTTTCAAATCCTAGTATAAACAAATTAGAAGAATTAATAATAAAATTCCTATTAATGTGTATGCAATTTCAAGAAGTTAATGAAGTCACTTTGAAAACTTTGGCTAATGTATTTTTAGCTTTAAAAAAATGCCTGATCATCAAAACAGGTCTTCTTTAGTTTTTTCCCCCCTCTAAATATATCCTCTGCAACACTTAAAGGATTACAGTTTTTTTTCTTTTCTTTTCTTTTTTTCTTTTTTGTTAACTCTTCTCCAGGGAGGGCCCTGCTTAGAAGTTAAGGGATATGACAAAGATAGTGTTGCAAGCCTTTGAAAGTGTAAGATGCTTATTGACCTGAAAATAACAAATGAGATTTATTCAAGCGAATTTGCCAACTCTCCTAAACTGCCTCCTAACCCAATAGAGAATACTGGAAGTTTTCAGTCACCTGCCCAGCAAGACATAAGTCTTTTGCTTCTCAATGTAAAATTTCTGGTAGGAAACAAGAAGAAGGGTCGACAAACATGTATACGTGGTTCAAAAGAGAAATAGTTCTCTCTAATCAGCTAAGATTCTAGTACCAAATGACACAAGTTCTACTGGTTTTGCATCAAAAATTTTGTACAAGAATCCATCCATCAGGAATTAAAAATCAGACTCCTACTTCTTGCCAATAGGTTTCTATAGTCAAGCATTTCATCAAAGCATGAGAGAGATGAGAAAAAAAGTAGCCCTTGATTTGTAGCTGAATCCCTATACAATCAGACATCCGTATGTTTAGATTTCCATGAAAATGAATGTGTGTTCCTTAATGCTATGTGAAATAAAATAACTCATAGTTTTTGGATGCCACGAAAGGGCATGAGATGGCAGTGATTTCCACTTTAGAAGTTAAGAACAAATCTGCTTGTGATATTCCTACATCATATTCATGGTGTCTGGCCCACGGTAAGCACTCAATAAATATTTCTTCAAATCTGAATGGAAGAGTGAGTTCTTTTATACAGAGTATGTTATGTAAAGTTTGTACATCCTCTGTTTCACAATAAAAATAATATATGTTCTCACCCACATATGCTCTAAGCTCTGAATCAATAAAGAATGAGAGCCTTTCCCTCCTCCTCAAAGTTTCCTTTCCTGGGCTGCTTGTGGGCCGCCACTGCTCGTTCGTCCTTCACACCTGAGTACTTCACTACTAGGCTTTCTCCTCCTCTCACTTGTCACGGTCTCGTCTCTGTTTATTTTCCTTCATATTTTCTAATCATAGATTCATTGAGTTGCATGACTTCCACAAATTCCTCTATGCAACTCTGCCCTGAAATATTTAGAAACTTACCATTATTCTGAATTTTGTAAGGGATAAATGATAGGATTAATCTAAGGTCCCTACCCTCCATATTTATAAACACTTTTCTTAAAAAATGCAAGCATGCATTTAAAGTTAAATGACAACATTAATGTCAAATGAATGAACAAGCTGAACAGCCATAATTAGAGAGGAAAGAGAGTCCTGTTATTCTGGCAATGCTGAAGTATATGGGAATGATCCTTAAAATCTGAGTGGAATTCATCTTTTGAGAGTTTAGGGAGAGGAGAATGTAAGGAGCATCAATTGTTATAGGAAGACAGTAAAAATGAGAAATTACCTGGCTGGTTAGGGGCTATATAGGAAACTTCTAGGTCAACCATGAAGGTTTTTTTTGTTTGTTTGTTTGTTTTAGGAGAGAGAGAGACAGAGACAGAGAGAGAGAGAGAGAGAGAGAGAGAGAGAGAGAGAGAGAGAATTTTTTAATATTTATTTTTCAGTTTTTGGTGGACACAACATCTTTATTTTTATTTTTATGTGGTGCTGAGGATTGAATCCAGTGCCTCACGCATGCCAGGCAAGCGCGTTACCACTTGAGCCAACATCCAACCCTGAAGTTTGAATATAAGAATCATGAGGAATGCAGTGGAAGGCAGGTAGACCCACTCCATTTTATTCCACAGGGGGAAAGAAAAGAAATTATTTGGAATAAGGCTGCAATAGACAATAAAAGTGATCTTTTTCTATTTTCTACTCTCTATAAAGTAGAGATAGCTCATCTCTCCATGTTTATTCCAAAATCTATGTTACTTTGCTCATGTCAGCTATTTCCCCAGTGCGTGGCAATAACAATCTTCTTGGATTCAAAGGCTGATAAACTTGGAAGTATCATTTGTGTTTGTCTCCAACTCTAACATCCTTTGAAGGTTTATTAACCAAAATCACCTTGATGATGCTTTAAATAAATATGTATCTTACAATGTGTTCCAAATAAATAGGGAGAAATTTTAGGACCAATGTTTTCAACTGTTAAATGATGAATAAATCTATGCTACTCCACCTTCCAAACATCTTTCACATTTCCATTTCTCCTTAGGACCTTGCAAGCACTCAGAATTTCCTTGACCAGTTAAATACTATAGGCTACCTCTAGGTGAAATCTTTCCCTCTAATATCAATATCCTCTTTGTAGAATTCTCTGGAAAAATATCAATGTAATCACAGCACCCATTTGTCATACCCACATAGCTCAGCGATGTCATCTTAATGCAAACACTTCATAAATAGGGAAATAAAATATTTAGGAATAATCTTACAAAATATGCACAAAATCTATGTGAGGAGAACTATAACATTGATGAAGTAAATCACAGAGTTAAATAAAAGATCTAATCCACGTTCATGGAAAGGTTGATTTAATATACCAAAATTGTCAGTTCTTCCAAACTTGGTCTTTAAATTCATTGCAACCCCAATAAAAATTCCAGCCAATTATATTGTGCATATCAAGAAAGTGATTCTAAAATTTATATAGAGCTGGGTGTGGTGGTGCACACCTGTAATTCCAGCCACTTGGAAGGCTGAGGCAGGAGGATCGAAAGTTCAAACCGAACCTCAGCAACTTGCTGAGGCCCTAAGTAACTTAGTGACACCTGTCTCAAAAATTAAAAGGGTTGGGCTGTGGCTCAGTCTTTAAGCACCCCTGGTTCAATCTCTGGTATAAAGGAAAACAAATCTGAAATTTATATGGAGAAATAAAATATCCAGATTAGCCAGCACAGTATTGAACAAAAAGAACAAAGTTGGGGATTGACATAACCCAACTTCAAAATATACCATAAAAGCTACAGTAATCAAAATAATGTGGTATTGATCAAATAATAGACAAACAGATAAATGGACCAGAATAAAAAGTACAGAAAGAGACCCACATAAATGTAGTCATCTGATCTTTGACAAAAAGCAAAGGGTATACAATGAAGAAAACAATATTTTCAACAAATTAGTGCAGGATCAACTGGACATTTACATGCCAAAAAATGAATTTAGACACAAACAATGAATTTAGACACAGACTTTACATTCTTCAAAAAAAAAAATAATCCAAAATGGATCACAGACCTAAATATAAAACACAAAACTATAAAATTCCTATAATAAAACAGTATAATGAGGAGCAATCCTGCTCCTTGATATTTACCCAAACGACTTGAAAACTTACATCCCTACCAAAACATGCACATGGATATTTATAGTAACTTTCTTCATATTTATGGTACCTTATTAAAACTTGGAAGCAACTAAAATATTCTTTGGTGAATGAATGAATAAATAAACCATGACATTTGTAGACTTTGAAATACTAGTCAACATTATAAAGAAATGAGCTATTGGGCAATGAAAAGACACAGAGGACACTTAAGTACACAGAACTAAGTGAAAGAGCCAATCTGAAAAGGCTATCTGTTGTATGATTCTAGCTAAACAACATTTTAGAAGAAGCAAAACTATGGAGACAATAAAAAATTAGTGGTTCCAGAGTGAATCTGAATGTGATTATGGATGAGAAGTGACAATGTTGTATAAATAGAGATTTCTTAATTGTGACATATGGACAGCTTCCACAGGCTATGTTGCTAATGGGGGTGGCTATGCATGTGTACGGTACAGAATATTTGGGAAATCTCTGTAGCTTCTGCTCAGTTTTGCTGTGAGGCTAAAACTGCTCTTAAAAATAAAGCCAATTAAAAACAAATAGGCATAAAATCTACTTTTCTCTGTTCTGTTGGTCCTTGGGAAAAGGAGAGTCATGTTCAAAGTATGTTAAAATAAAAGCCATACATCTGGAGAAGTAATTACCTTCAGGAAAACACTCACTAAACTTTTTGCTCAAGGCCAAATTAACTGTCTTTCCTCTACTCTGAAATGTTCAGAGGGCTCCTGAAATTCTACATTAAGCACAGACCACAAAGTCAACTGGATTTCACACTTTCCTAGAAGGACAACTTCTAGTTTACAAACTCAGGTATTTCCTATCCCTATACGTCTCTCACAGTGGGCCTGCACTGTTGCAGCCAGGAGTGGAGAGAGCCCATGCTGATCTGGCTATGGCCAAGTCCCTAAGAGCAACCCTTTCTCAGTGAAAAATTCCTCTGTTGCAACTTGCAATGTTGTTCGAAGTGATAGATACTCATAAACAGAGCGTTCCCTATAATCTTATTCTGTCTTTGGAATTTTAGAACTTACCCACCACAGGTTTGTTTTTTTGTTTGTGTGCATGTGTTCCAAAATTGTATTCATCTAGGGTGTTAGTAATAATATAAGAAGAAAAAGTGGGCCATGAGTGGGCAGAACTGTGAAGCGAATCTACCTTATATTTAAGTATCTGAACAAGAAATTGATAATAACCTGTAAATCATTAAGAGTTGTGTGCAAATGAACATAGGAAATCTAAAGAGGGAGTTGAGTTCAAAGTCTGAAAGATCAGCACAGGGAGGAAAGGGACAATTTCAATTCAGTGAAGTTGGCTCTGAAGAGGTACCCAGGAAATAGCAGTGTAGAACTGGGCAGCACAGTCAGGCACAGGTACAATAAATATTCACCAAACATTGCTGGATGGATGAATGAACGAACAAATGAATGAATGAATGAATGAATGAATTCATAAGAACTTAAGTGCTGGAAACAAGGAACTAACTCCAATATATATCAGCTGACACCCTAAGTTCAGTCTATTCAAACCTAACAAAATAAATCAATTTATAAAGGCAATAGTATCAGAAATTAGGAACAAACTCCAATAAATGGTCACTAATCTTTGAAACTACATACATTCAATCCCATGTACAACCAGGTCAATATGGCCTCCCTTTTTATTCCTCAATATGAACCAGGGAATATGAGAGTCAACCCCAGCTTCTCCTTTTCTCCCATTTGCCTGAATCCCCATGCCAAATTCTGTTCTCTTGCTTCTATACTACTGTTGTCACTGTCATGAAACATCTGTCTTCATTGATCTCCCTGAGACTTCCTGGTTCCCATCTCATCCCACGCCCGTCCTCTAAACTCCAGGCCTCGTGATTGTTCTTAAATTTAGATCTGATCACCACAGGCCCTCCTTCAAACCTTCCAGTGGTTTCCTACTGTCTATAGAATATAGTCAGAGCATTTGGCCCTTACATATCTTTCTAATCTTCTCTTCCCTCATTCCTTCTCTTGATCACACTGGGATTACAGACAGAAGAGTCAGAACAGCACAGTCACTAAGAGCTGATCCACAGTAGCACTAGACATTGAGTGGAAAGAGAAGGTAACATGAAATAAAGGGGATGAGATCATGACATATTCCATTCCTGCAGAAAACCTGGCTTCCTTTTTGAATGAGTACACACAACCTCACAGCTCTGTAAAGACACTTAAAATAAATGATTGGCCTGAGTTCATCCAGAAAATGGGCAGAAATGTCTGAAACACTAGGTATAATAGTTTTGAAGTTCCCTGAATAAAAGATATTAGTGAAATATAACAATAAAATCCCTACAGGAGAGTGTCCTATCCTGTTTTTTGAGTCATCAAATTCTCATTCATCTACAACTAACCATTGGAAACCCATGTATCTCTCTTATTTATTATTTTAGCTTAATACTCCCCAAATGATAGGTAATCAAAATAGAAAAATCTGTCCCCAAACTCAAACTGCAATACTACTCCTCCCAAAGCTAAATTTAAATTACTAGGGATTAGTCAAAATTTCAAATTATTAAGTTTATTGATGGATTCTCAACAGTACATAGGCTAAAATAAGTAAAACCTTACAGCAACCTTATTATATTCTTGGTGGAGGTTGCACCAAAGAATTTTGTCAGCAAACACACTATTTAGGCTCCAATAAGCAAGTAAGATGGAGTAAATTATTCCCATTACCATTCCTCATCTGGATCAAAAACTGTGAGGAAAAGCAAGGGAAAGCATTTAGCTAAAGCATTTCATATCACACGCTCTGAGGTTGAGCCAAAGGATGCTAGGAGGATACGTTTAAGGGGCATCTTTAATTTCTCTCCAGCTAAGCATCCAGTGCCCCCTTATTTGCCAGAAAAGAATTCTGACACCACCTACTCTATGCAAAACTGTGTGCAGGTTAAAATAATGCAGCAGCATGTCTGTGTTCAAAGGAAGACATCATGTGTGAGGACAGAAAGAAGACAGAGGACTGACTGAGAAGAGGGAGGGGACAGAATCCACTACAGCTACTGTCACAGCCCACTCAAAACATCAGCCGTCACAGACCAGACCAAGCTGGGACAGAAGTAGGGCTTTCCGAGGTGTATTCTGTGTACCAGTGGCATTTTTCTGAAGTGACTTCAGACGGTTCACAGAGAAATCTACTTGTACACTAATAACTACACACTGATTTCAGTGTATATTAGGAGAAAATTGAAAATTAATAAAACTAAACTTCTAACTTCATGATTTCATGAAGATTCTTTCTTATGGTTATACTAATTAACAAGAGTAAGAAAAAAATAGCAGGCAAATAATAATAAGGAAATATTGAAAATATTTGGAATAAGAAAAAGAAATTGCAGTTACACCTACATGAGTGAAATCTGGGAAAATCTGGACGAAAACCAAAGCCATAAGACAAAGAACATTCATGAAACGAAAAAAGTCTAGTGTTAATCTTAAAAGGACTCCATATAGTCGTCAAATGGATTCTTTCCCTCTTGGTTTTTAAGATAGATTACAGACACTAAACAGCATGAATTCTTACATAAACTCTCTAATTTTCACAGAATTACCAGGCTGGAGAATCAGAATCCAAATTCTTAGCTCCCACCTGCCAAGTTTTGCATCCAATTGCTCCTTTTACCCCATGTAAATCTCAGGTGGGTGTGGGGCCAGAAAGTGGCAAGTACAATTAACCCACCACCCTCCTTCCCAGGTCTAGCAGGTCCAGCAGCAGCCGTGCATTTCACAACCAGGGAAAGGGCATCAGAGGGAATGCAGCATCTGCCACCTAGGAAATTAAATGGAAAGAAGGAAACCTTTCCCCATTCTGTTTCATCCCAATTCAGAACATCTTAATTGCAGAGAGGCTAAGCTCATTAAGTGCAGCTCAGCCACCATCAGAAGATTATCAAGTATTAAATTTAAAACCTATATGGTCTTCATTCTCTCTGATAAAATTCTATAAGGGTATTTTTCCAGAAGCCCAATCTTGGAATGACTGTGGAGTAGTGATTTGTTAAGGAGCTTATTCTACCAATGCGGATGTGAGCAATTTGTTTCTAATTATTTCATTAAACAAGCTTTATAAGAAACTCTAATAGTAAAGTAACTCATGCCACAGAAAGCTAAATCCTGGTGCTCTCAATATCCAGATAATATAACCATGCTACCAAGAGTGATAGTCAAAAATGGTAGTCTACAGGTAACAATAGAACTCTATTTACAAAAGACACCAATGGCGCCTCATGCAAAATAGGGTTTACGTATATCCTTCCTTGAATTTGCTGCATGAATTCATATTTCAACTCTGCATTGGTCGAAAAGCATCATTTCACACTTCATTGCCCTAACAAATAAATTAATAAAACTCACCGTGTTTCCTGTAAATCTTGATGTGCGCATCTCTCTGGATTCGAAATAATAATCTTCTCTTAGTCTTGCCCTTGCATGTCCTTTGAATCATCCTCAGAGAAGGAATGATTTTTCTGGATCACCCCACCCTGCATCTGAGCTCCAGATGTGTGCAAACTGGAAGCTATCCAAGGCCGGGAAGAAGTCTCAGGGCTAGAGATGGCCTCATCCTTTTATGCCAAGTGAAGGGACGAAAGTCATCAAGATTTTCTTGTTTCTCTTAAAAACCCACAAAATACTAGTCCCATCTCTCTAGGTTAAAAATATAGTAAAATTATAATAAAACACCCTCACACCCTTATCTTTCCTTGGATTGTCATTTGATGTGCATGGGAACCATGGCCTTCTTATGTATTTACTTTTATATTCCTAGTACCTGGTACAGGTAGGTACCCATTGCCTGGCATAGTACGTACTCAATAAACACTTGTAGAATAAACAAGAAAACATCATTATATCATCCAAATCTAAACAAACAAAACAATCCAGTGTAATGTTAGGACGCTTCAAAGTGTGGTAAAATGCATAAAAATATGTTCACCAAAGATCTCATAGCCATCCCTGTGCAAGATATCTTGTGATATAAAATAGTTAAAATTGGGATTCAGAGTCAGATGAAGGGAATCAGACCAACACAACTGAAAGTCAAGCAAGCAAATGGATACATGTACCTATTTGGAAACATGTGCATAATATTATACTATGTCTGTGAAAAAATGATGTGCAGAAATGCAGTGGGAGGAAGAGAGAGGAAAGAATGTTTAAATTTTAATCTCATCTTTGAGACCTAAAATCAAATTTATCTTTTTAGAAAGGAAAAAAAAAACCAACCATCTATTTGTTTTTTCCCTCTAAAATATTTATTTGTATATTTATGTTCATACACAAACAAGATTTATGCAAGCACATTAAAAAATCTGAAAGGTCACATACCAAACAGTTCTGAATCATGGTGTTATTAAATTTGAGGTCTGAGGGGGGGTATTCTTCACTTTTTACTTTATGCATTTCTATGTTGTCTGGATATCTTATAGTGAGCAAGTATCATTTTTTGTGGGAAAACAATTATTATATTAAAAGAAAATTTTACAGTTTTGATTTTGATTTACAGTTAAATTTTAATTTACAGTTAAAATTTACTTACAATTATGTTACTGTATTTTGTGACATATATTGAGTGTTCTAGTATTTCAATGAATCTTTATTGTTGGGATTGCCATGAACCGAAGATCTCAGATGACCAGTATTATTTTTCTGCAGTCTACTTTTAGGAAAAAGAAGTCAATGTTATAAAAATAAAATTTCCATCAAACATTAGGGAATTGTATCATTTTTCCATAGTAAGTAGTTTTAGGATATGGCCTTCATACCAACCATTGAGATTTTTCATTTATCTAACTCCATCCTTGTCTCTGTGCAATGATGAGTGCTATTTGGACCTTTTCTGTTCTACGTGTGGTCCCAGAAGAGCATCTTATCAGTATCTCAGGCCTCATCAAGATCAGGACAAAATCAGAGTCCCTAGGGTTAATATCCAGGGTTCTTGGTTTTAAGAAGATCCCTAGGTGAGATATATATAACATCTGAGAATCACTAGTTTAGAAGATGAACCCTGAGTTTCTGCATGATCCTCAAACTACAAAGAAAGATAGATTTATGTCCATTAGATTATCTACTTTAAAACACAAAAGTAGACATTCTACATATTCTATAAGAAGTGCTAAATAATGGTGACCACTACACAAAATTAACTAGACATATAGTTAAACTTTTTCTGTCATCCTCCTCCAAATTGTGAGAATGACTTTAGAACACAATACACACACACACACACACGCACACACACACTCTCACACACACAACACACACACAAAGAGTGGAAATTTTCAACACTGATACATGGTTGTGAAAGTGCAATCCTGAAATTACTTGTTTTCAACACCAGATAGTACTCACACATAAGCAGTGAAAACACAGCAGATCTCAGAGTGAGGATGAGAGAGCATGGCACTTATAGAACTACCACTCCATCTCCATTGCCCATGGCAGACATCTCCAATCAATTTTGGTACTTTCTTCTCCCAGTCAAGATGCTGGACCACCAGATCTTTGCAATGAACTACCTACCACATGTTGCTGTGGCCCATGAATCTAAGTCAAAACTAAAGAAGAGACATTTCTAATATCCGCTATAAAAACTGCAGGCATGATAAATAGTCTGATTAAGGGATGATCAAGGAAGCAGAGTGTGATTTCAGGCCCTGTTAGGTAAGTAAATCAAATGTGAGATTTTGAAATGACCAAGCACTGCTCCCTATATCTAGAAATATATTTATCTCTCTTCTCTAAATGTATTAGTGAAGATGGAAATTTGAAATTAAAATTGCTGAACAACAGAGCCAGAAAGACCCCTATAGACTGCTTCTGTCACATAGGAAGAAATGTTGACTTAGAGACATTGCAATGGCCAAATCGCATAGCCAGTTTTAGCAGAGTACAAATGGAAAGGTATTATATCTCACCAGATTTCTTCCGTTGCACCATATAGCTCCAAAAATCATGGCAAACACTGGCACCATAAACTGGTTAGGGGTAGGCATATGGATTCAGATGCAACACTTTGTCATCCTCTAGTTCCAGGAAAACAAAACAGACTCTTATAGGGCAGACCACCATGTCCCTTGTATGAGTCTGTAGCTTACCTTCAGGGGCCCAGTGTTGGTGAGCTACAAAAGAAAAGTCCTCCAGCTGTCCTGTCAGCTCCTTCTAGGATCCTTGTATTCTAAGGTCTCCAAAAGGTACTCAGGTTTAACACACTCAAAATGAAACTCATGATTTGCACCACACACCAATGCCAAAGCAACAACAAGCCTTGTCTTCTCTTCTACTAGTTCTCTATCAATAAGATACTATTCATACAGTTAAACAGGACCAAGAAGTAGGAGGAGTAATCAATCTCAAATCCAATTAACATCATCACCAATTTTATCCCTATATATCTTGGGAACTATACCCCTCTCTGTATCTTCCTCATTACCATGCTAGTCTTAACTATTCTTATCTCTTGCCTAGATTTCTATAATAGCTAATTAACCATTATTCTCAAATGTATTGTATCCTCTTCTTAATCTGTACCACATAGTAGTCAGAATGATGTTTTCCAACTCAGAATTTCATGTCACTTACCTCCTCTTTAGTAATCAATATCATCATCTCATCGGTTTCAATATGACACTCAGGTCCCTACCTCTCTCTCTCTTGCCCCACTCCTTTGTCCTCCCCTAACTCTCAACAAAATCCTCTCAGATTTTCACAATTCTTCCCATCGCAGGACCTTTGCACATGCCAATTCCTCTTTCTGCATCCTTTTTTATACTTTACATAACAGCTCCAGACTTCCTCAAGGAATTCTTTACAGTTTCCCTAGGGTATGTCATCTCTCATGGAAAAGAATTCCCCCCTCCTTAGGAGACTTGCATCAGTTTCTAATTATACATTAACTAACATAATATCTGATTTATATCTGTCTCCTTACCCACCACCTCATTCTCAGTAGTGTACCAACTCCATGAGAACAAGCTAACGACATTTTAGCTCACTATTTTATCCTTAGTGCCTAACCAAAGGCCATACATACAGTAGATACCCCCAAAATATCAAGTGAATGATGAATGGAGGAGTGAAGGTCTGGTGCTTAAGCTTATGTCATTGTTTATGAAGGAACTAGCAGAATAATCATTCACAGCTTCTAGGCACATGTAAGAGTAATGTATCCTAAGATTTCCGAGGAAGGTAGCCCTGTGCCTGTATCAGCTATTTATAAAGCCCACCCTGTCTCTCTGCAGAGAGTCCCAGTCTTGGGAGACCTATGTGTCTTAAGACCACCCAAATGTTTTGTGTCTTCTCAGACTGATTCTTCCACTTGGTCATACCCCAGAAGTCAAGGAAGAGATGCCAGGTACATAGTTACCCCAGTTAGTCCCAGGCAAGGGATAATGATTAACCTGAGACAGAACATATTAGAAGGAAGTTCCTAAATGCTCAGGTATTTATTAGAGACTCAACACAGACAGATAGCACAAACACAGTGTTCTGCTCTTTATCATAGTCTGGAAGCAGGTTCTAACATCCAAAGCTGATAATTAGCTGCCCTTAGTGATCCACATATTTCTAACCCTGTGTCATAGTGTTTCTGTGATAGTTAAGATAGTTAGAAAGTGTGGTCCTGTGCTTGTTCACACATTCAGGTGGACACAGGTCTGTGGGCTCTTCCTTTCCCCCTCTCACTTGTCAGAGAACACCAAGTGTTGAGCCATGAACTAAATTATTTTCATACACAAATTCTTCTGCTTTCAGAGTGACCATCTAGTGACCTGTTTCTTCATCAATAGGATCCTGAAATTGAAAGTAAGTCCACAGTAGGGTTTCCAGGACATCCAGCAACCTGTTAACAAGAATGTACCCTCTTTAGATAATGCTTGAAGCATCTCCATCAAACCCTTTGCACTGAAGTAGTCTTCCATATTACCCCCAACATACACTCCCAACTAAGAAGGGCAGGAAACCTTCGGTTGGTAACACTCACCTATCCAAACAAACAAACAAAAATTCGTGAAAAGAAATTAGGTTGAGTCCTGTGGGCAATTCCTGCCAAGCTGGCTGTGCCTCTGCCTCTGCGGGCCTGCTGCTGCCAGCGTCTGCATCTGCTGCACAGAACAAGTCCATGCTTGGTCTCCTTTGAGCCGTAAGAGGGGAAAGATTGGGTCCCAGGGCTTCTATTTTAGGACGGGAAATTATCAGCCTCTGGGAATGTTCTGAGCATCCGCAATATGAATGGCTCCTTGGCTTTCCTGTGTCATGTCCCAAAGATGTGCAGACCAGAGGGGACACACAATGCTACAAACATACAACCAAAGCCCCTGGGGGACCATGTCCATACTGGTTCCTCCTTTAATCCAGTTCCTCATAGCTAATACCCTCAGGCCATCCATGATCTTTGTCCACTCTCTTATTTAATTAAATAATTAAAATATTAAATATCCATTTCCTCCCTTTTCTAAAGTGACATTTTTTTGTTTTTTTCCTGGCTATGTCCCCATTTTCCTAAACAGGATTTCCATATCCCATCACCCTTCCCATCTGCCTCTTATTTCCTCCAGAGTGGATTGTCTTAACCCTGCCACAAATCAGAAACACTTGCAAAATCGAAAACACACACGTGCATGCACACGTGTGTGAGTGTGCACATGTATGTGTGCACATTCGTCTTGTCTATAAGTATGCCACACCCCAGACAAATTAGGGCAGCCCTCTGGGGAATGGGGGTTGATCATTGATGACATATACAGGCCTTTCAGGGTGAGAACCATTGCCTTAGAACTTATTCTCCTAATTGTAAATTTTACTTTCATTTATGTATTCAGAATTTATTTATAGATAACATTCATTTTTATTTATTGAGGATTTTATAGCACCCAGCATTGTGTTGGGTACCAAGAATGCCTAGCTATATCTATAAATCCTTCTTTTGTTGATGGTCTGGATATCCCTACCCTCAGCCCCCCCCCCCATGTTATTCTCACTTGTACCTTTCCTAAAGAGTTCTCTGTCTCTCTCATCATCTTCCTCCTGAGGACTCCCAAATCTAAATCTTCAGTCCAAGCATCTACCTTGCTACTCAGACTTAGCATATCTAACTATATATTAGACATGTTGACTTGAGTGACCCATGAACAAGTCAAACTTGAATCAGACCCATGGACATGACCTGTCAAGAGTGAAATGTCTCCACTTTCCACTGAACCTACTCTTCTTTCCCTGACCCCTAATGGCCCCATGTTTAACTTGGAGGATCTTGCTTCCTCTCTCCTGTACTCAAACCCCTTATTCTCTAAATCTGTTGTTGTCATCTCTAAAACATTGGGTCCCTAAGAAAGGCCCTCATCTTGGTCTCTAAAGGTGCTGATGGGTCTCTCTGCCCCTTACCTAACTCACCAGCCCCAATTAGAATGAATTATGAACCTTCATTAAGGCTATAGGATACAGAGCAACCTGTGCTTCCTTTTGCCAGTTGGGCTTTCTTACCCCACCCCCATGGACTCACTGATATTGACTTTTCTACCCGCAAAACTTGCCCCACCCTAATGCATATACATGCATTCTGATTAGTTATGTTGCCATTATACAAAGTGCATATCTCAGAGATTAGACCACTAAAAAAGTGTAATGATGTGTCTGTTTCTATATTCCCAGTAAATGGTGAACACCCAAAAGACAATGACTATGACTACATTTGCATTTTTAAATTTTTTTTTTCAAAGTTGCAGAACCTAGAACAAGGCAGAAACACCTCAATTGTCTGTCAATGAATGAATAAAGACATAGCTTCCCTCCCTTAGGAAGCTTAAAATCTAATAAATTAATTTTAGCTTTTATATACATTTATAAGTCCAGAGATAATATCTTTTCTCCTAAACTCTTAACTATACATCCCAAAGACCCATCACACTCAAGTACAGATAAGACAATTTAATTCAGCATTGGGAGAATCTAGCTTACTACAGTGTTCCAAGAATATAAAGGGATCATTACCTAGGGTTAAATTATAAGGTTTTTGTAAAATAGCACTCTTAGAAGGCAAAAGGGCCTAAAACTGACCCTTAACTGGCCAAATTTGATTTGAAATCTGATTTGATCAGAAACGTTCTCAGCAGAGAACTAGTCTAAAGTCACCTCCGTACAGAAATCAGATTATCTGTCTAATTAGGCAAATACCAGGGCTGGTTGGCCGACTCCAGAGCTACTGACTGATCTGACAGTCTCACATTCAAGCCAAACAGTTCTTTTTGGAAATGAGACTTTGGGATGTTATATCAGAGATGTGAATAAGTGGACCATAGCGTTTCAGAGAGGAATTAGACATTATGCTTATTTTATTAGAGATTTGAGTAGAAACCACTGAGCCCTTGAGTAATAAACTCAGTTTGACCTTGTCAAAGATCCTACATCCTGCAGCATTTTGAAAAGTTGTTGGTTCTGCCTCTTTGTTCCAAGTTGTTTGAACTTCAGTTGAGCACACGAAAGCTTTCAGTTATCAAAAATGTGCTTATATATGCACATTATTTCATGTTCATCTGCACCTGCCTAGCAGTCATCACCAGAGGCCCTAGAAATATTCAGAGAACCACTGAAGTGTGAGCAATACTTAATAAAAAATTCTTGCAGTTTTAATTACAAACAAAAAGCAAGCATGTTTCAACTCTATAAAATGGATCTGGAATATCCAGGGAACTGGTGCTGTTTATAGCCACATCAATTATATTCATCTTTCATACTGAGTTAGTACAGCATTAGATTGTTACACAAAATAAAGCTACAGGTTACAATGTTTATGTAAATATTACTTCTATACCTGTGTCAGGAGTTCTGTCTAGCCCAGCCTACAAAATAAATAGGAAATAATAAATGATGATGACTTTACCCTTCTTGCCACGAAGGTCTTTTTGTTCTCTAAGTCATCCTCCTATCTATGAAGCAAAGGACCACCAAGAACCTATGGGCTATAGGCATGGAGAAGGAAAATTGCTATGTTTTGTCTGAAGTCACTTAGTAATAAGGAGAAATCAAGGAGAAAACTGGTATAAGAGCTTCTCTTTCCTTCTGGGCTGTGACTGCAAAGTTGCCATAATAGAAGATGATGTGAGAGGTTCTTATCAGTGATCTTGGTCCCATTTGTTTATTCCTTCATTCACCAATTGCTTCATACCCTTTACTGGCTCCTCAGAGCACAGAGCAATTAGACAGAGTACTGCCTCTTAGAGGAGCTCCCTGCACAATGGGTGATTCACATAAGTAGTGACACTAATTGGTCAATATGAGGATGAAGACATGCATTATTAATTCACCCTTTCAACAAATATTCTGTCTGGACTTCTGGAAGTCAGAGAGTATATTAGGTTCTAATGAAGTAAAAAGTAGTCTTTTTCCTTTGAAACATTCTTTGGAAGTATTTAGATAGTTAATATCCAGTTATGAAATAGTGAGATCAGAGGCCAAATTTATGGGAACACCATCCCTCCAATAACAAAATCCCTCCACTAAGATGTAGAAGTTCAGGGAAACTCTCTGAGGAGATATACTGTCCCACATAAGAACCAAGTATGGATATGCTTTAGTTGGATAAAGTAGGTGCCAATGGTGGTAGTATGTTTTAGATATAAGGTGCCCCCCCCCAAAAGTTCATGTGTGAGACAATGCAAGAAGGTTTAGAGGTGAGGTGATTGGGTTATAAGAGTCTTAACCTAATCAGTGCATTAATCTACTTGAACAGATTAACTGAGTGGGAACTGTAGGCAGGAGAAGTGGGTCACTAGGGGCATGCCTTTGGGGTTTATATTTTGTCCCTGGTGAGTGAGGAATCTTTCTGCTTCCTGATTTTCATGTCCTGAGCTTCCCTCCTCTGCCATGCCCTTCCAGATGTTCTGCTTCACCTTGGGCTCAATGCAGTTGTCCATCCATAAACCAAGAATCTGAAAACAAGAGCCCCAAATAAACTTCTCCTCCTCTACATTGTTCTTTCCAGGGTTTTTAATCATAGCAACAAAAATATCTGACTAAAACAGTGGGTAGAGGGCACTGCAGGCTGATATACCTAGAACCAGCAGGAACATGATGCATATAAAATTGTAAAGACAAAAGTCACTATTGTAGCATTTATTCAAAAGTGTTTTTATGTGACAAAGTGGATAAGAGATATTAAAACCCTTCAGCAGGATTTTGGAAATTATTATCCAAATCTTACAAATAGATTAGTCAATCAATAGTGAAACTTTATTTTTATTTATTTATTTATTTATTTATTTATTTATTGTGTGTGTGTGTGTGTGTGTGTTGCTAGGGATTGAACCTTTGTGTGTGACAACTGAGCTATGTGCCCAGTTTCTTTACAGAAACCCCATGTACCACTTTATTAGATAAACCTCAAAATACATGGAAGAGAATTAGGTCCAATATGGGGAAAGACAACCCAATTCATCAAAGAAATCATTAGAAAGTCAGACTAAAGTAAACATCTTTGGTCTCAATGGCAGACTCAGGGAGATAGGATCAAAGCTTTAAGTCACTGTGAAAAATGTACAACTCGGAGTCTGGTAGACCTCAGTGGACAGAAAATATTGAAAAGGCAGTTTTGTTCACCTGGTTTTGAAATAAAACAATTGAACATTCTCATCATTTCCCTTGAAATATTAAAAGATATGAAGAAAGTATTTAAAAACCAGACATTAGCAGTACGCCTGCCAATAATAGTCACTGAATGTTCATTTCTATCAGGATTGCTGCTGCCGCCATCATCATCCTCATCCTCATCAACTGTGAGAGACCAGCTAATGACTTATGAAACGTTAGTCCAGATAGGAAAAGCATTTATTAAATAGCTCAGACTCAAATGTGAAAGTTTTCTATAGGGTTAAAGAGGGACCCCAGAGGGGAACCAGGAGGGCAGCCTGCCAGCTTCTCCCCTGGGCCCTCTCCATCTGTGAGGCACAGATGAGCTACAGGAATTACGTGACAAATTCAGTGTCATCCATAACTTTCTAGATACAGAAAGTTTCTTCAACATTATAAGGAGCATGCTGCTGCTCACCGAGAATGCCTAGGGATGAATATTTGCCTGAAAGAATATTCATGGCTGGCCTGGGTCAGAATAGAGCAGATCAAATAAGACTTTCACAACAAATGGTATTGATTATCACTTGGTTTCGTGGTTAATACGTAGGAGAAAGACTGCCCTTCTAGTTATTATTTAAGTTCTATATTCAAATATTTTAAAAAAATTCTTAGCATTATCAGACCTTTATATAGTAGTTTGTAATAATTTTCAGGAAAATTAGCCTATTTTTACCCAAATGTCTCCTGTTTTCCTCAATTGTTACATACATACCAAAGATAAATTATCCCTCCAACCAACATACCATTTTTGCAAACATCTCTCCCAATCTTCCTCGCATTTTCTCTCTTTCAATTTCACCACCCATCAACGGTGAGAATAACATGGAGGAGGAACTCTATCACCAAGATACGTAAAAATCCCCAAAATATGTAGCCTACAAAGTTGGAAAGCCGAGGAGTGCCATAAAACCTCTGCTTGGAGTTTAATCAAGGTGAAGTTCAATGAACTTTTTCCATTCAAATAAAATGTTTAAGCAAAATTGTAAGCATAAAGCGAAAATTAAGCTAACTGAATAAAGCGGTTGCAAGGGCTTTTTAAATTTAATTTACCAACCCAGCCTCCGTGCTCCAGCCAAGCTGACCCCAGCTGGATTCCACCAAACAAGAATCACATACCCCACAATGATCCTTTCCTTTGTCAAAACTCACAGTGCTACCAAATGCTTTTGTATCACATTAAAACACCAAGCATGGAATTCAACGATATTTATCTTTGACTTCTAACCCCACAAGCTACGACATACAGTGTGTTGGTTTGCTAGGGCTGTCCTAATGGAGTGCCACAAACTGAGTGGCTTCAACAGAAATTTATTGACTCAGTTCTGGAAGTTTCAAGTTCTAGATTGAGATTTCTACAAGACTGGTTCCTCCTGAGAACAATGAGGTAGGGCTTATGCTTAGATTCTGGAGGCTTGATTGGCAAACTTTGGTATTCCTTGGCTTCTAAAGGTATCACCGTGGTCTGCCTTTAATCTTAACTTGTTCTTCATGTGCGTTTCTATGTTTAAGTTCTTCATTTCATGAGGACATAAGCCATATTAGATTAGGATTCACCCTCATACTTTATTTTAACTTGATTACCAGTATAAAGACTGTCTGTAAAAAAGATCATTGAGATACTGAGGATTAGGACTTCAACATATGAATTTTTAGGGGACACTACTGACTGAACCCATAACCCAGGTATGTCTTTGCCATTATCACTATTTGAGTCTGTGGAGCAGCAATCATAACAGGAGGGATGCAGTTTGTAGTAGTCAGGCTTAGCTTGAAATTTGGCTTTGCCATTTTCTCTGAGTGTCCCTACCATGAAAGAGAGCCAGGAAATCACTTTTAGACAAATGCCATGAATACTAAATGCAGAAAGCAACTTCTGTAAGGAAACAAAGATAGGCCCTCACATTTTACATCACCAATAACTACACCCAGCTTGAATAAACCATATCAGGTCTCACTTTTCTTCTAATATGCCACAGCATAATACAACAAAATCAAAATTGTATCCCTATTCAAAAAAGAAGGAGGAGGAGGAGGAGGAGGAGGAGGAGGAGGGGGAGGAGGGGGAAGAGGAGGAGGAGGGGGGAGGAGGAGGGGGGGAGGAGGAGGGGGAGGAGCAGGAGGGGGAGGAGCAGGAGGGGGAGGAGGAGGAAGTATTACTCCCATAATAGAAAAGCTCTCTTTGTTTATGGTCATTTACCCAGCCCTAAAGAAACCAATCTAAATGAATCCTTCTTGGGTCTTTTGATTTTTGACATCATCTGTCCATTTAACTGCAAGTGTTTACAATAGAAGAACAATGTGTTCCAACAGATCTGAAAACTTTTGAAAAGATAGCCTTTTTGTTACCTACCTTCTCTATATAATTCAATGGGAATTTAGTGAAATTGTGAAACTACCTTTGTTTTTCGTTCTGTTTTTTCTTACTCATCTTGGTATCCATTGACTACTCTGGTATTCTTGTTGTCTCTGCTATCCTCATTCTCAAAATGTACTTATAGAAAACACATTGGTGCATGAACTAATGAAGTGCTCCACAGCTGCTGGGTAGTATGTGACAGCCTATAGACCCACAGTGTCCCAGTGTAAGTACAGGAGCTTTTTATATTTATTATGACAGTTTTCTAGCAGGGAGTGGTACCATCTGTTTTAATATACAGCTACGCATTACAGTCATTTTCTAATCTAGATAATAAGGGCTTTATCTAATTTGCATGAAGGCACTGCATGGGCTAGCACAGGCCTTATGGTTGATAAGTTTTGTATCTGATTCCTCTCAGGAGATTGTCAGACCAGGAGATCTAAGCCCAAGGAGGTGAGTTCTACCCAATTTCTGCCAGCAGTAATGGGAAGGGTTGATTTTGGGAAAAATCTTCTGCAAAGTCCTATATCAGAGAGGAGTCCCCCACTTAGTGTGACCTTACGAGAAAAACTTTAGTTCAGAAGGGCTCTGGGGTGGTGCCGAATCTGCCAGCACTGGGGATTGCTCACCACAGAGATAGGGCACTAAAGTATGGAGTTCTTTCTGAAAAGTATTCTGCCCTGGGGTTTCTACATAAGAGCAAGGAATTGACAAATATCTTCTTTAGTGACATCACAACTGAATTTTCTGTACAATAAACTGAAACCAAAAAGAAACTCCCACTATGAGATATAGTGTGATATTTGGTAGAAATCTGGCATCCTGATACATAAAAAAAGAAAACCTTGCTTTGATGCATTTTAATATTTCAAAAGGAGGGTGTTTTGTTGAATTTGCTAAATCATCTCAACACAAAATAATAATCTGATGATAGCAATGGTCAATACCAGCAGTGTGAATCTACTTTTCAATCATTTTATGTGCATCAGAAGAAGAAAAGGTATCCATTTTTAACAAATGCTTTTTTTTTTCTTACTTGGAAAGCATGAAAAAGAGCAAATACTAAAATTTCAAAAGTGGCAAAATGTGTGATACATCAAGATTGATGTCTTCGAAGAAAGATTTATGGGTGATTGAAAACAAAACCCAGGAGAGTTTATGAAAGGCAGAATGGAGAGAGGAGGCAACCCAAGTTAACCACTTCCTGAAGCAGGTGAGAACACAGCACCCTTCAGCTGAGATGACTGGATGAGTTTTGAACACCTGCCTCAAATTCAGCCAATAAAAGGCACTGGCAAACAGAGAGTGGGAATGTGGGTGAGAGTTAGTAGAAAACACATTGGTGCATGAACTAATGAAGTGACGTCACAGATAACGGTGGAGAGGCTACCTTTAGAAAGCAATGGGGGAAAAAAAAGAAAAAAGAAAACTCTGTGGAAGGAGGAGCCATATAGAGATAAACAAACAGATACAGGACACAAAGAGGTATCCACATCCAGACAAATGCTGGGCTGAGGCTCCCCAGTGGTTGGTTCATTTTTGGGGAGGTGCACTGCCCTTTAGAGGGAGCTGAACCCCCAATCTTCCTCTGAGCTAGCCTCCTGAGGTTCTGCTTCTTACAGCTTTGTAACAAATGCTTTCAGAAGGCTCAGCAGAGGAGGAGGCAAGTGAGGCACCTGGGGCAGCAAGAGGGATGGTGTCTTTGGTCGAGAAAGAACAAATTTGATTATGGAAGGCTCTGGTGGCCATAAAAGCTCTAGGGTATTCATAATCCTGATGAAGAATGACTTGGTGACCCTAAGATTTAATAAAACCAAACAAAATAGTTATCATTGCAGAGCTGGAACGGGGTAGTTGGAGCATTTATGGAGACAAGAGTCTTAAGAGTCTGCCTATTGACAGGCAGAGATTCAAACTGGGAACCTACTTGAGGATGTTTTTTGGGAGGCATTTCATATGAGGTTCCTACTCCCTCCTGATGTTTCCACTGGGGAGAAATTCTCCCTTCCAATAAGAACACCTTTAGCCGATTATTAAAAGAGACAGTGTGAAACCTTAAATAACATTGAGAAATGTGTGCAAGAGGAATAACATGATTCATTCATCACATTTTCAAGTCACTGGTGTGGTCTCCATTTCTGACTACATAGCACAGTACAGATAGACTTTTGTGTATTAAAATTAATGAAAAAGGGGGGACCTCAGGGGTCTCAGTAGTTCTCCCAATTTAAATATACTTAAGTAACTGTGAAAACTGGTCAGTTTACACATAAAGTCATGCCAATTTAAAACAGAAAAGTTCCATTGATATTGACCACATTTTTGGCTCCTATTAAATTGCTATGTAAATATATAAAGCAGGTCTGTAATGCTATATGTCTGCAAAAACATATTTTTGGCAAACAAAAGATTTTCCATTTTTAATCTCAATCTTCCTTACCCAGTATTCTTAAATATTTTAAAATTATTCTTGGTTCTAAGTATTCTAATACTTTCCACCTTCCCCCACCTCCCCACTCCATATACTCCATACATTTTTTTCCACTTTGCATTTATTATCCTTTTCTTTTAGAGATTTACACATAAAATAGTTTGGAATACTGGTGATTATGATTGTCAGTCTCTCAAAATATGACTTCTGGTAGTCACAGGAGAAATGCCTGAAATTTAATGATATGGGTCTGTAATTGTTGTAGGTTGAATGGTGGCCCTCTAAATGACATGCCCATGTCTTAACTCCTGGAATTTGTTAGTGTGACCTTATTTAGAAGGAATGTCATTGAGGATGATATTAAGTTATGATTCTAAGATGAGATCATCCTGTACTATCTGGTAGATCCCAAATCCAATGGCAAGTGTCCTTATTAGAGATACCAAAGAGGGCAAAGATGGAAAGGAGATGAGAAGGGAGAAGGACAAGAAAGCTATGGGAATATAAAGGCAGGAATTGGAGTTATCTATAAGCCAAGAAATTTCTGGAGCTGCCAGAAAGAAGCTAAAAGAATTAAGAAGGGTTCTCCGCTAGGATCCGCAGAGGGAGCACAGCCCAGCTGATTTCAGACATCTGGCCTCCAGAACTGTGAGAGAAAATTTTCTGTTGTTTTAAGCCACTAAATTTGTGGTAATGTGTTATGATAGCCCTATTGTAATATATGACTAAACAGTATACATTTATTTTTTTGTTTGTTTTTTTGACTAGGTTTTTGGCATAGAATGTTGAATATTTTTCCTGTGATGCTGGGATTCAATAAGAAATATATTTGGTGCTTGGTTCTGGTACAGAGCTTCCAAAATTCTGGAATTTTCTGAGTGACAGGAGTGAGAACAGTCTGTCATTTTCATAAAATCTTTCCTAACTGCACCTGAGATTATGCTAATGAAGTGACCCTTTATGTCCCTTAGATAGTTTCCAGTCGCACAGTTGTACAGAAGCTCTGTACCCCTACCCTATCCTGTGCCCCATGCTTCTGTTCCATTTGTCTGCACATTAGTTGTATACTTTATAATAAACTGGTAATAATAAGAAATAAATATAATAAACTGGTAATAATAATAATAATAATAATAATAATAATAATAATAAACTGGCGACCTGAGGAACCAACCACGTGATTGCAAGTTTGGGTGCGCAGAGGGGCTTCAGATCAAGCTAATGTTTGTGATTTAATCAGTCATGCCTATATAATGGGACTTCCACTAAATATCCTAAACAAAGGGGTTTAGAGTTTCTGGGGTGTAAACATACTAAGATTTTGGGGATGGCACTCTTGGAGAGGGCACAGAAGCTCTGTACCCCTCCCCTATACTGTGCCCCATGCTTCTCTTCCATTTGTCTGCACATTAGTTGTATACTGTATAATAAACTGGTAATAATAAGAACACTCTTTCCCTTGAATTCTGAAAGTTATTCTTGCAGAGTATCCACTTGAGAAATGAGTCCAGGGGACCTCCAGTCCATTAAAACTATGGGGAACCTAGAGCATATGACTGGTGTTTGAAGTGAGTACATATTGGTTGAACTAAGCCTTTTAACCTGTGGGGATCCCTGCTAACTTCAGGAAGTCAGCATTAGAACTTAATTGAATTGGACAGACTTTTGGTGTTCAGAGATTTGGAAAATTAGTTATTAGCGTGGAACCCCCCACCCTTGACACCATTTGGTACCAGAAGTGTTCTATGAGTAAAAACAGATCATCACACTTAGTGTCAGCAGTGATAGGGAAGTGAAAACAGCACAGGTGCCCTGATTTAATCTCTAATATAATTATAAATAAGGATATTATAATATTGCATTACTAATAAAATAGAAACCAAGGTAAAGTTCATCTCTGAATACCATTTACTTAAAATACCATAAAGCAGTTTCAAATGGCAATAACATTTAAGCATTTATGTAGTTATGGTTTAATGTTGCTAGTTGCCATGATAATTGGAAAAAATCTAAAACCCATGAGAGCTAAAGAGGGTCAGTAAAATACATATACACATAATAAAATCCATGTTGTGGAAATAGTTACTGTTCACACAAGCCTGATGATGATATAGATGTATTATGGTTTGCATCTGAAACATCTCCCCAAAGCTCATGTGTAGAAGGCTTGTTCTCCAAAGCAGCACTGTTCAGAGGTGCAAACTGACTGGATCATGAAGACTGAGACCTCTTTAAAGGAACCACCATTTGAACCAGCTATCCCACTCCTCAGTTTATACTCAAAGGACTTAAAATCAGCATACTGCAGTGATGCAGCCATGTCAATGCTTATAGTAGCTCAATTTACAATAGCTAAGCTGTAGAAACAACCTAGGTGTCCTTCAATAGATGGATGGATAAAGAAAACATGAGATATATATATATATATATATATATATATATATATATACACAATGGAATATTACTCAGTTTTAATAAAGGAATGATCTATTGATAGATTCATAGCTTAGTGGGTTTGGGGGAAAGACTCTAGAATACAAAGCTGGGTCTCTCTCTCTCTCTTTCTCTTCTCCCAGCTGCCATGATACGATCAGTTTTCCTCTATCATGTGCTCCGTCATGATGTTCTACCTCACCACAGACTCAGAAACAATGGAACCAATTGACCACAGACTGAAACCTCAGGAACCATGAGCCAAAATAAACCTTTCTTCTTTTTTAAATTGTTTTTTACAAGTATTTAGTCACAGTGACAAAGAAAAAGTAATAGAAGAAGGCAGATCCAGAAAAGCCTCTTGAAATTGGGGCCCCCAGTACATGATCATCCAGGGGTGAAAAAGAAAAGAAAAGGAAAGAGAATCTTATTTCCTTTTCGGTTGTCTAAAAGGAGAGTTGTAAGATGAGAGAAGAGTTCAAGGTTATGCCTGACAATATTTTAATAGCAATGCAAAATATAAGACACTGTTCTTTGGTGGCAAAACCTGATTTGCTTACTTGGTCACATATTTCTTTCAAAAATTTCTAGTGAGTTTAAGGAACAGAAATGTGTTTTTTTTCCTAATTATGGATTAACTGAGAAGAGTTTAGTTCTATGTCCCAATGGAGAAAGCTTTCCCAGTTCAAAGTGGCACACTACTTATCTCTAAAAAGCTTTGAAAAAAAAGAAATCATACCACAAAACAATATGGTGTGTTGATCATGCTTCAGTCCTCTAAGAAAGTCCTAGGTTGGAACGAATAAAATCAGTCTACAAAAAGTCATTTCTAAAACAAATAATGTAAAACTAAATTCGTTAGGATTGAGGCATTCATTTTATAAAGGAAATGATTAATGGATAATTAAAATGCCATGCATCACTGATTATTAGTGACAATTGGCATTTCCACAGTACTAAAACATATAGAAATTGATTTAATTAAATTTACTTTAGCTAGCACCTCATAAGAGTACAGTAAATGGCCTGTGGTGGATACGCATGACCACATGGTGTTGTAAGTTATTTCTTGTATGCGTTACTAAACGTATTTAGTCTAGCCACCAATGTTTTATTGAGTTTTTAAAAATCTGGACGTCTAGTGTTTAACACAAGACTCTTGGTTTCATGTGAAACGAATTAGATTTTCAGGAAGGTCCACATATTGATATAAGCCTAAGAATTCCAGGTGGATATCAGCTTTGAAGGTGGATGGTAAAAACAGTTTCAGACACTATGACGCTTCCTGTCACAGTGCAAAATGTTCCCCTGTAGCATGTGCCACTCTGGGCACATTCCCTATGAGATGCCAAGTATTCTTCCTCACTTTCTCACTTCCAACAGGTTCACATTCACTGCTGAGCAGAAGAAAGAAACAGGGCCAGCATCATCTCGGGGCATCTGTATGGCACTTTTTGGAGGGTGCATAAAATGACGTGTCCTGTCCTGTCACTGGGGCTCCCACATGGTTTGTAGTCAAATGCAGGCAATGTGTGTATGTGTATGTATATGCATGTGTATGTGAGAGTATGTGTGTAAGAGTATATATGTGAGAGTGTGTGTGTGTGTGTATGTGTGTGTGTGTGTGTGTGTGTGTGAGAGAGAGAGAGAGAGAGAGAGAGAGAGAGAGAGAATGTGTGTGTATGTAGGAGTGTGGTAACTCTTG
This sequence comes from Marmota monax, assembly GCF_021218885.2. Classification (NCBI taxonomy): domain Eukaryota; kingdom Metazoa; phylum Chordata; class Mammalia; order Rodentia; family Sciuridae; genus Marmota; species Marmota monax. The sequence goes on from NW_026691933.1 coordinate 2,717,006, forward strand.
ACTGTCCTGGATTTGAACTACACAGCTAGAAATCCTGTACCCCATTTTATCTAGGCTGAGGTACCCCACTATTATCCCTCAGTTTTCCTCACTTCCCCCAGAGACTTTTGAATTGAATGAAGTAAGAGATTGGTTTCCAGTTTCAGTCAATGCATCTACCTAAACATGTATTTTGACCATGACTAGAAGGAAAATGGCCATTTGGAATCCTATTGAACTATTGAAATAATGATAACCCTAAGTTGGGCAATGTATTTGCACAATTTCATGCAAAGCAATATTATGAAATAAAAATTTGTTACCTTTTAATTTTAAGAGCAGGTAAACTACACTTATTCAGGGTTCTGTTATGTCAGAAGAGGTTCACTACTGTTATTTCTTACAAATTGCCATACTTTCCTCTTAACTTTTAGGATTTTAATGTTCTCTCTTTTATTGTTGATGTTAATGGCTTTCCTTCCTTCAGCCATCATTTTTACCTCTAGATTTCAGAAATGACTTCCAACTTGTCCCCGCTCTATACCAGCATCAAGTGATTGGCTGAATATGTAATGAGATCATGTCTGTTCCTCCATTCCATCTACCCCAGTCATCCAGCTTTCCACTGAAACTAAAACTAGACCCAAACTCTCTAGCAGGGCCTCTGAAGATAAAGCATCACCTGACCACTTCTCCAGAGTTGATTCCCATTATGCAAATTAGCTACCTTCAATAAAGTTGTTGCCAACACTGACTTAGAAATTCTTGACCATTGCTTCTTGGAGAAATATGGAGTTAAGCTCCTGTGAGCCTCTGGTCATAATACTTCCAAAGAATGATCAATACATAATCTTGTTTTGTGTGCATTTTTGCTCAAAGACACTTTATTTAGTACATAATGTCAATTCATTAACATTGTACTCATGACCAACAGCCCTGTAGCTCATGCCTGAACAAAGCTTACCTAACACACATATTTCCAACATAAGACACATCACAGATTTCCTAAGCTTAGGCGCAAGGGACAGCACTTTAGCACCATGATTTGGGCCATTTAAACAGTGACAACACTAACAGAAAGCACAAAAATGTGAAAAATGTGGCCTTAAGTAAACAGAAAAGTAGACTTATTTACAGTTTGGGAGCTGAGACACTAAGGCAGAGCATAACCTCCTTTAGCCTCAGCAGGAAATGTGTGCCACTCTGAGCATGTTGCCTGCAAGGGACAGGGAAGATACTCTGATAACTGCTTTAGGGGTTACAAATAAATTTCAATGACTGGGCCATTTGCCAAAATGGAAGCTGCAAATAGTGAGGATTTACTATATTTATGACTTCATCTCCTATGAATGTACTTTTTTCCTTGTTATTCTGCAGCTATAATGACATCTGTTTCTTAGCTGTGCCAGGCTTTGCATTTGCTCTTCCCTTTTGAACCGTGCCTCCTCCATATCTTCAAAAGCTTGACTCCTTATCATCACTACTATGTTGTCTTTGTTATTGTTCAGGTTTCAACTGACTTCCCCAACAAATCACCACGCCCCTCTCCGTCCTTCCTGATCTCAACCCTCTGCTTAAAATCTTACTAGCATCTCCCTCTATCCAGGATTCCTGGGCTTCTGCCTCACCATTTGGAAGGAAGGGCTTGCCTCTTCCTCAGCTCTGGGTCCCAGTGCCTACCACAGGGCCAGACTCTGTAGGTGCTCTGTACGTAGCGGCTGAATGAATGAATAAATCAAATGTTTTCTTAAGATATCCTTCCTTGGCAAAATAGAAAACAGGCAACCAATCCCTTAACAGTATCCAAAATTTAGAAGACTAATTTAAAGATCTTTATAATCTCTAAGTTAAAGATCCACTGCTTCTAAAATTCACCTTCTATAAAAACTCCAGTGCCTCAGCATTTTCCATTATGTTGAGACCTTATGAAATCACACACGTAAAATATCATAAGCAAATCAACAGTAGCCTCTCAAGTTAGAATAGTTGAAGGAAGAGGAACTTTAGCCAGTTTTACCTGAGCATTGATACAAATCGATAGTCTCTTAATTCCAGAAGAATAAAGACAATTTCCCTTCATTTAACTAAGAAGATTTTGCACTGAAAGGAAGACTCATTGTGATGAGTGATGGAAAGGGTTTTTAGAGAAAGAGGAATGTGAGAAATGCAGAGATGAACTGGGGCGGGGTGGTTGCTTGGAGAACTAGTGGATCTTTGATTTAGAAATTATACAGGTCTGTAAGTTAATCTCCTAAATTTTGGATGCTGTCAAAGAATTGGTGCCTATTTTCTATTTTGCCAAGGAAGGACATCTTAAGAAAACACTTGCTATCCTTTCATTCATTCATTCAACAACTCTGTACTGAGCACCTACTATGTCTGGCTCTGTGGTAGGCACTGGGTCATAGAGCTGAGAAAGGATAAGCCCTGGCTCCTTGGTACCTTACCTCTAAATGTGAAGGTAGAATGAGATGAGGCACTGGGCTTCTATAGGTGCAAAGAGACCCAAAATATAACACAGGAGAAAAGAAAGGGAGGCAGGAGAGCCTCAGAATCTAACCTCTGCTTTTTGCAGTTTTGATCAAGGCTGGACCTGGCTCATTCGCTCTGGGTGAGGCACTAATTTATTAAAATCAATGAAGAAAGGAAGGAGACAGAAACTGAAAACCAGTTACAAAAAAAAAAAAAAAAAAAAAAAGGTTAAAGGAAAAAGAATGAGCGGTTAATTGTATTAGTCAAAAATGCAAGTTGGACTTCATTTGGTGTAAGAATGCAACTGTTGCTTTCCGATAAGTGACTCCAAGTCTTCCAGACTTGGGCAGATGCAATACCAGGGAACACTGAACCTGGCCAGAATTTAACTCCCCTTAAAAGAAAAAAAAAAAAAAAAAGCAAAGTGAAAATTCAAGCTCCGCTTTTTCCTTTCTTCTGGAGAGATCTACATTATTCTTTTTTGTTTTGTTTTGCTTTGTTTTTCAGAGCCCAGTACCAAAGTCAGGGCCTTGTGTGTGCTAGGCAAGCACTCTGCCACTGAACTAAATCCCCAATCCCAGATTCGCATTATTCTTATCAAACCCAACCTCTTCTCTCTCCCATTTCAAGAAGATGGAAGACTTCAGTTATTAGCACAGGTTTTAACATGAATCCAATCTTTCTGACGATTCCTTTGCGGTTTTTCTCGGCCTCAGATCCAACATTGGAGAACATTCTCCCAAGTGGTTAGCAGAGCATTTCTGTTCTGCCATTTATTCTAGCCATATCTGTTTTGTCAAAGAGGTGAACTCAAGACATTGAGCATCTGAGAGGCACCCAGGAGCCCAAGTCCTGTGATACGGAACACTTGTCCGTCAGGTATTCAATATGAAATAAGGGCTCCAGGAATTTTTGCCTTAACTTGCAAGGAGCAAGGTTCTATTGTTCAGGTGTTGATCAGAGAAGATTTTCAAGTTTTCTTAGAAACATAGAAGTGTTTGCTCTCAGGATAACTGTGTTGTTTTCCTTTAGGGCTTGTCTGTACACAATGAAAACAGAGAAACCAAACTAATCCTTGCTCCTCCTACTGGCTTCTTTTAAAATCTTGAATGAATTCCAGTTTCAACCAGATTTGCCCAGGCTTCCATTTAAGAATAATCCACTTACCACAGCATTCAAAACGATTAAGCAAGCCTGGGAAGAAGACTGACAGGGGAGTGGGTAGCGGGTGACAGGCAATGGGGGGTGAATCTCATTTTATGCACCTCTTCCACACAGGGCAGTGACTTTGCCATCCACTTAACAAACTGAGCCCCAGGGCCCATTTAGAGTCTAATGCCATGAATGAGAGTTTCCCAAGCTTCCCCGGGCTGGCTGGAAATCCGTGTCACAGTGTCACAATGAGACTATCTTGAGCAAAGTTACCAAATAAGCACCAGGTGCCAAACATAGAAAACATAAATAAATTCAAGCATTTCTTCAACTTTAAATCATACAAAATAATCTAGGGAAATCTAGCATTGAGTTATAATAAAAACAAGTGAGCTTGATTTTATAGATATTTAGGAAAAGGAAGAAAAAAGGAGATCAAAAGTAGTCAATAATTCAGTAGGTGGGAACAGTCTCATCATTGTTAGTTAGGTGTCCTTTAACTTAGAAGCTCCTTAGCCAAAGGGAACCCAAAGACAAACCATACTATCTTTTCTGGTTTCTAGAATTTACAAGCTGGTTGACAGCCTCCATTTTACAAATTAAAAATCTGAGGACGCTGGAAACATAAGTGGTTTGTGTAGCATTGTACAGTCGACTGTGGAGATAGGGTCTGGGTCTTTGAATGTATTTTTCTTCCTTTTCCCACTGGAGGGTGGGGTCAAAGCATCTGACTGAAGGTATGAGAAGAGGGGAGTCCTTTATGTACTCCACCCCCAGGCATGGGGCATACATATTAATGGAAGTATAGACCTAATACTGTTACTCTTATGACAGACTTCTGCATAGCGACAATTTTAAGTTCTTTTTATGGACATTATCCTTGTGCATGTACAGGTTCTGAACCCACAAATTCAGCCAACTCTTGATTAAAAAAAGGAAACAAAACTGTACTAAACCTGTATAGATCTTTTTCCTTTTTATTATTCTCTAAGCAAACATTATAATGACCCTTTACAAAGCATTTATGTTGTACTAGATATTATAAGTAACATAAAAACAATTTAAAGTATACATCAAAGAGAGCTATCATTTAAAAAATAAATGTCAATAGGTTATATGCAAATAATATGCCATTTTATATAAGGCACTTGAGTATCTGGGGATTTGGGTATCCATGGGTGATCCTGGAATCAATCTTCATCTTTACATTGACTGTATAATTTTTCCAACTCTCTATGAATATTGTTCCATAGTATACTTATATGATCTCAGAAGTTGAAATAACATTTCCTCTCCAAGACTAAAAGATGCTCAAGGCCAAGGTCTATGCCATCTACACTTCTGACTTACTCCCATCTCAAAAACGGAGGGTTATCCACCTTACTTAGCTAATGCTTCAAGAACTGACTAAAGGTGACATCACACTGGTGGCTAGGGAACACAGGAAGACCCCATTACTTGACTTGAAGGGTAACTGATTACAGTATTTGTTTGCAATTCTCCTTTCCCTTCTACTCCTAAAGGTGGGGAGAAGTGTACAGCACTTCCCATCCCACTGAACTTTGGTATTTGCCATGGGGCTGGCTTCACAAGTGAAACAAGCAGAAGGAACAAGTGTCCCAGTTCCAGCGGAGCATGTCTGCCTGTATCTCTTATGGTTCTGCCTCTACCTTGAAAATAAGATGCCCTGAGTAGCTGATCCAGAGTCTGGATTCTGGGATAAGATCAGAGGAGTAGACTCTACTTCATCCTGAAGCCTGGCATAGAGTCCAGCCAAACCCACCAGGGACCTACCAGAACCTCAGCTGATTCACAGAGCCATAACTGAGAAATAAACGTTGGATATTCTAAGCTACTGCATTTCTTTCTGGGTGGCTACCACAGCCAAAAAAATACATGGACTCTCTCTTGCAAGTAAATTTGCCATAGAACTGAAGTGCTGTGAACAGTCCAAAGCCATTTTGGTCATAGAAACAAACAAAACAACAACAACAAAAGCAACGCACACACACACACACACACACACACTCACACAGGAAGGTTCTTTTGGCAGATGATAAGACATCTCCCAAAGAAGTTTAACCCTGCTATTCAGCTATAATGAAAGTAAACCTCAGACCAGATTTGCCTACACACATGCAAACATTTATTAAATAAATATGTATTAGCAAGAAGGCATAAAAATGGTCCTTATTACCTGTTGTGCAAGGTCAGGGAAGTCCTGGCTCTCTGTCCTTTCAGAGCCGCGCCCACCACCTTTCATGAAAGGTTTATAGGAGGCAGACACCAAACATCCCAGAGGCAGGATTCTGTTACTCTTTTAATCAGCATTAGATAATTAAAACTCTGTGTAGCAAGGCCTGGCCAAAGGAATCATAGGAATTCAGATTGAGATGCCCTCTCTACAGGAGCAAGTCACAAGCTTTGCAAGATTTCTAAACCCTGTTCATACAACAATTGTGAATGTCTCTAAAATACATGTAACTAATCCATATCTGGCAAAGACCCAGAATCTTGAAGTTCACCAATAAGATCATTTCTAACATTCATCAACATTATTAGAAAGTCAGCAATTTCACAAAAACAATTTCTGATATTTGCAATCCTTCAGGTATTGATAGATGTTTCTAGAAGCTGCCCCTGGAGTGTAGTCTTTCTGATATAATACAGCCTTCTACACGTGGGATGAGTGTCTTCCCTGCCTAGAAGAGGCTAACTATGGACATCAGCTGTGGGACACATATCACAGGCCAGGACCACAGCAAAAAGCATGAAATGAAAAGAAGAAATACAGGGAAACAGCTCTGAAGACCCAAGCCAGATTAGCAAGAACGCATGGCCCTAAATACCTGGCAATGAGTCAGATGGTACAAACATGAGTCAGATGGTGCTAGTCACTAGAGGACACTGACATGGGAATGTCTGTCTCAGAATACTCCCAGTCTCCTCCTGCTGGGTAGCCAACAGAGGTCCCTGGGGATCATGTCACCCTGTACTTACGAGTGCTTAAACATATTTCCTACTTCACTGGTCTTGTAGAGACCAGTTCATTCCCTGACATAGAATAAGAACCTTACCAGCCATTCAGTGCATTAGACACCTGAGATACAAGTTCAGGCCAGACATAAACCCTGTTATGCAGAAGCTTGGAGAGTTCAGCAGGGGTTTTTAATCTGGGGCCCATGGCTAGGCTTCAGGGTACTTTCAGTGGTCTGCGAATGCCCTAAAATTCAAGATGCTCATAAGCATAAACAGTGTTCATATGCACTGTTCTAGAAAAAAGTGTGTGTTGTCTATCAGATTTGTAAAGTTGCCTATGACTCAAAACAAGTGAAGAAATGCTTTTCCATGTGATTACCCTATAATAAATGCATTTAATCAGATTTTGCTATGGAAGATCAAATTGTAGACTATATAAGAATGATTTTTTTTACCAAATTATGAAAAAAGAGCCCTGACACATAATCACTAGAGTAGTTAAAAGCTTACTTAAGAAATATTCTCATAACAGAACTAATGACTAATAAAAATGGTGCTAGAGATGTTATAATAATAAAGGAAACTTCATGCTGCACTATTCTAAAACTTAGTCCCAAATCCAAAAACAGCAAGGGCTCACTGTGTCTTTGAAAAATAGCTATGTCTATGGGGCAACAGTAACAATTTCTTAATCTCATTTTAATCAGCATTTGCCTCTTTATATCATTTATGAAGTAGTATGAGAATAAATTACCACTATGTTTTAACTGTCCACTGCTGAGTTGACTCCATTGTCTAGAATATACATCAAACTTAAGATAGTCAATGCACAGGTAACGTGAATATATCTACCCTCCAAAACTGTTCAAGTCTGTTCAGCCAAGAGTATAAGCCTATGGCAATGAAACTCACGATCCAAGAAGTTACATGCTATTCATTGTGTGGTTTTCATAATCTGTACTACATTCCCACACATCCCAGTGTGAGAAGCATAGATTCAATCTCTTGGAGGTTCTGTTCTCTTCATATATTAAATGGAAACAATAACACCTAAAATCAAACAGTTCTAGGAAAGATTAAATATAATTTATTTGTTAAATCATATCAGATAAATACTCTTCCCTAGTACCCAGCAAGTGCTCAATAAATGATAAATCTAACTCTATTACAATCTTCAATCTCGATCTGTGCCTTAGAGTAAATGTGGTTCCCAGAACAACAGCAGCAATAGCACCAGGAACCTGATAGAAATGCAAATTTTCAGGCCCTCGTCAGACTTACAGAATCAGAAATCTGGGAGTGGAGTCCAGTGAAATGTTTCCATAAGGTCTCCATCTGAACATGATGCAGTCCAAATTAAAGAACCACTGATCTAAGTAGGTCATGCTTAATCAAGCCTATAGTTAAAATCACCTTGGATGCTTTTAAAAAGGAAGGATCTCCAAACTCTCCACCCACCCAAGATTACATCAAAATATCTTTGGGGAGGAGTATAGACACTTGTAATTATCCAAAGGTCCCCAGTGACTTACATGTGAATTTAAAAGGCCAAGGAGAGCCCACTGCTCCATTGTATGCACTCTAGGCAATGGGAGTGGTAGAAGCTTGAAATTCCATCTATCTTAAGTCCTCCCTTATAGAATCAGACCTGTCATACCACTAACTAGATATGAGACCTTGGGAAAGTTTTCTATTCTTCTCTTAGCCTCAGTTACTTTGCCTATAACATGAATATAATAATGATGGATATTGCATCTTTTTATCTTCACACATGAAAACTGAAGTCCAAAGCCTTCATCCTTGTCTATCTCACACCTAGTGGTAGGAGGGAGGTCAGAACTCAGCCTTCACCATATCTCCACTGCTTTGATGCTCATATGTGTAGGCATGGAGAAGAGAAATGCCAGGGTCATGGAGAGGACTTGGGCCAACTTTATACTTTTGGCTGAGGGATGTGCCACTAAGAGAGGTGTCATCAGGATTTGCAGAACTCAGTGGGATCTGTGGACTAGCAGAACTCAGTGGGAGATGTTGGGGTGAGGAGGAGGATCCATAGCTGGAATGGGAGTCACAGATGGGCAAGCTCAAGGACAAACCCACCACTTATATTCCACTGGGCTGGTAGAAGGCAGGCAGCATGGGTTTGGATTCCTAGAGACCGTGATTTCAGAGTAGAGCTGAAGACAGGGCTTAGAGAATCTAGGCATAGCAAAAAAAAACAGATCAAGGAGAGTATCTTTTTGTATTCTGATCAGGTTGGGAGAGGAGGGGAGGCCCAGGAGGAATGGGAGCATATTTCTCCTTCTAAAATCTATTTCTCTTGCTTAGTAAAGGTGACATAAACACAAAGGTCTATCACTTAATAGTGTGGAAGCCCTGCAACTATTGTTCATCCATAATATCAATGGATAAAATTATGGGATGAAGGCAGCTGGCTATAGTCTGCGATCCCCCAGTGGTCATATCTATCACTGCTATGGACTGACTTCATATGTTAAAATCCTAGTCCCAAAGGTAAGGATATGGGAGTAGAGACTTTGGAGAGTGAAGCCCTCATGAGTGGGATAAGCATTCTGATAAAGAGTTCAAGCACTCTAATTCTCCTTCTTCCCTGGGAAGATACACAAAGCTAGCCCTCTGCATTCTGGAAGAGGGTCCTAACAAAAACCCAACCATGCTGGTATCCTGATCTCAGATCCCTAGGCTCCGGAACTGTGAGAAATGAATTTCTGTTGTTTGTAAGCCACTCAGTCTGCCGTACTTTGCCCTAGCTGTCAGAAAGGACAAGGACCTGATGGTGCACAGTCAGGGCACTGGCTCTCCCTCATCCTAAATTCCACAGATGGCCTTGAAAAGGTCAAGGCCAGGGCAATTCTTTCCACCTTCTGTCATGTACATACGACTAGGGATGACCTCCACCGTGGTGACTTTGAAGAGAAGGGAACATTCCTATATACATTTGGAAAAGGTACCTACATCAGAGAGAGCAAGTAAGAAACAATCAAAAACTGGACTGAAGGGAAAACAGTAACTTCTTCCTTCACTTTCTGTAAAACTAAAGGAAATCTACAAGTATTATTTCTACTCCAAACACCCTTAGACTTTATTGGCATCCCTCACTCCCATTACCATAGAGGTCTCAAAGTAATTTACAGTAGAAAACTGACTTTTTATGACATTATTATTGTTTTAAAAAACTTCATAGTCATAATCCTTAAATTATGAGTCACTTTACTTAAAGAAATATTTAAGATTTCAAAATTCCAGCACAAATAAATATTTTCATTATTCACCAAGTTGAAGTGTGCTAAAATGACTTGCCTTCAGTTGGGAGGGAGGGAAGAGAAGGAGCTGAGAAGGAATTTGAAGAGAGTAAATAAGATAAGTCTATGACCCCAGAGGGCATCTGAGGCCAGAGCCTGCAGAGTAAGGCTGCCTGGGGACACATGCAAAACCAATCAAATTTAAATGGAAGATGAGGTCAGCATATGGAGATGCATATTGGGAAGAGAAAATACAAGTGTCAGAAGACAGGTCCAAGCTAAGCACCCACTAATAGGCTAGAAGGAGTGGAATTCAGACTGTAAGACTGGGAAGCACTCAGAAAGGAAAGATGAGGTGAGCTCCTTCTTCTAGCAATGTTTTAAATAACTTTTCTAGCTTCAGCTATAAGGATCCAAATTTAGGGCTTGTCTCCTAAATCTAGACAGACTGTAATACCAAAGGATAATGAACAGAAATATTAAGACAGGCTACTGCTAGTCTTCAAATATTTTTAATTGATGTTTGTGGAATTTAAAAAAAAATGAGCCAATAAGATGGTGTACTGTAGCAATGTCAGTGTTAATGTCAGCTAACAATTGGTTGTGACATGCCATAGTTATGCATGATGTTCCCATTAGGGGAAAGAAGGAAGAGAGTATATAAAATTTTTCTGTACATTTCTCATAATTGCATGCAGATCACCAATTACTTCAAAACAAAAGCTTTAAAAAATTATCTAACCTTAATTAATAAGAAGATTTTTACACAAAAATCTTACATAAAAATTTTCTAGCTTTTCTTGAAAAGTTGGAAGACCTAGTAGTGCTGGGCTTACCCCATGTTCCCACAATTGTTACTTCACAATAATCAGAAGCAGAGAAGAATATGAGCCCTTGAGACAGGCATGGTTATCTTCATTTTGTCCCATTCTCCACCCAGCTTGCTTCACTATTTATGTTACTTGTCTGGTCTCAAGAGATATGAGATTTTTTTCCACTCTTCTATAAAGAGTGATAGGGTTGAAGACTTGGTCATCCAAGAGGTCATCTGAGTTCACACAATTTATCTGGAGTTGAACACTGTATCATGAATAAGAACACAGGACACTTCACTATCCTGGTGTCCTTGGGGCCTTGCTCATAATAGGTATCATTATAGTATTCGTCTATAGTAGGAGAGCCACTTAGGACAGGTTCCAAGAAAAATCAATGACATACTAAATGTCGTGCTATAGCAATTTCTATTATAACTCTGCAGCTATATGAAATATAATCAGTTCTTCAGGTCAAAAATAGTCTGAATTTATTTATGAAAAGGGCATTAGGTAAGGCCTAATTTACCAAATTTGGAAATATCTAGACCCATGGTTTAACTGGACCTCTCCATATATATAATGAATGCTCTATGGTTCAAAGACAAGGTGTCTTTGTAAATTGAGCCTGCCTTTTGGTTTTCTGATGTTAAAACATTTTCCACATTAGAAATCTGTCCCCTTTGATTTCCACATGGTAAATTACTCAAGTGGAATCATTTACCCCAAAGGCCAAGCAATGTTCCCATTATCACTGAGCAGCAAAGGGCAAAAAACAAAACAAAAACAACAACAACAGAAAATGAGGCATAGACAGGGAGGATGAATTCAGGTCATTCCTTGCTGCATCAAAAAAAGCATGAAATTGACTCACACATTTGTTCCATCTTTGTGTGTGTGTTTTTTTTTTTTAAAGATACATTTTACAATCCTTAGTCTGCTCAATATCTTGTCCAACCTTCCTACTAGCAATTTCTCGCTGTGCACACCATGTTCAGATGTGGTAGTTTTCCCTGATCAGGCTATTTTAATAGTGACAATGTCTCATAATTTTACTAGGAAAATCAGATTTTTGTCCATAAGGAATCTATTATGGGTGGAATATTATAGCACACAAACCTATAATAAGAAGAACATGGTATTTTTACTCATTCTTTAACAAATGAATTAACTTATCAGGAAAGTTAGATCACATTTAAAATTCAGGAGCAGATGTAGGTTCTGGCTAATGGTCCCTCCAGTGGCCTGTTGAGTCAAGGGTTCATTGATAGGATTCTTTTAATCCCTCCCTGGTGTTGAACTTTGACCTACAATATGCTCACTAATGGTTAGCTGTTTTACAAATCAGTAAAGACACAGACCAAGCTGCTTCTGTCCATTAGGTCCTCAGATTGATTCAGTTTGATTGCACAGGTTAATTCAACTCCATAGCCCCTTCTGATACTGCCTCAGTACATACTGGCAGAGTGGATTATTAATGTAGCTGTTTGCACCTTGTCAACAGTCAAAGAGACTGCATACCTGGCATTCCTTGCAAAATGCTAGTCCTGCCCTCTGAGATTTGGCAATGGTCAGTGGCCAATGATCTGACTACAGCTCAGACCTTTGGAAAATTAAAATACAAATGTAATGTACTTATTCTGTTACCTTGAAACAAACAGCTATGTCATCCAAATCAGGTCATTTTATATGAAGCATGGAGTTGGTTTGCTCTGTGTGGGGCATCAGCTGGACCCTGTGATAAGGCATCTGGTGAAGCTATGAGTCCCCTCCAAGTTTTCTGTTGTAAACCTGTGACAGCCAGCTGGCGGAGCAGCTGCAGGCCTAGGTTGTTTTAGGAGCCAGCTGACCATAACTCCCTCAGATAATACATTGAAAGGTCAAAGGGGCTTTGGCTCTTTGAACAAGAGTGTTTGGTCACCAGGGGTTCCATTGACCATTGGGCTGCAGAACATGCAAATAATTTGTGGCTTTCCTTAATTAAGTTAAACTCAAATCCTCAAGCAGAGCTTGACCTCAAAATTGTATTTTTATTTCTTATTCAAATACTTTGTTGCAAGCACACATGTGTGTACGAAGGCTCTCTTCATGAAACTTTTGAAAAGAAAATTCTTCTCTTGCTATTTTTTAAATCATGCATTTATTTTGAATGGCTATAGTTATAGACATAGATACAGATACAGATTAAATAGGTTTTGATTGCCAGAGATGAATTTGTCTGAGCAAAAGTAAACTTATCATTGTGAGAGGCAGACTGTGGGCTGTGTGGTTTGATTTTGAGAATGAAACAAATCTGTCAGACCAAACAGTCTGACAACAGTTCCACTGAGTTAAAAATTTCTAGTTTTCACTTGGTGCCTGTTCTTTCAGGGTTCTGTTTGGCTGGATGAACCTCAGGTCTCCCCTACCTTTTCATGGGATGGATGGCAGGTTATTGTGCATTTAACTAACATCCAGAGCCTGTGCCACTAGGCCTGCTCTGTGCCAGGCATTGTGTGGGGCTCGGGATCCAGTGGGAACAAGGTAGATGAAGCCCCGTTTTTCAGAGAATGAAGCTAGCGGGAATTCCATTTTAGGCATCCTTTGCTAGCAAACACATATGTCCTGATTTCCAGAACCTGGGAGAAGGGGAATTTCCCACATGAGCTTAATAGAAACACACTTTGGATTTGCTTTTAAGAAATTGCCTCTCAAATTATGGAGAAAAAAAAAAACACACCACATTTTTGGAACGATTTTTTTTATCTTCACAAAATTACTTTCAGGATTTCTGAGAACTTGGCACCCTTTAAAGAGAAAAGAGTCTGTCTTCTGTGCTCTTGGTGATAGGGATCACAGCAAACAGAAACCAGAGGCTTCTTGAAAATACCCAGGACTGAAGGCTTGGGCTTTACTACTCCATGGGAATTGCAGGAAGAAGGCTGATGTCCACCTTGGCACTTGGCATTGAAAATAATCTACTTTGGCATTGTGAAAATAAAAGTTTGGTGTTGTGTTCCAATTGCCACATGTACAGGATTTTTAAGGCTGTTTTTATTTTTATCGGTCAAGATGTTAACTCACATGCTAAGCTCTGTGTGAAAAACAACAACAACAACAACAACAAAAAAAACAAAAAACCTCATGCCCTTGAACCCCATGAATTTATCTTGGAGAAAACCCTACTCCCAAAGCAAACGCAACTTTTCAAGTTTAAGAAAAAGAGGCTTTTGAGGGTAGAATTTTTTCATTTTACAAAACTTCTTTCCCTTCAAAACATTTGTTTTGGGGTGCATCTGAAGGTGAGGCAATCCTAAGAATTAGACTGAGAAATACAAGTTTCAGTAAAAGTTTTCAGATACCCTGCTTTTAAAAATGTTGCTTAAAAATGAAAAAAAAAAAATCCTTTTCTCCTTACCCTTTTGTATGAAGAATAAAACTATCTTTCCTTTTGCCCCAGAGAGTATATTTTAAAAGAAAAGGAAGTTAGCTTTTGTACTCTTTTCTTTCTTTTAAGGACCCCAGGAAATTCTCTTTCATTTGACTCATCTGTATGTTCCCATTATTGGCTCTTCACAGTTTGGCACTTTGCTCAGATCAGCCCAGAAGGGTCAGCTCTCTCGGCGACTTTGTGATTTCTGACAATCCCACATGGCAATTTCCCATTAACCCTGATGGCCCGCCCCCCACTCTCCTCCCAGACACTCGTGACCCTCCAAGGTGAGCCTGCAGCACTCCTCAAGATGCCGCAGCATGTAATCAACCCTTGACCCACTTCCCCAGGTTGATTTGGTGAGTTCAGTAGGTCAGTCTGCCAACCGCCCCTGAACTGCCTGAACCCTGGCAGGTGTCCTCCCCAGCAGAGCTGATGCCCAGTACAATGTGGGAAATATGCTAATTTGAGGGGTTGGGATGGAAGCCCCAGGCTCTGTGACCCCCTCACTGCAGAGGCCTCAGCGCCCTTTTTTTAGATGATGGAGCTATTGTCCTCCTGGGCCTCCAAGAGGAGGATTGAGGGGAGAACCACAATGTAGATCAAAGGATGGAAATACAGGACCTGGGAGCAGAGGCTAAATAGCCCTGGTATTATTTTGCCTGGAGAAGAGGAGGCTGGATTGGAGTGGGCCAAGCAGGCCAGAATGGTAGAAGAGCTATTATGTTGTGAATGAGGCCAGCTGTTCAACATTTTCAGTGAGAAGAAAAGGAGTGGAAGAAAACGAACATTAACTGCTATGTGAGAAATTTGTTTGACATAAATGGAAAATTTCAAACAGTGGGGGTTGTTAGCCACTGAAATTAGTGATGGGTGGGGCAAACATTTCTGAGATGAACTTTAAAGCAAAGAATTTTCAGTCCAACAGTTTTTAGGGCCAACTTGCCTGATGGCAGGAAGGGAGCAGGTAGAAAAAAAAATGTTGATGCTCATTTCACATAAATAAGTGCGATGTAAGATTTTGGCTTTTCATAAACTCTTTACAACTGTTTTTCAGGGCTTCTTTGACCTTGCTTGCTGATTTACTTATCCAAGACAGGAATTGTCTTTGTGGCTAAGTGACTGACAAGTGCCTTGGGTGATGGGCATCTCCTGATTCCAGTTCTGCAGCTAATCAACTCTGAGATTGGAACAAGTGCAGAACCTCAATTTCCTTGACTGTCAAACGGGGACAATGGCTCTGCTCCAACTCACAGGATGGCTTGCAGGAACAAATTGTAAAAGGTCTGAAAAGCACAGTGAACCCAAGTATGTAGTAATTAGACTGTTCAGACCTCAGGGCTACTCCCAAATAAAGAAATGCTGGCTTTCACCGTATTATTTTAATGAGTTACTCCCACACTGGCCTCTGAGTGAGAAAAGAGAAGGATCAGAGGGCAAATCGAGAATTCAAGGGCCCCTTTCAAGCTGGTCTGGAGGTGACTCTTTTATTCCTGTCTTTTTCAGGTCCACAGCCCAACATCAGGCAAAATTAGGTGTATAGACCAGCAGAGGGCAAACATGCAGTTCTTTTTATAAAGCTGTGGCCTCTGACGTTTGGGACATTTCAACTGGAAATATTTCTCCATGAAATCATCAAATAAGAGAACTAGAGAATTCTGTTGCTCTTGGTGCTTGTAACAGGTAAGTGTGAAATCAATTTTTAAAATAGACAAGTAAATCTAAAATGTTGCAGCATAGTGATAAAATGATGGAATTCTGTACCTCTAGCATGGGTTCAAAGTGAGGTATATAGAGTTACAATGAAAAAAAAAAAAAACTGCCTTGTCCACCCAGAGTTCTATCTACGGAGACAATATGATTCAAAGTCAAAGGCAAAAAAATGGCAGCTCTCAACTATGAGATATAAAGGAGGCTGATTAGAGCATCCCTGACTTTCAAGGTTGTATTATTGGGAATGTGTGCTTCTGACCATAATGCATTCCAGGCTGGGGGAATCAGAGATAGAACCCTGAACTGCAGCTGTCCTTATGGAAACTCAGAACATTTGAAGCAAGATGAACAACTGTGCACATTTCATCGAATCCCTTTATTTTTTCCAAGAGGAAACAGAAGGTCTGAAGAATAATGCAATTAGTAAGAGGATAACACTGGCATTAGCCCTCAAATCTTGTGGCTGTAACATGATTTATCTCACTTGAAAGGCTGCAAATTTATCTTTAGTAGAGTAAATATGGTTCACAGGTATATCTCATTTGGCTCATAAAATGAATTTTCAAAAACAGTTCTAAATGGTTGTCTTGAAGAATTATAAGGCATGGTCACGTGAGCCCACATACATACATGGTGGCAAACAGCTGGAGTTCCAGTGTTCTCTGCTCCTTGTAGGGAGACATGTATACTGTGATATGCCACACTCCTCACCATTCCCTAATGTCTCCTTGACTGTGAAGCCATGAGTAATTTAGAATGTTATCATTGTGCTTATGCAGACACACATCTTAACTGTCCCTTTCACTCATTACTCTTATTTTTCTGGGCTATCTACAAATTTGATTCTGCAATCCCTGCCTTACCACTTATTGCTTCTGTTTTCCTACTTAGTAAAACCATTCATGATAATTTCCACAAAGGGAAAACAGAGATGACATACCTTTGATCCTATAGTGACAATGTGGATAATTTGGAGACATTTATACATTTACACAAGCTAGTACAAGATGCTGGTTCATTTTATCCACTTCTACATAAGACTTAATTTTTTTCATTTGTTAAAAGTATACATTGCAAAAGTCCTACTTTTTGTATTTCAATATTTTGAAGTACAGAGATAGCCATTTTAACATCCCCCATCCATTTCTGCTTAGTAAAGAGTGGCCTCCCCCAGTACTCCCTCCTGAACTTTCTCCTGATACCTTGAGAAGCTAGTATTAAAATCATATGAAGAAAATATGATAGACACCTTTGCTTACCCCCAAACTTGCACATGAATTTTATAGTAGCATTATTTATAATGGACGCAAAAACAGAAACAATCTAAATCTCCATCAAATCATGAATGGATAAGTGAAATGTTTTATTTCTGTACAATGGGATATTACTTGGCAGTTTAAAAAATGAACTGTGAAATATACTACAGCACAAATAAACCCACAAAATATTATGGCAAGTAGAAGAAACCAGTCGCAAACCACCACATATTTATCGTGTGACTCTGTTTATATGAAATACCCAAAACTGGCAAATTCCATAGAGACAGAAAATAGACCAGTGCCAGCCAGAGCTGGGGAGATTGTGGGGAGATAGAAAAAGACTGCTGCTGGGCCTGAGGTTTCTTTCTGGGGTGGTGAAAATGTCCTAAAATATTGTCTTGGTCATACAGTTCTGTGAATATATTAAAACCCTCTGACTAGTATGAGCAAATGAATGTATGATGTGTAAATGGTATCTTTAAAAGTCTATTCCTTTTAACAAAAAGTAAAATATAATACGTCTTTTGAAGTTGGAAAAGGGAAACTGCTCTTCTGTGACAAACTGCTAGGTCCCAGGCAGCCTCTGATGTCCATTTCATAGGTGAAGAAATAAAGGCTTACAGGGATGAGGCTGCTTTCCTCGTCCTGTGCTAAGCTCAGATTTGAACCAGGTCTGACTTCTAAATCTTCCTCATTCTGCTGCTTCCAAGCATTTTCTCCTTCTCCAAAAAACAAGTAAAGCAAAAAGTAAAGACTTTTCTATCTGTTCCTTATGGCTGCATGGGACTATTTAATTATGAGCAGGAACAATCTTTTCTAAAAAGTTCACCTGAGACAGGCCATCTGATTCAAATCTTTTGAAAGTCAAGCGGGGCCTTTTCCCGTGAAAGGTGACATGTGTCCTGTTCTAAATGCAGAACTAGATTCACTTAAACCACTTCTTTGCCTGCTCCCTGTTGGGATTTTCTCACTTACCCAACATCCTCCTTGAACTCTCCTCTGCTCATTACTTCATTCCATATTAGACTAAAACATTGCCTAATGGACCTCTCCCTCCCCTTCCCACCCCTGCATCTGTAAAGCAGCACCAGGTAGCAGTGAACTTGTTTATGACCTCCTAATTCCATTGCTATGCGTGTCTCTAATCATTACCATCAAAGAGTGCTTATAAATGAATTCTTATGGACAAATTCCTCAACTAAGCATTCAGAACACAGGCACGTAGCAGCAGCATTTAAGAGGTTATAGCAAAAGCACAGATCATTTAGGAGTGCAGGTAAGGTGGAGTGAAGGGAGACAGATTCAAACAGAATTCATGCTCCTTGTCTTAAATGAGGATCACAGAGCCATTTAGGGGTGCGCAGCTGGCATAGAGCATCTGGGATGCAATCCATGTCCAAGCCATAGGCTCAGAGAGAGGCCACGTTCACTCACATCACAACCCATCTTCCTCCCAGCCAGGCTCCAGAGCTTACCTCTAGGGAAGCAAGAGCCAAGTGCACTGCGTGACCTCAGCTGGGTCACAAGAACCACTGCAGCCGCTTCCAGCCTTGCCTCTCCGATCCGACGGCCACAGTCAGCCCTTACTTCCTTCTTTGCAAAGAGCCAGTGTGCTTCCTCCTGCCTGTCAATATTTAACTACCCTGTCAAGTTACATTACATCACCTGCACTAAATCCCACCCCAGCGCCTATAAGACAGTGTGCCTATTCAATTCAGCTCTACCAGCCTTGATCCAGTGCCTTGAGTTCATTCATTTCTTTCACCTATTGCACTGGGGATATGGAAATAAAAGATTCACTCCCTGCAGTCTCCTGAGGAAACAAAATAAAGTGGCATGTGCTATCATGCTGGAGCATAGTGCCAGGGAACCCCTTCTTAGCTGATTAGGGGAGATTGGATGTGTGACACCAGAGAATTCCAGAAGATGGTGACACAGTGACATCTTTAATGAGCCAGATTACATCTGGGAAAACAAAGGATGATGAGTACATGACCTCTGTCTTCAAGGAGCCTAAGACTCAACACAGATTGCTCCATTTTTCTATAGACTGGCAGGATTGCTAAATGCAAGATGCAGAGTAGTAAACTAAAGAGAACAGTCATTTGTCATTTTTTTCAAGATAGATCATTAGCTATGTCTGAAAATGAACATCTGAACAAAGATGTCTCACCAGTGCAAGTTGGCTCTATCCTGTAAACCCTTTGGGGCTGCACATTCAGGTGACTCACCAGAGCACTGAAACAGCAGAAAAACCTGATGATTAAAGAAATTGCCTCTGACCCATTTTCAGGACCAGGGAAAGAAGAACACAGGTGGTAGAGTAACATTCTTCTCTGGTCAAAGCGGTTACTTTGAGACAAACAGGTTTGGCCAAAGGTAAACAGGGATCTCCCGAATATTCTCCTTATCTCACTATGACTTTTCCAACATTACATTTCCTGACACTTAATGAACTATTGTTGGCTTTTTAAAAAGAATGTAGAAAGACTGGCTGAGCCACTGGACAGTATTGAATTGTGATCAGAAACCTCAGAAGCTATGCACTTTGTAATTCTTTTCCCCCCAAAGTTTGAATTGACCACCCCAGCCCTGTTCTCAAATGTACCCACACAATCCCTTTTCGCCCCAAACTTCCCTCAGCTTCATGCTCCAGAGAACAAAGACTCCCATTTATGTGTGAACATTCAAAGGACCCCACCACTGGGGAGGCCAAGAGGCTGCCATGGAAAGTACTGGGTATATTTGAATTGCAAAACACGGCCTGGGGATCTCAATACATCTAATTTGGGACAGGTTCCAAGCTCAGGAGCCTCTCTGCATGGAAGCAGCTCTATTAGTTTCTCAGGCAATTTTCCAGTTCCACATGCATACTTCCCCAAGTGTTTCCAAGGCCAATGTTTACAGTCTGTTGCAATATTTTACTACAAGGTATTTAGGGTTTTGACAAATACCAACTGACATTGCCACCATTCCCGTGAAAACTGATGACCCGTGCCTAATGCCTACTACTTGGTTGTGGCTCAAGACATTTTCAAGTCAGTCAGTAATTATAAACAGAGCGCCACTCCTGAGCTGTCCTTCAAATCCTAGAAGCACAGTTTGATTTCAGCCCATTAGTAAGTCCTCATTGAATGTCGAATCATCACAAAACCCAAGTTTTACCACATACGCGCATGTTCCTTTGTCAAACAAAGACATTAAAAGAACTTTCTTGCTTAACAACACATAACACAGTTGGCATTAAGGATATTATACATTATTAATGGAACAATTGCTACTACTAATTGCCAAATGCCCAGGGATTTCTGGATCCAATTAGAGTGGACTTGAGTCATTATTCTTGCGATGTGGCTAGAAGGATGAGGTGTTTTATGATCTCTGTTTTTTTTTTTTCTTTTTAAGGCAATTTTGGTATATTTTAGCACATGTGCATTATATTTTTCAAATATCATGAATATCTTCACTGGTAAGATAACCATCAGCCCACAAAAAATAACCAGCAAATGGAACTAATGGTTCCGGAAGTTAACCATGAGGAACCTTAGCTTTTACAAGAGAATATTAAAATGTATTCTTTTTATCTCTTGGGAACCCAGCTTCACAGAATAAAAGAAAGGCAGGGCTTTTGTTTGCTTAGTTTTGTTTGTCAGTTTTTAATAAATCTTTAAGAGAAGTTGTGCAGCAAAGCATTGCCCACAAGCCAATTCAATAAATATTCTGCTCTTTTAGAGAGCAGGTGACATTGGGTGCTCATCGCAGAGGAAAAAATATAAAAAAAAAACTTGAAGCCTCAGTTAATGTGACTCTGGGCACATCACGGAAGCCCTGTGATTGGGGTCTAAACCATTCTACCCACCTTTTCTGAGAAACGAGTAAGGAAAAGTGATGGTTTGAGGCAGTTTCAGGAAGGACCGGCCCCTTTAAAAGAGTCACTTCAGGAGCCTAATACTGGTCTAGGTCAGTGAAGAGTCCTTGTAATACTGCTAACTGTCCCAGATTGCTCAGAACTCGGGGGTTTTCTAAGAAGTGAGACTTTCAGTGGTAATACCAAGCAAGTCCCCAAGATGGTCACTCAACTTGCAAGCACTACAGTTCATGTCAGAACCCACTCTTGGGAACTGACTGCATTTTATATCATGAATTACTTTGCATCTTGTCTGAGTTAACCAATCCTGACCCTTAGAATCCAGTTGACTTTTTGAAACAGATGTCAGGCCAGGCTTACTAAATAATATGGGTTTTCAAGGTAGGTGAAATGTTAGATATAAAAAATGAAATGAGGGGCTGGGGTTGTGGCTCAGTGGTAGAGCGCGCACCTAATGTGGGTGAGGCACTGGGTTTGATCCTCAGAACCACAAAAAAATAAAGGCATTGTGTTGTATCCATCTACACCTAAAAAATAAATATTGAAATTAAAAAAAATAAAGGCATTTGTCTACCTACAACCAAAAAAAAATTAAAAAAAAAAAAGAGAAATGAGGGACTACAGATGTTCTTCAGTAGTAGAACAATTACATGGCATGTATGGGGCCCTGGGTTCAAACCCTTACCCACACCAATAAAAAAGAAATGAGTCCATAGAATATAGATTTAAATTTGTGATTTATAAACTGAATCTAAAACAAACTTTACAAAAAGTGTAGAAGGTCTTTATAGTCTTATTCATAACTCTCAGTGTTTTCAGTAGGACAGGCAATATTGGCACCAGGAACTTGCTATAAATATATAAGCCTGTCTTCCCCAGACCTCCTGAATCAGAATTCACATTTCTAGAATATCTCCGGAGACTCTGAGACAGACGACAGTTTGCAAAGCCCTGTTTCAGAATTTACTTAAGCCTGCAGGAAGAGAGAACAAGACTCCACAAAATGTTTGAAAAAGTTTTGAAGATAAAAACATTCTTGCAATTTAAAACGTTTTGACAAAGAAAATGAAAGGCATTATTGTAATGAACATTTTTCCGGGCCTCATAAATTTTAACTTTCGAGTTGAGGAGCCATAAAATATAGTTAAACTCTAAATGAGGCCAGTGATTAGATGGTTTTCCTACAAGAAAGCCTTGCAGAAGGCCAGGATCCACTTTAAAGGATAGAGCTGGGCTAGGGGACTGGTGTGTGTGTGTGTGTGTGTGTATGTGTGTGTGTGTCAGATTCCCCTATATGCATGTGGCTTGGTCTCCATTTTCTGCTCCAAATGGTCTCCTGATTAGAGGACCAAACTGTGAGTGGCACTTAGGTTTTCAATTTTCCATCTGAAATATTGTTGATAGGTGAAGAATGGAGTAAGAGCAAGTTTCTGATATATGAATCTGGAATCCCAGAATTGAGAGATCTAACAAATACATACATGGATCGGGGATGTGGAGATAAACGTACTCTCATACGTTGCTGGTGGCATTGAAAATTCATGCAAGCACTATGGAAAGCTGTATGGAGATTCCTCAGAAAACTTTAAATGGAAACATCATTTGACCCAGTTTTCCCACTCCATCTATACCCAAAGGACTTAAAATCAGCAGTGATGCAGCCACATCTATGTTTAACAGCAGCTCAAATTGCAATAGTCAAGTTATGAAACCAACCTAGGTGTCCTTAAATAGATGAATGAATAAAGAAATTGTGATATATATATATACAAAATATATACACAATATATATTACTCAGCCATAAAGAAGAATGAAATTATGGCATTTGCTGGTAAATGGATGGAACTAAAGAATATCATGCTAAGTGAAATAAGCCAGTCCCAAAAAACCAAAGGTCGAATGTTCTCTCTGATATTTGGATGCTAACCCACAGGGAGGGTGCACAGAGGAAGAATAGAAGTCAGTTGGATTAGACAAAGGGGAATCAAGGGAAGGGAGGAAGGATGGGAATTGGAAGAAGAGTAGAGTTAATCAGGCATGACTTTCCTGGACTGGTATTTGAATATATGACCAGGGTAACACTCCATTATGTACAACCACAAGAACAGGATCCTAATTAGAATAATTTATATGCCATGTATGTATAATATGCCCAAATACATTTTTGCCATTTATATCTAAAAAGAACAAATAAATTTAAAAAAATGCATGACAACAGAAAATGACTATGAATGTGGCCACCAAGAAAACACTGACAATTTTCTAAAGTAACTGAGGAAAGAGAAAAAAAAATATATGTATATATATATATATATGTATATATATATGTATATATATATATATACATATATATATACATATATATATGTATATATATATATATATAGTGCTTTTAAGTGAAAAAAATAATCTAACTAAACTAAAAAAATATGGGGCATAAGTAATGTAGACATATAAGTAAGGTGGACATATGTAACAATCCAAAACAACTCATATCAAAATTGGGATATCGCTAAACTGAAAAGGAAATACAGAACTTTAAATGCTTTTCTTTAGAATAGGAAGATTTAAAACAAATCAACCAAATATTCAATGTTATTAAACTATTCCAAAAATTAGAGGAAGAGAGAATACTTCCAAATTCATTTAATGAGGTCAACATCACTCTGACACCAAAGCCAGAAAAATATAGTACAAGAAAACTACAGGCTATCTCTGATAAACACAGATGGAACATCCTCAACAAAACTCTAGCAAACTGAATTCAACAGCAAATCATAAAGATTACCAACCAAGTGTTGATTTAAACCCAGATGCAAACCGATGAATGAGATGTACCACATTAACAGAATAAAAGATTAAATGACATCACCATTTCCATAGATGCAGAAACAAGCATTAGACAAAGTTCAACATCCTTTCTTAATGAACACTCTCAAAAATTTAGCATTAATGTACCTCCACATAAGAAAGTGCATTTAGGAAAAGCACATAGCTAACATCATCATCATCAATGCTGAAAACCAAGAGCTCTCCATCTATATTATACCAGCTATAAGTCAAGAATGCCCACTCTCACCACTTCTACTCAACACAGTAGGAATGTCAGCAAGAACAATTAGACATGAAGAAAAAAAAATCAGAAAAATATAGGGTTATCCTACAGTTTCCTTACTAGTACTTATCAAAGCTGCTAAGGTCATAGGAAATAAGTCTGAGAAATTGTCATAGCCAGGAGAAGTATAATAAAAATGTGACTAAGGGAAAATGCAGTAGCCTTTACTAAGGCAGCAGATTCAAATACCCAAATCTAATAAAACTAGCACAGAGAAAGAAACTCCAATTTCCTTTATAAAATTAAATGTAAATATTTTAAATAGAATGTTAGCAAATTATATTCAGACTTCTAGTAAAATCACACCATGCTGTGACCATGCATAGCTAATTATAGCTATGTAAAAATGAAGTAACATTTTAAAAACGTATCAATTGAATATATTATCTGTATAATATATTAAGGCAACTGAGAATAAAATAAAATTTAAAAATTGTCATGCTTATTTATACTATATAGTTAAAAAATTAAAAGAAAAATTCTGATACACATAGGGATAATTTTATCAAGAGGGTTCATAGAAAACCTATATGAAGAAAGTCTTAAGATTTACATATGAATGAATGGTAGAAATATATTGTATATCTGGATATTGGTAATATCATTAAAAATGATACTATTATTATTAAAGTATTATTAAAAATGACATAATTCTAAAAAGAATTACAGAGAGATTATATTGTGAAATTGGGACATAGGCAAAAATCACTCTAAATGACATAAGAAAGAATGTATATGCAAGAATATTCATTCCAAAAGCTTTAAGGAAGCTTTGTGCTACAAAATATCAAAACATTCCTAAAATACTATAACCAAAATAGTAGGCTAATTGCTGCTAGCATGGGCACGAATAAATTATTGGCACAGACTAGAAAGTCCAGACAGTGTTGTAAACTTAATTATGGCAATTTTAATAAAGTTTTCATACAATGAATACTCCATATGAAAAAATACATTTTAATCAGCAAATTGCATTATTTAGTAAATCATTTTAGGATATTTGCTTTGTAAGTGGAAGAAAAGTCTATTAATATCCTATTTCACACAATGTACACAAAAAAACTTAAGACATTTAAGTTACAGATATTTTTAAAAACCTGAAAAACAAGAGTGTATGTGACAACGTATTAAATTGTCTTATAAATGCAGAGTAAAGGAGACAAGATATTAAACTCAGAAGCTATAAAAAGACAATTGGATATAATTTACATAAAACTAATAACATAGCAAAAACATCATGAACTAAGCCAAACAACCCAAGAAAATATTGCTGACTCCTTTAAGAAACAAAAATCTAGTATTCCAACTCCTAAGATAGTTCTTTCAAACTATTTAGAATAAAGACTATAAAAAATGGGTAAAGAATATGAACATGCAGTTCATCAAAGATTGAACCTGGTTAATATATATCTGAAAATAAAGGCTTATCATCTGGAAATGAAATAAAACTGTGACATATTAGATAGACAAAAATTATAAAAACTGAAAGCATCCAAATGTTATTAAGGTATGTTGGGAACTAGATAATCTTACTGTTGGAAAAGGAATAAATTACATTTGCTACAAATTAATTTAGCAACGTCTGTGAAAATTTTGAATCTACATATGTGATTCAATTAGCAATTATAGGGATCTCAAAAGGGATTTAGGAATCCTATGAATACAAATGCAAGACTACACAGACTTTCTTTAACAGGGTGTCTGTGACAGGACACCAAGGGTCCTCACCCAACACTGGAAACCTTCTAATGACCATCTGTGGAACAACAGTTGCAAAGATTCTGCCATTTGGAATATCATGCAGAAGTTACAAAGTGCGGCAAGTCTTTGTATATTGTATCTGAAAGATATTCATGATGAGATGCCAACTCAACAGCAAGTAAGATAAAAGTCCTAAAAAGTATTGAATGATTTGTAAAATTAAAGCAGAGTCTCTGTGTATATGTGCCTGTGTGTTCATACAAGAATATAAAATGACTGAATTTGTCCTATCTTTGTGTCCTTAGGCAGATGGAATAATAGGGTGGGTGGCAGTCAGGAGGGAGAGAAGATTGTTTTTTTTTTTTTTTTTTTTTTTTTTCTTTTTCTTTCTGCAGGCCTTAATTACTTATTTATTTTTTGGAATGCAGGTACCAGGGATTGAACCCAGGGTGCTTTACTACTGAGCCACATCCCCAACCCTTGTTGTTTATTAATTGTAGACAGTGTCTTGCTAAGTTGCTAAAGTTGGTCTTGAACTTGCTCAGCCTCCTGAGCTGCTGGGATTACACACAGGTGCCATGGCACCAGGCTAGGCCTTCATTATTTAAACTGATATCATTAGGAAGCTGAAGATTCTGGGTTTTTTCACTGACCTTGGAAACCATACACTAGGAGAAAGGCAGAACAAGGGAGAGAAACTAAGTATTTTCTGTCTATACAATGTTTTGAATTTTCATGGAAATAAAGCTTCATTTTTAGGGTCATCTTTCCAAAATTCACGGAATTGGAACATTGTTGAGATATCCAAATCTGTTGAGATGCCCAAGTGCCAATGAAACAGCTGGGAAACTGATCCTGCATTTGAGAGACCCTCAGAATATCAACATGATAATTCCCTTTGAAAGCGAATATCCACAAAATTTCTTCTGCCAAGCTAATCGGTCATACCTTCCAGGTTTCTTATATTTAAACTGGCTATCTCTAATTGTCTTCAAATATGTAATCTGCTTCCTGCACAGAATTAATTACTGTATGTTGATGAGACATTTTTACCACCACCCACTCTGGTGCTTTAGATGAGCAAGAGGACAGAGGTGGAGACATCCATCTCCAGGGTTCACAGCTGGGACTTGTACTTAACTGTGTTTCTTAGATGTGGCCTGTTTGTTTCAGGGACTCATTCTTAGAGAAAACATCCTGAAGAGATTGAAAAAGCAGAAGAGACCTCTGCAGTCAGTAGCATGCCTGTGTGACTTTTGACTACCTGTATAGACACAAAAGTACAGAAATTCAGGATCTGATGATTAGGGAGTGGCTACTGGATAGCAGACCAAGGTTTGTATTTTATGCACTTGCAGGAGGTATATTTTATCTTATTGTTAGCAAACATATCTATACTTCCAAAGCAAACACTTCTTCATGATACTATTCTGAGGGATAAGGCTAATGCTAACAAAGAAGTAAGGATTAGCATGTTTCTTCTACCACTAAAACAGTTATGTTGATATGAAGAAAAGAATAGAATCTATTTATGTGAAAATAAAAGTCCAAGAACCCAAATGTGTAGATAACTTAGGGATTTGTAACTTTGTAAAATTGTCCACTCAAGAGAGGATCTTGTTTAGAAGAACATTTGTTTCTCTCTGAAATAGCCACATTGACCAAACATGTGGATCAGGTAAATACCCAAATCATGGAATCTATCACCACCTTATTTTTTAACCTTTGCTTCAACATTCTCAAATTAGGTCAAAAGCAAAATTTCTTTAAGTGCCTAATGTTCCTTTTTCACAGCAAGACCTCATTAAACTTTGAAGAGGGAACATCAGAGAGTTTACAATTGGACCACGGAACTAATACTACCCCATTATCTGTATCATGCAACAAACTTAGCATCATTATAGTTTCATGAGATACCATAAAGATTCCTCATTAATTATACATATTCTGTTTCTAGCTTGCAGGATTAAAAAAAAAGACAAGAAAAAAGCAGAGATGTTGTTAGGTCAAAAAGTCTCAGTTGAACTTAAAATGTTGGCCGTCAGAAGTCCTGTTAGATCTGACCACTATAGTCACAAGAATCATTAGACCATCTCTGAAGTGTTCTGGGAGCTCCTCCCCTCCTACAGGTTGCTCTAACGTTCCCATGGCCTATTGTTGCTATTAGATAAATGCAACATCAAGCCTGTCTACCCTGCACCCTGACTGACTCAGCTCCAAATACAAGTTTTTCAAGTTGCTTGTTTAACACAGGTCTTAAACAACAAACTGGTTCCCCTAAATACGTGGCTGCAAAGACAGCACATTAATTTCACTAATATCTAACTCTCTCCTGTAAGACTCTAAGCTCTATGGGCTCAGTAATAAATGATAATGATTTTGCTCATCAACATAGTTTCAGAAACTGGCACGTCGAAGACAATCAAGAAACATTTATGTGGAATGAATTCAATGACAAGAATCTCTACATTCTATGCATCTGCAAAATAAAATGGGAATATTATTGTTTCTTTAACCATTTCTGCTTTGCTGGTTCTTCAAGTTGCATTGTATTTTGTAGTATTTTAAACACTGTTGTGATGATGAATATCTTTATAGGATTTCACCATAGTTTAGATTCCCAATAGAAGAATTAATGGGTCAAAGAATTGGAACATTTTTATGGCTTTAATATAATTTTGGAATTCCTTCTGGAAAGGATACAGAATTTCACTGGCAAAGTGTGGGAGGATGAGTTTTACTACTTGCCTGTGAAAACCAGCTATTAATTTTTTTTCAACTGTGTAGATAACTTAGGAGAACAATGGAATGTTATTTAATATTTGTATTATATTACAAATTTGAATGCCTTTAATTTTGTTCACTGAACATTTTCTCTGTTTAATTAAATGCTGTGTCTATTTTCTTTTGGCCATCCATCAAGGAATGAACTGGTATGGCCCCTGTTCTCTGTATGAGAACCTTTTCCAGACACTTACAAAAACTTGGGTACCATAATTTGTGCGCCAGTTTGATTCCTTTCATTTTGAATACTTCTCAAAAGAATCACAGGAACCTTGAAAACTGGAGTTTGGGGAATATTTCAATTGGTCAGGAATCTCTCTATTAAATCAACTTATAATGACCAGGAGGCTCTCGGAAAGATTATTTACATGTGTGCTGATAAATATCTTTGGAGATTTTCACACTGGAGGAATTAGTGATTTATTTTGCTCAGAGGCAGGCCAGTTTTATGAGCCAATAAATAATAGGCTAAATAAGTCAGAGTCAGGGACCAGGCTACACAGAGAAATCCGACACCTACAAAAAGTTTCAGTGGTAATGGAATTAAAAGCTGTCACCAAATCCTGTTATCTGTTGGTTGGAAAAGTGCTCAACAAAACACTGATAGCCCAGAAGATAGAGAATTGAATGAAGGCCAAAAAAAAAAAAAAAAAAAGCCCTTTGAGTGAATGGCAGATTTAAGACAATAACTGAGTGATAAAATAAAATGTTCCCCAGAAACCCAAGTCTAAATAAAATTGCTTCTGTAAGTGCTTTGGGGATACAGGTTCATCTAACTTCTTTACGTTCCTAAGGCTCAAGGATGTTTGGTTTGGGGAGTGGACACATTGGGGATGTGTAGATAATATGACAACTCGTGATGGGGTGCAAGGTAGAATGGGATTTGTGTGTCCAATCTAGGTTGTTATGATTGTGTAAATATTTATAAATGAACTCTAAAACAAAGCATTCTCTTATTGTTCTATACTCACTGCTTACATACTCAGAGTAAAAGAGAGATTCCAAGAATACCCATGAAGATATTTTAGATGGAGAGGTCAAAAAAAAAAAAATCTCAATGATAAGCTAAGATATATTTGGTGAGCTAAATGTTTACCTCTTCCTTCCTTTCTATTTGGCTGGGTGATGCTTGATAAGAGAAAAGCTACTTATCTTAAAAATGCTCATTAACATAGAGAGAACTAAATGTTAAATGCAGATAAACCAATAACCACATTCTATAAATAATTCCAAAGGGAGTTTTCTTTCTGTCTCCTGTCCGAGATCATAACTGAGTGGAGGAAGTAAAGCACAATGGTTAAGAACACGGACTGGATCTAGAGAGCCTGGTTCCAACCCAGGTCACTGCCTTTCTGAGTTATATGATTTGGGTTGTGTCATTAAACTCTATATGCATCGGTTTCCTCATCTAAAAAATGGGGCTGATAATGATAACAGCTATCTCACAGTGCAGTTGTAAAAATGGATTTAAGGATGGGAAAAATACTTGAGAATGGTGTGCGCAACACAGCACCATGCATTTTCTATTATGAGGTTATGATCACCTTGAGAGTCCTAACTTTATAACTATTTCCCAGTATCCGACATCCCTTGAGCACACAGTAGGTGATTAATAAACAATTGCTGAATGAACATTTGACTATAAATGATTTTCTCCTAGGATTCTCTCTTCTTTACCCCCCACTATAGTCCTTTAAAGGACAACATTTTTCTCGTGTCTCCAAAGCATGACTTAATTCAACACAGGACTGACAGACCCAGTTCCAAGGTGCAAGAGCTTGTACACGGGGACACATCAGCAGAATGAATAATGACAGAGTATGAACAGTATTAGTCAAAAGCTAGCAGGGAGAACTACTGGAGACAAGCAAGAGTCTTAACATAAATCCAAATGCTTTGAATTTTGTGCAAGTATTATTTGCTGGGCATAGCCCTGGCCTGCCCTTCTCTTCTTGGCCGATAAGACCATGACGATTACACCATCTGGGAAGAGTCAAGATTATGTAGTGATTCTGATCTCATCCCTGATTACTCCTTTATTCACATGGGGCTTGGGGAGTGGGTGGGAATGTTTCAGGGG
Source organism: Marmota monax (assembly GCF_021218885.2). NCBI lineage: Eukaryota > Metazoa > Chordata > Mammalia > Rodentia > Sciuridae > Marmota > Marmota monax. The sequence continues at coordinate 2,747,596 of NW_026691933.1, forward strand.
AAGATTTTCAAATGACACAGATTCACTAATAAAATGCCCAGAAGTTGATTTAGCCTACTTAATCTCCACAACATCTGAAACAAGACAATATCTGTAATGACTTCTTATCCTGCAAAATCCCAGAGGCGTTAAAATTTTCTTTTTTTAATCCATGTACTTAGAAGTCATATCACTCACCATAGGAATGCAGTTTTTGTTTCTGGAGTTAAAGAGAGCAATGTTTTAAATAGGTACCGCAAGATGATAGGATGACTAGACACACAGATCACATCTTTGAAATGGAGACAGACAGCCTCTGCAGGGACTGGCATCCTCATTTCCTCCTTGGACAACAACGGGGTAAATAAGAGGACAGGCAATAGAACAAGTGAATTATTCAGTGAACAAACGATGCTAGAGATGGTCCTCACTCATCTTCTTGTGTAAAATAGCTACTCTTCACGAATCCTTTAGTTCAAATGGAGCAGCAAGTTGAACATCCCTAATTGGAAAATCTGAGAAATTGAAAATACTCCAAAATCTGAAATTTTCGAGCACATTTTGACCTCATGTAACAGTTTACAATCTAAATGCAGGTACACTAAAAATATTTTATGAAATTACATTCAGGCTATGTGTACAAGGTATATACAAACCATAAATAAATTTTGTGTGTAGTCTTGAAAGAGTCCCAAGACATAGTATTTTACACACACACACACACGTATCCCCATATCTGAAAAATACCCCAAATCAAAACACTTGTGGTCCCAAACATTTTGGGTAAAGGATACTCAACATTATGACCACCCACTCAGCCCTCCAAGCAGGGAACGGTTCCTGCAGTTCCCCCCCTTTACCCTGTACATGCATTTGATGATCAGTGCCTGCCATATTTACCTTCCTTTTTATTTTCAAATTCAGCCCTGTACCCCAGTTACTACTGTGTACCCCAAATTATCATCCTTTCTCTCCTGTACGTCAACAAACATTCTTTTAGTTCAAGGGTTTTTAGGCAGACATCACAATCCCATGGGGAGTTTAAACATGACCAGTGCCTGGACCCCATGCTCCCAAGAGATATGGTTTGATGGAGGCTGAGGAGAGGCCCAGGCGTTGATATTTTTTAAAGCTCCCCTCATGACTTCTGTAGGGTCAGACTTGGGAATGGGTCTTGTGGGTCAACTTTCTGTCTTGCCCCTACCATGGCCAGACCCTAGAGAAGAAACAGAAATCCTGTGAGGTGAATTTTTTCAAACGAATCTCCCAGGGGCAGGGATTTGGTCTGGTCTTGACCCAGGTATTCTCATACACTGTTGGTGGGACTGCAAATTGGTGCAACCACTATGGAAAGCAGTATGGAGATTCCTCAGAAAACTTGGAATGGAACCGCCATTTGACTCAGTTATCCCACTCCTCCATCTACACCCAAAGGATTTAAAATCAGCATATTAGAGTGACACAGCCACATCAATGGTTTATTGCTATAAACATTGTTCAATTCACAGTAGCCAAGCTATGGAACCAACCTAAGTATCCTTCAACAGATGACTAGATAAAGAAAATGTGGCACACACACACACACACACACACATAGGAATATTACTCAGCCATAAAGAATGAAATCATGGCATTTGCCAGCAAATGGATGGAACTGGAGAATATCCTGATATCATGTTAGTTGAAACAAGCCAGTGCCCCAAAACCCAAGGCTAACTATTCTCTCTGATATGTGGATGCTGATTGGAGAGGGGAAGAATAGAAATCCACTGGATTAGACAAAGGGGAATGAATGGAAGGGGGATGGGAATTCAAAGGACAGTAGAATTAACTGGACATAGCTTTCCTATACTTGCATTTGAATTCATGGCCAGTGTAACTTAGCATCATGTGCAACCACAAGCATAGGATTCTAATTAGAATAAGTTACATTCCATGTATGTATAGTATGTCAAAATATATTCTATTGTCATGTATATCTAAAAAGAACAAATAGAATAAATTTTTAAAAAACAAAGCAGGAACAGAGAGCTTTTCCTAAAATGTCCATCTGGACCCCTTCAATGACTGATCACAGTCTAGAAAGTGAAATCCAAATTATTTGATGTCCTTTCACTTTTCTAGTCCTGTCCTACCAATCTCTGCCTCAGATCTTTCACTCTGGCTCCCCTTTCCCCTCCACCTGAACGTGCCATTTCCTATTGGTGCTCATCATGCAGACCCTCATCTTTCACCTGGGGAATCCATTCATCCTCAAAGTATCAGCTCCTGCATCACTTTTCTAAGAAATATTTCTTGCTTGGGTTAAACACCTCTGTGCATGGACTGCCCTGTGACCATCTCCCCAAGCATATTTATAATTTGTGGTAAGTATGTTAAAAATGGGTACACATATGCACCTGGACCCCCGCTTGCTTATGAGTCATGTTTCTAAAAGCATTACGGTTTATAACTTGTTTCCTTTTATTTACTACAACTGGCTCCCTTTACTCACAAGGGTGTCCTAGTGTAGGTGATAAATTGATAAATTGGCGGTCACCCTACCTGTGAGGTGACTGTCATCTTCTGTTGTAATCTCAATGCCCCGTCCGTTTCCTAAAACTTGGGGTATGTTTTATGTGCTCCAAAAGTGCATGAAGGAAGATATGAAGTGTGTGCCTGCAAAACCATCCTGTCACCTTCAGAAGCATATGGCAACTGTTCAGAAGGTCTGTGTAAAATCAAAACAAAGAAACAAATTGGCTCACACCTATTTCTTAAAAACGTGATTTTAGAGAGTAAACTAAAATCTTCTTTCTCAGTTGAATATCACTTTTTATACATTTGTGAGTTCCTTGTGGCTCCTAGGGACATTAGAGAAGTTCCATTCAGTCAATCAGGTGAGTGAGGACCAAAATACAGATGATTCCTTGGAACAGCCCCAGCCACTGGCTCTTCTCCAAGGGCAGCTGGGATTTCTGTGGCTCAGAACTTGGGCTCTGGTGTCAGAATGTCTGCAATTGTTTTCTGTTTCTGCCCATGGAAGACATATGACTATGACTTTAACTTCTCCAGGCCTGCCTTGCCATGGGTCCTGCCTTAAACAAGGGTGCTTACCTTGTATAGTTCTTTTGAGAATTAAATAATAAACTGTGCGAGTGTTTAGCCTGGTGCCTGTGCTAGAGAAAACTTGGAACAAAGAGTAGCCCTTATTATTTTATCTACTTTTATTTGTTGGAATTACAAATACTATTTCATTTGAGAAAGAGAATCACCTCCATTTAAAAAATACTTTGGAAAAAAAAAATCACTGTTCTAGAATGTTGTGCTTGTAAAGATTCCAACCCAGTTCTCCCCTGGGATCTTTGTAACCTGAGTTGCTAATGGAGCCAGTGTTATTTCTTTACTCAGAAGTTCAGAGACTGAAGCCCACACCTTGCCTGTTCTCTAGTACCCGTCAGTGGAAAAGAAAATACCAACCCGGGGCTCAGATTTCGGTGGGAGCCACAGGTGAGGTTGGGTGCCAGCTTTTGGCAGTATGGCACTAAAAGAAGTGAATGCTCTTGCCAGGATTGGGGATATTACCGCAGCATGCCTATTGCAAATATTTACTTTTTTAGTTGAAACACCAGGGGACACTAGGGTTTCTGTTTGAACAGTGCTTTGAGGTAGGATTCATTGAAATGACATGGAACACTTTGCATAAATAAATTCTTTAATGATTATACATGTAACATATCATATCATCAAACTGAAAAATAAAGCTTGGGAAGACAAAATAATTCCAGTTATTTATGCATAACTCTAGTTCCCTAAACAGACCCAGGATAACTTGCACAAAGTATAAGAGAAGCTCTTTTGGCAAAACCGACGTATTGACTAAGGTTGAAAAAGAAGTATAATTTGGAAGATACAAGCTTGGGGCTATAGCCAGTGCCTTTGTAGTCAAACAGACTTAGATTTGAGAAAACATTAAAACATCTGAAATATGAAATAGATGCAATAAATCTCACCTCTAATTAGAATGATAATAATAATAGTTATTACTAATATCATTGTTTTCTAGGGATATTTGACATCATTCCACCAAAAAAAGATGACAGAGTTCTATTTTCTTCTATTCTATTTTTATTGCTACTCTTATTTACAATTTTAAGTCAGCCCAAAAATATTCATCTGACTTAAAACCTGGCTTCAATAATTCCAATTTTTCTCTGCAGAGTTAGCAGATCAACACAGAAGTATGGAAATGAAATTGAGGTGTCTGCATTTTCATGACCAGGAGGCATGATAACATGTCCTAAAACTGTTTGATCTTGTTACCATTTCTGCTGAATACTTTGAGTCATGCAAGGATATAGAATGCCTTTTATTCAAAAGCTTCCAAAAGAGAGATTGCATCGGCAGAAATTCAGAGCAACTGCTGAAAGGCAATATTAATCCTGATCCTGGGATATTACACTAAATATTTGACAGGAATCCAAATTTTCCTGTAGCTTTCCACTAAGAAGATAATCTTTCATAATTTTAACTGTGAAAGGGGAGGATTTGATCTTTTGAAATGGAAAGGGTGAGTCTAATTGAATTTCCTTCTTTGGTTTCTTATTAAAGATGGGACCAGATTGAATCATATTCAATTAATGATTGTACTTGGATATATTGCTCTTTTCAGAAGCTGAAAATAAGATTAACAAAGCTCAAAAAAAGATGTAGGGGGCAATGGTGCCAATTCAACACTTACAGGGCTCGGCATACACAGGAACAAAGACTGGTTTCAATGCCATTTATTTATATGAGCCTTGAGCAGCCAGGCCATTGTTCCTGACTAATGAGAATGGAGAAGAAAATTGTGTGATAGTGAACATCGTCCACGGAGGAAAAACAAATGTGCAAAGGCTGCAAATAATAATCAGGACATCCCACCAAGACCTGCCCCCTCTCCTGGCTACACAGCAATTAAATTATACCAAGTCCTTGTCATTGTCGCCGGGGCACACCTGTAATGTACCCATCCAGCCTACCTGCTGCTTGTCCACCAACATGGCTTAGCCTCAGGAATGTCTTCTCCATAAGGCTTTAGTAGCTTGAGTAACCATGAACCACATTTTATAGACTAATAATTATGCCATGTGATCTGACAAGTAAATTAGCACAGTTAGCCCAAATATTTTTAAACCAGGACTGTCCAGGAGTACAGTTGCTATGTAATTGCTATCTCCATAAAAATTTATTTTGTAAGCTCTTCCAGGAGTATCATTTTTTTTTCTTACACGTTAAACACTAGACTTTTACCACAACATACCTTCATATTATTTGCTAATTGCCTCATATCTCTGTTGGCTTGTCGTCTCCCTGGTGATGGGGTAAGGACTTCCAGGCAAACTGACAAGACTTCATTTCTTCAGTGTTCACACAATACCAAACACACAGTGGGAGCTCAATTAGCACTTCTCCAGGTGAGTTGGGGTGTCCGTCAGGGAAGGTGGCACAAGTTTGGAAGGCACATCTGGAATTTGCATTCTAGCTCTGACCCTTGACCCTGTATAAGCCTGAGCAAGTTTCTGCATTTACAGTATGGGTATAATAATACATAAAATAAATAGAATGCAATTTTATTATATGACTTTTTTTTTTTTTTGCAGTGCTTGGTTTGCAGTAAGAACTCTATCCATAGTCATTTCCTTGTTGAATAAAAATGCTGGCTTATCAACAGTTTTAGAATAGGAGAGGCAGTAGAGTGGAGTGCTAGTTCATGAACTTGGACTCTGAACAAGACTGAATAAGCTCAAACACCATCTAAGCCTGCTGGCTGTTGGACTTGGGACAAGTCACTGTGTTTGCTTCAGTGTCTTCATCTGCGAAATGTGGATACAAATGGGACCCACCCCGAAGGTGGTGAGGGTTTAGTGGGTTCATACATACAAATCCCTTATGACAGCCTGATACAGACCAAGGTTCAGCTTCAGTATTATTCAGGAAGGGTCTTCTTGAGACACACAAATTAACTTGGTCAGTCTTAAATGTCTTTTAAAACTCTCGACCTATAATTCTGAGAAGAAAACTTACACTCTTGTCTTTAAATCTATATAAGGATTGCATTGAGATCATGTCTACCCTCTACACGAACACACACACACACACACACACACAGTTGTGCAGATCTAACTTCTTTCCTACTTCTATCACAATTCATGTCTCAGTTGCAGGATCTGAAAAGCCCAACTAATTTATGATCTTCCATGAACATCAAGGATGCAAGACTATAGAGAGCCAAAACCACACCCTATACTCAGTTTGAAAGATGATATATTAGAACATAAATCTTCTCTAGAGAAGGCGTGAATGTGGAGCCACAAACGACTTGCCTAAAATGGAGGTTTGAGGAGGATGAGGTCTGCACTCTGGGTCTTGCTAGATCTGAACTACCAGGGTATCTTCCAATGAAGTTCATCTTTGTCTAAATATTAGGACACTTGCAAAAGATGGCCTGTGTCAGCCCAGCATGCTTTATTCAACTGGAAGCCTTTGCATGATTGGAATAGAAAATATTTGCCAAGGAAGTCTAATTGCAGAGTGCCATCCTCCCCCCTACCAACTTCGAATTTGAGAGTTGGCAAAAAAATTTGGGTATTCCAAGGATGAGCAAAGCATGAGCTCAGCACCAGGATGAAAAAATAAACTAAGGCAATAAACTCATTTTGTGGCCTACTCACTACTTAAATTCTTTGCAATAGACCCAGACCTCCTCTAGCAATTACCATTCCCCTCTGGTTGCGCTCTGCTGGCCCCACTGCCTCTTCTTGTCACCAGTCCTTTTAAATGTGGTCTTTACAGTAATTCCAGTTGCTTTAGGCACTTCCCAAGTGAACTCAGGGGGAAATTAATATAATAGCAAAGATTTTTATTTGTGTATTTATAGAGTCCTCCCTGCATCAATTTTGTTCTTTTGGTCTCTCTACCATAAAAATTCTCTACCAGGTATCTCTCCTTTGTGTTTGTTTTGCTTCATTTGAATTAAAATTTGTTTAGTGGTGCATTGTAATTATACATAATGGTGGGATTCATTGTAACATATTTGCATATGTTACACAATATGATAATCTACCTTCTCTTACCCCCAAATACAATTCAACTGCCCTTCAAGTTGAGGAGACTTTGAAAAGCAGGCCCACACTGCTTTCAGGATGGAGCAAAATGTAACAACAAAAAAGACTCACCACAGGACACAGACAGGATGCAGTTCCACAGCAAAACCAAAGTTGAGTGTGGGGGAAGGCAAATTGCCAGAGGGCAACCTGCCGATCCTGGCAGGAACATCAGGTAGATGTCAAGTGAAACCTGCCTTCCCTGGTAGAGGCAGCAGACACAAAGGATGCTATTCTGACATTCTGAAAGTGCAGGCATTGTCTCACACCTGAGCTCTGTTCAGTGAGAGAGAAGGAGTTAGGTACCCAAACTGAGACAGGAAGGAAGGGAGGGAGGCACGGAGGAAATAAAATGAAAAGAGTTGCAACAGGGCTGAATTAATATGATGCTAGGTAGAGTTATACAAATAGGAGGGGCTTATAACAAAGATAGCCCTCTCCAGGGAAGACTTCCCTCACCCTGTGACATCTATGAAAAACACCCCACTAGGGGTCATTGGTGAGATCTGGCCTTCCCTCTGATAGTTGCAAGCTGCCTGTCAGCTGCCCTCTGATGAACTCACTGTCTGCACTAGTTGCTTTCAACTAAGGAAGATTTTGCTCCTCACTGGGGCATGTGGCAATGGCTAGACATAGGTAATTATTATATTAGGAAGGTGCTATTGATATGTAGGGGGCAGAGGGCATCCGTGCTGCTAAATATCTTACAAAGCCCAAGGTAGCCTCACAGTGAAGTGTGTCTGGGTCGAAAATCTCTGGTATACTCTAATGCTATCTAGCCCCCGAATCCTCATTTCCATTCTCTGAGTCTCTGTCTTGACTCTCTGCCCCACTTTATAAATATCTTCAGGACCCTGACCACATCTGACACCTTATTCTGTGGCCCGCTGTTCTGCCACAGAGCTCTGCATACAGCAGGGAGAGGAAAGCAAAGGCTGCTCCCCTGGGAGCAAGAGAAATTCTCCTCTTGGCAGAAATTCTTCTTAGACTTTGCAGGACACAGAGTGGCATGGCAGAAGCATTGTCCCCATCAAAACAAAGGACAAGAGGTGAGCTGCTCTCATGATTAAGATGGGCCAGGGAATAACCTGGCTGAAACAAAGAGGTGAAGACCAGATAGCCATATCACATCCAGGAAAGTCAACAGGAAAACATGGGCATTTCACTGTTTAAATGATGCTTTTAAACATAAATTAGGGGAAAGTCCAAATGAAATATGAAACAGGTAAAAATTGATCTGACTGCCTCTTGGTGCTGCACTGAGTCTCTGCTAGTCTTTCACCTGGAATTGGTTTCAGATGCACCTGTGCTTGTTTGGGGCTTTTGTGGAGCAGAAATACCAGGGACAGCGTGTTCTCCCTCCCACCTCCCTTTTTTCTTCCCCTCCTATTATCTTTCTCTTCCCCCTCTCTGTCTCCACTTTCCATCTCTTCTATATCTTTCTCTCTAGCCTAATTGACTCAGGAAAAAAACAAAAAACATATCACTTGCTCAGTGGAAGCTGTGTGCTGAGAGCCATAGCCAAGTAGGAATGATGCATGGCATTTTTGGTTGAAAGGTGACACCAGCAAGCCATTGAGATGATATGATTATGCTAAGATCTGCATTCAAATGGATATTAGACCCCTGCTGTCCGCCTCAGCCTGCTACTTTGGAGCTCTAGCGGGACTCCCGGAGAGTTCCCATTGGTTGGGGAAGTGCGGTAGGAGGGATTTCCGGAGGAGGGATTTGTCTGTTGGTGTAGTGTGGCCCGGGAGAACACCCGCATGTGTGGTTCGGTATATTTCCCGGGAGAGTGCATGGAATTGGCGGGAGTTTCAAAAATAAAGTTTGTTCCTGCTTGAATGGCTCGTGATTTTGTGCCCAGCCAAGACTGCAGCAGCTGTGTGTGGGCATCACCTTGCCCCAAAGCCCTCCAAGGTCACCCTGGTCCCCCATCTGTATGTTGTCAGACCTTACTTCCTCATAAGCCACGCTTTCCAAGCTGTTGTCCCACGGGGCTGAGGGCCAGCTCCTTAGGACTGTCACCACCATCCCTTCTCCAGCACCTAGCAAGTGCTAGACATATGCTCAATAAGCCTTTGAAGAACTATCTAAAGAGGAGATTTGTGACCATCTGAGATGGAGACGAACCATGGCTAAAGAACCCAATTTCCAAGAAGGTAGCATGGATGATATCTGAGGTAGGAGATTCACTTGGGGGCCCAACAAGTCCTCTCTGGGGTCTGAAGGCTAGTCTACCTGGGAAGAAGAAGCAGCCAGAAATTCCTACCCCATCACTCTTCCCTGTCTCCTGTGGGTGGATTTCAGAGTACTCGTTTTAAATGAAGATAAAAGGCACTTGAGACTTCTTCCAGATGTTAATTTTTGAGTGACATGAATGGCTCAAAGTCTCAACACACATTCATCAAGATGTTTTTCTCTTTCTACCTGTTTTTCCTAATGGCAAACAAAACAAAACTGTAAGTGAGTCAGGTCTAGGGTTTTGTCAAGCCCGTCTCCTCAAGGATTCATATTGACAGGACTGTCACAGCCTTCAAATGTTCTCTCTTGTTCTGGCCCTGCCCTGCCTGGCTGGGGCCAATGAGAATCTCACAATCTCTGACAGCAGAGCCTAGGAAGAGACTTCCACCTTCCTGGGTCCTCCTTTTTCTTGGCTCAATGCTGGCTCTTGCTCTAAATGGTTCTCTTCTTGTCTGTACTTCACTGAAAGCAAACAATGTACTCCTCAGGTGATCGCCACCGGCTGCTCGGCAGGATCCTATGAACTTCCACACAGATGATCTGGCCTTGGCAATGCCCTCAGTTTCAGCTGCAGTTTCAACCCATCCCCAGGAACCTTACCTGCTTCACTGCAGTGCCCCTCCCTGGGGCTGGCCCTCCTCCCTTGCCCTCTGTCCCTTTCTGGCTGACTTCTGGACTCCACTTCCTGGAGCTTCCTGAAACCTCTGAGCTGAATGCAGTCCTCTCTTGGCATGGTTCACCTTGCATGTGACCCTGAGGCTGCTGGAGCCCTAGCTGGTGCACGCCCTGGAGAGGTGTACTCTGCCTGTGAGTTTCAAATTTAAAGTGGCTTCCATCAGTGGTAGTCCCAGCTTACCCCAAACCTCCTGCTTTCTGCTTCAAACCTGCTTTTACTTTTTCTTTCTCCTGTGTCAGAGCTGTTTTCTGTGCTGGAAGAGGGGAGGTGAGGATAAACCAAGGGACCTGTTTAGTCTACTTGCATTCTCCTGGAGATCTGATCTTTTTTAGTGACTTCTGAACCTAGAATTGAAGATTTGGGCAGGCTTATCCATGGATATGTTTCAGATAGTTTCACACCCCTGCCCAGGTCAACTGGCTGCTCTTAATTGCGTAAAAGATTATTAATCAATTCACAATAAAAACTTAGCAAATGTAGGACTTTGTGATATTCCAATTCATACTAGCAACATAAATGTTTTTTTTTTTTTAATGTCTTGATTTTGTTCACTCTACTTCATGGTCTAGAATGTTCCCATTCTCGTGATTGGCCTATCTGAACCTTTTAAATTAAATTGGTAGCTGTCCAGACCCTCTGATGGTTTGTGACATCACTCAGATGAGGAAAGAACAAAGGAAAGAAGGAAAAACTGATGTCCTTAAGTTTGGGAACTACGATTTAGAGAAAGACCCACAGCATCTTCAAGCAGTTTAAGCACAATAGAACTGCTAACATGGGGCCCTAAAACTCTGCAAGACCAACATGAAAAAGGTTTTTGTTTATTTGTTTCATTTTCTTTCAAGATGCACACATCCCTTGGCATTGTTAGAAAATACCTTGTGGTCTAGGAGAGGGAAGCTGAGACTTTGGTCATGCATCTCTCTCTTTCCTATTTAGCAAGAGGATAATGAACCCTGCCCTTTTTATCCCAGCGGGGTGTTAAAGGGATCAAGTGAGATAAGGAATGTGAGACTCCAATCTAAGATCAGGAGGTTCCCAGAGGCCTCTCTGTGGGTGTTATCTTCGGGGATTTGCCAGGGTGCTGTGCCTGCCTTCTTTGCACTCTGATCTGGGCTTTTCCACTTTATTGACTGAAGCAGAACCGGAGTCAGACCTCTCCCTGAATTAGATTGCCATTGCCAGCACCTCTGAACCCAGGGCTTACACCTGGGGCCAGGCACAGCTTTGCTCCTGATGGAATCCATCTGTTCTCCAAATGCTCCCTCGGTGGCCCACTTTCGCCTCTTCCTCATTATGATTCCCTGTGGATTTTACTCCTTGTGAACAATTGTTTTAACTAATTCTTGGCCTTTGTAAGATCTCAAGAGGTGAGGATAGATTCCACATGAAGATAAAAGACACTCCCTTAAGTCATATTGCTAATTTCACCTGAGGACACTAAACATTTTCTTGGGATTGAGTGATTCACTTGGCAAAGGAAAAAACTCATTGAAGGCCATTCTACTTCTACAAGATAGCAAGCTGCAGAAATGTTAGATATTTTAACTTCCTCTATGTTTCACTGTTTTGAAACAGTTCCCAAATCAAGGCAGTTCTCAATTTATATGAGAGATGAGTCTGACAAGGGAGCACTCCTGGTAAGAATGCTTTGTAAGTTGAAACTTACAGATTTACAAATCCACAAATACTTAGTCAATGACAATTTTGAAAAGCCAACATTATGTAAGGTATTGTGGAAGGGATAAAGATGTTAACAATCAAATTCAAAGCAACTAATCTTTAAAAGGAACTAGGCTTTTAAAAAAAGCATTTGTTTTAAAACACTTTTCCTATGTATTTGACAACTCTCATAAAAATCTTAGGACAGTTATTATCATTGTTGACATTTTATAAACGAGAAAAACAGAAGGTCACTTTGAAAGGCTTTGGATGAAAATACCGGATTCTTTGACTTCCAACTTCAAATCCTTCTCACTGTGTAATCCTTAGATTGCAGGAAGTAATGTCCTCAAGAAGAGCAGACACACAATATTTCTTGGCTCCTCTTAGGAGCAATCAGTTTTTTTTTTCCTTACTGCAGTGAGAGGAGATGGTCTAATGGGGTTGTTCTAGTTGGTCCACAAGGAAGGACCAGATTTTCAATAGCACTGGGACAGAAAGAAAGGGATGATCTAGGGAGAGGAAGAAGGGACAGGTGAGCAGAACAATATCAGGGAACTTCAGATGAACAGCTTGCTGGAGGCCATGGAGAAAATAACAACAACAACAAGCGAGCAATAAGTCAAAAGATGGGTTGTACAAAACCTCATGATTGGGCTGAGGGATTCAGACATCCTTCAGTGTCAACTGGGAGCTATGCTGTAAGTATCTGTGGCAGCGTGGTGGTGTCTCAAACAGATGCTGCAATTCAACTTGTGTTTCAGGGGAATTAGCCTTGTCTTCATGCAACACAGACGGGCATAGAGAGGAGGTGAAGACCAATCACAGGAGAAACTAGAGAATCCTCCCAGGGGTCCATGGAAGAATTAATTCAGTGATCACTGAAAAGTGATCACTTCCCTCTGCCGCACTCTTCTGCCATGATGTTCAGCCTCACCTTGAGCCCCGAAGAATGGAGCCACCTTCTATGGATTAAGATCTCTGAAACTGTGAGTCCTCAAATAAACTTGTCCTCCCCTAACATTGTGCTGGTCAGATCCTTTAGTCACAGCAGAAAAAAAAAATAGGTGGTTTACCCTTGAAGGGGATAAAATAGGACTGTGACCTCTCCTCTTTCTCTATTGCTTCTCAGGTATCAGGAGCTGAGCAGCTCCCTCTGCCACACCCACTCCTGCCAGGATCATCTGTGTCACCAAAGGACCCAGAGCAATGGACCACCCAACTGTGAACTGAAACCTGCAAAACTGTGACACCAACTTTTCTACTTATAAGTTAATTATCTCAAGTTGTTTTTTTTTGTCACGATGATGGAAAGCATTTAACAAACAGAACAGTCTGAGTACAGCTGACTGATACAGAGTTCCATGTACACTACTTCCAATGACTGTCCACAACAGTGAAGCAAAACAAAATACTGATGGGTGGCCAGAGCAGTGTCTTAAGTTTGTACACTTAAAATTTATACTCCTACTTGATTTCACAGAAATAATTTTGATTATGTTAATTTCTGAAATGAAAGTTTTATTCTCCTATTGGACTTACTCTCTCCTCAATCAGCATTTTTTGCCAATAAGAGTTATAGTATTTGTTCTAGAAAATAAAAGAAAAAAAAAAGCACACCAAAGGCAAAATTTATGAGCTTCTGGAAACACTCTGAACCATTTCAACATGGGAGAGCTCATGCCTTTCATTGACTTGAGAGGAAGAGAAAGCCCAAATTTAACTAATCCACTCTCTATAGTCGTGTCAAGTAATCCAATTGTTTATCCTGAGCAGTCAAGAGGAAAGAGTGTTAAATCTAAAACACAAGTAGCACATGTAAGTGCTTGATTAGGTTTTCTTCGGGATTTCTCCAAAGGCTGAAAATTGAACTTTGCCTAGAAGCATATGTTTGGGGAGCTTTTTCTTAAAGAATTTTCCCCTCTTTTAGAAAGTCTATTGATAAACGAGGAACTTGAGCTTAGGTAACGCTTATGATTTGGATAGAAGGTGTTCTCCCAGATTTCTGCTAATGTAGGAATGTTAAGAAGCAAAATCATTAGATTTTTGAGAGCTATAATCTAATTAGTGGATTAGTTCATTTGAAGGATTAATAATTTAAAAGGACTACCGTAGTGGGCAGTAACTGTTGGCTGGAGGATGTAGGTCACTGGGGGTATGCCTTTGGGGATTATATCTTGCCCCTGGCTCCTCCCTCTCTTTTTCTCTGCTTCCTTGCCTCTGTGTCCTGAGCAGCTTTTCTCCACCACCCCTTCCGCCATGATGTTATGCCTCATATCAGGTCCAAAGCAATGGTTCAATTGACCACTAACTGAATCTCTGAAACCATGAGCCAAAATAATAGTTTTTCCCTCTAGGTTGTTCTTATTGGTCACAGCTATGAAAAGCTGACTGCCACACTATCTGAGCCTTGCAGTTACATGCTTCTGAATCTCTGTAGTTATCTCTTTCCTTTCAATAAAATAACATAGACAAGTTTCTGTACTTATAGAACCAAATAGGCACCATGTACACGTGAACAAAAATATGAGCTACTCATTGACATTTTCTTCCCACAGCGAATCTGATGCTCTGTGGCATCTCCGTGCACTTTGTGTATTCCTCCCCAAATTGTATAAAATGATTTCTCCTGTACTAGATTGTGTGTTCAAGATCAATGGTGATTTAAGATCCACTTTACATTCCTGTTACTAATGGCAGAGTAGCTGCTCTATAAGTCTTCAGTGAATCAGTGGATAAATAAATGAATGAATGTTTCCTAAACTGCTATTAACTATTATTAATATTAGAAATTGAATTTCTACCTCTAGTGCTTGTTCCTTTTGCATTCAACTTTGGCCTTATGGTTCAGAGCTCTTGTTTCCTTAGGTAAAAGTTATTGGAAGTAATATATTTTATATTAAGAATATTTCAAGAGAGTCTGAGGTTGTAGCTCAATGGTAGAACACTTGGCTGATGTGCACTAAGTACTGAATTTGATCCTCAGTACTGGAACAGAAAAGCATTTAAAGGGATTGTAAAACATATTAGAGTCATAGAAACTATTAAAATATGTGAATGGCACTTTATAACTGACATGGAGTATGGCTTCTTTGTAAGATAAAAATATTGAACCAGATTATTTCTGAAATTTGAAATAATTAGACTCTTGGGTTACTTCTAATGTTGAGAATATTTGAACTAAGAAATATAGGTTATCCTCTAAGATATAGCAGTTTCTTTGAATAATATGACTCTCCACCTTTCAAAATGCTCTATTGATAAGATATATAGTCCTATCTGAAGTGGATCTCACAGGGCTATGATCCTAGACTGCAGCATCTCAATTTCACCACCTTTTCTCTCTTACCATATTGATTTGAACAATAAAAGGAGGTTAAAATATGTAATCAACATTATTATGCCTGATCCAAATCTCACAGTTTTATAGCACTTTCTTTTAAAAGAAGTTATAAAACTTGAAGGCTAAAGACTCTCAGAGGCCTCATAACACAATTCCATCAATCGTCAGAAGTTGACAACTTTGAAACACCTGTGCCTCCAAGCTTGAGCACTTGGAATCCCAGGGAACTTGTCATCTTCCAGGTGGTCCATGGATTTCTACAGAGGGGTCTCATTGTAGGGTATCAACAATGGACCTTACAGAAGTAGTGATTGATCTGGGCAAATTTGGCCTCTTGAGTCAATACAGCCTAAGCTAAACCCTTCTCCTAAATAAATACATACCCAAACCACATTCAAAAATTTTTTAAAAATTAAGTTTATTTGTTAAGCATACCCATCTGTTCTTCAGACTTACATTCCAAATTCCATCTTCCCTCCCTCAGGTAATGTCATAGTGAGTCATTTTTTATATCCCAGCCATTAGCTTCTGAATACATTCCAATTTGTCCATCAAGCTGCTTTTAATATATGGTAATCCTATCTTGAGCACACTTATTTTCAGTATAATTGGACCAGTTCAGTGTAGGCGAACATGATGACCTCCCTCATTCCATTAATGCATCCTCTGGTAACATTACTTTTGAGGAGCCATTCATACTGATATCACTGTTGATTATGTAAATACATATTGTCACTAAGCTGATAGCCTCTGATGATGCAATTGTACACTTCATTTTATAACTACGCCAGGCTTCACATTCATTTCTTTTACATACTTTAAAAATATATTTAACATCTTGACTGGCTGAAATTTTTCAAACAACCACACACTATCCTCCAGTAAGATACACATAACTTATATTATCTTCACTCATACCATCGACCAAAAACTTGAACAGCCCCAAGGTACTAAAAAGGGACATGCAGCATGCCACAAAACCTTCTTCTGGTTGACACCAGTGTCTCTTTGGGAGTAATAATTCTGCCAAGATCTAATCCACCACACAATACTAACTTTCAGACCAGATTTATCCATGTTTTGCCCAAGGGTAAGTGGGAATTCTTGTGGGAGTTTCCACAAGCTAAAATTTAAAAATTAATAAATAAAAAAAGAAAAAAAGATTTTGTCAAAAAACAAGACAGAGAATATTTTATTATTTTATTGCTTAATCTGTGTGTGTTGGGTTAAATAGTGTTCCTCCTGCCCCCAAATCCACAACCACCCAGAAACTGTGAATGTGACCTTATTTAGAAATAGGGTCTTTTGTAGATGTAATCCTGTCTGGAAAAGGTCACACTGGGATGGGGTGGACTCTAAGCTGGACTAGTTACTGTAAAGGAGACGGAGTGTTGGGCACATTCACAATGCAGAGGGAAAACAGCCAGGGTCATAGAGGCAGAGACTGGAGTGATGCTTCAAGGGCCAAGAAATGCCTGCAACTGCCAAAAGCCCAAGGGCCAAAGGATTCTTCCCCAGAGACCTCACAGGGGTGGTGGCCGTGCTGATGCCCCAGTTACAGGCTTCAATTCTGCAGAACTGGAATAAACTTGCTTTTTAAAGCCACCTAATTTGTGGTAGCTTGTTAAGGCAGCTGTAGGAAATGAACACATGGTGTTCCAGGTGGGGGATGCACACCTGTCCCACTACCTGCCCAGTCCTTATGGGCACATCATCTGCCCTGTCTCAGTCTCTTCATTCCAGCTACCTCTCTCCCTGCTGCCCACAGCACAGTCACTGAAGTGAGGACAAACTGGCACTAGTAATATACTCATTGTCACATTTTACAATGATTTCTTGAATGGTACTCTTTCGCTTCCAATTAGATTATAATCTTAATGATGGTAAGAATTATACTTGTCCCTTTGTATAAAGAACCCAAATCCACTCATGCCCAGAGCTGGTGAACACCATACCACAGACATACACAAACCTCCAGCACCTGACTTGGAAGAACTGGGCCCAAAAAGAAAGTGATTCAGTTAGGACTAATTTGGAATAGTTAATCCTTCTAAGTGGCATTAACAAACTTCGATAGTACTTTAAAGAATATGTCACAATATGTAAATGGAGAGGAAAAAATGAAGTACAGTTATAGCTTTTAATGGGATTTTTTTACTAAGGCAAAAAATTTTAAAATGAATCTCTTCACTTACTAGAGAGAAGAAAGATCAGTAGAGTAGATGAAGGGGAATGAAAGGAGGGGAGGAGGGGGTTAGAGAAAGACAGTGGGATGATCCGACCTAACTTTCCTATGTAAATATATGACTACGCCACAGAGGACCTCACCACCATGTACATCCACAAGACACTAATTAACAACAACAACAAAAATCTACAAGTAAATATCAAAAGGATCCGTAGAGCAGAGGAAAGGGAACAGGGGGAGGGAGGAGGGAAAGAAAATGGGAAGTACTAGGGACAAGATTAGAAAAAATTATATTCCGTTCTTGTATAATTTTATCAAAATGAGTCCTAAAGCTATGTATCACTAAAAAGAACCAATGTAAAAGTATATGGTAGATAGTTTATTCTTTCTTCTTTCCCTTTTTGATGGTATTTTGTGCTGTTCTACTCTTAATTTTTTAACTGAAAGCTTTATCATAGTATTGATCTATCTATAATTCACATACTGTTCTCAGTAGATTGTTCAAAATCATAAAGTACACTCTAAAGAGGAAAGAGTGTAATCAGTAGCTCCTGATCAGGAATACTTGAGTATTCCTTAAGAAGCCATCCTTTACTTTGATCTTATGGTCCATGGATCTGAACTTTTCAAAATCAGAAGCACTCAGTAAATACAAAGTAAATCCACTAAGAACCCATTTCTCACCTAGTCCCCCCCCTTTTTTTTTGTATTTCACCTTGCAAAGAATTGAAGGCCAAAATTTTAATAAAATGGGCCAGAACCTATTCACATGCAGGAATCAGAAGGTTTACAGCCCAGCAGCACATGGGTGTTCTTTTCAACAATGATCTGCGCCAGTGAAAGTCAAGTTATTTTCTGTGGAAAAGTGAGTTGTATGCCTTGCCTGTCATCTAACAGGTCCTTTCCCTGGAATGCCACACATGGTCACGTAACAATCACACAGAGGCATATAACTGTTTCTTTTCCTTTGTCACCAAGATAACATATCCACTTAACTAGGAACATACTATTGTAGTGTAACTTTTAAAAAGAAAACTTCCCTTCCCACAGCAGGGCAGAGAGTGAACAAATCATTTATCAAACCAATGTCCTTCATCCTTGGTGCCAATTGATGTCAGGTAACCCCACAATCACAGAAATCCTGGCCTGAAAAATCAATTATGATCTTTGACTTCTCCTGGAATAAAACACTTGCATGACTTGCCACTGGACCCTTGACTAATAGTATCACTGAGGACAAGTCTTCTCAACCCAAAAGAGTTGTAAGAATTTCAAACATTTCCCTTCTAAAAAGGAATAGCATATGGTCTTCCCTCATGTGCAATTATGCACATATTGAGAAATGACATGTCTATGTACACTATGTACACTGCAAGCAAATTTAGATGAAGATAAACTTTACAGAAAAGAAAGGATTCCATTTAGCATTCTTTAGGACAGGTAATCTAGCAAATGAGTACCCTGAAATAGCTACACAGCTCACTCCACCACATTAATAATTCAATTCTCTGAGATGGAGAAGAAAACCACCAACTGGCCAAAAATAATAATGTTTGGCTCAAAAACAACACCATGTCCAATGCAGCCTCCCCACCTTGAGAGACCTGCTTTCCACATATGCATCTCCAGAGTACGCTCAAGGGTACCCCTGTTCCAGAGACAAGGGACTATTTGAATAATTGAAGCATGAAATGCAGCCTCCAGGGACAACCTCTGCCCTTGGGAAAGCAACCAGCAGTTTGCAAACTGCATGGGATCAGGGGACACTCTAAGTCAAAACAGTACGTACGCAAGAAGGAAATCCATCAATGGAGAATAGTCCATGTGCGAGAAATTGAGACCTACGACTGATAACATGGAATGGAGAAATTGGCACTGAACCCCGTTAGTCAACTTCATTCACATTCATGCATCTAAGCCGCACATAGGCGGGAAGAAGGCGGAGGGGGAAGGTGTTCCCTGCCTGGATACTACCTGCCCAAATGATTCCTGTTTAATAATTTCTACAGTGTAAGATGTTGACATAAAGAAAGGCCATCAGAGGAAGCAGTGTGAAATCAATTTGTCAATCCATTCAGAGCAAGATAGAAACATCAGGAGTCAGACTGCAATCACAGAAAAGGCACTTAAAGCAGTGCTGGATTGTACAACAGCCTATGGATTGCAGTCCCAGCCCCCAGCTCTACCTTTAAAAGACAAGGGTAGTATGTTCTTTTGTGTTTTGATACCCTGTTGTTAGAAGCCACCACTTTTCAGCATACCACAGGTAATATATGTCTTTATATTGCTAGATAGTGAGCAAATTGAGGAATTCTCTCTCTTTTTCTTCCCTCCTGTTCCTAGCACTATAACATGAATAATTTTGTTGTTGAATAAGTAAATGTATACACACTTTGAGAAGGATCTAAAATCTCCAATTAAGTCATCAAATAATCAATCAAAAATATCTGAAAATATTTTTTTCATCACATAACAGAACAGCAATTTTATGGGTTGAACAATGTATGAGGATTCTACCCAGTCATCAGCTCACCTCAGTTCAAAAATTACGATAATTAGAAAATTCTCAAAGCAAGGATTACCAAAATAAATTTATCATTTATCCATTTTTGAAACATTTATAAGAATCACAGGATAAAGCACCCTGGAGTCCTCTATCTCCTTAATCCAACCAAACAATAAAACTGTAATAATCGCAATAGATGAAAGTCTTGCCTACTTTAAAATATCTGAAAAAAATATTCTGAACAGCATTGACCAAAAAACTTTACTTTTAATAAAAATTCCTGAGACATTACTAACCAATGTAGATACATAATTATGAACAAAATGTTCACTTCATTCCATTTATAATAACAAAAAGAAAATTATGAAGAGAAAGAAAACATTCAGTTGGAAAATTGGCAAAACAAGATTATTCACTGATTGGAATACAATGTAGCCAGTAAAAACAATATCTATTCAAATTTTATAATTTCATTGGAAAACTGATGAATTAGTGTTTGTGAAACAGGGAAATGGAAGATTACATCCCCTGAAAATCTCCAAGTAATGAAAGGAAGGAAGGACATAATGTTAGATGATATAGATTTTTTTTTGTTCTTCTCGGGTACACTGCATAAAATTAAGTTGAAATAAGAAAGTGATACAGGAGAAGAGTCTAGTTTTGTGGTCCCTCCCTCCCAAATCATTGTCAAACTTGTTCCTTGAATTTTATAATTCATTATGTATTTCTAATTTAATATTAATAACTACAGAAAACATCAATTGCTTTCTGTTAAGTTGCTTTTATGTTAGTTTGTAGTCACTGATGAATAAAAGGGACATCATATGTTAATTTTTAATAATATTACTGGAAAGGAATAAGCTAGGCACTTCTGACAAAAACTAAGAAATTAAGATTATAATGTTTTAAATCCTCTATTACATAATATTGAAAAAGCAAATTTAGCATTTAGCAGGCAGGATATATATACTTGATATTGTAATCTAAATGGAATTAGCAACTTTGAATGTGATATCATACATAAAACATCTCTGACTTCAAGATAAGAGTTTGATATTGAAATATACCTCAACATACTGAAGGTACTGATCAATATTATGTTCATTACCTGAGTTAGGACATCAAGGGCAGAACTCCAGAAAATGGAGAAATACATTGGAAAACTATCCCAGAGCTTTCAGTTCCTCTGAGATGAACAGCTCATTAAAATTCCCATCAAATTATTAAATGTTTATTAAATATTTGATGGGTCAACATGCACATCAAACAACATGCTTATATACTCAAACCCTTCTCTGCACATCAATGAAGTTGAAGTTGTTCAACATTTCAGATCTCAGCTTCTGTGAAAACTGAAGTGCTGTTGACATGGCTGAAATTTTCAAAATAATCATACCTATCATACCAATGAAGTCCAGTTAAGTGTAAATATTTCCACATTCTACAGATGGCTCAACACTTCAAGGCTGTCTGGATACATAGGTTGTGTAGAACCCCATACTTGCAGGGATTGTTTTTTTTTTTTCTTCCAACTTCTTTTCTAGTGGTCAAAATATCTCACCTAAAATTATAAAGACCTCTGTTTTATACAAATGAAGATATTATTCAGATTCTGATAATCAATCAAAAATGGAGACCATTGGGATGTTTCATTTCACATAGACAAAACGTCTGGATAAGATGGTCACATAGTTTTATCCAGAGGTTCTGCATTGAGCAAATAGATGGCATTATTTACTGAACATGAGTATATCATTTTCAATTTAGGTGGAAACAGTTTTTGAATACATCGGATTTCGTTAGATTATACACGCAATAAAGTTCACACTTGGAACTGATAGAAAGGCCAAATAGTAATTTCCTAAAGGTCACTTCATAAAGAGTTTAGAGAAAAATATAAATGTATTTTCTCTGAGAAATAAGACAGATAGGAGGATGATATTTCCATCCACTGAACTGCTCTGGCCTGGGAGACCACCTGTACTGAGAATGAAAACAACCCCAGATCCTGCACCAACTGCATCCTCAGAGGTAAGACAACAGCTATATGACAACAGAGACATTTTGAATATTGAATTAACCCAACTATGCCTCAGTTTTCAAAAGAAATTCATAATGATATATGTCAGAGTCTTATTAAAATCCTGGGTGAAGCACAATTTTCTTCCTTTTGACATCACAAAATTTTCCTCCATCCTTGGATTTGTCTCAAGTAATACCCCAAATAAATAACCATCAAACAACAAAAATCCCAGGAGATTCTCTATAGACAGGGTCAAGAGTAAAATGTTCCATAATTTTTTGTTCCATAATTTTTGGCATGATTATAATTTCTCTAAAGTCTTGATGGCTATTTTCTCTAAAATCTAAAATGACAAATGTCAAAGCAGTTTATGGTCATTTCATCCCTTTATAAATCCAAGGTCAATTGCTCAATATGGTTTTATGAATATTAAAATTATGTCTTTCCCTCCTTCTAGGCCTTACTATAGCCAAGTGGCTTTTGTCATTTTCATGGAACAGATTTTCTAATGTCTCTATTATTACTCTAAATTTGCCATCCCACTTTTCTGCCAATGGGTCCCATATATCATATGCATTGCTCAGAATGCTCTGCCCAGTGGAACAACTATATGCGGAATGGTCTTTACGATGTTCATTCCGCACTTGGTCACATTTGAAAACTGTTTCTCTTTTTTTTTTTTCCATAAAACTTTCTGCTTATTCAAATAGTGATCAGAAATTAAGACTTCTTCATATCCAAATGCTCTTCACACCATTTCTACCACCATTACCAAATTCAAAATAAAAAAAGAAGACAACAGGAAATGAACGCAATAAAGGATCCTCTCTGAGAAAGAGAAACAAAGTTAATATTTCTTCCTACAGAAAATCAGGACTTAAACCTCTTTTCTTGTTTGAAACCCTGATAACAGCTGCCAAGTGGAGTTCACAAGCAGTTTCACATCAGTCATGGTTAAATGTAAATAAATCTACCATAAAAATCAGTCAAAACAAAAACCACACCATAACTTCTTTTTTTTTTCAAATCACAGGAGCTGAGAAAAAAAGCTGAAATTCACAAAATCAAACAATACTGAAATGAATAAGCATCCAGATTCTGTATTTATCAAGTGATGGTATATGTTATATATTGATTGATTTTCTGAATATTTATTGTTTCACCAACAAGGACATCATCACTTTGTGATCCCAGGTAATGACTCACAAAAAGTAAAAACTAAGGGTTTAACCAGTGGCAGAGAATGAGAGTTTGCTGCTAGATTTTCATTATTCCTTTTATTCTTCACTATCAAAACTCCAATGTGGCAAGAGTAACAATCTGTTCAGCTGAAAGAAAACATGTCCCAGATCTCTGTGCAAAGGAGTATCAACTGAGAATCAAGTGGAAGCACTGCCATTGTGGAGGTTTCTGAGATATCTCTCTGAAGGCATCTGATTTTGCAGGTGCCCTTCTGCCCTCCCTTCTCCCTCTTCTTCCAATGTGGACTTCCTGTCGGCTATGTTGTGATCTGAAATATTTTTGAGAGTGGAATTCCTACAGGGTGGTGGGAAAGAAGATAAAAAAAGAGTATGGTTTCCTGATAATATCCAGAGGTCAAAACTTCAGCTCTGGATCACCTTCCTCTGGAACTCACAAACACGGGAGAATAGCAAATCCTTTCTTGTATAAGTCATGACATTTTAGGTCTCTCACTTTCAGGTGCATACAATTCCTAATTGAGGCAATAGTCTTCTTTTTTATTAAGTGATTTTGAAGCAGGCTGCTGACCCCAGATCAGAAATACAGTTGTCCTAAATTGTTTTTCCAATACTGAGATTCGGTCACATAAAACAGACACAATTTTTAATAACTGGCCCTTTTTTAATGGAAATATGTATTTCCTAGGTGTTTCAAGCAAAAAGGGAGTGAAATTTACCAGACTATGCAGGTGTCAAACCTAAAAATTTAATCATATTATTCTCAGCAGCCACACAAATGTTTACAAAAATAATTGGGACTCTTGGGCATGTCACTAGTGAAATAAGATCTTTGTATTTCAATCCCTGTCATTCCAATCAGTGTCTTTCATTAACTACTCTACAGCTATGAGCTTAATCTCTAATGGTTAGCACTGGCAGCAAAGAAGTCCCAGGTAAGGGTATATGCTCAGTCAGGACAAGGATGCATCATATTTCATACAAAAAGGGGACTTGACTTCCCTGGGGAGACATGTGAAGAGAAGAAAGATTCCATTGGACAAAGTCGTTCCCTTGTGTCCTGTCTGGTGCCAGGGAAAATTGGATTAAATAGTTTCTGATGGCTTAATCTAGGCTAAGATTTCAATGATCTGTATTAACTTCCATTAATCATGTAATTATCTTTCCATTTGGTAACCAAATTTGCAGCATTTTAAACTAATGGCTTCTAGGGTCTGTAAAGCCAAAGCTAAAATATGACCTAAAAGGGTCACTCCTTCTCTTGGTTAGATATCAAGTCCTTCTGCTAAGAATTATTTCCTACTTGATGTGCAGAGAAACACATCCACAGAAACACCTACACCACATCCAAGGCAGAATGGCAATGCATCCTTAATTTGCATAATTCAACATAGGATGCTTTCTAAAGACTCTACAGCTGGCCCAAGGGCAAGTATAAATTATTTAAGACAGGCAGATAAATTTTAAAGTGTTTATTCTTAGATAGAAGAAATAGCATCTTATGGAAACTATTTCATTCAGAACAATCAATAATACAGATCAAAAATAATACTCATGTGTTCCCTAGTGGGGAAAAGTATAAAGCCACTCAATAGCATTCATTTGTGTAATTTGAAAAAGAAAATGTAAAACTCCATCCTCAAAGGCCTCCATATTTTTTATTAGGATAGAGAATAAATCAATTTTTTTCATGCTAATCACTGGTTATATATAGAAAATGTCACACCTTGTATTTTCTGACAGTTCTGCTTGGACAAAAATTAAGTGTGACTTTGTTCCTTGGTCCTTGTTTCAATTAGTGTGTGAATGTGCATCCCCTTTTTCCTGTCATTTATGTCATTATGATTTATCCTTGATTCGAGTTATCCTTACAATGCTGCCAGTATCTTTGTTATGAGCTTAGATAGCATGTGCACCCATGACTGGTGGCTACCTTAAAAGTCTAACTTCCCTGAACATCAACCAAGTCTTGTTCAGTTACAAAGAAATGTTACGGAGTTGGGAAGGGACCCTGTAATTGGAACAGGCAATGAAAGGTAACAAGCTAGTGTCACATTTATTGAGTTAGTGTAAATCTACTAATTGTCAGAGATGGGAAGACAGAGCTAGTATTAATTGTGGAGCATATTAGAAGCTGAAACTCTTCAACAATGAAAGCAGTGCCTCTTCTTCTCAAGAAAGTTTCCGTCTCTCTTCCCATCCAAATCTTTTTTTTTTCACATTTTATTTTTTTATTGATTTTTAAAAAATGTATGACAGCAGCATGTATTACAATTCATATTACACAATAGAGCACAATTTTTCATACCTCTGGTTGTATATAAAATATATTCACATAAATTTGTATCTTCATACATGTATTTGGATAATGATATCCATCACATTCCACCATAATTGCTAACCCCCTTCCCCCTCTTTTCCTCTCCTACCCCTCTGCCCTATCTAGAATTCATCTATTCCTCCCATGTTCCCCCTCCATACCCCACTATGAGTCTTATATATCTTAAAAGGCCATCCAAATCTTAAAAGGCCAAATCTTAAGCGTCAAATGCCATTTAAAAATATGAGCAACCTTTTATGCGATTGACACCTAGATGTTTCAGATGTGTAGAGCTGGTAAAAACTTAAAAGAGGCTCACCTACGTTCTTGTGGTCACACAACAAAACCAGATCAAGTATGAAGTGGAAGGTTTATTATTTCTTATTCTTACCACATACACCCACCTTCTAAACCCACAATGTGACTGAATCCTTTGGCTTCAGAGTGTCACTTTTCATAACACCATCCCACAAAGGAGGCAAGGCAGGGAAGAAAGAGAGAGAGCACGCCTCAAACCCCAAGAAAGCAAATGTAATCCTTTTACTGCTATTGTTATAAATATATCTTCAGAAAATTTGTGAAAAAGTTTTCCTTGATACAACACTACTGGCAGGAGAGGGACTGGTAGCATGTGGGTAAAGAGCAACTTATAAAGACCTTCAGGATTTGAGAACACAGGCATAACCTTTTAAAATGGTTAGCTCTCAGTATTGTCCAGTTGCATTTGAAATTCTATTATTGACTGGTTTACACTGAATTTCATCTGCACATAGACATCAAATTAGAAAAATCCTTAAAGTTGCTTCCTCTGGTTAACAAGAAAAATTGAGTCACCTCTTGCCTTGTGAGGTCCACATATACATATGCTCCATCATGGCTTTCGAAACTATTTGCTACTTCTACGTGCTTCTATATACTGGAATCTTCAAAAACTTGAATAGCCTGGATTCTGTGAACCTCCTGGAGATATGCAGAGGTACACTAGTCATTCTAGACAGCTTTCTAGCTGAATCATAAAAATGCATTTAACACCATCACACAAGGAATGGGTGAGTCAACAAATACGTAACAGGTGTCTAACATCTGCAAGAGAAAATGATGCTTATACTCATTAGGTGCATTCTCCTAAAATATCATCCAAATGTGTCTAGGTCCACATAGAAGGAAAGACTTCTTACTTTAAAAAATCAAGTTGAGTGTTAAATCAAGTACAAGAAAAAAAATAACTTCATGGAAATGGAAAGAAGAAAATTCCTATCGGTTTATATTTATCCTTTATCAGTCAATTAGCAGAAAACAAAAGTGCTACTTTTAAAGAATGCTTAGTTTTATAATTATAAATTGTACTCTGTCCCCAGAGGATAGAGAAAAGAGTTCTCTACATTTTCCCTTTTCTACCCTTTCAACACTAATGAGGAAATTAGCTTACATGCATTCAACACCCAATATGGTTCTGTACTTAGTTATATGCTTTGCCATACAGCAAAAGCTCTAAATTGCTCACTTACTGAGCTGATCACATGGAGGGATGAACTACATCCACTAATGAATTATTGTATTGCCTGAGGTCTGCTTACAGCTACCTGATTTTAGAATTAATGACAGAATAAATCTTAAAAGAAAGGCCAATATATTTTAATTTTATGCATATTAACTTTTTGAGCAATATATTATTCTAACACTCGTTTTGCTATAAATATCTTATTACTACCAAGTATCAAAGGAGTTCAAAAATATCTACCAATATACTTCATATTACAAACCTAAATGAAATTAAAATTTAATTTACACTTTTTAGGATAGAATCACTGTAGCTCATTTAATGGAATAACACTTAACATGAGCAGATGCATGTAACGCTTACTAAACCATGAAAGAGAAGTCATTTAATTTTTTTACTGGAATTGTCATGTACAAACTATAAACTATACGGTAAAACAATTTACCTTTTTTCCTTTAACTAACAGAAATAGCACCTAAACAAAATAATATGAGTTAAGAAATTTAATCTTGAGAAAAACAGGACATTTATTAAGGGGGAAATCCTATTTTGTATACATGGTTGTACTTAGACTATCTCCTTTATAAAATAGGTAATATTTAATGTCACAATAAATGTCAGGAGCTGCCCTGGATGCAGATGCCTTTAAGTCCTGATGCACCAGGTTTTGAACAATTATTGCGTTCAGGCTGGGACAGTACTGCCAGGTCACAGTAACTTGGGTGTTACCCCAGCTTGGATAACAAAGCATGGCTCCATGAGTAGGCGTCACCCCACTGGGGTTGAATTCCACTCACCTATTCCTTTGTAATCTTACCCCTTTGCCCTTTTGGGGATAGAATATTCCAAGGAACAGCCTCCTCCAATAAAGCCCAGGGTCAAGGCCTGCTCTCTCTCTTTCTTCCCTGCCTTGCCTCCTTTGTGGGAGCTGGGTCAGAGGACCCATCATAGAACCCAAAGAAAAAGGTATTTCTCTGTCTCTGTGATTATTTCATGCCAGCCCAGTTCACCTGGGGTGATCCTGACCGGTTTAGTCCTGTGTTATGACAAATAAAAATTTCAGAATGAAGCCAACGTGTAAAATTCACAATATTTAAACAAAGAACATTAGTTGTGAGTTTTAGAGATCAACAAAGCTATCTTTTTTTATGATTAAAAGAAAAAGTCCATTAGAAATTATTTTCTAAAAGTCTATTAGAAGTTAATCTAAGTTGGGTTTTTAAGAGACAGGGCTTAAGTAATTCCTCTTTTGGCCCATGGGAAATCTAAATGATGTTCTTTTAGCACAAGTAACACAAAACACTAAATTTCACAATGGCAGAAGGGAGATAGGATGGGGTGGGTGGAAGGCAAGGGGCAGAAGAGTGAATGATTTCCAGGTCCTTTGCAATCTTTATGTAGTACATATTTAGGGGGAAAAAGTTCCAAATAAAATTATTATGTATCTTTGGAAGATAGAGGTATGGTAACTTTTTCCATTTACATTATTTCCTTATATTTTATGGGTTGTGTAAATTGAATTGAAATTTTGTTTCTCTCAAAGTTGTAGTTAACTCTTTCTTCCAGTTTCCTTGGCCTTTTAAAAAATAGTTTATTGGGTTTTGCTTTTGTTTTCAAGTTTATTTTCTAACAGTATATTAGGGGAAAGCTAGAGCTTTAACAAGTTAAGGCAAAGAGTTAAGAAGTAATATATATCTCTCTCATCTTGTCTAAATGCAAATGGTCCAGATTGCGGGGCGGGGGGAGGGGGCAGATCTCTTTTCTACGCCCATTTAGAGTCCCAGTTCCCAACCAACCCATTGCAACCCATTGAGTCCCCTTCCCTTAGGACGGTGTCAACATGCATGTGGTTAAAGCCAGGTTGGTGCCTATCTGGGCTCCATCCAAATGTGAAAGGGCCATCAGAGGCAGTGATGTATCACTCCACCCACATTCCATTCCTAAGAACCTATATCACATGACTTAATCTAATTGCAAAGGGAACTGAAAAATGGAATCAAGCTAGACAGTCATGTATCCTATAATTCTACTATGTGAAATAGGTGAAAATTAATTTTATAGATATCTAGCCATCTCAACCATGACATGAAACATGAAGATATAATATAACCTCAATGTTTCCAATATAAAAAAAATGGAAAATTGCTGATTAGACTGTGCTATTATTTCTTCTGTTTTTCATTTATTGTGGTATGTGACCCCTTGTGTTTTGTGATTTTTGATTTTGAGTTTATGTTCTTATTCTGTGAGGACACATGATTAGATCTTGTGAGAAAATAATTTTGTGGGTATGTTTTGAGGCCTATGTTGAAACCAAATTCTTTCAAACATGAAATGTATTTGTTTCAGCCTACCATCCCTAAAAAACTTTTTAGCAAAAGTATTTGCTTACATTCTGGTTGGCTATTATTGGCAAATTTCTGTGTTGGTTTCTTCTGGACAGTGCAATTGTTACTACTCTGAGATTTATAACTCTTCTGGGTCTCACCTTGACTCACCCCTGGGCTTTATCTGTTAGTGACATACCCCATGAAGCTGTCAGAGTGGAGATCTGATGGACTGACAGAGACCATAATGTTTCATGGTACCACTTTTCACTTACATTGTTGTTAAGAGTTAATTTCCAGCCTCTACAGCTTCCTTGATTTTGTGAAAGCTTTGCAATGCATTTAAATTTAGGAAATGATTGTTGTTTTATGTTTTAACCAGAAAAAATTTTTAAAAAAATTTTTATTGGGAAGATTGAGATATCTGGTCCCAAAGAGCACTTTATTTGACAATCATGAAAATGATTCAAGGGATCATCAAAAAAACATGAGAGTTGGAATCACAAAGCAAGTGTAACTAACCCTTGAATCTTATCTGTTGTGTGTATCCAGAGCTCTGATTTCTTAATCTGTAAAATGGAGAGAACAATAACCATCTTACCAACTCAGTGAGTTATGATGATGATCAATAGCAGAGTTCTGCAAACTCTCAAACAACATTATGAGCTGGAATACCAAGAGGAACCCCATAAGTGTAGAACATGCACATGTCCATGGGTAGAGACATGTCAAAATGCAATGGTTTACAAAAGCCTTTTTCTTGATATCTTCCACAGACCCTCCCCCTGCTGAGCGGCCCCTCTAGTTATTGGTTTCACCTGTGAACAGTTCACTGCCACTGCTGACTTCACCGAATATCTTCTTTGTACTTCAATCTGCATTTTATGTGAACTCTGGAGCGATTATTTGCTAATATCAACAGTGGTGCATAGTCTCGGAACATTTATAGCTCCCCTGCTTGGCTTAATGTTTCTTACTTGGTACCATAATATTATTAATAGTCACAGGGTACAATAAAAGAAAATTAAGTGTTTATTTTGTTTAGGCTTTAGCCACTTTACCTACAGCCTTTTTCTATTACATTTGCACATAAATGAGCATATGCTACATTTTTTAGATGCAAATCAGGTTTTAACTTTGCTAATCATATAGTTTCCTTTCTGGTAGTCTTCCAGGCCAGTTTCAGCATTACTCCAGATGAATGTATATTACAGCAAATGAAGAAATGGCCATGTGGTAGATGTTTGCCCTTTTGTGATTACTAATAGCTATTTTTTGCAGAAGAACTAGATTTTAAAATCCAGTGTTATTCCAAGCATCCCTTTGCAATTCCATGAGCATTTCTGTTAAGTTTTAGACTGAAGTCTACTATCTGATTCCAAATAAATTACTAATAAATAGTTGGGAACAATTGCCAGGAAATATGTAATCAAAGGCATGAGAAACACTTCAAATTAAATATACTGGGACCAAATTTTGGCATTAAAGAGGCCTCACATCTCAGTATGAGACATGTAAGTGGGTGTCCAAGGTCAACACAATGAGTTTATTCCATGTTGTTTGCTTTCTCCACCACCTCCTAAGTAATGTCCTTCTAAATGAAGTGTTTGCTCTGTCTTGAAAAGACAAATTAATATTTTACATGGCAAGAGCTCCTTTATTCCTTGGTGGGATATTTCTAACTTGATTTATAGGATGGTGTTTAAATGTTTAAAAGCTTTTGTAAGGCAGGCTTTCCATCGATTAAAGAATTTAGTTTCTCTTGAGGTTCTTGCATCAGATATTATCTCAGAAGGCTTACTTCCAAGGATTTATAATCCAATCTCTTCCTCATGTTAACCATATATTTCAGTGAGCATCCCATTGGACCATGCTTGGGGATTTCAACCCAGCATCAACATGTGGAGTGACTCCAAATAGCACAGTTGAGCCTGCATTTTCCATCTCCCCATCATTGGATTCATGGTTGTACAGACTGGCCTGCTCACCTGGCAATATGTATGAGACCTCTGGGGCTTCAAGAAATATCTCACAGTTTCAACAAACAGATCATCCTGAACGGGAAGGCAGACAAAATTCCAAGAAAATCTATATAAAATGAACTCACATTAAATCCAATGTGTATAACTCAGAAAAATGTGAATTAACTTCTATATAAAATATAGTGTAAAAGACAGTTTTCCCCAATATTCCATTTCAATCTTTACTGCAACCTTTTATGGAGGCATTATGAAGATGCAGATTTTACTGCTGAAGGAATTGAGTCATAGAGATGTGAGGTACTGGCATAGAATGCAAACCCTGGTCTGCCCTGGCTCCAGGCCCAAGGTCTTTCTTCTTCACCAGGCCATTGGCCATCCAGAAACACCAGGTGAAGCCAAGCCCAAGCTCTGCTGTCTTCCCTTCTTCCAGTCACACAAAACTCTCCCTTTTATCATGCCTCTTGGTTTTGGAATACTCTCAATAACCAGCATAGACACTAGTACCCCTGCTACTCTTCCTCCAAAAGCTACCAAGATCAACAGAACACAAACTGTTTGGGAGGACTCTCTCTGGTAGGAACTTCAGCTTTCCCAGTTTTATCTCAAAATTCAGTTGTCAAATGCTATATCAATCCCCTTCGAACTGATAATTTATATTAGGGTTTGATTTTATGCCTTGCTTTCAACAGAAAGGTATTTTCAATGCAGTGACATTTCCTCAAACTTTCAGTGTACCTTTTATCCCTTCTTTAAAGTACCCTAAGTGCTATTAGAATAGCTTTACTAACTAAAGTCTCCCACGGTTTTGCCTTCTCCCTAACCAGTGCCTCACACCCTGTGTTTCAGTCAGCTTTTTCACTGCTGGGACAAAACAAATAAACAAACAAAAAAAGATAAGAACAATTTTAGAGGAGGAAAAGTTTATTTGAGGTCTCACGATTTCAGAGGTCTTAGTTCATAGACAGCTCCATTCCTCCAGGTGCCACGTGAGGCTGGACATCAGGGTGGAAGAGTGTGATGGAGGGGAGCAGTTCACATGATGATCAGGAAGCAGAGAGAGACTCCACTCACCAGATATAAAATATATACCCCAAAGTCATGGCCCCCCAATGACCCACCTCCTCTAGCCACACCCTACCCACCTTCAGTTAATCCCCATCAGTGGATTACTTCACTGATTGAGTTAACCAATCTTGTAACCCAATCATTCACTTCTGAATGTTCTTGTATTGTCTCACATATGAGCTTTTGGAGGACAACTAATATCTAAACCACAGCACTCCTGGAAAGAAGTCCTATCTTCTTGACCAGCCTTATATCTTGATAATTTTCAGTCCAACCCTCACCCCACATTCTGGCCATGCATTCCTAGGACATTTTATAGGATTTTTGAAGATTTCACTTATTTCTAATTCATTGATCAACCTCTACTCAACCTTTTAGCCTCAGCATATGAATGCCATATTGACCTTGACTGGGCCACCTAACTAATGTCTTTTTCTGTGCCCACTTCACACTCTGCTAGAGATATGCTCACAGACCTGTGGAACTCTTTGCTCACATGTCTGTCTCCACATAATGCTGCAAGATGGACAGGATTTTCATCTTATTCCCAGCATCTACCGTAGTCCCTAGGTGTACAAGCACTCGGCAAATATTTGTTGAAACAATGTGTAAATATATTCATGGGGAGGACAAATCTGAGACATGGGAAGAAAGAGAAGAGGAGGTGAAAACTTGGGTGCCACTTGTCATTGCCATCAGGTTGTTTTGGGCTCAGCTTTTAGTTTAAGAAAAGATCATGGGGTTTAGACCCCTTTTAAAAATTAAGTTAGTTTTTTATATAATTTTTTAATTTATATATGATAGCAGAATGCATTACAATTCTTATTACATATATAGAGCACAATCTTTCATATCTCTGGTTGTATACATAGTATATTCACACCAATTCGTGTCTTCATACATGTACTTTGGGTAATGATGTTCATCACATTCCACCATCCTTGATAACACCCTGCCCCGTCCTTTCCCCTCCAATCCCTCTTCCCTATCTAGAGATCATCGATTCCTCCCATGCTCTTGCTCCCTATCCCACTATGAATCAGCCTCCTTATATCAAAGAAAACATTTGGCATTTGGTTTGGGGGGTTGGCTAATTTCACTTAGCATTATCTTCTCTAACTCCATCCATTTACCTACAAATGCCATGATTTTATTCTCTTTTATTGCTGAGTAATATTCCATTGTGTATACATGCCACATTTTTTAATCCATTCATCTATTGAAGGGCATCTAGGTTGTTTCCACAGTTTAGCTATTGTGAATTGTGCTGCTATAAGTATTAATGTGGCTTATCACTTATACCAGTGCAGCATGGGCCTCTCAGGGAAATTTGATGTTTTCATCTTCAAGATGGGGTTAATTATAAAGTCAGACTGCACTATAAAGTACTCATAAATACTCATAAATACTCAGAATAGGACCTGATATACAGAAAGCACCACAATACCACTTCTGTTGCCAAATGCTTATCATCATGGTCATCACCATCATCCTTAAGGCCTGCCACAGGTAACTCAGAATTTCAATCACTGATACTGAAATCAGTTCAACTCAATTTTCAGCTATTTACTTTTTTTTTTCAAAGGTTAGAGTCCTCTCAAGTTGTACCAACAATCCTCTGTCCACATTCCCACCCTTCCCTGTGTGGGCATGTCCACCCAATCATGGCCTCCAATAGCCACTCTACTCCTGTGAAGTGAGTGGCTCACAGGCAGTTTATGCAGAGAACCATTTGAATTTATTATAGCTTAAAATGAGTACTTTATGAAGACCAGAGCCTATGCTGGGAAAGGGAAAATGACATTTCTCTGTAGTTACAGTCACTGCAAACTTGGTCTGTCTTTGAAGGAACCTGGTTCTGGAGCCATTACCAGTTTCTGCCATCAGGGGGTGTGAGTACCTGGGAAGAAGGGGCAAATCCAGCAGGCAGGGAAAATCTCCAGCTGGGGTTGGGGGTGATAAACACATAGTCAGATGCTGCCTTTGAGGGCTGCTGACATTGTTTCATGCAGGCACCGATGCTTCAGCCATAAGGTTAATATGATTTCCTCTAAGATTATTCCTTGACCCTAAGCTCCTCCTCTGTCAACTGATTACCTAAGCTATTATTGATTCTCTTCTCCGTCTCTTCTTCCTCTCTGACCCTTGGCCAAGTGCTTTCCACTCACCTCATCAGGGCTTCCTCTGCAGTGCCTGGAAATTGATGCGAGCCACCCCTGCCTCACCCGATGAAACTACCATTCCTAAGTCTCAAGCTTTGAAGACTGCAAATTACGTCTTAGTTTGAAGTTTTTAGTTTGGTTAACAGACTTATTTACTCTTTCTTTCTTACTTCAACTTAGTGTTCATGATGAGTAAATTTAACTGTGTAAATATCTAGAGAGAGTTATTAATAGAGAAACATTAAAAAAAATCTGCAAAGATAACATCACCCACATTGAAGAAAAATGGTGCATTTTTTTTTTTTATTTTTCTCATCTAAATAGTTGTGAGACAAAGATCTTTGTTCAATGGATTTATTTGTACTATGGCTATTTTGTAAGGAATGATTTATTATTCTTCTTATCACTTTTATAGGTCCTCCTCCGTTGTCATCTAGCCTTCAAAAGCTGGGTTCTCTTGGGTTTAAATCATGACCAATTCATTTCTTATACTCCTCTTTTCACCTAGGTAAGTTCATCTGCAATCACCTCCCAAAACCTTCTCCAGGCCCCAAACTCATATTTACTGACCAGCAAAAATATATTCAATTCCCACTGATTTCTGAAATATTTCCCCGGACTCTGAACACCACCTAGAAAGGACTCTACCTTCTGGGTGGACATTCTTATGTAATGATACCCCCAGCTACCCTGTCTTCTAGGCTACCAGCTACTCTACAAATCTTCCTTCCTCGCTGTCCAATAGATAACAAATCCTCCTCATGCTACTTTAGAAATGTCCTTCATGTGCTAGGTTGCTTATTTTAGTGACTCCTGATTGGTCACTGCCTTGATCCAGAACTTATCTTTTATTTAAATAATTGTCTGCTAACTGCTTTCCATGCAAATAACTTCTTATCACTGCAACCAGTCTTATCTTCTTAAAACTCCCTCATTAAAAATTTTATTAGTTTGTTATTGGTTACAGAAGTAGTTGTGAAACTCCAGCATGTACCAGAATCACCTGAAGTACTTGTTAAATTTGCATTGCAGACTTGAAAATGGCTAGAAGAGTAGATTTTAAGTATTCTCATTACAAAAAGTTAGTTTTTGAAGCAATACATATGTTAATTGGCTTAATGTAGCCATTTCATAATATATACATGTAAAAATCATTAAGTACATCATAAATATATGTAATTATTTGTCAATTTAAAAATTGAATAAATAATTTAA
This sequence comes from Marmota monax, assembly GCF_021218885.2. Lineage (NCBI taxonomy): Eukaryota > Metazoa > Chordata > Mammalia > Rodentia > Sciuridae > Marmota > Marmota monax. The sequence continues at coordinate 2,783,112 of NW_026691933.1, forward strand.
AATTACCTCACTCTTAGCCACAAGGAAAAAACTGATAGGATTGAGATAATTTCAAATTATTTATTATTATTTTTAAAAGGAGACTAAATTCTTGATTTCTCAGAAAAAAACTCTAGATTCTTATATATTGGCAAGGGATTACAAAAATTTAAAACCAGATGCTAGCTGAATTAAACATATCTGCTTTTGAATGCCTCTCATGGCCCAAAAGTGTGCAACTATAGTTCTATTTCTTCCTCAAGACCAAGTCCAATGGCTATTCCTCAATGTTTGATTTCACTCCCAACCCCCATACACATGCCTGCACACACAAAGGCCCATGCACAAGCTTAGTCACACTATGACACTTTCTTAAAATCCATGTAACAACATTTATTTCAATACAACCTTTCCATAAATCACCTCTAACGCATCATTAGAAGCTCAAGAGCAGAAACTGGGTCTTGCATACTTTTTTTTTTTTTTGTGATTTCCCAATGTACAGCACTCAACAAATACCTGTTGAAAGATGGAAGAAAAGAAGATTGAACAAATGCAGGCAAATTCTCCTCTTAGGACATGGCATAATGAATTTTTGTTCCACATATCATAACTTCCCTTATTTGGACTTCCTCAATGACATGTTAGATTTCTCACCACGAAACTCAAGATTTCAGCCACACTTTCCACAGATGTACAGAAAACTGCTGAGCCAAGGAAGCCAATATAAACACAGGAAGTATTTGGCTAAGGCAGTATTATCTTGGCCTGTCTTTCAACAGGGAAATGATGGGAGTGATTCATGACAATGACTAAAGGCATCAGTATTCCCTTATCATAACTCCAGGTAATCTTTCACATGCATGCAATTAATCACAGCATTCAGAAAAGGGAAGATTTATGCATCAAACCAAGAGCCAACTGTCTCCCACTTATTTAATAATAAAACCCCAGAAAATCAGAAAAATTAAACTATAAAAATCAATTCTTTACTGTTCTTGACAAAGATGAAATCAAACCAGAAAATTCCTCCTTTCTCCTGAAGGAGTCCAGCCTCATAGTTCTACCTGGAACTTAAAGACAGTCAAACACAAAGCTAAAGCTGTGTGTGTGTGTGTGTGTGTTATTCAAATGCTCTACCACTAAGCTATATTCCCAACTCTTCAAATAAATTTAACATGGGGTATCTTGAGCCCTGACAGGTCTTTCCTAAGAAGAAAAATTTGTTGTTGATGTCATCCTTCAATTTACACTCTCTGTCTGAATAAAACTTGTTGCAGTGTAGAGTGTAAAGTCAGGTCCCTTTTATCAAGCATTAAGAAATGGGGAAAAGATAAAACACTTTGAGATAATTGCAGTTTTCTTCAATTATACAATATGACTTCATAACCTGTAAGGCTTTTCATTAACCAGGTTTCATCAGTTCTAATCTGGCTGCCCTCACCTTGGAGGGTGGTGCCTGTGTAATTAAAGCTTCGGATTCTGCTGACAGCATTCTCCAGATTCCAGACCCCTCCTCAATGGTAGATATGACATCAAGCTGCAAGTGGTGGACTCAGATACTACTTTGCCTTCGCTTTATAGTAGAGGAGATAATCACCATGCTTTTAATTTACTCTTCATATATTCTTCCCCTAGAGCCAAAGATATTAATCAATGTAAAAGGAAAAAGTTAAATAAGAAATTAGCACTTGAAATCATGTTTTAAAATGTTTCAACAGAGCCATCCGTCTTTGACTCACCTTTCCCATTCACATTGAATATCCCTTTGTGCCCTTAGAGAACATTGATCTTTATATTATGGAGTAATATTTTCTTTAAGGAAAAAATACATCTGACTTCCCAGATCCTCTAATAGGAAGTGCCTAAATCAATAAGGGAGTTGCAGAAGATGCTCTCATAATTACCTCTTCCCTTTAAAAATACTTTCCCATTGTGAGAGGAGGTAAGATTGGAATTCATGCCATGGTCCCCTTCTTGAATCACCTAGGCTTCCACAACAGAATCCAGCTAGTCTGACTCTGTGCAGTCTTTCCTTCCTGCACTACCTCTTTTGTTACTCATCCCTGTTTTTTTTTTTTTTTAATAACCAAAGCACTTTTAAATCAGAGAGCTCTTTAATGAGAAACCTAAGGTTGGGTTGAACTATCCTAGTTGGCAAACTTTTTTTTTTTTTTTTTTTTTTCAGTTGGCAAACACTTTTTCCAAATCTGTTGAGCTATGGGACCTTAAGTCTACTTTCTTAGAAGAGCAAAAAAAAAAAAAAAAAAAGGAGTGAAGAGCATTGAGCTTGAGTCCAGGTGCTCTGGCCTAGTAGCCTGGCATCAGCAGAATTGATTGCTCTTGCTACATGTTCAAGTCTGACCATTGCCTTTAGAATGCCTACAGAGAGCAGAACCTTCTCCTTTAGCTGACTTATTTTCTGCTTGAACATCCTGCTCTATCTGCCCCAGGAAGAGTAATTTGCTTCCAGGGTCCTTCCCATGACTTACATGGCTTCCACTTAATTATCGAGTTTTATGACACGTATATAACAGTATTTTCCATAAGCAATCACCTATCATCCAGGTGTTCATGGATCCACATTGTACTTCGAAAACAGAGGAAAACTATGGACCCCTACATAAAGAACTAAATCTTCAAAATTTGCTTTCAAACCCATTTTCTCTTTCAGACAGAGATTTTTTTCTCTGTCATGATGAATCTCACCCGGTGACAATCCTGCTGGCAAGCCCACTGTACTTCTCCTATAGTAATAGTTGATTTTTGCAATATTATACATGTTCCTTGCTCATATCCCTGACATGTTTTCTTGCATTTTTCCTAACAACCCTATTTGATAATAAACTCTTCAAGGGCAATGGCTTTTGCTTTCTTTAAAAACTCCTTCAACAACCGGGGGTGGTGGCACACACCTGTAATCTTCCCTACTCAGAAGGCTGAGGCAGGATGAAGGCAAGTTTAGGGCCAGACTCAGCAACTTAGCAAGATCCTGTCCCAGAATTAAAAAAAATGATAAGGAGTGGGGATGTGGTAAAGTACTCCTGGGTCTGATTCCCAGTGCAAAAATATAATGAAACTTCCTACAACAGATGCAAGTTGAACTCTGGATTTGGAGTCAGTGACTCCATTTACCACCACTGGAACCCTTGACCCTTTCTAGTAACCCTTATCATTAGGTGGAGATGACCATGCCACCTGCACTGCCATCTCATATGATCAAATTAATGATAGCTTTCCAGGGCACTGAGTAAACTGCCAAGTCTCATGCAGATGCTATAGCAATTATGCTGAATAAATACTGCTGACAGATAAACCAGTAAAGGTTTCAGATAAGACAAACAGGATAGGGTTTCAACAATTTTACCATCATCAACTACAATGCCTTTCAAGTTGTCTTCTCTGAGCATGTAGCTCATCCATAGAGCACTTGGGTAGCATGTGTAAGTCCCTGGCTTCAATCTCTAGCATGGCAAATAAAATAAAAATTATCATCTCTTATAGGGCTGGGGGTGTATCACAGTGCCTAGCATGCACAAGGTCCTGGGTTCAGGCTTCAGAATTGAAAAAAAAATCAATTCTTTTCAATCTCTGTGAAGAATCTGGGGCCTTAAACATAAATACATTAGGGTTAGGGAGTCACTAGAAACACATAAAGAAGAGCTAGCACAAAATCTCTTTAAGACATGCTGGGGACAGCAACAAATGGTAAACCCACATCTTATCTAAAGCAAGGAGCTAGCACTAGATCCAGCTGATTGCCATCGTGTAGAAGAGTGAGACTATGGCCATGCAAAGCTGTAATCCATATTGTTATAAGTCAAATATCCAGATCTTTAAATCATTGGTCTTTAATTCAGTTCTTAAATGTATAATTGTCAAGTGCCTCATCTATGGATATGCTATGTGTCCCAGGAGTTTTCAACTTAAGGCTCCATATTTTAAGCAATTGAATTTGTAAGAATAATCAACAAATGTTTTTGAGCTCCACTGAGAACTACTTCAGGACCAAGTTTTTTTTTGTTTTGCTTTTGTTGAGGTTTGTTTTTGAAGATATTCAAAACAATTATAAGACACGGGACTTATTATCAAAGGAGGGGGATGAATAATTCTCATGTGCCTAACATTTATTCAGTTTCTTTACCTACTTAATGTCTCGACCCCTTGCCCGCAAGGAAGACGCAACTCAGGAATCTTCTTTCAGCAGTTTATTCAGGCCCTTGATATTTCTTCTTCTCTCTCTCGGATGCCCCTCCCAGCCTTAATAAAGCATCTCAAGCCCCAATGCGAAGCTGCCACGTGGAGCTTTCTCATAGGGTGGTGAAAAACCATGCGCCAACTCTCCCAAATAAGGAGTTGTTTGTCACAGACCACAGCGGAGCCAGCGCCGTCTTGTAATGGCGACCATAGTCTGCAGAAAAGGCAGAAGCGGCTCACCACAACTTAATTAGTCTAAGGCAATAATTATAAATTTACAAGGTGATTACTACTTTCATAATTTTACTAATAATCAAGTTACAAGCTGTTGGCACAAGAGCACATGACAGAACTAGTAACTGGGGAAATAATCCTTTGAACTCTTTCCTGGTTATTGCCAAATATGTTTCTCCGTCATGGAAAGGAACTGAATAAAAAATCGAAGGCCTTGGGCTAGGGTGTGGCTTAGTGGTAATAAGTTGCCTACAATGTATAAGGCCCTGGCTTCTATCCTTAGCACTACAATCAATCAATTAATCAGTATTAAAATTAAGGCCTAGAGAATAATTGAAGCCACATGGTAGTGATACCTTAATAAGATGGAAGCCAAAGAGAAAAAAGGAAAGAAAAGGGACCTTATGAAAATAAAAGAGAGATCAGTAGACCAGAGGAAGGGAACCAGGTAAGGAAGGAGGGCAGGGAAAGTTGGGTATGGCGGAATGAAATGGACGAATTATGCATTGGGCATATATGAATATATCACAGAGAATCCTGCTATTATGTATAACTATAATATACCAATAAATTATAATGTGCCAGTAAAAATATTATCCAAAACAACTTTAGACAAAGGAAAAAACTGTTGAGGTAGATGTCACTCTGAATGTTAGCAGAGGAGGTGAGCCTCATGTTAGTTAAGACTTCACGAAGAGGAAGACAAGCCTCACTGAGAGCCAGGGTGAATATGAGCATCTTACAGGTCCTAATGAAGTTATTGTACTTTATGGTTTTTTTCCCCCTTTATCTTGCAACAAATACCCTTTAACTTAGGAGTTTCTGTTGGTTTTGTGTGACTAGATATTCACCCACCTTTTGGTAACAGCACCCTTCCTGTCTCTCCTTTGAGAACTCTCCTGTCCTGCCAATCTACTCTCCCAAGGATCCTCTTCTGCTGTAGATAGAGTCACTGCAGAACAGCACGCTCATCCATGCAGAGATTGGAAGTGAGAGGGACTTGACTCCACAGAGGCCATGCTGGTATAATGGCGTCCCTTCAGTTCTACTCTTCAGAAGTAGAACTGTACTTTGTACTTTGTACTTTGGCCAGCAGATGCCCACAGCAGCACACCTTGGCATGTTCTCTCCCTTCTCCAGTGTACTCTTGCTCATTCTCTATGCCTACTCCCTGGAATCATTTCCCAAATGAACTGCCTATTCCATGCCCTTGACCAGGGGAAATCCAGGTTAAGACATTTCTTCCACCCAGAGTCCCAAACTACCCTGCTGCCCATCCATCCCCAAACAAGATCATTTAGTTTTTTAATCTGCTTGACCTACTCTAATCATTTAAAAACTTCCCTTCTTCATTTATAATAGCTGGTATACATTTCTGATTCTTTCTATCAAAAAATCCTAATGGATACATGATTTTATTTCAAATGTTCCTATATTATACCATTGGATAATATAAGAACAGTTCTGGACAACATAAAAGTATATAAATCTTACTGAAGATCAATGTGGCTATTGCTCTGGATGGCAAGAAATTCTGAAACATCTGATAGTATTATTAAATGACTCTGGAAAAACAAACATTATGGATGGGCTGTACAGTCATCTGGCAGTAATTCATGATGTTTCTGCCAATCCCCCCCTGGCAGGATGAACTGCTGGATTTCAGTACTGCCTGGGCATCTCTGACTTAAGACTCTTATGATTTTACACCTTCTCTATTACTCTCACCTACTGATTGTTTACATTAACTTTTGTTGTTTCTCATTTAAGACCTATTCCTATGATACAGGCATCCTCGGGGTGAAACATCAATTGCTTTCTAATTCTCCGGGGAAGTGCTGCTGAACAGATGCGATATTCAAAACTCACATCTTAGTTTTTACAAGACATCCTCTATCCACTAAATCATGCAGTTTTTCATTGCCACTTCAAATAAATGAGTTAGAAAATCCTTAAGTCTAAGCCTGTCTATCTATTAAGATTCATCTATCCATCTATCTAGCTAGCTAATTAGCCAGTATCTTCCTTCCTCCTTCCTCCCTCCCTCCCTCTCTCTTTCTTTCTCTCCTCTCCTCTTTCTTTCATCATCTGTCATTCTGTAATCTATCATTCTGTCTATCTACTAAGTGGCTCCAAATCTACAAGTGTTGCCCCGAAAAGTGGCTATTTTTTTCTAAAATCTGCATCCCAAATTGCAACTAGCAAATCTGCATTATTATAGTGCATCTGGTCCTTGTTAATTCTTAATCTGTTGTATCTTTTACTGTCATGATTTCACCAGATGTGGGAGTCTATCTCATAAGTTAATATCTTACATAAACTCCTCCAAAGAATTGTTGAAACAAACTTGAGACTCTTTGGCTCCCACCACTCTCCCCATACAGGAGCAGTCTATGTCTAGTTGACCAAATGCCAAGAAGGTTATAAAAATCTACTAAGAAACTTGCAAATGCATCCAAGGTTCTCCTCACCCTCACTGAGTATGTGCACTAGATTAACAAATGAAAAAAAAATACTAAAAAATATTCCAATATTTTATTAAAGATTAACTTATTTTTGAGAACTTTGCCAATACTTTGAAAAAAATTATTTTCCTCTCTTAAAATAGAACCACAAGTTTTATTTTCAACCATGGGTTCCAAAATGGAACTTGCCATTTGGAAAGCTTATTGAGACCTTCTAGAACAGTGGCTTCCAAAAAATAGCTCATCATCAGAATCACCTAAGAGATGTTTAATAAAAAAAAAGAAGATTCCAAGGTTCTACCCCACACTTATTGAAGCAGAATCTCTGGCAGGTAGAACCTACTTTCTCTGGTGATTCTGATATTCAGCCAGGTTTGAAAACCAAGGCTAAGTCTAGAGTCTGAACACTGAGTACTGCCTTAGCAGTTAACATTTTAGTGCCTGAGAATATACTTATATTCCATTAATTTCCTTCAGATTTATGCTTTGGAAGAAAGGCCGGGATAGGAAATCATTTGGCCATTTTATTATCCAAATCTTCCACTTTGAAAAAGGCCTTCACATAATTTAACAAGGTGCCCCAATGACAGATTTGTCCACTAGCATCTAGACCCTTTACTCCTGTAGTTAGTTCTGTTTGCTCCTCAATTGAACTGCACCTCCAAAAGCATGAGGACAGGCATGAGAAGATGGGAAGCTGTTTCCATCCTGGCTGAATCATCAGGATTGAGTCAGAAATCTGGAAAGGACCAGCAGCAGCCATCTGGTCCAACCCCGGCTTCATGTGGTTGTGATTTGCTTCTAGGAATTTCAAATCAGACAGAGTACATTGCTGGTGTTTCAATATCCCAATGGTGAGTGAATTCATCCTTAAGGTCACCTGGTACTGCACTTTAGCCAGTGCGTCCTGATTCCCAATGCAGGGAAAAGCATGACCCTCTCCAATCTCTTTCTAATTTAGAACAACATGAATAATGGGTTAATCCAACTAGGAACATGGTATCAAGAGAACCCTAGACAGAGTAAGGAAATCTTGATAGTAGTCTTAACACTGCCACTAACAATATGTAAACTCAGGCTAGTCATTAATATTCTTGCATCATAGGATCCTCATCTGAAAATTGAAGAAATCAAATACTTCCTGGCTTGATGCTGTATATGTCTATCATTCCATCATTTAGTTAGTCCCTCACTGAGGCCCTTTCATGTGCTACTTAATTATCTGGGTGCTGGGTAAAAGAGAATGAGAGCAACATCCCTGACCACAAAGAACTTATATCCATAAGGAAAATGGACAAATAATAAACATGGATTAATATGTATTTACACTGGTATCATTTCTGTGGAGGAGGAGAAACGTGGAGATAGTCTAAAGTCACTACTTAGGCTAGACTCTCTCCACACAAAGATCTCAAAATCACTGATATGTGGAAAGGCAGATGGCTCCTGCGTTCCAAGTATTTTCCAAATGGACTGATTGACCCATCAGTATTAGATTTTGGCAGCTTCTAGATGACCATATTTATGAGGAAGTGTCCAAGTTTGCTTGCAGAGCTATACAAACATCTTCCAAGAAAACCAAAAGTGTTCCCAAACTTCAAAATCTAAAAACACATAATATCAGTTGTCAGCATTACCACTTGATTAGGAATTAATGAGAAGGTCAATATCATAAATTTAAGTTGTCAATAGGCATATGAGGTTCACACAGAAAAAGAACTCTAAGGCTACAAAGTATTCACTAAGCCTTCTCTCAAACATACATTTGTTGCAAAGGAACCTAACAGTATATGGATAACATGATCAAATTTATCACTTGGAAGGAAAAGCTCTTTCATGGTATCCTACTTCTGAAAACTGGAAGAGATGATAGCCTAATATTAATAAAAAGCTATTATTATTATTTATGATTATTATTATTTAATATTCATTAAAAGCTATTACATTACATTTGAACTTATAACCTGGCACTTGTAACTTTCCAGGTTCTTCATGGGTCAGTTATCAAATATGATTTACCAACAAGTCTGTGAGGCAAGTGGGATGATAGGTGGTATCATGTGACCACCTAAAAGAAAACTATGGGTTAAAGAAGTTGAGTGAGTCATCCCCCAACTATTTAGTGAATGGGCAGATGTGAAGTACATGTGTACACACACACACACACACACACACACTCACCATAATTTGTATCTTTGTATCCATACTAAAAGGGAAGCATTATAAGCACTAGTAATGACAAAGTCCACAAGGAATAGTTTACATGGAGAAAATCGATTACAGCTAGTCTCTGATCATTACATTCTTTCTAACAAAGCTGAGCTGCCTGTGGCTATACTCAGTGCTGGAGTAGGTAGATACTATATGCCTGTTTTGCTTATTTGTTTGCAAAGAGAAGGTCTTAAGTAAGACATTTTAGTTCTTTGATTTTATTCAAAATCACTCACTATTATTAGTATTAGCAGTAGCTTTGCCATCATAATTTTCATTATTTCTTTGGGATAAAAAATTAAACCCAAAGCTGGTCACATAAGTGATGACAAACCCTTGTTCCATCGCCCAAGGTTCATTCTTGGCAATCCTTCATGAGTTTACCTGCAATTTCAAGTATGAAAGCCCTTACTCACACAGTTTGAAGCAGAATCCTCAGAATCCCCAGAAAGGACTAGCATTCCTACACATGTGAATAACAGAAATCAGTTTCTGTCAGCTGAATTGACCTCATTAGATGATCAGAAATCTTGATTCTATAACAGATTGAGGAGTGAATATTCTTTTTTAAATATATTTTCCTCTCAGCACTTACACAAAAGGCGAAGATTTTGACGTAATTAAATAGGGTCAGGCATTATGAGAAGCTCCTTATTGTTTTTGTTCTCCTAAAAACAATTAGGAATCCATTCACTATATTCATTGATGGACACCAGTTCATTCAATGGGTCACTGTGCTTCCTGTAACTCAGTCTTCCCACACTTTTTCACAAGGGCTGTCATTGGCTGGGACCCTCTTTCAGGAGGCCAGCCCTTGAAGAAACAATGACTATAGCTTTTCTGAATTATACCCTGGAAAACACAGCCCAGCATGCAGCAGGGGTAAAAGGTAGTGCCCAGCCCTACATCTTTGAAAGCATGGCTTAAAAATAGCCCAGGGCACTTTCCTGTTTGGAGAACTCAGTAACAGCTGTTCATAGCCCACATTTCTTTCATACCTCCCTCCTGACCACAGAGAAAAATACAAACTAGCACTGCCTGTAGAAATGGACATTATTCAACTTTCATGCTCTTCAAAAATAGTACAGGAAGAGTCACAGACACAATGAAGGGAAAAGTGAGGAAAACTTAGGAGGAATAGAGAGAGTAGGGAGGAGATACTTTTAAACAATGAAAAGTTTAAAATAAGCAGGGAGGCAGGAAAGAAAGGGCAGAATTTGAAAAGGTTGCCTCTGAGATGTGGTAAGAAAAGGGCACTGCAGTGGAATCATCAAAATCGAGGTATTTGAGGGGATCTGAGGCTAATGAGCCATGTTTTCTTGAGGATGGCCCTTAACATTTCCAAGCCTTTAGAAAATGAGTGGTGGAAATAGAGCTAGCCAGTCTCTAAAAATTTGTTCTACTTCTAACAATGTTATATTATGTGAAAACATAGAGAACGTGGGCTATGAGGGAAGGAGTTGGGAGGAACATGAATTTACCCTCTTAATGTGTAAGAATCAGTCCCCTGGAGGGGGCCGTAAGTGGTCTAAAGATGAGGCAAACAGGCACACCAGGCTTCATGACTGCCTCTTTCCCCCATCCGGAGGGGCTGCTTATGAACATGGTAAGAGAGCTGTTCTACTCACAAACCAGAGTTAATGCCCTCAGGAAGCCATAGGGTTCAATTCTCAAAGATCTATTGCCGCAGCCTGGCTGGGCACAAAATCACGAGCCACTCACACCTTGTAGATTCAAACAGCAACTCTTTATTCCCGAACTCACACCGGCACTCTACAAACACGTTCTGCAAAATCCACATTCCGGGCCCCAATCACGTTCTGGGCAAAATCCCAAATACTCTCTGAATCCCACGAGAACTCAACGGGGACTCAAGGAGCAGGCGCGCCTGAGGCAGCAGGATACGCCCTATTCCCAGCAGGGTACACCTTAAACCTGGAACCGGATTGTCCTAAACTGGGAACGCCCTAAACCCAGATCCGCCCTAAACCCGGATCCGCCCTGGTCCTTGAGCAAGGTCACCTTACATGCAATGACACTGCAAATGACCTGGGTCATGCCATGCGTCGTTCTTACTTAGCAATGGCCCTCAGCAATCTATAATCACAAAACTCCCTCCTGTCTTTCCTTCCTCAGGCTTAAAAATTCAAGATGGCAGAATCCATGGCTTTTGACCACAGGTTACATAGTGCAGGGTAAAGAGCTCAGGTTTTGGAATTAGTCAACTCTAAGCACTAGACCTGTAATATCTGGTAAATTGTTTCATTTTATCTGAACTTATTTTTTTTTAATTTTCCTAAATGGAGATAAAATGGCAGTTATAATTGTGGTTATCAAAGTGCATGACCTAGAATAAACACATGATATATATCATCATTTGTCAGTGTTATTTTCATGAAATATTTCACTTACATAACTTGAAGATATGTATTTTGTTTGTTTTTCCCAGGACCTTTAACCTCGTGAGTCATCCTTTCATCTTTGATGAAAAAAGACAAAAAATCTAATAATCAAAACCAACTATACAAAAACCTTATAACATGGACTGGTCAAGTAGCAGTTGATCAGGCATTCATTAAAGCTCTATCAAGCATGCAAAAATCAGTCTTAATCTCCTTGTATGGATCACTTAGTTGACTAAACCTAAACACTTTAAAGCAGGACAACTGTTTGATAGTTAGAGCTTTTCAGGGCCGCAAACACGAATTTTTCCATCCAGTCTAAGCATACAGAGTATTTCCCTTACACCTCTACCCTCCCATCTAAATAAATAAATAGGTATAATAAATAAATATACAGACTGACAGATATAGCACATCTTTATTTTGGCCCTCTCAAGACGACAGACATTTTCCTGTTTTCTGCTGTGGTTGAACTGTGCTGGAAAATTAACTAAAAATAAATAGAAACTAGACACATAAGCACTTATCTGTAGTGAAGATCCTAACATGCATGTCAGCCTGTTGGTAGATATGGGGGAATCAGATTATCTAAAAAGTCCCCCAAGGACAAATCATTCTAAGGGAGAGGAGACTTGGAATTGTTGATATTCAATGAGATAAAAATTTTAAGTCAGTTACATAGGAGATCCTTCCTGCTAGGGAAAGAATACACAATCTCCTTTCAGAAGCGTATCTGAGAGGTCCTGCGAGAAAGCAAGTCTTTGGTAGAACTGCATTTTTTCTTTTTTACCTTTTTATTTCTTTCTTTTCTTTTTATTCTTTTTCTTTTTTTCTTTCTTTCTTCTTTTTTTTTTTTACTAATTTTCATTTCAAACTCACACTGGCATGGTTCTTACAGAAAAATAGAATCATAAATTTTAAAGTAGCAAGAAACCTTTACAACCTTCAGTTGAACTCCTTCATATTATTTGCCCACCTAACTACCTGTCTATATTTTCATCCCTGCCTTTATTTTTTCTTGTGGTGTTGGGGATTGAACCCAAGGCCTTGTGCAGTCCAGGCAATCATTTTACCACTGAGCCATACCTCCAGCCTTCTTATCTATATTTTGAAGTAATCCCTGAATTACATACTCAGTGTAGTGAAATCACATTCCAACATATGACTTTGGTGTTTTGGTTTGTGGTGGTGGTCATAGGTTTTTGTTGGATACTAAATAGATTTATGTAAATGCCTAAGGCCTTAAGTGCTGGAGGCTTTCTTTCAAATGGACAGAACAATGGGTACTAGTACAAAAAATAGAAGATCCAGGATCCCAGATTCCATGTAAGTGGTATAAACTGGGATAATCAGTGGTTTAAATGTATGGGTTTAACTTTAACTGGGAAATAGCCAGTCTTTGAAGGGGACATTTCCAGGGACTAAGCAAAGGTGACTGTGGAGAATAGTTCAGTATGCTAATAGAAGGGGAACCAAGGGATCTCAAGAGAAAGGGCACCAGTCCTACAAATGGTCAAGGACCAACTCTGAGTAATCCCCTCTTGACATCATTTATCAAATGTCCAAGTTAGAAGCACCCATTAAGAACCTTCCGTCTACCCAACATCAGTGGTGAAAATCCTGGAGTTGGGTGCAGCTAAGTGTTGAGTGACCCTCACTACTACTTTCTGATAAGAATCTAAGACACGTCACCAAGAATGGGGGATGGAGAACAATTGTGGTGATATTAGTTTCTCTGGATCCCTATGGAAATACCATTGCCATGTGATTCCAAAGCTGGTCCAGAAAAGAAACACACATGAATCCAACCAACACTGATTTTAGATTTCTCATGTCTACCAAGGGAGCAATAAAGACCTGCCCCGTGGTAATAGCAGTATGTGCAGAAAAGTCCAAAAAATTCACCAAGGTTACCATTAAATTCAACAGCATCTCTGAACAAGTGGAGCCAAGGGAGAGAAGAACAGCAAAGGGCAAGGGCAAAGGAACCCGTCAGAAATTCAAAACACACTCTACTTTATAGATAATGTTCTGCACAGTCAGCATGTCAGTGGAAAGGTTCCAAGTGGAGAGGTGAGTGTTTGCTCAGAAGGAAAGTCAAGTAAGGACACTGGGTTGCGGGGAACCTTATGTATCATCATTGAGCATAAACCATTATTTTTAATACTGCTGCACAGAAGAATAAGTCAGATACAGGCTGCTAGCCCCAGGAACGCAGAACCAACACAATTGATTACAAGTTATTCTGGTGATGGATTCCAAGGAAATGTCCACTTTTAGCCAATCTTCTTTGTGGATGGAAATCCTAGCTGTTCTGCTTGGTATTCACTGAGTTCATACTCTGCATTCTAAGGTTTCTGTTAGGCGCTATGATTTTTTTCCTTGAGGAGAAGTCTAAAGTAGAGAGGACTGTGTACTTTCCCAAAATAACTAGGGAAAAGCAGAACTCTAAGCAGTGGGAATGGAAAAAGAACTGAATTCGCTATTGAGAGACAGAATTTGAGACATTCTCAAACTCACCTGACATTCACCTCAGGTTCCTTATTGTGCAACAGCCGTTCATTCAATAATTCATTCAATAAATATTTAGTAGACATGTATTTTGTGCCAGGCCTGGTTTCAGGCACCAAAGAAATGGTAATAAAGCTGCTCTTGTGGAGCTTGCCACCAGGTGTGCAAGACAGACAGTACACATATAAATAAGTATATAATGTTATGTCAGGGAAGGAAATTGCTCTGAATGAAACTGTCACAGGAATGGGGGTTCCTGTGTGCCTGGCCTGAGCTCGTTCACATAAAGCACTCAGGGAAGGCTCTCCAGGAGGTAGCAATTGAGCAGAAATCCTGTAAAATAGGGGAAAGAGTCTGACAATATGAAAAGGAATAGCTGGCTTTCCTCTCAGGAGACATGGACATAATTTAAGGGCTGCCCCAGATGATCAATATGGCTGCCAAATGGGGAGAGCTGAGGTGAAAGTGAGACAATGGCTACTTCCTATGGGGTTCAGCATATTGCTTGCCACAAAAGGGCCCTCTGTTTGCTTGGGTCTGATGATAACGGATTGTGAAAGTTTAAGGTGTTTCCTTGCAAATATGACTTTCACACAGTTTTACTGATCCTATTACAGGCAAGGCTGCTTTTCCATATCCTTTCCACGTTACTTTCCATTGGAATCCCCACCTCCTAGAAGCCCTTCGGTAAGGCCTTCCCAGACACTTCAGGCCAAACTTCTGGCTCCCTTCTCTGATCCAGTACCAGTCTAGACTGTATCACTCCCAGGGCAGCTGCCTTGCCAGTGTCTGATTCTTGGATCTTGTTGTTGTTTGTGTGTTGGTCCCTCTTGTGGCCAGAGAGGCCCTCCAACAAAATGTGGGCTTTGTAATCAGGAAGAACTTAACTCTGATTGCAGTTTCACCACCTACTACTTGTAAACTGGTTTTTCAACCTCCTCTGCACAATGGGGATGACAGCACCAGCACCTACTCTGTGGTGTGGTGTGAAAAGGATTTGGATAGAGAATACTTGGTAACGGGAGTTGTGGCCAGCAAGTCTCTAGGTTCTTATGGAGAAGGGGACAGTGCCTGGGATTTTAGGTTTTATCCCACAGTAGTATAACACAATATGTTTCCTATCAGTGGGTCTTTGATGGTAACTTTACACACTCCAAAGTTCACTGGATTTGGAATTGTGAGAGACTGATTATTTTCTAGGTTCTGTTACTTATCAACTAGATAATCAAGAACAGAAGTCATATAACTCTTCATCAGCTTCCTTATATATAAAATAAGGCGAATTCTGCCAACCTCACAGGGGTGTTATACATGATCCATGAGGTAATATATGAAAAGAAGAGAGCATTTCTCGTTCCAGAAGACTGATTCTACGATTTTTAACTTAGTGATTGTGATGTTTTAGATGTAAGGTGTCCCCCCAAAAGCTCATATGTGAGACAATGCAAGAAGGTTCAGAGAAGAAATTATTGAGTCATTAAAGCTTTAACCCAATCAGTAAATTAATCACCTGATGGAATTAATTAAGTGGTAACTGAAGGCAGTTAGGGTGTGGTTAGAGGAGGTGGGGCATTGTAGCATGGCTTTGGGGTATATATTTTGTATCTGGTTAGTGGATTCTCTCTCTGTTTTCTGATCATCATGTGATCCACATCCCTCTGCCATACTCTTCTGCCATGATGTTCAGCCTCACTTTGAGCCCTGAGGAATGGAGCTTGCTGTCTATGGATTGAGACCTCTAAAACTGTGAGCCCCAAAATAAACTTTTTTTCCCCTAAAATTGTTCTGGTTAGATCTTTTAGACACAGCAGTATAAAAGGTAACTAAAAAAGAAATTGGTACTAGAAGTGGGGTCATTACCGTGGCTAACCTAACCAGAATTTTTTTGGAGCTTTCTGGAATTGGTGGGGGACATTTTGAGATGCTTAGCACTGCAAGCTGAAAATGTTTTAGACTGGTGTAAATGGAGATTAATGGCTGATTCTGGTGAGAGCTCAGAAGACCAGAATACCAATAGGACCATGGATAATAAAGACAGGGCTTGAGAATGTTCAGGAAAGGAGGACTCTATTGGAATTCGGACTAGAGGACATTTATGTTATGTTCTGGCTGAGAAGTTATCTGCATTTTGCCCATGTCTTGAGACTTTCTGTGAGGCTGATTTTAAAAGCCATGGACTTCTTAATCTGGTTGAAGAAATTTGTAGACACCAAATCTTTCAGGCAGTGGTGTGTATACTGCTGGCAGCTTTTAGCAAAAATTTATTTTGATAATCAAGAGCAAAAAATAGAGCAGAAATATTTGAAAAAGTTGGACTTGAAAGGCAGGAGTAAAACTGGGGCTAAGGAGGTTGTGATTGCTAAAGACATTACTGCCACAAAAGAAATGCCAAAGACTTGCACAGAAACAATATGGCTTGAGGGCATCTCAGGAACTGTCATGACCACACCAATCTCAGACTCAAGGAATTAAAAGTAAAAATAATCTTGAGAAGAGACCAGTGGAGTACCTTTCTTGAGAAAGGAGACCTAAGAAGTTTTTTCAACATGCTCAGCCACCCAGGCACTCAGAGCCTGCTGCAGCCACCGTTCCTAGAGGCTTGGCTACTGCTCAAAATGGCAGCTGACCTCGGCATCAACCATGTGGTACTGCTTCTGCAATATTGCAGGATGCTGGAGTTACAGGGTCATGGAGGCTTTCACTAAGATTTAAAATGAAGGTCTGGGAGGCCTGGCAGAGTTCAGGGTCAAAGTCCCTGCAGGCAACCCCTGAGAGGGCAATGTGTGGAGATTTGAGGAGAAAGCCAAAGCTGCAGTTGAGATCCCCGAGATTAAGAAATGCCAGTAATGTGAGACATTGTCCTATGAAAGCTCCAGGAATTGAGCAGGCAGGAGCCAACAGGAAGGTCACTTGGGCTGCAACCAACAACGCCACATGGATGGATCTGTATAAGCCCTGTGGACAGAACATAATGATGATATGTGCACCAGATGCTGGAAATGGAGCTACAGGATTTGTTTGCCCAACTGGATTTCAGTCTTGCATTGGTTTTGTACCTTCTTTCTATGACCCTATTCTTGTGAGTGAAAATGTTTATTCTCTACCTTTATATATTGGATACTTGTAAATTGCTTTTAATTTTACAGGAGCTCACAATGTGAGATTGCCTTGAGCCTCAGAGAAGACTTTGGACTTGAACTTTGAGCAATCTTTGAACTGTTGAGATTATGGGGACTCTTAGGAGTGAACTAAATGTCTTTTGCATTGTCAGATAAGTGTGAGCTTTGGGGGGCCAGGGGAAGAATATTATGGTTTGGATCTAAGGTGTCTCCCAAAAGCTCATGTGTGAGACAATGCAAGAAAGTTTGGAGAAGAAACAATTGGGTAATGAAAGACTTAACCCAAGCAGTGAATTAATCATCTGATGGGATTGAGTGGTAATTGAAGACAATTGGGGTGTGGCTATAGGATGTAGGACATGGGGACATGGCTTTGGGGTATATAGTTTTATTTGGCAAGTGGAGATCTCTCTCTCTCTCTCTCTGCTTTCTGATCATCCTGTGATCTGCCACATTCTTTTGCCATGATGTTCAGCCCCACCTTGAGCCCTGAGGAATGGAGTCTGCTGTCTTTGTACTGAAACCTCTGAAACCAAAAGCCCCCAAATAAGCTTTTCCTCCTCTACAATCGTTCTGGTCAGTACCTTTAGTCACAGCAGTGACTAAAAGAGTGATTTAATACAAACCTCAGTTATATGAATCCAAATTTCCTTTAAAAAGAAATCAATAGACCAAGAACTCAGCACCTTTCTCTGATGACCCGTTCCTAGGCTAGAAGACCAGGGAGTGGTCTGGGCCATCTGGTTGTTACCCAGAATAGAAGCCAAAGAGAGAGGCCCAATGCTTAAGGAATATGTGACTCAGCTCATGGCTATCAGAAACCAGTGTGTTTCATTCCAAGGTCATTAGTAATCTCTGCACTGGTAAATCTGACAAATTGCTTTGTATTAGTTTCAGCTTAAGATCATCTACCTGAAGCAGTCATATGATGTTATAAATATCTCACTACGTGGCAGTACAAAGTTGGGTGTATCTAAGGAAGGTCACTGTGCCCTAATAGATGTGCTCAGCAACTTTTTTTCAATTCTAAATAAGACTCTGTCCTTGATGGAACTTAAATTTTGCTGATATAGTTTGGATGTTTTGGAGAGAGCTGGATGTACAACAGTTGAAGAATAAGGTAGGGGAGCATGCCAAGACAATCGGCTTGTAGGGGAGAAAGAAATGAGACTGGGTATAGGGAAAAGGGTGGGTATCTGATAAGTAACAAGGACCACTGACCATGAGCCAAGCATCTCCATATTATTCAAGACTGTCACATAATCCTCACCATGACTTTAGCAAGCATGTGAAATCTGGGAAAAGTATTGGTCCTATTAAAATATTCTGTAAACACAACCTATGGGCACCATGAGAGGAATAAATTTTGTCTGTTTTGTTTACTGAAGGGTCTCAAGTACTGAGAATGGTGTCCGGCACATAGTAGGTGCTCAATACGTATGGAAATATGAACAAATTAATGAGAATCCTGTTTTGGGGTTTCCTGCTGGATTCCTAATTTATTTGATATTGCAAAGCACTTTGTGGTTAGTTATAAGCCTGTACATTATTAAGAATGCTTCACTAGGTTACTCTTTCTATTTGTTTCAGCATGAATAAAAATAATTATAACAGGTGGTGCCATCTAAAGAAAGTAAAGTGAGCAGACTGAATAAATAATGTGACCAAGGTCAGGCAGTGACAAATTGGAGTCTCAGGCAGGTCTAAGACCAGCCAACAGCAGTCTTCTTCTACTTCACCTGAAGCCCATCTGTTCATATCTGGGAGGCAGTAGAATGTAATTACAGAGGTCAAAATTTTGTTACCTACCCAAGAAGTATTCTAACATCAGGAAAGTTTGGGTTTATGAGAATAAGTTAGTAGTCCTTTAACCTGGTCTATGTGAAACTCATTCTTCCACTGTTCTTCCTGTTCAGAAATGATGTAGTCATTGCAAGCTGTGCACTGTGAAGCAAGAGGCCCACAGGGGACACTTTCCCATTTATTTTTACCATTTGCCTTTGTGATTTGAGATGGATCCCATACTGTACCTTACCTGTTGATCCTCATCTAGCCAAAAATCATATGGGTTTACCAACAAGTTTTCTATCAAGGCCTCATTTCTTCCATAACCAAAACCTCAGACATAGGACTTCTCCATTTCCTTTACCTCTTGTTTATCAAGATCTATCAGTTCTTTCTCCCATAACACCCTTCTCCTGTGCATTCCCATGCATTGACCGTCACTCAGCCTTTTGGGAGGTCTTCTCTAAATCAGCAGAAATACTTCAAAACCAGTCTCCATGCCTCAAGTCACATAGCCCTTCAATCCATTTTCCATACTTCTACCCTACAAGTGATTCTAAAGGATCCTGACTGAATTTCATTGCATAGGAAAAGGCGGTTCCTTAGCACAAGAACACACCAACTTTCATTGCAGCTGACACAGAGATGGTGCAGAGATTATACATTCCGAATGAGCTGATAAGTGGCCTTTACCTGCAAAAGTAGTTGGGCTGGATTCATCCGAGTTTTGTAAAGTCCAACAAAAGAGCAGCACCTTCAGCTACTGCAACTGCTATTTCATAGCAGCCATTTCTGAAGGGCTGTAGCTACTTGGGCATTGAACCAGCTCCAAGCTATTGAAGGGCAAGAAGGATTTGTTCCAAAGGCATGGCAGTGGAAGGGGATGGTGGAGGCTTAATTAGTCACACCTAGGAATAAACTTGCTAACTCATGTGGGTAGTGTAAACAGTATATTTGGATGAAAACACCAGCCAAAAATGACATTTAAAATACACATTTTAAATTAAACATTTCCTTGCTGGTTACTTCCAGGAAAAATTTTATGACTGCCTCATATAATGTCAAAATGTCTCAAGATCTAAATTAAATTAAATAGTACACTTGCTTTGACAGATCATGTGTTTATTCAGAAGTTCATTCAAGCCAGGAACATGCACAAAATCTGACAGTATTCAAGGCTACAAATTTTTTTTCCCCTGGCTATTTTAGTCAAATGTATCAGACAAAATTCTTTTGGAGGTGATGATACCAGCAAACAAGGCCAGGTTCTTGACATTATTTACAGACAAGCAGATGTTACTTGCTTAACAAAGCAGCCGTGTCCAATCCCTCTAAAGTCTCTGACTGACAACAGCAGGAAAAAATGTCTTACAGAATAAGGGGAAACTTATTCAGTAGGTGAAACAGTAGGTGTTATCACCTGTTACCCGGCAACACATGAGCATCTCTTGAATGAAAGCCTGGGATGCTTGTTAATTTCAGAACCTGCTCTGTAAAATTACATTTTTACCATCCTTCATGGTCAGGGCCAACCCAAAATCATTTCCCAAGTCTACTCTCAGTTCTTTAGCTCATGTTGCTCTTTCATTCCTCGACCACTTATAGAACAATTACCTGCACCTCTTAAGTCTGCATTAAGTCACATATATTCTGGAAAGTAGAAAAGACACCTGAAAAAAATTATAACAGTGCTAAGAACATGGCACCTACTTTAAAAGTGCTTTCTGATCTTTGTGGCCTATTTCCTGTTGCGCAGCATATGCAGACTAGGAGTACCACCCAGACCTGCTGAATCAGAAACTCTGAGGATGAAGCCAGTAAATGGTGATTTAATGAGTCTTCTAGGTGATTTATTATTTATGATTTTTTAATTGAATAACTGCTATACTAGAAAAATCTGTATCTATTTGGAAAAATTTGATTGCCTTATAGAGAAAACATAGAGGCTCCTATTCCAAGTATTTTTATATTTAAAAAAATTTCAACTACATTCATAAAAAAACAATTTCTTGGCAAAAGTAGACAGAGTAAGAGTGGGCATCTAAAAAAAATAATTATGAATTGCAGAATCACATCAGTTACACATCCATTGATTTACATATTGCCATACTAGTGTCTGTTGTGTTCTGCTGCCTTTCCTATCCTCTACTATCCCCCTTCCCCTCCCCTCCCCTCCCCTCTTCTCTCTCTACCCCCTCTACTGTCATTCATTTCTCCCCCTTGTATTATTTTTCACTTTCCCCTCACTTCCTCTTGTATGTACTTTTGTATAACCCTGAGGGTCTCCTTCCATTTCCATGCAATTTCCCTTCTCTCTCCCTTTCCCTCCCACCTCTCATCCCTGTTTAATGTTAATCTTCTTCTCCTGCTCTTCATCCCTACTCTGTTCTTAGTTACTCTCCTTATATCAAAGAAGACATTTGGCATTTGTTTTTTAGGGATTGGCTAGCTTCACTTAGCATAATCTGCTCTAATGCCATCCATTTCCCTGCAAATTCTATGATTTTGTCATTTTTTAATGCAGAGTAATACTCCATTGTGTATAAATGCCACATTTTTTTATCCATTCGTCTATTGAAGGGCATCTAGGTTGGTTCCACAGTCTTGCTATTGTGAATTGAGCTGCTATGAACATCGATGTAGCAGTGTCCCTGTAGCATGCTCTTTTTAGGTCTTTAGGGAATAGACCGAGAAGGGGAATAGCTGGGTCAAACAGTGGCTCCATTCCCAGCTTTCCAAGAAATCTCCATACTGCTTTCCAAATTGGCTGCACCATAACCCACTTGAATCAAAGTGTGAAATATGATATGTCAAGAACTATGTAATGTTTTGAACAACCAACAATAAAAAATTTAAAAAAAATTAAAAAATAATTATAAAAATAAAAACAAACAATAATAAAAGAAAAAAAAAACCCAGAGAATCGTATTTCTAATGGAGCAATGTAGATGATATTTCTAATTATCAAGAGAATTACTCAACACTGATTGTCAATACAATCACAAACTCTTGAATTGATTCATTCTCTGTGCTGAATGGATGTGCAGAGCTTATTCCCATGGAAACCAAGTGCTATACAGATTGACAGGGTTATAGAGCATATAACTGAGCTAAAGCAATTGCCAATTTTAAAAGATTAGCATTGACAATTTGATGCAACACATTTATTTTCCAAATATCAAAAGTGTCTCATCTACATTCAAGAATAAAGAATTGTCAAAATTTGATTTAAGAGAAAAGAAAAAAATACTCACTGCAACATAGCATATTATCTTTGAGCTCTGGCCAGAATGAAGCAGAAGCTCTGTTTTCTTAATACTCCCCTAATTACAAGGAGACTGTTTTGAATGTTGGTATTAAAATGGTTGCTATGGCTTCCTGCCTGAAAGTCCAGTGTGCCAAGCTATGAATGCGCTGAATAAGTTGCTCTCACGTGGGGTTTCACACCAAAAACCCCTGCCACAGAGCATGCCATTAGGAAGGACACTGGGAAGTAACAGTGCTAACAGAGGCCCCACTTCCCTTACTTCCCCTGACACTCCATCCATGGCTTCTCACTAACCACCTTGTCAGGCAGGATGCACTTCCTGTTTAAGGAAGAGCTACTTCCCAGGGCAGCAGATCTGCTGTCTGCTGTTTCAGAGCACAGAGAACCACGGGGAAGTTGGTTTAAAACTCCAAAAGATTTGTTGGTTCTTTGGGCTATTTTAGTATTCCCAAATTTTAAATATGACTGTGACCATAAGGAAAGAAGGCAAATGAGAAGTTCAAAGCAGAGCCAACTACACTCAGATATGGCCTTTGTCATTGGTAAATAAAAGAGACGTAACCACAAGGCATTTCCTCTCTATGTTCTCGGAGAGATAGAAAGAACCTCAGGTACCACAAACAGGCATGTTAAAGATGAGCAAATACAGTCCCTAGAGCTGTGCTTAGGTTGAATATCTATTCAGATATCTAAGACCCCGTCTAGTGTTAAAATCCTCCACTCCTCTGATGTTGAAGTTTCTCATAGGGAATAAGCCTTTGAATGTGCATGCTCAATTTTAGTGATTTAGGTTTTTGTTGGGGGGGAAACCAGCCATCCACCAGCAACATATGTTCCAGCATTTGAGGTGGTTTTAATTGACATTTAGCACTTGAGAGCTGTGAGGGGTAGTTTCCAGAGCCTGGAAAAGTTAAGGTAAGAGCTGCATTTTTTGTGGTGAGTCAAGTGCTGAATGAGACTGGGGGAGTGGATGACTTGAAAAACCCATGGACTCCCTTTCAGGACATTGACATTTACACACAATTAGGCAGAATACGTGTAAGGGAAGGAATAGAGGGGGCAGAGGTAAGAGGAGGGGGAGGAATTTAAAAAGGAAAGAAGTAGAGAGGGAAAAAAAGAGTGATGAAGGCTGCAGTGGCACACACCTGTAATCCCAGCGGCTCAGGAGGCTGAGTCAGGAGGATCGCGAGTTCAAAGCCAGCCTCAGCAAAAGCAAGGTGCTAAGGAACTCAGTGAGACCCTGTCTCTAAATAAAATACAAAATAGGGCTGGGATGTGGCTCAGTGGTCGAGTGCCCCTGAGTTCAATCCCTGGTACCCCTCCCCCCTGCCAAAAAAAAAGAAAGATCGAGTGAGAAAAAGGAAAGCAAAATTGCAGCAAAGACATTCTGTAAAAGAAAGAGGAAGTGATTTTCACCACATGTCTTTCATTCAATCGTGCCAAGCTATAGGAAGGGTAAGGAGTTTGTCCTCTTTCTCCAAAAGGCCATGCCCTCACACCTGGCAGCTTGATATGATTACCTCACCAGCCTTGAGTATCTTGGCTTCTACAGATTCCATTGTTTTATGGCTCCAAGAATATCTCAGAGCTTTTGGAAATCTAGCAGGTCTGTGACCTCTTGAATCAAGGAACTGTTGGCTGACAACACTGAGTTGTAATACAGGTTCCCAAGCCAAGATAGTTTACTTTGCATGGGGAGTAGGCATGCCAGCTATCAACAGCTTTATCTTTTAGTCGACCACTTTTGCAGATGTGGTCAAAGTCATATAAGGGCTCATACCAAAGAATCATGAGATATCTTTGGATTTGAGACCCAGTGCCAAATTGGCAAAATGAACCACATTTCATTCAGGAGGAAGTTTTCTATTACCTGAAGGTGAGATAAATATTTAACTTGCAAAGCTTATTTGCAAGTTAAACTGCTATTATGGCAAAGGGAAATACCCAAGTTTTTCTGTCTCCGTCATCTTTGGGTTCTAAAAATGCACAAGCTAGATGGAATCTCTTCAACACATTTTCGAAAGGTTGTGAAATGGGACCAATGTCAAATGGACACATCTTCTTGCCACCTAACAGAGGACAAAACCCAGCCTAGGACTCAATGCAGGGTGTTAAAGCCCCACAAAAGCCCATGTATTTTTATTTTCCAGATTCGTGAATTTTCAGAGGTGAAGGGTTCCCAACTTGTTTGGGACCTAAGGCTATATTTCCAAATAGTTTCTCTGATAATTCACAAGGATTTAGAAAAGCAAATACTAAACATTTACAAGTTTGGGCTTGATTACCTAGAAATCTGAAGCTTGAATCATCATGCAGGGAAAATCCAAACTCTTATGAAAGGGAAGTGCTGCTTTAAAGAGCTTGGATGTCTGATTTTAGATCTGCAAAGAAATGCAAATTACAAATGATTTATTTCTTCTGCCAAGCAGACTGAGAGAGAGAGAGAGTTCTATTAACTGTTAATTCAATTACAGTATGAATTTTAACAGCCTTATGTTCCAGTCCTTTCAGAAAATATTCAGTCACTTACACAATCTACAATTTACTTCAGAATTTCCCATTCTGTAGGTTTGCCTTATGTTCAACCCTTCTGAAGTTCACAGAATGGTAAGTGACAAAATTTCACCTCGTTTACAACTCAAGCATGCTCATCATAGCAGACACTGCACAGTTGACAAGTGTCTTTCTGCAGCAGAGTTTTGGAAAGCCCAAGATTTATGAGGGACAAAGCACCTGGGAGGTCTATAAACTAGACAGAGTAAGAATTTATCTCGAACATCAAATATCAACTGGAATGGCCACATCCTTTTGAGGCAGCAGTGCCCTACAGCAAAACAGAATCCTTAAATTGATTGCAAAGCTAACAGGGTGGATTTGGGCAAAGGGGGGAGTCTAAACATTAAAGTAGGATTGCAAAATGACTTGGAAAAAAATTTCATCTTGACACATGCTAGACAAATCTAAGTAAATATTTTTTTCCTCAGGTAACAGAATAAATGATCTAATAGTGAATTTTTTTTCTCAGTGTTGTTTTATACATAAATTTCTTGTGATGGTGATGTATTTGTGACATAGATTTCTTCCCTATAATACCTGTCTTTTCCCTGGTCCCTGATGCCTGCACTTCTAACCTCTGCCATGTCTACCTTTTTTCCTTACTTAAGTGCAACACAGAGGAGGAGGCACACCATGCTTTATCAGCCGTTTTGAAAACCCTTCTCTAGAGCTTTGCTGAAAACACTGTGATGGCTGGGACCTTGCATTTTCCTTCTTTGATTTTTTCCTGTAGTACCTCCTCTTGTGCTGCGCGCGTTCAATATCACAGAATCACTCAGGTACAAGGAGCTTGACAGATCACTGGGTCCCTTTTTCTGATCACACAGACAAAAAAAGGTAAAGCTGAAGCTTCAAAGGTAAAGCTGAAGATGAGAAGTGAGACTTGTCTTGAGTGACTCAGCCCATTACTGACAGCTGAGATCAGAAGCCCACAGACCTAGACATCCTTAACTATTTACTGAGTCCCATAGTGTGCTGGGCATTGTATCGTACATTGGGAACATACGTAGGATGATTACAAATATCTTGTCCTATAGCAGCCCATAATCTTAGTAAGTTGACAGACTCAAAACCCAATGATTACAATGAATCCACCAAGTGTAACTGTAACAGTGAGTTATTAAAGAACTCTTCTTGACACAGTCTAAGGAAGTTTAGTAACTGAGAGATAAAAATAAATTCCTTACAAATCTCACCTAAAAAGAAGTATTAGAACATACATCACACAGACAAGTTCTCAAGACTGCAGCAAATTTGACTTTACTGATTTTGTCCATTTATAGAATCTGAATAGAGATTATATAGTCATATACTCAGAACTAAAGTTGTGCTTATTCATGTATTTAGTTGTGTTAGGTATGTGTACAAAGAATATAGACACAGGAATAATGATTTGATTATTCCTACTGCTCAGATCTAACTGGTTAATATTAATAATGGCTAGGCTATTAACTTTTCTAAGGGATCAATTTGTACATTGTCACGGATGATGGTGAATCTCATTCAAGTGAGAAACCCAACTCTATTCAATTTTCCAGGAATTCTCTCAGATAATTAGTCTCAAGAAATAGCACCACATGGCACCTTGCCATTTTCTAGTCCTCCTGGGAATATCCAAAAAGAGACACTAACCACAAAATTCAATAGGGAGGTGGCATTAACATGAGATACTCAACATGCTGTCTTTGCTTCTTGGGAGTATTAAGGCACCTGGATTTTTGATGCCCATTTATCGCCCTGACTTGTGCTTTCAGTGACAACTGCTGTGATGTCCAGCTCTGGGTTTCTTCAATATTTCAGAACTCCATGAGGGCTCTGTCTGGTCTGTTTGCAAGTATCTTCCTCTGGTTTATACACATCCTTCTCATGTGGACTGGGTTTATCCAGTTTTAGAGATGGGCCAGAAATGCATTGCTTGAGGGATGATGTGCTCCTCTCAGTACCCTTGCTTACTCTTGTATCCATTCAGTCACCATGGATTATGGGTTCTTTCTCATGCTGGGACACCAAATATATGCTGGCTGATTTCTGAGGGCTTTGAATGCAAAGAGGACAGTAGATCCATGTGATAAAAGGCAGCCCTCAACATTAAACAGAGAGGAGTGGGGGGAGAGAAAGGGAGAGAGAAGGGAAATCGTATGGAAATGGTAGGAGACCCTCAATGTTACACAAAATTACATATAAGAGGTTGTGAGGGGAAAGTGGGGGGAAACAAGGGAGAGAATTGAACAACAGCAGATGAGGTAGAGAGGGAAGATGGGAGGGGAGGGGGGGATAGTAGGGGATACGAAAGGTAGCAGAATACAACAGTCACTAATATGCCATTATGTAAAAATGTGAATGTGTAACTGATGTGATTCTGCAATTTGTATTTGGGGTAAAAATGGGAATTCATAACCCACTTGAGTCAAATGTATGAAAGATGATATGTCATGAGCTTTGTAATGTTTTGAACAACCAATAAAAAAAATAAAAAAAAATAAAAGGCAGCCCTCCATATTGTGTGTGTGTGTGTGTGTGCGTGCGTGTGTGTGTTTAGTGGTGGTATTTCATCATTTCTCTTTCTTCTTCTTTTGAGCCAAAGAGTCACTGCCTGTCCCTAGAAAGTGATTCTAGTCTCAAGACCCAGTCAGTCTTCCGTTCCCTTTTCTGTTCATGTCCACATCCACATTATACCCTTGATATGCATCAAACTCAGTTCAGAACTCCTGCATTTGGCTCTCACAGCCTGTGCTTAGAGCCTGTACGTCCACTGTAGGTGCACTTGCCAGAGCTCTGAAGGAATCATTGTAGAAATTTTAAGGAAAAAAATGCTATATTTTTAGAGAAAAGCAATATTTGGAAAAGATTTTAATAGGAGCACAGTGACTTGGACATAAGATGTTCAATGACAATTTGACAAATGAAGAATGAATGAATGGTAAGCTTCCAAGAATGCTTGGAAATAATGAAGAGGTTTTACATGAGGCAAGGTGGGGTCCTAGATGAAAGATGGCCCCTTTTCCTCACTTTCATAATGACAGATATCTGTGTGATTTTAGACCAACTCAGACAGGTAAGCCTGCTGCCTGGTTACCTGGGAGTGGAGAGAAGAACTGTCAGCTCTTGGAGTGGGCCACCTCAAGAATGTGCATGGATCACTAGATAAAAGCTTTTCTTGGTGGCAAAAGATATGTAAAAGGAACAAAACCTGTCCTATCATCAACAATGCTTAGTTTTTGTTTGATTATAGTGCCTGTTGTATTATTTTACTCAGTCCTTCAAGGACTATTTTTGCATGCTCATTTCTCCCAAGCTCTGGAGATATTGCTGTAAACAAATTACTCCCCTTTTCCCAACTCTGCTTCTTGACTTATCAGTTTTCACTGTTCTAGAGCATAACTCTAATTATTTTATATATGCTCTTGTGTTGCTTGATCCTTGTACAAGTCCAGGAGAAAACAGAAGGCCATGAAATGTTCAATAATATGAAGGGCACATGCAGCTGGTCAGTGGTAGAGTTGGGTCCTATTTTATGATGGTAAACACTATACCTGGTTTCTACAAGTTGGTTTCATTTTCCTTTCTAAAGATGCTTGCAGTCTCATGCTTATCAATAGGGGTGGCAACTTTTAGCTGAGTTATCTTCATCCAGAGGACTTTGAACACCTAGTGTATATTCACTAATTAATTTGCCAATTTTCCACTGAGAGCTGGTAACCACACAGGAAAGCAAACTATCTTCCTCCTTATACTATATTAGGACTCAGCCGAGTCAATTCCTCACATAAAACAAGTACTGTCCTCAAACAGTGAGGGAGGGAGGGAGGGAGGGAGGGAGGGAGGGGGAGGGAGAGGGAGAGAGAGAGAGAGAGAGAGAGAGAGAGAGAGAGAGAGAGAGAGAGAGAGAGAGAGAGAGAGACTAGATCCTTAATTGAATGTTACAAATAATACAGAGTACAGAAAAACCAAGAAACAGGCTCACAGTCAGATGTAAGTTTTAGTGTCAAGTTGGTACCAACTCTTATCAATTTGTGATTTGGAAAAAGTCAGGAATATATTTCTGAGCCTCAGTTTCTACATCTTTAAAATGGGAATCATGATATATGCTTCATAGCTTGGTGGGAAAATTATTTAAATGTAAGCTCCATGAAAGAAAGACATCATCTGTCTTGTTCAACACAAAATTCTGAAAATATCAGAGCAAAATAAATATTTGTTGAGAGAAGGATCCATTATAATGGATCAAGGTGCCTGGCATATCTCCAATGTCTCATAATATAGACTAAGTTAATTTCTTCCCTTTCTGCTTTCTCTTTCCTTTATTAAGAGGGTTGGGTTCCAGAGTATGTGTAAAGATAAATGATTGATAGATATAATTTGCAAGGAGGGAAAAAATTTTATAGACCTATATAACAGAAAAGTCCTTTACAGACATGAGGAGGGTTATAAAGAGGTCTGAGTTACTCTGGATTAACTCTATAGTACACCTTTATCTGTCAATCAGCCCCATCATAACTGTGAAGGAATGACACACTGTCAGAGAGGATCTGCAGCCTGGGAGCCCTGGCTGAGACTATCCTCCTCTTCCCTGGAATGAAAACTTCTCTGCACAATGGCAGGCTCTCCAGGCCCTTCAGGGCTCTCAGGGAAAGTGCTTACACCCAAAATACCATCTGTGATCTGTTTTCCATCGCAGAGGAAAAGTGCTTGATGTTAGAGGTTTAGCTCCATGGGAAACTACTAGGGCAAATTGAATTTTTGAAAATTAAATACAATTTAAAATGCTTTAAAGCTATTTAAAGAAATCTTTCGTTTTTTGTTATGTGAGCAATCTTTCTGGAAAGAGAAAAGCAAAGAAATCCTTGCTGTATCTTTTGTACACATCTGGATTCACACAAATAGATCTTTCTCAAAATGAGGTGTGGGGGCCTGAATTGAAAAGGGGGAAGGCCTGAACCTCTTCCTGGGATGTCCTCAGGGGACTCTGCCTTCTTGTGGGATCTCCTCATGATACAGAGGAAGAGACAGCAGGCTGCTCCAAGCAGAGGGGACCTAGTTTGAGAAGAGTCATTGTAAACTGACTATTGAAACTATGACACTGAACCTTATGGAAGACAGGATCCTGGGAGTACCACAGGAAAGGGAAGCCAGGAAACTCTTCTCAGCTTTGAAAAGTGCTCAAGGGATGTGTGCATAGTACCAGAAACAGAAGCTTTGTGGGAAGACAGATATTGGTATTTACTAGCCACATGAGCTTGGTCAAGTTATTTAATATTTGAGCTTCAGTTTCTTCATCAGTACAATGGAATATTATATCACCTCCTTATATAAGAATTATTGTGAAAATTAAGAGAGCTAACACAATTAAATATCTAAGTCCAGTGTCCTACTCTAAAATTAGTTGTATTATTATTATCAATACTGCTTATTTAGACAAAAAATAAAAACACACACACAGAATATTGTAAGGTCTTTTATGTGTCCTATAACACTTTCATGACACATCAAGGGCAGTGTGTAATTGGCCCCTTTCTTTGCATTCCAAAATATAGTATTCTACATAAACCAGGACTACTCTTTCCTGAATCAACTGCTGGGCCTTGGTCTCTTTCACCCCATCAATACACACCTGTGTGTGTCATTCATTCAAATTATTTTCCCAATCAAATGACAATTGAATAAACTGATTTCACCTAACATCAGTCCTTCCAGGTGACATAGTATGGCTCAATGTAGCACTTGAAAACTGACTTCAGTTCTAGAACCAAGTGCTGTTCAGTACTGTGTCTAAGGTAGCAATGTGCCCGAGCAAAGGATTAGGCCCTAATTAGATGTGGGCTATAAATATTATACAAGGGCCCTGGTACTTCTGCCTGGTTTAAGTTACGTTGATTTCCAATCATGCATTTTATCTTTTGGCATGCACACATAGGTGCCCAATAAATGTTACCTTTGGTAATAATAAAACAAAAGCCAAACTTTCAAAAGCTGAACTGTCCAAAAGCCCATTGTCTGCATTCTTGGCAGCAGCCAGAGAGCCAGTTTTCCCAAGTCAGCAGCCTCTGAGGAGGCTGGCGACGGGCCAATTCCCAGGGTTGGCGCATTCCTGGGGCCTGGCAAGAGGCCACTGGGACCCTGTTTCCTCTTTCCTTCTCTTTATGTAGTGGAAAAATTTTTCCACTTCGACCCCTCCAAGTCTTTCCCCGTCAAAGCAAAGGGAGGGAGTAAGATGGGAAATATTCCCCGGTGCCTTCCCCCAAACCCATCTCCCACTGCTCTGAGTTGGCAAAGCTCAAAGCATTTGGAGGAATAACGAGAACAAAGGAGGGCTCCACAGCCCTGTCCCTCAAACCCATTCCACAGGGCCTGGGGCAAAAAGACCCAGCAGGACCTTGTCATAGGAAGTCATTGTACATTTGCTTAGAAGACTAGGGGCATTTCTGGAAGCCTTTGGAATAAAATTACCTGTTATAAATAGACATTGGCTGGGTTTCAGGGGTGGGGCAGAAGGCCAAAAGTTCCAGAAAAATATAATGCTCCACATAAGAAGGCATACAGCTCATTAATGGGGCACTACAGAGCAATTGGACTAAGAAGAAAGAAATCCCAGGCTCGGTCTGATACAACCTATAGTATTAAATGCCCTGGCGAACATGGCTGGCTGATAACATCACTGATATGCTGTTGTTTTAACACCATATATGTACGTATGAAAGTCGAACCATTTTCCAAGAAGCTTTCTGAATGCCTTCTT
The DNA here is from genome assembly GCF_021218885.2 of Marmota monax. NCBI lineage: Eukaryota > Metazoa > Chordata > Mammalia > Rodentia > Sciuridae > Marmota > Marmota monax. Next base: position 2,814,575 of record NW_026691933.1, read on the forward strand.
CCACATGCAGACAAAGAAAACCGCCATCTGGAGAGGCCACGTCAGCTGGCTCTGCATATTTTCAGTATAGAGAAGACTACACACCAAGCACTGTGCTGTGTGCTGTATTTGTGCTAAAGACTTCTTTCCTTTAATTCTCCCAACAGCTCTTTGAGGAAGATACTATCATCCCTGATTATGGATGAGAATGGAGGCGCAGAGAAAGTAGGTTACATGGCCAAGCTCACATAGGAGTACTTAGCAGGTTAGAATTCACATCCAATGCAGGCTAATTCCCTAGCCAACCTATATTCTTCCCGATACATTTCAGGGTATCCCGTTCCTTTATACCCTTTAAAATGAATGCTTTGCACACAGTAAACAGTTAGTACAACTTTCTTCTAAGGCTGCTGCTGCTTAATTATGATGAGCTAAAATTCACCACTCCCATAATATTTCAACATTTTTCATTTGCATAGGGTCCTACAGTTTCAGAACAATTCCTTGATATTATTTCACTTGGATATTATATGACCCCCTTATATAAGAGTTGTTGTCCTCAGCAGTGGACAAAGAAGTCTGGGGAGTTTAAGAAGCTAATCTGCTCAAGAGTTCAGTTCAGGTTACAGCTAAGGATTTAGAATTCTAACAATGTTAGATTTAGAATTCTAACAAACCCTCTAGATCACCCTCCTCATAGACCAGCAGCACACAACAGGTACACAGGCCCATACCAAGCATTTTTATTCTTGAAGAAAAGATCATGCGACTAATTAGGTGTGTGGAACTTATATTCTGAAGGTGTTCCATCATATTGTCTGGGACAAGTCCAAGGGAATGGACTAGAAAACAATGCATAGAAACTTACTTCAAATAATACATTAAACATGGACTAATCTGATGAAGGTCAGTGTTTTCTCAGTACAGAATTATGAAAAGGGAGGTGGTTGTATATATTATCATGTAGGATGAACGTGCGGGATACATCTTGTTGATCCTTCTAAATCCGCCCTCTACCCTTTTCCATCCTGCTCCAGGGCACTGCATGGGCCCCTTTGTCTCTAATTCCTGACTAGTCTCAGCCAATGAGGCACCCACAGGGGACTAGAGCACAGGAAGAGACGATGGAATGAATTTGTCTTGATTCTCTGCTGCTGGGAACACTGTTGGCCATAACCCTCCACCTAAGAGGGCATTTCCTGCCAGGTGACTGTCACCTTACAACCACATTGTTTCATAGGCACTTCCTAGATTTAGGGGTAATGGCTCCACACTTTTTAGCCCCAGGGACTGCACTATTTTCTTGAGTCCCCTACATCCTGCCACCCCGTTGTAAAGAGACTCTTTATTCCCATTACCTGGGAATAAAGGGTTCCATCTGTTCCCTTCCAGGACCTCAACTGATATAGCAAGTAAGGAATATCTATGTTGTTGACACATGGTCTTGTAGATAGAACTGTGGAAAGTCACTTAGGTCCTCCTAAGAGAATGAGTGATATATCCACTTTAGACCTATTTCCCCAACCCTCTCTCTGACACTTGTTGCTGCACCTCACCAATTAGGAATTAAGACAGATATTCTGTCCCAAGGGCTTATCAAAGTTGACCCAGAAGTTTCCCAAATAGCTCCTGATTACCCAAAAGGGATTTCAAATTGCTCCCCCCTATACCCGGAAGGCTAGCTGGAATGTCACCCACTGAGGAGAGGATGACAGAACTAGCCTCATTCCAGTCCACCTAGTTGGTGCCCATAAGAACTTTGCTCTCATCACTGTGCCCACCCATGCTGGACTACTGCCAGTCCCCACAGCTACTCCATCTCCAAAGATGGCGGGCCCCTGATAACAGCTCCTCCTTGCAAAAAGTCCTTGAGCTCACTTATCTGCCAGATCTGACAAATGGATCCCAGAATTTACCCGACAAAAACATCCATGTGCATGAAAGCAATCAATGAATTAACTGCATCAGGAAACCTACAAAGCTGAAGACAACCGCTTAATACTAAGACCCAAAAAGGTGCCGAAAGACAGAAGGCAAGCAAACCTCAGAGGCGTCTTCAGAAATGGACAATTATGATCCATTAAGCCTAGTTAGGGAACTGAAATTTCCGAGGAGGAAAAATCTGGAACTGCCTGGAATGTAAAGGATCCAGGAAAAAAAAAAACAAAAAAAAAACTGCTGTTTGGGCTTGTAGAGAGCATCCCAGACAAATGGGATTGCACATTGGAAGAGAATTGCGAAATGTGTAGACAAAAGGGACAGAGCCCAGGCTGTGCATCTGGTGCTAAGTGAAGCCGTTCTAATACAACGGCTCCCAGACTTGCTCTTGAAATATTAATTGAAATTGGGATGGAGATGAGGGCAATGGAAATGACTGCAGAAAGATCATAAATATTGGCTTGGCTGAGTCAAGGCAGAGCAACAGGAATTCATGAAAAGTGCTGCCTCACTCGTGGCCATGACCCCTAGGGATGCTTAATATATATTAATTGATAATAACCAACCAATAGTCCAGGGTGTTAAATTTGGCAGGACAGTTAGGCTGCAGAAATCAAAATGATGTAGCTGTGTGATGTCTTGTGCCTTGTAGCAGGACATATGGGTAAGAGAATGCTAACAGTAGAGTGACAAAGGGTGGCTGGAGGGGACAAAAGCAAAGCTGGGATGATATCATAGGATTATAGTGGAGCTTGCTTAGGGTCTTGGCAATTTCTCAAGTATAAGCCAGGCACCTGGTTTTCTCAATATTTTTTTTTCCTACATGGAACTTGGGTACATCATAGATTAAATTGGGACTAACATTCTAAAGGGAGTATGACAGTCTTCCTCCTTGGGGTAAGCCCTCCCTATCAATACTGCCAAAAGGGAAACTTATTCTAAATCCTCTCAATTTTTTTTTTTTGTTTGTACCACAGGTTTTTTTTTTTTTCTTGTACCACTGTATACCCCAGATATTAGTATGATTTATGTATAGGCAACCAGATTTTTTTTTAAAGCTTTGTAAAGCAGAAATCATGCTTTGCATTTCTTAGCACTAATTTCACAGAGTTGCTAACCCTGTAGGTGCTCAATTCCTGGGCTGATTGATGAGAGGAACTCGAAGAAGGAAAAACAGGCACACAGAAAGCAAACCCAGAAGCCTATTAGTTTGAAGACCAGCTTCTAAGAAGATCGATGGGATCTCTACCTGTTGTTATGGACAAAGCACTAGAGATTCCGCCATGGAAACAATCCTAGACTGCCAAAGGATGATGCAGAAAACTCAGTTGCCATGGAAACTCATGATCTGATGATTCCCATTATTGAAAGATGATGAGACACCAACAGAATGACAAGCAGATCTCAGAATCCTAAGAAAGCATGGAACATGCCAAGTAAATATCTCTGCTCGTTTGTACTTATTTGTAACGTAGAAGCAACATCGTTTTTCTCATCTGTCAATAACACAGCATTTGCAAATGGTTTACACAATGTGACCAGTTCATCCAGGTATGGTGGTGCATGCCTGTAATCCCAGGGGCTCTGGAGGTTGAGACAGGAGAATTGGGAGTTCAAAGCCAGCCTCAGAAAAATGTGACCAGTTCTTAATTTGGTTTACTGATCTCAGACACCCCAAGGATGCACATAACTACATCTGATGCTGGCAGACAACACTCACTGCTTCAGCTGAGTAGAGGTAATAGAGGCTGGGGCTACCTGAGCTCCTACTTCTGAGCCTAGCAAAGAATGTAAATCCGTGGGCAGGTGCAAAAGGAAACACTAAAAGAATGTGAAGCCACAAAATCATTCTTGGTTCACAGATATCCTTGATAATCTGATAGCTATAGCGTGGTTCCCCAGAAAAATGCACAAATGTACCTAACATGAAGTCTAATAGAAAATATTCTGGAGAATTCAAAACCTTGGAGTCTTTTAACAAATTTACCCCTGTCAAGCATCCTGGTACTCAAGATGGTGAAGGATATTAAGTTAAGAGTCTCTTATGTAAAACTAAAACCATTACACACACGTTAGAATCATCCTTGGGCAAGATTGAAAAGCAATGCAACATCTCCCCTCTCCAACTTTCACAAACAGCACTCAGTTCCTCTCCATATAGGTCCCCCTTATCCCACATCCAGGATCCCCTACAAAGAGGTACTTAGCTCATGAACAACTACTCACTGATAAGTTCATTCACTTGTTCATTTCACTGAGCGTTTTCTATGTGTCAGACTTTAGGTATATACACATCAAGATGGCATGGCCCATAGCTTTGGGGAGGTTATAGTTTAGTTATGGATTTGTCTCCCAAGGGACATGTGGCTATATCTGGAGACAGTTTGAGTTGTCATAACTGAAAGAGGGATGTGACTGGCATCAAATAGGTAGAAACCATGTTTCCTGTAAAACATTCTACAGTGCAAAGGCAACTTCAAGACGAAGAATTTTAGGTCCAAAATGTCAATACTATCCAGATTTAAGAAACTCTGAATGTGACCATGGGATAAATGCAGTTACGAAGACCAGCTCAGAAAAGGATGTTTTCATGGGAACTTTAGAAGTTGTGGTTACTATGTCAGTCTACCTTATTATCAATGATAAGAATAAAGAAAGAAGGAAGGAAGAGTTAGAGTGAGCATAAACCACAGTGAAGGAAAATCCTCCATTGGACAACACCAGAGGAGGCACAAATTACCAGTGACGGGCACACAATAGCTTATGGGAGATTCTGTTAGTTCTCCACCTACCTCCATCTGTCAGCAGCCCAGACTAAAGAATATGCAACCATTTAACAGGATCATCACTCAAGATAGAACCCCTGCTGCATTCTAGAGGCAGCTACATGTTGAATGTGGCTCATCACTTTCCATCTTCACCTTACTCTGCTCCCATTCTTGTCCATAATCCCACCTTGTACATGAACATATCACACTCAGTCCTTACCAAGTAAAAACATATATTTTTCTATAGTTGGAGTTGTTTCAAAAACTTGGTTATTCAGAAAAATCCCTAGATCAGAAAGCATGTCTACCCCCATGTTTGAACACTCAACATTTCTTTTTCCTTCTAATTCTTGCCCCTTCAATTACTCCCCTTTCACAATTGTTCCATTGTTGAAATCAAGCCTATCCCCCGTATCAGTGGCCATAGGTTTAGCAGATGTGCTAATAGCCATGGAAACCTCTAAGCCATTTGCGGCAGCTGGGATTCTTTAAAATTGGGAAGCACCTTGGAGGAGCTCATGTCCAAAATGTGTATTCTGCAAGAGTATAGTCTAGAGGGATCCAGATTCAAGGTGAATTGTCTATCACTCGCCGGTTTAATGGCCTTAAGAAATTGAGTGAAATGCTAAAACTATCGATTTCTCATCTGGAAAATAGGGATAATTAGAGTTCTTACCTTAAAGGGTTGTTGCAACATTTTTTTTAAGTTTCCATATAAAGCACAAAAGAAAGTGCTTGGCAAGTATTAATCCTCAATAAATAAATTTCAGCTATTATTACTGAAGGAGGGAGACCATTCTGATCTAGACTCCATGCATGATTCACTAGCTGGGCATGCACACCTGTCTGCTAAAGTGGCTTTGATGTTAGACTCTGTCAGCCCTCACTGCAGATATGTCCTGTGTCCTCTAGTTGGACCTCTTGTTCTGCTGTCCTTCTTCTGGTCCTCCTCCACTTAGACTCTGCCTCTAGCACCAGTGTCGATGCAAATCTCCAACCGCCCTCTCAGCACTCTCTTTCTTGGGTTCTGATCCCCTCCTAATCTTCAAGAGCTTCCTCAAGACTCCAAGAACTAGCTCTTGTGGATAGTACCCTCCTGGCCCAGCCTCTCCCAACTTCTTCTAGCCCACATGTGCCTGTATTTATCCACATCACCCAGATATCCTGCACTGCTGAGAGACAGGTAGGTAGGGTACTTCCCCAGCATTTTGGGGACCCACCAGAAGGTTACTAGCCCATTCCAAAGCTGGACTATTCTCCCCCTGTTGCTTATTCCTGAGAATGTTCTCAGCCAGATCTTCAGACATCAACATACCTTTTGACAACTAGCTCTAGGCCATGGTTACTGTCTTCTTAGTATAGCTAGGAGACAGTTGAGAATATAGTTCTACTAGGGGCATGAGGCAATTGGGTGAATAAAAAGCTCCTGCTCATTTCTTCTCTGACCCTCCCCTACTCACTGCTCATTTGGGAAATCTCAAAGCAATCTGGATGTCAGAGAAGAAAGGTCAGGCTTCCTTAAGGACAAGTTGGCATTTTCCAAATGGCAGAGGCACTGCGTAAACAGTTTTTATATTCTTTCATCCGTAGAAGTGTTCAAGGGAACTCCAACTGGAGTAGGTAGGAGCCTTCAATAGAAGCCAGGTATTTTCATCTCTGTATAGCATCCCCACAGTGAGGGGAAGTCCTATGGGACATCTTGAGAGTCGAGAAAACTTCAGTCATGCCTGAAAGCACTGCAAACTGGAGACTTTTGTTCTTAGTACAATCTTGTAGCACATACTGATATTTTGATCAGTATATCAAAATATATATTTTATGCCACCATGATCCTCAAAGATTTTAATGGCACTGAAAAATTCCTATCACCTAGTGACATCAGAGCCATTCTACTGTCCCAGTGCAATACAATACTCATATGTGTACAGTGATGCTGGCATGAACAGACCCACTATGCTGCCAATCACATAAAAAAAGTACAGTACATAAAATTATTTATAGCACATAATACTTGAAAGTAATAATTGATGACTATTATGGTTTTTGTATTTACTATTCCATATTTTTAATCCTTATTTTTAGAATGCTCTCCTTCTAAGAAAACGTAAACCAGTATTCTGTGTTATATCAGCAGCAGCCTTACACACACCATATTTACTGCATTTCTTAATTATACCAAGTGGTCATGTCCAAAGATGGACCTGCACCATCTAGGTTGGTGTAGGTACTCTCTATGAGGTTTGCACAATGATGAAACTACCCAGCATATCCCCAGAACCCACCCACACCATCAAGTGACAAATACTATAATTAGAGCTCCCTAGCTGCAGTAACATCAGTAACATCCCAATTTTGCATTTAGAAAAAGTCTCAGTGAGTTTGAACATACTCTGTCGATATTCTCTAAATATTTTGAATATATTTTCTAAAATATTTTCCTGGCACCCTGCTTCTTGCCACTTGGGCATTTGTTCCTTTGCATACTAGCCTGACTCTACTCTTCTGCCTGCCTCCAGAGATCGCATACTCTAATGGTGAAAACAGGAAAGAACACATGAACCCAGATTTTCAAATATTTAATTTTTCTTTTGCATGCAGATATCCTTTAGAATCCATCCAGTTTTCTGTCCTTATAAATAAAGTTTTATTGGAACACTGCTACACCCATTTACTCTGTTATGGTTGGTGGTGGCTTCTCTGCTGCAAAGCAGCAGTGGGTAGTTGCAGCTATTCATCTGGCCTGTAAAATCTGAAGTATTTACTCTCTGAACCTTATAGCAAGAGTTTTCTAATCCATCCTTTAGAATTATTTTTAGTCCTTACACAGGGGAGGAAATAACTACAGATAAAGAAGCACAGATTTAAATTTGATGTATGGAAGAAGTTTTCCCTGAGAGAAAACAAAACAAAACAAATAATGACAGAGGTTGTCACCAGAAGTATAGGACAGTGTCCTTGGGTTTCCCCTTCCTTCATTACTCTTCCAGTCTTCAATGACTAAATTCTTTTCATTACTTCAATTCATGACTCTAACACCAGCTCTTCCTTGGTACTTTCTCACATCCTCCCAAAGTGATCTCAGCTCCTGCTTCTATAGCACCACATGTTTATCTCCATGTCGTGTTATTTTACTTTTCTTGCTTATTAGGTTAGCTGCCACAGAAAACTATGAGCACTTGCTGTCTCAGCCAGAGGTGGCATGCTCCAATCATTCAAAGAAGGGGAAGATTTACTAAAGATTGTCAGGGCTGTGGAAAGCCAACAAGAGATGAACTGGCAACATCCAAAGGCCATTCCCATGAAGAAGTCTGAATGGGGTATGGGGACTGAGAAGGTGACAGAACACAGAGAGCTGTGGTTATAACTATAACTGGAGTGTGAGAAAGGATTGCCCAACCAAAGCTACAACCTGAGACAGAGGAGTCCAGCCACTGCAATGCATGAGGAGGCAGGGAGAGAGCAGGAGAGCAAACACCTCCACCTGCTAGATCCTCCCTCTGGACACACTCTAACAAGATGCCAGAAGCAAGGGAGCCTCCTACCAAGGTTCGTGAGGTGCACAGCTGAGTAGCAAGGGATGAAGAGTACACTGAGAGGGAGAAACAGAAGTTCTCCAGCACATTCCCATAGCAGGTTTTCAATGATGCTGCTGGACCCACTTAGTTATGATGCAGTGGAAGGGCCTGATTACTGTAATGATTTGGATGCAAATCGTTAAGAGGCCAGAGGATGAAAAGGAGGATTTACATAAATCCATTTCTGCCCCATGCATCTATCAAAACTGTACTGCTGTCAGAACTGAGGATCTAGTACAGTCCACATTTCATCTCCCTTTGGTGGAATAGGAAAGAAAGAATATACCAAGAAGGAATCCATCCGAGGAACTGTTACTCTCTGTACCTAAAAGCAAAAAAGTACTTTTCCCCAAATTAAAGGAGAATGTTTGCTATTGAAATGTGAGCTGGAAAAAAAAAAAAATCACTCAGTCCCCAGCCTTCTCATCAGTTAAATGCTATCCCAGCTACAAGTGTCAAACAGCTCTACATGAAGCCAGGGAATGTGTTTTGCAAATAAAAAAGCACAGTGTGAACTGCTGACTTTTTTGATCAAAAAGCATCCTGAGGAGGGCTGAACAGTTTTGAGTCAAGAAGAAGCTTCGATTTCTGGGGTGATTTCTATTGTTATCAGAGAGAAAATCCTACTGACCACGAATATAAGACTACTTGACTCCTGCCTGCTGGTGGAGGAAACCTGTGGTCACTCGCCTTTCTGAGTTTCACCCCCCTCCCCCGCCCCCCCTTCCCCCCGCCAATGGAACGTATTTTCCATTTCAGTTCCATTTACCTGTCATTTTCTCCTTAAAGGATAATTTTTAAAGTTAAAAAAAAATCATCAACATCAAAGAATGTATTTCAGTGGTACCAGGGCACACACATATGTGAGTGAATGGACTCTCTCTCACACACATACCCACATGTGCACACACACACACACACACTCTCACACTCTCGAACCTCTCCCGTCAGGTTCTGAATTTGTGATTAAGGACCACAAATTCAATTCCCTCAGTAGGAGCATTTTGCAACATCTGGACTTTAAGGTTTTTTTCTTTTTTTAATTCTGTAGTTCCTCCAGCCTAAAAATTTAAAAGTTGTTGCAAGGGAGCTATAATTTCTAACTCAATGCTTCATGATTTGCTTATGTAAAGTAAAAAGTGTAATGAACTTAATAGTACCTTATTCTTGGAGGACATTATGAGGAATTTTCTTCTGCAAAATATGCAAGTCAAAATTACCTCTGGGCCTCGTAACTCTCAAAAATATGGGTCATAATGATTATTGCAGTAGAATTTCAAGACTTAAAAATTTAATATGCTTCTCTTTCTTCTAGTGAGTTTCCCAAAAGGACATCTCCTCTTCCTGGGATAATATGTAATAAATGATAAAGAACTGAAGTGACAGGTGGAGATGCACATTCTACTCTTGGTGTAATCCTAGTTATATGACTTCAGGAGAAGCAGTTAGCCTCTCTGGGCCCTAATCTATTTCTTCTACAAGGTGAAGGACTAGATAGAACTCATTCCCACTTTAGCATTCTATGATTCAAAACAGAGAATAGAAAGGAACAAAATAATAAAATAAAAATAAATAATGTGACTTGGAATAATGCAAGTTTCTTTATATTATTTTATTTTCAGAAGTCTAATCTGGAATCATCCCTGCCTGCTTCTTGTCTGCATGGTTTCAGCACGAAGCATGTTTGAGTCCTTTAAAGGCTAGTTACCTTTTACCTCATCCCCGTCTAGGTCTCTTCCTGATAATCACAACAGAGCTCTTTCAAGGCAGTTTCAACAGATCTCCCTCCCAAAGAATCAACACAAACACCACCTTCTTTCTCTCATTATCCCAGCAGCAGTATCATAAAAAAAGAAGAGAACATAACACAAAATTTGTAGTCACTTGGCCAAAGTAGTATCCTGTTCAACAACATTTAAGCACCCTCACATGCATAGTCACAGGATGGTCCCAATCTGGATGTGCAGATGTAGCAATCTGCTTCAAGAAGACAAGGAAGATAATTCACTCAGGCAAAAACTCTCATAAGCGTGATAAAAGGACATTTAACAAAATTAAGATTCCCAGGTGGTACAAACAATAGGTTCTCATTTTCACAGTGTTCTATGCCAGTCAATTCACAGCCCACAACTTGTCTCCAGGTAGAGCCATATGCCAACAGGAAAGCAAGCTTGGTTTTGTGTTTTCAGCTCACACTAATAATGTAGCAGGATTTTACTTACACCCATATGCAAGCTTTCCCTAGGCAAAATTTGCAAGGTGGGCAAAAGTTTCATGGATACTATTTCCTCTTTCTGGGATTTGCAGGCCTCCAATACCTCTATGGTCACCTACCTCCCCCTGCTCCACCTTGTTCCACCCAGCCCAGCCCTTCTTGCATTCGATGTTCTATATCCTTTTATTTGATAATTCTCTCAACAAAGTTCTGCTCATCTGGATAACATTTGGAAATGATCCAAAGCATTTTATTAATGAGAGCTACTATGAACTATTTAAAGACAATAGCTTAGTATGTTTGCTTTTATAGGGCATTTGCATAGGAGTTGAGACCCAAAGCAAGAATCTGTGGTTTTGGAGACCACCTGACAAGGATATTTCTGGGTTGAGGGAATCATTTCTGAGTTGCTCATATCATGCCATATGGCTGTCTTTGTCCCTGCCTGAGCCCAACACAGACCACATTGGTGTGTTGCTCTACAAAGGAGAGGCTGAGAAATGATCCCTTTATCGTACGTTTTCCCAGAAGTTGAAAAGAAATAAACATAAATATACACACCATATTTGGACCACTTCCTACCTGGAGACAGCAAGATCTAAGAGATGAGGTCACATTCACATGGAGAAGAACTTAAAACACTACCAAAGTCCTTGGTCTCTACAGGTATACTGGTCAATGCACAGCACACATAGTCATAGAAATTGATTCTGAATAACAAGAGAACTTGACACATCACATACACATAAACCTTAATGCAATCCTTTTCTCAATTCCCAGGAATCTACATCCATGAACAGTTTATGAAAGGAAATGTCCACTCTTCTGGGGTAAAGAACTGATCTCTACACAATAGAGTAAGATGTATAGCTGCAGAGTTTAAAGGTACAACTGATAAATCAATTCAACAATATTTTATTGGATACTTTCGTGCAGCAGGCTTGGGACCAGGTGCTATGAGTATACAAATGCACAAAGAGCATCCCCATCAAATATGCAAAAGAAGGTACCAAGCTAACCTTCTGCTTTAGTAGTTACATGAAAGTGAAAGGAGTGGCTTGCTTGATTTCATTTCTTGCTATATTCACATGCCTCATAGAACACAACAGGTGACCTACACTTTAGCCCAGAACCTGTGAAAAAGTGACCAAGCTTCCAAAATCAGTGACTTAGTCCATTTCTCACACTTACTATAGTGATTCTCAAACCTGTAAACAAATCTAATCAGGTTGTTAAGAATGACGTTTGTCAGCACTAAAATTCTCAGAAAGCTTATAGATAAGTGAACTAATTTATATCCAAGAAGATCTCTGACACTTTCTCAATTCTTCAGTATTTAAGTTTGCATTGAATTCTTGTTCAACTTAGCCTCAAAGTTAAGGTAAATGGGTGATGGAGCAGCTATATATAGGCTTGGCATTTGGCATAGTGGTACAGTAGTGTTTTTGTATAAGCTAAAATCGATTTCAGCTGGAATTAATGTAATTATATATAACGTTGACAGACTATGACATTTGCCTATTAAGACACTACACAAACATTCCAATAATTTGCCGGCTTTTGAGTTCGTAAAATAAAAATGAAACAAAATCCCAAGGGATATTGCTAATGGGGTAACTTGAATAGATGTTTCAAAAGCACAGGGTTCAGGAAATAACAGTCAAAGAATAATGTACTTTAAGCCAAAACATATAGAGTGGTAAATGAATATTTAGTACTTACCACAAGACTGCTATCCAGGGACAGCCTTTTTCCAAAGTCCCTTTTTTCAAGTTGTCTCTTTCCCTCCATGGGTCAGGTTATTTATTTTCCTTTGTGATTTATAAGAATCCCCCGTCTGTTTCCAGGGTCACTGCGAAAAGGGAACATGTGTTTTACTATCCAAGCGCTCAGTGTTTAGATCCTTGTTTTTCAGCTTTCCAACCAGAAACAAGTGTTGAAGCCAAAAAAATACCCAGGCCCAAGAAATAAATATAGAACTGAGATCTCTCAACTCAAAACATCTCTCTGGGTTACAAATGTTGGAGTTGTCTTTTTGGAGGCCCCTGTGTTTTTACAGGTTTTGCTAATGGAGTTGGGGAATGGGTTTGCAGGTCGAATCAGCAGACTGTGGAAAAAAGCAAACAGTCCGTTTCATGCCACACTTGCTCCACACCCGTTCTCTCTCTATCAGCCAGAATTGTTCTGTTACTATGCACATAGATGCTGTCTGCAAATTCCATGAGATCAAACTGACAAAACCACACTCCATAACCAAGAATTATTGAGCCCAAGGCCCAAGGAGGATTGAAATGTGAACATTATTGTCAATATTTAATTTAAAAATATGTCATTTAAAAATATTTGAGGAACATTATAAGATACATTCCTTTTGGGACAGATTGATTCAGAATGAATGGTGGATGATGTCATTATTGTCTATGAGTATTTATGAAACAACCACTGCACTGTAACATGTAGTTCATCTCTGCACTCCACTGAGATTGCTTGCTCTAGAATGATGAAGTATTCTGCTTAATAAACATCTGCCCTGTATATTAAGTGCTAGCTTCCAATTTTCACTGTGATGTAAAAAATTTGCAATAAAAGAAATGGGTTTAAAATGAGAATTTCTTAGCCTTTAGCTAAGTGACCATGGATAAGTCATTTAGCCTCTCTGAAATGTGTTTTTCTGAACTGCTAAAACACAATTACAGGAATCAAATAATACCTGTGAAATGACTGAATGGTAATATTTTATAGTTTTCATTTACAATTACCCACAGATGACATTTATAAACAGTGAGCATGAACTGATATAAAACAAAAAATAAAAAAGAGTCCTGATGATTCAGAAAACACTTGGAGATACAGAAATTGTTCATAATTCTCATAAAGTCATGGTACTACTGACACAGAAGCATTTAACAAAATACTGAATTAATCAGTTTGTATAAAACCAAAAAGAAATATGTTCTACCACTCTCAATGGCTCCAAGCCTGACAAGGTCAAACAGCCACACCCAGAGAAAGAGGGATATGATGAGTGTGCCCATGACAGTGTATGCACAAAGTACAGTCCCTTGCAGGAAGCTGATGGTCCCCCTTTCTAGCTTGCTCCCTCCTCCATCCTCATCTTGCAGCTCTCCCTTTCAGGAATACTAATTTCACGACCTTACCAGTCCATTCAGAAACTCCTAGGAGTCCTTTCAGAACTCGGGAGAAAATTCAAAAATTTCAACATCATTTTCAAGGTCTACTCCCTGCCAACTAGTCCTTTACAGTCCCCAGACACACTCGTAACATTCCTGAGAGCATGCTTTTGATCAAAATTCTCACCTAAGTCTCCCCTAATCCTCTCCATACTCCGGGGCCTGGCTCAGGTCCCATCTCCCCCCAGGACAAATCCATTTGGTAATGATTCCCTTTCTCTCCCAATTTTCATAGGAGTCCTTAGGGATTTTTTTTTTGTCTTATTAATCATCTTAGTCACCTAGGATAGTTCTTTAAATACATTAAGTTCTTAATATATTGTTGTTGGCAGCAGCTAGTAGTTGGAAATAAGCAAACAAAGCCCAAGCATTGTTTTTCAGGAAAAAGAGGTTCTGTACTATTACTATAGTCAAAACTACTAGTCAACAAAAATTTGTTTTGGAGACTCCCCTACTTTATAGGGCAGCCTCCCTTTTTGCCTTGGTGCCTATATTCTCTGTTATCTCCAAAAATTCTTTCTCTTGAGGATGTAATGATGAGTCCAGTCAGATGAATGGGCTGCCATATTTCCCATTCTGTCAAGAACATGCCCTCTCAAGTCTTAATTCTGAAGAGCAAAGGGGTTTGATAGATCACAAACCCTTTGGCATTTGGCACATATGTAGAGAGTACCTACTATATGGAATGCACTGTCCCTGGATATTGGTGACACAGCCATGTGTAAGAAAGACTAGGGTCCTGTCGTCATGGAACTTACATCCTACTATTAGCATTCAGAACATAAATAAGCAAACAAACAAGAGAAGATCAGTTTCTTAGGCATGAAAAAGGTGGGAAGAGAATGTGTGACAACACTGCTTATTTGTAAGAAACTCCAGCTGCTGAATTTTATGCTTCATCACAGGCTGGTGAGGGTGTTGTTTGGGGAAGTGGGGATCCTTTTCACAGTACTGTGATGTACCCATAGGAAAGACATGACCCCCATCAGGTGGTATAGCAAGTGTCAAGAACATGGGCTTGGAAACTTTTGGGGTAGAGAGTTAGGATAGGAGCCAGCCATGGAAGAGATGGGTAAGTTTTATCCCAGGTAGAGGGACCAGGAAAAGGAGATGGAAAAGAGCATGCCCTGGAAACAGGGTCACTTTCTTAGGAATGAAGAAAGCTAGGAGGAGAATGTGTGAGAACAGTGCTAAACTGTAGACCACAGCCACAGGCTCCTGTTCTCAGCATAAAGGTTAATCTTAGGGTTTGAATCTCTTTATTCTTAAATAGATGATAACATTAAACAGATTATTTAACATATTTAATCCTCAGTTGATTCACCTTCTTCATAGTAGGATTGTTGTGATGATAAATGGACATTCCATTTAAAGAGTTTTGCTATCTAGTGATATATAGGTGACGTTTAAATATTAAATATGTTGATGATCTTTTCTGGTAAATATAATCAAATTCATTAGGAGAGACTCTAGCTTCTGGATTTTAGTTCTGTCAGAGGCTAATGGGGCTGTCACTTCGGAAATGGGGATTCTTTTGACAGTTCTCAAATAGCCAAGTCTGCCTATAGAGAAAGCTGACTTAACTGCTTGATGTGATCAATTTCTCTTCATACTTCATGTAATATAGATAGAAATAGTATTCACATTATTTAGCAACCACATTGCATGGGCATGACAAATCATAAAGGTGTATTCTGATCAGGACTGACCATAGTAACAAACAGTATGGCCACAGTAGTGAGTCCTGGCCAGTTGCCAGCCCAGGTGTATACACTATCTTGTTAGTTACCCCATAGGACAATCTTGGGAAGGACCAAAGAAATTATTCAAATGGATCAAAGCAAGGCTACCTAAAAGAAATAAATGACATCCAGGATATGGTAATATGAAGAGGGGAGTGATCAACAAAGGAAAAATCACAAGGCTGATTCTCATACTCTTATCTCTTGCACTGTTGGGAAGAAAATTAATTTTGTCACTGTTCTGGAAGCTGGAAGTCCAAGATCAAGTTTCTGCATTCCTTTAAATGATATAATGCCAAATGCAGAGCATTGTGGCACACATTCAATGAGCATTTATTGTTTGCATGCATACTGAATGGGCAAATGTTTGCAGCCGTACGTGTGAGAGATGAAGAACAGGGTAGTAATATAAAGTCACCAAAGGGAAGAAACACTACACATACTTGCAATAGCGAAGTTACTTGTTTCTTTAGCCAAACACACACAGACACACCCAGTCTCAAAAAGATCCTATAATGTTTTTAAAACACCAGAAACCTAAAAATTACTCTTTAGGACTTGCCTAAATCTACAAATTTTCATAACACAGTGGTGTTCATATCTTTTCTGTGTCTGTCTTCTCACATCTCTGGTTGTAAAAAAATGTTCTTCTGATTCAGGATGATGGGATGGAAGCTCCTCCTTCCCTCTATGAGAAGGAAAAATGGTCAGGCAGTTGAAGAAAAGCAGGATATTAAGCCTCCTCTTATTGACTAATGGTTACTGATACTGATCTTCCCTTCCAACCCCCCAGACATCTCTAGTTGATGAAAGTAGTTCTTAGATTTCTATAGAAATCTGAAGAAATTTAAACTGGCCTTTATTAGTAACCTCTGTTTTGGAAAAAAATAAAATTCCTCGCAGATAGTGATAGCCTTTGAGTCTAGACAGATTTTTAATATTTCTAAAACTGTCACTAATTTTTATTTTCTGATAGTCTTTGTAAATAGACTGTATAATTTTTAGGAGACACTAACCAAACGGCACATTTAACTAAGTCTCAAAGGCATATTTCCTCACATCTCGTCACATACACTTAGATACACACTCAAATACATCCTCACATACATACACTTATTCATTCAGATACACTCACACTCAAAAACTCATGTGCCTACACATTCACTCATATATGCATGCATGTACACACTGAGATATGCATATACACACTCAGATACACCCACACAGACACAGACACTCATTCACTGAGATACACACTCACATACTTTCTGAGCGTTGTTTTCTCCACCCCAGTTTTACCTCTCTGATTCCCTCGCTCCCAGCCTCTGCTTTAATATATTAATAATGGTGCTAGAAGAAACAGAGCAAAATGGTAGAGCCAAAGGACTGTGACTCAACCATTAGAACATTGGGTTCCCAGATCTCCTTTCCCTATAAATTTGAGCAAATCCCTAACTTCTGTGACTTGACTTTACTTATGCCTTGTGCACTAAGTTATTGTAGGGTTCCAGCAAGACAATTCATTGATAGCCCTTCCAGGTCTAGATTCAAGATGTCTTTCACTCAGCTTCATTAACCAAAAAACAATGCTCAATAAAATTGCTAATTGTGGTGAGCCACTTCTGCCGTTTCTGCAGACTATGGTCGCCATTACAAGATGGCGCTGGCTCCGCTGTGGTCTGTGACAAACAACTCCTTATTTGGGAGAGTTGGCGCATGGTTTTTCACCACCCTATGAGAAAGCTCCACGTGGCAGCTTCGCATTGGGGCTTGAGATGCTTTATTAAGGCTGGGAGGGGCATCCGAGAGGGAGAAGAAGAAATATCAAGGGCCTGAATAAACTGCTGAAAGAAGATTCCTGAGTTGCGTCTTCCTTGCGGGCAAGGGGTCGAGACAGCTAATACCCTCATAAATGTTCAGAAAACAGAGATTGTGTCAAATTAATCGGTATATTCCCTATAGTGCCCAGCACACCACAGCCCACATGGTAGGCACTTAAAGAGTAACTGTAGAATAGAACACACTGTCTTAGTCTGTTTTCTATTGCTACAACAGAAGACCCTAGATTAGGCAACATAAATAAAAGAGGGTTAATTAGCTCATGGTTCTGGAGACTAAAAGTCCAAACTCAGAAAGCTGCATTTACCTGGCTTCTGGTAAGGATCTAGTGTTGCTCTCACTCATGATGAAAAGAAGACAAGAGGCATGTGCACAGAGAGGAAGAAAAAAGGGGAGCAAATGTCTTCTAACAACCCTCTCTCACAGTAACTATATACATCCCTTCAAGAGAGCAGAGCTCCTTTACCCAAACACTGCCTGAAGGCCTCACCACATCTCAATACCACTATGCTAGCAATTAAATATATTTGTTTATTGATGGATCTGTAACATTTATGTATTGACAGAGTTAATAATTATACATTTTTATATGGCATGGTGTGATGTTTCAGTACCCTGATACACTGTGTATTGGTCAAGTAAGGATACTTACTTAAGCCATCACTTCAAATAGTAATTATTTCTTTGTGAAGAGAACATTCAACATTCCCCTTTTACCTATTTTTGAATTAAATAATACTATAATAATCACCATAATCACCCTCTGTGTAATAGAACATCAGAATCTTTCTCTGTTATGTGACTGTGTCTTCGAACCCATTAACCAGTCTCTCCCTCTTCTCCCCTCTCCCCACCCCCACTGGACTCTAAAGGTTTAGCCTGTAGGGATAAGGGACACACCATATCCAAACCATAGCACATGCCAAGGGAACACCAAAGGGAAGTAAGCTTCCTGTCCTGGAAAAAGTGACTCAGTGGGTCTCTATTCCAGCTACACCTCAGGATCACCTGGGGAGCATCTGTAAGATACCATTGCCTTGGGCTTTCTACCAAATCTTTGAATCTCTAGGGACAAAGCACTGGAGTATGACAAGAGCAGCCAGCATTGGAAACTGCTATTTAAGAGTAGTGGTTGCATAGTTCTCGAAACACTGGCCAGAGCAATTAGAGAGATGAAAGAAATTAAGGCATGAAAATAGGAAAAGAAGAACTTAAATTATCACTATTTGCAGTTGACATGATTATATACCTAGCAGACCCAAAAGGGTCTACAAAGAAACTATTAGAGCTAATAAATGAATTCAGCAAAGTGGCAGGATATAAAATCAACACGCATAAATCAAAGGCATTCCTGTATATCAGCGACAAATCCTCTGAAATGGAAATGAGGACAACCACCCCATTCACGATATCCTCAAGAAAAATAAAATACTTGGGAATCAACCTAACAAAAGAGGTGAAAGACTTATACAATGAAAACTACAGAACCCTAAAGAGAAAAATAGAAGAAGATCTTAGAAGACGGAAAAATATACCCTGTTCATGGATAGGCAGAACTAACATCATCAAAATGGCGATATTACCAAAAGTTCTCTATAGGTTTAATGCAATGCCAATCAAAATCCCAACGGCATTTCTTGTAGAAATAGAGAAAGCAATCATGAAATTCATATGGAAAAATAAATGACCCAGAATAGCAAAAACAATGCTAAGCAGGAAGTGTGAATCAGGCGGTATAGCGATACCAGACTTCAAACTATACTACAGAGCAATAGTAACAAAAACAGCATGGTACTGGTACCAAAACAGGCGGGTGGACCAATGGTACAGAATAGAGGACACAGAAACCAATCCACAAAACTACAACTATCTTATATTTGATAAAGGGGCTAAAAGCATACAATGGAGGAAGGATAGCATCTTCAACAAATGGTGCTGGGGAAACTGGAAATCCATATGCAACAAAATGAAACTGAATCCCTTTCTCTCACCATGCACAAAAGTTAATTCAAAATGGATCAAGGAGCTTGATATCAAATCAGAGACATGGCGTCTGATAGAAGAAAAAGTTGGCTACGATCTACATACTGTGGGGTCGGGCTCCAAATTCCTCAATAGGACACCCATAGCACAAGAGTTAATAACTAGAATCAACAAATGGGATTTACTCAAACTAAAAAGTTTTTTCTCAGCAAAAGAAACAATAAGAGAGGTAAATAGGGAGCCTACACCCTGGGAACAAATCTTTACTCCTCACACTTCAGATAGAGCCCTAATATCCAGAGTATACAAAGAACTCCAAAAATTAGACAATAAGATAACAAATAACCCAATCAACAAATGGGCCAAGGAACTGAACAGACACTTCTCAGAGGAGGACATACAATCAATCAACAAGTACATGAAAAAATGCTCACCATCTCTAGCAGTCAGAGAAATGCAAATCAAAACCACCCTAAGATACCATCTCACTCCAGTAAGATTGGCAGCCATTATGAAGTCAAACAACAACAAGTGCTGGCGAGGATGTGGGGAAAAGGGTACACTTGTACATTGCTGGTGGGACTGCAAATTGGTACAGCCAATTTGGAAAGCAGTATGGAGATTTCTTGGAAAGCTGGGAATGGAACCACCATTTGACCCAGCTATTCCCCTTCTTGGTCTATTCCCTAAAGACCTAAAAAGAGCATGCTACAGGGACACTGCTACATCGATGTTCATAGCAGCACAATTCACAATAGCAAGACTGTGGAACCAACCTAGATGCCCTTCAATAGACGAATGGATAAAAAAAATGTGGCATTTATACACAATGGAGTATTACTCTGCATGAAAAAATGACAAAATCATAGAATTTGCAGGGAAATGGATGGCATTAGAGCAGATTATGCTAAGTGAAGCTAGCCAATCCCTAAAAAACAAATGCCAAATGTCTTCTTTGATATAAGGAGAGTAACTGAGAACAGAGTAGGGTCGAAGAGCATGAGAAGAAGATTAACATTAAACAGGGATGAGAGGTGGGAGGGAAAGGGAGAGAGAAGGGAAATTGCATGGAAATGGAAGGAGACCCTCAGGGTTATACAAAAGTACATACAAGAGGAAGTGAGGGGAAAGGGAAAAATAATACAAGGGGGAGAAATGAATGACAGTAGAGGGGGTAGAGAGAGAAGAGGGGAGGGGCGGGGAGGGGAGGGGGGTAGTAGAGGATAGGAAAGGCAGCAGAATACAACAGACACTAGTATGGCAATATGTAAATCAATGGATGTGTAACTGATGTGATTCTGCAATCTGTATACGGGGTAAAAATGGGAGTTCATAACCCACTTGAATCAAAGTGTGAAATATGATATATCAAGAACTATGTAATGTTTTGAACAACCAACAATAAAAATTTTTAAAAAATTAAAAAATAAATAAATAAAATAAAATAAAAAGGGAAAAAAAAAAGAGTAGTGGTTGCATATTAGAGTTGCCTGGGGGATCAATAGTCCTGGTCCTAGACAAAACAAATCAAGATTGCTAATAATGGCAGTTAGACATCTATTATCTTAAGATTCCCTAATATCTCCCAGCTGTAGACAACTGAGCATCAGGCTGAGAGGGTAAAGGGATATCCCCTTTCTAGATCTCTATCATTTCTCCAGGGCTGAAGAACACACAGTTATCAGCAGTAGCAACTCCCTTTCTTTAGTTGCTGTGCCCAACAATTTGTAATTTGCAAATCTGGACCCAAAAGAAGTGTCTACAGAAACTTTGGATAAACACTTTGTCCCTCTGCACATCTCTCAGGCTCACTAATAGTCATACTTAAATTGTTTCTCCCTTTCATTCAGAAACTAAGGTTGACTAAAGATAGAAATATCAAATCTAGATTTCAAAAGAATACACAGAAAACTTAAAGAGAGGTCATCATGGGCTGGGGTTGTAGCTCAGTGGTAGAGCTCTTGCCCAGCACGTGTGAGGCCCTCGGTTTGATCCTTAGCACCACATAGAAATAAATAAATAAATAAAGGTATTAAGAAAAAGAGAGAGAGGTCATTATTTAGAGTTGCTAAACTTCGAATGCCAAAGACTGGAAGAAAACGATCACTAAAATTATGCCTATTTATTGATTGATTGATACAAGGGATTGAACTCAGGATATAACTGAGTTACATCCCCAGCCCTTTTGGTTTTCTATTTTGAGACAGGGTCTTGCTGAGTTTCTGAGCTGGCTTTGAACTTGTGATCCTCCTGCCTCAGACTCCTGAGTCTGGGATTGTAGGCATGTGCCACCACGCCCAGAAAAAAAAATATGCCTATTTAAAAATACTAGAGTAAATAGTTAAAAAGAAAAAACAGATAGCTATAGTCACTGAAAAGAAAAAAAAGATACTTCAAAAAAACTAATAGCTATACTCATCTTTCATTCAAAATTCAGTAACATTTATTCAACATTTATTTTGTCCTATGTCCTGTGCCAGAAAGGAAGAAAGGGAGAAAAAGAAGGGGAGGGAATAAAAAAGGGAGAAAATGGAGGGATAGAAGGAAATGAAGAGAGGAAGGATTTTTTTTCTAAAATTTTAAGGAAGCCTAGGGGAAGGTCCTGGGAAATTAAACTGACTAAATTATGTTGTGTGTGTATATGAATATGGAACAACAAATCCCACTAATATGCATAATATAATCGACCAATATTTCCAATTTTTTTTTTATTTCAGGAAGCTTAAAATCTAAGAGGGAGAGAAATTTATATATAGATGAGTAAAATTAAAGATAAAATAAAAACATAGTAAATATATGAAGACACAATTGGTGTGAAGATACTATTTATACAACCAGAGATATGAAAAATTGTGCTCTATATATGTAATAAGAATTGTAATGCATTCTGCTGTCATATATAAATAAAAAAAATTACATTTTAAAAAAAAACATGAATGAATGAACGAATGTGAATGACTTGAGAGGAAGATTGGGTTTCTGCTGGGCTAGTCCTGGAAGACTTGCCTTACTGTCATTCCTGTTGTTGCCAGCTTCGGGCCTGATACAGACTACTTCTGCATTTTTGCCGTGTGGGAACTAAGAACTAAGAGACAGAATGGTAGGGCTTGGACCAGGAGAAGCATTTCAGCTCTGGCTGTTCTTGCGCCATCTGTTCTTTCCCTCCCAGTCTTCCTTTGTAAAGATTTTCCCCACCATTTATCCTCTATTCTGCCTCTTCTCCATTCATCACTTTAGGAAGGTTTCTAATTCATTACATAAAATGTCTATATATTGCCCATAAACACTTCAGGGGAAAAATCAGAATAGAAATAAAACAGATACATAAATACATTTTATAAATAAATAAATAAAAAGTGTGTACATAACCCCAGTGAATTGGAAGAATATTTAGATAAGCGACTAGGGAAAAGAATTTTCACACTGTGTCATCTGCTAACGTTAATGAGTTAATTAAATTAGAAAAATTCCACTGCCAAAAGTGAAAACATCCAAATATGTGGGATGCTCAGGGGATTATGGACCATGCTACTAAATGCATTCTGTTCAAGCTTATTTTTTTTCTTCGAGCAGGCTGTAGAGAGCTACACTTAAAAAGCCATCCAATTTCAAGAGCGTATTTTCCATCTGGGGCCAGTTGGGTAGACAACGCTCTAAACTCCGAAAAGCCTGCTGAGAAACAACACAACTTGTTAAGGAAACAGCCTATGAAAAGCAATACTTTCTAAAAATCCAGCAAAAGGTTTAACTGTGATGTCTCCATCTACTGCAGAATTCATTATTTTTCATTAAATGTCTTTGCACACAAGTGAGAAATGAATGATTCAGGAAATGGACTTCATAAAATAAATCGAAAGCCAATACATTTTTGCTAAGGTTTCAGCTGGTAATTAGAATATTTCCAATTACCTAGCAGTTTTTGTCACTTGAAGAGGTTACTCATTTGCCTGCTAAAGTAACCTCCCTGCAGCTACCCCCACCCCAAATCATTCTGAGGTGAAAAAAAATGCTAAAAGCCAAGTAAATCAAGATTAAAGGATTAAACCTTAAAAACCCATTAATGCACTGAAACAATAGAAAGAATTTTAATAAACCATAAAAATATAGAATATGGCATGAAAATGTCCTAAGTAATAACAACTGTCAAAATGAAATGCATGAGAAATGTCTCAAAGATGTTTATCTTTTTCTGTTCAGTGTTTAATTAAATTGAAAGTATTCTTCATTTTTTGAGAGGGAGATGGGCTAAAATCTCTTCAAAAAAAAAAAAAAAAAGCAAAATGGTCAATAATCATCCACTTAAATGATAGCTGGGAAGAACTAGGTTTTACAGACACATACACACTCATATCTACATACTTTTATATATACACAGATATATATATATACATGTTCATTCTATGAATACATTTTTATAATGCTTGTATGCATACATATATTTATTTACTCCATGCATACATGAACATACATATATAGTCACTTTTTCTCTTCATGTTACCATTTTTTTTCTGGTAATAAGCAATAAAAATATTTTTTTAATTATTTGCCCCCCCACACACACCATGTTGCTTGTTTCTTCTTACTCAGACTCAGAACTAAGGAGTTAGCCTAGGCTAGTTGGACAGACCAGTGCTTCTCAAATTCATGCACAGAAATCACTAGTACACCTTGTGAAAATGCAGATTCTCAATTATTACATCTACAGCAAAACCTGAGATTCTGCATTTCTAATAAACTGATGCTTCTTGTCTGTGGACTGTATTTTGACAGCAAAGGATCGAAACTTAGAATTTTTCTATGTATGTGTAAGAGTGAAATTCTAAGAATTTTCTCAAAGCTCTGTGATGACTCAGTTCTTCACATAATCCAAGATGACAGATGAGGTCTCATAATAACGATTCCTGGGTTTACCTTCACTTGGGACACTAGGAAAGCCAGAACCTGAGGTCTAAGTGGTTTCTTTCAGCCCCATCTCACCTACCAACCAACACAGTCACTGCCTCAGAACCAACCCAACAAGTGGCTGCCTTGTCTCCATTCCACTCATCCAGGGACAGATGGCTCACACTGCCTCCCACAAGGGCCCATTTCATATCTGAGTATCTCCAAGGGCAACAAAGTTTCAATCTGTCTCTTGGATTTTTACCCACTGGACACATCTCTGTTTTCTGGAGCAAATGTAATATGCTTTCTCTCTCAGGCAAAATATGCCCAGTTTCATCAACATTTTCTCTTGTGAAGAAATTTCCAAAACCCTTGCCTTCATCGTTACTCTCTCAACAAAAAAATCCATGAAATGATAAAGTCTTCTTCCCAATTAAAACTGTTATACCATATTAAATTCATTTATTCTCCTTCTAGAAGATAAAAGCAATAAAAATGTATATAGAGTATAATGTGGAAATCATATAACTTCATTCTCCTGATCACTTTTAGCAGTTTTTCTATTTGTGCACCCCTATAAATAAATTCTGCTTTTTCCCCTTTTCCAATAGATGGGATCAACACTTGTTGGTCAGTGATTGCACTTTATTTGATATTTTCAATACACTAGGGTTTAATTTTTTACAACTTCATATTATTCAATATAATGGATGATCAATAGATCTCTTATTAGCTTAAATGTAGAAATACAGAGTTTGGGATGTTTTCTGATTCTAGGCAGTGTTTCCAAGAGCATGTATATGTATCTTTTGTGCCTGCACAAACTTTTCTATAAAGCTTAGATTGCTAAGGGTGAAATTACAGTGTAAACATTAAAAATTTGGTATGAATTGCCTAGTTACCTTCTAAAAATATTTTAAGAACCTATACCTCTATGGCTGTTATGAAATGACGGTTTTCTACATAGTCACCTTTACTGAGTAGTATCAGTCTTAAAGCTTTCACAAACTGGTGGTAAAAGAAAAAAAATGTCCTCAACCTCTCAAATTACAAACTGAGATTATTAATGGAATTGTGCATCTTTGTATGCTGTTTTGGTTGTATGAAGTATGGAGGGTGGATCACCTGCTTAAATTATTTGGTCATTCTTTTTCCTTCTTCCTGTTGCTTATTGATTTGTAAAAGCTCATAATATATTTGAATATCAATCCTTATTAACAGCTGCTACAAATATTTTTCTGTGAGGTTATCTTTTGGCTCTTTGCTGTAGAATGTTACAATTGATCGTAGTCAAATGTGTCAATCTTTTCCTTTACAATAAATTAAAAGAATATTTTCCATTATGTTTTTAACCATTCTTATGGTACCATTAGAATATACCTTTGTCTGTGGCACAAAACATAAGTTTAACTTTATTTTATATAGGATGTGAATTCATTAATTCTGTAATTCGAATATTCTCCCCACTAATTTGAAATGCCCCCTGATCTTAACAAAACTTAACACATCCAAGATCCTTTTCCTTGGTTATCTATTCTTTTCTAAAGTTGATTTATTTGACTATGTTTGTGCTAGTTATAAGCTTTAGTAAATTTGGATATCTTTTAGGTCAAACTTGCCTTGTTCTATTTGAAAAAAATCTTTGGCCATTTGTATACACTTTTGTTTTCCTGATGAACTCCGGGGTATCAGATCATTGTGTTCTACAAGAAGTACAGTAGAGATTTTTATTGGGTTGGACTGGATTTAAATTTACAGATTATTTAGGAGAGAACTTACATTGTATTCTGGAGTCTTCCTGCACTGTTATGTCAAACACGCAGTAGGTTGTTGAATGGCCACACATTCCTCCATCCCAGGATGGCCCACCCTCTTCTCTTCCCATACAGGGTGGTGCCCATTTCTCTAATTCTTTGAATCTGGAAGTGCTTCTGACCCCTTTGCAACAGAACATGGCAAAAGTGATTCAGCATTCTAGGGCTGGGCCTTAGGAGGACCTGAAGCTTTCATTTTCTCCCTCTCTCTTCACCCTGAGACTATTATGATGCACAAATCTAGCCCACTGGAGGAGAAGAATCGCTTGTAGGAGAGCTGGGATGTCTAAGATGCTTTATATGTTTGTGTTTTATGTTTACACAGATGGCATCATCCTTTTTGTATTAATCTATGTATTGTGCCTTTTTTCCACTTAACTTCATTTTTTTTTTCCATTTAACATTAATGGCATCAAGATTTATCTGTGCTGAGGCTGGGCATAATGATGTACAACTGTAATTCTCAGAGGCTCTGGAGGCTGAGACAGGAGGATCATGAGTTCAAAGCCAGCCTCAGCAACTTAGCAAGGCACTAAGTAACTCAGTGAGATTCTGTCTCCAAATAAAATACAAAAAAGGTCTGGGGATGTGGCTCAGTGGTTAAGTGTCCCTGAGTTTAATCCCTGGAAAAAGACTTATCTTTGCTGATAAAAGGAATTCTAGTTCATCTGAAATATTTTAAGAATCCAGCTAAGTGGATTTATTGCAGTAGCAGTTTACATAATTCCCAAACAATGGATAATGGATAGTTTGTTTCCTTTTTTTTTTTTTTTTGTCATTACATTACTAGCAGTGCTGTTCTGAACATTCCTATTTATGCATCCTTGTGAACAGAGGCAAAAATTTTCATATGGAGAAATCACAGGATCACAGGTTACCCACATGTTTGATTCACCTTGTAGTATCAAACTGCTCTCCAAAAAATGGTTGAACTATAGCAATTTATACCTATGCCACCAATATTAAAAGTCCCTGTTTCCCCATGGCTTTTACGATAAATAAATGCATGATTATCTTTGCAGTTGGATTATTAGCCTCTTGGGTGTTGGAAGCAGTGTCTCCTCTGACTTGGTTATTATTTCCCTGACACATTTATTAGGGGTTCTTCCCATAAGGAGCTAGATCTGAGAGGAAAACAGCAGTCGAGCCAGGCATTGGTCTTTCTGAGTCCTCCCTGTATGTCAATGTTTCTCAAGCCATTTTTTAATCACCCCCTTTAGAATACTGTAAATAAATAAATAAATAAATAAATTTATTTACCATATATATATATATATATATATATATATATATATATATACATATTGTGTGTGTGTGTGTGCTCCTCTCCTTCTCCCATACAATTTAATGCCAAAGATATATCTGTTTATTTGCTGTGGCCCTTTGGAGGAACACAAACTATTGTGATATCTTAGGTTTGTTTGTTCATTTTGTCCCAAGAGCCAATTTTCATTTAGACTGAGAATGTTTCTATCTATAGATGCAAGATACATTTAGATTGGCAAATATCTTTTTTTGAGGGAGGAATTCAACTTGATTTTCTCTAATAACCACCAAAGGGTATGAATCTTTCCACCAACAGAATATGGGAAAACTGATAATAAGTTCTGAATTCTTTCACTAGGAACACCCCCATTAATGAAGTGCCTTGTGGGGAAAGTTAAGAAATACAGTCATGCATCATTTAACAGCACTGTGTCATTAGGCCATGTCATCATTGTAGGAACATCACAGAGAGTCCTTACACACACCAAGATGGTACAGGCTGATTACTCCACGTGGTCTCTTAATGCAATTAAGAAATATGGTAAACACAAGGTACATGAGGTTGCTGCTGGCTCTTATACCATAGCATACTATTTCACAGTAAACTTTTTAATAAGTAGGAGTATACACTAAAATAACAATAAAAAGTATAGTATAGCAAGCATATAAACCAGTAACAGTTGTTCATTATCATTATCAAATATTAAGTACTGTACATAATTATATATGCCATACTTTTACTTGACAGGCAGTGCAGTTTGCACACACACACATCAACACACAAATGTTTATGTAAGTTCTCCCAATTTTTTGAGATTAGATTTTTTTTTGATACATTACAGATGGAAGCCAGGGCCTTGCACATGCAAGACAGATGCTCTACCACCTGAGCCACATCCCCAACCTAGAGATTAGATTTTTTTTTTTAAATAAGACATCACAAGCCAAATATAATTCACCTCTGAGAATTATGCCATCTACATCCTATTATTTGCAATCTTTAGCTACATGAGTTCTCAAAAACCTCTTTCCTCCTTTAAAATTCAATAATTATTTTAGAAGATTGAATCAATATGAAACTCTGAGAACACTGAAGTCTTAAATAATAACACATAAAAAAAAAAATCTAAGAATACCAAAGAGATTGAGAGGTTGTGTGTGTGTGTACTAATTTATTTTCCCACGACCTGTCTATGCAAATAGAAAACATTCAAACTTTCTTTTCAAAGATATTTTTTCTCCTTTTTTATGTGAACTAAAAATGTAAAGCAATTATCAAAAGTTAGAGAAATTAGCTTCAAAAGCATAAATATTTTTTCTTTCTTTGAATTAAAATATTGCCTAGGTTACTGAATAATTTTTGATACCATATATAACATTATAGCCCAAACATTAAAAACTCTTTCCTTGAAAAAACATTTTACATATTTGTTTAATTCAATAGATGTTCTTTAAGGTATGCAAGCAAATGCTTCTGAAATCCCTTAGTTGTCTATATTCTTCTTCCTTGTTAGTTTTAGCATTTCTGTCTCTTATACACACAAAAATATTCTGGTCACATGGATATTTTGATAGGTTACATTAATTAAATTACCTAAATTATTTTACTATCTCTGTTTCTCACAGTTTTCTATGTAGATGGATTCTGCAGGATTTATCAACTCTTGATACATTTTGGAAATTGGAATATAAAGTGTGTATTTTTAGTTCTAAAATTACTTGTATATCTTCTAACAAATTTATTTCTGTGGTCCTTATTTTCTTCATCTCACATATCAAGAGAAATGAAATAAGTGATCCCTAGAGGTCCCTTTTGGTCCTAAAATATGTTGATCTATAAAACAATTTAAAGAAAATGTAATGCTTTTAAATTTATTGCATCTTTTAATTTATAGCTTTATTGCAATATAATTCAATACCAAAATATTGATTCACTTAAAGTAGACAATGATCTAGTGAATTCAGAAAGCTGTGCTACCACCTCCAAAATCTAATTTTAGAACATTTTCAACACTTGAAAAAGAAACTCACAAATATTAGCAGTCCCTGCCCATCCCTGCCCCTCACCCAGCTCTAGGTAATCAGTAATCTGCATTCTGTCTCCATGTACTTGTCTATTCTGGATATTTCCCATAAATGGTACCCTGATAAGCTATCTTTGTGACTAATCTTGTTCACTAAGTATAATGTTTTCAAGGATCATCTATGTGGTAGCGCCTATTGAAACTTCATTTTTTTTCATGGTTGAATGATATCTCATTGTAGAGATATATCACATTTGTTTAACACTTTGTCAATCATTGGTAGTATTTAGATTGTTTCCACATTCTTGCTATGAACAATCATATATAAGTTTCTGTATGAACCTATGTTTTCATTTGGGTTGGGTACATACTTAAGGAAAAAAATATTGGCTCAAATGGAACCACCAAACTGTTTTCCATAGAGAATGTACCTCATTTTACATCTTTGACAGTCACATACGAGAGGTCCAATTTTGGCATACCTTTGTCAGCATTTATTATTGTCTATAACTTTTCATTATAACTGCTCCAGTGGACACAAAGTGATGTCTCATTGTAGCTTTGACTTCCATTTCCCTAATTATTAATAATGTTGTGCCTCTTTGCATGTCCTTATTGGCTATGTGTGTATCTTTCTTGAGAGAAACATTTATTCAGACATTTGTCCATTTTTTTTAATTCAGTGAGTATCTTTTCATTGTTGGAGTAGAAGTGTTCTTTTTACTTCCTAGATATAAGCTCCTGGTCAGATGTAATATTTGAAAATATTTTCTCTCATTCCATGGATTGTCTTTTCACTCTCTTGATAGTGTCCTTTGATGTACAAATGTTTTTAAATCCTACTGAAGTGCAAGTTATCGATGTTTTTTTCTTTTGTAGCTGATGTTTTGATGTTATATCTTAGAAACTTTTTCCTGCTCCAAGGCAGTAAAGATTTACTCCTATTATGGAATTTTTATAATTTTGGCTCTTACATTTAAGACTGTGATTCCAATTTGGACTCCTCCCTCATGCCATATAAATGTAAGAGCCAAAATTATATGGCATGAGGGAGGAGTCCAAATTCATCCCTTTTCACGTGGGTATCCACAGTATCCTAGCGCTATTTATTGAAAGGAGTATTCTTTCCCCACAAAATTGTCTTGCCGTCCGTGTAAAAAAGATCAACCAACCATAGTGTTAGGTTTATTTTTGCACTTTTAATTTTATTCCTTTGATCTATGTGTCAGTACCACACTATCTTGATTAATACAGATTTTTGGTAGGTTTTGAAATTTGGAGTATGAATCCTCCGAGTTAATTCTTTATTTTTAAGGAGTTTTTGTAGCTAACTTGCATTTCTATATTAATTTTAACTTCTTGGAACTTTTTGCAAAAAAGCCAAGTGAGATTATGATAGGGATTCCATTGAGTCTGTAGATCAGTTTGGGGAGTACTGCCATCTTAACAATGCTAATTCTTCTATTCATGTAAACAGACTGTCTTTCCATTTTGTTAGGTCTTCTTTTAACAATGTTTTATAGTTTTGGGTATACAAATCTTGCATTTCACTTGTTATATTCATTCTTAGATGTTTTCATTTTGTTGTATTATACATTAGATTGTTTTCCTAATTACAGTTTAGGATTATTTGTATCATAACTTTTTTAAGCTTCAAGATGAAAGACCAATCCATACTTGCCTCAGTCAGTCTTTTTTGCAATTTGCTTTAAATGATATAGTAATTTTAATTTTATTCCTAAGTAACATATTTTTCACTTTTATTTTTAAATGTGATTTTTATTAAGTCATGAAAAAGTATAAAGATCATATGTAGTATTTTGAATTAAAGTTAAGATAGACACTTAGCCTACTCAATTAAATAACTTAGACTAAATTATAGTACACTACCATCATCTTTTACCATGCCTCCTTGAGCACTTACTGAATGCACAACACTAATATTGTCTTACCAGCCCACATTTGATGAAAATGCATTCAACTTATCAACAAGAAAACTGAACTTAAGTCCCTAACTTCATAAAACCCAGTAGTTAAGAAACCAAAACATGAATAAACACCCTCATCATTTCATGTTTGTTGCCTTGATTAAATATTTGCATTTTATTCCATTAAAGGAATTTCCTTTCCTTTGACTGAAATAAAAGTTTATACTGTGAAAACTGAATTTTAATTTGACTTTTCAGGGACCGTATTCAAGCCTTTCCTAAGCTGCCACTCTGCTACTTCCTTTTAAAATTATGCCAATGTTGTTGAAGGTATAAAATGTAATCATTTGTCTTGGAATAGAAATAAAATAAATTCTGATTACTGTCTTTTCCTGGGAAATAGAACATGTATTCAAACTGAAGGAGTCACGTTAGGTCAGTGGCTATTACAAACTTTGAGGAAAAGAGGAAGTCTAATACCCAACACATTGGAAAAGTACAAACATTTAACAATTTGTGCATTCTTGGACATAATTTGAAGGATTCAAGGCTACTCTGAAGCTCAACCGTGGATACACCAAATTTAAAGTAAGAACTTTCCACTAGTAGTAACAGTAAAATATATAATTGTATCAAATACATTTTTTGTAATGTATAAAGAAGAAAAACATCTCTGTGAAACAGACACTAAGCTCAAAGAAGAAAGAGGACAACAGATCTCCTGGGCCTGCTGAGCACTGTGTCCAGAAAGATGTTAAAACAGAAGAGTTTGACACCTCATATGTATCTAGCATCAAGAGCTTTGCATGAGTGTTGGAGGCCAGCCAGCTACTCCATGAATGCACAGTCTGGAAAAGGGGCCCCTCAATCTTGGAAATAATTGCTTCCTGGGGCTTAAGACTCCAAGATATTGAACTGCATGGTAGAAGGACAGGTAGTCTAAAGAACTTGAATCAAAGCATTTGGTAGTTCTGCACCATCTGAGACTTACCCAACTTTATATTACAGGAGAGATACACCAAGCCACTCACAAAACCTGGTTCTGGATGGGGCATCTGGCAAGTTTCCTGAAAGCATGTATATAACCCATGGATGAGGAGGAGTGTGCATAGAGATGGGGGCAAATTCCATTCAAGATGACTTGAAATTTTAAAGCATATGAAAACTAATACTAAGAAGACAACCAAAAATCATCATCAGTGAAATAAAAATAATGAGAAAAGTTAATATTAGGAGGGAATAAATATCAAAACATAAAAGTGGAATAAACATAACATAAGCATGGAATAATTCTGTGCTTGTACAATTACATCAAAACAGATTCTACTGTCATTTATAATTAAAAAGAATCAATGTCAATAAATAAATAACAAAAAAGTAGTATATCACTTACAAAACTGATGAGAAATTGTGAAATAAAAATAGGCAAATAAAGGGGGCACAGTGGCACAACCCTGTAATCCTAGCAGCACAGGAGGCTGAGGCAGCAGGATCCCAAGTTTGAGGGCAGCCTTGGCAACCTATCAAGACCCTGTTTCAAAATAAAAGACGTGGGGTTGTAGTTGGGGATGTAGCTCTATGGTAAAAAGAACAACAACAACAAAAGAACAAGAATATCCATTATAAATCCAGAAAAATCAGTCTGAAATAAAATGCCAAAAAACAAGATTAAAGCCAGACAAGACAATCAAAGAGAGAATTAATGAACTACAAAGTTATACCGATGAATTCATCTAGTGCAAGGTACAGAGAAAAATATTGGATAAAAGGAGGATTGATTGGAAGTTTCCAAAATGCATCTAGGAGACTCAAAGAGAGAGAGAGAGAGAGAGAGAGAGAGAGAGAGAGAGAGAGAGAGAGAATAGAATAACATAGAAGAAATATCTTCAGAAGAAAATGGCTAAGAAATTTTCAGAATTGAAGAACTTGTATGACTAAAACTACAACATAAAGAAATAAATACTATACATATCAATACATGTAGTTTTGAAACTATAAAAACCTCAAGCTACAGAGAAAATCCTAAAAGTCATGAGAGATGCTTCCGAAATGACATGCAAATGAAAACCTATTAGACGGTTAGACTGCCAGCACATTTCAGTCAGCAGAAGTAAATGCCAGAACATAAGGCAGTAATGTCTTCAAAGTGTTGAGAGCAATTAACTGTGACTTAGAATTCTAAATTGAGCTAAAATATAATCCAAGAACTCTTTAGTCTTACTAAAAACAAAAGCTTTGTTTTCCCCAGATACTGACTAAAAAACTACTGAAGGATATATGCTAGCAAGAAATGAGAGGGAAGAAGTACGATCCTGGAGACTTTGGTGAGCAAAGGCATGGAGAAATGATGTGAGTGAATCTACCCATTGGCCACTGAAAATCGCAACTCACAAAAAAACAAAGATCAGAATGGGATTCAAAGGGTAAATTAAGTATAATAAGGTCTTAGTTTTATTTTTTAAGCATATAAAGATATTGAGTAAATTTTAATCTGCTATATATATTTTGTATTTTATTTGTATGTACATGTAAACATAGAATGCATAAATATGCATGTTACAAATTTTTAAGTAATACAGGTATTAAAAAAAGAATAAGCAAATAACGATATTATCCATTTTAATCCAAGCAGAAAGGTAGAAACCAAAAAAAACATGAAAAAAACTCAGTCAAATTGAAAGTTCATAAATTTTTTTCTTGCAGTCATTTTTACTTTGCTGCAACTTCTAATGAAAAAGAAAATATAGTAAGTTTAAAATCACATTATCTTTAAAATGGAAAGCGAAAAGAGGATTTAACTAAAACTGGAAATTCTAAAAATGAGAACAAAAAATGAGAGTAATATAAACAGAGAAAATAACCTACAAATCAATTCAAAGGTGGCCACAATAAAAGTTTTTGAAAATTTATACAATATATGCTGATCACATTATGATCCTTCAAACTCTTTATATCCTCATGGAGCCTTGAGAAAAATCACTGCCAATATTATTTAAGGAAATATTACTCTGCATGCTCACAAATTGTTCCATTGTTGAGTACTTCATTCAGCCTTATGCTTATAAATAAATGAGCTGTGTTTATTTGTCTGTCCTTCCACTAGATTAGTTATCCTTCAGGACAGGACCACAGCTCATTTACCTGGTCACCGTGATCCCATTATTTGATATCTGAAATGAGCTCACCATGTCTGAAACGGTTAAATTTTGAGCAATGAATTCTCTGTAAATAACTTCTGCTGCTTCACACCTTAGAAACAGTTGCCTGTTTTTAAATTTATTGCTTTTATTTGTATCTTAAATTAAATATCATCATGCCTGAAAACTTCAGTGCACCCAGAGAAAAACAGAGGTTCTGTTTATCTTTTATATTACCTTTGGTTACCTCAGATGACTTATTTGGAAAGTATAAACTCTTTTCTCCATGAAATATTGCTTCAGAATATACCCTCTTATTAAAATATATATGAGTAAAATGTACATGTATACACACACAAAAATGTAAATCTTCTTTAGAAGTATCTATGCATATTTTTTTAAAATAAATAGTTAAAATTATATGAAAAACAGCCAAACTTCCCTCTTCATGTAATCCCAATAATACTCTCTGAATCAGAAAAAAATCCACCATTAACAATTTATCTTTCTAGATATAGATACATGTTTATATTTACGTATGTTTTTGAAACAGAAGTGGCACCCATTTCTATGTATATATTTGACCACCTTTTTTTCCCCACTTAATAAATCAGAGAAGTCTTTCCATGTCAAGATACAAATAGCTTTTCTTCATCCTTTTAATGACCATGAAGGCTCCTGAGTGTGGATGGAGCATTATTTGTTTGACTCTTCCCCTATTGATGGACACTCGGACAGTAAATAACTTTTCATTATTACAAATGATGCTGCAGTGCGCATTCTTGTGCATGCCTCTTCACATAAGTGAATGAACCGTTTTCCAGGATAAATAGCTAAAGGTGGCCTCTCATTTTGAATACACTCAAATTTCTATTAATCTAAATCACTGTCTCCTTCCTGTTCCATCCCAATGATTGCTTATATTTTCAGTTCAGAAAGGCAGAGAAGAATGCCCACAACTTCCCAGAAATGTAATGATCAGCCTTCAGAATCAAAATCACACCTAAAGTATCCCCTGCCTATCAAATAACTCACTGATAAGTCACATCTGATCAAGGTCATTCCAGAATTCACACAACAAACTTCAGTGCCCTGTGGATCACAACTTGACCTTAAGTATAATTCTGGATAGGTTGGAAAGTCTGACTAAGGTTATGCAGGAAGGCAGAACTTATTTGGTTCTCTTTGAAAAGAGGGCTTAGAAAAGTCCTTATCTGACCCTGGGGATGACACCCAAAAGGAAAGAGAGGCATAGAACCAAGTATCAGAGGCAGCTGCAGGGGAGAATTTGATTTTAGAATCACTTCTAAAACCAGCTTTTTCTTTATCTATTTTCCTTCATTATCTGTTTTAGATTATTAAACTTTTGTTTAAGTTATTGATGGCAAAGACTCCTGTCTAGTATCGTTTGAAGTTAGTGGGCCAAGAGATGTAGAAATATCCGAGTTGGGTTGCTAAATTTCTGAGGTGCACCCAGTGCAAGTTAAAACATGCTCAGTCCTCTACTTCATTCTGCCCATGGTCAGCACAGATTTAATAAGATAGAGACCAAGGCAGAGAGTAAAGGATCTGGTGGCAATCAAGCTAAGTATTTTTGTTTCCATCCATCAGAATCATGGTTGAGGGCTGAATGGTTTGCATCCCTGCTTCCCGTAATGGGCTCCAATATCTCACCAGGGCAGCTTCCAGGTAGAATCTGCTTCAGTGGCCACCATGCCATACCAAGCATCCATACTAGATGGCCAGCTCTAAGAATCTCTTGTTATAATACTTTCATGAGCTCTCACTAACTACATATCTATTGATTCAAAGTGGCTCGGGAGGCTGAGGTAGGAGGATCAGGAGTTCAAAGCCAGCCTCAGCAAAAGTGAGGCACTAAGCAACTCAATGAGACCCTTTCTCTAAATAAAATACAAAATAGGCTGGGGATGTGGATCAGTGGAGTGCCCCTGAGTTCAATCCCCAGTACCAGAAACATTTTGAAGTCACATACAAGGGAATTTTGTACCTTTACAAGAAAAACCTAGAAAAGGGAACAGGAGAGGTAGGATTCATGGTTCAAACACTTATTGTTGAAAAAACTTGTAATGGCTTAAGCATTATCCCCAAAGAAATTGAAGAGAATGGCACAAAAAAAATTTCCATCAAGAAAATATTGTTGATTATAGTAGGAAAGATTGATATTACTTGTTATAATGTCCTGGAATTATTTTGGCTTGATATAGTGCTTTACAACTTCAGTCAATTTAAGTTGGAAATCTGAGGATGAATGAAATAACGCTATGGTTTTGTCTAACTGAAATGGCAGAGACAAAACCCTGAAACACAATTACATGTGCTCACACACACACACACTCGTCAATCCCTGTGTGTGCGCACTCACATATACACTCACACCCAGAAGCACACCTCAGCCATGTCTCCCTGGCTGAGCTCAGATATTCAGAATCAAATACACTCAGGAGAAATCCAAAGGTGGAAAAGTGTCCCTATAGAAGAGTGTCTGAGTAGAAACAGACATGCTGAAAGGACAAAGAGAAAGAGACAGAGGCAGTGGATTCATCACTGTTCAAGAGATTATGTATTTTCAGAACAGTATAAAGTGTTTAAAAGAAGTATTTACAGGAGTAACCATTTACCATATTTCCCACAATGACTGCCTTTGTGCTCTGTCCTAGAATAGTCTTCAACTCTGTATGATAAATCTGTCACCTGCTCAGCTGTGCTCCATTTACCAGATTCAGGCTATGTTATAGAGTTTCAAGATAGCACGGATGCGTGCTTTGACACAGGGCATGACTGCTGTCCTGAATATAGCCCTTCAGTGCAGCTTTGGAAGGGAAAAGGATAGGGTGTGTTGATTGAGGGGCCCCATCACCATGTGCCTAGAAGGTGCTTGTTAACAGTGCCACTGGGTTTTATATATATATATATATATATATATCAGTTTTAAGCCATTTGAACAGATGAAAATACTCTAAGAAACATGAAGATCCCTCTCATTAATTTCACAAGCTTATCTATTTATGCAGTTTGGATCCTTAGGTCAAGGAAAATGAGCAATTCTTTGTTCAAGGCTTCAAAAGATTGCAAAGTGAAGGGGGGGTGGGGGTAAAAAGGAGATAAGAAAAAGATGAAAGCAGAGGAAGGAACATTATTTGTTCAAAGCAAGAACCTTTTCTTATCAGTCCAACCATCCATCTTTAGTTTTGTGAGTCCTTTTACTATATGATCAAGTTTGT
This sequence comes from Marmota monax, assembly GCF_021218885.2. Lineage (NCBI taxonomy): Eukaryota > Metazoa > Chordata > Mammalia > Rodentia > Sciuridae > Marmota > Marmota monax. The sequence goes on from NW_026691933.1 coordinate 2,852,100, forward strand.
ACATGGTGTGATGCTGGCATGAAAACAGTCTAAGTCAGAGCCCAGGACATGTATCCCATGCTGCCAAGGACACGAGATTCATGCACATTAGGTATTAGAAAACTCCAAGGAACTGCAAGGAGCCTTGCAGAAATGTTGCTTTGTCTTGTTGCCCCGATGAGCATTATTTGGTGCAGCAACTTTCACCTAGGGCATCTTATGGACATCACTCGATCTCTGGCAGAGCTGATCAAATGCCTCTGTTTTGCTTGGTGGTTCTCAGACTGGTCCTAAGCATTCAGTATGGTGAACTGTATAAATGTGTGTTCCATTCTTATTCTGCAGGGATTCTGCTGTGGTTTGCAAACCGCTCTTCACTCTTCCATCTACTAATATATCATCACTCGATTCTGTCATGTCCTATTCAGACCTGTGCATCTGTCTGTCTCCCTTCCTGGAATGGCCTCTGCCCCACTCGCAGAGTCAGTATTATCCCTGCAATCGCTCCTGTTTACTCCTACAATCTGGTCTTCTGGTCCACTGGGATGACCTCTTCCATACTCTTGTTTCCATGGAGATTACTATGTTAGATATACAAGGCCTGTGGTGGAAAAGGCCTTGGAATCCTATGCCTACCTCACCTCCCTTCTTGGTGAAGGCCATCTTTCACTGTCTGAGAACTTCCAGGGACAAGGACCTAATTCATAAAATCCCATTTTCTTTCTGTGAATTTCTAAAGGAACAATGCCTAATATTAGGCCACAGCTACTTCTCTTTAACATCCACCTTTAAGAAGTAGTCCTGTTCTTGTCAGTCAATTAAAACACCACCGTTACTCTCACATATGGTGAATAGGACTATAAACTTGAACGATCACCTTGAAAGACTGGCAGTATCTCTTAGATACTCTACAATGTGGCAATTGCACACACACTCAGCGGATATGTTTTATTTGTTTATGAAGTGACACAAGAGGCATGTTCTAGAATATTTATCACAGCACTATTTGTAAGAATCCCAAACTAGAAACTAGCAAAATACTCCTGAATAGCAGAAAGACGATACTGAGGTAGAGTCACACAATGGAAAATTATACAACAATAACAATGGAAAATATACAATTAAGCATAGTAATATTAATGAATCACACTGACATAATTTGAATAAAAGAGGTCAAACCCAAAATCATACATACTATGTAGTTCTATTTCCATAATGCCTACAAACAGGCAAAATTAATCTTTTCCATCAGAAATGGGCATGGTGGTCACTATAGGGAATTGCAGGAGGGTTCCTAGGGTGCTGGTGATATGTCTTGGTTTGTGCATTGGTAATATAAATACAGTTTGCAAAAATGTATCAAGCTATATATTTAGATTCACTGATCTGTATATATATTACACTTCAAAACAGTTTTAAAATCTTCTTCCTCCAAATGACCCAAATCTAATTTCTTTAGCTATTTTTCATGATATCGGTTCTAGAAATGTATAAGATCCTAGCCCTTATAAAATCATCTTAATTTATCAATGTTCTGATCATTCATTTGGAACCTAATCCTATTTAGTTTCTAATATTCTTTAAATGTCTCATGAGGGACTAACTCCTTCCCCCTATATATTGTGAACCCCATAGATAGAAATTTTGCCTTTTGATTCACTAGTAGCACATATATTCAGTGTAGATTATTACTAAGAATAAATGTACCTTCCTTCCTCTTCCTTATCAATTGCAGATGAAAGAGGAGATGGAATTTGTATGGGGCCTATTAGATCAACCAAACCAGGTATTTCCTTCATTTTATTTTTCCAAAGGTTTAATTCTAATGTATCCACTGAAGACAAATTTGATTTTGCATATTTCTTCTATGTCCTCAGGCTGACCAATGGCTGATCTTTGCCTTGATTTGCAAGTCCTTTTCAGATTGCTTTGGTATGGAGAGATGGAGACCCCTTTTTTTAAGGAGATCTCCCTAAATGATCTGGTCTTCATCTTCCAAAAGCTGGCCTAATGCCTGAAAGCCTTCCTTATAATTTTCTCTTTTCAAGGAGGAAACATACTCATTTGGACAATGACACAATGAGGCAGAAGGCTTTATCTTCCTGTAAGTTAATGGCACCATCCTTCCTGATGGGTTCATAGAAGGTGAAATAAGTGAGCCATACAACACAAACCACATCGCTAATGGAGAAGAAAGAGATCTGAGTTCTAAATAATGGAACGAAAATAATGTTTTAGATGTTGATATCAGCCTTTGGCTGATCGCTTATCTTTCCAGAACAAATACTGGCAGAACAATCTTTAGACATTTACATCACGGATGCTGTTTGTCTCTCTGCTCACACACTCATTTGCTCACTTGTCACCTGCTGTGCTTGACTGCTGTGCAAGGTCTGCTGAATCTCCCTTTCCACTTGGCACAGTTTTTCCTAGAGAACATTCATGTATATCAGGCACTTCTGCAGACAAACTGCAGAAAGAGAGGCCAGCGTCTAGCTACACTCATACTCCTGCCACTCATCTGCCATCAAAACCCATGTCCAGTCTATGCACCCCAGGTTTTCTCTCTATATATATAAAGATATAGAAGGGAAAGAAAGAGATCGGATGAAATTATGAATCTGCAAAGATTCTTACCCAGCCTGTTGAGGAGCTATCTCCATAAAATTGAAGACACATGTCAGTTCTTTATAAAGATCATGCAAAACAGAGAAGGAAAATCTAAGAAACCTACTCATGCAGAAACTATTTAATCAAAGGGTAAAGACAATTATAACATCTGTTAATCTTCAGTAGAGGTTATAATTAGATGCTTTGGAGAAACACCCTTTCAAGGGTGATCCTCTCACATCTGTTGTGAGGACACACGGCATTGTGCAGTGACGAATCACTTCAGCACTTTGGAAAAACGGGATACTGCTAGGGATCAAAGATACTGCCAGCGTCCCCAGGACGCCCATGCACACAGACCAGTGCTGAGCCCACTGTCCTGGCTTTGCTTCTTGCTGCTTTGATAATTGCCTGTGTTGTGAGTCAGGCTGCAATCATTGTGTGATTAGGAATAACAGGATCACTGTGCCAGGAATGGCCTTGGGACCATCTGATCTCCCCCTCACTTTGCAGATGGGGCCACTTGATCCCACGTCCTACAGCTGGCTTGGGGCAGGATTTTACAAGCGGGGTCACTCCATTCTCTCTCTCTAGATCACACCCTCCTCTACCATGCAGCCTGCTCCTTTGGGGCTCTCTTTCCCTTTGGCCTAGAATTTGGATGTGTTCTTTGTTTAACAGGATCAGCATTGTAATGAGGCCCTAGGGCATTTGATGATTATAGAAACACTGAAAAGACTGGAATGTTGGCCCTTTTTCTCTGACTCCTGCTCCACTGAGAAACACTGACCATCCTCTGCTCTGCTGGGGTGAGGAAGGAGGAGAGAAAAAAATGAATAGGAAGAGGGTGTAGAAGAGCAAAAGGGATAATTGAGGGAGAGATGAGATTCAAGTTGGGCAGAGGACAGGATTAAAGAGACGAAAAACCGAGCAATAGGAAAGAGAAAAACAAGAGAATGAATGAAGAGAGAAAATAAAAAGAGAAAGAAAGATGGAAAAGAGGAAGGAGATGGCTGGGGAAAATGGGTCAGGGATACATAACAAGGGAACAAAATGAGGACATATCAGAAAGAGCTGAACACTCATCACACCCTGTCTACCCCATAACCCGGTCCCACTGTTCTTCAAAGAAGGAGCTGTATACAAACCGGAATCTGAGGGATTTGACAGTTTTACCAAATAAAGAAGCAGAGATGATAAAGCCAGGAGTGTCAATCAGCAGATGCAGCATTGAGCCAAGAAAACTATTCTCACATGATCAGGACAGCCAGGAGGGGATTAGGGTGGACAGTTTCCTTACTGGTTGTTTTGGGTTGCAAATACATGTTTGTATCAAAATACCAAGTAAAAAGAGCTCTTGACATTTGACATCAGGATTAAGCAATGTGTCCCTGAGACACAGAGCACTGCCATCTCCTTCAGTTGCCTACAGCATTCAT